>NC_140589.1:1727410084-1729810084 GCF_964204655.1 Triturus cristatus
GCACTCTTGCTCTGTGGAATTGAAACATTGTTTGGTGAACTTCTGACCTGACTCCACACAGCAGTGTTCCATGAGCTGTTGCTATGGTAGCAGGCAGAAGTCAAGTTGGGGGAAGGGTACTAGGCAGAAGTCAAGTTGGGGGAAGGGTACTTTTGGAAAAGGGTTGGTTTTCAACCAATAGAAATGTGTGATTACATTTGAAAAAAAGGGGCAAGCACTGAGATTTGAAACTAACATGTATATGTGTGGAAAAAGAGAGGGAAAGTTTGCCATTATCTGGTTCTGCTGAGAGGAGAGAGGTGTAAAGAACAGAGATCCTGGCTCTGATAATCTGCTGTTTGAGTGCCACATTTCTTTCACAACTAACTAATTTTAAAGGTGAGTTTAGAGTTTGAGAGGGGATGTATATGGTAAATTAAGAAATGAATAATAGAAATGCAATTCTTTTTGTTGAAGTTGTGTTTATTATTTTCTGTTTTGGGAGAAATTTAAATGTGAGGAACAAGTAAAATAATATGGACTATGTTTTCACAATAAATTAAGGTGTACTGGTATAATAAAAGAATAGTTTAAGGGTTTGAGGTTGGACTCAGTAATGCAAATACATTCAGCATCACTAAGGCTGTTTGCCCTTGCTGGAGTGTAGGCAGTCACCCAGGTTACAAATGGTGCTGGTCTGAAAAAGTAGTTTGGACATGTGCTTTTAAAAAAATCTGAAAAGTGGATTCATAATGTGTCAGTCTGTAAAAGTGTTTATCACTTGCCAAAAAAAAAGAGCAGTAAGTGTGCTTTCAAATTGGCAAAGAAATTTCGTTTTGTGACTAATGTGAAAACATGACTCTGTGTGCAAAGAGGAATTATAGGCAGAGATTTATTGCGTATTGCTCTGGTGATTTCACAGTTGCATTAGATGGAAAGGGGGAGCCATTTTTTGGTGCAGAAGCAGAGCATTAGATGGAAAGGGGGAGCCATTTTTTGGTGCAGAAGCAGACTCTTAGCACACACTCAGCTGCTTACTATGTGGAATCATGCACAGTATTCACAAGCGAGTGGGGTTTGAGGTTTCAGTCAGTAATGCAAATACATTCAGCATCACTAAGGCTGGTTGCCCTTGCTGGAGTGTAGGCAGTCACCCAGGTTACAAATGGTGCTGGTCTGAAAAAGCAGTTTGGACATGTGCTTTTTAAAAAATCTGAAAAGTGGATTCATAATGTGTCAGTCTGTAAAAGTGTTTATCACTTGCCAAAAAAAAGAGCAGTAAGTGTGCTTTCAAATTGGCAAAGAAATTTCGTTTTGTGACTAATGTGAAAACATGACTCTGTGTGCAAATAGGAATTACAGGCAGAGATTTATTGTGTATTGCTCTGGTTATTTCACAGTTGCATTAGATGGAAAGGGGGAGCCATTTTTTGGTGCAGAAGCAGACTCTTAGCACACAGCCAGCTACTTACCATGTGGAATCATGCACAGTATTCACAAGCGAGTGGGGTTTGAGGTTTCAGTCAGTAATGCAAATACATTCAGCATCACTAAGGCTGGTTGCCCTTGCTGGAGTGTAGGCAGTCACCCAGGTTACAAATGGTGCTGGTCTGAAAAAGCAGTTTGGACATGTGCTTTTTAAAAAATCTGAAAAGTGGATTCATAATGTGTCAGTCTGTAAAAGTGTTTATCACTTGCCAAAAAAAAGAGCAGTAAGTGTGCTTTCAAATTGGCAAAGAAATTTCGTTTTGTGACTAATGTGAAAACATGACTCTGTGTGCAAATAGGAATTACAGGCAGAGATTTATTGCGTATTGCTCTGGTGATTTCACAGTTGCATTAGATGGAAAGGGAGAGCCATTTTTTGGTGCAGAAGCAGACTCTTAGCACACACCCAGCTGCTTACCATGTGGAATCATGGACAGTATTCACAAGCGAGTGGGGTTTGAGGTTGGACTCAGTAATGCAAATACATTCAGCATCACTAAGGCTGTTTGCCCTTGCTGGAGTGTAGGCAGTCACCCAGGTTACAAATGGTGCTGGTCTGAAAAAGCAGTTTGGACATGTGCTTTTTAAAAAATCTGAAAAGTGGATTCAAAATGTGTCAGTCTGTAAAAGTGTTTATCACTTGCCAAAAAAAAGAGCAGAAAGTGTGCTTTCAAATTGGCAAAGAAATTTCGTTTTGTGACTAATGTGAAAAAATGACTCTGTGTGCAAAGAGGAATTATAGGCAGAGATTTATTGCGTATTGCTCTGGTGATTTCACAGTTGCATTAGATGGAAAGGGGGAGCCAATTTTTGGTGCAGAAGCAGACTCTTAGCACACAGCCAGCTGCTTACCATGTGGAATCATGCACAGTATTCACAAGCGAGTGGGGTTTGAGGTTTCAGTCAGTAATGCAAATACATTCAGCATCACTAAGGCTGGTTGCCCTGCTGGAGTGTAGGCAGTCACCCAGGTTACAAATGGTGCTGGTCTGAAAAAGCAGTTTGGACATGTGCTTTTTAAAAAATCTGAAAAGTGGATTCATAATGTGTCAGTCTGTAAAAGTGTTTATCACTTGCCAAAAAAAAGAGCAGTAAGTGTGCTTTCAAATTGGCAAAGAAATTTCGTTTTGTGACTAATGTGAAAACATGACTCTGTGTGCAAATAGGAATTACAGGCAGAGATTTATTGCGTATTGCTCTGGTGATTTCACAGTTGCATTAGATGGAAAGGGGGAGCCATTTTTTGGTGCAGAAGCAGACTCTTAGCACACACCCAGCTGCTTACTATGTGGAATCATGCACAGTATTCACAAGCGAGTGGGGTTTGAGGTTTCAGTCAGTAATGCAAATACATTCAGCATCAATAAGGCTGGTTGCCCTTGCTGGAGTGTAGGCAGTCACCCAGGTTACAAATGGTGCTGGTCTGAAAAAGCAGTTTGGACATGTGCTTTTTAAAAAATCTGAAAAGTGGATTCATAATGTGTCAGTCTGTAAAAGTGTTTATCACTTGCCAAAAAAAAGAGCAGTAAGTGTGCTTTCAAATTGGCAAAGAAATTTCGTTTTGTGACTAATGTGAAAACATGACTCTGTGTGCAAATAGGAATTACAGGCAGAGATTTATTGCGTATTGCTCTGGTGATTTCACAGTTGCATTAGATGGAAAGGGAGAGCCATTTTTTGGTGCAGAAGCAGACTCTTAGCACACACCCAGCTGCTTACCATGTGGAATCATGGACAGTATTCACAAGCGAGTGGGGTTTGAGGTTGGACTCAGTAATGCAAATACATTCAGCATCACTAAGGCTGTTTGCCCTTGCTGGAGTGTAGGCAGTCACCCAGGTTACAAATGGTGCTGGTCTGAAAAAGCAGTTTGGACATGTGCTTTTTAAAAAATCTGAAAAGTGGATTCAAAATGTGTCAGTCTGTAAAAGTGTTTATCACTTGCCAAAAAAAAGAGCAGTAAGTGTGCTTTCAAATTGGCAAAGAAATTTCGTTTTGTGACTAATGTGAAAACATGACTCTGTGTGCAAAGAGGAATTATAGGCAGAGATTTATTGCGTATTGCTCTGGTGATTTCACAGTTGCATTAGATGGAAAGGGGGAGCCATTTTTTGGTGCAGAAGCAGACTCTTAGCACACAGCCAGCTGCTTACCATGTGGAATCATGCACAGTATTCACAAGCGAGTGGGGTTTGAGGTTTCAGTCAGTAATGCAAATACATTCAGCATCACTAAGGCTGGTTGCCCTGCTGGAGTGTAGGCAGTCACCCAGGTTACAAATGGTGCTGGTCTGAAAAAGCAGTTTGGACATGTGCTTTTTAAAAAATCTGAAAAGTGGATTCATAATGTGTCAGTCTGTAAAAGTGTTTATCACTTGCCAAAAAAAAGAGCAGTAAGTGTGCTTTCAAATTGGCAAAGAAATTTCGTTTTGTGACTAATGTGAAAACATGACTCTGTGTGCAAATAGGAATTACAGGCAGAGATTTATTGCGTATTGCTCTGGTGATTTCACAGTTGCATTAGATGGAAAGGGGGAGCCATTTTTTGGTGCAGAAGCAGACTCTTAACACACAGCCAGCTGCTTACCATGTGGAATCATGCACAGTATTCACAAGCAAGTGGAGTTTGAGGTTTCAGTCAGTAATGCAAACACATTCAGCATCACTAAGGCTGTTTGCCCTTGCTGGAGTGTAGGCAGTCACCCAGGTTACAAATGGTGCTGGTCTGAAAAAGCAGTTTGGACATGTGCTTTTAAAAAAATCTGAAAAGTGGATTCATAATGTGTCAGTCTGTAAAAGTGTTTATCACTTGCCAAAAAAAAGAGCAGTAAGTGTGCTTTCAAATTGGCAAAGAAATTTCGTTTAAGGGCCTAATGTGAAAACATGACTCTGTGTGCAAATAGGAATTACAGACAGAGATTTATTGCGTATTGCTCTGGTGATTTCACAGTTGCATTAGATGGAAAGGGGGAGCCATTTTTTGGTGCAGAAGCAGACTCTTAGCACACACCCAGCTGCTTACCATGTGGAATCATGGACAGTATTCACAAGCGAGTGGGGTTTGAGGTTTCAGTCAGTAATGCAAATACATTCAGCATCACTAAGGCTGGTTGCCCTTGCTGGAGTGTAGGCAGTCACCCAGGTTACAAATGGTGCTGGTCTGAAAAAGCAGTTTGGACATGTGCTTTTTAAAAAATCTGAAAAGTGGATTCATAATGTGTCAGTCTGTAAAAGTGTTTATCACTTGCCAAAAAAAAGAGCAGTAAGTGTGCTTTCAAATTGGCAAAGAAATTTCGTTTTGTGACTAATGTGAAAACATGACTCTGTGTGCAAATAGGAATTACAGGCAGAGATTTATTGCGTATTGCTCTGGTGATTTCACAGTTGCATTAGATGGAAAGGGAGAGCCATTTTTTGGTGCAGAAGCAGACTCTTAGCACACACCCAGCTGCTTACCATGTGGAATCATGGACAGTATTCACAAGCGAGTGGGGTTTGAGGTTGGACTCAGTAATGCAAATACATTCAGCATCACTAAGGCTGTTTGCCCTTGCTGGAGTGTAGGCAGTCACCCAGGTTACAAATGGTGCTGGTCTGAAAAAGCAGTTTGGACATGTGCTTTTTAAAAAATCTGAAAAGTGGATTCAAAATGTGTCAGTCTGTAAAAGTGTTTATCACTTGCCAAAAAAAAGAGCAGTAAGTGTGCTTTCAAATTGGCAAAGAAATTTCGTTTTGTGACTAATGTGAAAACATGACTCTGTGTGCAAAGAGGAATTATAGGCAGAGATTTATTGCGTATTGCTCTGGTGATTTCACAGTTGCATTAGATGGAAAGGGGGAGCCATTTTTTGGTGCAGAAGCAGACTCTTAGCACACAGCCAGCTGCTTACCATGTGGAATCATGCACAGTATTCACAAGCGAGTGGGGTTTGAGGTTTCAGTCAGTAATGCAAATACATTCAGCATCACTAAGGCTGGTTGCCCTGCTGGAGTGTAGGCAGTCACCCAGGTTACAAATGGTGCTGGTCTGAAAAAGCAGTTTGGACATGTGCTTTTTAAAAAATCTGAAAAGTGGATTCATAATGTGTCAGTCTGTAAAAGTGTTTATCACTTGCCAAAAAAAAGAGCAGTAAGTGTGCTTTCAAATTGGCAAAGAAATTTCGTTTTGTGACTAATGTGAAAACATGACTCTGTGTGCAAATAGGAATTACAGGCAGAGATTTATTGCGTATTGCTCTGGTGATTTCACAGTTGCATTAGATGGAAAGGGGGAGCCATTTTTTGGTGCAGAAGCAGACTCTTAGCACACACCCAGCTGCTTACTATGTGGAATCATGCACAGTATTCACAAGCGAGTGGGGTTTGAGGTTTCAGTCAGTAATGCAAATACATTCAGCATCACTAAGGCTGGTTGCCCTTGCTGGAGTGTAGGCAGTCACCCAGGTTACAAATGGTGCTGGTCTGAAAAAGCAGTTTGGACATGTGCTTTTTAAAAAATCTGAAAAGTGGATTCATAATGTGTCAGTCTGTAAAAGTGTTTATCACTTGCCAAAAAAAAGAGCAGTAAGTGTGCTTTCAAATTGGCAAAGAAATTTCGTTTTGTGACTAATGTGAAAACATGACTCTGTGTGCAAATAGGAATTACAGGCAGAGATTTATTGCGTATTGCTCTGGTGATTTCACAGTTGCATTAGATGGAAAGGGGGAGCCATTTTTTGGTGCAGAAGCAGACTCTTAACACACAGCCAGCTGCTTACCATGTGGAATCATGCACAGTATTCACAAGCAAGTGGAGTTTGAGGTTTCAGTCAGTAATGCAAACACATTCAGCATCACTAAGGCTGTTTGCCCTTGCTGGAGTGTAGGCAGTCACCCAGGTTACAAATGGTGCTGGTCTGAAAAAGCAGTTTGGACATGTGCTTTTAAAAAAATCTGAAAAGTGGATTCATAATGTGTCAGTCTGTAAAAGTGTTTATCACTTGCCAAAAAAAAGAGCAGTAAGTGTGCTTTCAAATTGGCAAAGAAATTTCGTTTAAGGGCCTAATGTGAAAACATGACTCTGTGTGCAAATAGGAATTACAGACAGAGATTTATTGCGTATTGCTCTGGTGATTTCACAGTTGCATTAGATGGAAATGGGGAGCCATTTTTTGGTGCAGAAGCAGACTCTTAGCACACACCCAGCTGCTTACCATGTGGAATCATGGACAGTATTCACAAGCGAGTGGGGTTTGAGGTTTCAGTCAGTAATGCAAATACATTCAGCATCACTAAGGCTGTTTGCCCTTGCTGGAGTGTAGACAGTCACCCAGGTTACAAATGGTGCTGGTCTGAAAAAGCAGTTTGGACATGTGCTTTTTAAAAAATCTGAAAAGTGGATTCATAATGTGTTAGTCTGTAAAAGTGTTTATCACTAGCCAAAAAAAAGAGCAGTAAGTGTGCTTTTAAATTGGCAAAGAAATTTCGTTTAAGGGCCTAATGTGAAAACATGACTCTGTGTGCAAAGAGGAATTATAGGCAGAGATTTATTGCGTATTGCTCTGGTGATTTCACAGTTGCATTAGATGGAAAGGGGGAGCCATTTTTTGGTGCAGAAGCAGACTCTTAGCACACAGCCAGCTGCTTACCATGTGGAATCATGCACAGTATTCACAAGCGAGTGGGGTTTGAGGTTTCAGTCAGTAATTCAAATACATTCAGCATCACTAAGGCTGGTTGCCCTTGCTGGAGTGTAGGCAGTCACCCAGGTTACAAATGGTGCTGGTCTGAAAAAGCAGTTTGGACATGTGCTTTTTAAAAAATCTGAAAAGTGGATTCATAATGTGTCAGTCTGTAAAAGTGTTTATCACTTGCCAAAAAAAAGAGCAGTAAGTGTGCTTTTAAATTGGCAAAGAAATTTCGTTTAAGGGCCTAATGTGAAAACATGACTCTGTGTGCAAAGAGGAATTATAGGCAGAGATTTATTGCGTATTGGTCTGGTGATTTCACAGTTGCATTAGATGGAAAGGGGGAGCCATTTTTTGGTGCAGAAGCAGACTCTTAGCACACAGCCAGCTGCTTACCATGTGGAATCATGCACAGTATTCACAAGCGAGTGGGGTTTGAGGTTTCAGTCAGTAATTCAAATACATTCAGCATCACTAAGGCTGGTTGCCCTTGCTGGAGTGTAGGCAGTCACCCAGGTTACAAATGGTGCTGGTCTGAAAAAGCAGTTTGGACATGTGCTTTTTAAAAAATCTGAAAAGTGGATTCATAATGTGTCAGTCTGTAAAAGTGTTTATCACTTTGTGGTAAATAATTTAGTTACCGGGACTTAATTTGATACAGAACATAATAAAAATAGCTCAGTAAATAAGAGGCAGAATCCGTGGTATTAGAGGTTCGGAATGGGCTTTATTCCAATGGACGATTTCGAAATCGTGGCCTCCAAGTTCCATCACCACGGAGGTTCAGGAAGTGAAGTACATACATTATTGATAATTATTCACTTTTATACAATAGGCATTACAGTGAAGGAAATGCAAGAGGCGTAACAATTGATAGCAAAGATGACATTTCACATGCGTAGCTGAAAGAGGCGTAATTGGGAGTAACAAGGAAAACGTCATTGGTTATGATGTCACATATGGGTGGACCTATGAAATAATTTCGCAATGTCAGCAGAAATACTTGGCAGAGATGCGCGCGCAGCAGTATGACGTGTGATTGACGTGCAACTAGGGGTGAAGGGGACTTGACATTTAGCTCTACATGTGGCGACAGAAGTCTGGAGGGTCAAGTCAACCTAATCCCAAATCATATCCAACATCCTATGTTTAAAGAACTATGTTATCCAGAAGAGAGGTCTCTTAGAGTAGAATCTTATTCTATACTGACTATACTGACTGTTAGTGCGTGTACAGGCGTCTAAGTGTCTACACTAGATGCGAGGGCAGGAATCTTCCATAGTAACAGGGCTATGAATTACTTGCATGAAGACAGAGAAGCCGGGCCTTTGCTCGGTAGCTGGAAGAATGTTTACTGAAACTACTAGACAGGAATGCATTGGGCAGGGGGCGGAGCAGATAATTTCGAAGGTGAAATACAGTTTCTTGGCAGGCAACAAGCTGATGTCAGGCTTCGTGAGCCGCGCAGGGAATGAGACAAAGTTCATGGTCACAGATGCAGGCTCAGACTGGAGCTTCAGAGGCAGAAAGCAAGAAAAGCTTGATGACAGAATCAGGGCCTACTCGTCTGAACTGTAAAATGGCATAAGTGAACCATATAAAGGCGGTGGCCTTTTGTACTTAGGAATGGAATATCCGGCTCATTCATGACGGATCTGAAAGAGGACATGTTAACGGTGGACGCACATGTATTTGCGTCTTCATAACTGGAACTGGAGGGAACATACATGTACTTGTAACATGCACATAGAACCGTTGGGGTCCAAGATAGGGGACATAACTGACCAGAAAAATCCATATTTCCACATTCCCTCCTTGTCCCCTACTTGCCCGTCAAGAGATATCAATCTTCATTAATCCATTGATCTGTTCATATAGCATCATTTGTTCTTCTTTCTTCTTCCGGGATTTTGAACGAAAATCTTGATGTGGAATACACGATGTGGCACACAGACCACAAATCGCTGGTCCACATTGCAGGCATAGACAGCAACTGAATAGTATGAGAAGGCCAATACCTAGGAAGGATAGAACTCTCCATCCCCAGGCTGATAACACGCTCCAAAACCAACCGGACCAAGTCCAGGTGCCTGGATTCTGGTGTATCTGGCTTACAATCTTATGAAGGCGGGTTATAGCTTTATATACAGATGGCGAATTTTCTGGTATGAATACGCAACAGCTTGATCCGATGACCCTACAAGCTCCGCCCCTATCGGCCAGGATGACGTCAAGGACAAGACGATTTTGAAGCACAACAATCCGCATAGCAGACTGCTCTTCTGTTAAATTGCCTAAGGCGGAAATAGTTTCGTTCACTACTGCTTCAAGGGTTCTAGTTAATCTACGTATCAGCTTACTATTAGTAACGGTACCTATATAGGGAAAGAGACCTTTATTGAAATCTGTGTATTTTTCCCATGCTGTTTCAGTGTAATCGACAATTGGGAGATCTCTCCTTTCTCTATTGTGTACTAAATGAGTATTTCTGTGATAATCAGGAGGAGCTAGGAAAACAGGTGGCAAAAGAAATCCAATGTAGCAGGTACCATCCCAATCTAGAGGCAAACGTACGTATGCCGTCTGACCACATATAAAATAGGAATGGCGGGAAGCTCTAAATGTCGACTTGCCTTGATCACTGAATTCTATTACAGTGGTGCATCTACTATGGCCCATATGTATGGAACCATTCTTTCTTACACATAATTCACCTTTTACTGAAAATACTGACATGGCGGGCAAAATTGGAGTAGCTTCGGATTCGACATTTAGGATCATAAGATTAAGCGTAAAATTACCTAATCCATATACTTCATTTTCTAGATCAGTTCCTGTTCTCTTGGGAAGTCCCTCCTTGTTAGGGTAGCAGACTTTAAGTAAAACTAAGTTCAAATTTCCCCATACCCAGTTGTCTTGATAAACTGCAGAATTTGAATCTAAGGAATTAATTAAGCTAAACCATGCTCCACAGGAGCCGTTGTGTGTGAATGGGTATGGAAAAAGAGGTAGAATTCCTTTATAATTCTGATAGGGAGGGAGTCGGCCACATATCCAACAATTTGTAGCATTGCTAACCTGATGGGAATGATGTAACATACTAATAAAAGTGTTATTGCGCAGCGCAAATCTATACGATAATTCATGCGGGGGTAGGTC
Organism: Triturus cristatus; assembly: GCF_964204655.1. NCBI lineage: Eukaryota > Metazoa > Chordata > Amphibia > Caudata > Salamandridae > Triturus > Triturus cristatus. The sequence goes on from NC_140589.1 coordinate 1,727,420,376, forward strand.
ACTAAAAGAATGTTCAGCAGTAACATTATAAACATGTCTAGAAATAGGATAATATATGTGCAACAATATACTTGCAGTAATTATTAAGAAACTTAGGAAAAACAAAATTAATAACGTCACTGTGCAATGACTACGCAGTGATTTACAGTATGCATGTCGTTTCAACATTTTTCGGGTGTTTTCTCTATTCAGATCTAAGGGATACATGTCAGGGACAAATTCAACCGCTTCACCTTGGAGAGGACTTAAACAATCAAATTTCCCGACGGGTTAGGTCTGAGTTTTAGTTTATAATGTTCGTGACTACTGGTTTCAACAAAAGGAAGTTTTGAGTCAATGGGTGAAGACACACAAGGTGTGGTGTTTACGTCCGATGGTAGTCCATGAAATTTCTTGATATGACTTGAATGTATCCAGCCTTTTCTGCCCTCGATCTTCACGGCTGTCCTTGTGGTGAGCAAGACCAATTTCGGTGACTTCCACCTAGGATCCAGCTGAGTCTTTCGATCAAAGTTCCTCACTAAAACGAGATCCCCTGGAATTACGTCATGGGGTTTCACCTCAGTGTTGTCAGGAAAAGCTGCAGCTACCTGTGAACGACAAGATTGTAGTGCAGACATCAAGGAAGCCAAATAATCTGTCAGCATATTACAGTCAATATCAGTTATTTTACGTGGTATAGGCGTCCCCCACATATTTGGTGGTCTGCCAAAGATCACCTCATACGGGGATAGCCCTGTTCGAGAGTGTGCTACCATTCTCATGTAAAAGAGTGCAACTGGTAAGGCTACTACCCAGTCGACACCTTTCTCTCTGCATATTTTGGACAATCTTATTTTCAGGATCTGATTATGTCTTTCTACGAGACCTGCTGCCTCGGGGTGTCGGACACAGTGGAATTTCCACTGATAGCCTAACAAAAGTGAAACGTGTTTCATCAGTTCGGATGAGAACGGCTGGCCGTTATCTGAGTAGACAGCACGTGGTAAACCGTATCGTGGGAAGAATTCTCGAACTAACTGTTTGGCAGTAGTCGGGGCAGTGTAATCTGAAACCGGGTATGCCTCTGTCCAACGGGACAGAGCACAGACAACTACGAGAACATATTTGAATCCTCGACATCGTTCCATCTGGATATAATCCATCTGAAGGATTTCAAAAGGGTGATCAGGAGGCTGAAATCCACCCTGTTCTACGGGAACGCTTTTTCCTGGGTTGAACTGGCAACAGATCATACAGGTACGAACTTTTTGTTTAGCTGCTGCTCGTAAATGCTTGTTGAACCAGATATGTTCAATGCTGTCTAGCATAGCTTTCTCTCCTAGATGCGCTGGACTATGGACAGTGTTAATAATAACTTGGACCATTGAATCAGGAAGGAACCATACAGATTTTTCCTTCGTCATCCATCCTTGGTCCGTTTGAATCCCTCCTAATTCAGTCCATTTCTTTATTTCCTCTGGTGTAGCATGTGTCTGTATGTCAATTACGTCAAGAGCGGGATCTTTAATTGTCATACAATGTGTTGGCGTCGGGACTATTGTCTTTGTCATGTCGGATGTTTGAGTTTGAGCAGTCTGTTTAGCTGTTCTGTCAGCTAGATCATTGCCTTGAGAAATGATATCAGTAACTTTCGTATGAGCTTTACATTTCATAATTGATATTGCAGTGGGTAGATGTATTGCATCTAATAAGGCATGAATGAGGGGTCCGTGCTGAATGTGGGCACCATGAGAAGTTAAATAACCTCTCTCTCGCCACAGCACGCCGAAGTCATGTACAACTCCGAATGCATAACGTGAATCAGTGTATATGTTGACTTTTTTATTTGCGGCTTGAATACAGGCTTGTGTCAGAGCGACGAGCTCTGCTGCTTGAGCGGACAAGGTATTTATACAATTAGTTTCAATGATTTCAGTGTCTGTTGTGACTGCGTAAGCGGCCACTAACTCTCCTGTACTTGTTCTCATACATGAGCCATCTACATACAACGTCAGGTCTGGGTCTGACAATGGGACATCTGTCAAGTCTTGTCTGGGTTTCGTCGTGATTGTAATAACGTCAATACAGTCATGAGCTAGTGGGTCTGTTCCGTTTACTGGTAACAGTGTGGCAGGATTCAATGTGTTACAACGTCTGATTTCTATGTGTGGTTGGAACAATGTTAATTCATACCCTGTAAGTCGCGCTATAGTTAAATGTTGTGTTTGCGTTCGATTCAAAAGAACCTCTACTGCATGTGGTACTTGTACTGTCAATGGATGTCCTAACACTATGGCATCGCTTTGTCTGATTGCTAAAGCTGTCGCTGCCACTGATTTTAGGCACGCAGGCAAAGCCTGAGCTACGGGATCTAATGTACTAGAAAAATAAGCACACGGTTTGTGTGATCCTGCTTGTTCCTGTGTAAGTACTGACAAGGCAGTACCTTCGCGTTCTGTAACAAAAAGTGTAAACTGTTTATTGTAACATGGTGTTGCTAAAACCGGTGCTTGACATAAAGCTTTCTTTAAGCTTTCAAAAGCTTGTGTGTGTTCCTGAGTCCAAGGGAGAACAGTCGATGTGGCTGCCTCCTGTGTTGTCAATTGAATGAGTGGTTTTGCTAGAAATGCATACTGAGGGATCCACTGCCTACAATATGAAGTGAGGCCTATAAAAGCCCGCACCTCCTTTTGTGTCTTGGGTATTGGCATGTTAGCTATTAACTGAATGCGGTCGGGTGTAAGCTGCCTTCCCTCCTTGGACAGCGAGTGTCCAAGATAAACAACTCGCTGGACACAGAATTGCAGCTTAGAAGGGGACACCTTGTGCCCCTTTTCGGCTAGAAATTGTAAAACTGTCAGTGATGCTTTCTCACATTCGGGTTCGCTTCTAGCGGTGATCAGCAGATCATCGACATATTGAAGCAAGGCAGTGTTGACTGGCATGTGGATACTGTCGAGTTCTCGTTTCAGTGCTTGGCTATAGATGCTGGGGCTTTCTGTAAATCCTTGAGGTGCGCGTGTGAATTTAAAGCTACGTCCATTTAAACTAAATCCGAACAAGTATTGGCTTTCCGGATCTATAGGGACGCTGAAAAAGGCATTCTTGAGATCAATTACAGTAAAGAATGTTGCTTCAGAATCAATAGCTGTCAATAATGACGAGATATCTGGGACCACAGGGAATTGTGGCACAATGCATTTGTTCAATTCGCGCAGATCAATAACCAATCGATATACTGGCGGGGCCTTCGGATCTGTTCGTTTAAGAATCGGAATTATCGGTGAATTACATACATTGGAGTCTGTTTCCACAACCACTCCTTGGGCAATGAGCTCGTCAATGATTTGTAGTAAAGCCACTACAGCATCTGGTGGTAACTTGTATTGTCGCATTCGTGGTAGTACCACTCCTGCCTTTAGTGTGACTCGATATGGTGTAATATTCATGCAACCAACATCAGTAGGGCCTTGTGCCCATAGATGTGTAGGTAAAGTCTGCAGTCGGGGATCCATGTCTCGAGACACATAATGACCTTTGAAATCACGTAAAAACAATCTTACTCCTTCCGGAGAACAACATATTATAGCTCCTAGAGCTTTCAGTGTTTTTATACCTAACAAGTTTTCTGGACATGATTTAGTAAGCAATAAATCTGTAGTTCTGGTCAAGGGTCCTATCGTAAGTGGAAGAGGCTGTGATACTTCGTTAACAATAGGTTTTCCTGAAAAACCAAGGGAAATATTCTGTGAGCCTGAGAGGGGTGCCCCTGGAACTTCACTACGTTTTATAGTTGTTCGACTTGCCCCTGTATCGAGTAAAAATTTTCTGTCTTGACCTAATAATTCACTATGTACATAAGGTCCTTCTTGGTCTACAGGGACCTCGATAAGGGGTAAGTCAACTTCCCTCTCTAGGCTGGTTCATGCGTATCGTTGATAATCAGGATAGTCGTACTGTGCGGTCTGGTACAGCTGTCGTGTCGTGGTTTGTGTGGCAGCAACAGGCAACGCTGGTGCGGCTGGCACAAACTGTATAGACTGTTGTGGAGCTGGCATGGCCTGTGCATGCTGCGGTGCTCCTTGTTCATTCTGATCCTGTCTAGGTGGCCGTGGTCTTTCTTTTGTAATACCTGTGGCGATATTACGCTTTAGGACTGGGCAATCGTGTATATAATGACCTGGTTGTTTACAGTAGTTGCATGTCCCTTTTACGGGTCCTGCTGATTCACCGGAATGTGTCGTACCCTTTTTATGTCCTTCATCTGGAACTGTCTGGGAGACTAGCATTTTCATCTTCGTGTCTTTCATGCGTCTTTGTTCATGATCTTGTTCCTCTCTAATTCTATTGTGATGATACTGTAACATTTGTAACATTTGTGATGGGGTGTTACCTTGCCAGGTACTCTCGAATTTTAATACTCTATTCTTCACTTGGGGCAAGGAATTTTCAACTAATTTTGTCACAAACAGATGTGGGTATGATTCGCTACTTGCTTTTATGCCACTATTTATACCAAAACATTTTTCGAATCGGGCATAGAAATCACTAGTGTCTTCATCTTGCTTTTGTTTACAGGCTGAGATTGCACCCCAGTCTTCCTTTTTCGTGGTTAATAAACGTGGCAGTACCTGTACTAGTAAACCTGGTAGTGCTTTAGTTTTGTCCCCAAGCCCCGAACCTGGACCTCGGGCCTTTTCTTCATTTTCTAATGCTGTCCAGTCTATCTTTTGGTCTCCCACCTCCCACTCTTTTTCCTTGAGTTTTTCATAAATGCCAGCAGGCATCAATACCTTTAATATTGTCATAATGTCGGGATAGGTATACTCTCCCATGAGTAACATGTCTTTAATTTCTCGGTGGAAACCCGCTGGGTCTTTGTCATGACTGGGTACCACTTTCTTCATTTCCAACAATTCTATTTTTGATATGGGCGTATATACATATACACGTTTAAACTGATTGTCCTCGCCCTTTATTGGGTGTACTTCTCGTAAAGGATTCTGTCTGTCCATGTAATACATCGGTCTTTCCTTGATGGGCAGTGAGACATGTTCTGGACATACAAAAAGAATGTACTGCTTTCTTGATTCTAGTATTTCTTTAATTAGCTTAGTACCTGAACCTCTCCATCTATTCGTGAGTAATTCAGTCAATATATCAGGTAAGGGACCAGGATCTGAATGTTGGCTTTTATATAGTATAAGAAGTTGTTGAATCATATAAATCCCAGCTAAACGCTGTTCATCTGGGGTGAGATTCAAAAATGTGTGTGCTACTGTATCATCATCATACTTTCCGGGACTGTCAACCCAATGAACGGCTGACCTGGCTAATTCTTGTTCATCCATAGAATCGAGAAAATGATAACCCCTTCGTTCTCGCAGTAATTTTTCAGCGGCTTGGAACGAATGCTCGGGGGACCTTATATTTATTATAGGTGTTTGGAAATTCCTGTTATTTTCTAGACATATCGGGCGTATCGGGTCAGTAAGACATCTAGTACTATTACAAGATCTTCCTCTACCTACATAGGCTATGGTGTCTGACTGTCCTGTGGGCAGTCCTGATCCTTCCTCCTCGCTTTGTTCGAACTGGTCTACCGCTAATCTCTCTTCGTGTAGGCGTTCTATTTCTTTACGGATCTTTCGGCACATGGCTATTATACAGTTTTGCTTATCATGTCTCCCTTCTGATATATTCTGGCTCCATCTGGTAAGAATTTGCATTGCTTGCGGGTCTACCCCCGGTCGGTCTTGATTTCTGATCACACAATTTATGAGGAAACGTAACAGTTCCCCCTGTATTTCCACTTTCTGGTATTCCATAGCTCTGTTAATACATTCAGAATCTCGCCCTGTTTGGACAAAATGATATATATTATCTAGATGCATAGTCATTCCTGGTAACTTCCCTAAATACACCGCGGCTCGTCTGATACGTAATGATGCCAGGATCATTTCGTCCTCTTTGCCGGGCACAGGGTCATATCTACAATCTATAAGAAGTTCCTTAAGCGTGCGGGAATTTATGAGTTTGGGGGTACGTGGATGTGCTGACTCTTGAAAGGTAAGTTTATTTATTCTGGGTGGCGTAGAAAAAATATTGGTAGCACCTCCCGTAGCCCCGTCTGGGGTATCGGGCGTGAAAGGATTCGTTGAACGCGATACAGCAACTATAGGTGTGGACATAGCTATAGAAGTAGCTGTAGGAACAGATGCGGAAACGGATGTGCTTGCCGGAACTTGTGTCAGGATTTGGTGCTGCCGAGATACAGATACAGGATCTTGGCGTTGAACCTCCCCGGCCGACGGTCTGTGTGGGGCGGGGTTAGCATACTCGGGAGCTGCGTCATCTAAATATGAGGAAAGAAAAACATCTTCTGCGGTTCTAGGATGCCCCTTGGGATGTACCTTTATTGGAAATAATGGGGGTGGCAAGTCTTTTGGTATCCCCGCAGTAGCCTTAGGTAATCCTTCGGCCAGAAGGGGATACATACCCTTCATAAGGGCAAGTCTTTGTCTGTCTACTTGTTCTGATTTTACTCGTGTACCTTCTTCAATTAATAGATTTTCTCGGACTTCATTTGAATTCTCTTTACTCTTCTCTTCCTGTCTACGTGCTTTTTCTGTACGTCTATACGATTCTTTACGCCATAATTCAATGGCGTCTTTCTGTGACTGTCTGGCTTTCTTTTTCCATAACTCTTCCTCTACTTTCACGATGCACTCTGCATCCCAGGTCCCAGCTGCGGGCCACCTCTGACTTTCTGGTAATTCCTTAGTGTAGTCTACCCATAAATCAAGAAATAATATAGCGTCTAGGCCGTGTTTATGATACATGAAGTACCCTGGAGTGTCCCTAGGAGGAATAGGAACAGCTTCTTCGCGTACCCCTTTTCTAGTTGTGATCTGTCTTAATTTCGAAAAGAGCGGCATATTGAGAACTGATCTAATACTTGATTTTGAACAAACTTAATACAATAAACACGATAATGAACAGTCATTCATACCACAATATGCAGAACGTATTAACACATTTTACACTTAACATTTAAATGAGCAAACAATGATGATACGATCTAAGGAAACTTAATCACTAAACATAATACTCGGCATTAACTGAATTATTCTGAATTTATATACTTGATATACTAGATATACTGCTAAACAGTACAGATACACTGCTAAAACAGTGCAGACCGGATTTGTGTACCCAAACCCGTCTGGACCGGCACAACTTATGTGCACGCCAGAACGCCTCCCCAGTAATGGTACTCACCGGGTAGCTCGGAACGGAAGGCCTCGGAACGGAACTGAACTGAACTGGACCGGACTGGACTCGACTCGAAAACTTCGGACACGTCAGGACATCGGAAACCTGGTGGGCCTCTGTATACCTCGGATCTTGCTCTCTCAGCTAGGCTCTGGTCGGGATACTTCGCACTTCTCACCGCCTCGTCTGGGTGTTGATCGCAGCCTCAGTCGCCCCCGCTTGACCGGAGGGAGATACAGGAAATCCTGCTGGTACGCGTTGTTGTCCGTCCAGCTGTGGCAGGAGACCGGGCCTGCAACGCACCGCCGGCGCGTGAGATGAGTCCCTGTTCGGGCGCCATTTATGTGGTAAATAATTTAATTACCGGGACTTAATTTGATACAGAACATAATAAAAATAGCTCAGTAAATAAGAGGCAGAATCCGTGGTATTAGAGGTTCGGAATGGGCTTTATTCCAATGGACGATTTCGAAATCGTGGCCTCCAAGTTCCATCACCACGGAGGTTCAGGAAGTGAAGTACATACATTATTGATAATTATTCACTTTTATACAATAGGCATTACAGTGAAGTAAATGCAAGAGGCGTAACAATTGATAGCAAAGATGACATTTCACATGCGTAGCTGAAAGAGGCGTAATTGGGAGTAACAAGGAAAACGTCATTGGTTATGATGTCACATATGGGTGGACCTATGAAATAATTTCGCAATGTCAGCAGAAATACTTGGCAGAGATGCGCGCGCAGCAGTATGACGTGTGATTGACGTGCAACTAGGGGTGAAGGGGACTTGACATTTAGCTCTACATGTGGCGACAGAAGTCTGGAGGGTCAAGTCAACCTAATCCCAAATCATATCCAACATCCTATGTTTAAAGAACTATGTTATCCAGAAGAGAGGTCTCTTAGAGTAGAATCTTATTCTATACTGACTATACTGACTGTTAGTGCGTGTACAGGCGTCTAAGTGTCTACACTAGATGCGAGGGCAGGAATCTTCCATAGTAACAGGGCTATGAATTACTTGCATGAAGACAGAGAAGCCGGACCTTTGCTCGGTAGCTGGAAGAATGTTTACTGAAACTACTAGACAGGAATGCATTGGGCAGGGGGCGGAGCAGATAATTTCGAAGGTGAAATACAGTTTCTTGGCAGGCAACAAGCTGATGTCAGGCTTCGTGAGCCGCGCAGGGAATGAGACAAAGTTCATGGTCACAGATGCAGGCTCAGACTGGAGCTTCAGAGGCAGAAAGCAAGAAAAGCTTGATGACAGAATCAGGGCCTACTCGTCTGAACTGTAAAATGGCATAAGTGAACCATATAAAGGCGGTGGCCTTTTGTACTTAGGAATGGAATATCCGGCTCATTCATGACGGATCTGAAAGAGGACATGTTAACGGTGGACGCACATGTATTTGCGTCTTCATAACTGGAACTGGAGGGAACATACATGTACTTGTAACATGCACATAGAACCGTTGGGCTCCAAGATAGGGGACATAACTGACCAGAAAAATCCATATTTCCACAAAAAAAAGAGCAGTAAGTGTGCTTTTAAATTGGCAAAGAAATTTCGTTTAAGGGCCTAATGTGAAAACATGACTCTGTGTGCAAAGAGGAATTATAGGCAGAGATTTATTGCGTATTGCTCTGGTGATTTCACAGTTGCATTAGATGGAAAGGGGGAGCCATTTTTTGGTGCAGAAGCAGACTCTTAGCACACAGCCAGCTGCTTACCATGTGGAATCATGCACAGTATTCACAAGCGAGTGGGGTTTGAGGTTTCAGTCAGTAATGCAAATACATTCAGCATCACTAAGGCTGGTTGCCCTTGCTGGAGTGTAGGCAGTCACCCAGGTTACAAATGGTGCTGGTCTGAAAAAGCAGTTTGGACATGTGCTTTTTAAAAAATCTGAAAAGTGGATTCATAATGTGTCAGTCTGTAAAAGTGATTATCACTTGCCAAAAAAAGAGCAGTAAGTGTGCTTTCAAATTGGCAAAGAAATTTCGTTTTGTGACTAATGTGAAAACATGACTCTGTGTGCAAATCGGAATTACAGGCAGAGATTTATTGCGTATTGCTCTGGTGATTTCACAGTTGCATTAGAAGGAAAGGGGGAGCCATTTTTTGGTGCAGAAGCAGACTCTTAGCACACACCCAGCTGCTTACCATGTGGAATCATGCACAGTATTCACAAGCGAGTGGGGTTTGAGGTTTCAGTCAGTAATGCAAATACATTCAGCATCACTAAGGCTGGTTGCCCTTGCTGGAGTGTAGGCAGTCACCCAGGTTACAAATGGTGATGGTCTGAAAAAGCAGTTTGGACATGTGCTTTTTAAAAAATCTGAAAAGTGGATTCATAATGTGTCAGTCGGTAAAAGTGATTATCACTTGCCAAAAAAAAGAGCAGTAAGTGTGCTTTCAAATTGGCAAAGAAATTTCGTTTTGTGACTAATGTGAAAACATGACTCTGTGTGCAAATAGGAATTACAGGCAGAGATTTATTGCGTATTGCTCTGGTGATTTCACAGTTGCATTAGATGGAAAGGGGGAGCCATTTTTTGGTGCAGAAGCAGACTCTTAACACACAGCCAGCTGCTTACCATGTGGAATCATGCACAGTATTCACAAGCAAGTGGGGTTTGAGGTTTCAGTCAGTAATGCAAACACATTCAGCATCACTAAGGCTGTTTGCCCTTGCTGGAGTGTAGGCAGTCACCCAGGTTACAAATGGTGCTGGTCTGAAAAAGCAGTTTGGACATGTGCTTTTAAAAAAATCTGAAAAGTGGATTCATAATGTGTCAGTCTGTAAAAGTGTTTATCACTTGCCAAAAAAAAGAGCAGTAAGTGTGCTTTCAAATTGGCAAAGAAATTTCGTTTAAGGGCCTAATGTGAAAACATGACTCTGTGTGCAAATAGGAATTACAGACAGAGATTTATTGCGTATTGCTCTGGTGATTTCACAGTTGCATTAGATGGAAAGGGGGAGCCATTTTTTGGTGCAGAAGCAGACTCTTAGCACACACCCAGCTGCTTACCATGTGGAATCATGGACAGTATTCACAAGCGAGTGGGGTTTGAGGTTTCAGTCAGTAATGCAAATACATTCAGCATCACTAAGGCTGTTTGCCCTTGCTGGAGTGTAGACAGTCACCCAGGTTACAAATGGTGCTGGTCTGAAAAAGCAGTTTGGACATGTGCTTTTTAAAAAATCTGAAAAGTGGATTCATAATGTGTTAGTCTGTAAAAGTGTTTATCACTTGCCAAAAAAAAGAGCAGTAAGTGTGCTTTTAAATTGGCAAAGAAATTTCGTTTAAGGGCCTAATGTGAAAACATGACTCTGTGTGCAAAGTGGAATTATAGGCAGAGATTTATTGCGTATTGCTCTGGTGATTTCACAGTTGCATTAGATGGAAAGGGGGAGCCATTTTTTGGTGCAGAAGCAGACTCTTAGCACACAGCCAGCTGCTTACCATGTGGAATCATGCACAGTATTCACAAGCGAGTGGGGTTTGAGGTTTCAGTCAGTAATTCAAATACATTCAGCATCACTAAGGCTGGTTGCCCTTGCTGGAGTGTAGGCAGTCACCCAGGTTACAAATGGTGCTGGTCTGAAAAAGCAGTTTGGACATGTGCTTTTTAAAAAATCTGAAAAGTGGATTCATAATGTGTCAGTCTGTAAAAGTGTTTATCACTTGCCAAAAAAAAGAGCAGTAAGTGTGCTTTTAAATTGGCAAAGAAATTTCGTTTAAGGGCCTAATGTGAAAACATGACTCTGTGTGCAAAGAGGAATTATAGGCAGAGATTTATTGCGTATTGCTCTGGTGATTTCACAGTTGCATTAGATGGAAAGGGGGAGCCATTTTTTGGTGCAGAAGCAGACTCTTAGCACACAGCCAGCTGCTTACCATGTGGAATCATGCACAGTATTCACAAGCGAGTGGGGTTTGAGGTTTCAGTCAGTAATGCAAATACATTCAGCATCACTAAGGCTGGTTGCCCTTGCTGGAGTGTAGGCAGTCACCCAGGTTACAAATGGTGCTGGTCTGAAAAAGCAGTTTGGACATGTGCTTTTTAAAAAATCTGAAAAGTGGATTCATAATGTGTCAGTCTGTAAAAGTGATTATCACTTGCCAAAAAAAAGAGCAGTAAGTGTGCTTTCAAATTGGCAAAGAAATTTCGTTTTGTGACTAATGTGAAAACATGACTCTGTGTGCAAATAGGAATTACAGGCAGAGATTTATTGCGTATTGCTCTGGTGATTTCACAGTTGCATTAGAAGGAAAGGGGGAGCCATTTTTTGGTGCAGAAGCAGACTCTTAGCACACACCCAGCTGCTTACCATGTGGAATCATGCACACTATTCACAAGCGAGTGGGGTTTGAGGTTTCAGTCAGTAAAGCAAACACATTCAGCATCACTAAGGCTGGTTGCCCTTGCTGGAGTGTAGGCAGTCACCCAGGTTACAAATGGTGCTGGTCTGAAAAAGCAGTTTGGACATGTGCTTTTTAAAAAATCTGAAAAGTGGATTCATAATGTGTCAGTCTGTAAAAGTGTTTATCACTTGCCAAAAAAAAGAGCAGTAAGTGTGCTTTCAAATTGGCAAAGAAATTTCGTTTAAGGGCCTAATGTGAAACATGACTCTGTGTGCAAATAGGAATTACAGACAGAGATTTATTGCGTATTGCTCTGGTGATTTCACAGTTGCATTAGATGGAAAGGGGGAGCCATTTTTTGGTGCAGAAGCAGACTCTTAGCACACACCCAGCTGCTTACCATGTGGAATCATGGACAGTATTCACAAGCGAGTGGGGTTTGAGGTTTCAGTCAGTAATGCAAATACATTCAGCATCACTAAGGCTGTTTGCCCTTGCTGGAGTGTAGGCAGTCACCCAGGTTACAAATGGTGCTGGTCTGAAAAAGCAGTTTGGACATGTGCTTTTTAAAAAATCTGAAAAGTGGATTCATAAAGTGTTAGTCTGTAAAAGTGTTTATCACTTGCCAAAAAAAAGAGCAGTAAGTGTGCTTTTAAATTGGCAAAGAAATTTCGTTTAAGGGCCTAATGTGAAAACATGACTCTGTGTGCAAAGAGGAATTATAGGCAGAGATTTATTGCGTATTGCTCTGGTGATTTCACAGTTGCATTAGATGGAAAGGGGGAGCCATTTTTTGGTGCAGAAGCAGACTCTTAGCACACAGCCAGCTGCTTACCATGTGGAATCATGCACAGTATTCACAAGCGAGTGGGGTTTGAGGTTTCAGTCAGTAATTCAAATACATTCAGCATCACTAAGGCTGGTTGCCCTTGCTGGAGTGTAGGCAGTCACCCAGGTTACAAATGGTGCTGGTCTGAAAAAGCAGTTTGGACATGTGCTTTTTAAAAAATCTGAAAAGTGGATTCATAATGTGTCAGTCTGTAAAAGTGTTTATCACTTGCCAAAAAAAAGAGCAGTAAGTGTGCTTTTAAATTGGCAAAGAAATTTCGTTTAAGGGCCTAATGTGAAAACATGACTCTGTGTGCAAAGAGGAATTATAGGCAGAGATTTATTGCGTATTGCTCTGGTGATTTCACAGTTGCATTAGATGGAAAGGGGGAGCCATTTTTTGGTGCAGAAGCAGACTCTTAGCACACAGCCAGCTGCTTACCATGTGGAATCATGCACAGTATTCACAAGCGAGTGGGGTTTGAGGTTTCAGTCAGTAATGCAAATACATTCAGCATCACTAAGGCTGGTTGCCCTTGCTGGAGTGTAGGCAGTCACCCAGGTTACAAATGGTGCTGGTCTGAAAAAGCAGTTTGGACATGTGCTTTTTAAAAAATCTGAAAAGTGGATTCATAATGTGTCAGTCTGTAAAAGTGATTATCACTTGCCAAAAAAAGAGCAGTAAGTGTGCTTTCAAATTGGCAAAGAAATTTCGTTTTGTGACTAATGTGAAAACATGACTCTGTGTGCAAATAGGAATTACAGGCAGAGATTTATTGCGTATTGCTCTGGTGATTTCACAGTTGCATTAGAAGGAAAGGGGGAGCAATTTTTTGGTGCAGAAGCAGACTCTTAGCACACACCCAGCTGCTTACCATGTGGAATCATGCACAGTATTCACAAGCGAGTGGGGTTTGAGGTTTCAGTCAGTAATGCAAATACATTCAGCATCACTAAGGCTGGTTGCCCTTGCTGGAGTGTAGGCAGTCACCCAGGTTACAAATGGTGATGGTCTGAAAAAGCAGTTTGGACATGTGCTTTTTAAAAAATCTGAAAAGTGGATTCATAATGTGTCAGTCTGTAAAAGTGATTATCACTTGCCAAAAAAAAGAGCAGTAAGTGTGCTTTCAAATTGGCAAAGAAATTTCGTTTTGTGACTAATGTGAAAACAAATGTAGTAATATATTTAAATAAAATAAAGGATTTTTTTTTTAGTTTTTTTCAGGTATTGCTGAAGAGCAGTGAACAAAATTTAAGATGCCTACAAAATCCAGAGTAAAAAAAGACCACAAAAAAAACCTATATTTGAAGACAACTGGAGGACCTAAGTTAGTTGAAGATGCTCATGTTGGGAAAAAGAAAAAATCTTCTGGGAAGCAGACAAAAATTTTTCTAAAAAACATATTCCAAAAAAGGAAAAATGTACAAAATGTCTGTACTGGAAAGAATGATTTCAATCGAAAAGCACAGGAAAAAATTGAGAATTTAGTTAATGCAAATATACCTTCTGCAACTAAAAAGATTAACTTAAACAGAAAAACAGCGTTTAAAGAGATACGTAGAAAAATGTTTCAGAGAAGAGTTATGTCCAATTTGATAAAGGATGTGAAGAAATATAAGCAAAAGGCTAAGTTTTATAAGAGAAAAAAAGAAATTGAAGCCATTGCAGCAAAGGCATTAGAATTAAAAAGGAAACTATTCATTTTAATTTTGAATAGGATGCGTACATTAGACAAAATGGTTAATGTACTGAAATCACATAGCAAAAGGAAAAGAGTAGTGAACAGAACAAACTTTTCTAAAGTGTTTTTAGGAAAATGGATGCATAGTTCAAGTATTGAACCTTTTTTTAATGAAGAGAGTTATTTTCAAAGTAATAGTTTGCTGCATGCAGTTGACACCAGAGGTCGTGCTTATGAAGTGAAAAATGGTTGCATAATGGAGAAGGAGATAATGGTTCCAAGAGATGAGGTACAAGTGATGGCGGATGAGGCTATGGGGAGACGTCCTAAAGCCCCAGTGTACACTTGGAATTGTAGTAGTATTTGCACTGTGCGTCAGGAATCTATTGATAAATTTCGTGAGTTTCTAAGAGAATATAGCAAAAAAAGTGTAAAACAGAAGATTAAGGTGCTTCAAAGTTTGGATCCATGCAGAGTGAGAGAGAATACTGGTTTGCAGGGTCATTCTCTGGCTTGTCTATCTAGAAAAGTGTGTAATAGTGTTTTCCATCATTTTAGGATTCTGGCTGTTCATCATACTGAAATGAGAAAGTTTGTGAGACGGTTGTATTTTGCTAAAAGTCCAGCAATAAAGTTAGATGAATTGAATAGGGCTCTGTTCCGTGGAACGGTATCAGATGTAGAGAAGGTTGTTGATGACATTCAGTTTTGTTACTTTGGTCCTGAACAAAACAGTGCAGAGAAGGACACAGTAAATGAGGAAGAAGTGGAAGAGAATGTAGAACCCTTTGTAAGTAAGACATTTAATGATCACATAACAAAATTTGCAATAATCTCTAATGAAAGACCAAATATTACTTGTATTTGTTGCCGCAGAACTCATTATAGAAAACAAACCAGGTATGTTGATCTCTACAGAAAGAGTGAAAATGAAGATAATTATAAGTGGAAGGATTTTGCCACATATATATTTCTTGAAAATTGTTTTGAATTGGGTGAAGTTCAGCGTATTTGTAAATACTGTTACAACAAGTTAGAGGAAAATAGAATGCCGACCAGAGCTGTACATAATAATTTAGAATTGGATGCTATTCCTGCTGAACTTTCTGAATTAAATACATATGAGTCTATACTCATTCAATGTGTTCATCCGTTCCAGACCATAGTACGTATGGAGCCCAAAACTGGTAAATTACCTCCTTCAGATTTACTGAGAGGTTTAAAAGGTAGAGTGGTGTATTTGCCCTTGGATTTGAAAAAAAATATGGAAACTATTGATGCGGATACTTTGGAAACTGAACCATTAATTATTCTGGTTAATGGTGTACCTACAAAAAATAAGAAGATTTGGCAGGAGCTGGTAGATGTACGGAAAGTACAAAGAGCAAATTTGTATTTGAAAAGGAATAACAAATGGTATGAATCAATTTATATAGAGGAAGAAGAAGAAGAAGATTTACAAGAAGACACAGAAACACCAACTGGACAAATTGAAAAAGTGGACAAGTCAAAGGAAGAAGAAATTTATGAACATTTTAGCATACATCCTCTTCATTCAAAAGAAGTTATGGGAGACAATATTGATCTATTTCAGATGAAGAAAGCAAAAGGAACTCCCGTGAGTGTATGGGAGGAGAGCTTGGAAGCTCGATGTTTTCCCCAGCTGTTTCCTAAAGGAAAAGGAGGACGATACGATGAACGTCCGGAACAGATTCCAGCTTCTGAGTATCGGACTACAAGACTATATGCTGAAGATCCCAGATTTCGACAAAGTATTCCTTATTTGTTCCATCTTTTATTTGAAAGCGACTTGTCTGCACTGTCTTATGCAGTAAATCACATTTTAAAAAGTGGAGTACATTTACAAAATGTGTCTGCTAAGGATTTTATGGAGAAAGTGCAGCACCGAGATGATCATTTGGAAACACAACTGATCAATCTGATGGCTTGTCAGCGTGGGACAAATGAATATTGGTACCGACGCCATGGTGAATTAAAATGCATGTTACGGAATTTAGGAACACCAACATGGTTCGTTACCCTAAGCTGTGCGGAGTACGCTTGGGATGATTTACTGGATTTTCTACGAGAGGCAAATTCAAACATTAAAAACATCGAATACAAGACAGCAGGAGAACTGTGCTCATTGGATCCAGTTAATGTTTGCAGATATTTCAATCATAGATTTGAGGCTATGATGTCCTTCATCTGCAATAGGAGAAGTAGTGGATTTCTTTTGGAGAAAAGAGTACCAGGCAAGAGGTGCTCCTCATATTCATATGCTGTTGTGGATCAAGGATGCCCCAAAGTTTGGAACAGATACTGATGAAGCAGTGTTATCTTACATTGAAGAATATGCAACATGTGCTATACCAAAAAGCACAGAAGAGAAAAAGTTAAAGGAGCAAGTTTTACGTTTCCAAAGTCATCGGTGTGGAAAATACTGTCGACGGAAATACAAGAGCAAAGATAAATACTACACTAAATGTCGATTTAGATTTCCTAGACCTGTTCTTTCAAATGGAAGAGTTAACAGTTTTATGTCATCTGTGAGACATACTATCACAAGAAAATCACCTAAGAATACCTACAACCTTAAAAGAAAAGAAGAATCAAAAAATATAAATCACTACAACCCAGTGATTTTATCCATGTGGAACGCTAACATGGATATACAGTATGTAGCTGACAATTCCATTGCTGTTGCTCGATATGTAACGTCTTACATTACGAAATCAGAAAAAACAGAATTGAAGGAAATGTGGGAAGAGATTTCTCACGAGAAAACTGTCAGTAAGAAGCTGTACAGTTTCAGTTTGAAGATGTTATCGCACCGAGAAATTGGATCCTACGAATGTTCAGATAGGTTATCTTCTGCAAGTCTCTACTCGAAATCAAGAAGAATAATTTGGGCAAGTTTAGGCCTTGCAGCAATGAGAAATCGGGTACTGAAATCTGTTGGAGAAATTGAATATTTGGCCGAGAATGACCCAGAAAGTACAGATATTTTGAAATCAAACATGTTGGACACATATTATCCCAAGAGAAGTCATCATCTGGAGAACATGTGTCTCTATGAAGTGCTGCAGAACTACATTTATTCACGGAAAGCCGCAGAAGACATCAACAATGGAAAATATAAAGTCATTGGTGAGGAAGGATGTTTGGTGAAGCAAACAAAAGGAAGTTTGATAAATCACCGGAAGCTGAGTTGCGACACTACTGACAAAAAGGAATTTTACTACTTGGCTCTTTTACAGCTGTTTAAACCATGGCGTACAGAGGATGAACTACTGGGAGAATTTCAAAGCTATGAAGATTCTTTTAATGCTTGCAAAGACAGCATACAATGCAATACATTCACAACTTATCTGCAAATGTTAAATGAAGAAATTGAACAGGAAACTAAAATTGCAGCAGAAATAGCTAGAGACAGTTCTCAGGACAGCCAACGTTCAGGAACACTCAGTCAAGATCCCCTAGGACAACCAATCGTTGAAAATGAAGCATCAATAGCCATGAATGAAGTGGAAACGGCTATGAATCAAGCTCAAGGAGAATTTATAGACTTACAAAATTTGGAAAGACAACTGAACGAAGAGCAGCAACAAATTTATGAAGAGATCAGAAAAAAAATTGATCACGGATTTCTACATGAAAAAAAAGAGTGCTCATGCACATCATTTCATCCAATCAGGATGTATGTAAGCGGACAAGCTGGAACTGGAAAAGGTTTCCTAATAAAAGTCATCAGAAGCTACCTACAGCAAAAAACGGATTCTACTTTGTCTTGTGTGGTTACTGCTCCAACTGGGTTAGCAGCATATAACATAAAAGGAATCACTTTACATCGTTTGCTAATGTTACCAGTGGAGCATGAGAACAAAATACAATACAACAAGCTAACTGGAGAAGCATGCTTGGCAGTTTCAAGAGTATTGAAGAAGATGCAAGTTCTCATTATTGATGAGGTGAGCATGGTATCGAACTTAATGCTTGCCTTTGTGCATTTAAGAATGCAACAAATTCTGAAGACAGACTATGACGTGTTATTTGGAGGAAAACACGTCATAGTTTTTGGAGATCTTTTGCAACTTACTCCAGTTAAAGGACAACCAGTGTTTAATACTGTGACACATGAAGACACGAAGAAGTCATTGGGAAGCATCGGTAATACAAATATTTGGTCCTTCTTTGAGTACAAGGAACTTACAACTAATATGAGGCAAGCAAACAATGAAGAATATGGAAGTATTCTGAAAGATATCAGGATTGGACTACTCACAGAAGCTGGCAAAAAAGCATTACAGAGTCGTCTGCTACATAATTTATTTCCAAAGGAAGAAATAGTTGCAGAGAAGATATACAAGAACATTGCAGAAAACAAAAGTG
Source organism: Triturus cristatus (assembly GCF_964204655.1). Lineage (NCBI taxonomy): Eukaryota > Metazoa > Chordata > Amphibia > Caudata > Salamandridae > Triturus > Triturus cristatus. The sequence goes on from NC_140589.1 coordinate 1,727,438,912, forward strand.
TCATCTGCTTAATGCCAACTCTACGTGAATGCTCAATATTCAATGAGGAGCTTTTGAAATTGGAAAAGGAAGATATCAGGAAATTGGAAGCAGTGGACAAAATTGAGGATGGAAGAATTACTGTCACATTAACAGGCACACTGAAAAATAAATTGGATTCACTAGAGAAGAACATTTCCAAAACAGCTGGATTAGAAAAAAATCTATATGTTTGCATGAACTGTAGAGTATTTTTAAGGAGAAATTTGGATGTTGAAAAAGGTTTAGTTAATGGAGCTATGGGAAGAGTTGTGGGTTTTATTAATTATCAGAAAAAAGATGGAATTGAATGTTTAAAAATAAAATTTGATCAGATAGAAGAAGTTAAAGACATTTGTCGTTGTTCAGTTCGTTTCATGCTTGTGAAAGACTTATATGTACGTAGGAAGCAGTTTCCGTTTTCGCTAGCATATGCTGTAACTATTCACAAGTCTCAAGGATTGACTGTAGATTGTGCATTTGTGAACATTGGTTCAACTGTGTTCAAAGAAGGTATGGCATATGTTGCTTTGTCACGAGTGAAAACATTATCAGGTTTATTCATGATAGACTTTGATGATTCAAAAGTTAGTGCTGATACAAATTGTGTAAAGGAGTATAATAGATTAAGAAGAAGCTATGCTCCTCATTTAGGTCAGTATCCTGTGTTGGAGAAACGTGTAGTTTCTCGTAAAAGGAGAAATGAGAATATCTGTAATGAAGATGTAGAGAGGAGGAAAAAAAAGAGGAGTGATGTAATTGCAAGCAAAAAGAATAAGGAAAATGAAGAACAGGTTGTAGGATGTTATTTTGAAAATAGCTCTGGTGTCAACTGCTACGCTAATGTAGTGCTGAATGTTGCATTTTATCTGGAAAGTTTGCAAGAGCAGATAATAGTAAATCAGGGAAAAAGATTCTGTTCTGTGCTGAGTCTCCTTTTTGAAAAGCTGAGTAATGATAAAACTCAAATAGAAAGTGCTACTGAAATTAGAAAAGTTTTAGATGTATGTTCAGGACGAACACAGTTTTCTCAAAATGTACAGCAAGACGCACAGGAATTCTTGATTTATTTTCTTCAGGTACTGGAAGAAGAAGGGGTTAACATTGAAAATGTATTTGGTCTCTCTTATAAATGGGAACATAGTTGTGAAAACTGTTATAATATATGTGGCTCTAATGTTGATTCTGAAAGGTTTATTTATTTAACATTGCCAGAGAGTAAAACAGTCACTTTTGCTAAATTAGTTAAAGATGCTAATCATAGCATGCAATGCGGTGAGTGTAAATCTGACATGTTTTCAACATTAATTTTAAAGGAATACAGACAGTATGTAATTTTAATGATGCAACGATGTAGAGCTGATGGTTCAAAATTGGATACTTTAATAAAGAAGTTTACAGGACAGCAATTATCAATTTAAGGAAAAACTTTTGTAACAGTTGCAATAATTTTCCATGATGGACCTACTGTAACTTCCGGTCATTACACAGTTTATCTTAAATGTGAAAAAGGCTGGACACTGTGTAATGATTCCCAATTGATTTTTAAGCAACGTTTGCCTTTTGATTTAGCAAATTCCTATCTAATCTTCCTGAAACCTAAATTTTAGAGAGATTTGGCAACATCTGGACAAAACTATTTTACCATTTTATTGGATTACCATTTGGAATTTACAAATAAAAAGATTTAACAAATTATCATTTGGCCTAATGGAAAGGTAACCAATTGTAATGTGGAATTTTTCCATTTTTTAAGGAAACTTTGGAAAACCAAAAATTTAGAAAAAATCGGTAACATCTGCACAATTTAAATTTTGGAATGTTATTGGATTGCCATTGGAAATTTTTTCCAAAAAGATTTTTAAAATTACTATTTGGCCATGCGGAAAAGTAAACAATTCTATTGTGGACTTATTTAATTATTAATTAATCTTTCGGAAACCAAAATGTTACAGAGAATCGGTGACATCTGTACAATTTAAACTTTTGTTTTTTATTGGATTACCATTGGAAATTAAACAAAAAAAGAATTTTAAAATTACTATTTGGCCTGAAGGAAATGGAACCAGATGTATTGTGGAGTTATTTGACATATATTATTGTGATTATACTTCTGAAACAAAAATATCAGACGGTATTTTAAAGAAATAAGTATTGATATTAGATGATATTTTTTAAGAATATTATGCATTTCTATAAAGTTATGTTTATGCAAAAAGAGATTGTGGGCTTTTTTAAAAACAATCTTTGAGATTGTTAATTTTTTTTTTGCCTGCTGTTAAATGATGAATGCAATTGCTTTCACAATTTATAGTGAAATGCAATATTTTCTGAAAACAGCAAAAAAAAGGCAAAAATATTTTTTGAAAAATATGTAAATATGTGTACTGTATTATTAAATGTTTTATTAAATATTAATACTTTTTTCTTTTTTTTCAGATTGAGATAGAAAATTTTCGAAAACTAGAACCATTTTTAAAGCAATTAAAAAAAAAATTAAATGAATAAATCTTTTTTTGAGTGGGTATGGTAAGTCAATAATGTCATGGTCCCTTTTTTCCACTTCTCTACAATCACATTTTCAGTTTTTAATTGTAGTCTCTCAAGGACCTTGTAATGTGATAATTGATTTTTAGTGTTTTTTTAAAAAAAAAAAAAAATTACGCGTACCGTACGCGTACGGTAAAAAAAAAAAAAAAAAAGTTTTTAAAAAAATATATAAAAAATAGATGAAAGGTAAGGTTGGCTCTTAAAAGAGCCGTTGTGTTCATGCAGGGACAGAGGAAAGAAAGATTGGGAATATTAGACGGTACGACAAGTGTGCTGATCTATTTTACTGTTCACTAGGGAAACACTGGTCTCCCTATAAGTAATTAGATCGTGACAAGTGGCGCACCGTACTTCAACCCTCGCAAACCGAGGGTTAATTTCCAGAGGACCAGAAAAAGGAGATGCTCCCCCCACAGATGAAGGGCTCACCTGACCTGCAGAAGAAGGACTCGGCCCTGCAGATGATGGTCCAGGCTGAGCTGCTGTGGATGTGCTTGGTTGATTTACTGAAGGGTTACCTTCAGTAAGTCGAGCATGTGTCCTTCTGTGTACATCCTTAAGGTGTCTCATCATGGTGTGATTCCCAAAGGAATCCTTCCTGTCAGGATTACCTCTTGAAAGTACACGCTTACACAGCTTGCAAGTCACTAAGGGTGCATTTACCTTTTGCTGGCCTTCTGGAAAAGTAAAATACTCCCATACGTAAGAGGTCTTTTGTTTCCTCGCTCTCTGCCTCAAGGTAGTGCTGCTAGCCTCACTCTCAGAAGAGCTCTGCTGTTCTGCCATCGTATCACAAAGACAACCCAGCTCCTTCTCCTAAGGGATCACAAGCAGAAATGAGGGGAATGGGTGTGGTGTAGGAGAGTTCTAGAACTGAAAGTAGTTTCAACCAATCAAAAGTTGTGTTTCATGATCACATGACCTACCGTACGCTTACGGTACGCTTACGGCAAAAGTACGCATGCGCGTAAAAAAGACACGCGCTCGCGCGCATGCGCATAACAGTCACTCCCCGACACTTCCGCGTAACGTGCGCGTGTAGCGTACACGCGTACGCGCCCCACGCGGAGTACGCGCGGCTATGCAAATTGCGTAACTATACGCAAACAGCGTAGATAAATTACGGACATTGCGTAAACCGTACGCTTACCGTAAGCTTACCGTGCGCGCACTAAAAAAAAAATTAAAAAAAAGGAAAAAATGTATTGCTAATAACTTTTACCTGTTTATTTTATAAAAAATGTTAAAAAAAACATATTGTAGAATTTTAAAAATTTAACCATAGTCTTTAAAAAAGGATAGAAAATTAAAATAAAAATATGTAAAAAAAAAAGAAGAAAAAAGAAAAAATTAGCATTTAAAAAACCTTGCAAATTCACTGAAAAAACCATGGGTTTCACACACGTTATAGTTAGGAATTAGCATTTAAAAAACCTTTGAAATTCACTGAAAAAACCATGGGTTTCACACACGTTATAGTTAGGAATTAGCATTTAAAAAACCTTAGAAATTCAATGAAAAAACCAAAGGTTTCACACATGTTATAGTTAGCTGGACATGTCACTCGTAAAAAACCAATGAAATTCCCCCGTTATAGTTAGTTCAGCTAACTATAACTCGCGCGCCCGCAATGCACTACTGATGACGTCACATATTACATCACTCATGACATGGTCAGTGACATCACTCATGACATCACTGATGACATCTCAAATGACATCACTGATGACATTATCCTTGTGACAGAGTGGTAGACCTCCTCTCACCCTAATATAACCTTTGATACAAACATTCAAAAATAGAGACTAAAATTTTCAAAAAAATGGACATACCAATAACAGTTACAACAACCTATTCAGTAATTCTAAGATCCACATACACATCCACTCATCCACCAACAATCCTATACAGTCACTCATACATGTACTCACACATCATATGTACTCATACACCTAAACATCCTGTAACACAATGCCACTCATCCATAGAGTTACTCACACATAGTCACTCATGCTAATAAAGAATCAAACATCCATTTACTTGCATATACAGTTATACACACACCACCACACTTACTTTTACAGAAACTTACACATACTTAGTCTTTTAAACAATCACTTATAGAAACACATACTTATTCATACAGGAACTCTTCCAATCTCTCACTCTCACATATACTCACTTATAAACACCAATAGTCACATATACTAGTTTAAAACATATGTGGTTACTTATGAAGACACTATTGAGACAGTCATTCACTCACTAACACACCCATGCACACACTCATCCACCCATACAGTCCTGCACACATGCTGTCTTCAACACATACAAACAGTGAGTCACTCATTCATGCATCTATGCACTACCTAATACCCCCCACCGCACCATGAAGACACTCAGACACTCATACTGATACTCAAAAAACCAACTATTAACCTATATAGACACTCATGTAGATACTCACCAACCCATGCAGCCACTTATATACAAAGTGAGAGACTAATACAGGTATTTACACATTTAAACATTACTCACTAAGCCATGTATTCAAAAAGATACACTTAATCAGTCAGTTATACAATCAATTTTTCAGAAACAAATCATCAATTTACACACTTATATACTCATTTATTCTTCCATCGACCTTGAGATATACATATATAAAACATATTTAATTTTCAGAAAAACACACATTCACTGGATGATGTCATCAGTGATGTCATTTGAGATGTCATCAGTGATGTCATGAGTGATGTCACTGACCATGTCATGAGTGATGTAATATGTGACGTCATCAGTAGTGCATTGCGGGCGCGCGAGTTATAGTTAGCTGAACTAACTATAACGGGGGAATTTCATTGGTTTTTTACGAGTGAAATGTCCAGCTAACTATAACGTGTGAAACCTTTGGTTTTTTTCATTGAATTTCTAAGGTTTTTTAAATGCTAATTCCTAACTATAACGTGTGTGAAACCCATGGTTTTTTCAGTGAATATATATATATATATATATATATATATATTACCTACTGGCGGTCGCCAGTAGGTAGTTATAGTTAGGACCACGTTTCCATAGGAAATCCGCAACATTCTATTTTGAATAACTTTGGCGCCGGTCGACGAATCCTCGCGAATTTCTCAAAATAGGTGGGGCGCTACGCTCCGCTCCTACCCTGAAAGTCTCGGGGGGATTCGTCAAGCGGGGGCTGAGATAAAAGGGGGGTCCCAAAACGCGTTTTTCCCATGCATTTTTCCATAGGACCTTTAGACAGGGCTACAGCCCGAACGGCTGAACAGAATTACTAGAAATTTGGCAGAGAGGTAGTCCTCAGGTCAAGGAAGTGCCTTTTGTAGGTTTGGTGTAAATCTGTTCAGTAGATTCTGAGAAAATAGCCTTTAAATCAATATATATATCTGAGCCCGCTTACGGTACGCTTACCGTACGCTTACGGTAAGCGTACGGCGGCGTGCGCGAGCGCGATTCTGATTGGCTGTTAGATCTTAGTAAACATTCGGATCGGTCGAAACCAGGAAGCGGCGGCCGCCATTTTGTGTATTTCACTCTGAAAAAAAAGAGTGAAAACAAGGAAAGGGGGCAATGAGGAGAGTTACAGACCCCCTAACATTTGTAAGGGGGTCAAAGAAGGACAGAAAAGTACAAAAAAAACATTTATTGATTTAAAAAAAAATCACGGGGTACGCGTACGGTAAGCTTACGGTAAGCGTACGGTAAAAAAAAAAAAAATAGATAAATGAAAAGCAGATTTAAGAGTTTAGAAATTAGGGAGCTCTAAAAAGAGCTGTTGTGTTTATGAAGTCATTTTTTTAGTGGTACCTACAAGTAAGTACCGATGCAGAGTCTAAGGTTCAAGAGGAAGACTCTGTTCCCTTCATCATTGAAGTGCACACCATCTCCTCTATAAATGTCTTGCATGTCATAACGCAAGTTGTTGTGGTAAATGGCACCCATACCATAGTCACGGAGGAAAGCAGAAACAGATTTGTTGACGTGCTTTCTTGCTTTGTCAATCTGTGGACAGAAATGATTGGACCAGTTCCATTTTTGCCTTTGGCATATGTTGGAAAACACAAAGGCAGTTTTAGGGAAAAGTGTAAACAGTTGTGCAAAGGTGTCCTTCATAAGCATTTCCAGACCTACCCCAGTCAAAGTGCCTAGGTCATTGCCACCACAGTGCACTATTATGAGGTCAGGGTGTTGGATTTGAATGAAGGATTTCACCAATGGCATCAATTGGTGCCACTTTAACCCTCTCTGACCAATCCATTTAATGTCTACATTTGGCAAAGCAAGGTCTCTCACCATATCTGTTTTCTCTGCAAACTTTTCACTCCAGAAGACATAGCTGTGCCCTACAATCCACACTGTGAACATCTTCAAAGGAGAACTGGATGCACTCAGGAGGTGTCTTTCAGTAGAATGGCAATAAGAAAAGAAAGACAGTTTGGAAATGGAGGCATACATATTTTTTTAAAACAAAAAGAACTGATTGGCTGTTTCATACCATTCTAGAATAAAAACTAGGCTGTATGTGAAAATTAATAGAAGCATGTTTTGTATTGGTACAAAAAAATGTGTAACCAAAGAACAGTACTATGGATTTGCTGTAAGGTTTGAAAAGTCAAGCACTCTTGCTCTGTGGAATTGAAACATTGTGTGTCGAACTTCTGACCTAACTGCACACAGCAGTGTTCCATGAGCTGTTGCTATGGTAGCAGGCAGAAGTCAAGTTGGGGGAAGGGTACTAGGCAGAAGTCAAGTTGGGGGCAGGGTACTTTTGGAAAAGGGTTGGTTTTCAACCAATAGAAATGTGTGAATACATGTGAAAAAAAGGGGGAAGCACTGAGATTTGAAACTTACATGTATATGTGTGGAAAAATAGAGGGAAAGTTTGCCATTATCTGGTTCTGCTGAGAGGAGAGAGGTGAACAGAACAGAGATCCTGGCTCTGATAATCTGCTGTTTGAGTGTCACATTTCTTTCACAACTAACTAATTTTAAAGGTGAGTTTACAGTTTGAGAGGGGATGTATGTGGTAACTTAAGAAATGAATAATAGAAATGGGAATTGTTTTTGTTGTAGTTACACATGGTGGTTTCATAATGTGTCAGTGTGTAAAAGTGATTTACACTTGCCCCGAAAAAAAAAAAGAGCAGTAAGTGTGCTTTCAAATTGGCAAAGAAATTTCGTTTTGGCACTAATGTGAAAACATGACTCTGTGTGCATAGAAGAATTATAGGCAGAGATTTATTGCGTCTTGCTCTGGTGATTTCACAGTTGCATTAGATGGAAAGGGGGAGCGAATTTTTGGGGGAAGAAGCAGAGGCTTAGCACACACCCATGTCCTTGCCGTGTATAGTCATGCACAGTATTTACAAGCGAGTGGGGTTTTCAGGTTTAAGTCTGTAATGCAAATACATTCAGCATCACTAAGGCTGGTTGCCCTTGGTGGAGTGTAGGCAGTCACAGAGAATGCACATGGTGGTGGTCTGAAAAAAAAACAGCTTGGACACGTGCAATTAAATAAATCAAAAATAGTGGTTTCATAATGTGTCAGTCTGTAAAAGTGATTTCAAATTGTAAAAAGAGATTTTCACTTGGCCCGAAAAAAAAAAGAGCAGTAAGTGTGCTTTCAAATTGGCAAAGAAATTTCGTTGTGGGACTAATGTGAAAACATGACTCTGTGTGCATAGAAGAATTATAGGCAGAGATTTATTGCGTCTTGCTCTGGTGATTTCACAGTTGCATTAGATGGAAAGGGGGAGCGAATTATTGGGGGAAGAAGCAGAGGCTTAGCACACACCCATGTCCTTGCCGTGTATAGTCATGCACAGTATTTACAAGCCAGTGGGGTTTTCAGGTTTAAGTCTGTAATGCAAATACATTCAGCATCACTAAGGCTGGTTGCCCTTGCTGGAGTGTAGGCAGTCACAGAGAATGCACATGGTGTTGGTCTGAAAAAAAAACAGCTTGGACACGTCCAATTAAATAAATCAAAAATAGTGGTTTCATAATGTGTCAGTCTGTAAAAGTGATTTCAAATTGTAAAAAGAGATTTTCACTTGGCCCGAAAAAAAAAGAGCAGTAAGTGTGCTTTCAAATTGGTAAAGAAATTTCGTTTTGGCACTAATGTGAAAACATGACTCTGTGTGCATAGAAGAATTATAGGCAGAGATTTATTGCGTCTTGCTCTGGTGATTTCACAGTTGCATTAGATGGAAAGGGGGAGCGAATTATTGGGGGAAGAAGCAGAGGCTTAGCACACACCCATGTCCTTGCCGTGTATAGTCATGCACAGTATTTACAAGCCAGTGGGGTTTTCAGGTTTAAGTCTGTAATGCAAATACATTCAGCATCACTAAGGCTGGTTGCCCTTGCTGGAGTGTAGGCAGTCACAGAGAATGCACATGGTGGTGGTCTGAAAAAAAAAACAGCTTGGACACGTGCAATTAAATAAATCAAAAATAGTGGTTTCATAATGTGTCAGTCTGTAAAAGTGATTTCAAATTGTAAAAAGAGATTTTCACTTGGCCCGAAAAAAAAAGAGCAGTAAGTGTGCTTTCAAATTGGTAAAGAAATTTCGTTTTGGCACTAATGTGAAAACATGACTCTGTGTGCATAGAAGAATTATAGGCAGAGATTTATTGCGTCTTGCTCTGGTGATTTCACAGTTGCATTAGATGGAAAGGGGGAGCGAATTATTGGGGGAAGAAGCAGAGGCTTAGCACACACCCATGTCCTTGCCGTGTATAGTCATGCACAGTATTTACAAGCCAGTGGGGTTTTCAGGTTTAAGTCTGTAATGCAAATACATTCAGCATCACTAAGGCTGGTTGCCCTTGCTGGAGTGTAGGCAGTCACAGAGAATGCACATGGTGGTGGTCTGAAAAAAAAACAGCTTGGACACGTGCAATTAAATAAATCAAAAATAGTGGTTTCATAATGTGTCAGTCTGTAAAAGTGATTTCAAATTGTAAAAAGAGATTTTCACTTGGCCCGAAAAAAAAAGAGCAGTAAGTGTGCTTTCAAATTGGCAAAGAAATTTCGTTTTGGCACTAATGTGAAAACATGACTCTGTGTGCATAGAAGAATTATAGGCAGAGATTTATTGCGTCTTGCTCTGGTGATTTCACAGTTGCATTAGATGGAAAGGGGGAGCGAATTTTTGGGGGAAGAAGCAGAGGCTTAGCACACACCCATGTCCTTGCCGTGTATAGTCATGCACAGTATTTACAAGCCAGTGGGGTTTTCAGGTTTAAGTCTGTAATGCAAATACATTCAGCATCACTAAGGCTGGTTGCCCTTGGTGGAGTGTAGGCAGTCACAGAGAATGCACATGGTGTTGGTCTGAAAAAAAAACAGCTTGGACACGTCCAATTAAATAAATCAAAAATAGTGGTTTCATAATGTGTCAGTCTGTAAAAGTGATTTCAAATTGTAAAAAGAGATTTTCACTTGGCCCGAAAAAAAAAGAGCAGTAAGTGTGCTTTGAAATTGGCAAAGAAATTTCGTTTTGGCACTAATGTGAAAACATGACTCTGTGTGCATAGAAGAATTATAGGCAGAGATTTATTGCGTCTTGCTCTGGTGATTTCACAGTAGCATTAGATGGAAAGGGGGAGCAAATTTTTGGGGGAAGAAGCAGAGGCTTAGCACACACCCATGTCCTTGCCGTGTATAGTCATGCACAGTATTTACAAGCCAGTGGGGTTTTCAGGTTTAAGTCTGTAATGCAAATACATTCAGCATCACTAAGGCTGGTTGCCCTTGCTGGAGTGTAGGCAGTCACAGAGAATACACATGGTGGTGGTCTGAAAAAACAGCTTGGACATGTGCATTTAAATAAATCAAAAAAAGTGGTTTTATAATGTGTCAGTCTGTAAAAGTGATTTCAAATTGTAAAAAGAGATTTTCACTTGGCCCGAAAAAAAAAGAGCAGTAAGTGTGCTTTCAAAATGGCAAAGAAATTTCGTTTTGGGACTAATGTGAAAACATGACTCTGTGTGCATAGAAGAATTATAGGCAGAGATTTATTGCGTCTTGCTCTGGTGATTTCACAGTTGCATTAGATGGAAAGGGGGAGCGAATTATTGGGGGAAGAAGCAGAGGCTTAGCACACACCCATGTCCTTGCCGTGTATAGTCATGCACAGTATTTACAAGCCAGTGGGGTTTTCAGGTTTAAGTCTGTAATGCAAATACATTCAGCATCACTAAGGCTGGTTGCCCTTGCTGGAGTGTAGGCAGTCACAGAGAATACACATGGTGGTGGTCTGAAAAAAAAACAGCTTGGACACGTGCAATTAAATAAATCAAAAATAGTGGTTTTATAATGTGTCAGTCTGTAAAAGTGATTTCAAATTGTAAAAAGAGATTTTCACTTGGCCCGAAAAAAAAAGAGCAGTAAGTGTGCTTTCAAAATGGCAAAGAAATTTCGTTTTGGCACTAATGTGAAAACATGACTCTGTGTGCATAGAAGAATTATAGGCAGAGATTTATTGCGTCTTGCTCTGGTGATTTCACAGTTGCATTAGATGGAAAGGGGGAGCGAATTATTGGGGGAAGAAGCAGAGGCTTAGCACACACCCATGTCCTTGCCGTGTATAGACATGCACAGTATTTACAAGCCAGTGGGGTTTTCAGGTTTAAGTCTGTAATGCAAATACATTCAGCATCACTAAGGCTGGTTGCCCTTGGTGGAGTGTAGCACTGTGGACATGGGCTTTTTAAAAAATCTGAAAAGTGGTTTCATAATGTGACAGTTTGTAAAAGAGATTTTCACTTGCCCAAAAAAAAAGAGCAGTTTGTGTGCATTCAAATTGGCAAAGAAATTTCGTTTTGTGACTATTGTGAAAAGAAATGTAGTAATATATTTAAATACAATAACAGATTTTTTTTTTAGTTTTTTTCAGGTATTGCTGAAGAACAGTGAACAAAAATTTAAGATGCCTACAAAATCTAGAGTTCAAAAAACGCTAAAAAAAAAACAATATTTGAAGACAACTGGAGGACCAAAGTTAGTAGAAGATGCTGATGTTGGGAAAAAGAAAAAATCTTCTGGTAAGCAAAAAAAACAATTCCTAAACAAAATATTTAAAACAAAGAAAAATGTACAAAATGTCTGTTCTCGGAAAAATGTAACAAAACATAGAGAACAGCAAAAAATTGAGAATTTAGTTAATGCAAATATACCTTCTGCAATTGAAAAGTTTAACATAAACAGAAAAACAGCATTTAAAGAGATACGTAGAAAAATGTTTCAGAGAAGAGTTATGTCCAATTTGATAAAGGATATAAAGAAATATAAGCAAAAGGCTAAATATTACAAGAGAAAAAAAGAAATTGAAGCCATTGCAGCAAAAGCATTAGAATTAAAAAGGAAACTATTCATATTAATTTTGAATAGGATGCGTACATTAGATAAAATGGTTAATGTACTGAAATCACAAAGCAAAAGCAAAAGAGTAGTGAACAGAACAAACTTTTGTAAAGTGTTTTTAGGAAAGTGGATGCATAGTTCAAGTAGTGAACCTTTTTTTAATGAAGAGAGCTATTTTCAAAGTAATAGTTTGCTGCATGCAGTTGACACCAGAGGTCGTTCATACGAAGTAAAAAATGGTTGCATAATGGAGAAGGAGATAATGGTTCCAAGAGATGAGGTACAAGTGATGGCAGATGAGGCAATGGGGAGACGTCCTAAAGCCCCAGTGTACACTTGGAATTGTAGTAGTATTTGCACTGTGCGTCAGGAATCTATTGACAGATTTCGAGAGTTTCTAAGAGAATATAGTAAAAAAAGTGTAAAACAAAAGATTAAGGTGCTTCAAAGTCTGGATCCATGCAGAGTGAGAGAGAATACTGGTTTGCAGGGTCATTCTCTTGCTTGTCTATCTAGAAAAGTGTGCAATAGTGTTTTCCATCATTTTAGGATGCTGGCTGTTCATCATACTGAAATGAGAAAGTTTGTGAGACGGTTGTATTTTGCCAAAAGTCCAGCAATAAAGTTAAATGAATTGAATAGGGCTCTGTTCCGAGGAACGGTATCAGATGTAGAGAAGGTTGTTGATGAAATTCAGTTTTGTTACTTTGGTCCTGAACAAAACAGTGCAGAGAAGGACACAGTAAATGAGGAAGAAGTGGAAGAGAATGTAGAACCCTCTGTAAGTAACACATTTAATGATCACATAACAAAATTTGCAATAGTCTCTAATGAAAGACCAAATTTTACTTGTATTTGTTGCCGCAGAACTCATTATAGAAAACAAACTAGGAATGTTGATCTCTACAGAAAGAGTGAAAATGAAGATAATTATAAGTGGAAGGATTTTGCCACATATATATTTCTAGAAAATTGTTTTGAATTGGGTGAAGATCAGCGTATTTGTAAATACTGTTATAACAAGTTAGAGGAAAATAGAATGCCGACCAGAGCTGTACATAATAATTTAGAATTGGATGCTATTCCTGCTGAACTTTCTGAATTAAATACATATGAGTCTATACTCATTCAATGTGTTCATCCGTTCCAGACCATAGTACGTATGGAGCCCAAAACTGGTAAATTACCTCCTTCAGATTTACTGAGAGGTTTAAAAGGTAGAGTGGTGTATTTGCCCTTGGATTTGAAAAAAAATATGGAAACTATTGATGCGGATACTTTGGAAACTGAACCATTAATTATTCTGGTTAATGGTGTACCTACAAAGAATAAGAAGATTTGGCAGGAGCTGGTAGATGTGCGGAAAGTACAAAGAGCAAATTTGTATTTGAAAAAAAATAACAAATGGTATGAATCAATTTATATAGAAGAAGAAGAAGAAGAAGAAGATTTACAAGGAGACACAGAAACACCAACTGGACAAATTGAAAAAGTGGACAAGTCAAAGGAAGAAGAAACTTATGAACATTTTAGCATACATCCTCTCCATTCGAAAGAAGTTATGGGAGACAATATTGATCTCTTTCAGATGAAGAAAGCAAAAGGAAATCCCGTGAGTGTATGGGAGGAGAGCTTGGAAGCTCGATGTTTTCCCCAGCTGTTTCCTAAAGGAAAAGGAGGACGATACGATGAACGTCCAGAACAGATTCCAGCTTCAGAGTATCGAACTACAAGACTATATGCTGAAGATCCCAGATTTCGACAAAGTATTCCTTATTTGTTCCATCTTTTATTTGAAAGCGACTTGTCTGCACTGTCTTATGCAGTAAATCACATTTTAAAAAGTGGAGTACATTTACAAAATGTGTCTGCTAAGGATTTTATGGAGAAAGTGCAGCACCGAGATGATCATTTGGAAACACAACTGATCAATCTGATGGCTTGTCAGCGTGGGACAAATGAATATTGGTACCGACGCCATGGTGAACTAAAATGCATGTTACGCAATTTAGGAACACCAACATGGTTCCTTACCCTAAGCTGTGCCGAGTACGCTTGGGATGATTTACTGGATTTTCTACGAGAGGCCAATTCAAACATTAAAAACATCGAATACAAGACAGCAGGAGAACTGTGCTCATTGGATCCGGTTAATGTTTGCAGATATTTCAATCATAGATTTGAGGCTATGATGTCCTTCATCTGCAATAAAAAAAATCCACCCCTTGGAGAAGTAGTGGATTTCTTTTGGAGAAAAGAGTACCAGGCAAGAGGTGCTCCTCATATTCATATGCTGCTGTGGATCAAGGATGCCCCAAAGTTTGGAACAGATACTGATGAAGCAGTGTTATCTTACATTGAAGAATATGCAACAAGTGCTATACCAAAAAGCACAGAAGAGAACAAGTTAAAGGAGCAAGTTCTACGTTTCCAAAGTCATCGGTGTGGAAAATACTGTCGACGGAAATACAAGAGCGAAGAAAAATACTACACTAAATGTCGATTTGGATTTCCTAGACCTGTTCTTTCAAATGGAAGAGTCAACAGTTTTATGTCAGCTGTGAGACATACTATCACAAGAAAATCACCTAAGAATACCTACAACCTTAAAAGAAAAGAAGAATCTAAAAATATAAATGACTACAACCCAGTCATTTTATCCATGTGGAACGCTAACATGGATATACAGTATGTTGCTGACAATTCCATTGCTGTTGCTCGATATGTAACGTCTTACATTACGAAATCAGAAAAAACAGAATTGAAGGAAATGTGGGAAGAGATTTCTCACGAGAAGACTGTCAGTAAGAAGCTGTACAGTTTCAGTTTGAAGATGTTATCGCATCGAGAAATTGGATCCTACGAATGTTCAGATAGGTTATCTTCTGCAAGTCTCTACTCGAAGTCAAGAAGAATAATTTGGGCAAGTTTAGGCCTTGCAGCAATGAGAAATCGGGTACTGAAATCTGTTGGAGAAATTGAATATTTGGCTGAGAATGACCCAGAAAGTACAGATATATTGAAAACAAACATGTTGGACACATATTATCCCAAGAGAAGTCATCATCTGGAGAACATGTGTCTCTATGAAGTGTTACAGAACTACATTTATTCACGGAAAGCTGCAGAAGACATCAACAGTGGAAAATATAAAGTTGTTGGTGAAGAAGGATGTTTGGTGAAGCAAACCAAAGGAAGTTTGATAAATCACCGGAAGCTGAGTTGCGACACTACCGACAAGAAAGAATTTTACTACTTGGCTCTTTTACAGTTGTTTAAACCATGGCGTACAGAGGATGAACTACTGGGAGAATTCCAGAGCTATGAAGATTCTTTTAATGCTTGTAAAGACAGCATACAATGCAGTACATTCTCAACTTATCTGCAAATGTTAAATGAAGAAATTGAACAGGAAACTACAATTGCAGCAGAAATAGCTAGAGACAGTTCTCAGGACAGCCAAAGTTCAGGAACATACAGTCAAGATCCCCTAGGACAACCAATCGTTGAAAATGAAGCATCAATAGCCATGAATGAAGTGGAAACGGCTATGAATCAAGGTCAAGAAGAATTTATAGACTTAGAAAATTTGGAAAGACAACTGAATCAAGAGCAGCAACAAATTTATGAAGAGATCAAAAACAAAATTGATCACGGATTTCTACATATCAAAAAAGAGTGCTCATGCACATCATTTCATCCAATCAGGATGTATGTAAGCGGACAAGCTGGCACTGGAAAAAGTTTCCTAATTAAAGTCATCAGAAGCTACCTAAAGCAAAAAACGGATTCTACTTTGTCTTGTGTGGTTACTGATCCAACTGGGTTAGCAGCATATAACCTAAAAGGAATCACCTTACATCGTTTGCTAATGTTACCAGTGGAGCATGAGAACAAAATACAATTCAACAAGCTAACTGGAGAAGCATCCTTGGAAGTTTCAAGAGTATTGAAGAAGATGCAAGTTCTCATTATTGATGAGGTGAGCATGGTATCGAACTTAATGCTTGCCTTTGTGCATTTAAGAATGCAGCAAATTTTGAAGACAGACTATGACGTGTTATTTGGTGGAAAACACGTCATAGTTTTTGGGGATCTTTTGCAACTTACTCCAGTTAAAGGACAACCAGTGTTTAATACTGTGACACATGAAGACACGAAGAAGTCATTGGGAAGCATTGGAAATACAAATATTTGGTCCTTCTTTGAGTACAAGGAACTTACAACTAATATGAGGCAAGCAAACGATGAAGAATATGGAAGTATTCTGAAAGATATCAGGATTGGAATACTCACAGAAGTTGGGAAAAAAGCATTACAGAGTCGGCTGCTACATAATTTATTTCCAAAGGAAGAAATAGTTGCAGAGAAAATATACAAGAATATTGCAGAAAACAAAAGTGTCATCTGCTTAATGCCAACTCTACGTGAATGCTCAATATTTAATGAGGAGCTTTTGAAATTGGAAAAGGAAGACATCAGGAAATTGGAAGCAGTGGACAAAATTGAGGATGGAAGAATTACTGTCACAGTAACAGGCAAACTGAAAAATAAATTGGACTCACTAGAGAAGAACATCTCCAAAACAGCAGGATTAGAAAAAAATCTATATGTTTGCATGAACTGTAGAGTGTTTTTAAGGAGAAATTTGGATGTTGAGAAAGGCTTAGTGAATGGAGCAATGGGAAGAGTTGTGGGTTTTATTAATTATCAGAAAAAAGAAGGAATTGAATGTTTAAAAATAAAATTTGATCAGATAGAAGAAGTTAAAGATATTTGTCATTGTACAGTTCGTTTTATGCTTGTGAAAGACTTATATGTACGTAGGAAGCAGTTTCCGTTTTCTCTAGCATATGCTGTAACTATTCACAAGTCTCAAGGATTGACTGTAGATTGTGCATTTGTGAACATTGGTTCAACTGTGTTCAAAGAAGGTATGGCATATGTAGCTTTGTCACGAGTCAAAACATTATCAGGTTTATTCATGATAGACTTTGATGACTCAAAAGTTAGTGCTGATACAAACTGTGTAAAGGAGTATAATAGATTAAGAAGAAGCTATGCTCCTCATTTAGGTCAGTATCCTGTGTTGGAGAAACGTGTAGTTTCTCGTAAAAGGAGAAATGAGAATATCTGTAATGAACATATAGAGAAGAGGAAAAAAAAGAGGAGTGATGTAATTGCAAGCAAAAAGAAAAAGGAAAATGAAGAACAGGTTGTAGGATGTCATTTTGAAAACAGCTCTGGTGTCAACTGCTATGCAAATGTAGTGCTGAATGTTGCATTTTATCTGGAAAGTTTGCAAGAGCAGATAATAGTAAATCAGGGAAAAAGATTCTGTTCAGAGCTGAGTCTCCTTTTTCAAAAGCTGAGTAAAGATAAAACTCAAATAGAAAGTGCTACTGACATTAGAAAACTTTTAGATGTATGTTCAGGACGAACACAGTTTTCTCAAAATGAACAGCAAGATGCACACGAATTTTTGATGTATTTTCTTCAGGTAGTGGAAGAAGAAGGAGTTCCCATTGACATTTTTTTTGGTCTCTCTTATAAATGGGAACATAGTTGTGATAATTGTTATAATATATGTGGCTCTATTGTTGATAATGAAAGGTTTATTTATTTGACATTGCCAGAGAGTAAAACAGTCACTTTTGCAAAATTAGTTAAAGATGCTAATCATAGCATGAAATGTGGTGAGTGTAATTCTGACATGTTATCAACATTAATTTTAAGGGAATACGGACAGTATGTAATTTTAATGATGCAACGATGTAGAGCTGATGGATCAAAATTGGATACTTTAATAAAGAAGTTTACAGGACAGCAATTATCAATTTCAGGAAAAACTTTTGTAACTGTTGCAATAATTTTCCATGATGGACCTACTGTTACTTCTGGACATTACACAGTTTATCTAAAATGTGAAAAAGGCTGGACACTGTGTAATGATTCCCAATTGATTTTCAAACAACGTTTGCCTTTTGATTTAGCAAATTCCTATCTAATCTTCCTGAAACCTAAATTTTAGAGAGACTTGGCAAGATCTGGACAAAATAATTTTACCATTTTACTGGATTACCATTGCAATTTTGTAGAAAAAATATTTTTAAAATTATCATTTGGCCTAAAGGAAAGATAACCAATTGTAATGTGGACTTTTTTAATTTTTAATGCAATTTTGAAAAACCAATAATTTAGAGATAATCGGTAACTTCTGCACATTTTAAATTTTGGAATGCTATTGAACTGCCATTGGAAATTTTTTTCAAAAATGATTTAAAAAAATACTATTTGGCCATGTGGAAAAGTAAGCAATTCTATTGTGGACTAAATAAATTATTCAAAAAATTTTCGTGAACCAAAATGTTACAGAGAATCGGTGAGATCTGGACAGATTAAACTTTAGAATTTTAATGGATTTCCCTTGGAAATTTATTCCAGGAAAAAAAAAAAAATACTATTTGGCCTAAAGGAAATAAAATCAGATGTATTTTGGAGTTATTTGAGATATAATATTGTGATTATACTTCTCAAACAAACATATCAGACGGTATTTTAAAGAAAAAAGTATTGTTTTTAGATGATATTTTTTTAGAATAATATGCATTTCTGTAATGATAAGTTTAAGTGAGAAGAGATTCTGGGCTTTTTTAATACAATCTTTGTGATTGTTAATTTTTTTTGCCCGCTGTAAAATGATGAATGCAATTGCTTTCACAATTAATAGTGAAATGCAATTTATTCTGAAAACAGCAAAAATAAGGCAAAAATATTTTTTGGTAAAAAATGTAAATATGTGTACTGTATTATTAAATGGTTTAAAAATATTAATACTTTTTTCTTTATTTTCAGATCGATATAGAAAATTTTCGGAAACTACAACCATTTTAAAAACTATTTTTTAAAAAAACAAATGAATAAATATTTTTTTGAGTGAGTATGGTAAGTCAATAATAAAAATTGTAGTCTCTCAAGGACTTTATAATGTGATAAATGATTTTTAGTGTTTTTTTAAAAAAAATAAAAAAAGGTACGCTTACCGTACGCGTACGGTAAAAAAAAAAAAAAAAAAGTTTTTAAAAACAAGTAAAAAAAAGATGGAAGATAAGGTTGGCTCTTAAAAGAACCGTTGTGTTCATGCAGGGACAGAGGAAAGGAAGCATGGGAAAATCATTCAAAGCTACAAATGTGCTGATCTATTTTGTTGTTCACTAGGGAAACACTGGTCTCCCTATGACAAATTAGACCTTTACAAAATGTGCAATGAATATCAACCTTCCGAAATCGAAGGTTCATTTCCAGAGGGCCAGCAAAAGGAGATTCTCCCCCCACAGATGAAGGGCTCACCTGACCTGCAGAAGAAGGAGTAAGCCCTGCAGGTGATGGTCCAGGCTGAGCTGCTGTGGATGTACTGGCTCGTCTTTCTGAAGAGTTACCTCCAAAAAGATGACCATGTGTCCTTCTGTGTACATCCTGGAGGTGTCTCTTCATGGTGTGATTCCCAAAGGAATACTTCCTGTTAGGATTACCTCTAGAAAGTACACGCTTACACAGCTTGCAAGTAACTAAGGGTGCATTCACCTTTTGCTGGCCTTCTGGAAAAGTAAAATAATCCCAAACATAAGAAGGCTTTACTTTCCTCGCTCTCTGCCTCAAGACAGTGCTGCTGGTGCTAGCCTCACTCTCAGAAGAGCTCTGCTGTTCTGCCATCGTATCCCAAAGACAAACCAGCTCCTTCTCCCAAGGGATCACAAGCAGAAATGAGGGGAATGGGTGTGGTGTAGGAGAGTTCTAGAACTGAAAGTACTTTCAACCAATCAAAAGTTGTGTTTCATGATCACATGACCTACCGTACGCTTACGGTACGCTTACGGTACGCTTACGGCAAAAAGTACGCGTGCGCGTAAAAAAGACACGCGCTTCCGCGCATGCGCATAACAGTCACTCCCCGGCACTTCCGCGTAACGTGCGCGTGTGGCGTAAGCGCGCACGCGTCCCACGCGCAGTACGCGCGGTTACGCAAATTGCGTAACTATACGCAAGCAGCGTAGATAGATTACGGACGTTGCGTAAACCGTACGCTTACCGTGAGCTTACGGTACGCGTACTAAAAAAAAAAAAATAAAAAAAAAAAAAAATCTGGTAATAAATTTTACATGTTTATTTTAAAAAATATATTAAAAAAAAATATTTAAGGATTTTAAAAATTTAAGCATAGTCTTTATAAAATGAAAGAAAATTAAATTAAAAATATGTTTGAAAAAAATGAAGAATAAAAAAAAAAATTAGCATTTAAAAAACCTTGCAAATTCACTGAAAAAACCATGGGTTTCACACACGTTATAGTTAGGAATTAGCATTTAAAAAACCTTAGAAATTCACTGAAAAAACCATAGGTTTCACACACGTTATAGTTAGGAATTAGCATTTAAAAAACCTTAGAAATTCAGTGAAAAAACCATAGGTTTCACACATGTTATAGTTAGCTGGACATTTTACTCGTAAAAAACCAATGAAATTGCCCCGTTATAGTTAGTTCAGCTAACTATAACTCGCGCGCCCGCAATGCACTGCTGATGACGTCACATATTACATCACTCATGACATGGTCAGTGACATCACTCATGACATCACTGATGACATCTCACATGACATCACTGATGACATCACTGATGACATCATCCTTGTGATAGAGTGGCAGACCTCCTCTCACCTTAATATAAGCTTTGATACACACATTCAAAAATAGAGACTAAAATTTTCAAAACAATGGACATACCAATACCAGTTACAACAACCTCTTCAGTAATTCTAAGATCAACATACACATCCACTCATTCACCAACAGTCCTATACAGTCACTCATACATGTACTCACTCATCATATGTACTCATACACCTATACATCCTGTTACATAATGCCACTCATCCATAGAGTTACTCACACACATAGTCACTCATGCTAATAAAGAATCAAACATACATTCACCTGCATATACAGTTATACACACACCACCACACTTACTTCTACGGAAACTTACACATACTTAGTCTTTTAAACAATCACTTATAGAAACACATACTTATTCATACAGGAACTCTTTCAATCTGTCCCTCTCACATATACTCACATATATACACCAATAGTCACATATACTAGTTTAAAACATATGTAGTTACTCCTGAAGACACTATTGGGACAGTCATTCACTCACTAACACACCCATACACACACTCATCCACCCATACAGTCCTGCACACATGCTGTCTTCAACACATACAAACAGTGAGTCACTCATTCATGCACCTATGCACTACGTAATACCCCCCACCGAACCATACAGACACTCAGACTGATACTCAAAAAAACAACTACTAACCTATATAGACACCCATGTAGCTACTCACCAACCCATGCAGCCACTTATACACAAAGTGAGAGATACACTTAATCAGTCAGTTACACAATCAATTTTTTAAAAACAAATCATCCATTTAGACACTTATATACCCATTTATTCTTCCATCGACCTTGAGATATACATATATAAAACATATTTAATTTTCAGAAAAACACACATTCACTGGATGATGTCATCAGTGAGGTCATCAGTGATGTCATTTGAGATGTCATCAGTGATGTCATGAGTGATGTCACTGACCATGTCATGAGTGATGTAATATGTGACGTCATCAGCAGTGCATTGCGGGCGCGCGAGTTATAGTTAGCTGAACTAACTATAACGGGGCAATTTCATTGGTTTTTTACGAGTAAAATGTCCAGCTAACTATAACATGTGTGAAACCTATGGTTTTTTCACTGAATTTCTAAGGTTTTTTAAATGCTAATTCCTAACTATAACGTGTGTGAAACCTATGGTTTTTTCAGTGAATATATATATATATATATACTAAAAGAAGCAGAGAACTCTGGGTAGTACTCAAGTTTAGGTGGAAAGCAGCTCCTGTATAGAACACTTTCAACACCAACGACACTCTAAATTTGCTCACCATAAATGCCTGCTTTTCTATCAAAGTCTTTAAGCATAGGATTAGAACAGTGCCATCCACGCCGAGATAGGCAGAGACTATGGACTCATTACGATGGCGGGTGGACTTGGTCCCCCCCGCCACCGTAGCGGTGATTGGGTCCGACCGCCATGCGTGTGGCGATCCCGCATAATCAATTACGATGGGACCACCACCGCTGCGGTCGGATTCCTCACCTTTAACATTGCGGCTGTGGCTGCTGACAGCAGCACCGCCGCAATGTTAAAAAGAGCATGTTGTGCATTTCACTGCAAAACGTGACAGGCACTACACTGTGCTACAGTGAAATGTAGGAGGGTACCATGGGTACCCCCAGTGCACCCTCACCTCCCCCCAACACAAGGGGGGCCTGAAATGGGCCCCTGAAGACATTCTCCGCCAGCCTTTCAATGGCGGTTCAACCGCTACGGAAAGGCTAGGCTCTGCCGCCATTGTGAGCATGCTGACCGCTCCGCCAGCGGAAAAGCGGCGGACAGACTTTCCGTCCACCGCAATACCCACCGCCATCATAATGTGGCGGGGGTATATCTCATGACGATGGGAGAAAGATCGCCACCACCGGTCCGGCGGTAACTATTTTTCCACTATCGTAATAAACCCCAAAGTCTTTTGCCATTTCTACAGCAAAGTCTTTAAGCATAGGACATGCACAGTGCTCTCCATGTCGAGCTGTAAAATGGCCAAAGCCTTTTACCACTCCAGGCACAGTATTACAGCTTTGGATTGGTAAAATACCATCCAAGCCAACCTGAAATTAATAAAAGCAACCCCTGAAACGGGTTTCGCTCTCATTAGAGCTCTTCAGAGAGGTATAGCTTTGTCCAGACACAAGGGAGCACCCAATATAAGTCAAAATATAACCCTTTCAGGCATAGAGTGACACATACATTATGCAAAAAAGAAGCAGAGAACTCTGGGTAGTTCTCAAGTTTAGGTGGAAAGCAGCTCCTGTAGGGAGCACTCTCAACACCAGCAACACTTTAAGTTTGCTCACCTCAAATGTCTGCTTTTCTATCAAAGTCTTTAAGCATATGATTAGCACAGTGCCATCCCCTCCGAGATGGAAAGGGACAAAGTCCTTTGCCATTTCTACAACAAAGTCTTTAAGCATAGGATTAGCATGGTGCCATCCACGCCGGGATAGAAAGGAGCAAAGTCTTTTGCCATTTCTACAGCAAAGTCTTTAAGCATATGATTAGCACAGTGCTGTCTATGCCGAGCTGTAAAATGACCAAAGCCTTTTACCACTCTGGCAGAAATCGCCAAGACCAATGGTTAAGGCTTGGCTTTTGGGGACGTGAGGAACGGGCAGAGAAGAAAAAGGACTGTCTTTTCCTTCGTGTCCAGAAAAGACAAGGACAGTGTCCAGTTCTTCTGCCACTGGCAGCTGCCCCACCCCCCTCTTTGTTCCCTCTCTTTCTGTCTCGCTCCTCCTCATGAAGTGAAAGCCGAGGCTTCAAGAAATGGGTATTACCTTCTCTTTCTTCCTTTCATTTATTTGCTCCCCTGTGAATTGGATCCAAAAAAGAAAAACACTTGCTGGAAACGTGTCTTTTTCTGACATTTTTCAATTTCTAAGTGCAGCCTCAGGGTGGAGAGAAATAAAACATTAAAAATATGAAAACTAACTAAAGCAAGACAGAGTGGTTGCACGGTGGCCAGATTGATTTGTTTACACCTAAACACATTAGTGCCACTTTACAGTGTTTGCCAGTGAAGCGCTATTTTTGTTTTCTCGTCGCTCTTTGAACTAGTGGGTAAGTGCACTATTCTTGAAGGTACTGAAATACCTGCTCAATGGGTGAATTGGAAAACAAAATGCATACTACGGCTCTGGATTCACAAACGTGGTCTTTTTAAACATACTGCTTACGTTTTGTAAGGATATAAGCAATGGGCATTGAAGTGAGTCTCTTCTGGGCCCTGTAGTCATGGACTTAACTTTTTAGGCAAAAGCACTCACCAATTTCTGAATAATAAGTGTAAAAAGAAAAAGGTAACCATGTTGTCCCTCCTTACTCTTCACATGCTTTATTTAATCTTGCATTCCCTATGAGTGTTTGCTTTTTCTAGGATGTTCAATTTTTTTAGCCAGCATATTTCTCTTATCTAGTGAGTAATTTGAATTGAGTCCCATCCAGGTGTTTATAGCAGGTCAGTGCAGTGCAGATTTCTCTCATTGGGCAGTATGGTGTTCAGTGGGGGAGAGAATGTGGCACTATGGTCAGAGCTGCTGAATTTGGACAGACAACTCCCCCTGAGGGAGCACATTCCCATGCTACACCTTAGAAAGCCCCGCAAGATCTTAAAAGCCCTGGTGTCTTAGCACAAGCAGGTGGATCCTAGCAGTAACAACTGTGGTTTAACCTTGACGGCCTGTCCGCCACAATTCATTCTGAAGTTCACCTCCAGTCTTGCAAGCAGGCCTATGAAGCAGCACACCATAGAGTGACAGTGAGTCTGTCACTGACGTCACAGGACCCTTGAGCAGGGTGGCTCTAGGAAAGTGCGGCTACACCAGGCACTGACCAGCCGCCGTCCATGCAGGTAACAGCGGTAGGGCAGAGGTGCCGGGTAAGGGGAGACGAATGGCTTGCGATTCCACTTTTAAGGATATTTGGGACATTCTTTGATTGGAGAAGGTGTCCCACTTTGTGAATGTATTTTAATGTCAATAACTCATATTAAACCTTAAATAAACATGTGTATCCATTGGTTAAATTAAATAACGGAATAAGCTGTGACCGGTTAGTGAAATGAGAAACAAATACTCAAAATTGGGATATTTTGCTCTTTCTGCCACACCTCTGAGTCCGCCCACTGACCCAATCCACAGGTTATTCCTGCCCTCTGATTCTCCGCCCACAGTTCCCCTACTTTTTTTCCCCTCACTTCGATCACTGCTCCTGACACATGTTTCACTCTCATTAGAGCTCTTCAGAGAGGTATAGCTTTGTTCAGGCACAAGGGAGCACCTAGTATAAGTCAAAACAAAACCCTTTCAAGCATAGAGTTGCACAGAAATTATGCAAAAAGGAAGCGGAGAACTCTGGGTAGTTCTCAAGTTTAGGTCGAAAGCAGCTTCTGTATAGAGCACTCTAAATTTGCTCACCTCAAATGTCTGCTTTTCTAACAAAGTCTTTAGGGATAGGATTAGCACAGTGCCATCCATGTCGCGATAGAAAGGGACAAAGTCTTTTACCATTTCCACAGCAAAGTCTTTAAGCATAGGATTAGCACAGTGCTATCCATGCCGAGCTGTAAAATGACTAACGCCTTTTTCCACTCCAGGCACAGTATTACAGCTTCAGATTAGTAAAATACCATCTAAGCCAACCTGAAATGAATAAAAGCAACCCCTGACACGTGGTTCACATGTTTCACTCCCATTAGAGCTCTGCAGAGAGGTATAGCTTTGTCCAGACACAAGGGAGCACCCAGTATAAGTCAAAACAAAACCCTTTTAGGCATAGAGTGACACATACATTGTGCAAAAAAGAAGCAGAGAACTCTGGGTAGTTCGCAAGTTTAGGTGGAAAGCAGCTCCTGTATAGATCCCTCTCAAAACCAGTGACACTCTAAATTTGCTCACCTCAAATGTCTGCTTTTCTATCGAAGTCTTTAAGCATAGGATTAGCACAGTGCCATCCCCTCCGAGATAGAAATGGACAAAGTCTTTTGCCATTTCTACAACAAAGTCTTTAAGCATAGGATTAGCACAGTGCTATCTATCTATCTATCTATCTATCTATCTATCTATCTATCTATCTATCTATCTATCTATCTATCTATCTATCTATCTATCTATCTATCTATCTATCTATCTATCTATCTATCTATCTATCTATCTATCTATATATGTCTATATATATATACACACAAACACACACATATATATACACACACACACATATATATATACACACACACACACACACATACATACCTACCTATCTAGCTATCAACATAGATACATATATATTTAAATTACACATAAAGATATTAGCAATTCAATTACAAAACATTAAATAAATCACCAAATAAATGAACTATTTTTAAAAAAAAAGACATTTACAAAAATAATTATAAAACTAAAAAAAACACAAAAATACAAACAAATAATATAAGATGAAAACATAAACAAAAAAACAGACAAATATATTTAACCAATGACAGGATAAGTATTGGACTGTGGCAATACTATTTCCACTCCAGTTTATGCACCAGTAGTGAAAGTGTAGGGCTTTGGATGGGTTACATTATTATTCCCACTCCAAACAGCACAGCAGTAGGGAAAGTGTTGAACTTCAGAGGGCTTAGATTTACTATTCCCACTCCAGACAGTAAAATAGTAGGGAAAGTATCTGACTTTGGAAGGGTTAGATTTACTATTCCCATTCCAGTCTATCCAACAGCAGGGAAATTGTTGGGCTTTAGAGGGGTAAGATATACTATTGCCACTCCAGTCGAAGCAACAGTAGGGAAAGCATTAGACATTGGAGGGATTCGATTTACTATTCCCACTCCAGTCAGTGCAACAGTAGGGAAAGTACTGAACTTCGGAGGAGTTAAATATCCTATTCCCTCTCCAACAAGCACAACAGTAGGGAAAGTGTTAGACTTTGGAGTGGTTCGATTTACTATTCCCACTCCAAACAACTCAATAGTAGGGAAAGTGTTGGACTTCACAGGGTAAGATTTACTATTCCTGCTCCAGTCTGTGCAAAAGTATGAAACGCTTTGAACTTTGGAGTGCAAAGGTTTACTATTCCCACTCCAGACAGCACAACAGTAGGGGAAGTATTGAACTTAGGAGGGGTTACATTTACTATCCCCAAACCAAACAGCACAACAGTACAGAGAGTATTGGACTGCGGAGGGGTTAGATTTTCTCTTCTCACTCCAAACAGCACACTAGTGGGGGAAGTGTTGGACTTCAGAAGGGTTACATTTACTATTCCCACTCCAGTCTGTACAAGTGTAGGGAAAGCGTTGGACTTCGGAGGGGTTAAATAGACTATTCCCACTCCATTCTAAGCAACAGTTGGGAAAATACTTCACTTCAAACACATTACATATTTGAATGATCCTATTAATTTTGAAAAGTATATGAAACTCTTAATTATAAACATTATGAACATAAAATATGTATATATTACATTTTTTAAAACAATTATACAATTTACTTAATTAATAAGCAATTAAATAATTATCAATAAAAATAGTTGTTATTTGATTATTACTTTATTACCCACAAGCCTAGCAGCCCACACCTAAAATATAACTAAAAGAACTAAGTATAGCACCATTTAAAATTCGATAATCAATTTAATAACTAACAATGATTAATTCATTATTTATTAGTTATGATCTAATTAAATTCCTCCGTATATGTCTACAAACCTAGCAACATGTGCCTAAAATACAACAAAAAAATAAGTCTAGCACAAATTACATAATTGAGAATCAATTACATAATTTATTAACAATCAACAATTAACTGTTAAGTTCTTATCAGTTTAAATTATTACTTAAATCATAAACAAAATAACTATTATAAAATTTACATAATTGATAATCAATGAAATAATGATTAATACATTAATAAATAATTGTTAATTAAATATTACTTCATTAACTTCCCACTCTATACCCCTACAAACCTAGCAACCTACACATAAAATATAATTAAAATAAATCAATATTACCGAATCTACATAATTAATAGCAATCACATGATTAATTACAATTATTAATTAATTAATAATTCGTTTTGCCTAATTAACTTTTCCCTACATAGCCAACCACCAACTACAACACTACAAATTATTATTAACAATAAAAATGAAAATTCTAAATCATTTAAAATTACCAGCCATACGTAAAAAATAATAACAATTACACAAACAATAGTTACACATAAAAGTAATATATGAATTAACACACAATTAAATAATTTGAAAACGATATTTATTACAACTTTATTATTGAAAACGATACTAAAAACAAGAAAATTCTTTAAAACAATTTTTCTTACCTAAAAAACAATATTCTTGACAATTATATGTTTGCATGACGATATTTTCGTGTCACAATTTTTTTCCAATATTTGTATTTGTCAATACTTACAACTTGATATTTTGACTAAACATCGTGGAAAAGCCAGACAGATGTTATATCTGAAATCTAATTTAACAGTTGTGAAAGGGTCCCTACCTGTAAAATGGTTTTGGCAAGAAAGATAGTGCAGAACGCCCCTCAGTAGTCAGGTTTGGAAAAGCAGTTCTACCATGCTGTGCTATCATGAACATCAGGGGAAAGATTAGATGTGCACAGGAGCCTCACGTTTTTGACAAAAGTAGCAATCTTAAAACAACCACCATTAGTAGAAAGCTCAGGTCTGATATCCTTTCACTTGTCGCGATCAATAGCTTTCATTATGATGGTGTCCCTGTGGGAGTATGTAGGGTTCATCCTCTGAGGGCTCATTTCCAGCGATGAAAATGTCAGCTGCGTACACAAGCACAGAG
Source organism: Triturus cristatus (assembly GCF_964204655.1). Classification (NCBI taxonomy): domain Eukaryota; kingdom Metazoa; phylum Chordata; class Amphibia; order Caudata; family Salamandridae; genus Triturus; species Triturus cristatus. Next base: position 1,727,467,462 of record NC_140589.1, read on the forward strand.
AGATATGCTGAATACGTTTCTAATGATCTAGAACACAGAGTATATTGCCCAAAAACATCTTCATACCAATTTAGGGATAAAATAATGTAGGAAATACATTTGTTGTGAACACACTTAAAAAGGTACTTCTAGCAGTGTCCTGTGTTTTGCTCTCACCTACCTTAGTGTTTGCTAATAAAAAACATGCTCTGAATACGAAGAACAAGACACAAATTCAGAGGAAAGATCTATGTGGGTAGCTGCTTGCACAGTAGGGGACGCTCAGATCTCTAATACTTAGAACTTGATGCCCACAGTAAGGGAAAGGTCTTTACCTCCAAAATGGTGCAGGTACGACATATTGATTAGGGAATATTGACTTAGTACAATATCATAGTCAAAATATTTTGGAATATAAATATTGTTAGGTAAGTATTTATTAGTAAGTATATGATTACTGTACTTAACTCCGCATATGTGTACTTGACATGATATATATCAACTAATCACGTAGATGCAGAGTTAATACTAAGGGCCTGATTCCGATGTCGGACAGACCGGAGTTCATCCGACATCAATCAATCAATAATTTGTTAAGCGCGACTACTCACCCGTAAGGGTCTCAAGGCGCTGGGGGGTGGAGGGGGTTAGCAGGCTCCAGTCCATCAAGGGGGGTCTGTGGAAGAGCCAGGTTTTGAGGTTTCTTGTGAAGATGGAGAGCGATGTTGTCTGTCTGAGGTGGAGCGGCAGGGCATTCCAGGCTTGGGCTGCAAGGAAGGAGAAGGAGCGTCCTCCCAATCTGGTATTTCTGGTGTGGGGGGCCACAGCGTTGGAGAGCTGGGTAGATCGTAGGGTCCTCTGGGGTGCGTGGAATTTGAGTCGGCCGTTCAGGTATGCTGGTCCGGTGTCGTGGAGGGCCTTGTGGGCGTGGGTGAGCATCTTGAAGGTGACACTAGATTTGATGGGGAGCCAGTGGAGTGTGCGCAGGTGCTCGGAGATGTGGCAGTGTCTTGGCAGGTCGAGGACCAGTCTTGCGGCGGCGATCTGGTTGTTGGTGTAGCTTGCGGGTGAGGTTTTTGTTTATTCCGGTGTAGAATGCGTTGCCGTAGTCAAGCCTGCTGGTGACCAGGGTGTGAGTGATGGTTTTTCTGTGTTCGAGGGGGATTCATTTGAATGTCTTACGTAGGAGGTGGAGGGTGTGGAAGCAGGACGACGAGACGGAGTTGATCTGGTGGTCCATTTTGAGCTCGGAGTCCAGGATGATTCCCAGGTTGCGTGCGTGATCCGTGGGGGTCCGACATCAGTTTGGAACTGGAACTGAACGACCTCCTGTCATTAGTTCCAGTCCAGGAAGTAGGAAGCGACTGAATCCTATTGTTTACAATGGAAGCATGCATTCCAAACAGAATGCATGCTCTCATTGCAAAGAACAGAGGTGCAGTTTATCCCTGCACCCCGTGGCAGGCACCTCAAGGTGCCTGACACCGGGTGCAGGGATCAACAGGCAGTAGGAGTCTGCCATGGTAATCTCCGAGATGGAAAGCGACGGACAAGAAATTACTGCAGGTTTTCAGAATGGCGGACGGGCTCTCAGAGCCCATCGGAGGCCATTCGGAAAAACAATTCCGATTCCCTTCCAACCGACACCATCGAAATGGGTCGGTCAGAAAGGAATCCTACCAGCTGATTGCGATGCAGGCTGGAGGGCTCCGAACGACAATCAGAACCTTTCCAGCCCACATCGTAATCTGGCCCTAAATCTGTAGTTTCCTTTATACTCCTCTCGCCTCAATATTTCAGACAAGACTGTCAGGAACTCTGGCACTACCCGATGGGCCAGCTCAAAAAGGCAAGTGTGGGGTAGTTTTTTTATCTCTTGGGTTGTGATAGGATCAACAAAAAACATCCCATTCACTGTGCCTTTCAAGTTGGCCCATCTAGCATCGTGAGGGTGCCAGAGTGCCCAGCAGCCCAGTCCAAAACTAATTTTGTGTTTGATATTTTCGCTACAACATTCTGGTAACTCGATATTTCCTACTAGATATTCCAGACTACAATCCTCCAGAATCTAGTGCCCCCTACGTTCCATACAGAAACGTCTGCTCTGCTTTGACTCATCTGGTCTAGCAATGACTCTTCAAGAGACTAAAACACAGTGGAAGATCCATTGAGCATTAGGGCCTAATTACGAGTCTGGATGTCCGAGGACTGCCACGCTCACGGGTCTCAACGATGGCGGTCTGACCACCCATTTACAACTTTGGCGGTCGGACAGCCACTGCACTGCCACAACTGCCAGGGAACATTTGTGCCCTGGCAGTGGCGCAGCGGTCAGGAGCTCAGCAATATGCTGGTGGTGCCGCTGTGGCACCGCCATGCATTTTACAAGTTTCAGCACTGGCAGCGGTGTCATGGAGGTCTTTACTCCATGAAAAGGTTGGTGGTCCTGAAACAAAGGTGGCCTTACAGGGCTCACAGTTGCCCATCTGCTTGGGATGCTTCAGGAGGGCACAACATGTGCCCCCCTTTGTGCATGTACCCCATTTCCTGCACGGCATAGACTTCACAGTCCATGCCGTGCAGGAACTGTTTTTGGCATTCCCATTGCGGTGGCCATTTTCAGAGGCACTGCCGTGGGACCCCCCAAAAAAGCTTTCCAGACACAAGGGAACTAATAATCTGGCGGGTGGTGCTCACATGGGTTGGCCATGTCAGAGCATGCCGCTCCAGCACCGCCAAACTCGTAATCAGGCACTAAGTCATCTGCTGAGAGCAGAGCCCCGCTCTTTTGAATTGAGGACGTTTCTGAAAGCTGAACTTTTCATACTTGCATTTAAGTAAGTGCCTAATGTCAGTATCAGCAAGGGACGGTTTGAAAAATGACAGAACCGGGCCCTTCCTAGGCGCCTGGCTGGACTCTAATTCACCCCCACTCACCCTTTCTGATGCAGACTGTTTTATCTGTCGTCTAGCGCACTGAAGCCGCCTAGTTGGAGAGTAGTGCTTTATAAAACACTTAAAATAAGTACAGCGATGTGAAGGGCTGGACACTTCATCTTTTCCGGCAATGAGTCTAGAAGTCTGTTGGTGGTGGTGGGAAACTGCGCTGCTCCCTCGCCTACCAGCAGGGTTAGCATTGAACCTAAAATCCATTTAGTTCTTACAGCTCACCCCCACTCTATTAAAAACAAATCCATTTTTATCTGCTTTGCACCGTTGTAACATTTATAGGCAAACAGATTCACAGTTTTACACCCAGTAAAACGTCACTGTCACCCTAATGGCTTGCATTAAAGCTGTTGGCCCGGGTTCTCAATGGGAAAAAAACCCCAGTGTTTAGTTTAGCCCATTTTTTGCTGTCCATAAAACTGGTGCTGTTATCAAGCAGTGCATTTAGCACTAGGTTTTATGGTCTGTCTTGTGGATTAGGAGCAAGGCATTAGTGCGCCTTACATGGCATGCCTCCTCCGTCCCAGCTCTGGGCCTGCATTCATGAAGCACAGCCATCCATTACCGGGCCGCTATCTGGAGCCAGCAAACATATACAGACTGTAAATTGTGCGAGCCCGGCCTGGAGACATTACATCTCGGCCTGGTCACATTCTTCAGCGAGAGGGCTGCAGGGGATTAAAGGAGAGGGCTTATGAAAGGAGCCGGGCGGCCAGAAGATGCTCGCGCCGTCATCTATCAAGCCCTTATGACTCGCAGATTCGGCAAATGGCTTGTGTAAAGAGGGACGCTTGACAACGTGGCATCGTTATCCTGTCCGGATGATGCATAATATTAGTGTAAGGGCTTAGATCACCGCATGCTTTTAAAATCATCACTGCTAACTAGAAAGAGAGAGAGCTGTGAGGCAAGGGGGGAAAGTTTCCATTTGGATAATAATTATATCTCGGAATTTATATACATGGAGGATAAGAAGGGACACGAGGAAACACAGTGTTTTTGTTGTAAACATGGGAAATGTGCAACCCCGTAAGCGTCCGGGCCACTGATTATAGCCTGCGGCACTTTAACTGCAGGCCCAAGTATAGCACTTCATACCACTGCTTATGTTACCCACTGTGTCCTTACACCATCTCATATATACATCTGGATCTCAATTTGTCTTCTGCCCTTGCATGTGGAATCGGCTCAAAGTGGCAGGATTTAAAGCCGAAACACACCGTTCAAATCAAATCCTGGCTTCCCACATCAGTGTACTGTGTTATCGTGGGGCAATGATTTTATTGCCCCCGCGTTTCATTTCCTTTATTTTGCTGAAATGTTTATAAGCGCTCGGAGACAATTATGTTCGGCATTGTGCACTATGCCAGAGAAAAAAGAATGGATTCATTCACACACAAAAAATTCTTATAAACATCTAAGTTTAGAGGAAGCTTTTGAATTGAGCTCGTGGTCAAATTGTCCATTGTACAATTGTAATAATTTATAATGCCTAATCCCTTAAGCGAAAGGTATGAACGTTTTTTAAAGTATCGATGTACTCAGCAAGTAAGATTATTTTGAGTTTTGAAAACAGTGAAATATCCCATTCAATGTATTCATGTTTCGTTTTTGAATGATTCAATTTCAGACACACAACAGCTAAATGTTTAAAAATGGACCCAGAAGGACAGCAATGGCAGTCAATTGTTAAGGGGCCATGCTTAAAAAGCTTTGTGTTTACACTTTGATATTTGTCAAACAAATCGTAGTTTTGCACTTGTTGTTATATTGTTTTGTGCCCAGGGCACACGGTCGCCTTGTATCACTTGCTTCATGTTGGAGAAGTCTCATCCATCACAAATGCCTTCCCTATATCCAGGGGATTTAAAGCAGTAATTTTGCGCCTGCGGATCCCATTGACCTTTGAGCTTCTCAAAGACTTTTTAGTGTGGGAAGTGGCTGAAGCCCAAAACCATGGTGCCTGGTTGATGCCGCTAGGAGTGGTAAGCCGCACCAGGATAATTCTGGGAGTCAGTAACTATAGCCTGCTGTCTATTGCATAATGCAACATTACCTCCACAGCCCTCGTCTTCGTCCCAGTTATTACTTTTGCTGTGACCTTACCTACAGGACAAGAAAAACACCAGCGTATTCCAAAACGAAGCACCACCCACCCTCTTGGGTGCTATAAGTGGGCTCGCGTTCCCAGAATCCATCGGTTTGTTTTTCCTTTCTGTGGGATGGACTAGGACGTGGGATCTACATGACTTCAGCAGGGCCGAACTGTGAACACAAAGCAGCCCTTGCAATTCTATTGATCCCCCCCCCCCGGGTGGGGGTGCAGGGGGTGGGCTAGGGTGCTAGTGTGAAGCACTGCTGCTTAACTAAACTGGCCTTCAGCACTGATGCTTTCGTTACTGGGGGTCGATATTGTAGCACTTCTTCAAAACCGACCGCCAGTAACAAAACCGGCCCCCACCTCTCAAAAACCGTCCCCCACTCTTCCAGTCCCCCGTGGAATATACCAGATACCGGCTACGGCCAGTCCGGCCTGGACTTCAGGCGGTCTCCTTAGTGTAAGTTGTGCTGAGGCACGGAGAGTGATTTCTTGCCTGCTGGGCTTGTAGGATATGCTCTCTGCACTGCAGGACTTTTCTGGACCGAACCCACGGGGTGGTGGTGAAAGTCTGTTGTTACTGGCTCTCTCTTTTCTGTATTGTGGGGTGTCATGTGTAGCGGAGTCTGGCTCATGTGTCCGCGGTGGATTGGCATGGTCCGGGCAGTCCTTTTATAGTGCACAAGGTAAACATCTCCATTTGTCACTATTTAAATGGCCACTAAAAATGGAGGTAAGTGTTTCACTTTAAATCTGTTTGTGAGTTTGCTGCAAATTGTGACATTACTCATTTCTGTTGTTTGTGTGGATTAAGACCTCGCTGGCAGGATCATGGGGAAACACTCCACAAAGAGGAGACATGTTTCTGCTTCTTGCTCCAGGTCTCCAGTGTCCTTTCATTCTGCTGGTGTTTCCTTTTCCTCGCCCAAGAGACAACATAGGACAGAGGAGAGGACAGGGAGGAACAGATTAGGAGAATTGTGTTACAGACTCTAAAAGCTTTCAAGAAAGACAGTTCTAAGCCTGATCCAATTGAGATGTCAGCAGAAATTTGTTTTCTGCTTCAGACATTTCTTCAGAATGGGAGAATTCCTTCTCTCCTCCGTCCGAAACAAAAGGTGAACTATATCTCTAAATTTTTTTACTGGAGTTTACAACACTTGGAAGAGAAAATATGGGTTTTGATCCAGTGGAGAAAACTTACACCTCTCAGAATTCTGTCCTCTGGCAGTGCCTCCCTACACATTAGTATGAGTTGGAGGTGATCAAGCAGAAGTGGAAGAAGGATCCTTAAAAAATAGCTGTACCAAGATTCATGTCCAGGCTTTATCCTTCAGAAGAGATGGAGTCGGTTCTTCATGATAATATTCACGTGAATTCGGTGGTGGCCAGTTTAGTCGGAGGATCGTCCATGGTGAAAGAAAATATTCTGAAGGATCCAGCAGATAAATAGTGGAATCTTCCATTAAAAAGGTCTTGTCTGGCTCGCACATGGCAGTGAGGGCGGGCGTATATGGTGCATACATGGCACAGCCATTAAATTCAGATTTCAAGTCCCTCTTCAAAATGGTTGAACAGGGCTAGAGTCAATGGAACATCAGGAGTTATTGTTGGATATTTCCTTTGATGTCATAAGATTGACAAACTTGGCAAGTGAGGTATCGATGGATGACGCAACTTATATTTAAAGAACCGTAATACGGATGCAGCACAGAGATCCACTGCATTGAAGATGCCCTTTGAAGGCTTAAACTTATTTGCCCCAGATTTAGAGGATAAACAGCATTGTTTATTTACGAAACAGAAACATTCCTCTTCCATTAAGAAAGAACGCCCGAAATCCTAAAAATCATTGAAGGCAGAAAACTTTTAGACAGCCTTCTAGGAGACAAGGATATGACCAGACATCTAAAACCCAGGGAAAGTTTTCCTTTCTTCATTCTAATAAGAAACAGAAGCAGGACTCGGATCTAAGAACCATCAACCTTGACTATGTTGGGTTAGGAAAAAAATGGGCAAGGATCAAATCTTGGAGGTCGGATAAGGCGATTTTAATTTCAGAATGGAATGAATCACAATGGAAAAATGGATTCTAAAGCATGCGAGCAAAGGCTACCAGATTGAGGTTCACTCTCTCATGGAGAATTTGGTGACCATTGTTACACCTGAATCCAGGAAGCCTCTAAAAAATAAGTCTCTTTAAGAAATGGATTGCTTCTCTGATTCAGAAAGCAGCAATCTATCCAGTTCCAATGGAAGAGAGGAGTATGGGCATTTGCTCCATAGTCTTCCTGGTGTGGCAGATCTAGAGAAACAAAACTGGTTCATTAGGGATATCAAGTTCAAAATGGAAACATTGAATCATTCATGATTACAATAGTCCTTATGGATGCATGTCTCCACATACGGATTGCCAAACATCACTGGAAGTACCTGCATTTACTGTGAGCAGACAGCATCAGTAATTTATGGTTCTGCCCTTTGGTCTGGGGTGGCATGGTGAGCAAAAGAATGATGGATTAAACCCAGATCTTTGTTACTTGGGGTGAATGTTTGCATTGTTCAGCATTCCTCCCATTATTTTTTCCTTTTGCATTTGTCGCCCTAAGTGGGAAGGGTATGGCCAGACCGTGGTCCCGTGCTCACTGCGCCACTGGATTCAAGCTAGCCTGGCTGATGAGCGGTGATGCCCCAAAACCGGTCCCAGGATTCTTGTTTAGGTCCAGGGAGGACCTGGCTTGGAAGTTTGGGATGGACTGTTCCCGTGAGGAACAGGGTCAAGACTGATTTGCATATGGCTGGGTCAAAACTGGGATGGCGTGGTGAGCAAAAGAATGATTAATTAAACCCAGATCTTTGTGACTGGGGGTGAATGTTTGTATTGCTCAGAATTCCGTCCATCATTTGTTCTATTTGAATTGGTTGCCCGAAGTGGGAAGGGTATGCCCAGAAGTGGGTCCCGTGCTCACTGCGCCACTGGATTCAAGTTAGCCTGGCTGATGAGGGGTGATGCCCCAAAACCGGTTTGTGGTCCAGGGAGGACCTGGTTTGAAAGTTCGGGCTGGACTCTTATCATGAGGAACAGGGTCACGGCTTATTTGCATATGGCTGGGTCCAAACTGGGGAGGTGTGGTGAGCAAAAGAATGATGTATTAAACCCAGATCTTTGCTTTGGTCTAAAGTCAACACAGAGAGCCTTTACAAAATTGATGGCACCAGTGATTTCTTTTTTCCATCTCCAGGAAATTCCAGTTCATCCTTACCTGGACTACTGGTTGCTCCATGCTCCTTCCGACCAAACGTCTCTTCTCAATCTGGAAAAGACAAAGAAGATTATCAATAAACGGAGTCTTCTGAATACTCCCAAGTGCCAACTTCTTCCTTCAAGAGACATCATGTTAACGTGGCCCGATTTTTAACCGTTTTGGGAAAGGTCTTTCTCCAGGAGACAAGAATAATTTCTCTCCAAAATTTGATCAGACTTCTCTTGCGTGAAAGAGAGGTTTCAACCAGGCTCAAGATTCAAGGTCATATGGCAGCTTGTGTTTTCACAGTTCAGTGGGCCCATCTTCATCTTCGTCAATTATTATGGCAAACTTTAATACCTCTTTTGGCAAAACTCAATGATGTGGTGAATGAATTCAGAGAATCTGTCTAGTGAAGTGGAGATACATCCTCAGCAACCATTGATTTTCAATAGATTCCAGCAAAATAGGTTGGGGAGAAACCGCCAATCTCCATTCTTGTAAATTCAAATGGTCCACATTTGAGTGGTCATTGAATTGGAGAGAACTGACTGCAATTTATGAAACCCTCTTGTATTTCAAGACTCAAATGTAGTGAATTGATCAGAATGGACAACACAGTCTCAGTAACTTACATCAACCGCCAAGGGAGCATCCGATCCAAATCCTTCATCCAAGTGGCAATCTTACTGAGTAACTGGAAAGAGAACAATTGTCTGAGTATCTCAGCAATTCACACATAGGGCAAAGACAACAGGAAAGCGGATCTTTTTAATAGAGATTTTTCATTCGCCAAAAATCTTTCACTTTCACGAGAAATCTTCAGGAAGATCTGAAAGAGGTTTGGGGCTCCATACATCAATCTCTTTGCCTTAAGGAACAATGCACTGGTTCACAGGTTTTGCTTGAGGTTTCAGGATAAGGGAGAATTAATACTTCGTTAATAAAGTGGCCCAAGAAGTTACTTCATGCCTTCCCACCTTTTACTCTTATCCTGAGGCTCTTAGCAAAGATTCAGCAGAAGAAGGGGGTGTAAGTCTAGTGGCTCATAGTTTCTGATATTGAAAGCTCTAGCTGTGCACGCATATTGGCTTCTTCCCATATCTCCAATCCCTTTCAAAGCACCCTCTCTCCCTCCACCTCTTAATCTAAATGTATCAGCTTGGAGGTTGATTGGTTGAATTTGCTGAAGAAAGGCCTTCCAGAAAATTTTGTTTCTATTATTCAGAACTCCAGGAGACCTTTTACTTTGAAAACTGATGTAAAGCACTTTTGATAAAAAGTATCTTAGCACCATTGTTCCCTATCTCTGCTGTCTTACAGTTGCTGGTTTTCAACTTAACCTGTCTCTTTCTACTCTAAATTCACAATGGCTTGCGATTAAAGCATTTAGAGAATTTTAGGAACCACAGAATGAAATTGACCCTTTGGCGTCCAGAATCCTTAGATGCTTTTCTATCTGTAGACCTATTTTACACTCATCTTCTCCTTCTTGGCATCTTCCTCCAAAAGTAAAAGCTTTACAAAGTTCTCCATTCGAAACTTTGGAGCTAGTGGATTTAAAATTCCATTCCTAAAAGGTTATTTTCTTGGTTGCTATTACATCTGCTCATAGGATTGGTAAACTTTGGGCTTTTCTTTGTCATCCTCCTTTCTTAAGATTTTTTGAGAATGGAGTAATAATAAAACCTGACCCTTCTGTCATCCAAAAAGTCAACTTTTCTGTTCACTTGTCACAAGAGGTGAATTTTCCTTCTCTCTTTCCTTCACCCTCATCAGAGGACGAAAGTGTTTTACACAAACTAGGTGTTTAGAAAGCACTTTATATTTATCTTGACAAGTCACATGACTTCAGGAGATTCGATCTTTTGTAAGTGACTTTTGGTAATGCAGGTTGTTGGAAATTGGGTTACTATTTAAGGGTGGTTGAAACCCTATTCAAGAAGCAACCACAATATCCTGCTCAGGGTGAACTCACATGTAAAACCCAAATTAACTTGTGCTCAACCGTCTGGTAGTTCGGCACAAAGCTGTCAGGCTTAACTCAGAGGCAAAGTGTAAAGAATCAATGCAGCACTTCAAACAGTAATAATGTGAAAACACCACAGAAGAAAACTCCCACACCAATTTAGAAAAATAGAGTAAAATGTATTAAATAATTTGACACAAAAACAAAAAAAGTCCAATGAGTAGAACCAAAAATATACATTGTTAAAGATTTCACCAACTAAGTGCCAAAACGCACAAAGTGCCAACTGTGATTACCTGGTGGCGCCGGACTTGGACAAAGTCACAGGTTCAGGAAGACTGCGATGGGGTGCAGGCCACCTATAGGGACCCAGAAAGGTCAGCTGAACAAGAGTACCTTAACTTCTGGTTGCGGTGAGATGAGAAGTCTTTGTGCTGAGTTGCGCTGGTCGGCATTGAGAGACATTCCACATGGAGTTTGCAATGTGAGGTCCTGTACCAAGATGCACCATGTAGCAATTTCTGGCCAATGGACTGTGCCCATCGACAGGAGCTTGTGATGCGAGGTCTGGTGGCAGCATTGAGGAAGCTGCTGGGGCTTGCAAAGACTTGCATAGCAATGCGTTGGTTCTGAGGTCAATGTGCATTATACAGGGACAAACAGGCAGGCTGTTTCAGCAAGGCAGTTCACAGCAAATAAGTCCTGGTGCAGCAACAGCAGTTCTTGGGCGGCAGAGCAGTCCTTGAGCAGGAAAGCAGGTCAGCAGGACAGACTTCAAAGCTGGGCATACCATCAAAATGAATGGGGTTGCTCTGTGTCCCTCAGAACCTGGGTATTCAATATAATAGACAACAATGCATTCTGTCAGGTGTTGCAATTCCTTTGAGCTAGAAATGGTGCTTGAAAAGTCACACCTATGCATAAAGATCAATGTATGTTCTTCAAAGTAATAGGATAGTGTGCCCCTATGTTGACCATTATTCAACAAACCGCAAAGTTTATTACTGGAATAAACAACACACAACCACAAATATCATTCTTTAGAATATTTAACGTCATGTACCTAATAGCAGCAAAAGTTAATTACTTTTTTCTTTTAAATTTTCATATGAGGCTGTCAGAAACAGAAAAAGATGTGAATTTGTGACAAAGTGACATGGGGTGAGAAAATAAAGTTGACATTACACAATAAAGATAAATACTGATCTCAACATGATAGAAATGAAAAAGAATATTTCTTATAAAAAATGCCTGTTCTCTCGAATAACACAGTTAGGCAGTCCTTCTTCCTGGCAAAGTTCACAGGCCCAGAAGTGATCTGAGGAACAGAGGTCCAATATTTATACCTGGTGCCCACTTTGACATGGAAGAAACTTCTAGACGTTTCCACCCCCCTGAGGTGTCAGGCATCCCCTTCCTCTCTGGCCTGGCCCCAGCTTGTCTATGGTCACAAACGACTATTAACAAACCCTTTCTGAGCGTGCTCAAGAACAGCCTTTGTGATGTGCAAGTGCAGTAGGTGACAGCTCCTTCCCTTCATTAACTCAAAGTGGCCCATCTTTCCAACACCTGTCTTCCCATTGTCTCACGGTCTTGGAGCGATACACAAAGACCAACTGCCAGACCAACTGCCACCTACACCTAGTCATGCAAAATAGCATGTGTCCCTTCGAAACATTTGAAGAGCAGCCACTTGACCTTCTGAGAATACCTTTGTGAAACATTGTAGACTGAATAATGTTCTTGATAATCAAACAAACATTGGTGTTGTGGTTCTCAAATATGCAGCATATTACAAGAAGAATTCTTCTCCATCTGAGGCTTCATTTTATTTTCATTAGTGTGTATTCAAATTTCTTTGGGGTGCATACTAATGGTTTAAATTGTATCATTTTACAAGACAAAAGCTTTTTTCTTTGGTATAGCTCAAAAGGAATATATAACGTTACAACCATGCAATTACAACACATGCTTTTACAACGCAGTCTTTACATCGCAACTACCATTACATTGCATGATTTTACAACGCATGCCATTACAACGCATTTTTAAAAACTACCACTACAACGCATTCCATTACAACACATACCGTTACAATGCATACCATTACAACACATAATACTTTTAGGGCAACAGTAGGGTAATTGTTGGATAGTGTAGGGGTAAAAATTACCATTCCCACTCCAGTGAGTACAACAGTAGGGTAAGTGCTGGATAGGGTTGGGGTAAAAATTACTAAGTGTTGGATAGGGTAGGGGTAAAAATTAGCATTCCCACTCCAGTGAGTGCAACAGTAGGGAAAGTGTTGCATAGTGTAGGGGTAAAGATTACTATTCACATGTACCCCAAAATCCATACTCACCGAAATACTAAAAAAATCTCTATTACTTATATTATAATGCGTTGTAATGGCATGTGTTGTAATGGTATGCGTTGTAATGGCATGTGTTGTAGTGACATGCGTTGTAATGGCATGCATTGTAATGGCATGCATTGTAATGGCATGCGATGTAAGGGCAGTTGCGTTGTAACAGTTGCGTTGGAAAGGTTGGTCGTTGTAATGACTGCGTTGTAATGGATGTTTTCTCTCAAAAGTAATGACTGGGAAGAGGGACATAGAAGTATTGCCCTTATTACAAACTCGTAGTCCTACTCGTCCGCATCACAGTTATTACAATATCACTCACCCTCACTCCTTAGCCTTTGACACAGCTTGGATATTGCAGGAAGATTCTGAGAATGTTAACTTAACCATAGAACACAGGAGGATGGGCAGAATACTCCTGCATTTTTCCTGTTTTGGTTCTTGGGGTCACCTCAAAAACAATAACCGTGGTGAAGATGAGTAAGACTATGAGCAATGAAGATTACCAGTAAGTAATTGAGATAATGTGAACGAACAACAATAAGGCCTGTCGGTTTTACAGTTGGATTCCAATGCCTAAAATACAATTTTTAGGTGCTGGCTAGACACAGTTAAAGCTGTCTTGCAGGAGATTATATCAAATACAAACGGAGAGGAAGAAAATGTCAAGTGGTTTGCTGTTTTCTTTTTATGACACAATAAATACAAACTATAGCACTAACTTAATTTTAGATGGTGCCTGCTTGCCCTCTTCTGCTGAACTTGTCTTCTTCTAGAAAGGTCGATCTACCTTCAACAGGAATCAGGTGTGGAGACAAAGGATGTACTACCTGGTGCAGATGGATGAGTGCTGGTGCCTGCCCAGTTTGCATTGACAGCATGTGGATGCTCTCCATTTTACTGCTGCTGCTGCTGGTGTAGGCCACTCCCAGGCTTTGATATACATAATGTGCCTGCATCCCGGTCTTATCATTGGGCACTCTGTAACAAGTGCAGATGAGTATACCTTCCATAGTTCTTGGAAGAGAATTTGAGAAGCAGTAGAACCTGGGCAATGCAGGCATATCAGACACAGTTGGGCGTGCCCGAGTCACCCTTGTTGCTGCTGCATAGCTCCATTTTGCTTCTTCCAGGAGGGCTGAGCTCTAAAGGGAGCAGAGCAGTACTTTGCAGAAGCCCCTGCACTCCCAAGACCCCATAGCAGCAGCGCTCAGCAGTCTGCAAGGGTAGAAGCTGACAGGAACCATGGGCCAGGATTGGATTTTGAGTTGCTGCAGGTTTATGTTGAAGATGTCACTGTTTTTCCTGCAGGCCTGTGGGGATGTCTGCTAAGGTGATTCCATGAGTGTTAGACCTGACATCCTTGGTGTGTTATCCACTTTTTGTCTTCCTCCCTGATTTCCGCTGAAATCATTTTTGTTGGCACTTTACGCCTGCTAACCAGTGTCAAAGTGTATGTATGTATGTATGTATGTATTTTTGACTTGTAGAGCGCCTTATCACCCCGGGGTCTCTAAGCGCTTAGCAGACGAGTGAGTACTGGCAGGAAGAAAAACCGACTAGATGTTACCCCATGCCTCTTGAAAGAGCACAGTTTTTAGCTCTTTCCTAAAAGGCAGGAGTCTGGTTTCTTTGCGCAGATTTTCAGGCAGTTGGTTCCAAGCTTTGGGCATTATGTGGGAAAATGTCCGACCACCGATGGTGGATCGTTTGATCCTAGGGCAGATCAATAGGGCGGCGTTGGCTGAGCGTAGGTTCCTGTTAGGAGCATATGGGACAAGGCGTTTTTTGATGTATTTCGGGGCTTGCCCATATAAGGCTTTCTGCGTAATGCATAGGCCCTTGAACTTGGCTCGTTGATTCACTGGCAACCAGTGTAGCTCCCGGAGGAGGGGGGTGGCCGGTGTCCTTCTTGGTTTATTATATATAAGTCTGGCCGCGTCATTCATGACGATCTGGAGTCTCTTGGTGAGTTTTTTCGGAATGCCGAAGTACATGGCATTACCATAATCCAGTCGGGCCAGAATTAAGGCTGACACTGCTCGTCTGAGAGTGTCTGCCTTTAGGATGGGAGCTAGCTTGCGCAGTTGTCTCAGGAGGCCTACACAGGTGCCCACCACCGCCGAGACCTGGGCTGACATAGTGAGATTTGTGTCGATGATTATGCCCAGGCTTTTTACTGCTGTTGCCGGTATTGGGGCGTTACCTAATTCGGATGGCCAAAGGAGGTCGCACCAAGGGCTAGATGACGTTGTGATAGGTAGAACCTCCGTCTTGTCCGGGTTGATCTTTAAAAAATTTGCCGTCATCCAGTTGACTGTAAATTTTAGAATATTCTTCAATTTTTGATCAGCCATAGGGGAATCACCTATCTGAATGATGATCTGGGTGTCGTCGGCATAATTATATATGTTGCAGTCCATCTGATTCAGAGATGAAATGAGGGGCTGCAGATATGTGTTAAACATCAAGGGGGACAAGGCAGAGCCCTGCGGGACGCCGCATGTGATTTTAGCAGCCTCTGACACCATGTCATCCAGTTGTACTTTCTGAACCCGTCCACCAAGGAACGAGGTCAGCCAGGCGTGGGCCGTGCCCTTGATGCCAAACTCCCCCAACCGCGACAAAAGAAGGTCATGATTGACCGTATCGAATGCCGCGGAGAGGTCGAGTAGCACCAGGGCACAGGGATCTTTATTATCTGTTTTAAGACGTAGGTCATCTAGTACTGATAACATGACTAGTTCCGTGCTGTTGTGGGCTCTAAACCCTGCTTGGTTGGGTTCGAGTAGTGCGTTACTCTCCAGGTGGTGCGAGAGGGCGGACAGCACATGATGTTCTAGTATTTTTGCTAAAAAAGGCAATTGAGATATGGGCCTGTAATTCTTTAAAATCTTGGAATCGGCACCAGCCTTTTTTAGCAGGGGGATCAGTCTCGCTTCTTTAAGAGTAGATGGGACTAGTCCCGAGGTAAGGGAACTATTTAGGAGCGATAAAATGTCCTCCTCAAGGCCTGGCCATGCTTGTTTAAATATCTGCGGGGGGCAAGGGTCCGCTGGGGAGCCTGATTTAACTTGGTTCATCACTTTTGTCAGGGAGTCCTTGGTAAATAGGGGTAGGGAGGTTAAAGGCTCTGTGATTGCGGGCGGGAGAGTTAGCGGAGTTTCCGGGCAGTCGAATCTAGGGGTGCTTTCGATCTCTATCAGGAGGTCAGATATCTTTGAGGTAAAGAAGGATTGAAATTTATGGCAGTCCTCCTGCATAAAAGAAGGCGGTTGTTCCTTCTTTTTCCTCAGTTCAGTAAGTACTTGGAAGATTTCCTTCTGAGGGTTAGGTGCTGTGGCAATTCTGCTCTCGTAGAACTCACTTTTTCTAGTTCTGATGGCTTGTTTATACAAGGCGAGCTTTTCCTTGTATAGAGTCTGGCAGTTGAGATCATACCCCTTCCGCCAGGCTCTCTCGCACTGACGCAGGGCCCGTTTTAGGAGTCTCAAATCGTCATTGAACCAAGGAGCGCCTTTGCCTTTTTCCCTGATTTTTATCTTACGAGCTGGGGCTACCACCTCAATTGCAGATTCTAGTTTTTGCGATAGCTTTTGACTGGCCTTCTCTAGGTCATCTTCAGGTAGTCTGTTTAGGTGGGAGGGTTGCAGTAAAGTAGATAGCAAAGTATCCGGATTAATGGAGTTCCATCTTCTCACTACCCGCCATTTGTCGGCTGAGATGCTTTCTTGTTTCGGGAAAGCTAAGCTACCCTGTAAGAGGTAATGGTCTGACCAAATGCAGGGCAATGAAGTGACTGGGTGCAGGGCAGGAACAGAGGTCCATATCAGGTCCAAGGTATGGCCCTTCATGTGTGTTGGGCCTGTCACAATCTGGGTTAATTCTAGTGCGGTCATTGCGTCTTCAAGCTGTTTAGACGTAATGTCTCTAATGGGCTCCTCCCAGTGGAGGTTAAAATCGCCCATTACCACAAGACCCTCATATCTTGTACGGAGGTCGTGGACCAGACCCAAGAAAGGTTCTAAAAATGTTGGGGGGGTTTTGGGCGGGCGATATACGATGATTATCGTGAGGCAGTTTGTGGGAGAGCAGAACTTGACGCCTAGGATGTCAGCTCCCTCAATGCATTCAGCACAGATAGTTTCTGCTTTAAAGGCATTATTATATAGCAGCGCGACTCCTCCCCCTTTTCTGCCATCTTTTCTGTTATGGGAGATAGCCCCAAAGTTGGGTGGGAGGGCGGCCACTAGGTCGGGTGCGGAAGAGTCATCCAACCATGTCTCCGTAACTCCAAGAATATCTATATTCCCCTCCTGGAGCAGGGAGAATACCTCTAGATGGTGTTTTTGGAGCGAACGAGTGTTCAGCAAGCTGACGCTCAATGACGTTACCGTTGCTCCCCTTCTCTGATTGGTTTTTTTTTTGGCTGTTTCAGCTGCGGGTTTCAGTATG
This sequence comes from Triturus cristatus, assembly GCF_964204655.1. Taxonomy (NCBI): domain Eukaryota; kingdom Metazoa; phylum Chordata; class Amphibia; order Caudata; family Salamandridae; genus Triturus; species Triturus cristatus. Next base: position 1,727,484,522 of record NC_140589.1, read on the forward strand.
TTCTCCCGCCTCAGAATCTGCTGTGTAAGTTGGCTGATGGAATAGGTAGTGCTATTAAGCGCAATTAGGTTTTCCTTGGAATACCACGGCGCTGAGCCAAGGGTCCTGGCCCCTGGTCCCGGCCGGTCGCGGACGGGCGCAGACGGGCTTGCCTTTGGTGCGCCTTCGGCGCCCCGCCGGCGCCCCCGCTGCGCCCGTCCGCTGCGCTGCCTGTATGAGGGTTCCATTTTATGCCCACGAGGGCGGGAGGGTGGGCGTGGCTAAGTGCTTGCTTCTTAGTCCCCCAGCCTTCTCCTCATCTAATATGGCCGCCGCTAATAGTCCTACCTCGAGGTCAGTGACCAGGGAGCAGGGATAGCTTAGGATAGGAAAGCAGATAGATTTTGAAAAGCAGGACCCGGCTTTCCGCCTCAGGACACTGCAGAACAGAGCGTTTTAGGCAGAGGGTAGGTGCTGTGCAAAATAGCAGTATTCACAGTACAAAACACGCAGGTTAAAAAAAAAGCAACAAGTATTTTTAAAATTTGTTAAAAATGACCAAACGCTTTCGCGCACAAATCGTAGTACTCACTCACTCTCAATCAGTGAGGAGAATGAAGGAATCGATTCTTTTATGCCCACGAGGGCGGGAGGGTGGGCGTGGCTAAGTGCTTGCTTCTTAGTCCCCCAGCCTTCTCCTCATCTAATATGGCCGCCGCTAATAGTCCTACCTCGAGGTCAGTGACCAGGGAGCAGGGATAGCTTAGGATAGGAAAGCAGATAGATTTTGAAAAGCAGGACCCGGCTTTCCGCCTCAGGACACTGCAGAACAGAGCGTTTTAGGCAGAGGGTAGGTGCTGTGCAAAATAGCAGTATTCACAGTACAAAACACGCAGGTTAAAAAAAAGCAACAAGTATTTTTAAAATTTGTTAAAAATGACCAAACGCTTTCGCGCACAAATCGTAGTACTCACTCACTCTCAATCAGTGCTTGTGCCCCCTTCTTTAAATATGGCAAAATTGGACTTCGTCTAACTGCACATCACATTTAATTGTCAGTCCCCAATAAATGATACTACCTGTACCCAGAGCCTGTAAATTAAATGCTACTAGAGAGCAGCAGCACTCATGTCTGCCTGCCACTACAACCTGTTTGTGCAGTTGTAAACTGCCATTTCGACCTGGCAAAACAAACCTTTTTCCAGGCCTAAACCTTCATTTTTAATTCTTATAAGTCACCCCTATGGTAAGCTGTAAAGGCTCATAGGGCAGGGTGCACTGTATTTAAAAAGTACGACTTGTGTGCTTACGTTTTACATGTCTTGGCAGAGAAAAACTCCTAACGTCATTAATCGCTGTTGTACGGCCTATCTCTCTCATTGAATAATACATTTATACTACATTGCATTTAATGAGTGCTAACTTCAGATTAGGAGTAGCTAGAGAGATACTGTTTACACTCAAATGAATTTTAATTTAAAAATTTTTTAAATGGTGGTCAGATTTTAAGTTACACAATTCTAAAAATGCCCCTTTTAGAAAGTTTTCATTTTCTTGTACCATCCAGCTGTGCCAGTCTGCCAACGTCCTGGGTAAAATGACTTTGAATTGATCTGCTGTTGGGGTTTGTGTATTGCTTCCAGACAGTGAGACAAAGGGGGTGTTGGCCTGGGCAGGATGGACCATCCTGACAGGATGGGTGGGGACCAGCCCTGCCCAGCCACATTTACACTTCAAAGGGCACTGCCACAGAACACAGAAAGGAACCTGACACCAGGCCTGGCCTGCCAAAGGATGGCATCTTCAGAAACACTCAATGGTACACTCCTGGACCTGTAGAAGATTTAGATGAACGACCGCCCTGCTTCCCGAAGATGGAAGTTTAGCCCTACTGCCTTGAACCCAGGCTACCCTGAGTGACTCCAAGGGTCCGTTAGCTGATCTTCTGTTTGAGCTACAGGGGAAGAACAAGCTTCCAGAGGCCAGCCCTGCAACAGCCCAGCTTATCAGCACCATCTGGACCTTTCTGGACTTGCCTCAGCCCTGCTAGAGTGAGTCCTGATCCCCAAGAGGTACCCACCAGGTCCTGGACTTGGTCCTGGACCCTTGGCTGGCATTAGAGAGAGCTCCTCCCTGCCTCACTGAATGTTTCATCAGATCCAACAAAACATATTGCAAGGCCCCACATAGCTGTGCAGCTCTGAAGCGAAAGCTTCACAGGAACCATCGCCTAGCAACGCAATACCTTGCAGGCCCTTGCTGCACAAATCCCAACTGAAAGCTGCATTGGATCCAATTGTGAAATACGCAAAGCCAATCAAAGCCTTGACACATAGCTGAAAGGTTCATCTGAACCAACGCGAGTGACAGAAAGCCGCACTGCACAGCTGAAAGCTTCATTGGAACTGAAGCCAAGAGATGCCAAGTCACGCAAAACCTCTCTATCACAGCTGAAAGTTTTATCGGACTCGGTAACACAGAGTCTCTCAAAGTAGCACTGTGCAGACCATGCATCAAGGACATAAGGTACAACTCCCAGAGGGCCAAACTTTGTCCTACGCCAGGCCTGTGCTCCATCGTGGTCGGCCTGCACTTGTGACTCTGTCCTGGTCCATTACAACCAGATATCCACAGTGGGAGCTTTCTACTTCTTGGCACTATTTTTGCTAAAAACTTTAAAATTCAATATCACCGGTTCTACTGATTGAAATTTTATTGTTCTTGTATCATTATATATCTTAAAATCTACTCTATTTGTCCAAGTTGGTTTGAGATGTTTCTTGTGGTGTATTTTCACTTTATTGTTGCCGGTACACTGCATAAATACTTTACAAAATGCCTCTAAGTTAAGCCTGATTGCTTATGTGCCAAGCTACCGGAGAGTTAAACACAGATTTAGTGAGTTTTGTGGTTCACCCTGACAAGGATTTTGGTTTTTGCCTGAGTTGGGCTTCCACCCCTCTCACCCAATAACCCAATTTCTGACAATAAAGAAAGCCGATGAGCTGCAGATTCCACTTGGTGAAAGATCTGTGCAAGACTCTCCCAATCTGGGTCGTTTGGAAACCATTCCCAAACCGATTTGGTCGGGACGATTTACAAACCACATCGGCATCGGGCCCTATGTCAAGCATAAAGAATAAAATGCTAAATTCGGAAACTGATCAATAACCAGTCAAACTAGGATTCACATTGTAATGCTACTCAAACATCACTCATCAGAACCATGTTTTTCATTATATACAAATTGTATTCTACACTCAACCTGGGTTATCCTTGAAATTCCCTTTCAAGCATGCTAAATCAGCACTTCAGCCATTTTGTGCTATATAATTTCATGCAAAAAAAGGTACCAATTCCAACTGAATAACTACAAATTCCAACTACATAGCCATAATAATGGCCATGATCAGCTGCTACATTGAACCTGTGTTAACCAAGGTCTAAAACAAAGTTACGTCAAATGAAAAGTCAGAAGTAAAATTTGAAAATGGATCCAGAACCAGTTAAAATTGGATTCACAGTGTATCCATCATCTGAACCACGTTTTTCATCATATCCAAATATTATTCAACACTCATCCTGGGTTGGCCTTGAACTCCTATATCTATTGTGCTAAGTCTGCACTCCAACCAATTAGTGCCATGTCTTTCCACGCAGCAAAGCTATCAAAATCCATAGCCATACATACCAACTACAAAGCCATTGTAAGGGCCATGGCCAAAAGGAATTCCTTTATCCGTAATGCAAACCAGTTGTTCAGTGCTGCAACAGAAATATATGTGTCATTAACTAAACTATTAAAGAGAACAGAGATTGACAAAGTGCAAACACACAAAAAATGATTAATAGATCTTCGGATCAAATAGATTGCACACTACAGTACCAGTCTTGACACCCATTGACATCCTAAACAGATTCAAACCAAGTGTAACAGTAGCTATTGCAGACTTTTTGAATGATTCATTGTACATAAGAAATGATTCATATGACATTAATAAATTGTTGAATTTTGGACCCAAAAGAAATTGTATTCTGCATCTATTTTTGAATTTGGCTTTGGGGTGCACCTTACATTATTATTTTTGCTTTTAACTGCTGATGGCAGTGGGAAACTACCACTTGGGGTGCATTTTGCGCTGGATAATATTATCCTTTCCTTCGCATAACATAATAGTTACTGTATACCATCTGCTTGCACTAGGTAGAGACCTAACCTTGATGAGTCTAGCATAGAAAACTAGTGCAGATTGTCCAACTACCTACCTGCAGGAGTGTATTTCTGTCTCTCTGTTACTTCACCCTTTTACCGCTTAGCTTGTGTTTTCTTACAATCCTTCACCTAATAAAAAGGGGATGAGTTGAGCCCTAGGGTATTAGAGAGTGATTGCCTTTGACACTATCACCTTGACCTGTGACAGTTTGACAGACCTAAACATGATGAAGCCAGAGGCCATCTCCTGTAGAGTATTCCACAAGTGATCAGCAAGTTCCTAGGCAATCATGAGGTTGCATACCATGAGAGTACTTACCAATGAGAAAAATTCACTCAGGCAATTACTTTACTCAGGTCATCCAGTGAGGCATAATTTACTCGTACAAATTTGTCTACTTGAAACAGGAATCTTGATTCTGGTGGGACCAGTGGCTATTGGCACCACCAGAGATGTTTATTGGAAACCCATTTCACTTTGAAGCCTTTATGGCCTCAGGGCAATTACAATTTCTGGAAAAGCCACAGAAAATTGAAAATGGTGGAGCAAAACGTACTTTTATGTTTTCCTATCATAGTAAAGGTGTATTACCTTGAGACATTCTTTTAATTCCTAATCAAAGTTTATGTCTATTGTTTCTAGCAGCTCATGGCAGCAGCCACTTGAGCAGATAAGTCAGTGGCAGTCAAGGCCTATCGGAAGGACTTCCCTCTCACTAGTTGTTAATTAATCCACTACCTGTGCAGTGCTCAAATATCTCACACTATAGATTGATGCTCAGCAGATGCAAAGATAACAGGAAAGACAATGGATTCCTGGTAACATGATCATTCTCTCTCTTCCAAAAACACCCAAGGAGAATGTTAGGTTGATGGAGTTAACCATGCAACTTGGAAGTATTTTTAAACCTTTAACCACAGAATGAAGGCAATATAGAAGGAAAAAAGGAGTACGTCTTTATTGTGGACAACTGCCTGCCTGGAAAACCACAGTTGAGTTATTTTCTAATTCTGAAATTAACCACCAACACACAAGAGTATGGCAGAGAACATTTTCAACTCATGGTGTAGGTTCTAACAAACGGTGGTGGACCCTTTACTACTTTAGAGCTTCTAGACTGTGGAGTTTTGGGGTGCTTCATGAATATCCAATTTCATGAAAGACATTATTCACCTCAACAGCACAAGAAAGTTCCTGAGCCTATCATAGGAATATATATGGAAAACATCTGATTTCTGGAGAAATGTTATAGGAAACTTCCTCCTTGAGAATGGCATTGTACTATTAAACTATTAAAACTATTTCAAACTCATACGGTTTGAGCTCATTGAAATTTGTGCCTTTAATGTGGTGTTAGGTATGCCTTGGTTAAGAATTCACAATTCCTCTATTGACTGGCTAAAACAGATCATTACCCTCTCATTGCAGACCTGGCATCAGCACCGCTTTCCTAGGATGTGCATGGAAAAGGTTCTTGCTTTGACATATTGTTTGGCACAGGAGAAAATTGACCAAACATCAATACCAGAAGTGTATATGGTTTTTCGGGATATCATCATTAAAAAAGGAGAAATTCAATTGTCACCTCATTGTCCCATCGATCTGATTCCTGGAGCCAAGATTCCCCATGAAAGAATATATCCACGAACAGTGACAGAAGATAAGATTATCCAAGAGTATATCACTGAAAACGTTCACCATTTCACTTTCCCAGCCTGGCTCCTAATTGTCTTCATTCCCAAATTGGAGGGTGAATTTTGACCTTGTGTAGACTACTGAAAGGTTATGGCTAAGGAAGGGACAGAGACAATCTGTTAATAGAAATGAAAGGATCACTTTTTGTAAATATTGCCATCGCAAATCCAAAAAGCCTATCAAAATCCAAAAAGGGGAGAGGATGTGGTTTAACGGCTACGGCAGTCGACCTCAAATCTGGGGTACTGGGGTCGATACTCGGCAATGACGCTCAACATCCTGTGATTCTGGGCAAATCGCTTAACCTCCCCGTGCCTGACAAAAATGAACGTGTCCTTGTGTTACGCAACTGGTGCTCATGTAAAGCGCTCTGATACCCTCGGGTCAAGTCTGCGCTATATGAAACTACAAAAAAACAAAAATGTTATACCCATTACCCTTAATCTCAGCCCTTTTAGATCAAATTAAGTCAGCAAAGATCATTTTAAAGATTGATTATAGAGGAGCTTAAACATTTGTACGTACGACAAGGGGATGAGTAGAAGACTGTGCTCAACACCAGACATGAACTTTGAATATCTAACAGTGCCCATTGGGTTATGCAATGTGTCTGCAGCCTATCAACATTTTGTAAATTATATCTTCTGAGATTTCTAGGCCACATATATCATTATGTACCTTGATAATATTTGATTTGAAATGAAGTCAGATACCAAATAGTTAATAGTCATAAAAGACTGACACTTTTTCTGAAAAAAGTGAAGAACTGCAGGCAGTCCAGAGTCATTCATCTATTCTTGCTCTAAGATACTGAGAACTGGGCTTCACAGTATGTTGAAAATCGAAAGAAACAAACCAAATGAACTGCCGTAGCATAAGAACAGTGTTTTTTTATTCTGGATAAAAAGCTGCAAAAGCTAATTCCATAGAGAGAACATTGTTCAGCAGTAGCAGGTCATCCAGGTAGAAGAAAAACACTAAAACTGCTATCACGACTAATTAGTGGCTAGATCGCACAAAATATATTGATTTTCATGTTACGCTTTAGACAGTCTGTACCCAAGACAAAAGCTCATAAAGGAAACTAGTGGGACTTCTACAGCCAATTCCCACTTCTGAACATCCATAGTCCCATATATCAATGGATTTCATTGCAGTTCCTCCTTCATCAGGATGAAAGACAGTACAATTAGTTGTAGTGGCCTCCTTTGCAAAAAGTGATCATTCATTCCTCTTAACAGATTGTCACTGTCCCATCTTTAGAAATAACCTGTCCAAGAGAAGTAGTGAGGTTACATGGACTACCTATGGTTATTGTCACTACTTGAGGATCTCAGTTTATTGCAAAGTGTTAAAAGGCTTTACTACAACATTAAAGAGTAATTCAGTACATGTCTACATGTTATCATCCCCAGACATCTGAACAATATATCAGATGTTTCCTAATTAATCATGCAGAAATATGGGCACACCTGGTAAATAGAGCAGAATTCTTGTTTAATACTGCCCTGCACACTTCATTAGGATACTCTCCTCTATTCTCTTTGTTGTGTTTTCATATTTAGCCACCTGAGTTTTCCATCTCCTCATTTCTCTCAGTATAGTGATAAAGTCACTTTTAAAGGACAGCATTACTCTACAAAGATCCACACTTCAGCATCTCAGAGTTTATAAGACCAGGTATGCACACTTTGCGAAACAACATTATATTTTTTGTCCACGTCATTCCATTGGAGATATTATATGGTTACCCACTGACTTTCTCATTTTTTTAGGTTACAATTTGTGCCTAAGTATGTTGGTAAGTTCCCTATCCTTAAGTCTGTTTGTACAGCATCGGTGAAGCTTCCTGTTCCTATTATGGAGGATCCATCTATTTCTGTGTTGTGTCTCGCATTACAAAGCATATGCAAGCAACCCTTCCACCTCTTGTCTACACTGATCTATGTTGCACTGAATTATGTGGTAGAGACCATTCTAGATTCTAAGTGGTACAGATGTCAGGTACACTGGATTATGAGGTATATACCATTTTAAATTCTAGGTGGTACAGTTGTCAACTTCAGTATCTGGTCACTTGGAAAGAGTTAGGCCTGGGCAGAATTTCAATTATGCTAAAGGAATCCGAGTTATATGAGTAATTCCATGTTATTGTTTGATGTAGAATTACAAATAATTATGCAATTGCTCCTGCTCATGTAACTTTGGGGGAAAAATCCTACCAGGAGAGCACAATGCAAATTATACTCGTTGCATGTAAAACATTTTCAAGAGTCAGAGTTGCAGCCCCAGCCACTAAAGGAATGGCACATGTAGTCACACTTCCAGGTCAATAGTTGCAGTCAGATTCTGTAGGCCTTACTCAAACTGAGCTCACTTGTCTGACTCAGATTGGGATCTACGCACAGGTAGCCCTTATGCAGATATTACCCAAAATACACACATAATGCATATATTATGATCTGTGTAGGCCTTACAATTTATTTTTTTGAAACCAATAAGAAATGTTCCGTTTTTTAACTAACATGTACCTCTGCAGTACTCAATGGTGTTTGCATGTTGGGTGAAAACTGTCTAAAATACAATTTTGGACTAGCTCAACATAGACCATCTATTGATGTAGCCTTCATATATTCCTGTGGTTACTAAATGCATGTAAAATATTCATTTTTGCCCTTACAATATTTGGCTTTTGTAATATTTTCCTGAGCAAGCCATAAATGTTAATTACTCTATAGCTCAGCTGGCAGTTCATAACCTCTCGCAAAACGATAGGGCCACCTGGGAGAATTATCCTTCTCCTGGAAAAAGTAAGGGATGGGGAGGAATCTGCACAATATGATTGGTTGCCACTCTCTGTCAAGCTTGGGTGTCAGACTCCTTGTTCCACTGCTAGGATGGCTGGATTTCGATGCTGCTCCGAACTGCCCACTCTGTACTCCAAGGAGGCTAAACACCACTCCTGAGTATTCAGGAGGTAAAGGGAACTGGGAAAAGCACACATCACTACATAGTACCCTCTCTCAGACCTTGTGTGGATTATTAATCTTATGTGTTCTAGTACTGAAGAGAGGAACAAACAAAATTAATGCTTATGTCCTAGAACAGGACTACAGGGTCAGACTGTGTGCAATCTGGTAGTGCCCAAAGGGTTAGACTGACAAATCAGTGTATTGGACGATTTTATGATTGTGGGTCTTTTTCATGGTCTGGTGGACTAGTTTGCACTGTTGATGTCCCTGATATTACCACAAACAGTGCCTGAATCTAGTTCAAATCCATGGACTCTTCCATACCTTGCAAACACTTATACAATGCATCTTTGTAAGTTTAATACTGCCCCAATTTGCAAACATGGGACACATTTTTAGGGATCAAATTCACTAATGGGGGAACACTTTCTTAGCTACATGATTCACTAATGGGGGCCACTTTTATATTGGTTCTCTGGCCTATTTCCTGTCCCTGTTCGACCCTGCTGAACTAAATAACAAACTTATGTGGCATGCCTTTTTAAGTTGGGAAACACTCTGCAGCTATGTGAGCTTTTGAATACACAATTCTTCACTTGAAAAATATAATAGAAAATATTTGTCTAAGGTCTAATTCCTGTGAGTGTCATGATATGTGTACTAAGTCTTGAACATAACTTGAGTTAATTAATGTCTATGAAAAACAATACCCCTTTTAACAAACTATCCCAAGTCGATATAAAAGTTCATGACAGTACTCAAACAACTAAAAGAATTCACAGGACACTAGAAGGTTAAATCAGTCTTCAAACTAATCTATATACAAGCAGACAGCAACACAGCCATCGGGAAGTGAGGATCATCCAGGTAAGTGCCCTGACATACTAGTGTTCAAAGATGTTCTTGCTTAACATGAGACTTCCATTTTGCAAGCACCATCTGGGTTTGGGAAGATATATCAGACATTCACTATTTCAGTTTCTATATTAATGTGTAGAACAATATTTAGAACTGCATTCAATCATAACTATATGAAACCTTAATTCAAGATATAATGTCCCAAATAACTAAAATGTGAAAACCTATAAGTGTACCTAATGTCTCTGTCCATTTACCTTAATTGACCACTGTGACAAATTCTCATCTACTCGGACCAAAAATCATGCATATTATGTTGATGTTCCTGACACTGGTCTTGTTCTTTTAGACCAAGCCAATGGGGGTTACCACCAGGAGTTCTGTTTTAAGTCTTGTAGGGGAGAGAACAGTTTTGGGTAGGTGGAGCCCAGGGCAGAAAAGAGACCTTTGAGACAGTCAAGTGATTTTACATCTTGAAAAACTGAAGGGTACTCTGCAATGGGCTGGGCCAGCCTATGGGCTGCTCCCAAAAAATTCTGTTAAAGGTAGAGGAATGATGTGGCATCTCTGCATTGGTTGACAACCCCTATCATCTAGCACTCTCCACCTCTGCTTCAAAATTCGGCCATGCAAAGTGGGGGGTTAGCCACAAGGTCTGGCCAGTGGCCAGGCTCTCTGGCCTACCCCCGTAAAGGCAGCCAGCCCCACACTGCTTAAGGCCTGTGGTCGTGTACGTTGGTGGGTTGGCCACAGGGCTTGGCCTCGGCCAACCCCTTGCATACTGCCAATCCCCCAAAGGAAGTCAACTCCACACTGGACATGGCTTTTGGCCATGCGCTTGTGGGTGGTTGGCCACAGGGCCTGGCCCTGGGGACCACATCTTCTGGGGCCTGGTGCGATATTTAGGTAAATTGGGTCATGTGGCTCCCCTTCCCTTGACCAATTAGTGCCCTGGGGCCCCCATCCCCAGCACTTGTTGACATTTCCAGGGGAGGGGAGGCACACAGCCCTCTACCCAGTCTGATTTTGTCACCGGGGACACCATCCTCCAGGGCCTGGAGTTACTGTGAAGGGAAGGAGGCGCCCACTTGCTGTGCCGATTTTGGCCCCAGGCACCCTATCCCCAGGCCTGATGTTACTGGTCATTCCCGGGTTGATTTCGACTCTGGGGACCCCATCCCCTGGGGCCCGGCATTATCATTTCGGGGGGCACCCGGCACACCCGCCGTGGGCCGATTTCGGCCCCAAGGTCGCCCATCTGCCAGGGCCTGACATTAATGTTTGAGGGAGAGGACCGGCAACCTTCCTCCCTTTGCCAATTGTTGCCCCGGATACCCCATCCCTCGGGGCCCGGCACCATATTCAAGCGGGAAAAGGGGCACACGCTGGGCCTTAGTGAGCCGATTTTAGCCCCGGGGACCCACAAAGGGTGGGTGCCCTGGTGCCCACCCAGGGCACCCACCACACTATTATTGGGGGCCACATCCAATGGGAGCCAGCATTGTTCTCGCCTGCAGGGAGCAGCTTATAATGCTGCTCCCTGTAGGTGGGAGCAATATTTAGATCTAGTTCACTGCCTCTCTGTAGCCAGGGAAGCAGATCTAAAGTTCGCTTCCAGTGGGCGGGACCATTTTTCAAGCTCCCGCCCACTAGCAGTGGACTTGGTGTTTACCCTTGCATACAGCCAACCCCTCGCTGTGGACGGCCTTTTGACGTGTGCAGTGAGGGGTTGGCCACAAGGCCTCCCTGCGACCAGGCTCTGTGTCCAATCCTCTGGGGACCGGCGTGATATTTAGGGAGAGGGGGGCACATGGTGCCCCACCCTGGGCTAATTTTGGCCCCCGGGACCCTATCCCCTAGGGCCTGTTGCGCCATTGCGGGCAAGGAAAACTTTATGTCGCAGGGGTGGGCTCCCCGGTACATAGCATGAGAGCCAAGGGATAGCATCCCCGGTAGCATGCCTCCTACCTCGAGAAAATAGCACCAGTCCCCATGGGATAGGATCCTGGGACCCACAAAAGGTGGCTGCCTTGGTGCCCACCCAGGGCACCCACCACACTATTGTTGGGGGCGACATCCAGTGGGAGCCAGCATATAATTCTGCTCCCTACAGGTGGGAGCAATATTTAGATCTATTTCACTGCCTGCATTGCTGTGGCGAGGGAAACAGATCTAAAGTCCGCTCCCCGCGGGTGGGAGCATTTTACAAGCTAACCCCCAATGTATGAGGTCCCCGGGACCAAAATAAGTCTGGGAAGGGGGGCTATGTGCACCCCATCACTCAAAATAGAAACATTTCTTCCCCCTGGGACCTAGACCGCCTGGGACCTTAAAAGAAACAAGCATGGGAGACCGCACTCATTTTTTTTTAAAACGTTGCTGCGGATTTGCTGATCAACCGCAAATTCATGGTAAAATGAAAATATAAAATAAGGTTTTATTCACTGGCCGGGTCCCTCTCGGAGCGCACCACCAGGCCTTGGAGGGGGGGGGGGGGATGGGGGAGGCAGTTTATTCCTACTCTTGCCCCTTGTGTCTCTTTTTTGGTTTTTTCTCAGGACTCTGGACCTAGTCCACAGACCTAAGATGGCTGCCACAGCTTCCTGGTCAAGATGGTGGCTGCCAATCACATCGCAGTTTCCGATCTGTTGGCTCTGCGCTGCCTCAAGTTCTCTAGATATACAAAGTTTTGGAGCATTCATTGCTTAAAAACGACTGAACGAATTTTCACCAAAACACCAAAAGCACTCTTTCGGCACCAAGATCTAGCTTACTGCCAAATTTGGGGCCAGATGTATCAAGGGTTTTCCCGTTCGCAAACGGGCTGATTCGCAGAATCATCCCAAAAGGCCTTCGCAAAATAAGGAATCGCAAAATTTGCGTTTCCCTATTTTGCGAATGCATTTAAGGAATTGCAATTTGCGATTCCTTAAATGAAATGCAGGAAGCAAAAAATATTTGCGACCTGGCTTTAAGAAATCAAGTTGGCGGTAATATGCGAATTTCATGAAAAATGCACTTTTTTGCATTTTTCAAGGTGCCATGTGGCGTACATACAATCACGTAGGGCATGTATGTGCGCCACATGTGCATGCATGCATATTTCGGGGGTGCAACAGGGTGTCCATTTGGCACCCTTGAAATTGCATGCGCAATTTGCGAGTACCTATTGGGTACTCGCAAATTGCGCATGCAATTCCCATTCATTCCTATGGGCCTCTAGGCCCATAGGAATGAACGGAAGCCATTCCTTATTTGCGACTCACAATTTGTGAGTCGCAAATAAGGAATATGTAGGAATTGCAAATTTTTCAGCGAAACCTACATACATTGCATTTTGCGATTCTGTAATAGCGAATTAGTCAAATTCACTATTATAGAATCGCAAAAGCAATTCTTGATTCATCTGGCCCCTGGTGTTCTGTTCTGCGGTTCAGGCTGTAGTCGTGTCTAAAATTGCATGGGGAAAACACATTTTGAGATGTCATCAGTAATGTCAAAAATGATGTCATAGAACATCTCATGAGTGATGTGATATCTCAGGTCATAAACTGTGCATGGCAGGGGTGCAAGATATAGTAGTGATCCTAACTATAACTGATGAAATTGTGTGTTTTTTTAGTTCAAATCATTAATGTTGTCACTGAGAAAGTCACTTAACTATAATGTTACTTTAACCTTCGTTGTTTTCAGTGAATCTCTAAGGATTTTTGTAAACCAAAACAGATATTTTGATTTCACCGAACTATAACGTTACTTTTCAGTGAATTTCTAGGGTTTATTTTTAAAGTAAATTAAAAAAAATTGTGACCGTATGTATGGTAGAAGGACTTTATATTATATGTTCTGTTCTGACATTATTTTAGTAAAAGAATGTTTTTTTTTATTGTTACATACCAGGATATGGTTCACACACTGCAAACTCTTTGTAAAATGTGTATTAAATGTGTATAAAACAGATGCATATTCAAAAGAAATTGTTTATTTGCTCAGTTATTGTAGCTCTGACATCAAGACATTTCACCAGCAATCTTTTTTAAGGTGTCATTTCTCTCACTATGATGGGTGTGCATAATAGGGTGTGTATAGGGACTGGCCTCTCTGCTGAGACCTCTCTTCATAATGATGGATGTGCATAGTAGGGTGAGGAGAGGGATTTTCCTATCCTTTCAGACTTCTCTCTCAGATGATGTGTGCTTGGAGTAGGATGTGAGGATGGACTGCCCCCTCCTTTTAGACCTCACAGATGATGAGTGTGCATTGCAAGGATGTGTGGAAGGCCTTGTCTCTCCTTTCAGACCTCTCTCTAAGATGATGGGTGTACATAGTAGGGTGTGTGGAGGGAGTGCCCTCAATGACAGGTGTGCACAGTAGGGTGTATGAGGGACTGGCATCTCTGTAATGAGAGATGTGTGTAGGTGGGTGTGGGGATGGACTGGTCTCTCCTTTTGAACCTCTCTCTCAGATGACATGTGTGCACAGTAGGGTGCGTGGCGGCCCTCTCCTTTCAGACCTCTATTTCAGATGATGGGTGTGCATAGTAGAGTTTATGGAGAGACTGGCATCTCTGTTGAGAACTCTCTCTGTAATGATAGGTGTGTGTAGTGGGGTGTGGGAAGGGGCTGGGCTCTCCTTTCAGACTTCTACCTCAGATGATGGGTGTGCATAGTAGGGTGTTTGGATGAGCCTTAACTCTACTCACAATTCTTCCCAACTGAGCATAAATAGCAGAGTCTGATAAACACCATCTTCAGTAATACTTCTTCATACAGAAACAAGTGTGCATAGTAGAGTATATTCACCTACTCCTTCCTACTTTTCACAATCCCGATAGTCATGCGAGATCGTAACATTTAAAAAAAAGATGTAACCTTCTAATCATCACAGTAGTTCTCTCTTACACACTACCACTCAAAAATAAGGACCACAATATGTATTCCTACTAATAGAGTGCATTGAGAGCTCATCTACTCCTTTTTGCTATTCACGATCCCACTGGAGTCCAGAGGGGTCGTAAAAATGAATTAGAAACAATATACATTTTTTATCTTCACAGTAATTATTCCTTAGAGCTCTCGAAATCTAGGGGGACAGCATGCCTTTCTGCTGTCCCCTGACATAGCTTTTTAACTTAATTTCCACAACACCTCCAGTTTTTCACAGTAAACAGTAATGTTGGTCATTTCATTTCTAACATTCCTACAGCCAGCCAATCAGACCACTCGCGAGACTCATGAGAGCCTCTCACAAAAACATGAAGCCTCACGGGAAAAACCGGCCTCTCGACAAGGCACAGGCCTCCATTTTTGATTTTGCGCTCTCGCTGGAGGCTGGTGGGCCTCTCGCGAGCCCAACTGCCAAATTATAATAATAATAATAAAGTGACTTATAAAGCATGTGGCTACTTTACTCAAGTGTCCCAGTGCTACAGTTTCACTCCCAAAGCTCGGATCAGATGAAACCTAAGGTACTATGCAGATCTAAAAAGCCAGGTTTTTAGCTTCTTTCTGAAAGAGAGTTCCACATCTTGGCGGCCATGAAGCCGAAGCCACATCCTCAAATGTGAGCTCTTTTAATGCTGGGAATACAGGCCAATGAGGCCCCGGCAGATCTCAATTCTATTCTTGGGGTATAAGATGCAACTAAAGGATGCAGATACCTAGGGCTTTTGCTATTGAGGATTCTATGACAGTAGCACATGGATTTGAAGGAGACCCTTTCTTTCAAGGGAAGCCGGTGCAACTTTGCAAGAGCGGAGGCTGTAGGGGAGTGTCTGGGCAGGTTTAGCAGCAGCCGTGCTACTGCGTTCTGCATGCGTTGAAGTCTCATAAGTCATGGCTGAGAGACCACCAGATATAGAACATTGCAGTAATCTAGTCTGGACATGATAAGAGACTGGACCACGGTATTCCTGGCTGCCTCTGGTAGAAATCCACCTTTGTTTCAAGGTTTTATGAATCCCAAGCATTGTCCTGCTAGGCCAAGTCGCTGGTTGCTTGCCAATGATGAGGACTTCAGTCTTCCCAGCATTTAGCTTGAGACAGCTGAGGCTCATCCACTCATCCACCTCCATCAGGTAAGATCTAAGCAGAACCTTAGTATAGGCCGCATCCTGAGAAAGAGTGATTATCATCTGAGTATCATCGGCATACGATAAAAAGTTTGGATGTGAGGAAACTCGTAATATGCTTGGCTGTCCCGCAGCGGCACTGCAGGCATATTGTGGCCTAACACTGCTGCAACATTGCTGAGGGATCAGGGATCCCTGGCGGTTGCAGTGGTCCTTTGGCGGTTTGACTGCCAATCTCGTAATCTCAGCTCCCGCTTGACGGATCACCATGACTATTTCCAGGAAGGAGCTAAGATGGATGAACCTTTTGTTGGGAAAGTGTTGCAGAGATTCATCAAACAGAACTAAAGCTATTAGTAAACCAAAAAACGCTCTATCTATGGAAAAGCAGGCCTAACTATAACTACCCACTGGCAATCGCCAGTAGGTAATATATATTCACTGAAAAAACCATAGGTTTCAGACATGTTATAGTTAGCGGAAATTTTACTGATAAAAAACCAATGAAATTCCCCCGTTATAGTTAGTGCAGGCAACTATAACTCACGCGACCACAATCTTCTGCTGATGCTAATACTGTATTTAGACACTTATTTGCCCATGTCTTCTTCCATAAATTTTTAGCTATACATATATTAGAAATATTTTTTTTTCATAAAGACACATATGTCATAAGATTGCGGTCGCGTGAGTTATAGTTGCCTGCACTAACTATAACGGGGGAATTTCATTGGTTTTTTATCAGTAAAATTTCCGCTAACTATAACATGTCTGAAACCTATGGTTTTTTCAGTGAATTTGCAAGGTTTTTTAAATGCTAATTCCTAACTATAACGTGTGTGAAACCTATGGTTTTTTCAGTGAATTTGTACGGTTTTTTAAATGCTAAGTTACTTTACGCCATTCGTGGCGTGCACGCCCACTTAACGCAGTTCGTTCCGTGCGCGCACGGTGCGCTGCGCGCACCGTGCGCGCACGGTGAGCACCCGGTGCGCTTCGCGCACCGCGCGCCCACTTTACGCAGTTAGTGCCATACACGCAAGGTGGGTACACAGTGCGCTACGCGCACCGCGTGCCCACGTTACGCACCGTGCGCACATGGAGAACATATTATGCGCTTCCTTGTGATAGGTAATCTGTTAAATTTAATTTGTAAGTGATGACAATTATATGCCATGCACAGAGAGTGTTTTTTTTTTTTATTAAAATTTTTAGCGTAAGCGCACCGTACGCGTACGGTAAGCGTAATCGGCGAAATTTTCAAAAAATAAAAATTTACCGTTTTTGGCCTTTGAGGACTCAACTAACATGGCTATGTGCATGGGCGCCGTCTAAACAGCCCCTTTATATGTTTTTTGCCTTTATTTACAGCCCCCCCCTCAGAGTGCGAGAGAGAAAATGGCGGCCGCCGCTTCCTGGTTTCGACCGATTCGAATGTTTACTTAGATGTAACAGCCAATCAGAATCGCGCTCGCGCACGCCACCGTACGCGTACGGTAAGCTTACGGTAAGCGTACCGTAAGCTGGCTCAGATATATATATTGATTTAAAGGCTATTTTCTCAGAATCTACTGAACAGATTTACACCAAACCTACAAAAGGCACTTCCTTGACCTGAGGACTACCTCTCTGCCAAATTTCTAGTAATTCTGTTCAGCCGTTCGGGCTGTAGCCCTGTCTAAAGGTCCTATGGAAAAATGCATGGGAAAAACGCGTTTTGGGACCCCCCTTTTATCTCAGCCCCCGCTTGATGAATCCCCCCGAGACTTTCAGGGTAGGAGCGGAGCGTAGCGCCCCACCTATTTTGAGAAATTCGCGAGGATTCGTCGACCGGCGCCAAAGTTATTCAAAATAAAATGTTGCGGATTTCCTATGGAAAAGGGGTCCTAACTATAACTACCTACTGGCGACCGCCAGTAGGTAATATAGGTATATACATGTATAGGGGTTTCACTTACCTTATAAATATTTACCATTTCGTTAGAAAGGCATCCGTGTTAAAGGCATATGCGTGGTAAAGACTTTTGTGGTAAAGGCAATGTGTGCTAAAGGTATTGCGTGGTAAAGGCTTATGTGGTAAAGGCATTCATTATAATGTCATACAATTGCTTAGCAAGGGTTTCATAGGCCTGGTGCAACCAATATAAATTACCCACTTGAGTGCTGTTGTGGTAGCAAAATAACCAATTAGCAGGGCTTGGTGTGGGTCTGGTATCAGTGCACTTGATGCACTTGTGGTAGCTATGCCCCTGAAGGTGGTGATCAAAGTTTCATGTATTCATGTATAATGTTATAGGAAGTAAGTTAAATCTGTGAGTGCACATAACTCTATTTTTACTTCACAGGTCTGTGGAGTCTTTACAAAAACTTTGCAATGTCTTTAAATTTCATGCACTTTGTAAAGTTTTACAAAAGCAAATAGTGATTGAAAACGTCCACTAAGTGTGGGTTTTGTGAAAAACAACTTCTAAAAAATACTTTAAGCAAGAGAACGTTTTTGTGTTAAAATTATTCTTTAAACACTTTTACACTTTCTTTGCAAGTTAGAAGCAGAAGACACATTTATAAAAGGGATTCTAGTTTAGCAGGCTTTAGGAAGTGCAACATTTGTGAATATCACACAATGTATCGGGTCGACTCCCAGTTTAGGCAGTTCTAGGGCTGTTAAGGGTTGCAGTGGATAATATATATACTAGTCAAGAAAACTTAAGTGACCACCCAGAAAAAAAGAGGGTAAATGGTGATCTTTGTCTGCCCCGTTTGTTAATCCACGATGTGGTTTTCTTTTTCTTCAACAGGATTATCTGCGTCAGACAGACAATATTTCACTTCCGGGCACAGCGATGTTCAGGGGCTGAAGTGCAGACATTATACACTGTTGCTAATCCCTGCCCACTTTCAGACACTTCCCATAGCGGTTCTCATCATCTAGATTTGCAATCAGATCACTGAACCCAATGGAAATCTAAACAAATACCGAGCAAGAAATCTATTAGTCGCCGCCTGATTTATTCTGAGTTCATTCGACCTCTAAATATTTGTCTTCCACGGTTGGTGACGCACTGCCCAGGGAAATTGCCTCACAGTGATTTGTGGGGCTGGCCCTCTGTGATATCTGTCCTGACACAACAGGAAGCTGTACATCACTCTTGGTACGGCGACAGAGAGGTCTCAATATTAAGAGTGACGCCTTCATGCCCTGATAAGGAGTAGCCCAAGAGCCTGGGATGTTAGATTCATAAGACAACCTTATAAAAATCATTAGTAAATTATCTTTATTCTAGTGAAAGCAAACCTTGTAAATATATTTCATAGGCTTGGTCCTCTCTGCAGGGTCACTTCCAAACTTTTTGCCTTCACTCTCCTATTTTGTCTAAATTCGTTTTCGCTGGCTTTAGGACTGTGCATGTTACCACTGCTAACAAGTGCTAAAGTGCTTGTGTTCATTTCTATAGCCATTATACACAAATGAGGTACATTTTACAAAAATAAGGTAGGGTACCTTGTGAGTAAAATATTGTCTGTTTTCTGAACCCGCCTTACAACTAATGCAATACTTGACAATGGTACGTTTATAACACATTACTACAGTGATATCTGAATGTATGTCATTGTTGAACTTGACCCTCTCTGCAGGGTAACCCCCAAACATTTTGCCCTCACCACTCTTATTTTTGCTGAATTTGCTTTTGCTGGCTTTATGACTCAGGCTTTAAGGCTTTACGGCACTGTACACTTTACCACTGCTAACCAGTGCTAAAGTGCTTGAGCTCACTCCTTAAAAGATGGTATAATTGACTTGCACCTGATTGGCATATTTTATTTACTTACAAGTACCTAGTAAAGTGGCATACCATATACCCAGGGCCCGCAGATTAATTGCAGCTAGTGGGTCTATATCACTCATTGTGCCACCCACTTGAATAGCCCTTTAAAACATGTACCAGGTCTGCCATTACACCATGAATGCAATTTTAAACTGATAATTCGACTTGGTAATATAACCCCCTTGCCCAGCCTTAAACTCCCCTTTTATTGCATAGAGGCTACTCCTGAGATAGGCCCTAGGAAACCCATAGGGCAGGTTGCATTGTAATTACAATTTTGAACATGTACTTTTAAGTTTTACATGTCCTGGTAGTGAAAACTCCTAAAGTCGTTTTTCACTACTGTGAGGCCTACCTCTCCCTTATGATAACATTGGGTTACCTTATTACATTTAAAAGTACTAACTTTGGATTGGGAGCAAGTAGTCCATTCATATTTGGTGTCAAAGAAATTGTAATTTAAAATCCTCTTTAATGGTAAAGTCAGATTTTGAATCGCAATTTGAAAATGCCACTTTTAGAAAGTCTAACCCAACTTTCTTTTTAGTTATTGTTAAATTTCATTCTTTGAGCCTAGTCCTTCTGTGAGAAACAGACTGTGTTTGTATATCTTGCAAGTCGGCATTAACATGCTTTGACAAATGACAAACAAATGGTGAAAGGTATCATATTGTTCAGTGTCAATGAATCTGGAGATTTAGTTTTTGAACCCCTATACTTGTAATGAGTTTGAATCTTAATATAAACTAGGTATAAAGACATACACCTGCATTTTGAAATTTATAACATTCAATCAAGTTATGATGTCATGTTTATACATCCCAAGTTGGCAATATTACCTATCTACTTTTAGAAAGTTGACATTTTCCTGTTCTTGCTATTTTTGTGCCTGCAGCCTGTTCTTGGGTCACATAAGTGGGTGCAGTTGGCAGTTGGCCAGAAAGGCATGCAATATTGAGATTAGGTGTGCCTGAGTGGGCCATCACTGGCAGGATGGGCAGGGTGTGTCGCTGGGCACAGCCCCACTTGCAAATCAATACGCTATGCCCTGCCTTTACAAAAATGACTTCACACTACCTCATTATGCCTACAGTCAGGCTAGAGTAGATTTTTAACTTCCAAAATTAAGAAATTTTCCAAATGTAGAATGTTGCACCGCAGCATCGTCCAGCGGCTCCCCGAAGACAACGCCTCCTTATCAGACATTGCTGCCAGCTTTACCCTGCTGAACTTTACTTTCACAGATATTTTTCCATAAAATGTATTCTAAGTCCTAATGTAAGCACCGACCAGACCCCATCCACTTTTGTATCTGACTCCCGCTCCATCGCGGTCAGTCATATTTTTCTATTCTGACGTGGTCTCGCATTACTAGATGTCTGTGGTTGTCACTCTGATCTTTTAGGTGCTAGATTTTACCTAAAAGTTTATAAAGTCATAACTTGGGTTCTACAGATTTTTGTCATTTTGGTGCCAGAAAATGTATTAAAATTAAAAGAAATTCTAAATTGGTTTGGGATTTTTTCTTATGTTCTGTTTTCACTTTATTACTGTTTGTGTGCTGCATAAATACATTACAAATTGCCTCTAAGTTAAGCCTGACTGCTTTTGTGCCAAGCTACCAGAGGGTTCAGCACAGTTTAATTTAGTTACTTTTGTTGTTCACCCTGACAGTGATTGTGGCTTTCGCTTGAGCAGGGTTAACACCTCACTCAACGTGCAACCCAATTACTCACATTGATGCTCAGCGGTTGGGTCCCATACTTGTCTTTAGCAGTATCATACAGTACTTTGTGTAAAAACAGACATTCCATATACATAATTTGACACCAGAGTTGACTTTTTAAAAAAACTTCTTCATAGTTTTCCATCGATTCTTTTCTTCTTTTTCTAACTTTAACTACCCTACCTCCCTTATTGTACCATGGAGATGGATCTGGTCAACATTGACACCCTAACCAGGGCTGAGCTGCAGCGGCTCTGCAAAGACAAGGGGCCGAATGCATGCAAGAAGGCCACAAAGTTGAACTTCCAGATATCCCTCAGAGCCAATGACGAGGGCAAGAGGTTGCAGGCCTCCCCAGAGGAGAAAAACCCAGACGAGGAGGATATGAATTTGGATGAGGAAGAGTGAGGTTCTGGAGCGATCCGAACCCGTGTATTCGGTATCGTAGTACTGACACGATTTTGGTACCAATGAACCGTAAATGATCCATTTAATGCATGACAGTGTTTTCGCTGCGCTACGAGCATGAATTCACTAAGAAATAGGGCATTTTGTTGTAAAGTCATGGCATCCATTTTAGTTACGGCACCCATTTTGTTTCTTGCCCTCACATAGTCAATGGACAAGCAATGACCCCGGCAGAATCACCTTGTTAAGGACACGTAAGCTCGAGCCCGAGGAAGCTGACGCTGCGTGACTAGGCAGAATCAAGCTGCCTCCCTTGCCTGAGGCCAGCCCTGCTATACTGGTTCTGGTGTCCATTGTCCTGATTAAGAGGCCGAAGACGGTAGCCATGCCCGTTTATGATCCAAAAACACCTCTTATCCTACTTTTCTATCTCTTACACCTGGCTCTGCTCCTCTCCCTCTGGACTTTTACTATAGGGAGGATACGATTTTTATGATAGGGAGGATCGGTCAAAGAATGGAAAACTGACAAAGAGACTTGATCGAATACTGAAAACCTACGACTAATTATTCTTTGGTGTATGTTTATTGTCTGTTTGGGATACCGGGTTGGGCATGAAAGATATTCGTGTAATGTTGCCTGAAGACATATTTTGTGTATTTAAGGAGCAACCCACTTTTTGCAAATCGAACAGTCTCGTAGATTCTGCCTTTGTGTGGTTCCTATGACTTCTGTGTCCCTGCAGTAAATAAATCTTGATCTCTGACGCCACCATCGAGAAGCCCGCGTCTCTGTTTATTTGTGCACCAAGGCAGGAAGGATCTCAGGGGTCTTTGGGTGTTGTTTCCCTGACACCTCTGGACTCTAAAAAGTCCAGAACCTCAATTTGGCGCCCAACGTGGGGCGACGTCATCCGGTACCGGTCCAAAGCCTGAAAATTTCGAGGAGCTTCGTGTGAAGATGCCGGAGGGAGGTACCCCGCTTCATCGATCCCTGTATGTCATAAAAGTGGCCCGACGATCTCTTCCACGAGGGTTCCCATTTCTAGACGGCTACAGAGGACCGCTGCCCTGACTGTCGCCCTGTCTTGGACCCGAGATGCAGACCTTAGTACGGCGAGACGTAGACGGGTTCTCCTTGGTGACGTCTTCCACATTTCAGTTAAGTATTAAGTGGGTTGCGCTCAGTTTGGTTGTTTTTTGTTGCTCTTGTTCGGATAAAACCTTTTGTTCTCTGGATACGTTTGTTTTTGAATTCGTAGATTATCATTGGTTGCTCTTGTTAAGATAATCTTTGTTTTGGTATTGGTTCATTTGATAGACCTAAGTTCTTGGCGCATTTTGGTTGGAATCTGTCCTTAGTATATAATGACTAACAGTAGTAATTGTTTCCTGTCCTGGTTAAGTTGCAACGGGGATTCCCGGTTGGAGGATCCGTGTTCGGTTTCTCCGATTGGAACTCCTACATATGAGCTCTATTGTAAACATGGTGTAGGTCCTATCGTTTATAATGAAGTATGGGTCCGTTACACCAGGAAAGATGGTGTCCTTAGTTGGCCACCGCATGGTAGCTGTGGAATTGAAATTCTAGACAATCTAGAAATGAAGTTGTTTAAAAAGAAAGCCCGGCCGGCAATGTTTGATGCTTTTCGCGTATGGCATAAAGAAGCCAAACAGAGAGAAATTAGGAAGATGAAGAAGGAACAGAAAGAGAAAGGGTTGACATTAATGGAGTCTGCTAGACAGTTGCATGTCAACGAGACTGAGAAAGCAATAGAGATAGCGAATAGAAAACATAATTTGGCGATTGATAAATGCTACCCAGTCTTGCCATCGTGTCCTGCTAAGCCGATAGAAGACTCTGAAAAGGATCCTCTGTTGTCTTATCTGTTGAGATCACCTCCACCGTATGCACAGGGTAATACAGCACCACAGTTACTACCTGTTGTGCAGCCAGCTGCTGGTCAGCCTGGAATAGTTGCTCCACTTCCTTTGATTCAAGCTCCTGTCCTTCCTGTGGTTAATGTTCCCTCGGCACCCCCTCTTCCTGGGTTGCCTATTCCGCCTTTGCCTGTCGTTTCGCAAACTGCTTTACCTGCTACTCCCACCCTTACCATTTCATCTGCTCCAGCTTCCTTGTTCCCGAACTCTGTAAACATTCTGACTCCGCTTTCTGTTCGTCGGAAAATAACCGACTCTGTAACTAATATCTTAACTCCTCTCTACAGGTCTTTAATTGGGACCCCCGTTTCTGACTCTACACAGAGACGTAGCCAGTTTCCTGGTCCCCAGGAACGAGACATATTAGATTCGACAGCTCTTAGGTGGATGTCGAAAGCTGTGAAGTACGATGCACGAAGAGTGTCAGATACATTTATGCAATGGAATGAACCAACTCAGCATTATGTCTTTGACGTGATGTGTTCTCTTTTGCGTGAGGAATGGGATGATGATGACTTAGATTCCGTTCCCTCTGATTTGATAAATATTCAGCAAAAGTTCGCCGCAGGAATGGTGATAGGTTCAGAAGTAAGGGAAGCGATAGAACTGATTTTAGCTTATAGGGATGATTCTCCTCTTCGGTCTCCAAGGGGTTCTGATGGTTCACCGATTACTAGGAAAAGACGAGGTCAATATCCGATGAGGGAAGTTCCACCGATATGGCGCGAAGCAGTCCAAGCTGATGCGAACTTGGGTATTGCAGCTGCTCCAGCACATTTTCATAGAGTGTGGATACACATCCCTTGGAAGCGGGCTGAAGTATTAGCAGTAAAACAGGCATTACCGGATCCACGTAAAAATCCTGCCGGTTATTATAAAGAGTTAACCCAGACAGTTCAAGCGTGTGTCATGAATTTGGCAGACATCGAAATGCTATTTGGCAATGTAGTGCCACAGCCTATGTGGGCCAAGATTCGGCAAGGGAATCACCCAGTTGCCTTAGGAGGTGATTGGCCAGCTATTGTAGCGGCAGACGCGCAACAAGTTGGTGGTGCTTAACCTGAGCCTCTGATTGCTGCTTTACCTGGCAGAATAATTAATCTGATGAAAACGCTGATGCCAGCGTTACGGGTCAACTGGGATAAATTATCAGCATGCAAGCAGAAGAAGGACGAAAGCGTCTCTGACTTCTTCACTAGATTTGAAGAGACCTTCGTAGACCACAGTGGGCAAGATATGAGTACTGAGGGAGGTCAGAGGTTGTTTGTCGACAAGTTTGTGTTTAATTTACTGCCTGAGCTTAGTAACAAGTTGAAGGATTCTGAGAGTGCATGGGCAGTGTCGACGACAGCACAGATACTTGCAACTGCTCAGTATTACGAGAATAGAGAGAAAGAAGAGAAGGAAAAGTCAGAAAAGAAGACAAAAGATTTGAAAACTAAAGTTCTTTTGCAACAGGCGTACCCGCCTCGCTCAAATCAGTCAGATTCACAGCAGCGACCCCACTTCCAGCAACAGCCACAATTCCAGCAAGGGATGTCCCGAAGATTTGATTATGGTCTTCCCCGACAACAGTTAGCATGGAATCAGTGTGCCTATTGTAAAAAGGAGGGTCATTATAAGAACGAGTGTCCAGTACTGCACACACAAACCAGTGGTGTCCCAGCTCAGAGAGGTAGTGGTGGGTTTATGCAAGCTCCTAGAGGTAGAGGACGTGGTACAATGACTCCACAGGCTGATCGCCCATCAAAATATTTCGATCAGCGAAATGTACAATCTACGCAACCAGGTAGATCTCCACAGTATCATGTTGAGGATTACTATGAACATAATGAAGAGATTCAGAAAAGCGAGTACTAGGACAGCCACAGGCAAAGAGAGGGAGTAGTATCAGTTCCAGTTGATCAGAGTGGTCCTTATGTCGCAGTAGTTACATCAGGCGTGGTCGAACCGTTTCTGTTGGATACTGGTGCGGCAAAAAGTTCAATTATGCACGCGAAACTCCCTGGCGCACCTTTGTCTGGCTCAACGAACATTTCAGTAGGTTTCTCAGGCGCCCCTGTTCACAATCCTGTTTCTAGTCCTTTGTCAATTTCTGTTGGGCCATGCGAACTAGAAGCACCCCTTATTCTGACAACCGGTTGTAATGAGAATCTGCTTGGTTTAGATCTGTTGAAACGCCTGCATGCGACACTGTACTGTTCTCCTTCGGGAGTACAGCTCACGTTGGGTAAGAGAGTCATTTCTCCAATGTACATGTCAATGAATAAGCTCCCACCGGAGCTGCGTTCTCTCCCTGATACTCTTTGAGCGACTGGTCCTAATGATGTAGGTCTTTTGGAAATTCCCCCTTATGTGGTGAGTCTGAAAGCGAATGTTAAATTCCCACGAATCCCACAGTATCGGATTTCGAATGAAGGTGAATTTGCACTTTTACTGATCGTGAAAGACTTGATACAGAAAGATGTGATAGAGGAAACTAGAGGAAATGTCTGCAATAGTCCTGTTCTGCCGATTTTGAAACGCACTGACCCTTCCAAACCTCCAATCTACAGATTTGTGATTGACCTCAGAGAGGTTAACAAAATAGTGATTCCACAGTTTCCTGTGGTACCAGATATCACTGCATTATTGACGTTGATTCCTGCCTCAGCCTCATGGTTTACAGTGATAGACTTGAAGAATGCCTTTTTCAGCATCCCGATAGCCGAGGAAAGTAGAGACATTTTTGGTTTCTCCTTAGGTGGTCGCAGTTTCAGGTTCAAGCGCGCTCCACAAGGTTATTGTGAGAGCCCTTCAATTTACAGCCAAGCATTAAAAAGCCAATTAGATGCTCTTGTACTTCCTCCTGGTGTTGCTCTGATCCAATACGTAGATGATCTTTTAGTGGCTGCTGATGACAAGGAAACTTGCAAAACAGCTACAATTTCTTTATTACGTCATTTGTCAGACTTACATCACAAGGTTTCACCTTCTAAACTGCAATATTGTTGCCAAGAAGTGACCTACTTAGGTCATCTTTTGTCAAAGGAGGGAAGAAGGTTGACCCCAGAGAGAATCAAAGCAATTTTGCAGATGACTGTACCAAGTACACAGAGAGAAGTGCGTGCGTTTTTGGGTATTACGTCATACTGCAGGCAATGGATCCCAAATTTTTCTCTCATGGCAAAACCATTGGTAGCCCTGACTGGAAAAAGTGTTCCGAGCCCTTTGCCATGGTCTGATGAATGTCAACAGAGCTTCTCCGACTTACATGATGCGCTGTGTTCAGCTCCTGTGTTGGGTACTCCTGACTACGGTAAGCCGTTTACTTTATATGTCCATGAAAGAGAAGGTTGTGCGTTGAGTGTTTTAACGCAACAATTTGGTGACAAACAGCGACCTTGTGCATATTTCTCATCCACATTAGATCCGGTAGCCGGAGCATTGCCAAGTTGTTTGAGAGCTACAGCAGCAGCTGCAGTGTCTATTCGACAGTCTGCTGGACTAGTCATGAACAACATGTTAGTAGTCATGGTTCCACATGCTGTGGATACACTCATGAATCGAACGAAAACTCAACACCTCACCAGTGCTAGACTATCAGGCTATGAGCTGACGCTTTTGGCAAGTCACATTCAGATCAAGCGATGCAACATATTGAATCCAGCAACGCTGTTGCCGACTACTCAAGAGTCGAGTGATTCAGAGCCCCATGATTGTTGTTTTAGAACTGAGGAAGAGACAAAAGGTAGGATTGATTTAAAAGATACTCCGTTACTAGATCCAGATGGCACTTTGTACGTCGATTGGTCATGTTTTAAACTACAGAATGGTGATGTGACGGACGCGTATGCAGTTACGACTCTGAGTACGATTGTTGAGACCGCAAGAGTAAGTCAGAATTCTGCCCAAGCTGCAGAATTAATTGCATTAACAAGAGTGTGTGTTTTAGCTGAGGGAAAGAGAGTGAATGTGTTTACCGATAGCCAATACGCCTTCGGCGTAGCACATAGTTTTGGACGTCTGTGGAAAGAAAGAGGTTTTCTCACGTCCCATGGGACTAAGATCCAACATGGACAGTTAGTCAATGACCTGTTGGAATCTCTGACCCTACCGAATGAAGTTGCGATTGTGAAGTGCAGTGCACATCGAAAGATTACGGATGATGTTGGCCGTGGGAATGCGTTTGCTGATGAGGTCGCCAAAGCGACGGCCAAGAACATGATGAGCCGAATGTACGTTGCAACGTCTGCAAGATGGATTGCTGAATCAGGAATGTGTGAGAATACGATTGAAAGTGTGAAGGCAATCCAGAATGAAGCAACTAAAAATGAGAAGAATGAATGGAAGGAGAAAACGGGTAAAATGGATTCAAGTGGATGTTGGGTTGATTTGTCTGAGCAGCAGCGTTGGATGTTACCTGATGCGTATGTACTTGCGGTAGTCACGATGGCGCATGGAGCGGCGCACATTAGTTCGAAAGGGATCTGTAAAATGTTAGCTCCAGTATGGAAGAACGATGGAATTACTAAGTGCGCGGAAAGAGTGGTGAAAAATTGCATGATATGCCTGATGCATAATCCTGGCAAGGGAACCCCAACCCCAGCTGGTCACTTTGCTCCCCCTTCTTGTCCCTTTGAAGTGATTCAGTTGGATTTTATCCACATGGACAGGTGTAATAATCTTAAATATGTCCTAGTGGTAGTCTGTGCTTTTTCAAGATGGATTGAGGCGTATCCGTTAAAGGATAACACTGCTATGTCTACTGCCAAAATCCTCCTCAAAGAGTACTTCCCCAGGTATGGTATGCCACGGATTGTATGGTCGGACAATGGAAGTGAGTTTGTAGGGAAAGTTATGAAGAGTGTGTGTGCGGGTCTGGGAATCACCCAGAAATTCCACAGTGCGAATCACCCACAGTCAGCAGGTTTGGTTGAAGGGTACAATGGTACCTTGAAGCTGAAACTTGCTAAAATTCAAGCTTCCACTGGTCTATCTTGGCCAGACGCACTGCCTTTAGCTTTATTGTCCACCAGAGCGACTGTACACTCTCGAGTAGGGCTTAGCCCATATGAGATTGTTTTTGGTCGTCCTGCTAATATTTGGGGAGTCCCTAGGCCAAAGGAATTCAAACAGATCGAATATCCAATGTTGATTGATTACCTTTTTGACCTGACTGCTAAATTGAGCCTTATTCATCAACAGGTATTTGAATCCTTGCCTAAACTGCCAGAGAGTCCAGGCCACACGTTGAAACCCGGTGATCAAGTTGTGGTGCGGAATTTTGAGCGAACCCGGAACCTCCAGCCAAGATTCGTGGGCCCGTTTCAAGTGCTTCTGGCCACAAGAACTGCTGTACGCCTAGCTGGAAGGAAGAATTGGGTGCACGCTAGCCATACGAAGCGTGTCCCTCTCCCACTCCCGTACGACAACTGGGTTAGACAGGGATTTGGTGTATCCGAGACAGAACCTGTTCCTAGGCTCATTCCCTTCAGTGATGCAGAGCACATAACCGACAAACGAACTGAAACGCAGAACTCTGATACCCCACCAGGAACTGTTCCTTCGAACCCTGAACAGAGTGTTGTACAAGGTGAACATTTGTCACCTGTGGATTTGAACATTACTGCACCTGTAGATCAATTGTTTCAAGATCAAACGAGACCAGGAAAATTTAGATACAATCTACGTTCTCATTTTAGAAAACAATAGCATTGCATAATTACCTTTCTATTTAAAAAAACTCTTTCACATTTCCATTCAGTCAGGAAGTTTGCTCTATAATTTTTGTCCTTTTTTTTGTTTTTTTGTGTTGTTCTCTCACCTTGCCATCTGGGTTACCGTAGGGTCGTAACGTGTGCCTTGTTTTAACTTGCAGGGAACCAGACACAAGGTCGGTTTCTTCTGTTTATTTTGGGAACTCCCAGGGTAGACAGAGGCAATTTTTAACAGGTACAAACCATCCGTTGCGAACGGTTGTAGAAGATGGAGCTTCCTGAACTGCGACGGGCTAACGTCATAAATGCTCGCAAGACAAAACTGTATGAAATATTGTATAGCAAATTTTCCTAATGCAATGTGCTCTGACATTTCTGATTGTTTTAATAACTCTGGTAGGGGGAATTATTTTTGGTATTCAATTGATCTTTGCACCTGTTACATCTACAGTACCTCCCCATGTTTCTGTTTCTCCAACTGATGTTTCTTTTCATTCTTTCCATCCTTTTCCTGCACATGAGCAAGCTCGACGCTCTGAGTTTATAAACAACACTTTCATTCAGCTCTTGCACCAACACCAACTAGTAGTAAACACAACGAACTGCTGGGTGTGTGGCTTGATACCACATACCATGGACAAGGGTATCCCTTATCTGGTTCTGCCCTTTAGTTATAATGGATCATTCTGGGCATTTCAGACCATGTTCGTCTATGCTCTAGAGACCTATCCCCCGCGACCTCCGCGTTCCACTAGGTATAACTCCGCTAATAGAGCCTTGGTAAAAGGAATTACTGACATGGTTAGAGATGTCAATAACACTCCGTTTATTCCCAAGGATGAATTGCGAGTTTACATGGGTTGGAATGTTACGGAGTATGGCATTACTTTGGGTGAGAACAAACGTAAGAGCTCGACTCCGATCTGGGTCGTACCCCACCAAGGTCAGGTCTGTTTGCAAGGAAATGGGAGGAATCCGAAAGCTCGACTAGGGAAGAGTGACTGTACCGAAACATACGTTTTCCCATCACAGTCTTCCCCTGCATTCTTAGCTGCTAAGGGCACCTATTTTGTTTGCAAAGACAGAGCATATACATGGTTGCCTGCTGACTTTTCAGGCTCATGTTATATCGCTCAACTATTGCCTCCGACATACACTGCTGCACCGGATTATCACAAAACTAGAGTTGTGAGAGGTGTTTTCAATAAGGAAGACACTGCTGGCCAAGAAGCAGGAGACTTCTTCAAAGGTTTCCTTCCGTTCTGGGGGCCTATGGCCAACAGTAGAAACTTACGTCAACTAACACGGGTAGTTGAATCCACTATTACCGAAACTGCGGGTGCCCTTAGTAACCTGACAGCTGAGCTTCAAGCGGATCGCCTCATGACGTTACAGAATCGTATGGTCCTTGATGTATTACTTGCAGATCGAGGTGGGGTATGTAAGATGATCCAATCGAGTTGCTGTGTTTTTATCCCAGATAATGCGCCAACGGTATATAAGGCCATTTCTAAGTTACACAAAATCTCTTACTCTATTCATGTAGAGGAAGGTGACTGGTCACTAATGGGATGGTTCTGGAATCTGTTATCTGCGTGGGGATGGAAAGTTCTGATAGTCATTGGTGTTGCGTTGGTGTTTTTATTCTCGTGCTGCCTCATTGTTCAGTGTGGTCCTGCCTTATGTGGCCTTTGTGTTTCAACATGCGTAAGAAGACCACCTGTTTTTGGAGATACGCCACGAGATAGAATAATGCTCCAGCAACATATCAGTGACCTGATGAACATAGAGATGGACTCTGACATAGAGTAAGTTATTGCCTATGTAAGGGCAAAAGGACGGTCTGAGGTTCTGGAGCGATCCGAACCCGTGTATTCGGTATCGTAGTACTGACACGATTTTGGTACCAATGAACCGTAAATGATCCATTTAATGCATGACAGTGTTTTCGCTGCGCTACGAGCATGAATTCACTAAGAAATAGGGCATTTTGTTGTAAAGTCATGGCATCCATTTTAGTTACGGCACCCATTTTGTTTCTTGCCCTCACATAGTCAATGGACGAGCAATGACCCCGGCAGAATCACCTTGTTAAGGACACGTAAGCTCGAGCCCGAGGAAGCTGACGCTGCGTGACTAGGCAGAATCAAGCTGCCTCCCTTGCCTGAGGCCAGCCCTGCTATACTGGTTCTCTTGTCCATTGTCCTGATTAAGAGGCCGAAGACGGTAGCCATGCCCGTTTATGATCCAAAAACACCTCTTATCCTACTTTTCTATCTCTTACACCTGGCTCTGCTCCTCTCCCTCTGGACTCTTACTATAGGGAGGATACGATTTTTATGATAGGGAGGATCGGTCAAAGAATGGAAAACTGACAAAGAGACTTGATCGAATACTGAAAACCTACGACTAATTATTGTTTGGTGTATGTTTATTGTCTGTTTGGGATACCGGGTTGGGCATGAAAGATATTCGTGTAATGTTGCCTGAAGACATATTTTGTGTATTTAAGGAGCAACCCACTTTTTGCAACTCGAGCAGTCTCGTAGATTCTGCCTTTGTGTGGTTCCTATGACTTCTGTGTCCCTGCAGTAAATAAATCTTGATCTCTGACGCCACCATCGAGAAGCCCGCGTCTCTGTTTATTTGTGCACCAAGGCAGGAAGGAACTCAGGGGTCTTTGGGTGTTGTTTCCCTGACACCTCTGGACTCTAAAAAGTCCAGAACCTCAAGAGGAAAGCCCAAATGTGGTTCCTGAGCTTCTAGAGGAGCACAACTCTCCCCCAGGAGAGGAGTCCCATAGGAGGACAATAAGCAGCGTGTATCTCTGGGGTCTGTTCCCAGAAGAGCTAGAGGACAGGAACAAGGAGAGGAAGTTCAAACAATAGCTGGGCAAGGTAAGACTGGAAATAGAGGAGAGGAAGACTGCTGCAGAGACGGTCTGGCCAATAAAAAAATCAGACGCAGAGGAGAAAAAAGCTGAGGCAGAGAGAGCCTTGGCAAGAGAAAGGGCAGAGGTGCAGAGAGCCCTAGCCAAAGAAAAGGCTGAGGTTGAAGAGGGCCTAGGCTGAAACAAAACTGTTGCTGGAGAATGAAAAGAACATAAAGGAGCTGGTGCTCAAGGCCAGGCAAACAGTAGTATCCAGCAGTGATGGTGGCAGCATACTTTCAGTGTTCCATGGAGAGGTGAGGATATGCATACCACAAGACCTAGTGGCAGCCATGTCATGGTAGATGATATAGGCATGGTTTTGTGCATGTGAGGTCACCCAGGGAATGCACAAGATTCCAGAGGTGTATTTGGGCGGGCTACTTTGTGGAAACACATGCCTACAGTGCGGAGGGTCACACTTCTTACATTTGAGTGGGATGACGAGACAAAGTGCATCCAAATTAAACCCATACATTTGGGTTGACCCCTGAAAAATACCATCAAAGGTTCAGGGATAGCCACAAACTCCCAAATGAGTGTTGGGTAGATTTCTTAGACTATTCCAGCAAAGCATTGAATGGCTGGGTGAAGGGCGGCACAGTTAACACTTATGTTGCTCTGTACAACTTAATCTTGAGGGGGCACATGCTTGATGCTTGTTTTATAGAGCAGTGCCAGCACCTAGTTGATAGCAAGCTCTGACCCCAGGGAGCTTGCTTAGCAGGCAGACCTGTGGATCAGCGCCCGAGTGTCTAAGAAGTTACTTGGGAGCAGGTCCTTGTGCTACCTCCCCCTGCGACAGTTCTCCTGTCCCGCTTGCCCGCAGTCCACTACCCTCTACTGCCTTAGGTTTGTGCCTTCTCCATGTTCTACCTTCTTTTCTTTTCGTTTTCTGCTTGTTTTTCTACCTTTTTCTGCCCAGTTCTGGCCTCTATTTTAGCATCTCTCTGCTCATTCTGCCTGTTATTTTGCCTCTTTCTGCTAATTTATGACCTTTTTTTTCCTCTTTCTGCTCGTTTCTGACCTTTATTTTTCCTCTTTCTGCTCCTTTCTGCTCATTATTTTTGCAGCTTTCTGTTAATTTCTGACCTTTATTTTTCCCCTTTCTGCTCGGTTCTGCCTATTATGTTCCCTCTTTCTGGTCTTTTCTGGCCTTTATTCTTCCTCTTTCTGCTCATTTCTTCCCTCAGATTCCCGCACCCTGTCCTCCTCCAAGTCCTATTTACTGGAGGCTGCATCTCTACCCCATTGAACAGGTCTTTGTGCCAGTTCCACTTGCGACAGTTCTCCTGTCCAGCTTGCGCACAGTTCGCTACCCTCTGCTGCCTTAGGTTTGTGCCTCCTCTGCTTATTTTCTGCTTGTTTTCTACCTTTTTTCTTGCTCACTTTCTGCTAATTTTTTTGCCCTCTATTTGTGACTCTCTCTACTTGTTCTGCCATTTATATTGCCTCTTTCTGCTAGTTTCTGACCTGTATTTTTCCACTTTCTGCTAATTGCTGGTTGTTATTTTTCCTCTTCTGTTTGTTTTTGACCTTTATTTTTCCTCTTTCTGCTCGTTTCTGACCTGGCTCTTTGACCGAGACATCACATCCATGCACCTAGATACCTCTAGGAGTGATGGTGCTGCTCTATACATATGCTGATTGTTTGATTAATGGGAGTGACCACAAGAAGTGTGGTTCAGGTTACCTCCAGCAGAATGAGGGGGACATGAAGGAAGACACCATCATGTTCCAGAGTAAGGTGGGAGGGAAAGTTTCCATGCCCTTTCTGAGAAATAGGGTAGTGGTTCTGGTAAGTGGTGGCCAAAGATGCCCCCCGTTTCCAACCCAGCTGCTTTGAATGTTCCCAACTAGGATATGAGCAGGGGGACTCTGTCTGTACTAAGAAACCACCTACTAGTGGGACTGCTACAGGGGTGGTCAATATGACCTCAGGGGGGAGTAGAACCCCAAGGGCAGGAGGTAGACCATGCCCTAATATTCCTTCCTTCCTCCCTTCCTTCCTTCCTTAGTTAGAAGGTAAACTCAGAGGGTAGACCTGTGATCCCTGAGGGTGTAAGTCATCACTCCCATCATGTCAAGGTGAACGGGGACCATGTCACTGCTTTGAGGTTCATCTGGCCAGCCAGACCATAGAAGTGAAAAGGCTGGTCTCCCAGAGAAGCACACTGGCTGGGTGAGTAGGGTAATTCACGTCCAGAAGCGGGACATTTCCGCCTCATGGCCCTGGTATCCCTGGAGTGGAGCGGAGTGGGGAGGTGACCCAGAGGAGGGTCATAGTTAGCCCCCAGATGCCATAGATGGCAGCCTGGGAAATAAGTTGCCCCTGGTGTCAGAAGAGCTAGGGGGCGGCCACCCAGGACACCATAGCAGTTCTGTATTGTGGGATGCTACTTCCAAGAGGAGGGCACAGTAGCCCGTATGGAGCGGCAGGGTGAGGGAGGACTCACCCCTTTTCCCTGCTCAGCCTTAGGGTACAGCTCTTCGGCTGAGTGGCCAGTCTTAGGCCACCACCTCTGAACTGGTGGGAAGGAGAGTAGAAGAAGGATCCTAACACTTGGGGCTGCAGCCCACCCATTCTGAGAATCTCAGAGGTCAGAGAACACTGATGGCCTGGAGACTGACTCTTGAGACTGAAAGCTGCCAGTGGCCTCTGCTGGTTGCCGTCCTTATGGGCCGAGTTTTTCATGGGCTAGGGACAGAATTAAAAGGATGGAATGGGCCACATAATTTTGTTGGCCATGGCAAAACTGTCTACCTTCTGGGATGCATCTATGAGCAAGGTGCACCACTCCTTAGTGTCAAATAGTCAGTATAAAGCATGTACAACTGAGTATGCAATAACCTTTAGCACTGGTGTTAGAAGGTTTTTCTCGCACACAGAATAGGCACAGGATTGCCCGCAGTAGTGTAGGGTAATCCATTTTAAACATGTGTGCATCAGGTTATGTGGTACCAGAGGTCCGAAGGGCACACTGTCTCAGATATGACTTTACTACTCTACCCATTTCCCCTGCATGCAATAGAGTCCATGATACCCTTGACTGAATCCATTGTCCTGAACCTTCGTACCAACAATTTAAAACAGTGCACTAAGAACATAAGCATATGTCTTAACATTTTATGTTCTTCATGTAAAAAAACAGAATGGGTGTCAAAATAGGCTGAAGGTACAATCAAAGATTCAAAATACAGGTCAAAGGATTTGTGTGTGGGCTACACATGTCTAGATACAAAATACCAACAAAAACATACGTAGCATGCCACAGAATATCCAGATTAAAGCCAGTGGCATACAGTGATATCATAAAGAAAACTATTTAGAAGTCCTTGTGCAACTGTTTTACTGGATTGGTCATCACACTCATCGGCAGCAGTGACCACAATCCCTTCGTTGTGAGGGCACTGCCCATTGGAGTCACTCCCCCCTTCCTAATGAGGGGTAAGCAAAATTAGTTGCCTTCCCCTCCTTGTGCTTAGAGCTTACCGATCGTCTTCTTAGGGGCATCACTTCTAACTCTCCCCTGGAACCTTTCCTCCTGCGTATTATGAAATTAGGAAGGAAGATGATTGTCCCTCACCTTACCTCTGCGCTTAATGCAGCCATTACATCAGGGCAGTACCCTCACACTTGGAAAACAGCAGTGGTTAAACCGTTACTAAAAAAGGCCACATTGGATCCCTCTGAACTAAAAAACTATTGGCCTATCTCCTTGCTTCCAGTATCAGCTAATATTTTGGAGAAGCATCTAAATCTCCATCTTAGCTCCCATCTGGAGCAATATTGTTTGCTTAATGGCTCCCGATATGGGTTTAGAAGTGGCCATAACCCAGAGACCGCTTTAACATCTGCAATAAACGACATACGCATCCAGGTGGATGCTGGGCACACCTCTCTACTAATCCTCCTAGACCTAACTGCTGCGTTTGACACCATCTCGCCGACGAGACTGGTTAGCTGTCTTAGTGAGATTGGGGTCACAGGCTGATGCTTCTGTCCTCATTTCTCACGGACCGGTCACAAAAGTTAAAATTGGATCACTTCCTTTCTGAAGCCAGTCATACCTTCTGCGGAGTTCCACAAGGTTCATCACTAAGACCAACCCTATTTAACATATATGTTGCTCCGTTGGCCAAGGTTATTAGATCCTTTGGGCTAGAGGCACTGTTCTATGCGGATGGCACACAAATTATTGTGTCAATTACCAACAGCATCGAGGCGTCTGCTGCAAACTTCAAGAGCTGCATGCAGGCCGTGGCCTCCTGGATTGTAGACAACTATTTGCGACACAATGGTGACAAGACAGAAGTATGGATATTTGGTGGCCAACAATCCATCTGGTCCCACTCCTGGTGGTCTGAAATGCTCGGCTCTTGTCCCAGCCCAGCATCAACAGCAAAGAATCTTGGTGTTATAGTTGCCAGCGCTCTCACCTTTAATCCCCAGATCAACAGAATGGTCTCCACTTGCTTTGGCATCATCAAGATTCTCAGGAAGCTCTTTCCTTGTCTCTCCCTTTCTTCTCGGAAGCAGACAGCGGTGGCCGTGGTCCTGTCCAGATTGGATTATTGTGATGCGCTCTATCTGGACATCAACAAGGGCTCCATCCACAAACTGTAGCTTGTCAGGAATGCAGCGGCCAGACTTGTAATGGATCTTCCCAAATTCCAGTCTGTTGCGGCATCCATTCGTAAGTTACACTGGTTCCCCTTGGGAAAGAGAATTATGTTTAAGGCCCCCTGTCTTGTCCATAAGGCTCTTCACAACTCGGCCCTAAGGCATTAAACGGCTCTTCCTACGATATGTCCTTACCAAACTTCTGCGGTCGGCCAGCAAAAACTGGCTGGTAGTTCCCAGGTTCAAGAGAGCTAGAGGGGGAGGAGCTTTTTCTGTTGCTGCTTCTAGACTCTGGAATTCCCTCCCCCTATCCATCTCTGGGCAAGACTCTTACCTTCAGTTTCATAAAGCATTAAAAACATTGTTTTTCACCCTTTAATTGCTGGGCCCCTTCTGTGCTCCTTTCACCTCTGGACCTATCTGTGGAGCCTTGACGCCCTTGGGCATAGTTCGCGCTTTACAAGACTAATATTCATTCATTCATTCATTCACTCGCTTGATACCTTAGGAGAAGATGGGTAAATACAAAATAGAAAACATGGTAGGAAAGGGGAGACAAAACAGATTTTAGAGTAGACAGAGAGTCTTTAGTGTGAAGAGATTTCCATTTTCTGTCAACAGACACTGATAAATGGACACCAGTATGCTGGACACCTTGCATTGAATGGCTGGCCTGCAGGAGACTCATCACCATGATCATATTGCCTGATAACGCTTGGAGGACTCTTATAACAGCCGTGTGCTCAGCACAAGCGTGTACTTTTGTCAGTGTCTGCTGTTGTGCAGGGAGAGGTTAATGGAAGCAAGTACTGTGTGATAAACGACATCTCAGTCCTACAACACCTTGCTGGTTTGAGGCCCTATGCAGAGGAGTGTGTAGGACTGGAGTGATCTTCAGATATTATTCTTGACTGACCACCATCGGTGCTGGTCAGGCACAGATGAAACAGAGTCATCTTCAGTGGTTTTGTATGTCCCTATGCTTATCTCATTTACATCATACTCTCCATCCGGGTCACCTGTCAGAAGGTCTGCTGCTCTTGCTCACGTTCCAACTCAGGGGTCACCTCCTTGCTTCCTGATTACTGATGACTGATTCTCCTCTTCTCTGTGGGTTCTGTATCGGTCCATGAAAGTAGAGCTTAAAAAGTAAACATTAAGATATTGACATTAACAAAGTGGTTGCAGCTTACTTTATACTATAATGAACGACTAAGTTTTGACACATTCCAAACATTCAGCCACAAGTGCAGACACTAAACTCTGTGCAGCATCAATGACCTATACTACACCAATGCAATATCAGAATTGATGTGCCTTTCATTTTCACACTATGTAGTGTACCATACATAATGAAATTTGAAATATATGGCAAACTTGAGTAAAAAAAGCGTTATACTGATTATATACCACACACATAGCATCCACTAGCAGTATGAACCTCACACCTTTCCATTAATTTCCAACATCCATCTGGAGAGAAAGTGATATAACTGGATTTTCATCATCCATATGCTTAGGATGTGACTCCACTGGGTTTCCCCTCCATCCATCTGCACAGGAAGTGACATCACTCCTCTCCCGTCTCAGGACCTGCTTAGTGGCTGCAACAGTGGGGACACGGAGCTGGCACACAGAAGGCATGCCAAAGCCAAGCCTGTCTGTGCCTGGATTGTGCCCAGTGCAGGAACCCTGGTCCTCCACCCTCCCGCTGTTACCATGCTGTGACCCTGTGAGCTCTCAACCCTGGCCACTGCTCCACACGCTGCTGCTTCGCTGCATCACACAACACCAAGAGAACTTTCTCCTGCTTTTCCTGCAAACTTTCAAGCCCTTACCCACACCCAATGCTCACAACACCGACAGCACCCAAAACCCCACTCTTCCCTATTCACACAGTCCTGAAACTACCCACTCAACATTCCACACTTGCATGCATGCTCCTCAACACATGCTCACTCACTGAATGCACTACAGAGATCTGGGATCTGCTGTACAACAATGCTCCTGACCTACTTTCTCTTTAATACCTGGTTGAAACCAACATCGACACTTGACAATAACACAGCCACCCCGTGGCTACAAGGTTGCCAGGCAAGACATCCACACCATCATCACAAGAATACCATCAGCGGCACCACATCCATGGACATGTCACCCTCCAACATGGAACACCTTTCATTCAAGTGCTAAGCAACACTCTCGTCTACAGACCACAGGACTGCGCACCAACTTCACTGATACCAACATGTACTGCGTTGCACCAGTTGCCCCACATGCTAGCAGCAATTACATTCTACTATGAGACCTGAAATTCCACCTGTAAGACCACTCCAACCCCAACTCAAGAGCACTCATTGAAGACCTTGTAAGCATAGGCCTCACACAACGAGTAAAGAGACCTACCCACTTCGCCAGACTCCTCCCCGACCCTATTTTCAGCAACATCGGAGTCGAGAGGTTACCTGGATAGACCATGGCCTCATTAAGCTCAGCATCCCGGTCCCTATCCAATGTGCATGCATCAACACCAGTCCAGTAGCCGAAACTGGAACAGCGTCACTGACAAGGACTGGAACACCTCTCTCAACATCCACCACCTGAACACAGCAGCAGCCTCTACAAAGCTATCTAGAATTTCAACAATTGGATGACCTCCTGAGCTGATTCAATGGCCCCCTCATACACAGCAATACAGCAAGATCCAGAACCCAGGCCAGTTGGTACACAGAGGAACTCAGACTGATGAAATGCTACTGCGAACAACTGTAGTGCAAATGGAAACTGATCAAGGACAATAGAGTCTGGGGCACATTCAAATACGCCCTAAGATGCTATCACAAATTGATCCGGACCAATCAAATACACCACTTTGGCAGACTGCATTGATGCCAGCACCAACAGAAGCAAATAACTCTTCTCCATTGCTTTCACCTTACCGTCGGTGGCCTCCAACTCGTTCATCTCCTCCAGGACCTCTGTAACAATCTCTCTCTCAATTCTTCAGCAGCAAAATTGCTGCAATTCACAGCAATTTCATCCCACAACCGGACCCGACAGACCTTGCCATACACCACCCGATCTTATTCAGAGAACCAATGCTAATTACATGGCCCGTTGTCACCCCAGAAGAAACCTCAGGCATCATGAAGTCCATCCACTCAGGGGCCCCATTGGACCTCTGCTCTCACCATGCCTACTCCAGAGGACTGCACCCCATCAGCGCCATACTCACACCCATTCTGAATACCTCCACCTCTTCCACAACC
Organism: Triturus cristatus; assembly: GCF_964204655.1. Classification (NCBI taxonomy): domain Eukaryota; kingdom Metazoa; phylum Chordata; class Amphibia; order Caudata; family Salamandridae; genus Triturus; species Triturus cristatus. The sequence continues at coordinate 1,727,524,732 of NC_140589.1, forward strand.
TCTCAGATGCTCGGAAACATGCAACTGTCTTCCCATTGCTGAACCTTCAATGCTTGCCAACAATAGACTGATCTACCTGCTACCACTCCCCTCAAAGGTCTTAGAGAAAATCATCAACATACACCTCACTGAATACCTCAATGGTTATCAACTCTTTGACACAACTCACTCTGGTTTCAGACCCAACCACAGCATGGAAACTGCCCTCATATCTGCCATGAAGGACATTCGCATGACTCTGGACAGAGGAGACCTGGCGGCCATTATCCTCCTGGACCTCTCTGCAGCATTTGACAGTCTCCCACCTCATCCTCATCCAATGCCTACATGACCTTGGAATCCAAGTAAACATCTATACATTGTTGTAGTTTCCCAAATATATGTATATATAACATCAATGCAAACAATGTATAGCTGTTTACTTGAGTTTCCTTTATTGTGAAGTACATTGAAAACTAAAATCTATGTTTCTATAAAAGATTGTTTAAAATAAGGAAGGTTGCCTTCAGTGAATTGTGCGCAGCGCACTCAGGTATACGTACTTGGTCTAACACATTGGAAGCTTATACACGTACTGACAGCGTGTGTCTTGCTGCTGCACCAGCATTATAAAAGACATCATTTGACAAGTAGGACAATATTTCCCAAACGGAGTGTACTCCCAAACCCATAACTTACTTGGAATCCAAGGACATGCACTGGGATGGATCTGCTCCTTTCTGACTGAAATTACCCAGTCAGTCAGCCTGGAATCGTACACCTCGGATGCCTGAGACATCATCTGCGAAGGACCCTCCTTAAGCTCAGCCCTCTTCAACACATACATGAAAGCCCTCTCCTACATTGAAGACACGCAACTCACTCTCTCCCTTACATACAAGATACTCATTACTCAGATCAAGTTCACTGCCAGCATGACTGGAATAGCCATCTGGATGGCGGCCACCTGTTTAAAGCTGAACACCAACAAGACTGAAATCATGATCCTTGGGAAGAGCACATCACCATGGGACTCCAACCGGTTGCCAGCAGAGCTAGGACTGACTCCCACCACCCATGCCAGTACCTCAGGATCACCATATACAGCAACCTCAACAGGACCGTCCAAGTCAATGCCGTCACTGGCTCATGTTTCCATACCCTGAAGATGCTAAGGAAGAAGTTCAAATGGGGAGCCTTATTTTTCTTTGAATCAGCGTGTGCCCCTACCTGGGAACTCTTGTTGGGATATCCGGGCTGTTGGAGAGACTTGTGTGGTGGGCGTTTGTGGTTTGGCTTGCCGCTCCCTCCCGCCGCCGCTGCTGCTGGTGTTCGTAGCGGTTGCTGAGCGGAGGGAGCTGACTACATTACCCAGAATCCCTGGCAGTGGTCCCGCCCCTACACACACCCACTTCCGCGCCCGGAGGCGCCAAATACGACCCGGCTCCCTTGGTGGAGCGGGAGCCTTATTTTTCTTTGAATCAGCGTGTGCCCCTACCTGGGAACTCTTGTTGGGATACCCGGGCTGTTGGAGAAACTTGTGTGGTGGGCGTTTGTGGTTTGGCTTGCCGCTCCCTCCCGCCGCCGCTGCTGCTGGTGTTCGTAGCGGTTGCTGAGTGGAGGGAGCTGACTACGTTACCCAGAATCCCTGGAAGTGGTCCCGCCCCTACACACACCCACTTCCGCGCCCGGAGGGGCCAAATACGACCAGACTTCCTCCGCGTCGCGGGACGCACGCGGACGGCGCCGGGCTAGGCCCGGGCAAAGGGCGGGCCCTCTTAGGCCCTCAGAGGCCAGAGGAGGCTGGGCTGGGTTTGGCTATCCCTCTTCATTGCGCGATCATATTTTGACTACTTGTACCGTTAGGTTGGGCGGTGTGGGAAAGTTCATTGTTTGATTTAGTGTTTACTTGTGATGGGGAGAGACTAGTTGGTGTTTATTAATTGTTTACTATGGCCAAAGTTAAGAGTAAAACAGGTATGAAGGCGGTGGGTATGGGGACACTTGATGGCTATTTGAAACAGGTAGAAACGGCTGTTGCCAGGGAGATCGATTTAGTTGAGCGTAGATTGTCCTTGGATCCTATCAGCCATTTAGTTTCCCCGTCCTTAACTGCCCCTATTGATGTCCCGCTGGATTGTTCGCAACCCTATATGATTTCCAATGGGTCAGTAGCAGCACACAGCTCTACGATTTTTCCTGCAGCCTTACCTGAAATTAGCATAGTCCCTTCTCCTGTGGCTACATGTACCAGGCTATTGAGGGCCGGACCTCCCATGGCAACCAATCGTGGTAAAACTGCCCCTAATAAAAGGAAGGCTAAAAATACTCTTCATGTTAGCCGGCAACAGGCAAAACAGCCAAGAAATAGTAAGTCCCCTTCTGGATCGGATCAAAATGAAGCTATAGTTCCACCCATAGCTATTGAGAATCGGGAGGAGGGTAGTAATGATTGTATTAACTTAGGTATTGAACAGAGTAGTGAGGGAAGTATGTCGGATCTCGTTAAGATTCTGGACATACGTCTTAGGGCTTTTATTTCGCCCCTAATGGCTAAGCTGGAATTAATAGAAGATCGTCTTAAGTCCATTGAAATACATCTTAATACTAAGGACTAAAAGATGGGGCCAAGTACTTCAGCAGCGCACTAATTAAGTGTAGCCACAGCCTCAGTTACCAATTTGTTGGATTCCATCATTACCCCACTTCAACAAACCGGTACCCCTAGTTACTCTCCATGGGGCAGGTCCAAGCATTCCATCTTTAGTCCCAAAGGTTACTGGTGCGATTCAGGGAGAGAAGCAGGGTTCTCGGAGTCCAGTGGGGTGTTTAAGTTCCTTAGCACAGTCTCCTAAGAAGAGGGAACCGTTGTTACATTTACCTGTAGAGGCATGTTCCTACACAATAATATTGGCTAATGTTCCTAAAATTGAGGGCGGTCAAAATGAACATTGGACCTCACTAAAAAATAAGGCCCTCCATTATTTATCCAATAAAACAGTTATGGGACAGCCTTTGAATAATAATTTCTTGATGATTAGAAGGGTGCCGTGGGTGGGTAAGACTAAGAAAAGCTTAGAAGGCTATTGTGTCGTCATAAGCTTTAGAACTCCCAGTCTGGTGGATAACATTTTGAGACAGGCTGGGTCAGTCAGAATCCTAACTGAGTATGTAAACGTACTCCCTTTGGGGTTCTTTTATCCCCCTCATAATATCAGGCCAGTGTGCAGTGACCCATTTAAAGGGAGAGGCTCCTATGAATTTGCAGTCCCGGTCTTTAACAGATTTAATACTCTTTCAAATCTGGGAGAAATTGAGTGACTATGTACTCAAGAAGATACTTCTATCTCTATCACCCCGGCTAGTTACACCGGCAAGAAATGTCCCCCTGGCAGACGGGTGTCATCTAGGGTTTAGGGGAACACCTGTAAAGCTGGTAACGTGGAATGTTGCTGGCCTCAAATACAAAATAGATGACCCAGTTTGGAGGGAATTTGTTGGTTTGGGTGATATTATAGGATTACAAGAAACCTGGGATATAGGGAACATTTTGACACTGGACGGTTACTCCAGTTATTTTATCCCGGCGGTTCAATCAAATATGGGGAGGGCAAAGGGTGGCTTGGTTACTTTAATTTCAGCTACTATCCCCGGTACCCATATCCAATTAGATACGGGCTCACGAAATTGTTTAGCTGTACAAATCTCCCTGAGTGGAGTGGGAGACGTTTTAATTATAAATTTTTATCATTCTTATGATAGAGTCACCCCGACTGATCACCTGTCCATGTTAAATCTTTTTTTGGCAGATTATAAGGAGGTCAATAAAAATGAATGTTTTATTATAATTATGGGGGATTTCAACATCCATGGTTGTCCAGATAATTGTTTGTCATTAGTCTTGTTAGGTCCGGCAGAGCAAGGGGATACTCATTTTGAACATACTGTACAGGGAGATCTCCTTGAAACTATTCTGGCGGATAACGGTCTGATTCTCCCTTCAATGGGGGATGAGGAGATACCTACCTTTAAGGGGAATGGTAGTCACTCAGTTATTGACTATATTTTTATTAGTCTAGCACTGGGAGACAGAATTCATGGATATTCGCCGGTGTGGTCACAATTTAGCGACCATAACCCAGTGATCCTCAGTGTTTCGGACCTGATCATAAAGCCTGAGGTAGTTAAAAATAGAAAGGACAAATTTGATATTCGTCCTACAGATCAGGCCCGCAGGATTAGATGGAGTAAAGTCATACCGGGAGACTTTCATACCAATTTAAGAAGGAAGGTAGGATCTGCACTGGACACATGTTTGAACTTGGAAGCAGATGATGAGGAGGTTATAGAGGCTTATTCAAAAATTTGTACCCAGGTATTAGCAGACCTTAGATGTACAGGGATAGCTAAGGATCCTGCTGAAAAGGGGTGGTTTGATCATAACTGCTCAACAGCTAATAAAAAGTTGAAGGCTGCCCTGAATTGTAAGCCAGTGAATCGGGCCTTGGTGGCCTCATTAAGGAAAAATTATAATAAAGTCCTGGAAACAAGAAGAAGGATGATACGGGAGGACGCCTGGGAAGAATTAACCTCCGTGGATGTGCTCAGGAATAGCGCCAAATTCTGGGCTGTTGTAAACAAACCCTTTTTTCATGACCATTGTAATAACCAATTAGATTGTGGTATTCAGGGACAGTTGTGGTGCTCTCATTTTAAGTCAGTCTATGAAGGGGAAAATCCTGAGGAGGTGAATATGTTTACCCCCATTTTTGACCCTTATACTTTAACGGTCACGGAAAGTGAGGTGGCTGACGCTATCGGCAAGTTGACGAGTAATAAGGCTCCAGGCCCCGATGGCGTTCCAGCTGATCTTTTTAAATCAGATCTCAAGACCTGGTCTACAGTTTTAACCAATGTTTTTAACAGAGTATGTACTGCAGGGATCCCGGACACCTGGTCTGAATCTGTTATCGTACCCATTTTTAAGAAAGGTAATAGAGGGAATCCCAGTTGTTATCGCCCTATTTCTCTTATTGATTCTGCGGTGAAGGTGCTGGGGCGAGTGGTCCTAGGTAAAATTAGTGTTTGGTTGGAGGACACAGATACCCTTTCTTGCCTGCAATATGGGTTTAGGAAGGGACGAGGGACTATAGACCATAGTCTTAACCTCCACCTATTAATTGGAAAATACACCATTGCCAAAAGGGGCACGCTATATCTAGCTTTTATGGACCTTTCCTCGGGCTTTGACCGAGTGAATAGATCCAAACTTTGGGGATGGCTCCTTAACCCCTTCGATGCTCATGACGGAGCGGTTCTGTCATGAGCATCAGTTGGGCTGTGCTCATGCCGGAACCGCTCCGTAGGAGGACATCCCCTGGGGGAAGCGCTGGCGCTCCCCCCCTGGGGCATCGATCGTGCCCCCACAGACGGGGATGGCAGCGGAAGAGTTTCCGCTGCCACCTCCGAGCCCCCCCACGCTTCCTGGTGACGTCAGCGCGCACAGCGCGCGCCGGTGTCATCAGGAAGCGCTCGGACGCCTGGAAGCCATTTGCTTCCAGGCGTCCACAGAGGGAGGGTGAGTGTTGTTTGCTCCGGTGGGGCGGCGGGGGCCTTTTGGAGTGTATTGAGGCATCGGGGGAGAGGAAAGAGTATTTCCTCTCCCCTGATGTCTCAATACAGGGCATTCCTGCTCCACGATCGCGCACAGCGTCGCGATCGTGGAGCAGGGATGCCCCACTAGACACCAGGGATGTGTGTTTTGTTTATTTTGGAAGCGACCCCTTGGGTAAGGGTCGCTTCCTGGGCCCATAAAGTATTTGAAGACTTTTCTGCCCCCTCTGGGGGCAGATCGGTGGTTTTTTTTTGCCGTTTCTGCTCCCAGGGGGGGCAGAAAAGCCCACTAGACACCAGGGATTTAAATATTATTGTAGGAAGCGACCCCTTGGGCAAGGGTCGCTTCCTTTGGCCCATTAATTATTTGAAAACTTTGCTGCCCCCTCTGGGGGCAGATCGGTGTTATTTTTTCGCCATTTCTGCTCCCAGGGGGGGGCAGAAAAGCCCACTAGACACCAGGGATATAAATATTATTGTAGGAAGCGACCCCTTGGGCAAGGGTCGCTTCCTTGGGCCTCAAATTTATTTGTAGACTTTTCTGCCCCCTCTGGGGGCAGGTCGGTTTTATTTTTTCGCCGTTTCTGCTCCCAGGGGGGGGCAGAAAAGCCCACTAGACACCAGGGATCTGATTATCATTGTAGGAAGCGACCCCTTGGGCAAGGGTCGCTTCCTGGGCCCCCTAATTCTTTTGAAGACTTTTCTGCCCCCTCTGGGGGCAGATCGGTTTTATTTTTTCGCCGTTTCTGCTCCCAGGGGGGGCAGAAAAGCCCACTAGACACCAGGGAATTAGTTCAATTAAAAATAGAAGTGACCCCTCGCTTCCTGGGTGCAATTTGTTATATGTATTTGGCTCACCCGCCCCGGGACTGAGTAGCCTTTTTAGGTCTCGGCTGCGAAAGGCTGCGCTTGCGCAGTCTCGCTCCGAGATTTAATGAGTTTGAGTGACTTTGAGAAGAGGGGCTTGAACCCGCCCCTCTTCTCTCCTGTTCTCCATTGGCTGGCCTCTTAAATGCTGGCCAGCCACTGGAGAAGAGGTCCAGTCACTCCGTTGAAGCCCCGTCCTTTTCGGATCGGGGGGTGTGTTTTTTGCGAGAAGTCTCAGGGAGGAGACAACAGCAAAACACGCCCCCCAATCCGAAAAGGACACTCCCTTTCTCCGAGGCATTTTCTGCTGTGCCTCGGAGAAAGGCGGTGGTGTCCCGGCGTTGCTCCCTCACCTGATCTCCTTGTTTTAAGTATATAAATCGTTCACGGTCTTCGTTCGCCACTCCGGATTCAGCGCATACTACGGACTTACTCCGGGATCGGCCCCCACACTCCAGGCTCATCAACCCAGACTCCGGACTCACTGCGGATTCAAAACAGAATCACTGCGGATTCAGCCCGCCCTCAAGACTCGCTCCAGGTCTACTCCAGCCGCAGGATGCCGGAGCCAGGGAAGGCACCGGAGCCCCTTCACTATTCCATTGGAATCCTGTCCATCTCTGCAGGTAGGACCCATACTGCTTCGTTTAAATGGCGCTAAAATCCAATTGAGGTCAGCAAGCGCTGTGTGGATTGAGGGTCCTGGGCTCTGTTTAGATAAGTTGTTTAGGTATCATTTGGGTGTTGTTGTTTTCTGAGGCCCAAGAAAACCGATTGCGATGGGGTTACGCAGGGCTTTAAGTGGAATGAAAAAACTGGTGGGGGGGGGCTCTTAGAGGGGCGAGGCCAGTGTAATTTAAGGGAGTGGCCTAAAACACGTAGGCGAAAAATCTGTGCTAAACATTGTGTGCCGCCCAACTTGTATTTTGCTTTTTCTGTTATTGCATCGAGATGTATGATGCAACAAGTAACCTCATACCTACAAGTCAGGACTATTGGCTTTGTCAATGGCTGTTAGTTGCATAAGATAAATGAGCAGCAACTGTGGCTTGTGAATAATATTATTCCCGTGTTTCAGAAAGAAAAGGGAAATCTTAAGCGAAAATTTTACTTTTTAAAAGGATTTACCTTCCCCATCAACGCTTATCTGGCATTACGTGATGCCGTAACTTCTCTGCTAGTGAGAAGTGAGCACGCGCACGTCGATGGGCCCCCTTACAGTCCGGTAAAAACGGACCACCTGCGCAAGGCGCATAATCGAGCCCCATAGGGCCCCATTTAAATACACTGCCGGGACTCGGCACCGGTGAGGCCCTGCCCACTTAAAGCCCTGGGTTTACGGGAGCCAGGTCCTGGTAGAGCTGGCGGGAGTCCGTAACATGCTATCTTCGCGACTGTTTCAGCTCTACCGGCCTTCTGAGGCAGAAGCGTCTCGGGAAGACTTGGGTCCCCTATAGCTCAGCTCATATCTGAATACAGCCATGAAGGGCGCTTTCTCGCAGTACCTCACCTGTAACCGATCATCAGTAGAATAATAAAGTGAACCGGTGTTTCCTGGGTTCACTGCCGTGCTGGGGAGATCTAAAAGGAACAGGTGTGTGTTTGTCACGGATGTCTTTTGTGTGTCTCCGGCTCTTCTCCAGATGGGAGAGGGGCTGGTGTGAGTGCAAGTTATCATTTCATGTCTGCCAGTCTGTTTCCAGATTCCCTCCTAAAGAGGGAACCTGGCAGGCGTGTTTTATTTATCACTGCATCATGACTGTCTTTGCTGTTCTTCCAGGCTCCCTCCTGCTGGCAGTGACGTCATACAGCTCCTCCAGAGCCACGCCCCTCATTCCCAGCACATCCCTGGGGGTCCTGCTGGTCATATTGGCAGCTCTGCTGGGATATACAGGTGAGATCCCATGCGTGGGGGTTCAGGGGAATTAGGGAGGGAGGCACACGGCTGAGACTGTGTGCGACACAGTGCCTAAATACACCACGATCGCTTCAATGCGCCTATGACAACTCAATATGGGAATGTAGTGCTTGAAACTAATGCTGGGCGTATATGCCCCGAGGGGAAATCTCCTCCTCGTGGTTATGAATGAGAAGAGACCCGTTCTTCTTTCGGAAAATGACAGGAAAGTAAACGTGTCGAAAATCCTGGTGCCAGTTCTGTAGGATAATCTCCCGTTAACAGTGATATGATTTGATCGAGTGGTTGGTGAGCTTGGTACCTATAACCTGTGACCCTCTCTCTACCTTGGGTACCCGTGCGGAAGTGAGCGGTCTGATGTCCGGTGTTTTTTTTTTTTTTTTTTGTGCTCCGGTTTGTTTTCAAATGGGTGTGTTAGTGTTTTTCCAGTTTCATTGTCGTTCTGTGAGTGAAATCATCTACACTCAATTTGGGACAGTGAATGTTGGTCTATATTTATTTTTTATGGTGCCGTTCGTCCTATTTATTGTGAGAAATACAGTCGGTGCTTTAATTTTTCGTGTATGTTGATTTGGTCGTCATTACATTGATTTGTTTTGCAATGTATCCCTTAGCCCCGGTGGTTACATTGATAATAAAAATAAGTACTGGGTTTGTGGACTTATGCCTGTACCTAAATGACTGTTCCATTTACTGGTTTTGTGACGGATGTCCCATGCCCCTCCTCTTCAGCGCCATATACTGCAATATATGGTTTATTTGGCAATCTTGGTAATGTTTAAATTGAACCTCTTGCGAATGTTTGACTTTTAGACAGTGTGATCATTTCTTGTGGACTCTTACATTAAAACAGGGCTATTTTGCTTAATAATATATTGAGTTCTTATTTTCTAAAACCACACGTGAGTGATATCCTCGTAATGCCTGTAACACGTGCCTGCCCCAGTAAGGGTATCGGGCAGCTCGGTTGCACAGATAGCCGCATCTCAATACTTTCACTTGAATTTCCACGAGTTTAGTGAGGACTAAGACCGTGAAAAATGCCACCCGGGTCATCATCGAGAAGTACTACAACCGGCTGGGCAATGACTTCCACACCAACAAGCGAGTGTGCGAGGAAATCGCCATCATCCCCAGTAAGAAACTCCGCAACAAAATTGCAGGGTAAGGAACCTTTGACCGCGCTACTGGGTATCTGTGTGCTTGATCTTGGATGGAATACGTTGTTGGAATGGACATCATGTGTCGCCTAGAGTGCAGTTGTATCTGGTGTGGCTACACTGGACTAATACAAGAGGCGTACTGGAATTTGAACGCACATAGAAAGTAACATGGCTTTGGTGAAGCAGTCTATCTCCACCCAGATGTATTGGTTTGCAAATACGTATGTGTGAACTTAAAACACTGAGTGTCATGACTGGGGGGTTTAGGCAGGTCGCAACTTTGGTATATATTGCTGGTAGCGCTGCACATAGCATTTATTTTCATGTTTTGACTAAACTGTTTGATTCCAACTAACAAGCATTTACAATGCAACGGTCTCGGCATTCTTAAAGTTAGAGCTATTGGCATTGCTCATGACAATGCCGTTTCTTTAACCCCTTCCCTGCTCATGACGGAACCGTTCCGTCATGAGCCACGGTTGCCGTGTGCTCATGACGGAACGGTTCCGTCATGACAATCCTGTCGGCGGCCGCTCCGCCTGCGCGGCGCTGTTTCCCCGCCTGTGCGGGGCGACAACGCAAATGGGCGGAGTCATGACGGAACCGTTCCGTCATGAGCACAGCTCAACTGTGGCTCATGACGGAGCGGCTCCGTCATGAGCACAGGCCCGCCGCGCTGCCCCCCTGCCCCCCCAGCGCTGCAGCGGAATGTCCGCAGCAGCGAAGGGGTTAAATGTTTTAAAAACAAAAACATAAACAAAAATAATGTCATGAGCAATGCCAATAGCTCTAACTTTACCAATGCCGAGACCATTGCATTGTAAATGCTTGTTTTTCCTGCTGTTTTCTGCCCCACCTGGCACACAACCCGATTGACCATTTGGGTAGTGATATAGCATGTTCTAATGTTTATTGTTATATTTTTTGTGAATTGCAATTGTAATGTTTTTTTTTTTTTACTTTTTTGTTCTAGGTGAAGGCTTTTCCTCTTTTCAGTTTGCCGTTTTGTTACTGGTGGTTCTGCTGTTTGTGTAGTTTGGTAAGAGACTTTTTTTTGTACAATGTAAATGTGTTTGATTTCTCTGCCTGTTTTTTTTTTTGCAAATGGTGTAATAATAGCAGTATGTTTGGTTTTTGAGTGTCAACAACTTTTTGCATTGGTGCTCGATGTGTATTTTGTTGTCTTGTGAGTAATTTTTTTTTCTTTCTTCTTTCTAGTTTGATATCGTTGGTTTTTGCTGTGTCACTGCAGACTTGGTTTCTGGTGAGTGCAGCTGTCTCTTGTAATTGGATTGTATAGTTTTTGAGTACATTGATCTTTGTGATAAAGGTACACATTTCTTTACTTACTTCGTTTGCACATTGTTGGTTGTTGTTGACTTGTTTGTGCAGTCTTCTATCTTAGTAAGTATAATGGCTAGCCGCAGGATTACTGCTCAGCAGGTTGTTGGTTTGCTGTTTGAGTCTTCCTCTGACCATGGTTCAGAGACTGACTCTGCATCTGAGGGAGAGGAGGCAGGGGACGATTCTGGCAGTGAGTTTTCTCTCCGTATGGGGTCATCGGATGATGAAGATACTCTTAGTGCGGATGAAGTGCCTGTGTTAGTGGAGGAGACTGATGTGCCGATAGTGCGGCAAGAGGCATCTGGGCTGCAGCCTGGGGCTGCAAGGCTTCCCGTTGGTGTAGTGCGGCAAGAGGCTTCTGGGCTGCAGCCTGCGGCTGCAAGGCTTCCCGTTGGTGTAGTGCGGCAAGAGGCATCTGGGCTGCAGCCTGGGGCTGCAAGGCTTCCCGTTGGTGTAGTGCGGCAAGAGGCATCTGGGCTGCAGCCTGCGGCTGCAAGGCTTCCCGTTGGTGTAGTGCGGCAAGAGGCATCTGGGCTGCAGGCTGGGGCTGCAAGGCTTCCCGTTGGTGTAGTGCGGCAAGAGGCATCTGGGCTGCAGGCTGGGGCTGCAAGGCTTCCCTTTGAAAGTGATGACCTCTGGGTTGCCCCTGGCATGGTGCAGCCGGCATTGCCAGAGTTTACTGGTGTTTCAGGGTCTAGAGTGAATACTGAAAACTTTTAGCCGGTAAATTTTTTTCAGTTGTTTATGGACGATGTGTTTTTGGCAGAGATTGTTGAGCAGACTAATTTGTATGCCGAACAGTTTTTGAGGGACAACAGTGCCAGTCTTAAGCCACACTCTAGAGCTACCGGTGGACTCCCACAAATGTTGAAGAGATGAAGAAGTTCTTGGGTTTAACTTTTTTGATGGGCTTGCTAAGGAAGCCATCAATGTCTTCATATTGGTCTAGCAGTCCCTTGATGGCAACGTCTATTTTTCCGGCAGTCATGACTCGTGACAGGTATTTGCTTCTGCTTCGGATGATGCATTTTGTTGATAATGGTTTAGCGTTGCCACGAGATCACCCTGACTGTGACCGTCTTTTTAAGATTAGGCTTGTCCTTGATCACTTTGTTGATCGATTTTCTGAGATTTATGCCCCTGGGAAAGAAATTGCAGTGGATGAGTCTTTGGTGTTGTTCAAGGGCCGCTTGGTTTTTAGGCAATACATTCCTAGTAAGAGGGCACGCTATGGAATAAAGCTGTATATGCTGTGTGACAGTAGGACTGGATATGTCTCTAATTTCAGGGTGTACACCGGTAAGGAATCTAGGATTAACCCCCCTGGTTGTCCGTCCACTTTTGGAGTGACTGAGAAAATTGTTTGGGAACATGGTAGAGGATTTTTTAACAAAGGCCACCATTTATATGTAGATAACTTATACACTGGTGTGCGGTTGTTCAGGGAATTGGCCAAAGTGGACACTCTTGCTTGTGGCACAATCCGCTCTAACCGTAAAGGTTTCCCGAAAGAACTTGTTTGTCAAAAGCTTGGGCGGGGACAGTGCAGTGCGTTGCGTTGCCAGGAGCTTCTTGCTGTGAAGTTTACAGACAGGAGAGATGTCTACATGCTGACTACCATCCATGATGAAAGCACTGCACCTGTGACTGTTTGGGGTCAGGTCGCTGAAGCGCGCAAACCTGTGTGCATTTTAGACTATAATAGGCACATGGGTGGTGTTGACAGAGTAGATCAGAGGTTGGAACCTTACACTGCTCTTCGTAAGGCTTACATTTGGTACAAGAAGTTGGCTATCCATCTTTTCCACTTGGCAATGTTTAATGCTTTTGTTGTGTTCCAGGATTCTTGCCCTGAGTCAAAGATGACTTTTGCTAAGTTTCAGGAGTCTGTAATAGGCAGCCTTGTTGTAGTGGAACAGGCAAGTGTTCCTAGAGTTGGAGTGGTGGAGGATGTTGCTAGATTGAAAGAACGCCACTTTCCAGATCACATTCCTCCCACATCCGCAAAAGATTTTCCCAGTAGGAGATGTAGAGTCTGTTGGCGAAGAGGTTCGCGGAAGGAGAGTCGTATGTACTGCCCCGACTGTCCTTCTCATTCTGCACTGTGTCTCCCTGCTTGTTTTAGAGCGTACCACACGCGAAATAATTTTTGGGAGCATTCATGAGTGGTAAAGTGAACTGCCTGGTCTGTATTCTTTGGATAATTTGATTCTGTTTCAAGGTTGGTGTTAGTGCAATGTATTTAGTTGCTGATTGTCTGGTAGAAGATTTGTATCTATTTGCGATTTGTTTTTGTTTTTATTTTTTTCTAAAAAAATTCTAAATGTGATGGCGGTGTGTGTAGGCTTGCGCTTGGCTGTTGGTGTGTGTGGACTGGCACTTGGTTGGTGGTGTGCATGGAATGGTGCTTGGCTGGCGGTGTGCGTGGTCTGGCGGTGTGCATGGACTGGTGGTCTGCGAGGACTGGTGCGTTGCTGGTGGTGTGCGTGGACTGGAGCTTGGCTGGCGGTGTGCGTGGAATGGTGCTTGGCTGGCGGTGTGCGTGGACTGGTACTTGGCTGGCGGTGTGCGTGGACTGGTGGTGTGTGTGGACTGGTGCTTGGCTGGTGGTGTCCGTGGACTGGAGCTTGGCTGGTGGTGTGCGTGGACTGGAGCTTGGCTGGCGGTGTGCGTGGAATGGTGCTTGGCTGGCGGTGTGCGTGGACTGGTACTTGGCTGGCGGTGTGCGTGGACTGGTGGTGTGTGCGGACTGGTGCTTGGCTGGTGGTGTCCGTGGACTGGAGCTTGGCTGGCGGTGTGCGTGGATTGGCGATTGGCTGCCAGTGTGCCTGGACTGGCGATTGGCTGTCGGTGTGCCTGGACTGGCGATTGGCTGGTGGTGTGCCTGGACTGGCGCTTAGCTAGCGGTGTGCGTGGACTGGTGTTTGCCTAGCGGTGTGTGTGGATTTGTGCTCGGCTGGCTGTGTGTGAGTAGTGACTTTCTGCTGGTCACTACACACACTGCTAGCTGAGTGCCACTCCACGCAATCCATCAGCCTGTGTAGTTGCTGTGTCTGGATTGTGGGCGTGTGAAAGTGATGGGCCCTTGAATGGCGCTGTGTGCTGGTGTGAGTTTTGTTATGTGATGGGTCCGCGGCTGGCGGTGTGAATGGTTTTGTATGTCTCACACGTATGAAAGGTGTATGAATGGCCTGTAAAGAGGTTGGTGCCTTGTCATGGCTTTACAGCTCACGAGCTGTGAGTCAATGGTTCAGTTTTTCGCCCTTTCAGTTATTACCAGTGCATTTCATTTATGTGAAATCACTTGCTAATACAATTGTATCTACTGAACCATCACTCACCCTCGTGCCAAATCCAACCAGTATGTGTGTGTGCTTGCGGATTAGATGGCTGTGCAGTAATATTTGTCTTTCTGAAGCAGGGTGTACCTTGTCCCTTTTTGGTGAATTTTGTAATGTGTTGCTTTTGTGCCTGGTGGTGCGAATGGTCTTGTTTGTATCACGTATGAAAGGTATGTGAATGGCCTGTAAAGTGGTTGGTGCCTTGACGTGGCTTTACAGCTCACGAGCTGCGAGTCATTGGTTTGGTTTTTTGTGAATTTAATTATTGACAGTGCATTTCATTTTTGTGAAATCTCTTGTTAATAAAATTTAATACACTGAACCATGACTCGCCCTCGTGCCAAATCCAACCAGTATGTGTGTGTGTTTGAGGAATAGATGGTTGTGCAGGAATCTTTGTCTTTAGTTTCTCTGCCAAGGTACACTTTCCATGCAAGAATAACCCACTAACTGTAGATATTGTCGAAAACCCATGGGAGTTCATGGTGATGTCTCTCTTGTGAATTCCCAAATTTTTTTTATCCCCAATGTCCTGCAAACCTCAAAATGTCTGCCACATTTTCTTTGCAATATTATTCCAAAATTCTCACGCTGTAGGAACAATAGTTAATCTGGTTTTGCAAGGGGGGTCACTTTGGTTTTTGGCCCGGTGCTCGGCGGCCATCTAGGGAAACCTACCAAACCCACACATTTCTGAAAACTAGACACCCGGCGGCTTCCAAGGAAGTATGGCTTGCGTGGATCCCCCAACGTTTCCTTACCCAGAATCCCCTGCAAACCTCAATTTTAGCTGAAAAAATCCCTTTTTTCACACATTTTGGAGTTGGAAAGTTGTGGCATCACCGGGCTCACACAAATTTACCACCACCCAGCGTTCCCCCAGGTCACCCGGTAAAAATGGTGCCTCACTTGTGTGGGAGGCCCAAGTACCCGCGGCAGGCAAGGGCCCAAAACGCAGTGATGCGACATCAAAATGGCCTATCGCAAAACCACCTGGTTTTGCAAGGAGGGTCACTTTGGTTTTTGGCCCGGTGCTCGGCGGCCATCTAGGGAAACCTACCAAACCCAGACATTTCTGAAAACTAGATACCCGGGGGCTTCCAGGGAGGTATGGCTTGCGTGGATCCCCCCACGTTTCCTTACCCAGAATCCCCTGCAAACCTCAATTTTAGCTGAAAAAAATCACTTTTTTCACACATTTTGGGGTGGGAAAGTTGTGGCATCACCGGGCTCACACAAATTTACCACCGCCCAGCGTTCCCCCAGGTCTCCCGGTAAAAATGGTGCCTCATTTGTGTGGGAGGCCCAAGTACCCGCGGCAGGCAAGGGCCCAAAACGTAGTGAGGCGACATCAAAATGGCCTATCGCAAAACCACCTGGTTTTGCAAGGGGGTCACTTTGGTTTTTGGCCCGGTGCTCGGCGGCCATCTAGGGAAACCTACCAAACCCACGCATTTCTGAAAACTAGACACCCGGCGGCTTCCAGGGAGGTATGTCTTGCGTGGATCCCCCAAGGTTTCCTTACCCAGAATCCCCTGCAAACCTCAATTTTAGCTGAAAAAATCCCTTTTTTCACACATTTTGGGGTGGGAAAGTTGTGGCATCACCGGGCTCACACAAATTTACCACCACCCAGCGTTCCCCCAGGTCTCCCGGTAAAAATGGTGCCTCACTTGTGTGGGAGGCCCAAGTACCCGCGGCAGGCAAGGGCCCAGAAATGGTTCGCCCAGAATTGTTTGGTCACCCACACAATTTACTAAAGAGGGATGTGAAATGGGTGAAAGACACACATAAACAGTCGGCATACCTAGTAAGAGAAGAAAAGGAATTACGTAAACCAACAGTAAGGGCTCACCAGTTGTTAATTACTTCCAATGGTTTAGAACCCTACCTGAGAATTGTTAACAATATGAATCATAGATTTTTGTTCACTAAGTTTAGATTAAACAAATTCCACCTTTTGCTTACTGATCGTCCAGGGTGGACGAGGGGATCGGATTTGGAGATTTGCTCCTGTGATGGCTTCTCTATTAAAGACACAGTGCATTTTATCTTCTTTTGTAAACATCTTTGCCCCATTCGTAAAAAGTTCATTATTTCTCTTATTAAAGATAGAGGTTTTAGACAAGTCAAACCTGCTCTTTTGTATCTTCAGCTTTTGCAAAATTCTTGGGTGATTTGTAACATAGCAAATTTTTTATCAATAGCATTGAGACTGAGGAAAAAAATCAATTGGTTACAGAGTACATAGCGGGATAGTATGAATTCTGACCAAGTCTCCTGCTTTTTATATTTTGTATTATTGTTTTATTATATTTTTAGTGGTCTTGATTTCGTTGCTTCATGTATTACACTTTTATGGTTTTTGATATGAACCGAATAAAGTACTTTGACTGACTGACTGGGTCCCAATCAGCACCAATAAAACCGTCATGCATGCCCTGGTCACAAGCAAGCTGGACTATGGACACACCATCTGTGTCAGGATCAACAAAAACAATCATTAGAAGACTGCAGACCTTGATATCCTTGGGGGTCAGGTTAGATGCCCTAGGTAGGATACCCCATGTCTTTCTTGGTATCAGACAAGACTTTGGATGCAGCACCTGGTGTGGTGCTTTTCTTCCTGCTTTGCTAATGTCTCTGGAATAACTTCCTAGACCTTATACAGCACATTCGATATGCTAGTCATTACTCTATGGCAACCAGAATCTCCAGAGCCGGTGATGTAAATACAGTCACTCAACAACCAATAAATGATCTCATCCAGAAGGAGGGCACTTAGCATTTTCTATCATTACAGTGGATTAATAAATCACGCTTCTCTCACAAGACTTTATTATCCAAAAAGTGTGTACATTGAAAGTCAACTGCCCTGCATGATAGGTGGCTGGGATGTCAGCCTTCATAAGAATGGGTGAATGTGACAGACAGGATGTAGGAATGTCCACTGTAAAAGGAAGGGATCATCTCCTCTTCAAGATGGCCAGCAGCAATGACAGCCGTTACAAAAATAGTTCATTGAGACAGGCATGATGATTGTCTCACTGTGAGACATCTCTGTGAAAACAAGCCTTCTACATACAAGCAATTTTGTGAAATTTGAAGAACTGTAGTGAATTTTATGTCACATGAAATTTGCAAATTGTGTGAATTTTGCTGGCACAATTAAAATGTTACTCAGGCCTAATTGTAATATTTGTGACATGTCCACTAAGACATCTAATGTTACATTGATGACCACACATGAGTATAATATTCCTCAATGTATTTGTACTGTGGTTGTATTCATTTGTGTCTAGGTTCATTACCTAGACATGTCGATTGAGTTACTGTTTGAAATGCGGTACACATGGGAAACAGGTTGGCAATGTAAAACGCAAGTAGTTTTCGTAACAGGTGAACACTTGGGGGCAGATTTACAAGAAAGTGACGCATCTGTACAGATGCGTCACTTTCCCTGCGCCACCCTAAGAAACCCTTGCGCCACCATAGATGTGCCGTATTTACAATATGGCGCACTATGCCGCAAGGATTGACAGATGCGTCAGAAATTCTGACGCATCTGTTGGCAGAAAAGTCACGCATTTGCTGAAGTCGTGTCGCAAGCACGACGCAACTCCAGCAATGCGTGTTGAGGCCTATTCCCACTACTCTGCGTCACTACTTACACCTTCTTAAAGCAGGCGTAAGGTTTTGACGCAGTGGAGTCGTAAAAGTGGCGCATTGAAATCTTGTAGATTTCACTGAGTCACTTTTACGAGGCCTTCCTGCCTGGGAATGCCCACCCAGCATACATTATACCTGACGCAGGTATAATGTGACGCAGGGCTTTACAACGTGACCCATCTCCCTAGATGCGTCATGTTGTAAATAGGCCGCATTGTTTGTGCCGCTGTTGCGTCAAAAAGGTGACGCAACTGCAGCGCAAAAGTCACGCAAGAGGCTTGAAAATCTGCCCCTTGATAACTAACAACAAATGTGGCAGAAATGTTGACCCTTCATTGTGTGCAGGGGATAAACTTTTATATGGGCCATTACCAGAACAGGTGGAGGAATGTGTGCGCAATGTCTTATACCAGGGGACGCGATGCACACCAGCTGTGCACGCTACATTATGTGCCAGTTTCTGAACAGTGCAGCTTGACTTTGTGCATGGTATATGTCGGTTATGTCAGCTTGCCATGCAATTTACTAACCAGCCAAAGTATTTCAGATGCCTATATGGAATGTCATTATGTTATCCACATGTCATGTCCTGCAGGTCAACCAGTGTACACAATGAGAAGGTCACAAGTAGAGCTCAAAGACGTGCAAGAACAACACATCATTACAGTTTACAAGCTGAGTTGGAGATTAAAGGAAAGTCTTGAGTCAGAGATAAAAATCAAGGCTAGTATTATAAATAGGGAACATTGTGCCACTTTGCACCATGACACACCTTCCATGCTGCACCCTATTACGATGAATGCTCTGCCCCTAGGTCAATTGTGAACTTGCGTTGCCCTGGGGGCAGCACATTACATGAATACGAAGTGGCTGCTGCCAAGCTGCTCATTGATTCTCTGTACAGGCAGCAAGCTGCCTGCACCTTAAAATAGCAAGCACACAACAACACACAGGTTCTGGGCGCCGCGGCTAATGAGATAAAAGCGTCAGGGACCACGTAAGATTGAAAAGTTGCACCCATCCTTCCAAAAAAGTTCACTCAGAGAGTCACCACAAGATCAAGACACAAGTGGTCCTCCTCGCATTGGCAGAATAAATTGCAAGAACAACTAACACATGTTTGAGCTAGAAAATTAAGGCTGACTTAAGAGATATTTAACGGAAGAGATCGGTTGATCTCAAAAAGAGCTCTTTATGAGTTCTAGGTCCTGAGGAGAACCCTACCTATTTACATTTGGTTTAGAAACGCATCGAACACTATGTGGCCAAACAAGTGTGTGAAAATACACTATCAGGCTAACTCCCCTTTTTTGAAATTGTGTGAAGGACTCTCAAATAGCCCAAAAAGTATGTTGGATGCCTTGAATAGTACACTATCTGGTCGCTGCCAGAAGGTTGTGTAAAAAAATCAGCCTTAAAATTTCAACCTGTTTGGGCTTTTTTCTTTTGTTTCACTTATTCATTTATCTTTTCTGTTATTTATTGTGTTCACTCTTTTTTGAAGCACTGAACTCGAGCTTATTGCATTTGTTATATGTAATTTGTTGTCTAGGTCATGTCTATGTTTCGTCCAACGATACAGTTTGTGATGTTAAATAGATGTAATATGTGCAAGTTTGTGGTCTGTTGATAATTTGTTTTGTACATGTTGTCCCTGTGAAAACTGATGAAAACTTCTAAAAATTGATTTTTTATGAAAAAATGAACTTTCCAATTGATTGAAAAGAAATTATCCTTTTGGTATCAGTGGCCACAAGTCGGCCTGGGAACATTTTTTAATAATGGCAGCACAATTTGAATAATTTTGGGAATTTTGCATTACGCCTGTTATACAAAATTTGCGAAATTACACCATTACACCACTTCACATAATTTTGCGCCATTTGCTGCAAATCTTTACTGTGAGTGCTCGGTATCATGCAAACGGTCAGAAAGCAAGTTGCTGTTGGTCTTGACATTTGTGTTTTTTGCTGTCAAATGCGTTTTGATACCAGGATTAATTTCATGCTACAGTAAAGCACAAGATTACGGATTTCCATGCCACATACCTACCTGTAATTTCACTTAATTTTCCCAAAATTCCACATTACACAAAAGCAAATTATGAGAATTTTGCACACTCCTAGCAACAACCAATCCATAGTTGACTCCACCAAACAGCCTGCTTTTTCATAACAATACAGTACAACTTAATCTGCGCAGACATAGTATGTTGCCCGTGTGTGATCTTGTGTGCTTGATCTTCAACTCCCTTCCCTTTAACAACATAAAAACACTTTGCCTGAGTTTCTATGACAGAGGGCAATAAGGACACATTATAAAAGCTCTGCCTTTTTGAACTAGTTTAGTTAAATTGGCAAATGCGCATCATTCAAGCTAATTAAGGAGGAATGGCTCAATCCCCCAGCCATTTCTCCTGCCTGATGGATCACCAAATATTAAACATGCATTATCACCTCTACTGAACTATTTAAATACATTTGGAATCAAGGGTTGTATGCCACAACCACACTTTCCTTTCCCAAGTGTTCTTTAACAATGTGGGTGGAACAACGAATATATTTGAACCACACATTCCATTTACAATGCAAGTTTTAACAACTACTTACCTTAAGGGGGTACTGGACTTTTAAATAGTATAATTTACAATTCCAACTCCAGTCCCTGCAACAGTAGGGAGAGCGTTGAAGAGCTTTACCTAATGCATGTAATTGTAACGACTTACGTTGTAAATGGAATGCAGGGTTCAGAAGCATTCGTTGTTCTGCCCACATTGCAAAGGCAGTGCGTTGTTCGGCAGTTGTGGAATTTGCTGTTTCCTGAAATTAAGTACTTTCTAAAATGCATACTCCTCTCAAGCTCTGTGATTCTTAATGGTGGCTGCTACATGAACGAGCATTGGAAAATCCAGTGGTTCTGGCTTGCACTGCATAGAAGCTCTGTGGAGAGCTACTGTGACAGCCACCTCCAGCAGGAGAGGGCTGGGTTAGTAAAGGGAGTGTTGCTGTGAGCATTTAGTGTGAAACACTTGCCAGAACTGGAGATGCTGCTTCTGCTGCTAACACATCCGTGTTGACTGTGAGTGGCGTAAACAACTACTTTACCATGTCACCAAATTCATAACAATCAATCAAGTCAATGACACTGTAAAGCTGTCTGCGAATAGCTGTCGCTCCATACGGACGAAATGTATTGATCTCATGAGCCAACACTGCCAGTAGCCAGGTGCTTAAAAACGATAGGAGGAGAATGCTATTTGGCTTGTTAAACCTCACAGATCTCTACCTCTTTCATTGTAACTGGCTGAAGTAATTTCTTGTCACAGAAAGCTGCTCTACTAGTCCAGTGTTCTCCAAAGTCAGTCCTGGAGGGCGGGATCAATGCCAGATTTTAAAATAACTACATTTATCTAAATGGGATTATGCCCAAAATCTGGCATGGAACTGGCCCTCCAGGACCGCCTTTGGAGAACCATGTCCTAGACCATGGGTACTCACAAACGTTCTCTCGGGACCAAATTTACAGTGTGGTTTGGGCCCAGGGTCTTACCGGTGGGGGCAGGGTCATTGGGTGCGTGGCTAGACTAGAGAAAAAAAATAACCACAGTTAGAATAAACTGCTGACACAGATGTTGAAGAGAAGCCATTTATTCCATCCAGATCCTCAGGCACCAGCTGGTAACTGAGGCACACCAACCTTCTGAGGTGAGCTTCACCTCAACATTCTAAGGTAGGGAAATACCAAGGCAGAGGGAAGGGGGGGAGGAGCAGGGAGACATAATGGGTTACAGGGAGGCAAGGGAGATACCAACTATACATTATATAGTAAACATGTGTAATGACATTCAAAGGTTACAACACACCTCCCTTTGATAGGGAAGAGAAACATTTGCAATGTAGAGGAGCATATATGATGATAACCTCATGAAAAGAAAGAGATATGCATCACATTTCATAGTCCTCTTGCCACTGTGGTGGACGATGTGTTCTGACAACCCTGGGGTGTTGCATGTTTGAGAACGACTCATCCTGACAGTCTTAGTTAGTGGCCATGGGAATACACACTTCGGGGCAGCAGGCTATATTGTCCATGCTCCAGCTGCTACCGTCTTCCAAAACCACTGAATTATTGTTTACACGCTGGCTTCTTAGAGGTTTAGAGAATGATGAAACTCTGAAGCGACCAACCTGTGGTCTTTTGATCATTACCCATTGGCCTTCAACCCATTCTTTCTTGGTAGTTCCCCACTTCTGGTCATATTTAGTTTTGTACTCCTGTTGATGCTGACCAACTTTCTCCATGACTGATTCCATTCTACCCAGAAGGGACTTCCTCCATTTAGCCAATTGGGAGTGAGTTTAGAACCTGGATTCCTCCCTTTCAGAGACACAAATGGGGAAACTCCTGTAATGGCATTGGGAGAGGAGTGATATGATCATAACATCCTTCTCATGGCTTCATCTATGGGTTCGTGCGAAGTAAGGGCCATTTGAATGGTATTCTTTATCATCCTATTAGCCCTTTCCACCAGTCCATTAGCCTTAGGACAATAAAGGGGAGATTTTACATGTGAGATGGCTAAATTGGATAAGAATTGCGTCATTAAATCCAACGTAAATTGAACACCATTGTCTGTGACAAGGGTACTGGGTATCCCTTCTTTCGAAAATACATCTTTTAGAAATTCAATCAGAGATGGTGTGGTGATGGAGGAAACCATTTTTGTAGAGATCCAATGAGAATGATAATCAATGAGTACAAACATGAATCTCTGAGAAACATTTAGTAGATTTAAAGGACCTACGATGTCCAAACCTAATTTGTCCCAAGGTTTGGAAGGAACAGGCACTGGATTGAGGGGCGCTTTACGAGTGACTTTGGATTTGTCACTTGATCCACATGCTAGGCAATTGTGTACTGTTCTTTCCACCATACAGTCCATGTTGGGGAACCAATAGTTTTGTCTAATTTTACTTGTGGTCATACTTCTTCCTGGATGACCTTTATGTGCCACCTCTATGATGCGTTCCTGCATGTTAGTGGGAGGAACAATTCTGTTGCCTCTGTAGATTTGATCCCCAATTAAGGATAGTTCATCTCTCACCACTCAGAACGACTTGAGAATCTCAGGAAGATCTTTGATAGTTCTGGGCCATCCTTGGCAGATACATTTTTTTTTAGATCACTTAGAATGGTGTCTTCGTGTAATGCTTTTTCCCATTCTTCTTTATTAATAGCTGGAATGTCAATTGCAAGGATGGTTTCCTCAGGAGGGTTAAATTGTGACTCCTTGTTGGAAATGGGAAGTCTCGACAAACAATCAGCTATTTGGTTTTTTTCACCTGAAACATAACATATGGTTTAATTGAAACCTTGTAAGCCCAACACCCATTTAGAAATGCGGGGAGTAGACCTTTCTATGTTTTTTGTGGAGAACATAGGAAGTAGGGGTTTGTGGTCTGTACGCAGGGTAAAGGGAATTCCCCATAGGAAAAATTTGAAATGGTTTATTGCCCAAGAGCAAGCATAACTCTCTCTCAATCGTGGAATAGTTACATTCCAGCTCTTTCGATGACCTGGACGCAAACGCTATCACTCTCTCTTTACCATCTACCATTTGCATGAGTGAAGCTCCTAGACCTTTCATGCTTGCATTTGTAGTCAAAGTTGTCCTGGCACTGGGATCAAACATTCCTAAAGTGGGAGCTTTTACTATGACTTGTTTGATATAGGTGAAATCACTTTGGTATTGGGAATTCCAGTTAAAGGGGGACCCCTTTTTTTAACAATTCTCTTAGAGAGTGCACATGTCTTGCAAAATTTTCCACAAACTTAGACATGTACTCTACCAGGCCCAAAAAGGATTTAAGCTCTTCCTTGTTAGCGGGAGCTGGGGCGAGCTTGACCGAATCCACTAAGCTGGTTTTAGGTCTAATTCCTTCACCAGAGATAGTGTGGCTCAGATATACTACATACTTCACACCTATTTTACATTTATCTCGTGAGTGGTGAACCCTGCCTTGCTTAGTTTACAAAGGACTTCTCTTAGAATCTTGTTGTCTTCCATTTCTGACCCTCCAGATATCAGAATGTCATCCTGGAAACACAACACTTTGTCCAATCCCTTTTAAACGTGTTGCGTTATTCGTTGGAACACAGCCGCGGCTGAAGCCAGGCCAAACGGCATTCTGCAGAATTGGTAGGCTCCAAAGGATGTAATGAAGGATGTGAGGGCTTTAGAATCGGGGTAGAGAGCTACCTGATGGTACGCTGCGGAAAGATCTAGGATACTGAAATATTTAGCACCTTGAATTACACTGAGCATCTCGTTGATGTTGGGAAGAGGGTGTCTATCCTCCCAAATGTTGGAGTAAAGATCCCTAAGATCCACACAAAAGCGGGTACCTTTCCCTCCTTCCTTAGATGCGACCACTATGGGAGCTAACCACTCTGAGCTTTCAATTCTTTCGATCACCCCGCAAGTTTCCAATCCCTCTAATTCTCTTCTGAGAGGGTCTTTTACAAGTAAGGGGACAGATCTAGGTTTGTGGACAGCAGGTTTATTTAGTTTCTTTAACTTGATTTTATGCAGAAAACCCTTCAGCAGACCAAACTTGTCTGAAAATACTTCAGGAAATTCTTCACAAACTTCTTTCCCTATCCCAGTTCTCTCCACTAAATACACAGGTTCAGAAGCATTAGGATCCAATTTTATCCCAAGATCATTTTAGTGTTTCCACCCTAATAAATTTGACCCACTTCTTGTAATGTAAACTGTTCCCACAGTAGCCCTGTCTTTGAAATTGATCTGCATAACAAGCATGCCTACCAAGGGTATAGGATCATGGTTGTAACCACCTGGATTGACATCAGGGGTAGCATTTCATAACCCTTTCTTCCTGAGTTGGCCTTGAATGTAGCTTCATTGATAAGGGTATAGGGGGAACATGAGTCTGCAAACACTGTATATGGAATGTCATCAAGGAAAATTTCACATTTGGGGTAGTTAATGTTAGGCAAATCCATAGGGTCGGCTACCTGGAATATAATGTCTTCATTTGACACTGTCTCGCTATGAAACATGTGAGGGACATTTTTCCTTAAATCATTTGCAAACTTTAGAGAAATGACCATGTTTGTTGCATTTCCTACATGTAACATTCCTAGCTGGACAATTTACATTGTTAGCTAAATGATTAGGATTACTACAACGGAAGCATTTACATTTTGAGACATCAGTTCTTTGTTTTACCTGTTCCGTGAGAGACACTTTGTTCTTAACATCCTTAGTTGACACCTTAAGTACACTATTATCATTGATTTGTTTGACCTCAACAGCGTCTTTCATTTCATTCATACAAAATGCAGTGTGCTCTATGCTTTTTGCAATATCAATCGCTTGTTTTAATTCAGGAGCATCAGCTAATAATTTCTCTTGGATTTTCTTCTCACAAGTACACCTAACAAACTGATCCCTGATTAAAGATTCTGTTAATGTACCGAACTCACAAGTGGAAGCTAATCCTCTTAACACTGCAAAGTAATTTACCACTTTTTCATTCTTCCCTTGCGATCTAGAGAACAAATTATGGTGTTCTAGAACCACATTGATGTTTTCTCCAAATTGAATTTCTAATTTTTTAAAGGTATTTTGATATACATCATGTTGAGAATCTCCGTGAGCATCCTTACTTCCGCTTTCACCTTCAATTACAGTGTCAGGGAGATCATCAAAAATTTCTCTTGCATGTTTTCCCTAATTGTGTAACAGAATATGCTGTTTGCGTACAGAAGAAAATCTGTCCCCCCCCAATGGCAATTAGATAAGATTAAAAAAGATTCACCCATCTTTTCCAAGGAATAAGCGGTTCACCCTCATCATTCAAGAACAAAGGATGTTGAGACATAGCAAATGACGCTATAATAGGAGAGAAAAAAAGAGTAGAAAATGAGGAAAGACAGAGTAGAGAATAGAAGAATGAAAGAGAAAAGAAGAGAAAGAAAAAAATGCTTGCTAGACAATACTGAAGAGGAGTATAAATAACATGAATTCATGGAGTGTGCATCTAGATTACTACTATTACAAAGCAAGATTCTGAACATGTGAAAACGATGTATATATTTTATCAATATGGCACCAAATTTGAAAGTCAGAGTCACAGAGTGATACAAGGCTGTGCCTGTCAGCGGTGTAGAACTGGCAGGCAAACACGTGTACAAGGTAAATAGACGATGCAGCAGGCTGAAGAAATTAACAAGAATTATGTGGCTGAGAAAACTGATTGACTCTTGAGGAAACCTGAAAGAAACAAAGCTTCGCTGCGAGCAGAGAGATGACAAATCCTCACTGCCAGGCTTGAATGACAAATGCTGTTTCTGCTGGTGAGAAAACTTGGAAGGAACCCTTCTGCGCAGGTAATTAAAACGGTACCAAGCGAGGCAGTAACGCTCAAGTAAACACCGCACTAACCTGGGGGTGAGAGGCAAGAGCGTCACTCAAATGTCATTCACTGGGGCACAGGAGACGAAATCCACATCACAGAACTACAAGTACACTCCGACAACACGCTGCTGAAGACGCCACAGGAGTGAAAGGAATTAATGACGCTCTGCCCTCCGTGTGGATCGCCGCTCCGACAGGAATGTAGTCACACAGCACTCCCAACAGAAGAACGTGGGGCGAATGGCAGAAAGCTTGCTCAGCTGACAAAGGATGAACTGGTGAAATTGTCAGGAGCCTTCACTCACCAGAAGGAAAGCTGGATCAAACTGAAGTCCAACGAAGTTCAAGAATATAGTGGACCCTCAGCTGGTGTAGAAGAGGCAGGGGGAGGATCTGAAGCTGCCCTCAGCACAGCCAATCGTCGCTGATTTGTTAGAATAAACTGCTGACACAGGTGGTTGAAGAGAAGCCGTTTATTCCGTCCAGATCCTCAGGCACCAGCTGGTAACTGAGGCACACCAACGTTCTAAGGTGAGCTTCACCTCAACAGTCTAGGGTAGGGAAATACCAAGGCAAAGGGAAAGAGGGGGCGGAGCAGCGAGAGATAATGGGTTACAGGGTGGCAAGGAAGATACCAACTATACATTATATAGTAAACATGTGTAATGACATTCAAAGGTTACAACAACCACCTTTTCAAAACATAACTAGACAATGTATTTTACTACCACCAGGTCAGTATCTCTCATATATGTCAATAGTTCGAATTACAACTTTTTCAAACAGTTCAATGGTAATATGTTAAAAAATTGCCTTTCCACTGAAAATGCAGTTGGTTCAAAATGTCTTTTTCAAACCTGTGCCTCACTCTGCTTCCACATACCCCACTTCTCTTCCACCTGCTCCTATACACCCCTATGTATCTGCTTAGCAGGGGTGTGACCCCGTACATTCCCTTATATGCTTTGAATCCATCCTTGCCTTTTTCTATCTCTACCCTTTGGCTTACTGCCGGCTTCTTCTGTAATGCTTATTTTCATTATTTTTTTGTGGTCATTACTTTTTTTTTTGTTTCGAACATATTTTATGTTCTGTAATACAGATTTCAGAAAATATAGTTTGGGGAGTAATCTGCTGGCTATCTCCACAAGCATGAATATATTTTGTTTAATCTGGATTGCTGGCATTTCTTTTTTCCTAACTGATTGTGCTTGCTATTGATTTTTCAAAACCCAAAAATCCAACCTTATTCTCTGCTTTACTCCAGTGAAACAGTGAAACCAAGCAGACCGTACTGTGAATGCATTCTGGAAAAGAAAGAAGGGACAAAATGGTCTTAGGCCCTTCACTAAATGTGTGTGTGCTGTTAAAATTTGTGGTGAACAAAATGTTTGAATTTTGCACTAAAAGAAACAAAAAGCAGCACATTTAGGGTGCAGTTATAAAGAAATATACAGAGGTGGCATAGAGGGGGGCGGACATGAGCAACACAGACCCAGGGAGGAAGAGAGAGAAGAGAGAAATATGGAGAGGGCGGGTAGTAGGAGAGGAGAGAGAAATATATAAAAGGGAGAGGGAAACAGACCCGTGGAGGACAAGAGAGAGAGAGAGCAACAGATCAGTGGAGAACAAGAGAGAGAGAGAAAGGGCTAGAGAAACAGACCTGTGGAGGACAAGAGAGGAGAAACAGAGAGGGGGGGAGAGAGAGAGAGAGAGAAAGAGAGAGAGAGAGAGAAAGAGAGAGAGAGAGAGATAGAGAGAGAATGGCAGATACCCAGAGAGAGAGAGGAAAGAGAGGAAACAAAACAATGTGAGACAGGTGGGGAGAAAGAGGAAGAGAGATTATGCAAGTCTTGAGCCGGAGAGAAGGCACAGGGTGAAACAATGTGAGGAAGTCCGATACACATGGAGAATGTAAGGAAGAATCAAATGGAGAAACAGAAATTGATGAGAGACCCTTATTTTGGGTTCTCACCTCACATTCTCTGTGGAATTTGTGGTTGCCAAGGGAATGGAACTGGGAGATTGAGGCGGTTGGAGACTCTAGGTGGATGCTCGTAGAGGTGGATGCTGTACACACGTCCTGTCTACATTGTACTTCAATAAAGGACTCTTGCACCTTCTGTGAGGGCTTCCTTGTAGTGGCGATGAGCTGGACTGGGACAGGACGAGTCTCCACGCATTGCTTTCTCGTTTCCCACCAGATTATCGAAGCGACTCGCAACCGTATCTTCTGCCCAGCTGTTCAGCCAGCAGGAGAGTTCTGGCCCGTGGCTTCTCCTCGACTTTCAGCATCCTTGAGGTTGGCCCTAATTCTGGGTACTCTATATTTATTTCTGGGGCAGCAGAGTTGTCGCATGGTGTCTGTTGATAGAGCTTGTTGCCACGTGCTTGAGCATTGTCAATGACGCCGACGTCCTGACGTCATTGGCCTAGTTTTGCTGAGGCCATTTTGGTTAGAGTCTTTGCGTCTTTCTCAGCGGCCATATTAAATTGGGCAGGGCATCAGTGATATGCACACTCATCCTGCGTTTCACCAGCAGTGATATGCACACTTGCCGCGCTCAATCTGCATTTCACCAGCAGTGATGCGCACACTTGCCACAACGTTGTGACATCCTTTCTGCCTCCCATAAGGCCATTTCAATAGTGATTTTCAGAGTACTTTCCCGGTGGCCATATTTAGTTGGGCAGCAAATCAGTGAGGTGCACATTTATCTCCTTCGTTCACCATCTGCGATACGCACACTTGCCTCAAGCCAGATAGCTACGCAGCAGCAACCTTTTAATTGTCAAGCAAGTTCCAGCTTCATCTTGATGTATTGTAAATTCTTTGCCTTTTTGTCATTGGGTTTTGGCTGTTTGCATATAAATCCCAGTCGTCACCTAGACTCTTCAACTTTTAAGGTGGCATTCATAGCACCTCTTCAACTTTTTTTGGTGGTATCATAAGGTATAAAAGGAGATCAAGAATCTCTAAAATATGCAGCATTCACTGGTTCCTCCACCTGGCTATTCTCCTAGCCCTACCACTCCTGAGTTAGATTGGGAGCAATGGAAAGAAGCCTTTGAGACATACTTGGATGCATTAGAAGATGATTCTTTTACTCCAAAAAAGAAATTTGCCATTCTCTGTCATTGTCTAGGTCCAGAAGGGGGCAAAAATCTCAAACACATTCCTTCTGATCCTAGTATGGCTAGAGAAGGCGAAGTAGAGGGATATAGTGTAATTGCTGAGTATGCCACGGCCAAAAGAGTTCTAGACTTGAGGTTTAAAGTGACGAAAAATGTTATAATGGAAATACATGGATTTCCTAGAAGAGTTCAAATTGTGGGTGAATCGGCTGCTAGTTATGTAGGGGTCTTAAGAATTTTGGCTGTTTCATGCGAATACAGAGATTTTGAGGATGAAATGATCCGGGACCAACTAGTAGAGAAAACTAACAACAACAAAATTTAGGAGGCGTTATTATCAAAACTTAATCTAACCTTGGAGAAGGCTGTGGAAATAGCTTCTAAGATAGAGAGTACAACATCCTTTATGAGTCAAATGTCTGTATCAGAGGAGAAATCTCAAACTCATGATGTATTAGCCGTTAAATCCAAGTATATGAGAACGAAAAGCAAGGAAGATGCGAGAAACATATCTGACAAATCCATCAAAAGACATCCATTCAGACAATTAGAGTGCTATCTGTGTGGCAGTCCATCTCATTTGGGAAATGGCATTGTATGTCCGGCTAAAGACGCACATGTGCTAAGTGTATGAGTAAGGGTCACTTTGCCAAAGTTTGCAGATATTCAAAGAGAGTACAATGAAAAAAGATTCATGAGGTGGGGTCTTGCAAAGGTGGTGAGGATGAGCATTTCACCAGTGATGAAGGGAAAGTGCTCATGGTGAAGGATGTCTCTGTAGATGATATGGTGTGTTGTATTGGGTCAAATTATCTCGTGAGGCCATTTTGCATTGTGAGCATTAATGGAATTGATGTAAAGGTAATGGCGGACTCTGGTTCGCCTTATGCGATGTTGACTGAGAAAGTTTGGCGCAACCAGTTTGCAGGAAATCAATTGTTTGATTTGAAAGTTCACCCAGTGGGTTACCGTGGGAAGCTCATTGATATAGTGGGTGAATTCACTGCCACTTTGAAGTTTCAAACCAACAGCACGGATGGGGTTGTATATGTAGTCAGAGCTGATTTGTGTTTGGTAGGTTGGCATGACCAGAAGAACCTGGGCATTTTGCTTTACCCCAATAATCTGGATCAGGTGGTGTTATGGAACAACTATTTGCCCATTCTTCCAGTAAGGGATCAAAATAATTGGGAGATGAAGTATCCCAAAATTTTCCAAAGGGGTCTGGGCACACTGAAAGGCTTTACACACAAGATCAAGTTGATTAAAGAGCCTTATCCTGTAGTTCACAAGGTTAGAAGAGTTCCATTAGCCTTGCGTACTGAATAAAAGGAAGAATTACATAAACTGTGAACAAGCAGTCATTGAACCTGTTGAAAGCTCCAATTGGGTTTCCCCCATTGTTTGGGCATGTAAGGCTAATGGTTCGGTCTGCATGTGGGTGGATTTGCTTGATCTCAACCAGCAAATTTGGATCGATCGCCATCCTCTTCCTAACATCACTGAAATGGTTTCCACCTTGAAGGGCAGTAAGATTTTCAGTTTATTCGATATGACATCTGCGTACCATCAGATCAACCTACATCCTGACTGTAGACATCTAACATCCTTTATAACCCCGGAGGGTTTATTTCAATTCAAGCGCATGTCTTTTGGGTTGGCATCGGCTTCCGTCATATTTTAATGGGTGGTAGAAAGTATGTTTAAAGACATCAAGGGGTTTGTAGCATTCCAGGATGATGTTTTAGTGTTTGGTAAGGATCAGGACCAACATGATGACAGAATGCATCAAGTTTTATCCATTTTAAAAGCAAGGGGCGTAACTCTCAGTGTGGAGAGATGTAGGTTTAGCTCTTCCAGCATCGATTATCTAGGATATAGAATATCTGCAAGTAGTGTGGAGCCCAAGTTAAATGAATCAAATCCATTGATGATTTTGAATCTCCTGAAAACAAAGACCAATTAAGATCCTTCTTAGGTCTGATAGAATTCTATTCCAGATTTTTTCCGAAGAGTACAGAGAAAACTTATCACATGAGAAATTTACTGACATTTTTTTTATATTTGTGTGGTGTAACCTATGTAATCACGGATTTGGGTTCATCAAGAAAGAAATAGTACATGCCATAGAACTGAAACCCTTCAACACATGTGATGTAACCGTCATCATGACTGATGCCAGCCAGATGGGTCTAAGTGTGGCCCTCATGCAATGTAGGGAGGGCAAGGATGAGGTGGTAGCTTTTGACTCAAGGAGTTTGAAAGGTGCTGAGTCATCCTATTTGGTGATTGAAATGGAAGCTTTAGCATGTTGATGGGGCATCCTTCCATTTTAAAATGTACATGTGTGGTTCTCATTTCACTGTTCGAGTTGATCATAAACCCTTGGTTCATTTGTTCACTTCTTAAGGCATGGAACGAGCCACACCTAGAATTGCCAAATGGTAGTATAGGCTTTAGGAAATTAGAAGGTGGAATATGCTCCTGGTGCTAAAAATGTGTTGGCTGATTGCATGTCTTGCCTTCCCTGTCACGATATTCTGGATAAGGGGTAAACAACAGAGAACATGGACATCTTGTGTGTGCTGTCGAACAGCGATGTGATGGTGCCATTTTGGAAAATGAGAGGCTCACTGCTTGTGATTCAGACAAACAGATGAGTGAGGTGAAGGAAAGTATACGGCAAGGGTGGTCTCAGAGGAAGTCTAATGGCTTGAAGAGTGATTCCTACAAGCATGTTTTTGAGGAGTTGTCTATCATCAACAAACTTCTATACTGGTCCAATGCTTTAGTAGTTCCTGAAGGTATGAGGAACAGAATTATGGTTTTGGCTCATGAAGGGCACATCATTATGGTTGCAATGTAAAGGAAGATAAGGGAGTGTTTCTGGTGGCCAGGGTTGAACAGGAGTGTGGAGCATTTTGTCAGAGACTGTGTCAGTTGTGCCAGCAGTGACAAGTCTCAAGTCACTGTTCCCAGTCCTGTGGAAGCGATTGAGGTACCCAAAAAGCCATGGGGGATATTAGTCATTGACATCATTGGTCCTGTTGTTCTTTCTGGGGGCATGTTGTAATATGGTATTGTTGTTGTGGATTTCCATAGCCGTTGGCCGGAAATTAAGTTTGTCCAATCTCCTAATAGTTCCAAGGTCATTGAGTTTTTGGAATCCATTTTTCTAAAAGAAGGCATTCCTGATGAAATTTTATCGGACAACGGTTGTCAATTCACGCCCACCCAATTTTTTGATTTCTTAACCTTCTTGGGTATTAAGCATACCAAGACTTCTATATATCACCTGAGAAGTAAAGGTCTTGTAGAACGTTTTAACTGAGCTATCAAAGACAACTTACAGTTTGCCAGGGCTAGTTGCTTAAATTGTAAGGAAAAGTTTCAAAAATTGTTGTGGGTTGTCCGCACTACTCCCAATGCAGACACATGTCTATCTCCCTTTGCATTATTAAGGGGAAGGGTGCCAGCTTCCAAAACGAAAAGACAGTGGATGGGGCAATTCACCATTTCCAAGCAGAAGTCAGAGGATTTAAGCAGGAAAAGACATCAAGAGCAGGACAGATATGTGGGTGTTTGAGTAAGAGAGTCCAAGGTAGTTGTTGATGATTATGTCAGAGTCAAAATGCCTAGGATTATCTCCAAGAAGGAGTCAGAGATTTCTTCTCCACAAAGGTTTGTGGATATAAGGAAGAATGTGGTCAGATTTCAAAATGGGAAGCGGTGGAACAAGGACAAAATTGCCATTACACATGATGTTGGCAGGAGGAGTGTGGGTTCAAAGGTGGAGAGTTGGAAATAAGGCAAGGTTGGTTGGAGGAAAGTTTCCACCAGGAAAAGGAAACGGCCTTCCAAGCTGTGTGATTTTCGTGCCTTAGCGATTGGGTCTTTCTGCCTGTTGAATGTATATAGGTATATAATTCTGTTTGATGAATTGAAATTGTGTTCTCCGCGCTTTTCCCTCCTTCCCCTTTCTTTCCACTTTCCCCTTTAGTTCATTGTTGCTTTTATTTCATTGATATATGTAAGGGTCAGTGTTGTATTTATAATGTACATAATATTGATGGATGAATTGTAATTGTCCTTCCTACGTTTTCCTCTTATTTCCTTTTTCCATTGTTCCATGAAGTGCATTGTTCCATTTTTTTCATTGATATATGTAAGAGAGAGGATGTGTTGGGTTCTCATCTCACATTCTATGTGGAATCTTGTGGTTGCCAAGGGAATGGAATTGGGAAATTGAGGCGGTTGGAGACTCTAGGTGGATGGTGGTAGAGGTGGATGCTGAACACTCGTCCTGTCTACATTGCACTTTCCAACAAGCATTTACAATGCAATGGTCTCTGCATTGTTAAAGTTAGAGCTATTGGCATTGCTCATTACATTATTTTTGTTTATGTTTTTGTCTTTAAAACATTTAAAGAAACGGCATTGTTATTTACAATGTCAATAGCTTAATCACTCAAATGCGAGACCTATTGCATTTGCACCCACAGAGAGCCACCCACCCACACACACACACAGAGCCACCCACCCACAGAGCCACCCACCCACACACACACACACACACAGAGCCACCCACCCACCCACAGAGCCACCCACAGAGCCACCCACCCACAGAGCCACCCACACAGCCAGCCAGTGCACTCTACGGCAGTGCTTAAATTGTATTAAAAAAAAAGTGCCAGGGCTCTTGACAGAAGGCCATTGCAACTTGCACCACACATTGTCCCTGACATGCTGCTAAAGATTATAACAACACAACTACTAACTATAATTTCCGGATATTGTAATTGGATAAACAGTGGTGGTAAATAAAATACCCAGGCTGGGCGGCCTACTCACGTGCGGGCCTGAAGGGTGGAGTCTCTTACCATCCTCATCAAGGCGCCTCATTAATCCACGACAGCTGCTCAAAGCGCTACACTTGTAGCGTGGAGTATAGTTTAGTGCTAGCTAATGAGCAGTCATTAGTAAGGTTTACCAGTTAGCTACCTATCTACCTAACCTATCTCAGAAAGCCATGATTGTGCTTCGGGGATTATATCAACCAAGAAGCACTTCCTTTCGTTCAACTAGTGGTAGAAATAAGAACATGTTGGCCAAAATTCTAGCAGTTTATAGAGAAAATACGGTGTCTTTCTTCTAATCACAATGTATGGGGCATCAGCGCGCTTGTCACCTACAAGAACAACAACTCCCATAATGATGGGGCTTGCAGTGCAGGCACTGTTGTTTTGGACTTAAACCATTTTACACGAACTACACTTCCCAGAAGATCACCGGGAAGTGGCAGCGCCAATGTACATTAGGACCAGGAACTGGCCTCATGGGATAGGTAGTTCCATTACCAGACCCTGAAGCCGTAAAATCTAAGCGACTGAACTACATGCCCCACAGTGCTCCACTGCCCTGAATTCCACCGGGCATGCCGCCTCGAGAACCGCTATGGCCACCGCACGTGGCTGCGAATCTGTATTTTCCCCACCTTCCTTCGCGCCGAGTCAGACAAGTACCTCCACTGCTCAATTCAGCCTCCTGCTCGTTCCGCCATTGCCGCGGCGGCTCCGGTTGCCATGTTCCCGCCCTGAGCCCTCTGGTCTGCCGCCCAATGGCATCCATGCCTGTGATACCCCGCCCCTTTGTTGAACCTTTCATCTAATGACAGCGCGAGGCTTGAAACGCAGACTGTGTACTTTACTGTGCTACCGGCATTCACAACAAACTTCGCGCAAACTGAGACCTAAAAACGCTGGCAACCCCGTTTTCTTCATTTTGTGGGTCCTGGGTCGAAGTATTTATTTATTCATTCTATGAAACTCTGACAACCCTGTCAGAAATGCTAGTATCTGCAATAAAGTTACACGAGGACTAATAGCGCTGCAACGCCGATAGCACATTGTTAAGTCTGCCTGCTCATTGTGGCAAAAATAAACATGAGGTCACACTTTCCTGTGTTATGTTTTTCCAAACATTTCATGGTTAACTTTCAGTGTAGCGTTTTTTTTCCTTGTCAAGTCTGCCGCTTTTTCTGTGAAGCATACCTCTGGCATTTCTCCACGCAGTCCGGTTTATTTCACTGAGGGGGTAAAAAGTTAGAGGCTTCTTAAAATTCCTCCCGCTGTCTGCCCGGGCTGGAAATCCCCCACATGCTTCGCGCCGTCCAATGGGGAGCCCTCGCCGCGTGATGCGCTCTTGGAATGGAGTAGTGGGCGAGAGAGGGAAAGGTTAGGTGGCAGAGTGGGCCACCAAGATGCGAGGACATCCGGGGACGCTTCAAGGCGCACTTTTGAATTTCCATCCTTCGGAGTAAGGCGGCGTGGCGCAGCTGAAAGTCTTGAATAAACTTCCAGGCTTGTTGGCGAGGAGACGCACTCTGGTGGTTGTCTGCGTGGGGGCAGCAGCGACTGAGCCCTGTACGGGAGCAGACATGAATAAGCCGCACTGTCTGATCAATGAAGGGAGTGGCCGCAGTATTTAAAGAGGGAAAACGCGCAGATTCGGCATCATTACGCCGTGGGTTTGTAGCTGTTCTGACTCAAAGGGAAAGTTTCTGATGAATCCGCGGATGTGGAGTTTTATTCCGCCCAGGCTTACGTGTTGAGCTCGAACTGGTTTCCATTTCAGGGTGCTGGCCAATTCGTAGAAAGCAGTCCGCGGCGTGCGCTTCACTTACCTCGGGAAAATGAACCTCCTCGGAGATGCAAGCGTGCTTTTGAGTGCAGGTAAGATTTGCGTCATTAATCTACTTTCATGTGTGCCAGACAAGTGCATGGGTCCGTATCTATTTTTAGATAACGAATACTGCCTTACCAGAGCAGCAGCCAAACACGGGAGCCGAGAGCAGGGGGAGAGGACGAGCACACCACTGCCTTTCTCCGAGGTGAAGCAGAAATGCCTCGGAGAAAGGCAGCGTCGGTTTCGGATTAGGGGGCGTTTTTTCTTTTTCTCTCCTCTTGCCATTGGCTGGAGGAGAGAAAAACACGCCCAGCGAAAAGTAGCGAAAAAAAACGCCCCAGAATCCGAAAAGGACGGGGCCTGTTCGGAGTGACAAACCTCTTCTCCAATGGCTTGCCAGCATTCAAGAGGCCAGCCAATGGAGAAGAGGAGAGAAGAGGGGCGGGTTCAAGCCCCTCTTCTCATAGTCATTAAATCTCGCGAGCGAGCCTGCGCAAGCGCAGCCTTCGCTAGCCGAGACCTAAAAAGGACTCTTACACCTACCACGAGTGCTTCCTTGTACCTTACATAAAATTCCCTGGGTCTGTGCTTACCTCTCACGGTACAGCTGGTACCACAGGGTGGGCCAGCACTCCCCCGACACGGAGGGTCCCTGCTGTAGTCCTAATGGAGTCGAAGGGCAGCCGAGAGTAGGCTGGGGACAACAGTAAAAGAGAACTATGAAGTGGTGGAGAAGGTCACCAAGCTGCGGATAGAGATAATTCTGCAGGCGAAGATCTAGCTGCGGGCCGATGGAGATCGAGCTGCAGGCAGATAGAGATCAACTGGAGAGGAGATCAAGCCTTGGTGTGGAGAGGACGTCGTGGGCAACAAGGGAGCAGGAAGCTTTTCAGAAGGCACCGTAAAAGTCAGCTGTGAAAGCGAAACAACTGACTTTTAAAGAGCCTTTGCTTCCCGCCATGTGTGATGTCACAAAGGCGGGCAGTAAACACAGAAGAGGGCCACTGGAGCATACATGGTGAATATGTATTGAATCAGAGCAGGCTCCATCGGCCCTCTTCAGTGTTTACTGATACTTTTGTAAAAACATGGGCATATTTCCAGAAGGTCCGCGGGCTGCAAAAGAAGGCCTGCCAGGCCGTAGGCAGCTCGAGGGCCTTACTATGAATACCATGGTCCTAGACCAATGAGAAGGTAAATCTCTTATGTCATAAGTGCTCAATGTTTAGCTTCAGGAAAGACGCTAACATTGTTATCTATGCTCAAAGCATCAGCGACGTCCATTGATATACCTACTGACTCATCGTGAAAAATTCTTGAATCTGAAATCCTTCAAGATGATGAAAACTAGGTAAAAGAAGAGAAATAGTCAGGGTGACCACATCATCTGTCACCACCTGTGGTGGAGTCCCACTTCCATTCTCAGCTGCTGGATGCTGATGCCTGCTAAGTGTAACTCTCACTGTCTAGGCACTTATTCAGGACTCGTAGCCAACTGTGTCACTCTCTCTATTTCTCATCCTCATGGTCACACCTGTCTCAGTGCACAGTTCTGCCTCAGTCGCTAAAAGTGGGCCCAGAAAGAGAGAGTTGGGTCCACCTTAGTATCTGCAATCTCAAACAGAGACTGACAGTCAGTGCATTTCACTCAGGATGGTCTTCCTTCAAGCAGTGAGTCATGGTGTACTGATTATCAAACTGGATTCAGTGAAATCCCCCATGGACCTCCAGTCACAAACCTTCCTCAATCAAAAATATGGCTGGCAGGCACACATTCTCCTTGGACATACTTTCCTTCCATTGGGTGCCAACAGACATATCACATACTTTGACCTGCTGCTAGTGCAACTCACTGCCCAGGTTGTTGCAGCAGTATTGTTAGCCACATTCTTGTATCTGGCAATCACTCAAATGTACTCTTTGTTCACCTATATAGACCTCTGTTAAAAGTAAAATGGGAAAAATACATCCCTGCTAAATTTGCTAACAAATCCAGAAAACTTCTAGCTACATAAAACAAGCATTGGCAATGCCAATCGGACTCGCCTTTGGGACCTCAGAAGTGTTTAGCCAGAGCTATGGCTAACTCATCTCCTCAGGTCACCAGGCACTTCCCAAAAGCGTTAGAGGGGGAAGGGGAGATGTTCATGTTCCGTACTTATCAAGGCACCAGCCTTTTTATAAGGGTTGACTGCATAATTTCTGAAAACAGATGTGCTGTCAAGCCAGATCTAAGGTACCAACTTGGGTGGCGGAAACAAAGCTCATCTGCTGATAGTGCTCTTTAAAACTTTTCAGGTTAATCTCATAATGTCTGGCGACAGTCAGCTGTGCTGTCAAACCAGACCTAAAAAAGGATAGGTTGCTCCAGAATGAAAATGAGGCTTATGGGACCTTTGGGATCTTGTAAGTGCTTAGCCATAGCTATCGGATCTGCTAATGCCAAAGTGTAGTCAGTTCAGAGAGAGCGTAAAAGAGACGGGAGAGTGGTTGAGCTAAGGGACATAAGGGGAAAAAACACTGAATTTATATAAATGTGTCTTTTGCTGGTATGTTACCACTGCAACCGAAGTAAAAGAAATTTTGCGTGGAGGCACTATGCGGGCATCTTCTTCACATCTGCATCCATTACAATTGGCAGAACAGCATGCCACTGCTTTACTGCTCATTGCTCGCCATGGGTGCTATGTAACAAGCAAGAAAGCCCACGAGCCCCGTTTAAAACCAACACATTCGCAGTTTTCCACAGTACATAAAATGTGGATTAAAAAGCATTTTTTTGTGGTAAAATATGTGTTCTGCATCAAATGTCCGAAATCTAATATTTATATACAGAAGATTATTACAAAATATTGCTGTGTAGCCGGACCAGCCTGACTTCCGCGAGCAACAGGTTTATCTGGTAATAGTTTAGAGACTTTGGGGCATATTTACAAGGAGGCGATAATAAATTATCGCTGCTTTAGCGGCCGTTTTCGGCCGAAAAGCGGCGATAATTTTATCGCCTAACAAGCAACCTTGCTTTAGCGTGGGGATTACTAACGCCCAGCTTTGCATCTCTAATGAGATGCAAAGTGGGCATTCCTGACCTGACATGACAGGAGAAATGTCGCTAAGCGACATTTCTCTTATCATCAAGTCCCACGCTATGAAGCATAGCGTCAGGAAAAGTAGCGATATCCCCTGTTATCGCTACTTTCCTTACGCCTGCTTCAGCGCTGACTTAGCCATGATATCCTATGGAAGGTGGATATCATGGCTAAGTTTGTGAGTCCCTATCAACAAGCTAACGTGAGATTATCGCTGGGTTTCCAGCGATAATCTCACGTTAGGCAGTTAGCATGAGGATTTTTATCGCTGAGGAGATAAGCGTTGCTAATAGCGATAAAAATCCACGTTACCCGGCGATAATTATCCTCACGCTAAGAGCGCTGAGCGATAATTATCGCCGGTTGTTGCTGATATGCCCCATATCACATGATCCTTTTTTAACATTATATATCAGGTTGATGCGTTCGATTTATTTTGGCGGGTAGTTTCATATACATACGTTTGATGTTAATGCAGAGGAATTATATGATTTATAGCCACTATAATATAATGTCCCTAATCTGTTGTGTTGAAAGTTTCCAGTTTGAGCTATTATATTAACTGCCGGTTAGTGGTTGCTGTATGATTTGGGGAAGCACTTGATAAAAATACGAGTAATTATTTAAAGGCAACAAGGCTGCAGAGCGTGCTTTGTACCTCTTGGTCCATTTCACCTCTCAAGTCTAGTGCTTCAAGAGAAGGCGCAGTGCTGCCCCGTTAAGCGGTGGGCATGTTAAAGTGCTCGCCTTTCAAAAGAACAACTCTGTGCGGTGTGAACATTTGACCAGCGCTAGACTCTTGGTAACTTTACGACTCTGCAGGTCACCAGCAGATAAGAAACAATAGCGCTTCATGTTCAGCGCTTTGTGTTTCGCCTTTGTTACTGTATACCTGTTTGAAATAAAGCGCTGCTGCCAGGTTCACAGCGGCGCTGTCACTTACTGGCCTTTTTTGCAATTCTTCTACTAACTGTAACATTTTGTATTCTAGCACCCCTTCTAGGCACTTTACGGGAGCAAAGAAGCACGCAGTGGGTTTGGAGAGATTCGCCTGCATGAAATGCGTACGAGCATGCAGATGTATGAATACTTCATTTAAAGGGTGCCGGACCCTCTAAGTGATTTGAAGTGAGTAATATGTGTGGCATGGACCACGCCTTGGTTACTCCACTGCGGTGTTTGCAACAGACATCCCCCACACATGCGTAAGATAGCCGTTTGTATTGCGCATGTGTTCTAGACAGGTCAGGTAAAATAGAGTGCAAATTCACCCAGCCAATCCAAGGAGAAAACAAGCATTTAAAAATACAATAGGACTCGTAATTACGCGAGACCTATTGCATTGTAAACAAAAGTGTGGGCGTCCAAGCAGGCACGACAGGGACTGGTGGGCAGAGAAGTCACAGACTGCGGGATGGAACGGGGGAGGCTGGGGAACAAAAGAGTTTTTTAAGTAAAGGGGCCGATAGCCATGGAAGGAGAAAAATGACGATATGGAGGTGGGACTAACTTGCCGAAAACCAATCAGAATGCAGCATTTAGGATTTCGGCCAATCAAAAACATAGGCGGAAAGCGGGCGGAGCTTTCCCTGGTATACTGTATACAGCATCTCTCGACGAGACAGCCCATGCGCTGCCTAGGCAAGACCTAACACCGCCAAACTGGGTATATATGTTAACCTTTCCATTCAAAGTGAAATTAACTGTGCCTTAAGCTTCAGAACAGCAAAAGGACTCCATTTTGCAGTTGTTTCCAGTTCCTTACCCTCGGCCTTCTCAAAGTACAGGTAACATAGGCACGCTGATGCCTATGGCCTTCCTACTGTGGGTGTCATCGCTGGGACTGTCCACAAGCTGTCTGTCTCCTGTTCTGACAGACTGTAGTTGGTGCTTAATATGTAACAGAATGAGACTGAGGTTTTGGTCAGTGCTAGCGACGGTTAGGGTGCCGAATAGCAAGGCTGCGTAGTCTTGGTTCCACCTCCAGCCTCTTTAATCCCCCCACTAGACACTTCCGAGATCTGTAGCTTAATTTTGAAGGTTCTTTTTCATCACTGCTTTTCTCCCTTTGTCACTATATTTCTGGCTTTCCTTTCATCCTTCAGTTCCCCCTTTTGTGTCTTTACTGTCTTGCTCTAGATCAAATTTTTTGAGGAAACTTAAATGCCGGACCCAAGAAGTAAGTGCTGCTGGACCCCACCTGCAATCACCAGCTCAATTGAAGTACTGCCTGTATCCAATCCGGTAGAAGAGAGAGCAAGAACTATTCTAGATTCACTGACAGCTGGCAGACAGGCCCTTTATACTGTTCCTAGGGTTCAGAGCCTGCCTATCATTATCATGTCTACTAGTAACAGTGGCCTGGGGTGACCTCAAGGGCAGGTGTGTCCTTTGGACGTGGTACGGTTACTCGCCCCTGTACCAACTCCACACCACTGGTTTGATATCATCACTGTTGAGAGTTGTGCCTGTGTATGGACCTTCCCTACAACAAAATTTCAATGACAACAGGTCCCAATATTGCCACTGGCACCAACCTCCAGGCTGCCGCTCTATTGTGCCATGGTGCAGGGGCATTTCTGTGACATGCTGATGATGTACTCGCAAACTGTGACGCAAATCCAAGTCCGAGTCTGGTCCACTCTGA
The DNA here is from genome assembly GCF_964204655.1 of Triturus cristatus. Taxonomy (NCBI): domain Eukaryota; kingdom Metazoa; phylum Chordata; class Amphibia; order Caudata; family Salamandridae; genus Triturus; species Triturus cristatus. The sequence goes on from NC_140589.1 coordinate 1,727,566,624, forward strand.
ATTGAACAGTCATTTACTTCCCCAGCTGATTGTGTATTAAAGATAAGCATAACTGCCCTCTGTCCTTCAACTTTATGGCATGGCTATTCATATATATTAATGAGTAGCACACTAGAGCAGGTGCATTAAACTAGGGTTCTCCAAAGTCGGTCCAGGAGGGCTGGATCCATGCCAGATTTGTTGCAAATCCCAATTTAGACAAATGTAGTTATTTTAACAATTTGGCCTGGATGCGCCCAAATGTATACACATTTCAGTAGCACTGGCAAATAGTAATGGACTCTGGCCCTCCTGGACTCTGAATCAAATCCGAGTTTGTCCTATGGTCCGTGACTGTCACTGACAACATGGGGGCATATTATCTAGGGACAGCTAAATAACGCAAAGCACGCTTTTTTATTTATCGCCGTCCATCGCTGGAATGTATCGCCCTGGTAGCACGTTATTAACAACTTGTTTCTCCAGGGCGGTAAAAATTCCAGCGATAGCGGGGAAATCGCCGTTTTTCAGGGAACATCGCTAGTTTTCCAGCGATGTTCCCTGCAAAACGGCGATAACCTTGCTGATACGACCCTGTGGTCGTATCAGCATAATCCACCCCAATGTTAGGGATAGGTAAGTCTGAACTTTAACAGACGTTAGTTTTGGCGAAGACAGCGATTTTGTCCAAAAACTAATGTCAGCTTAAATGCTGGGGCAGCCTTGTAAATATCGCAACGTGCACATCAGCGATATTTGCAAGGTTGTACTGCCCAGTGACGCCCACTTTGCATCTCATCAGAGATACAAAGCAAGGCATCGATAACAAGGCTCCTAACGTGCGCTAATGCATGTTAGCACTGCCTTGATAATAGGGCGAAAACATTATCTCCGCTTTTTTGGCTTTTAAAGCTAAAAAAGCGGAGATAAGGCCCTAGATAATATGCCCCCAAGTTTTATAAAGAAAATAGGGGCATATTATCAAGCACGGTGTTAAAATTATCGCCGCTTTAGTGGCAGAAAACTGCAGCTAAAGCGGCGATAATGGGCTTGATAATATGCCGCAGAGAATGCCCATGTTAACACCAGAACATGGGCTTCTATGGGAATTCTGAAGGGCATATTATCAAGCCCATTATCGCCGCTTTAGCGGCAGTTTTCTGCCACTAAAGCGGCGATACTTTTAACCCCCTGTCTTGATATTATGCCCCATAGATGTGTAGATACCTCGCCAATGTTATCAAGCATTGACAAGTGAGGGCAGACCTCTTAGTTCTGCTAAGGGTTCCCTGGAATAGTTTTTGTTTTTGCGATATTAAGCCCAACTTTGTCGTCAGTTCTTGTCAAATGTTGACCGCGTACATGGTATGTGCACTAAATTATCACTAGCAATGAGCCACATACAGTAAATAGACCACAGTGTTATCAAATAGTTTCTCTAAGTTCTCCTTCGAAACACTCTTGCAACTTTGTTTAACTTGAAGGACAAACAATGGGGCATATTATCAAGCCAGGGCGTTAAAATTATCGCCGCTTTAGCGGCAGAAAACTGCCGCTAAAGCGGCGATAATGGGCTCGATAATATGCCCTTGAGAATTCTCATAGAAGCCCATGTTGACACCAGAACATGGGTTTCTGTGGGAATTCTCAAGGGCATATTATCGAGCCCATTAGCGATAATTTTAACGCCGTTTCTTGATAATATGCCCCAATATTCTGAAAAACACTCACCTTTACTCCTTACTATAGTGGTGTCTTTAAGTTCCTGGAGTACACTGTACATAGAAAAAATTACCAGCCAGCATTTGTATACTACATTTAAAGTGAATTCACTCGAAATCGTACTCAATTGTGCACATTTTGTCGACTTTGTTGAGGAGGTGTCTTCGAGATTCCAAACTGCACGTTGCACAAATCTCAGCAGCATCGGTGTAACTCCCTCCCCCCCCACCCTCCTGAAAGTCATACCCAAAAGAGGGACTTGCTGAAATTCTCTCCGGGAATTTGCTGAGTCAAAATATTTGTATGATTAGTGTGAGTGGCTGAGTGATGAGATTCGGGCAGATGATGCTGTAAAACTGAGGCGGGTTCATTTGTGACACATCTGCTTCTGTGTTAGTGCTGAGACACGACCGCATGATGCAAGTCACCCAACAGGCAGAGTGAGGGGCTCAAGGACGTCTCATACCAGGGTGCACTGCAAAAACAGAGGCACTCACAGTACTCCTAGGATGTATCAGAACCTTTGTGCATGCAGATTGCAGGCAAGGACACAGCTACCGCCCAATACATCTTTGGTTCCTCAATATTTGCAGAGCAGTGCAGAATACAAATCAAGACAAGTGGGATGTGGGAGCTCTGTAGTTGTCATGTTATTGGTCATTTTTCCCACTGGCATGCTAGTGCTTTCATGGGCACCAGATTCATCAAATTATTCATGGGGTTCGGATCATTATTTTTTTTAAATCTTCAAGGTCAGATGCTGGGCAGGATGCCAGGGCCCACATTCCTGATACTTATCAAAAAGGCTTGGGAATCATTGCACACTCCCAGAGTCACAACAATGCATGAACCACTCGTTAGTGCCAACCAGCAAACATTAGGTACACTAGCTGTCACACTTAAACCGGGAAAGCAGGGAAAAAGTGCAGAAAACTGGTTGTTGACAAGTTAAAATAGGCAATAAACCAGTAAGGCACATCATTACAGGAAGTGATGTCAGAGGATACAGTTTCACAATCCTGTCATACCCCTCGCTTTAATAGGAATGAGTCTATTTTCCCGTTAAACCTGAGGTACAGACTTGCTAATGAATATCATAAATGCACCTGTATTCGTGGTATACAATCCATGTGATCCTTACTGAACCACACATCCATGCCTCTCGTCTTATTTGTGACTGAATGAGTCTGTCTTTGAAAAATAATACACACATTAATACAGTTGCAGTCATATCTGTTGTGCAATAAAATAAAAAGGGGCATCTAAGGCGAGCTCTCAGAATCATCAAGTTAATATCATTGATGGTATATCCAGTGAAATTGACTTATTGTTATATATTGAAGACTGTGGACTCTAGGTAGAGTTTGGTAGAGTGATTCCTCCATTCCATTTAGAGACGAAGAAGCGCGGGCTTAACACGAGGGGGGTTCTGTTGGCTCCACCAATGTAAATCTCAAAACTAGCATCCTGTCCACCAATGGGCAGTCAGAGATAGCTGTTTCATCCTATTGAGGGCGAGGAGACTCTCACTCATTGTCCTGCCCGTTCCTAACATGTTATGCATGGCCTACATGAACAGGGAAAATGCAGACTGCCCCCCACGCATTTGAGAGTTTATTATTACTAAACATGGCGCACACTCAGTATACCTTCAGAGTTGCCTAGTGAGCCGCTGTGACGCTGATTCCCTTCACAACACAGAGATCACAGGAAGGCAAGTGAAGATCTAAAAAATAGCAGTGGTGCCGATTTAGGGGGCCACATGGGATACATACCCCAGCTCTATTTGTCCTGCCCCCCCATGTGCTCCACACAGCTGTTGAATGTGCCAAGAGGCCATACAAAGAACAAAACAGACACTGCACCATGCCATGCCCACTTATTTGCCCATCTACCTTTCACTGCCAAGCAGTGTTTATTTCACCCAATGCACAAGTCAATGTTTGCGTTAAACATTGAAAGCTAACTTTCTATGAAGGTGTGTATAAATGTGCATATATAGATAAATCAAAAAGGCGGAACCAGGAGCATGTAAAGGTCCAGCACACTTGCTCCTATAGACTAATCAAAGCTAGGGGTGTGCAGTTCCCCTCGAACAGGGGAAATGAATGAGGAAAAAACATTTTTTATGTTCCAGATGAAAGGAAAAAGCTCCAATAGAAGCAAGTGCCCTCACATGCCCTGAATGGTGCCATGCTTCACCATTTGGGCATGCTCCTTGTCGGGCCGGTGCTGCAATGCTCAGCGGGCACCCACTATGGGGCTCTTTGCCGGAGATCTTTTAACTGCCGTAAGGTGAAGTGTGGGTTGTGTTGTATAGTGTGGTGATTAGAGGTGGATTAAAATAGGTGCAGTGGTGCTAAGTATCAGAACAGTTAATGAAAAAAGCACACTGCCCTAAGTAAAAAAGTGGTGCTCAATTAAGCTATAATGGTCTTTACTGAGTGTGGTGTGTCAATTGGTTTTATAATGTGGTCAACATGTTTCTTGCCTTTGGCTGTCCACACAGGAGCAAGTGGCAATTCTTCAAGATCTAGTATTATACACCTACACTACTTCATGATTAGATTCAAAGGGTAGACACAAGTGATGTAGTAATCAGTCACATATCAGGCCACAAAGCACAGTTTTACCTGCACCTGGTCAGAAAAAAGAAAAAACCTGGAACACAAAAAGGCAAACGTTACATACAACATATATGCTCGATAAAAGGTTACCACATACTTTGTGGTGCATAATGAAGCATGCACTGTAGAATTGGCAGCATGCCCTTAGTGATTCAAAGATTTGCACATTCAACACCCTTTGTGGAACACAAGCCAAGGAACACAGGACTCATGAGAAAAACAATTATTATTAGGTCGAATGTTGATCTAGTTTGTAGAGACAAGCTTTGTAGCACAACTCACCCTCATTTCAGGCTAGATGGGGCCTATTCACAGAACTAATTTAAGACAATATCCTAAACTTACTACTTTTGGTATTCACAGAAGGCATTTAGTAGTCTTAAATTAGGATTTTGTCTTAAATTAGGATTTTGTCTTAAATTAGGATTATGTTTTAAATTAGGATTTTGTCCTAAATTAGGATTTTGTCTTAAATTAGGATTATGTCTTAAATTAGGATTTTGTCTTAAATTAGGATTTTGTCCTAAATTAAGATTTTGTCTTTAAGTTAGGATTTTGTCTTAAATTAGGATTTTGTCTTAAATTAAATTTAAGACAAACTTAAGTTAAACTTAAGTTTAACCCCTTCCCCGCTCATGACGGAACCACTCCGTCATGAGCCACGGTTGCGCTGTGCTCATGACGGAGTGGTTCCGTCATGCTACGGCCGTTGGCGGCCGCTCCGCCCACGCGGCGCTAATTCCCCGCCTGTGCGGGCGATTAGCACAGTGGGCGGAGACGTGACGGAACTACTCCGTCATGAGCACAGCTCAACCGTGGCTCGTGACGGAGTGGTTCCGTCACGAGCACAGCGCCACCGCGCTGCCCCCAAACCCCCCCCAGCGCCACGGCGGAATTCCTGCCGCGGCGAAGGGGTTAACTTAAGACAAAATCCTAATTTAAGACAAAATCCTAATTTAAGACAAAATCCTCATTTAGGACAAAATCCTAATTTAAGACAAAATCCTAATTTAAGACAAAATCCTTACTCAGGACAAAATCCTAATTTAAGACAAAATCCTAATTTAAGACAAAATTCTAATTTAGGACAAAATCCTAATTTATGACAAAAAAAATCCTAATTTAAGACAAAACCTTAATTTAGGACAAAATCCTAATTTGAGACAAAATCCTAATTTAGGACAAAATCCTAATTTAAGACAAAATTCTAATTTAAGACAAAATCCTAACTTGGGACAAAATCCTAACTTAAGACAAAATCCTAATTTAGGACAAAAGCCTAATTTAAGACTACTAAATGCCTTCTGTGAATACCAAAAGTAGTAAGTTTAGGATTTTGTCTTAAATTAGTTCTGTGAATCGGGCCCAATGAGACCCTAGGAGGCTATTCCACAAAATCGAAGATATGTCAGAGAATTTTTTTTATTCATTATTTTGCATCTGTCAATTAATCATTATAATGATAATGATTAATTGACAGAGATGCAAAATAATGAATAAAAAAAATTTCTCTGACATATCTTCGATTTTGTGGTATTGTTATGTTGGGTAGTTGGCATGTTAGAACCTAAGTGGTCGCATTAAAGAAATATAGGTCAGATAAGAGGTTTGCTGTATGTTAACTTTTGTTCTCCCCCCCTCCTCTTGGACCTAAAAGCATTTTAGGAGGGAGCTTTGTGTTTCTTTAGAACCCCAGGAGGCTATTGCAGAGCTAAACGCTTAGTTGCGTTCTGAGGGGGACAAGAGGAGAAAAGTGTTTAAAATTGCATACTCTTAGCAAGGTTCAAGTAGTGGGTGCCTACGTGCTCCGCTTTGACTTACTGGGACACGGAGCAGCGTTCTCTTTTGGACCTACCTCGAGGTAACGCAGATCTCGGGAAGGAAGGAATGAGTGTGTCCGCTTCCTTCCGCATCACATCAACGCATGTGTATGTGTGCGTCCAGCATCTAGAACGCTGACCTAGTCCACCATGTTGGGGTATGCAGATGTAGGCAGAAAAATAATCTTCGAGTAGGCCATCTGTAATGAACAATTGTCTATTTGCCCCGATCTTTGAAACATATTACTAATGCAAAAAAATTGACTATTGTGCTAGGCAAATATTCAATAAAATATACAAGCTATTGTTGATGTGCTCGCATTTTGGAGGGATGGTATTTATTAGTCTTAAATTAGGATTTTGTCTTAAATTAGGATTTTGTCCTAAATTAGGATTTTGTCTTTAAGTTAGGATTTTGTCTTAAATTAAATTTAAGACAAACTTAAGTTAAATTTAAGTTTAATTTAAGACAAAATCCTAATTTAAGACAAAATCCTCATTTAGGACAAAATCCTAATTTAAGACAAAATCCTAATTTAAGACAAAATCCTTACTCAGGACAAAATCCTAATTTAAGACAAAATCCTAATTTAAGACAAAATTCTAATTTAGGACAAAATCCTTTATGACAAAAAAAATCCTAATTTAAGACAAAATCTTAATTTAGGACAAAATCCTAATTTAAGACAAAATCCTAATTTAGGACAAAATCCTAATTTAAGACAAAATTCTAATTTAAGACAAAATCCTAACTTGGGACAAAATCCTAACTTAAGTCAAAATCCTAATTTAGGACAAAATCCTAATTTAAGACTACTAAATGCCTTCTGTGAATACCAAAAGTAGTAAGTTTAGGATTTTGTCTTAAGTTAGTTCTGTGAATAGGGCCCAATGAGACCCCAGGAGGCTATTCCACAAAATCGAAGATATGTCAGAGAATTTTTTTTTATTCATTATTTTGCATCTGTCAATTAATCATTATAATGATAATGATTAATTGACAGAGATGCAAAATAATGAATAAAAAAAATTTCTCTGGCATATCTTCGATTTTGTGGTATTGTTATGTTGGGTAGTTGGCATGTTAGAACCTAAGTGGTCGCATTAAAGAAATATAGGTCAGATAAGAGGTTTGCTGTTTGTTAACTTTTGTTCTCCCCCCTCCTCTTGGACCTAAAAGCATTTTAGGAGGGAGCTTTGTGTTTCTTTAGAACCCCAGGAGGCTATTGCAGAGCTAAACGCTTAGTTGCGTCCTGAGGGGGACAAGAGGAGAAAAGTGTTTAAAAATGCATACTCTTAGCAAGGTGCAAGTAGTGGGTGCCTACCTACTCCGCTTTGACTTACTGGGACACGGAGCAGCGTTCTCTTTTGGACCTACCTCGCGGTAACGCAGATCTCGGGAAGGAAGGAATGAGTGTGTCCGCTTCCTTCCACATCACATCAACGCTTGTGTGTGTGTGCGTCCAGCATCTAGAACGCTGACCTAGTCCGCCATGTTGGGGTATGCAGAAGTAGGCAGAAAAATAATCTTCGAGTAGGCCATCTGTAATGAACAATTGTCTATTTGCCCCGATCTTTGAAACATATTACTAATGCAAAAAAATTGACTATTGTGCTAGGCAAATATTCAATAAAATATACAAGCTATTGTTGATGTGCTCGCATTTTGGAGGGATGGTATTTATTCAATGTACAGAAGGGTGCTTAAAAGAGAACTTGCTTCAATTAAAAGGGCAGATCATGGAATCCATCGCATGTTAAGAGGCATGCGTGCAAAGTGTTTTACGTATGTCCATCAGGGGTTGTTGTCCATTATATTAATTCTATTGCCCAATAATGATGCCGTATGGTAGCTTTTTTAATTGTGTAATATATCCCTAATGATGAGCTATATAGGCCTCTGATAGCAAGATTATTTATTCAGTCAACCTAGGGGGTATCATCATTCAGGCCGTCCCTATGTGTGGATAGACAGAAAATTGCGATTCTCCTATTAGCATGACCAGAGAATCTGGATTTCATTAAGGACACGAAGGCTAACATTATGCATTATCTTTTAATGCAGTCACAAGCAGCCACACTACATCATAAAGAAAATAGTTCTAGAATGGATTGAACAGATGGTATAAAAGGCATGAGGGCCATACAGACTGCCTCTTTTAAATGAGTAGAAGCAACAAAAGTTCCAAAAGGGTGAGATCCAACTTGATCTTGAGAGTGAAGAATCCAGGAGTCCGGAGGGAAGAAACGAAGTAAGGAGGAATCAAGGATGATGAGAATAATCCTTTGGGCGGAATTGTCTGGAAAGAAGGATGAAAATGTTAACTAGATCATAAACTCGAGCGATTAAAGCAGTATGATCAAATAAACAGGACGAGACAATCGACAGCAAGATGCATACAATAATAAACAAAGCAATAAATACTCCGTCCAAGGGAGGGACAGGTGGGATAATGTTAGCCTCCGTGTCTTTAATGAAATCCAGATTCTCTGGTCATGCTAATAGGAGAATCGCAATTTCACTACAAGACCGGAGGCTACATTATGCATGTTGGTAGCCGTAAAGGACAACATCAGACATATGCTCGATAGGTTTACAATAGTGATGAGCAAATGTGGATGCATTGGACCAGTCAGCCGCTTTCAGGATATCATCTAATTTACCACCAGACCAGAATGATTTACTGGCCATAGCACCTCTAAGAGGGTGGGCTTGGAATTTAGATGAGTCAACACCAGCAAGGCTCATTGCGTACTTGACCCATCTGGCTATGGAGGAAGAAGAAACTGGTTTAAAGGGTTTAACAAACAAAATAAGGAGTTGATTAGCATCCTGAGGGCGAAGATCTTTCATTCTACAGTCATACTCTTTCATACAGTCTACAACACAGAGTCTTTTGCACAAATCAAAACGAGGGTAAAAAATTGAGTCTGACATTGTTTTGGTTCAAACTTAACGCCATACATATCATATGATCTATTAGAAATATCAAGATATTTGATATCAGAAACTCTACGACATGAGATTAAACATAGGAGAGTTGAAAGTTTAATGGAAAGGCATTTTCTATTAAGAAAAGCGTTATCAAGTCAAGATGAAAAAAGGTCTAAAATAGCCTTAAAATCCCACAAGGATTGGTATTTAGGTCTAAGAGGTCTTTTCAGTCCAATAATTTTCAAAACTCTACAAACGATAACATTCTTACCTACCGTCTTACCATTGACAAGGGAGTGCCCAGCAGAAATTGCTGACCTATAACAATTAATAGATCTATAATAAAGGCCCTTGTCGAATTGTTCAACAAGAAAATTAACTATATGGACGATAGGAGCCTCCACGGGATCCAAGCTCCTTTCCATGCACCAACGAAGCCATTTTCTCCAAATGTTATTGTATCTATAGTGTGTTCCTGGTGCCTAGGATTCTTAGAGGAGAGTGACAGCTGTTGACGAAAGGCCAGACAATTCGTTAGATTGCCTGACACTTTCCAGGCAAGAAGGTTCAAATTCCCTGAAAGAATTAGGGGGTGATCTTCTCCGTCTGTGTTTGTAACCAGACCCTTGTCCGCTGGAATTAGGAAGGGAATGTCGCAAGTCAATTCCAGGGAGGTCGGGAACCATGCCTGAGAAGGCCAAAAGGGAGTTATCAGGATCAGGGAGCACTGGTCTTGTCTCACCTTCTGCAGAACTCTTTGAATCATGGCAAAGGGAGAGAATGCGTAATCCTGAAGGCCTGACCAGCACTGGAGAAAGGCGTTCACTGCAAGAGCGCCCGGGTTCGGCATCCAGCTGAAGTATTTCGGTAACTGGAAAGTCAATCTGCTTGCAAATAAGTCCACATCTAGAGGACCTCAAAAGTGATTCAGAGCATTGAAAACGTTCACATTGAGTTTCCAATCGCTGAAGTCTGAGAGGAATCTCGAGTTCCAATCTGCGGAAATATTCAACTTTCCCGGGAGATTTTCTGCCTTCAGGGAGATCTTCTGTTCTAAGCAAAACATCCAGAGCTTCTCGGCTAAGTTGGAGAGGTCTGCTGATCTGGTCCTGCCAAGGCGGTTGATATAGGAGACTGCGGAGATGTTATCCATCTTGAGGATAACGGATCTGCCCTGAAGTGAGTGTTTGAAGCTCATTAGTGTGTATAAGCCTGCTGTAAATTCTAAGAAGTTTATATGATGGGAGGATTCCGCCATACACCACCAGTGTTTTGGTTGAGGAAGCGAGCGCCCCAACCGTGAAGGCTCACGTCTGATTCCAGGACAAATTCCGGAGTCGAGCCGAAGATTGATTTGCCATTCCAGGCACCCAAATTTTCCAGCCACCAAGAGAGCTCCAACCTGGCTTCCTGATCTAAGTTTACGAGATCTCCGTACCACAGACCAGACCTGAGAGCTTTCCCTTTTATTCTCTGAGGAGGTCGGTAATTCAGAGGTCCCGGAAAGATAGCTTGAATGGAAGAAGAAAGGAGGCCCAGAAGTCTGGCTAACTCCTGCAGGGTTAGAGAGTCTAGTTTTAGAACAGACCTGATCTCTTTCCGAATTTTGGCAATTTTCTTGGTGGGAAGAAGGAGAAGGAATCCCGAGGTGTCTACAGTGACGCCAAAGAACTCCAAGGATTTGGAGGGGGTAAGGATAGATTTTTCCCGGTTTATGATGAAACCGAGACTTTCTATAATGTCTATGGCAGTATTGAGGTCTTTTAGGACTTGTGAATGGAGTTGGGACATGATGAGAATGTCGTCCAGATGAATAATTAAGCGAATCCCCTTTCCCTCAAAAGAGAGACAATAGTTCTCATAATCTTGGTGAAGCACCAAGGGGCAGAGGAAAGACTGAAGGGGAGAGCCTGAAATTGGAAGAGACGATTGTTCCAAATGAACTGAAGGAAGGGTTGATGTTCTTTGGCTATAGGGATGGTAAAGTAAGCATCTTTTAAGTCCAGCTTGACCAAACAGTCTCCTTCTAGGAGGAGGTCCCTTAGGAGGTGAATACCCTCCATTTTGGAGTGTCTGTAAACTAGGTACTTGTTTACTTCTCGAAGGTTTATGACTGGTGTCCAACCCTTTTCCTTTTTTTGAACAAGAAAAAAAGAGTGCTGACACACCTCTTTAGAGACCACGGGACTTCTATAATTGTGCCCTTTTGAAGCATGGAAGCGATCTCCTCTTCTACAATTTTTTGATGGTCCTCTGAAAGAATGAGGGGGTTGGGGGGATGCGTTTCAGAAGGGAGATCGAGAAAATCTATTCTGAAACCTCAACGGCCTCCAGAACCCAGGGGTCTTGAGTTAAGGATTCCCATATATGGTAAAAGTATTGCAGTCTGCCCCCTACCTTTGGGAGGGAAGAAGAAGGAGGAAGAGGAGGACTTACTTTGAGAGTTGGTGTTGTTGGGTGTTCCACGGGATCTGTAACCTCTGTTCCGTGAGCCTCTCCCTCTTTGAGGAAAGAATTGAGGGTTGGACGGGTAGAAGCCTCTTCCTGTCCCTCTGAATGTTGAGAAGGGTCTTTGGCTGCCACGGCCTGAAGAACGACCCCTTCTTCCAGCCTGTCCAAAAAGGTTGGTATTAAAAACACGTTTCATATTGGCTTGGGCCTTGTCAAGAGCAGTAAAGGTGGAGACATATTTCCCGATTGATTTAATCATGTCTTCACCAAAGAGGAGGCCCCTGGGGTTTTGAGATGGCTCTTTTTCAGCCATGTCACACAACTTGGGATTGATCTTGGTGAGGATGGTTCTCCTCCTCTCAATGTTAAGACTGGCATTGGAATTGCCGAGGAGGACATGGGCCCTTTGGCTCCAACCTCTAATGAGGTTGATGTCAGGAGGGGTGTGAGAGATATGACACTCTTCAGCCAAATCTAAAATCCTGGTGAGGGGCCCCAGGATGTCGAGGAGGCGATCCTGGCAGCCCTTAAGGGATCGCTCTAGACCTTTCCTTGGGTCTTTGCCCAGTTTAAATAGAAATGTAATTAAGTCAGGGTCAAGGTTGGGGGTTTGACAGACTTTATCTTGTATGGAAGGCCTAGGGCACTCGGATCTAAGGGTGCTCCGAGTATCTCTTTCGAGTGAATTCCTGAGCCATCTTTTAATAAATTGGGCAACATGGTCTTGAGGAAACCATTTAGAGCTATTGGGGTGGGAGATGTTGAGTGGGGAGAACATTTCCTTGCCCAAGGGGTTGAGGATAGCATTCTTAGAGGAGGAGAGTGAGTCAACCTCAAGTTGGTTGTTGAAATCAGAGTGAAAACCATAAATTGGAAATCAAGGGGGAGGAAGGTTGGGAAGAAACCCAAGTCCCAAGAGGGAAATGTCAACTGCAAGAAAGTTATAAGTTCATTGGCAATACAGTACAAGGTTTAGATAAGCTGAAGGTTCAGGTAGTACAGTGTACTATATTATAAAGTAAGATTAAAATACTTAAAATCAAAGACAAAAGGCAGTAAATACAATACGATTAATGAAATGTAAGGAACATATCTGCTTCAGAGCTGCATTTAAAAGAGGCAGTCTGTTTGGCCCTCATGCCTTTTATACCATCTGTTCAGTCCATTCTTGAACTGCTTTCTTTATGATGTAGTGCGGCTGCTTGTGACTGCATTAGAAGATAATGCATAATGTAGCCTCCGGTCTTGTAATGAAATCCAGTTTTGTTCTTTTCTGAAAAGGGCTTTCTGTCTCAATGATGGGTGTGACTCAAGGACTGTCCATTTAATATCGTCAGGGGAGTGCCCAAATTAGGTGAAATGCGCACCAATTTTGGTGATTAACTTTTTGCACCTAATGTTACTTCGGTGCTCTGTGATTCACACTTTCACTGTTCTCGTTGTCATACCAATGTATTTTAACTTGCATGGGCAGGTGATCAAATATGTGCAATTACGTGTTTTACAGTTGGTGTGTTTTTTCTGCGTCCATGTCAGGGAGTCGTTGAGATGAATTACTTTGGTTGTCTGTGTTAGGGGACAAATATTACATCGGCCACACGGGTAACGTCTTACCACTGGAGGTAAATTCCAGATTGGTCTGTGCACAGACGTGCTGTGCTCTTTTGGTCTTGTGTGAATCAGTATATCCTTAAGATTCGTTGTTCTTTTGTATGTGAACCTTGGGGGGCTAAATGTGGGTGTCCCAGTCTGCAGAATACTCCAATGTTTTTTAATTACTTTTTTATGAAGTTGGATTCTGGAGTGAAAGTGGAGACACATGTCACTACGTTAGATTTTGGTTTGTCTTGGATTTCTAAAAGAGGTTCCCTATTGTTGTTGCGTGCTGTTTTCTGTGCTGCTTTGATACATTTTGTGGGGTACCAACGTTTAGTTAAGTGATTTGCTAACTCGTTTTCTTGTTCAGTGTAATCATTTATTTTGCTGCACTTGTGACGCAGTAGCAAAAACTGTCCGTAGGGTACATTCTACCATAGAGCCTTCAGGTGATGGCTACCATAGTGTAGTAAACTGTGACTGTCAGTTGGTTTTTTGAAGGTTTTTGTTTCTAAGGTTCCTTCAGTCAGACTGATCAACAAGTCTAGAAATGGAAGTTCTGTTTCTGAAATATTGGCAGTAAAGTGTAGATACGGATTTAATTCATTGATCCATAGGATGAAAGTAGTATACGCGTAAAGGTGACACAGGGGGCTTGTAAATCTGCCCTTTTGATCCTAAATTTCAGTCCTGAAGATATCATATTAGCAAAATCCTGATCATTGAAATTTAAATGATAATTTCTCTGTAGAGCTTTACATTTCTGTTAGTCAATTTTGTATCTGTGAGCCAATTTAGACAACCCATCATGAGCCTCTCCTGGACGTCTAGTAGTGTCTCTGCACATGAACAATAACTCATTATCTTGATAAGCATTTAATTGGGACATGTCAAGATTTCCAAGTATAATTTCTTCAAATTCGAGTTTCAACTTGGCCACATCTATCATCTTTTCCTTGCATTCCCACTACCAGTTGGGGTGTCTATCCCTTTGAACCAATCATCAAGTTCTCGAGCAATAAGACCAGGTTGTTCCCCTGGGGTATTAAGAATGAAACACAATTTTTATCAGGTGGTGAGTGTGGTAAATAATTTTCCTTTACCAGGACTGAATTTGATACAGAAACATAATAAAATAGCTCAGTAAAATGAGAGGCAGAATCCGTGGTATTAGAGGTTCGGAATGGGCTTTATTCCAATAATCGATTATAATCGGATGCTCCAAGTTCCATCACCACGGGGGTTCAGGAAGTGAAGTACATACATTATTGACATGAAATGACTTTTATAGTACATACATTACAATGAAGCGAATGCAGTAGGCGTAACAATTGATAAGGAAAATGACGAGTTGTCTGCGTAACCGAAAATGGGTGGAACAAGGAGTAAAAAGGAACATAATTGGTTGTGATGTCACCTATAGGTGGATCTATAAGATAATACTTGGCATAGATGCGCGCGCAGCAGCATGACGTGTAATTGACGTGTAACTAGGGGGTGAAGGGGACTTGACATTTAGCTCTACATGTGGAGACAAGAAGTCTGGGGGGTCAAGTCAACCTAATCCCAAATCATATCTAACATCCTATGTTTAAAGAACTATGTTATCCATAAAAGAAGGACTCTCGGACAGAATCTATTCTATACTGACTGTGCGTGCGTGTACAAGCGTCTAAGTGTCTACACTAAATGCGAGGGGGTAGAAATATTCCATGGTGACAGGACTATGAATTACTTGCATGAGGACAGGGAAGCCGGGCCCTTTGCTTGGTAACTGGAAGAATGTTTACTTAAACTACTAGGCAGGAATGCATCGGCTGAGGGGGAAGCAGATAATTCGAAGGTGAAATACAGTTCTTGGCAGAGAATAGGCTGATGTCAGGCTTCGTGAGCCGCGCAGAGAATGAGACAAAGTTCATGGTCACAGATGCAGGCTCGAACTGGAGCTTTCAGAGGCAGAAAGCAAAAAGAGTTTGATGACAGAATCTGGGCCTACTTGCCTGGACTGTAAAATGGCATAAGTGAACCATATAAAGCCGGTGGCCTTTCGTACTTAGGAATGGAATATCCGGCCTATTCATGGCGGATCTGACAGAGGACATGTTGACGGTGGACGCACATGTATTTGCGTCTTCATAACTGGAACTGGAGGGAACATACATGTACTTGTGACATGCACATAGAACCGTTGGGGTCCAAGATAGGGGACATAACTGACCAGAAAAATCCATATTTCCACATTCCCTCCTTGTCCCCTACTTGCCCGTTAAGAGATATCAATCTTCATTAATCCATTGATCTGTTAATATAACATCATTTGTTCTTCTTTCTTCTTCCGTGACGAATGAAATCTTGGTGGTGGAATACATGATGTGGCACACAGACCACAGATCGCTGGTCCACATTGTAGACATAGACAGCAACTGAATAGTATGAGAAGGCCAATACCTAGGAAGGATAGAACTCTCCATCCCCAGGCTGATATCACACTCCAAAACCAACTGGACCAAGTCCAAGTGCCTGGGTTCTGGTGTATCTGGTTTACAATCTTATGAAGGCGAGTTATGGCTTTATATACTGATGGCGAATTTTCTGGTATGAATACGCAGCAGCTTGATCCGATGACCCTACAAGCTCCGCCCCTATCAGCCAGGATGACGTCAAGGACAAGACGATTTTGAAGCACAACAATCCGCATAGCAGACTGCTCTTCTGTTAAATTGCCTAGGGCGGAAATAGTTTCATTCACTACTGCTTCAAGGGTTCTAGTTAATCTACGTATCAGTTTACTATTAGTAACAGTACCTATATAGGGAAAGATGCCTTTATTGAAATCTGTGTATTTCTCCCATGCTGTTTCAGTATAATCGACAATTGGGAGATCTCTCCGCTCTCTGTTGTGTACTAAATGAATATTTCTGTAATAATCCGGAGGAGCTAGAAAAACAGGTGGCAAAAGGAATGCAATGTAGCAGGTACCGTCCCAGTCTAGAGGCAGACGCATATATGCAGTCTGACCACATATAAAGTAGGAGTGGTGATAAGCTCTAAATGAAGATTTGCCTTGATCACTGAATTCTACTATAGTAGTGCATTTACTATGGCCCATATGTATGGAACCAACCTTTCTTACACATAATTCCCCTTTTGCTGGGAATACTGACATGGTGGGTAAGACTAGTTCAACTTCGGATATGACATTTAGAATCATGGGATTAGGTGTAAAATTACCTAATCCATATACTTCATTTTCTAGATTAGTTCCTGTTCTTTTGGGGCGACCCTCCTTGTCAGGGTAGCAGACCTTGAGTAAAACTAGGTTCAGATTTCCCCATACCCACTGATCTTGGTAAACAGCTGTGTCTGAATCTATGGAATTGATTAAACTAAACCATGCTCCACAGGAGCCGTTATGTGTAAATGGGTGTGGAAAGAATGGCAGGACTCCTTCATAATTCTGATAGGGAGGGAGCCGACCACACACCCAACAATTAGTGGCATTACTAGTCTGATGGGAATGATGTAACATACTAATGAAAGTGTTATTGCGCAGCGCAAGTCTATAAGACAATTCATGCGGAGGTAAGTCACTAAAAGAATGTTCAGCAGTAACATTATAAACATGTCTAGAAATAGGGTAATATATGTGCAACAATATGCTTGCAGTAATTATTAAAAGACTCAAGAAAAACAAGATTATTAATGTCACTATGCAATGGCTACGCAGTAATTTACAATACGCCTGTCGTTTCATCATTTTTCGCGACTGTCCATGATTCAGGTCTAGAGGATACATGTCAGAGACAGATTCAACCGCTTCACCTAGGAGAGGACTTAAACAATCAAACCGTCTGACGTTCTAGGCCTCAATTTAGCTTTATAGAGTTCATTTTCAGTTTTTTCAACCAAAGGAAGTTTTGAATTAGTCTGTGAGGGAGTGCAGGGCACAATGTCTATACCCGAGTATTGTCCATGAAATTTCTTGATATGACTTGAATGAATCCAGCCCTTGCGGCCCTCGATCTTCACGGCTGTCCTTGTGGTTAGCAGAACCAACTTGGGTGTCTTCCACCTGGGCTCCAGCTGAGTCTTTCGGTCGAAATTTCTCACAAATACAATATCACCCGGAACTACGTCATGGGGTTTCACCTCAGTGTTGTCGGGAAAGGCTGCAGCTACCTGTGAACGACAAGATTGTAGTGCAGACATCAAGGACGCCAAGTAATCTGTCAGCATATTACAGTCAACATCAGTTATTTTGCGTGGAATAGGCGTCCCCCACATATTTGGTGGTCTGCCGAAGATCACCTCATACGGGGATAGCCCTGTTCGAGAGTGTGCTACCATTCTCATGTAAAAGAGTGCAACTGGTAATGCTACTACCCAGTCGACACCTTTCTCTCTGCATATTTTGGACAATCTGATTTTCAGTATCTGGTTATGTCTTTCTACGAGACCTGCTGCCTCGGGGTGTCGGACACAGTGGAATTTCCACTGATATCCTAACAGAAGTGAAACATGTTTCATTAATTCGGATGAGAACGGCTGGCCGTTATCTGAGTAGACAACACGTGGTAAACCGTATCGTGGGAAGAATTCTCGAACCAACTGTTTGGCAGTAGTCGGGGCAGTGTAATCTGAAACCGGGTATGCCTCCGTCCAACGGGACAGAGCGCAGACGACTACGAGAACATATTTGAATCCTCGACATCGTTCCATCTGGATATAATCCATCTGGAGCACTTCAAAAGGGTGATCAGGAGGATGAAATCCACCTTGTTCTACGGGAACGCTTTTTCCTGGGTTAAACTGACAACAGATCATACAGGTACGGACTTTTTGCTTTGCGGCTGCTCGTAAATGTTTATTGAACCAAATGTGTTGAATGCTGTCTAGCATAGCTTTTTCTCCGAGATGTGCTGGACTATGTGTAGTGTTAATTATAACTTGGACCATTGAATCAGGAAGGAACCATACAGACTTTTCCTTCATCATCCATCCTTGGTCCGTTTGGATCCCTCCTAATTCAGTCCATTTCTTTATTTCGTCTTGTGTAGCATGTGTCTGTATGTCAATTACGTCAAGAGTAGGATCTTTAACTGTCATACAATGTGTCGGCATCGGGACTATTGTCTTTGTCATGTCGGGGGTTTGAGTTTGAGCAGTCTGTTTAGCTGTTCTGTCGGCTAGATCATTGCCTTGGGAAATGATATCAGTAACCTTCGTATGAGCCTTACATTTCATAATTGATATTGCAGTGGGCCGATGTATTGCATCTAATAAAGCATGAATGAGGGGTCCGTGCTGAATGTGGGCACCGTGGGAAGTTAAATAACCTCTCTCTCGCCACAGCACGCCGAAGTCATGTACAACTCCGAATGCATAACGTGAATCAGTGTATATGTTGACTTTTTTATTCGTGGCTTGAATACAGGCTTGTGTCAGAGCGATGAGCTCTGCGGCTTGAGCTGACAAAGTATTTATACGATTAGTTTCAATGACTTCAGTATCTGTTGTGACTGCGTAAGCGGCCACTAACTCTCCTGTACTTGTTCTCATACATGAACCATCTACATACAACGTCAGGTCTGGATCTGACAATGGGACATCGGTTAAGTCTTGTCTGGGTTTTGTCGTTATAGTAATAACTTCAATACAGTCATGAGCTAGTGGGTCTGTTCCGGTTACTGGCAAAAGTGTGGCAGGATTCAATGTGTTACAGCGTCTGATTTCTATGTGTGGCTGAAACAATGTAAGTTCATACCCTGTAAGTCGCGCTATAGTCAAGTGTTGTGTTTGCGTTCTATTTACAAGAACCTCTACTGCGTGTGGTACTTGAACTGTCAATGGATGTCCTAACACTATGGCATCGCTTTGTCTGATTGCTAAAGCTGTCGCTGCTACTGATTTCAGGCATGCAGGCAAAGCCTGAGCTACGGGATCTAATGTACTAGAAAAATAAGCACATGGTTTGTGTGCTCCTGCTTGTTCCTGTGTGAGTACTGACAAGGCAGTACCTTCGCGTTCTGTAACAAAGAGTGTAAACTGTTTTCTGTAACATGGCGTTGCTAAAACAGGTGCTTGACATAAAGCTTTCTTTAGGCTTTCAAAAGCTTGTGTATGTTCCTGAGTCCAAGGGAGAACAGTCGATGTGGCTGCCTCCTGTGTTGTCAACTGAATGAGTGGTTTTGCTAGAAATGCATACTGAGGGATCCACTGTCTACAGTATGAAGTGAGGCCTATGAAAGCCCGTACTTCCTTTTGTGTCTTGGGCATTGGCATGTTAGCTATTAACTGAATGCGGTCGGGTGTAAGCTGTCTTCCCTCCTTGGACAGCGAGTGTCCAAGATAAACAACTCGCTGGACACAGAATTGCAGCTTAGAAGGGGACACCTTGTGCCCCTTTTCGGCTAGAAATTTTAAAACTGTCAGTGATGCTTTTTCACATTCTGGTTCGCTTCTTGCAGTGATCAATAAATCATCGACGTATTGGAGCAGAGCAGTGTTAACTGGCATGTGGATACTATCGAGTTCTCGTTTCAGTGCTTGGCTATAGATGCTGGGGCTTTCTGTAAATCCTTGAGGTGCGCGTGAGAATTTAAAGCTACGCCCATTTAAACTAAATCCGAACAAATATTGGCTTTCCGGATCTATTGGGACGCTGAAAAAAGCATTCTTGAGATCAATTACAGTAAAGAATGTTGCTTCGGAATCAATGGCTGTCAGTAATGACGAGATATCTGGGACCACAGGGAATTGTGGCACAATGCATTTGTTTAACTCGCGCAGATCAATAACCAATCGATAGACTGGCGGGGCCTTAGGATCTGTTCGTTTAAGAATCGGAATTATCGGTGAATTACATACATTGGAGTCCGTTTCCACGACTACTCCTTGGGCAATGAGCTCGTCAATGATTTGTAGTAAAGCCACTACAGCATCTGGTGGTAACTTGTATTGTCGCATTCGTGGTAGTACCACTCCTGCCTTTAATGTGACTCGATATGGTGTAATATTCATGCGTCCAACATCAGTAGGGCCTTGTGCCCATAGATGTGTAGGTAATGTCTGTAGTCGGGGATCCATGTCTCTAGACACATAGTGACCTTTAAAATCACGTAAAAACAACCTTACTCCTTCCGGAGAACAACATATTATGGCTCCTAGAGCTTTCAACGTTTTTATTCCTAGCAAGTTTTCTGGACATGATTTAGTAAGCAATAAATCTGTAGTTCGGGTCAGAGGTCCTATCGTAAGTGGCAGTGGCTGTGATACTTCATTAACAATAGGTTTTCCTGAAAAACCAAGGGAAATATTCTGTGAGCCTGAGAGGGGTGCCCCTGGAACTTCACTACGTTTTATGGTCGTTCGACTTGCCCCTGTATCGAGTAGAAATTTTCTGTCTTGGCCTAATAATTCACTATGTACATAAGGTCCTTCTTGATCTACTGGGATTTCAATAAGGGGTAAGTCAACTTCCCTCTCTAGGCTAGTTCATGCGTAACGCTGATACTCAGGATATTCATACTGTGCGGTCTGATACATTTGTCGTGTTGTTGTCTGTGTGGCAGCAACAGGCAACGGTGGTGCAGCTGGCACAAACTGTACTGGCTGTTGTGCGGCTGGCATGGCCTGGGCATGCTGCGGGGCTCCTTGTTCATTCTGCTCGTCTAAATGGCCGTGATCTTTCTTGTGTTTTACCTATGCTGATATTATGTTTTAAAACTGGACAATCGTGTACGTAATGACCTGGCTTTTTACAATAATTGCATGTCCCTTTTACGGGTCCTGCTGAATCGGAATGTGTCATACCCTTTTTATGTCCTTCAGCTGGAACTGTCTGGGAAACTAGCATTTTCATTTTCGTGTCTTTCATGCGTCTGTGTTCATGTTCTTGTTCCTCTCTAATTCTATTGTGATGGTACTGTAACATTTGTAACATTTGTGATGGAGTGTTACCTTGCCAGGTACTCTCGAATTTTAATACTCTATTCTTTACTGGGGGCAGGGCATTTTCTACTAATTTTGTTACAAACAGATGTGGGTATGATTCGCTACTTGCTTTTATGCCACTATTTATACCAAAACATTTTTCAAATCGGGCATAGTAATCACTAGTGTCTTCATCTTGCTTCTGTTTACAGGCTGAAATTGTACCCCAATCTTCCTTTTTCGTAGTTAATAAACGTGGCAGTACCTGTACTAATAAACCTGGCAGTGCTTTAGTTTTATCCCCAAGTCCTGCTCCTGCAGTTCGGGCCTTTTCTTCTGCTTCTAACACTGACCATTCTATCTTTTGGTCTCCTACCTCCCACTCTTTTTCCTTGAGTTTCTCATAAATACCAGCAGGCATCAATACCTTTAATATTGTCATAATGTCGGGATAGGTATACTCTCCCATGAGTAGCATGTCTTTAATTTCTCGGTGAAAACCCGCTGGATCTTTGTCATGACTGGGTACCACTTTTTTCATTTGTAACAATTCTATTTTTGATATGGGCGTATATACAAATACGCGCTTAAACTCGTTGTCCTCGCCTTTTATTGGGTGTACTTCTCGTAAGGGATTCTGTCTATCCATGTGATACGTGGTTCTTTTCTTGACGGGCAATGAGACACGGTCTGAACATACAAAAAGAATATACTGCTTTCTTGATTCTAGAATTTCTTTAATTAATTTAGTACCTGAACCTCTCCATTTATTCATAAGCAATTCGGTCAATATGTCAGGTAAGGGACCAGGGTCCGAATGCTGACTCCGATATAGTATAATGAGTTGTTGAATCATATAAATCCCAGCTAACCTCTGTTCGTCTGGGGTGAGATTCAAAAATGTGCGTGCTACTGTATCATCACTATATTTTCCGGGACTGTCCACCCAATGGACAGCTGCCCTGGCTAAATCTTGTTCATCCATAGAATCGAGAAAATGATAACCCCTTCGTTCTTGGAGTAGTTTGTCGGCGGTTTGGAACGAATGCTCGTTAGACCTTATATTAATTATAGGTATTTGGAAATTCCTTTTATTATCTGGACATATCGGACGTATCGAGTCAGTAAGACATCTATTACTATTACAAGATCTTCCTCTACCTACATAGGCTATGGTGTCCGACTGTCCGGTGGGCAGTCCTGACCCTTCTTCCTCGCTTTGTTCGAACTCGTCTACCTCTAATCTCTCTTCGTGTAGGCGTTCTATTTCTTTACGGATCTTTCGGCACATGGCTATTATACAATTCTGTTTATCATGTCTCCCTTCTGATATATTCTGGCTCCATCTTGTAAGAATTTTCATTGCTTCCGGGTCTACCCCCGGTCGGTCTTGATTTCTGATCACACAGTTTATGAGGAAACGTAACAGTTCCCCCTGTATCTCTACTTTCTGGTATTCCATAGCTCTGTTAATACATTCTGGATCTCGCCCTGTTTGGACAAAATGATATATTTTATCTAGATGCTCAGTCATTCCTGGTAACTTTCCTAAATACACTGCGGCTCGTCTGATACGCAATGATGCCAGGGTCATTTCGTCCTCTTTACCGGGCACAGGGTCATATCTGCAATCTATAAGAAGTTCCTTCAGCGTACGGGCACTTATGAGTTTCGGTGTACGTGGATGTGCTGACTCTTGAAAAGTAAGTTTATTTATTCTGGGTGGCGTAGAAAAAATGTTGCTAGCACCTCCCGTAGCCCCATCTGGGGTGTCGGGCGTGAAAGGATTCGTCGAACGTGACACAGCAACTACAGGTGTGGACACAGCTATAGAAGTAGCTGTAGGAGCGGATGCAGAAACAGATGTGCTTGCCGGAACTTGTGACTCGATTTGTTGCTGTAGGGATACGGGCACTGGATCTTGGCGTTGAACCTCCCTGATATGCGGTCTATGTGGGGCGGAATTTGCATACTCGGGAGCTGCGTCATCTAAATATGAGGAAAGAAAAACATCTTCTGCGGTTCTAGGATGCCCCTTAGGATGTACCTTTATTGGGAACAAATGGGGGTGGCAAGTCTTTCGGTATTTCTGGAGTAGCCTTAGGTAATCCTTCGGCCAGAAGGGGATACATACCATTCATAAGGGCGTTTCTTTGCCTATCTACTTGTTCTGATTTCACTCGGATCCCTTCCTCAATTAATAGATTCTCTCGAACTTTATTTGAACTTTCTTTATTCTTTTCTTCCTGTCTACGTGCTTTTTCTGTGCGTCTATGAGATACTTTACGCCATAACTCAACGGCGTCTTTCTGTGACTGTCTGACCTTCCTTTTCCATAACTCTTCCTCAACTTTCATGATGCACTCTGCATCCCAGGTTCCCGCTGTGGGCCACCTCTGACTTTCTGGTAATCCCTTGGTGTAGTCTACCCATAAATCAAGAAATAATATAGCGTCTAAGCCATGTTTGTGATACATAAAGTGCCCTGGAGTGTCCCTAGGAGGAATAGGAACGGCTTCTTCGAGAACCCCTTTTCTCGTAGTGATCTGTCTTAATTTCGAAAAGAGCGGCATATTGAGAACTGACCTTATACTTGATTTTGACCAACTGACCTGATACTTGAATTTGAACAGACTTAATACAATAAACACGATAATGAACAGTCATTCATACCACAATATGCAGGACGTTTTTAAACACATTAAACATTAAACATTAAACCTTTAACTGAAACAACAATGATGATCGTCTGCATAACTAATCACCAAGCTTAATTCTTGATACTTCGGAATACTTGATATACTGCTAAACAGTACAGATACACTGCTAAAACAGTGCAGACCGGATTTGTGTACCCAAACCCGTCTTGACCGGCACAACCTATGTGCACGTCAGAAATGCCTCCCCAGCAATGGTACTCACCGGGTAGCTTCGGAAACGGAAGGCCTCGGTAACTTGAACTTGAACCGGACCGGACTCGACTCGACTCGTCGGACACTGGACTTGACTTCGAACTGGTGGGTCTCTGTATACCTCGGATCTTGCTCTCTCAGCTAGGCTCTGGTCGGGATACTTCGCACTTCTCACCGCCTCGTCTGGGTGTTGATCGCAGTCTCAGTCGCCCCCGCTTGACCGGAGGGAGATACAGGAAATCCTGCTGGTACGCGTTATTGTCCGTCCAGCTGTGGCAGGGGACCGGGCCTGCAACTCACCGCCGGCGCGTGAGATGAGAAAGTGTCCCTGTTCGGGCGCCATTCATGTGGTAAATAATTTTCCTTTACCAGGACTGAATTTGATACAGAAACATAATAAAATAGCTCAGTAAAATGAGAGGCAGAATCCGTGGTATTAGAGGTTCGGAATGGGCTTTATTCCAATAATCGATTATAATCGGATGCTCCAAGTTCCATCACCACGGGGGTTCAGGAAGTGAAGTACATACATTATTGACATGAAATGACTTTTATAGTACATACATTACAATGAAGCGAATGCAGTAGGCGTAACAATTGATAAGGAAAATGACGAGTTGTCTGCGTAACCGAAAATGGGTGGAACAAGGAGTAAAAAGGAACATAATTGGTTGTGATGTCACCTATAGGTGGATCTATAAGATAATACTTGGCATAGATGCGCGCGCAGCAGCATGACGTGTAATTGACGTGTAACTAGGGGGTGAAGGGGACTTGACATTTAGCTCTACATGTGGAGACAAGAAGTCTGGGGGGTCAAGTCAACCTAATCCCAAATCATATCTAACATCCTATGTTTAAAGAACTATGTTATCCATAAAAGAAGGACTCTCGGACAGAATCTATTCTATACTGACTGTGCGTGCGTGTACAAGCGTCTAAGTGTCTACACTAAATGCGAGGGGGTAGAAATATTCCATGGTGACAGGACTATGAATTACTTGCATGAGGACAGGGAAGCCGGGCCCTTTGCTTGGTAACTGGAAGAATGTTTACTTAAACTACTAGGCAGGAATGCATCGGCTGAGGGGGAAGCAGATAATTCGAAGGTGAAATACAGTTCTTGGCAGAGAATAGGCTGATGTCAGGCTTCGTGAGCCGCGCAGAGAATGAGACAAAGTTCATGGTCACAGATGCAGGCTCGAACTGGAGCTTTCAGAGGCAGAAAGCAAAAAGAGTTTGATGACAGAATCTGGGCCTACTTGCCTGGACTGTAAAATGGCATAAGTGAACCATATAAAGCCGGTGGCCTTTCGTACTTAGGAATGGAATATCCGGCCTATTCATGGCGGATCTGACAGAGGACATGTTGACGGTGGACGCACATGTATTTGCGTCTTCATAACTGGAACTGGAGGGAACATACATGTACTTGTGACATGCACATAGAACCGTTGGGGTCCAAGATAGGGGACATAACTGACCAGAAAAATCCATATTTCCACATGAGTTCAAAAGACATATGTCAGAACCTGGGGAGCCCATAGGTATTCCTGTCCTGGGGGTACTATGATTAACACTTCGGGAAACAGTTGTGTTGGGTACGAAAAAGTTGGGCGTTCTTTGGGAAAACCTTCCAGTTGGATCAAACCTTGTCTTGTTTAATGCAGGGTCTGCACATGCAACTCATAGAGTATTTACTGTTGGAACCGAAGGAACCTGAGGATTTGAATTGGTCTCATTGTTGAGGATTACTAACTGAAGAACTCATTCCAATAGGAACAGCCAAAGTATGTGTAGTATTACCTGCCAATCCAGGTATATACAGAGGAACTACAGGACTAATTGTGACAGGAACAATCAGTGCATCTGGAACATTTAGCGTAGTTGCATTTTGACCTGAACTCCGGTGAGGGCCATTAACAAGTGAGTGGGACTTTAATGCCGGTATAGCCCAGCTCCGGGCGGCTATTCCACCACTACAAGACAGAATGCGCTAAAAAATTAAACAAAGGCCTCACAGAGCCTGAGTAGATTAAAATCCCCTCAGGATCCATGAGGTCTTTGTTCACAGCAACAACTGTGAATGACAACATTGGAATGTTGTAGCTCCGGGCTTCTACCGGCCATTAGAAGCCCAAGAAGCCCAGAGCACTCCATTGTTTTCAATTGAGCTACCAACATTGCAATGTTCTAATAATAGTTATAACATAGCATAAAAGGGCCATATAAAAGATTTAGATAGGATTAGGCATTTTTCTTACAGTATTTGGGATACTATTGTTTTATTTGCAGCATTCTTGTATGTTCATTTGGTGGGGAGGCTTCCATTATTTTGTTAAATTTGGGATGGGGTAGGTATCTCTCTATCTATGATGCTATGCTTCATGTGTTTACTGGGCCATGCAGCCCTGTTAACTTCCATGCTATTCCACAAGTGATGCTTGGCCAACCAGCCTCTTTTTGTCAGACTATTCTCTATAGCGCTGATTCACAAAGCTGAGGATGCACAATTGTGAGAGGCATTTGGCTAATGTGTCAATGGCACAGATCCCAATTCCTGAACAGTATTTGGGGGAAGGGATAGGCCAGGCAGTGAGAACAGCTGCCGTGCTCAATTTGAAGCAAAACCCCGATTTTCACTCCCGCTTGAGTCTGTCTTTAACATTTCTGTTGGCACTGCCAGAAAGAATACTTCCCCAGTTTGGGGAACTTGTAATGCCTTTAATGCAGTCTGTATCATTGGTATGTTGATGTATGTAGCAGACCAGGGGACAAAGGATGTGGCACCTGGGGCAAACAGAGTCAGTTGAAAGTTAATTGAATGGCAAAGTAAAGGTTCTCAGAAACACACTTACAGAAACTGAAAATAAGGGTAGTTTTGAATTCAGCTTTTCAATTCACTGTGTTTAACTTCAGTCACATAGCTAGACCTATTGACGCCCAGGGCGGTCCCTGAGTTTGCCGCCCAGTACAGGTAAGATCCTGGGCATGGGTGGCGCTCGCTAGACGCCTTGTTCTCCGGAGGGTGGTAGTCGACATACAACTTGCTCACCTCCGCTGCCCCCGAAAAGAGTGCTTCCCCCCTCCTCTCCCAGCTACACTACTGTTTAACTTTGAAGAAAGGTGATGGTGAAGGAGATGGTGCACGCACAGGTCCAAAAGTCAGGACACTGGCCACTACCCCCAGCATGCTTGCATCCGCAACGCGAGCCTGACCTGGGAATGGATAAATGAGACACAACCAACAAAACAGCATTTGGAATCTACTGTCCCAAAGAAGGAGTAGAGGGGACATCTGAAAGCTTTATTCTCTGTGTGGGATGATGTGATGCTAATTGGGCCACAGGAGACAAATGGTCAAGTGCAGAAGGATCCATGCTGCACTGTTCAGTGAAAGCCACTGCATCTTGACCTCAGCCTTCATTTTTGGAGTGACATTGTCAGTCCTTACTGCTACTAAGACTGAACAGATCTTGGAAATTAGGGGGCCAAAGACAGGGGAGAATGTCCGCCTATGAATTCATTTTCTAGTTTCTGTACTGGTGAGAGAGATCTGTTGTCTGTAGGTATGGGGTAGGGATTTCTATTAGACCTAAAGGTAACCTGCTGCTTGTCAAAGGCCTACTCAGCCTTTTATCACTCCCATTTTAATTAAAAAAAAATTGATTGTTTTAGGTCCAGCAAATATTCTATTTGGAGTGTACTCCAACTAATGGTCAATGTAGTGCGAATACAGCTCATTTAGGCACTGTGCAGGTATCAAAATATATCTACAAGCTACCCCTAAATATGTTATCAGCCGACCCCTCCCCCCCAATCTCTGGCCCACCCGGTAAGGTATTTTAAACAGTAGTGCAAAAGCCTCCGTGAATTTGCAGCAAAATGTAGATTTTTTTTTTCCCCAGGTCTAGAAGGGCCAGGGTATCCCTACCAAGGCCCCTTATGTTTTTTTTAACCTTTTACCTATGGCTTGGGAGTGAGTCCCAAGTCCTAAGATGGCAGCAGACATATCCTTATTGATGTGGTGGCAGCAAATCAGATCTTCCCATGAGATCTGTTGGCCTACAGATCCTCTGCAGCGTGATATATACAAAGTTTTTGAATCTTAATTGCTCAAAACCTACTGAACAACAAATTACAAAAAGCACTTTTATTGGTCCACGATCTAGTTTTCTGCGTAACTTAATGTAAATCCGCTCGGTTGTTTGATCTGTAGCTGTGTCTAAATTTCCCATGGAAAAATTAATGAGGAAAATACATGTTGGGACACCCTCTTTCTTGGCACCTGCTTGAGAGTTCACCACAAAACTTTGAATGCGCAAACTAGACAAAAAGGAAATCTTTTTTCACTCTTTGCAAAACTTTTGTGAAAATTTGTAAAACGGCGCCAAAGTTATTAGCAACACAAAAAAACATTTCCCATGGAAACACAATCAAACTATAACTACCCAGTGGCGACTGCTACCAGGTATATAAATATACATGTTTGTTTAAAATGTAGAGATCAGACTTTTTGTGGATGTGTGTTTATGTCTTTTTTGATACATGTATCAAAACTAGGGCTGTGCAGTTCCTCTCGATCAGGGGGATTTCTTATGGTCCAGGATAAAGGAAAAAGCTCCAATAGGAGCAGGTGTCCTCACACCCCCGGAAGGTGTCATGCTTCATCATTTGGGCATGCTCCTCGTTGGGCCAGCGCTGCAATGCCCGATGGGCACCCACTAGGGGGCTCTTTGCCAGAGATCTTTTAAATGCCGTAAGGTGAAGTGTGGGTGTGTGGGTTGTGTTGTGTAGTGTGGTGATTGGAGGTGGGTTAAAATAGGTATAGCAATATAACATATTAGAACATTTAATGAAAAAAGCACACTATCCTAAGTAAAAAATGTGGTGCTCAATTAAGATATAATGGTCTTTACTGAGCAAGGTGTGTCAATTGGTTGCATGATGTGGTCAACATGTTTCTTGCCTTTGGTTGTCCACACAGGAGCAAGTGGCAATTCTTCAGGACCTGGTATTATACACCTACATTACGTTGTGACTTGATTCAAAAGGTAAATACAAGTGATGTTGTAATCAGTCACATTACAGGTCACAAAGCACAATTTTACCTGGACCTGGTCAGAAAAAATAAATAAACTGGAACACAAAAAGGCTGTAGAATTGGCTGCATGCCTTAGTGATTCAAAGATTTGCACTTTCAACACCCTTCCTGGAAAATGTGCAAAGGAACACAGGATTTATGAGAAAAACAATTATTATTTGGTTGAATGTCGATCTAGCTTGTAGAGACAATATTTGTAGCACAACTCACCATCGTTTAAGGCTAAATGAGACCACAGGAGGCTATTGCAGAGCAAAACACTTAGTCGCGTCCTGAGGGGGGCAAGTGGAGAAAATAGTTTTAAAAGGCATACTCTTGCCAAGGTTCAAGCGGCGGGTGCCTACCTGCTCCGTTTTTACTTACTTGGATGGGGATTGGTGTCCTTTTTTGGACCTACCCTGGCTCTGCTGCTTTGAGGTAATGCAGAGCTCTGGAAGGAAGGAATAAGTGCCTCCAATTCCTTCCGCATTACATCAACACTTGCGTGTGTGCGTGCATCCAGCGTCCAGAATGCTGACCTAGTCCACCATGTTGGGGTATGCAGAAGTAGGCTGAAAAAGAATCTTCGAGTAGGCCATCTGTAATTTTATACGGCATAAAAAATGCAGCAAATTTACAACATGACGCATCTAGGGAGATGCGTCACGTTGTAAAGCCCTGCATGACATTATACCTGCGTCAGGTATAATGTATGCAGGGTAGGCGTTCCCATGCAGGAAAACCTCATAAAAGTGATGCAGTGAAATCTACAAGATTTCACTGCCTGATTTTTAGGATGCCACTGCGTCAAAACCGTACGCCTGCTTGAAGCAGGCTTAAGGTGTGATGCAGTGTATTGGGAATTGGCCACAACACGCATTGCTGGAGTTGTGTCGTGCTTGCGACACGACTCCAGCAATGCATGACTTTTCCGCCAACAGATGCGTCAGAATTTCTGACACATCTGTCAAACCTTGCGCCATAGTGCGCCGTATTGTAAATACGGTGCATCTATGGTGGCGCAAGGTTTTTCACTCAGGCGCAGGGAAACTGACTCATCTAGATAGATGCGTCAGTTTCTTGTAAATCTGCCCCAAAGAGTTAGTTGCCAATGTTGGAAAGTGAAGTTAGCTGGATAGATGGGAAACCAGATGGGCAAAGAAAAAGGAACCAAGGAAAGTAAGATTACAGTTGCCTCCAGCAGTAACGGAGGAGGAGGATGAGGATATACACATGCTTCCAATGAGAAAAGTGCCTGGTGGAGTTTATGTTCATGTACTTGGAGCAGGACTGAGCTTGCATCATTCACAAATGATTTTTTAAAATTGAAAGAGAACCCAGTGGAATGGTACAGACAGGTTGATTGTTTTGTAGTGAATATTATATTTGAAATTGTGGTTGTAGGTGACTTGTGGATTGATAGCACCATTGGTATTGAGTGGCCCATGAAAGAGCATACAAGACATCCTATATTAAAGATTCTGTCACTAGTAGTGATGAAAAAGTATCATGAGGTGATTACCTTTTTGAAGTCAGAAATCTCTCCTAAAGATACTGACTGGGTCAATATTGACAGAACAACCCAAGAGTCTCAAGAATCAATACCTGCCTATTATTAGAGATTGCTGCAGGCAGTCAAGCAGTATAGTGGGACAGTGACTATTGAGACGAAAGACATGGGACTTTTTGTGTACAGATTTTTGTATGGATTGTAACCAGAGGTTAGTTCAATGATTCAACAGCATTTAACTTGTTGGCAGAGTAAACAATTGAGAAGATATTGAGATATGCCAATTATTGTAGTTATGAATTGGAAATGAAACATAAGAAATTGAAAGAGAAGTTGATGATGGCACAGATGAAAGCTGAACAGCAAGGTCAGAATCAGCCGTTTGTTGGAAATGTTGGTCCCATGCAGGTAGTGTATCCACAAGGGGTAGCCTGTGATGCAAGGTGGATTGATGTGGCGACTTTGAAAAAGTGAAATCCTTGTGACTTTTGTGGCAATTTGGGGCTTTGGAAGCAGGAATGTTGTTGCAATGCTGGTAACATCGCAAATTGAAATCAGGTTCAGAATGGAGGATTTGTGCAATCTCAAGGTAATTACATGGGTCAGACACAGCAAGAACAAAGGTAGATAGTACAAAATTATAACATGCCTCAAAATCAGGTAATGCAGGTTCCACAAGTCCCAATGCTACACAAAATGCAAATTAGGTTTCCAATGTAAACACAAATTCCTTTGTGAATCAGGGCACCTCTCCGCAGTACTCTAGGATGCAAACAGATGAGAATTACAGCTCAGACCTGTCACAATGACAGGGCCTGAGAGGGGAGGAGGATTACATGCTTGGCACAACCTTAGAGGTAGAACAGAGTGGTCCATTCATGGATGGCGAGGTGAATGGTTATCCCATATCATTCGTGATCAACACTGGTGCTACCCACTCTACTGTGAGAACAGCAGAGGTTCCCAACCTACCCCTCTTGAGAGAAAGAATTCAAGTTGTAGGAGTTTCAAATAAACAATTGACTATCCCCGTCTCAGAAGCAGAACCTGTCAAGATAGGGTCCTTTGTAACCCTGGGCGTAGTGGGCGTAGGGGGGCTATGCAGAGGGCCATGGAGGTGCGAACAAACTCTGTGGCCCTCCGCGTGGCCCTCCGCGTAGCCCCGCTACACCACCCGCCTCCACCCCCCCCACCCCTCTATATTAACAATGAATTTTAGTACTTAAAAATAAATTAAAACCCACTTACCTGTACTGCAGCCTCCCTGTGCTGCCCTCCTCCTCTTCGTCGTTGTTTCTTCTAATCCAAGCAAAAACTGCGCAGTACAGGTAAGTGGGTTTTAATTTATTTTTAAATACTAAAATTCATTGTTAATATAGAGGGGGTGCAGGCAGGGGCTGGCCATCTCTGCTATGCTGCAGAGTGTGCAGAGATTTGTCTTCTCCGCGTTCTCCTCGGAACGTGGCGAAGGCAAATCTCCGCACACTCCGCGGGCGGAGAGGAGGTCTCTGACTGGGTCTAGTCCTTTGAAAAGAGACACCGATTTGAGGTGTATGATTCGATTCCTGTGAATCTGCTTGTAAGATACCTTTTGTGTAAGCTGAATTGTTCCATTTACTGTACCCCAAATGACACTGAATTCCAGACTTATGATGAAGATGTTGCCTTTAAACTTGTCAGTTAGAAATCAGAGATCTGATTGTACCCCATGTTGACAGAGGATGATTTGCCCCCAGAGCTGAGCGACATTATGCTACCTGAAGTCTGGGGCTTCTCAGGGAAATACATAGGTCTCATGTGGTCTGGTGTTTAACTAGTCTACATAACTGAGCATCCGAGAATCCCGCAATATAATTTGACCCCAGAAACCACTGCTGGGATTACTCCTGAGCAAGGCATACTGAAGGAGATTATTGGGAGTCTATGTAACTCACACATTATGGGTGTGCAGAAGCCCAGTGGTAAATATCACAGATTGCAGGATTTGAGAAAGATCAACACCATCGTAGTTTTTGTTGTCCTCTAGTAATGAATCCAGCTGTGATTTTGTTTCTGATTCCATGTGAAGCTGAGTGTTTTTCTGTCATTCATTTGAGCCAAGCCTTCTTCTCCACACTGTTGCATGGGGACAGCCAGTTCCTTTTCGCGTTTCAGTTCGGCAGCCATGTTTTGGCATGGTGCCGAGTCCCACAAGGGTATACAGAGAGTCCATCCATCTTCAACCACATGCTTAAAAAGATTCTGGAGTCATTGGTGATGCCCCATCACTCATTTCTAGTACAATACATTGATGCCCTATTGGGGCGTCAAATACACAGGAGGCTTGCAAATGAGATACAATTGCTCTGTTGGATCACTTAGCCGAAAATGGACATAAAGTGACCCCTGCCAAACTGCAGCACTGTAAGAAGGAGGTCTTGCACCTAGGACATTAGATTGATAAGGGAGCGGGGAAGGTGTTACAAGAGTGAATCTCGGCAATTCTAAAAATGAATATGCCAACTACCCAGAAAGAAGTTAGGATGTTTTGGGGAATGTTGGGCTACTGTCGGCAGTGGATTCCCAACTTTTCCCTAGTGGCCAAGCCTTTACAGAGGTTGATACACAGAGATGTGTTAGATCCGGTACCGTGGGATGAAATCTGCATGTGCGCCTTCTCAGACCTGAGAGAAAGTCTCTGTCATGTCCCAGCTCTGGGAATGCCTGATTACAATAAATGTTTAGCAGTGAGAGGAAGGGCTGCACTCTCTCAGTACAAACCCAGAAGCACTGAAATGCTCGCACATCCATTGCCTATTTTTCAGCTTCACTTGACCCAGTAGTTGCTGCTTTACCCGGCTGTCTGAATGCTGTGACTTCCACAGGTGTCAGCATCGAACAATGTAAGAGCATTGTTATGAGTTAACCATTAACTGTTTTTGTCCCCATTCCATTGAAATCTTGTTGACCCGCACCGAGAAACAGTATCTCACCAATATACGCCTTACCAACTATGAGCAGGTCATACTTGCCACTGATAACATTACATTGGAATATAGCACATCCATTACCCCCGCTACTCTTATGCCGTTACCTTGGAATGATGGAATGGAAGTGGAGGTTGAACATGACCGTCTTGATGCTACTGAACTATGCACCAAGGCTAGACCTGGCCTAAAGGTATGCCACTGCCTGAATCTGATTATTATGTGATGTTTGTTGATGGCTCCTGTTTATGAGACCACACAGGAAGCTGAGAGCTGCCTACACAGTCTGTACTGTCTCAGGTCTGATCGAAGCCTTCTGGCTTCAAGGAGTATCTTCTGCACAAGTGGTCATATTGATTGCTCTAACTAGAGCAAGCTGTGTTTCAGACCAGCTGAGAGTGACCATTATCACTGATGGTCAGTATGGCTTTGGTGTTGTTCATGACTTTGGACAGTTATGGGCACAACGTGAATTAATGACCTCTTAAGGGTCACCAATCCACAATGGGGAAAGTGTGCATAATTTGTTGAAGGCATTGCAGCTACCTTTCTCAGATTGCGGTCATGAAGTGCACTGCACATTACAATGGAACTGACTATATCACTATGGGCAACAAGTTGCAGATGACTCTGCTAGGTATTGTGCTTTAAATGTTTGTATTGTCAATGGGAAATACCGCAATGAAAGTACAGGTGACACAAATTACAATCTGTTGTTAACTACAGTTGATACATGGGAGGAAGCTTAGAGGCTACAGTAGGAAGTGTCAGAAGCAAAACAGCAAGGCTGGATTCAAGCTGGTTGTGTCAAAAGAGATGAGGATGGCATTTGGGTTTCAGGAGATGGAAGCCCTGTGCTGCCAGATACCTTGTTACCTTCAATGGTGAAACATTATCGTGGACCTACATGTGTCGGTAGAGATGCCATGGTGCGCTGGTTCAGGCAGACCTGGTTTAGGCCCAGGTTCAGACTGATGACAGAAGGGTTATGTCACAGCTGCGTTGTGTCAGCAGAAGAATGTAGGTAGGCGAATGGTGGTAACACTGAGTCTCATAGGAAGATCAGGAGGTTCCTTCAACAGGATACAACTGGACTTTTTCTAGATGCATGTGTGCAATGGGCTGAGATATGTCCCAGTGATTGTGTGCATCTTCTCACGTAGGGTTGAAGCTTACTCGACCCGGAGGAATGATAGTCTCATAGTGGCTAAGTTGTTGTTGAGGAAATACCATGCCTGAGCTCCTGAAGATATTGTGGGCAGCATTACAAGTCGAACAAAGGCTAAATTGCAGTTATCGGCTGAAGGCTTCCAGAATTGTGGAACAGGTCAATGGGACTTTGAAATCCAGATTGGCTAAACTGTGTGCCTCGACAACTCTGAAATGGCCTGATGCTTTGCCTCTTGTGTTGTTGAGCGTACGCAGTGCTCTAGATAGGAGGACAAATAAAAGAGCAATAAACAAGCCAATGCTGCGTGTAAATTAACCTACAAATTACCGTGACCTGAATGAAACAAGAGCACTAACAACCAATTATTTCATTGGATTTAATCCTGTGAAAATTCTTTTTAGTTCACGATCAAAAACATTTAAAACTGAAACAGTACATATTCATTAGACAGCACATGAAGGACTTAACTTAAAGATGACAATATTGTCATCTTTAAGTTAAGTCCTTCATGTGCTGTTTCAGTTTTAAATGTTTTTGATCGTGAACTAAAAAGAATTTTCACAGGATTAAATCCAACGAAATAATTGGTTGTTAGTGCTCTTGTTTCATTCAGGTCACGGTAATTTGTAGGTTAATTTACACGCAGCATTGGCTTGTTTATTGCTCTTTTATTATAATTGGTTTGGCCTTGCTGCCATACGAGCCAGAACCCCCTTTGGTTTTCTAGATAGGAGGACAGCATTGCTTCCTCATGAAATAATCAAGGGAAGAACCATTAGACTGTCAACTATGCCAGCGAATGCACTTTTGAACATTGCAAATTACATGTTTCTTGATTACCACTAAGGACTGGCTGATGTGGTGTGTTCTGTGGCTCATCAT
This sequence comes from Triturus cristatus, assembly GCF_964204655.1. Classification (NCBI taxonomy): domain Eukaryota; kingdom Metazoa; phylum Chordata; class Amphibia; order Caudata; family Salamandridae; genus Triturus; species Triturus cristatus. The sequence continues at coordinate 1,727,602,210 of NC_140589.1, forward strand.
GTTGGAACGGCTACAGCCCCGCCTCAACAGGAGCAGTGCCATGACCTCAGTCCCGGCGACTGGGTTATGGTGAATAAGCATGTGCGCAAGTTGTTCTTGGAACCTCGGTTGCGAGGCATCTTCAAAGTCATCTTGAGCACTACAACAGCTTTGATGTGCGGAGGTATCCCCACCTGCGTGCATGCTGCCCATACGTGCAGAGTCCCTTGTTCCCTTGATGACATAACAGCACCTGCCCTGAAGTGCTGGTGTTTACAGTGAGACAAAAGGAGTAAGTTAGTCAAGCTGTTTGGGACTAGCAAGAAGCTGGAACAACACTTGTTAGGCCTGAGGGAGGTCTGAGTGAGTCAATAGTTGAAGTCGATATAGAAGGGTCTCATCCTATAGTGTTGACTGTGCCAGATTCAGACCCTTGCAAAAGGCCTAGTGCAGCATTAATGCGAGTTTTACCTGGAAACCGGTGGCAAAGAAGACAAGATAGAGGGAGACACAGTTTGTCTGAAGTGCGTGTGCCACACACTATCCGAGATGATATTGAGTGATCCGGCCTAAGTGCTAATGATGAGGAAGGGCCAGCAGTGACAAGATCAAAGATTGCAAGAGTACTCTGATGAAGGTGCTCTCACCTGAAAGGACATACTTTGCTGTCAATGACTTGGAGAGAGCATTTTGAATATTTTGCTATAAAAATTTGCCTTCAATTGAGTCTCCTTGAACTGAATTTTGTGGCTGAACTGAGTTTTGAAAGTGCATTCACATTAAACAGACTGGGTCAATTTACCCTGAATGTGTTCATTAGTAAGTTTGAACAGCACATTTATTAGAAAGGACTTAATAGCTTTTGCCCAAACTACTAACAGTACTGAGGCACAAGTCTGCTGAAGGAGCATAAGGTTGTCATTTAGAAGAAAACAGAGTATCAAAGGAAGTATCACAAAGATTCTTTGTACATATTTTACAGAAAAAATATTTGAACTTTATTTTGCTGTTTGTACAGGTAGAAACTGACCAAGAGGACTGTGCTGCTATCTTCCACCTAAATGGTCTGACACCAGAGAAACCATGGAGTCATGTACTCCTGGTAGATGTAGATGCACATGTGTGGGATTGTTTTGTTTGTTGTAACATTGATATTAATTTCTTTGCTTGTAATTTTGAGCTTATCCACACCTTCTCATGTAGAGGAGTTTAGGTCTACAAATGTCCCTGAAACACCATTTCCTACTGACAGTAGTTTAGCTTCAATAGATGAGAAAGACTCACATGCAGTTGCATCTAGAAGAGACTATTCACTGAATGTTTATTTCAAATTTCTTTGTGACTATGTTGATACTCTGGATGCTAGAGATTGCTATGTGTGTATGAAATTGCCTGCTTTAGTAAAGAAGGGTATAACTTACCACCATCTTCCCTTGACATATGGAGTTACCTGTAGTTTATTTATATGTTGAGCCTATTTTATGGAAAGGTTCATCTTCAATATTATTATTCAGTATATGACTTGGGGCCTGATTATGAGTACAGTGGTCCGAAGATTGCTGTACTCACAGTGGCGGTCCGACAATCGCCTCCTTGGTGGTCCGACTGCCCAATTATGACCATGGTGGTCTGACCACCACAAGACTGCTGCCACCGCTAGGATCCTGGATCCCTCTACGGTGGAGATGGGGAAAATGGGAGGGATGGGAGGCGGTGCCGATGTCGGCAACGCCGTACCAATCACAACCTGCCTTTCTACTAACCTTTTCATGGCAGGGACACCACCATGAAAAGGTTGGTGGAAAGGCAGGGAAGGGGCCCTAAACAGGGCCCTAGGGTGAATTTGCCCATTTGGCAAAGTGCATGGGAGCACATGTTGTGCCCCCCTCTTATTGCACTGGCATGCATGCACTGTGTGCCATGCATGACATGATTCATGGTACAATGTGCGACCAACGTGCAATTGGTGCTACCATGGTGGCAGCATATTCGTCAGGCTCTCCATGAGCCAAAGCATGTCTCTGCCATGGCACTGCCGACACAACACTGCCAATCAGGCGGTGTAATTGTAATACGGCGGTCAGAGTGCCACCGGCTTTGGCAGCGTTTTCCCGACTGCCTCAACAGCGGTCCAGGATTGAACCACCAAACTCATAATTGGGCTCTTGGTCTTTTCAGAAGTTCTTGTGTTGAAGCATGTGAATCATCAGCCTGATGCTCAAACAGATCATTGATATGATATTGATCCAACAAATAGCAAGAAATGCAAATATAAGAAATTTAATATAAAAAACAAATATTGCCTTCGAGCACACAAATATCATTGTTAAAACCACTGATTTTTACAAATATTGAAATATTGGAAATAACAAATATCGTCACTTATAAATAAATGTAATAATATGTCACAAATATCAATTACCACATTATCAACTACCAAATTATTATAAATTTTATCATAGATTTTAACATACACTATTTACTCCCAATAAACCCTACACTTATTAACATCTATAATTAAATTAAAATATATTACACCCAAAAAAAAATATTCACTACAAAACAAATTACACCTGATTAACATACAATAAATGCACCGAATATATTACTATTACCTATAAACATGAATTCACATTCGAAAATATATTGTAAGAAATAAAACTTGATACATTTATATTTATTTATAACAATTCTAAATTATGCTACATGAATGAAACATAAATTAGCATTTACCAAGCAAGGATTCAACTAATAAAAAATATTAAAAGTAAACTGAACCGGCCAAAAACAATAGCACAATAAACAGTTTTAACCAACAAAATTACACACACGTTTAACCAAACAATTTAAGAGGCACACTAATAAAGCAAATAATTACTCCAAAAATGACAAACACTGCAAGAGAAGGAATCTCACAACAAACAACTATAAAAGAAATTATAAATCTCTACAACTAAATATACAAGTAATACTTATGCTTAAACTATAAAGCAACTGCTACCCGAATTACAAAATATTAATAAACAATTGACTAACACACTATGCAACTTTAATTGCTTTTCAGCGACTACCTAAAAGAAAAAAAAATTCAAAGTCAACAAACTGCCAGAAAATATCAACAATACCTGCGCAGCAAGAGCAAATAAAAGTTTGGTATACAAAAATAATAAATTAGAAACTTATCCAAACAGCTATAAAAAAAAGCCTAACTCCCTAAACCACAGAAAAGTAGCAATAACCATGCCATTTTAATTAATTCTATTTTGTTTCTCTTTCAACATAAAATGAACACCTGCTCCACATCAAAGTAAAGTTAATAGAAAGGCTGCAAAGCCCTGGAAAACATTTCCACAAAACATACAAATAAGCAACAAAATAAATGTAACTGCATTTTCAACCCCTTCGCTGGTAGGCGTCCACACAAGGCATCCACGACAAATTTACATCCTTTTCTTCAAACATCCTGGGGATTGTAAAGGTACTCAGGGTCTGTTGAATCCCTTGGAGGAGACCAAGAAATTCGGCAAATAAAGCTAAAGTTTGTTTTTTGGGAGAAAAATGGGGAAAAGTGCTGCAGACGAAACCATCTGTATTTCCCAGCAAATGGTATCAACCAAGGGTTTATGGTGTTAAAATCCCCATCTTCCCAACTTTGAGGAACACAGACTTTTGCCATAAAACCAAAATCTTTTACACAGTTTTTGCATTTTAGTGTGACATAGCCTATTTTTCCTATTTTTTGTGCTTTCAACCACTTTACAGTTAGTGGTAGAAATAAATGGGATCCCGGACAGATATACATTTCTGTAAAGTAGACAAAATTCTAAATTCTGCAAGAGGTCATTTGTGTAGATTCTTCAAGGTTTTTTTTATAGAAAGTAACAGTTGAAATAAATAAATATTGAAATTGGGTTGATAAAAACGGACTTTGATGTATAAAATCGCCGCGGGGAAGGAGTTCTGAAATCAGGCTCCTGGGTTTGGGGGTCACTATCTCACTGAAATCCCACCCGATCCCCCCCAATTCCAACACCCCCCCAAGATGCGGGACTCACTGGAACAGTCCAGGAACAGAAGAGAAACAGTACGAACGGCTTCTTCCAGACTCGCACGGAAATAACGTCCCTAGCCCGGTGCTCCCAGGACAGCAAGTGGCCCTGATGAGGTTTCCACCACGAAGGAACCCACCAAGCGCTCACTGATCAGCACCGCGTTGGACCCACAAGAGTCCTATATCTGATGAGTGTCCTCTCCTGGACACGGCTTCCAGAACCTGGACCGCAGTGAATTCCTCACCGGTTCTCCACGGAGCAGCGTCCCCCAGGTATGATGACTGACTCCAAAATGGCTGCCCCTGGTCAACTCACGACCCCCTCCACACTGATTGCTAGGGCCCGCTAAGCTCCGAGGCCCCTAACGATGCTGACCGAGATTTCCTACTGCCTATAGAAGACCAGAGGAGACTTGGGACGGCCGCAAAACAGCGCGCAAGACCTGCATGGAGCCCCGCTCCACCAACCGATTCTGCCTGGCCTCAAGAGCGCCGAATTTGACTCTCGGAGATCCGTCTTTATCTAAAGATTGGATCGTTCCCCTTCTTTAAATACATCCATCCGCTGCTAGGGCCATCAACTAAAAGGAATCCAATTGGCATTTTGCCCACAATGAAGAGGAATTCTTGCTGCCACGCAACCTCTTGGGGCATACTCCAGTGCTCCTAATGCTTTGCCCGTCTTAAGATGGCCGCCCTCGGCGCCACAGTGAATGCACCCAGACCAAGAGACTGCGAAAGATATTGACGCATCCGCACTGATGTGCTCCCCCAATGGGAAAATAAAGCCACATAGCGAGTGTCCCATACAGCAAACCCCACTAAGGATAGGGTGTCCAGAATTTTAAAGATAAAAACCGGGACATTTCAAGAAAATAGAAGAAGGACTACAGTTGCACTCCAAGCGAGCACACAGAATGACAGCACTCTTTGGCAGAGAATTATAGAACAGGCAGTTAGAACATACATCAAATGCAATTCCTAAACCCAGTAGCTTGCATGTTAATTAAACTGCTTTCTTGAAATAACTGCTAAATATCCCTGCTTTGTAAATTATTTTTAAAAAAAGCATCTCCAACACTTGTTTAGAGTCGCCCATCTTTAAAAACCGGGACAGAAGCTACATTTCCTGAAATCTGCCGGGACAGCACATGAAAAAACGAGACCGTCCGAGCAAATCCGGGATGCCTGGTCACCCTAACTAAGGAGGCACAGACCAGTCCAAAACAGATTCGGGTGCCTGACCCCAAAAAGGTGGCTTCCTGAAGACAATACCCCCTGATCAGCACTTGCAGGAAAATTAGGGGCTGCTCAACCCAACCTCCCTGACTCAACTCAAGAGGACAAGTTTTCACTCACCCCTAGCTCATCCATCCAATCACACCATTTCGCCCTAGACTCCCTTTCAAACGCGCGGTCCCCCCCCTTAGAAACCCTACAATGTCACCGGGCATGCCATTTCACTCCTACCAACCCATATCGACCCACTTGAAACCTCTCTGCGTGAACTCCTTCACTATTAGCTTCCCTCCCAACCTCTCTCTGAAAGCGAGAAGAAATTTCAAACAGAGACTGATTAGACAGCACAAAGAAACACTATTGACGGACACATATCACTGCTCCACACTGCAAGAACAGATGACTGGACCAACACTTTCAGAACACAACGCTACATCTTCAAAACTACAACTACCTCGCATAGCTGCAAACAAATGACCTCGCTCCCTAATCGCTCGTCAAGGGGTGGGAACACATCTGTGACCATCTACACTAACGGCACAGTCCTGATACAAGCAAACAATGAGAACCTAGAGGTCTTTGTCTCCCTCTTCCCCACATTCCGAGCCGCTCTCCTCCACCTGCCTCGACCCTTCCTGACCCAGTTCCTATCCCCAGACAACCTGCTACACCAGAAGAAACAAACAATCACCACCTCGCCCTGCGACACCACCTCCCGCCACCCCCGAGTCACCTCCCACTCCAGCACCTCCACGAATCGTGATCTCCAACTCCCAGAGGAACGTCAAACTCATCTTCCTCACATGATCCACCCACCTCAACACCACGACCCCGCCCTGCTGACACCGACTTTTAACCACACTAGTACTCATGCAGACCCCAGGAGGTCGAAATCACGACAGGTCCCAATACACCCCCCACCCAGGGTCCCAAAAGGAGACAATATGTTCTACACAAGTAGTAATAGACAACATAACTTAAATACGACCCACACTTCTCAGGACGACCCTTCCCGAGATCCCCTCACCCCTGCCCACGACATCATGGCGAAGCGTCTCGCTTGCTAGAAAGCCAGCTGGAACTGATATCCCGGGGCCTGAATGAAATCCTTACCAACCTCGACAAGGCCCGAATGCCCCAGCAATACCCCCCCCCCCCAGGGCGCCCTCTCCGTCCAGCTCCAATCACCCTAAGCTCCCTACAGGTCCCTTAACAACCCCCGCAACACGGATACAGAGACCCTCAAGAAAGGACGCTGAGACACTGTTACAGAAAACCTTAGGAAACAAAGCCCCCGCGCCCAGGTTACAGAGACGCATACATACAGACACTGAAACCATGACATCAAGACCCACTAGAACCAAAGCCACAATGTCTTTCGAAGGAGCGGTCAAACTAGCCTCATCATACGACGCACCTCCTATTGACTCCCCAAGATCCAAGATCCAAGCGATCACGGGTTTCCGAATAGACCATCCTTTCACGAAACCCCCTAGACTGCCCTTCCGCACCACCTTACCTAGGGCCCCCAGGGGAAAGAACCCCTGCAAAAAAAAGCTTTCCGCCAACTGCATGCTCATTAACTGCAGATCGGCCTCTATGCATGCAACCGAACTAGCAGAAGCCATCCTCTCGCAGGACATTGACATTGCGTTCATCACAGAGACTTGGCTCAACGAGCTCTCCTCACCATGCTTAGATGTGCTTGTGCCCCCAGGTTTTTCCATTATTAACAAAGACAGAAAAGACCAACGAGGGGGAATTGGAATTGGAATGACATTTAAGAGCGCGATGGCTACCCGTAGGCCTCCCAGCGCTGTGAACAGACAGGCAAAGAACAGTAGACAAAGAAGAAAGATGAAACAGCCAAGTTTTTAGTAGCCTGTGGAGAGATAGAATATTCGATTCTTTGCGTAGTTGAAGCGAAAGAGCATTTCAACCAGTGGCACCATTATATGAAAAGGATCGACCACCACGTCTGGCCCTTCTTATTCTGGGTTGAAGGGCAAGAAAAGATCCAGATGGCCGAAGGATGATAAGGGGTAATCAAAGACTGAAGAATGGGAGGGCCATTCTTCCAGAAGGCTTTGTGGACCAGACACATAGCTTTAAACTGGATCCTTTCTCTGATTGGCAGCCAGTGCAAGCTCTTTAATGCCTGTTTGGAATCTGAAGAAGTCTACGGGCAGCACAATTCTGAATAACTTGGAGCTTATTGATGGTATACTGCGGGGCTCCCAGATATAATGCATTACCATAATCCAGCGAGAGAGGATCAGGGTTTGTACCATGATTATTCTAGCATGGAAAGGGAGAAGGGGAAGAACCTTATGCAGCATCCTTAGTAGCCCAAAGCAGGTTGCAGAACGTTTTGCTGCCTGGTGACTAAACGTAAGGGAATGATCAATCCAGATGCCCAGGCTCTTAATTTGATCTTTAGGGGCCGGAGCCGGGCCTAGGCAGTCTGGCCAGAGGAAAACCAGATCGAAGACAGGAGCGTTGCCCAGGAGCATAAGCTCCTTCTTATCCCCATTAAATTTAGGGCACAAGCGTTCCATCCACTTGCCAACCTCATCTAGGCAGCAGCCTAGCGTGCTAGATGACCCTTCGGGGAGGTTAAGTGCCACCACGAGCTGGGTATCATCTGCATGGGAGACGATTTTTATGCCAAATGGTTGGACGATCTCTGCCAGGGGTTTCAAATATATATTAAATAGCGTGGGGCTCAGGCCAGAGCCCTGAGGAACCCCGCAATTGAGGGGATACTGATTGGAAACTATATCTCCTTCAAAGACCCTAAAAGAGCGGTCACTGAGAAAGGATTGCAGCCACTCTACTGCAATACCGGACACTCCCAAATTCATGAGTCTGAGGAGCAGGGTGGCATGATTAACAGTATTGAATGCGGCACTGAGGTCAAGAAGGATAATAGCTGCGTGCCCCCTTGATCCAAAATCCTTCTTGATTCCTCTGTCACTGCAAGGAGGGCCGTCTCAGTACCCATTTGGGGACGAAACCTGGTCTGGGAGGGGTGCTGAAAATTATTGGTTTCCAGAAAGGCTACCATAGTATTATTTACATGCTTCTCTAGAAACTTACTCACCCATGGCAGGAGGGAAATAGGGCGATAATTGGCAAGATTGTCCTGATCCAGGTTAGTTTTTTTTAAAAGGGCTTTGACCATCGCACATTTCCACGCTAACGGAACTTTACCTGAGGAAATAGAAGAATTCACCAGGTCCGGAATTATAGGGCAAATGGTATCAGCTACTAAGGTAAGTGCCTGTGGGGGAGCAGGGTCAGTGGGAGAGCCCGATTTTATGTGTGCCATAATTGGTCCCAGTGAGGCAGAGTCAAGAAGAGGAAATTGTGCTAAAAGGGTATGAGGCCCTACAGTCGACTCAACAGGAACAATCGTTGCGCTGGTGGATTGAGAGGTTGAAAATGTCTGATAAATAGTTAGAATTTTCTTTTGAAAAAACTCTGCCAGAGTGTTGCATGTGCCAGAGCATCATGCAACCTGGGAGGTTTCTGAGGCAGTTTAGTGAGGGTTCTGGCAATTTAAAAAATTTCTTTGGGGGAATTATCAGCTAATTCAATTTCTGTTCATAAAAAGTAGCTTGGGTGACTTCAATTTCGGATTTGTAATATCTAATAGATTCCCTATATTCCATTTTACTAAGATCAGAGTAGTCCAACCTCCATTTCCTTTCAAGCCGTCTGCAGCACTGTTTGAGTTCCCTCAAATTATGAGTAAACCATGGCGCAGTTTTCGGCCTATTGGATATAAAAGCAGGTTTCTTAGGAAGTACTATATCCAAGGAGCCTTGGATCCAAGAGTTAAATCTCTCATTAGCTTTCCCCAGATTAGAATTACCCTCACAAGATGGTCTATTAATTTCCAGGACCGACTTTCACTGATCAATTGGGAGTTTAGACCAGTTTCGCTTACACACCGAGATAGTATTGGAGGAGCGAGCGGGTCCAGGGATTTCCCACATTAACAGGATCAGGAAATTATCCGTCCAAGGAAGGGGGACGGGAAGTCCAATAATAAGTTCACCGCAATTACTAAAAACTGGGTCTAGAAGATGACCTTTGGAATGAGTAGGTTTCGCCACTTTCTCCATGAGTTGAAGTGCTGACAAATTCTCAATCAGCTCCATAGCCATTTTATCAGATGAACTATCTAGGTGTAAATTAAGGTCACTTAGTATGGTAAAATTAATTGGTCCCATGGCTAGGTCCGCCACTACAGTAGGGAGTGCGTTGAGAAATTGTCTAGCATTACCTGGAGGGCGGTAGACTAGGATGCCCGAGAAAGTGCTAGTAGGAGAGATCTCTAGGGAGAAGGCCAGACTCTCGCAGTCTAATAAAGAATCTGCGGTAATACGACAAAAAAAAGTATTTTTGAAAATAGTGGCTATAACCCCTCCTGTACCGGTCTTCCGGTCAATCCGATTTATAGCATAATCAGAAGGAATGATTTGCACAAGAGTGGGGTCTGGCTCGTTATGGAGCCATGTCTCAGTTAAGAAGAGGACATCAGGTTTTAGATCTTCCAACAACATAGCAAGTTCCGTGGAGTGTTTAGATACAGATCTACAGTTCAGTAAGAACATTTTTTAAAAGAGATGAGTATCAAGGCGTTCTGACACTTTAAAGACGGGCAAAAAAGCAAAATCACAATGAAGGCATTGCGCATCTTCACTCAAAGCATTCATAGAGTGCCGACAGTTTTCCGAGTTAACTGTGCAGAACGAGTGGAGGAAGTGAGAGCTATAGGAAATGAATTCAACCCCAGAACAGACAGGGGTTGTGGCCCCTGGACCCGTCCGGGCACGGACGGGCGCAGACGGGCTTGCCTTTGGTGCGCCTTCGGCGCGCTGCCGGTGCGCCCGCTGCGCGTGTTCGCTGCGCGTATGCCAGGGCATCCGGTTAAATGGGGAGAGTAGCGCGAAAACTAGAGCGCTAACCTCCCAAAACCGGAAGTTGCCTTTTCTCTCTCCACACAATCGGGACAACACCTGTGGTGGACCGGGGAGGGGCAACTGAGCAGCAAACAACAATCAATGTCACCCAAAGTGTAAAATAGCAGGTCAGTGCATAAGTTTCATTTAAAATGGCGACAGATAAAAGGGAGATGTAGCTATCATTCATATGGTCAACCTCGCCATCATGTAAATGGACTCATGCAAGTACAACACCTTTGAATGTCTTACCGCCAATATAAAGACTAAGGATGATGGATCCACCTTCTTTATCACCCACCAGGCAACACCTCCACATTCGGGGAGCATTTGTCCGACCTGATTGCTCACTGCGCACACGGGGATGCCAACAACCTAATTCTTGGTGATCTAAACCTCCGGTGGAACGAAGCGAACAACCCGCTAATTCAAACGTTATCCAATCTTCTCTGTGACAACAAGTTAGCCCAACACTGCTCAGAGGAAACACACTACAAAGGAGCAACCTTGGATGCCATTATCGCTCAACGAGACGCAATTACAATCGACCACATACTCCCAGTGGACTGGTCGGACCATCAGATGATCTTATTTCGCATCAACGAAAAAATGCTTTCCCAGTCACCCGTGCAGGACCCCCCCAAATGGGCTAGAAACCTCACCCAGATTCCCATGGTAGCCCTAGAAGAAAGGAAAAGCTCGCTCCTTCCCAACTACAACAACCACCTCTCCACAACCGAACTCACCTCGCTTTACAACTAAAATTTGGTGGCTATGCTTGACCAACTAGCTCCTCTAAAAAGCTAAAAAAAAGCCGAGCCATTCTGTCCAGGTCATGGTTCAACACTGACATTAACTCCAAAAGGAGACAACTAAGAGCCAATGAAAGAAGCTGGAGGAATAACCCCACTACCACCCTCCGCGAAAATCTCAACACAGCTCATAGGAAGTACAACAATCACATCAAGAACAAGAAATTCACGTTTTTCCGCTCCGCGTTGGACTGTGCAAAAAATAGACCCAAAGAGCTCTATACCATCATCAGGCAACAAACCTCCAAGCCTGCTACTTCCTCACTACAGGCGTCCAAAGAACTCTGTGACAACTTCACCAACTTCTTTAATGACAAGATTACTAAGATCAAACTCTCACTGGAGTCCAACAATACCCACCCCGCAAAGAGCAGCACGTCCGGGGCATATGATATCGCCCTTTGTCCCTCTACCAAATCCTGACTAAGCTTCCACCCCATTCAGGAAACTGAGATAATCAATCTTATCTCCACCTCTAAACCCTCTTCTCATATCCTTGACCCCATTCCCCCCAACTGACCCAAAAATTGAAGCACTCCCTAGCACCGCTCAGGTGCACGATCATAAACAACACCATGATGTTCCAGCCTGCCTTAAAGTAGGACAAGTCACGCCTTTGCTGAAAAAACCCAACCTTGACATAAAGGATTCGAATAACTTTAGACCTGTCTCTAACCTTCCTCTTCTGTCCAAAATCCTAGAAAGATGCGTACTCCAACAACTAACCCAACACTTGGACAACATCAACCTCCTGGACGTCCATCAGTCTGGCTTCAGAAAAAGCTGTTGCACTGAAACCGCGATACTCAACATCATCGACGATATCCACAAATCACTAGACTCTGACCAATGCTACCTCCTCATTCTCCTAGACTTACAGGCAGCATTCGACATGGTAGACCACAAACTCCTCATTAGAGCTCTCCAAGAAAGAGCCGGACTTGGCGAGGTGGTCCTCCAATGGTTCTCTTCCTTCCTACACAATCACACTCAAAAAATCACAATGAAAAACATTACATCCGACCTTCACCCAGTCAACAAGGGAGTCCCTCAAGGCTCAGTGCTCTCCCCGCAACTCTTTAACATGTACATGGAACCGCTCACCAAACTACTCAAAAAAGCCAACATCCGCTTCCATCTTTATGCTGACGATACCCAGATCTACTTGGAACCCACCTCCATCAGAGACATTCAAAGTCTCAATGACGTACTGAGAGATGTTCAACACTGGCTGTCATGTAATCACCTTAAATTAAACCCCGACAAAACCGAATTACTCCTCATCTGGAACAAAGAGGAGAACCCTCAAATTGCAGAATGGCTAAAAGCCATCAATGCGCTCAACGGGAACCTCACCCTGGCCGACTCTGTCAAATCACTAGGCATAATGCTAAATCCGAAACTGGACATGACCATACACATCAAGAACTCAGCTAAGAGCGCTTTCCTTAACCTAAAGCTACTGAACAAAATAAAACCTTTCATTCCGCCCAGTGATCTCAAACAGGCCACCCAAGCATTGGTGTTGTCAAGACTGGACTATGGGAATGCTGTCCTCTCAGGAATAGCAAAATCACATCGGGCTCCCCTCAAAACAACTCTCAATGCGGCAGCCAGAATGGTCACCGGAATCAAGAAATTTGATCGTATTTCTCCTGCACTCAGAGAACTTATGTGGCTCCCAGTAGAAATGCGGGCTAGCTTCAGAACACCCTGCCTCACACACAAAGCGCTGCACACCGGCAAACCTGAATATTTGGCGGCCAAACTCAAAAAAGCCAGCCAGGCCAGGAACCTCAGAAGCTCAAACTCCCTCCTACTCATCCTGCTGAAAACTCGAAAACAAAAAAATGCGACACAATCCTTCGCCGGGAGTGCGCCTAAAATCTATTCCCCCCCACATCAGAACTATTCTCTCTTTTGTAAAATTCAAAAGCCAACTCAAAACCCTGTTCCTTGACTGCTCCCTAGAGAACCAATAGGAGCAGTCGGAGCAGGAAAGCAGACACCTCGCACTGTTTTGACTCCTTGTCCCTAAGACTTCGAAACAGATATCCCCACCATCAACCTGCACTGCTAATGGATTATTTTATTTTTTTGTGACTCTCTGCAATGTATCTGTTGTAAAGTGCTCTGATACCCTCGGGTCAGGCCAGCGCTATATAAAACTTCTTAAATAAATAAAATAAATAAAAATAGCCATTTGTGCCAACATTTTTAATTGTAACTTCTAAGTAAGGCAGACTTTTAAAATCAATATACTGTTAGATCCACTAGACCCTTCTTATTGCGGGTATATATAGGACTTGAAGGTGCACCAAGAAACGAGGTAACTAGAGCCAATAACTGAGCTGCGCCTTACAATGGTTTTACATTGTGTACGGGTATACAGCAAATCCTTTGGCAAAACATAAAGAGTGAATAATGGGTATCGAGCAAACCAATGTATTTCCAAATGGAACAATATATGGAGTTTCGAAGCAGGGGTAATTTGCACATCTCTGAATTTGTGGATAACCATACTAGCATGTGAATTAGAGGGCATTTTTCAAAATGACCTCTTTTTTACACACTGTCTTACATTTGGAAGGCAGAAATGCAAAGAAAGTCAAGTGGTAATAACACTTGTTCTACTATTCTGTGTTCCTCGAAGTCTCCCAATAAAAATGGTACCCACTTGTGTGGGTAGGCCTAGTGCCCGTAACAGGAAACCTCTCAAAACGCAACGTGGACACATCACATATTTCCACTGAAAACTCACCCTTTTATTGCAATGTGCCTAAATGGGGATTTTGGGCCCTAGCTCAGCCGACAGCTAAGGAAACCCAGCAAACCTCTATATTTTGGGAAACTAGACACCCAGGGGAATCCAGGATGGAGTGACTTGTGTGGCTCTCCTCAGGTTCTGTTACCCAGAATCCCTTGCAAACCTCAAACATTGCCATAATAACACATTTTTCTCACATTTTGTGTGATGGAAAGTTCTGGAATCTGTGGGGAGCCACAAACTTCCACCCACCCAGCATTTCCACAAGTTTTTCAATACAAATGGTACCTCACTTGTGTAGGTCGGCCGAGTGCACACGACAGTAAACGGCCCAAAACGCAAATGTGGATTCATCACATTTTCCACTGAAAACTGACCCTTTTTTTGCAATGTGCCTAGCTCTGGATTTTGGGCCCTAGATCCGCTGGCACCTAGGGAAACCCAGCAAACCTGTACATTTTTGGAAACTAGACATCCAGGGAAATCCAGAACGGGGTGACTGGTGTGGCTCTCATCAGGTTCTGTTACCCAGAATCTCCTGCAAAACTCAAACAACAGAAAATGGCCCAAAACAGACTGTAGAGACTTCAAATTATCAATTACAAACAGACGTGGTTTTGCAAGGGAGTCACCTGAGTTTTTGGTCCCGGGCTTGGTGGGCATCTAGGGAAACCTACCAATGCCAGGCAGTTCTGAAAACTAGACACCCAGGGAAGTCCAGGGAGGTGTGTATTGTGTGGATCCCCCATCGTTTTCCTACCCAGAATCCCCTGCAAACCTCATATTTACATGAAAAAAAATCACATTTTCCTCACATTTGTGTGGGAAAGTTGTGGGATCATCGGGCCGATACACATTTCCTACCACCCAGCATTCTTCCAGGTCTCCTAATCAGTTATCAGATCAATGCAAGGCTATAATGAAAGATCTTACTTACATCCTGGAGAGAGGGTCAAACTGACCTGGACGCCTAATTTCTGGTTAGATGAAAATGTCAATGTCTAGAGGACACCACTCAATTCAATTCAATCACAGCTTTATTCGATTGATGGTTCAAACAATCATAAAAGCGGATAAAAAACATACAGATATTACATAATAAGAATTGGTTTTAAAAGAGATCAGAATGTAAGTTGAGGTATAAAACAACTGTTAATTCATACAATCATTAAAAGGAGCATGGAAATGTGGAGATAAAAGAAGCAACAGCACCACTCATGAGTATAGCAATAGGGAATGGATATCTGCTACAGGCAGATGGTTTGGAAACTTAAGGGATGGAATTGTTGGAAGCATCTTGAAACCTCTAATGATTATTGCTCTTTGTAGATTATTCTTGTTTGTAATCTATAAAGGTTACAAACATGCAAAAGTGAAAAGGCAAAGTAAGAGACAGAGAGCAGAAACCAAACTAGAAAAGCAAATACTGTGATGACATGAAGTTTATGGAGGATCCAGAAGAATAATAATGAAAACAACAAGATTTTGATGTGTCAAACTGATAAAAAAAATGCTTATTTTGTAGCGAAGGCTTGATTAGTCCTCAGAGGGGGGATTGAAGCACCGTAATTTTGGCTCCACCCTTACACCTCACAAATGCACAATACATATGTCCACTTAGCACTATATATTCAGTGTACCCTAACACCATTAATGTAAAGTGTTGCACTTGACATTAATATTAAAGTGCATTTACTACAGGACTAGAGACTTATGTATACACTGTGTGCCTTAGCCATATTAAATAATATACTTTTAGAGTCTTGATGAATAAACCATCCTCAAAACAAACAAAAAGGTTTTATGTAATGTGTGAACTAATGATTCACGTTTGCATTTATAATGTAGATCCTAGTCACAATCAGAGACATGTACTCAAAAGTTATTTTGCCTTTATGAACTTTAACATAAATCAAATGTACTGACAGTTTTATTCAAATGTGGTTAACTGTGCACACACATATTAAAAGTGCACCATTGATTTAATAGGCTAAAGTTGACATTACTAGCCCTGTATTTCTTCTTGCATAGAATACTGTTTTCCATTTTCTGATTGTGTGTTTTTTTCCTTACAGGTGTGTTCACATGGTTTGTTAGCTTGAGAATAGATTCAACACTGCACTGGTGATATAGAGAGCCTGAGAAAAGGACCTTGACAAGGAACATGGAGAGCCAGAGTGGCAAGAGAAAGTGTCCTTTTAGTAATGGAGTTCATATGGACTTGGAGTGGTTCTAAGTAAAAGTATTAACGCCAAAGAAAACACTGCAGCATTTGCATCTAGACTTCCAAACAAAAATTGAATGAAAATATAGTACTATAGAATGGGAGGCACTAGCCTAATCATTGGCAGCTGAACATTTTTAAATATACATAAGGGGGACATGTTTTGATTTGTTTATGGACCATAAGCCATTAATATATGTGTTAAACAATGGTTCTTCCAACAAAGCTTCACCCAGATTGATAAGACTACTGTCAAGGCTGCAAGGTTTTCATTTTGATGTTAAGTATATATAGTGGGAGATAAAAATGGGAGGCCTGACTACTTGTCAAGGTTATCAGTGGAAGATATTCAGGAAGAAAAGTGTAATCATGAAGATGACTGTGTCATGGCTGTCATTGATACTGCAGAAAAAAAGTAATATTGAGGAGAAAAAATGGAATGAAAGTTGTGAGAATAATCAGACATTGCACACATTTAAAGAATTCGTTGTTGAAGGCTGGCCAAGAGATAGAGTGTTATCTCCAGAAATTAGGGTTTTTTCACAACTTGCTTCCGAACTACCATTAGTTAATGCCTTTGTATTAAACCAAGAATGCTATGTTCCTCCTCATGGTTTGCTCACAAGTTCCTAAGGATTGCACACAAAGGACTTTTGGGTATTTCATCTACTGTACTCAGGACAATGAACACTACTGGTGGCCAGATATTGATTCACTGGTTAGAATGTCTGTAGAAAAGTGCAGGGAAAGTTTAAGTTCCGACAAACATTGGAAGGTTAGCGTTCCTCCACTTAATTCCATGCATTGGTCTGAGGGTCCATGGTAAAAAATTGGTTTAAACTATGCTGGTCCATACAATCTATTGAAAACTGACTCAAGGTACTTAATTGTGGCTGTGGATTGCTATTCTAAGTGGATGTATTATGAATTTGTGAGATCACCTGATGCACATAATACAAAAATGTGCATTGAAGGTGCATCTATATCCATTGTTACTGACCTGACAATGAGACACATTTTATATCAAGTGAAATGCAGGATTCGTGCAACAAATACGAAATACAACATATCTAGGTTTCATTATACACTCCCGCTTCTAATGGTCCAGTAGAGAGGGCTAATTCCTTCTTAAAAGAAGGCATTCAAACTGCTATTTCTGGCAATCTAAATGTAATGGATTATATAAAACTAAAGGTTTTCAGCTACAATATTACACCACACAGTACCACTGGAGTTGCACCTTTTGTACTATTGAGAGACAGGAAACTTCATTCTCATTTAATTCTCTCTTGGTTGAATGAACGTTCAGGATGCATTACTGTGCCATTAGATATGGACAAAGTATGCAGGAATGTAGAGAATAATCAGAAATCCAGTAAAGAATATTTTGATTCTGCCAGTAAGGTAAAACATGTTGATGTACATGTAGGTGATTGGGTTTTAATTTAAAAAAAAACCTTTCAAAGTGAAGAAAGGGGAATCAAAGTTTACCAAACCAGTTAAAATATTTAAA
Organism: Triturus cristatus; assembly: GCF_964204655.1. Lineage (NCBI taxonomy): Eukaryota > Metazoa > Chordata > Amphibia > Caudata > Salamandridae > Triturus > Triturus cristatus. Next base: position 1,727,619,765 of record NC_140589.1, read on the forward strand.
TCCTCCAAAACGGCTGTTCTTTTCCACGATAAAGATTGGTGGCATAAAGGATCTATTGTGAACATTAAAGATGTGCAAGCTCACATGTTATCAAGAAAAATTGATAGTTCAGATATGGATGATAAATCCACTTGGCTCGATGTTCCTTCTTCTGTTAAGGAGAAGAGTGCTGTTAGTCGTTCGGTTGAAGTCTGTGAAACAAATGATGATTGTGTGTGTCACAGTGCTGAAATTGTTAATGAAGTAATTGATACCAGTGAGAAAATAATAGACACCAGTGAAAAAATTAGAACTCATAGTGAACGTGTAAGAGTTATCCCTGTCAAATTCAAAGACTGTGGGGCCGATTACAACTTAGGTGGACTTATCGCCAGCCAACTGTGGTTGCAGTCTAGAAAACGCCGCCAAGCTACCAGCATTCCTCCCACCATATCATGACTTTCACACGGGGCTGGCGGTGTATGGGTGGCAGAATCATGGCGGTGACACGATTCGGCTCTGGTAATGAGCCGGAAGCCAGTGACAGCCATGCTACAGTTCCTCCAGCCAGTTGGGCGCACTCCTTCCTTGCATTACCTTGTGTAAGAAAAACAGTTTGTGCACCCAACCCGAAGGTAGTGGAGTGCAGAACATGAGCCCCAGTCTCATTTCACTAGGGCACATTCGCCCTCGAGCCAGATATTCATCTCATTATCTGCCTTTCCGCTGACTCTCACATGGCTGTTTCCCCATCGGGAAAGGGTTGGCGAAAAGACAGGTCCTGATTGGGCTGACGGAAAGCTTGGCGGGACCCCCTGATGGGCCACCTTTGCCTGTCCCGCCACTGTAGCAGAAATGCCAGTGGCTTTATTGGTGCAGTGTCACCACACAGATTGTAATGAAGCAGTCAGACCGCCGAGGAGGCGGCGGGCGGACCACCGAAAATGCAATGGCGGGACACATCCCGTGTCATCATAATCAGGCCCTTAGTCATGTCTTAGTTTTGTTATTGCATAATCATTTCTAACAGTGGTGCTTGGTGTTATTTTATTTTATATTTTTGTTTTAAGTGTTTTATTCAGCTTTATGTTTATGTTTATAATAATTAAGTTTCTTTTAGTTTTGATATTATAATATGGGAGATGTTGTATAACTATGTGAGTACATAGCAACTTTGTTAAACCATGTAAGTTCTTAACAGAATGTTATGGATGTCATTGGTAATGAGTGTTCTGAGTTTACCGAGCATTCAGAGCTGGGGCAACCTAGGGAGAGGTTGTCAGTCGTATTGGTGAATTAACTACACTTATCTGGTTATTGGGATTTCGAGTCTCTCATTTCCCTGGCACTCACGCTGCACCATCCTATCATTAAATGTGATGCTGATCAGCCAAATTTGCCATGTTTTCAAAGAGTGTTCATACAGGAAACAGAAAAAAAGGCATTCTTGTATCAGCCAAGCTATTAAAAGACTCTACCTTGGAACAATCCTGCGCTCCAAATATTTTGACCAGTGTAGGTGACATGCTGTCCACTTGTATATTACGGGATCTCCATTTTTGCCACAAAATGATAACATCCCTTGTTTACACAAGATCAAATCTGATGCTGCAGATTATCAATGAATTAGGCGCAATTTTTTGAATGTAAGATAGCTCTTTTTCATCTTCACTTGCTCTCTAATGTTTGGGGAGAAATCTATTTAAAAAGGAATGTCCAAAAGAGAAATTTATTTGAAAAGGAATAACCAAAAGAAACAGAAATTTCTTTTATGAAAAATATGCTTTTACTTTTTCTTTATTTCTTCATTTGTGGACTCCTCTACATCTACATTTGTTAATCCCTTACCAAATATAATTTGTGTTTCCTTTTTTCAGTTTTTTGCCATGTGTTTGAGACTTAATGCATAGTGAAGATTGCACAACATTAACTTCCGTGTTTGGACTCCTTCTCATTAGCATTCCCCTTGTCAATATACATTCTTCCACCCTCCTGGCAGCCTTTAGCCAGTGAACACAAAAGAGCAGAGCTTTGCAAATCTTCACTAAGGGACATCCATTATTTCACTTTTATGTATTCTTGTACAAATATATAATAATTCCCAAATCTACAAGCAGAAACTTTAAACATTGCTTTTATTCATCCCAAGCCGCACCAGGCCATATTTAAGACCAATTCAAGAAAGTAACCACTTGGTATTTGCAAAGTGTTTTTTTTAAGCCAGTGAAAATCATGCAATTTCATGAATTATGTGGATGTGAAATCTTCTGTGAGTTACTGGTTTGAACAGAAACTGTGCTGCTGGAGACAAACACAAGATACATTTTCTCCTCAAGCCGGTCTCCTTGCAGGTATATTGCATATCTTTGAAATGCTAATTATGCCTCATATTCAGTTTCATACGAGATATTGAAATTCTTATACAGTGAAATGTCGCATAATTCTTGATAATTTTTGCAAACTGTCAGGAAATTTTACGAAACAAAATGTGCACTGTTCTTTTGAACCGCTCTCCCTTATCCCTGGCACGAAGGCAACGTGTTCTGTTTGGAAGGTCAGTCTGCCACCCTCTTTTGGCAGTGCCCGGACCAGCTGCCTGTACTTGTCATACGACTGAACGATCCCTGTCTTATCTGCGTGAATGCCACACAGCTATGAGCTAGACCTCGGTGTAATATTCCAATGCAGTAACACTCTTACAGTATTCAGAATGTGGAGTGTTACCCAGTGATATAATGTTCACTGCCTGGTGTGTGCTGTTAAACATGAAAAAAGTCACAGTTCGCGGTAAAGTCATATCGAACGCTGCTCATGTCACCAAAATTATTTGGGCTTGCCATAACATTAAATAAAAGTGACCCATATGGAAATATTACCAAATGCCATTGTCACATTTGATAACTGTTGTGGAGACATCATTTGTTGAAAACAGGTTAATGTGTGCATAGTAGAACACTTCATCAGGGTCCCAAATGGTTCCAGCATGCAATTGGCAGGTGCTGTATTTTTTGCAATCAATTTTGGCATTTGCAAGTAGCTTTGAGTGTCTAAAGCTGCAGAATTATAGCAGTATTTCATTGTGTGTCTAAGGGTCTTATTATGAGCTTGGAGATGTGGGAGCGGGACCGCCCGTTCCTGCACCGCTAAACCCATGTTTGAACCGTCCGGCAGATTAAGAGTTTTCTCCTGTCTGGTTGGCTGCTATTTGGCATTCCCACGGCAGTGCCTTTGAGATTGGAAACGTAATGGGAGCATCAAAATCAGTACCTGCATGGCATGGACTGTTGCAGTCCATGCTGTGCAGGTACTGGGGTGCATGCACACAGGAGAGCACAACATATGCGCCCCTGCATGCACCCCATGGCACAGAGGCACAAGGGGGCCTTGTGGGACCCCTTTGTTTCCTCACTGCCACACTTTTCATGGCAGTCTCACCACCATCAAAAGTGTTGCAGTTTGGGAACTCATAATATACTTGGGGGGGAGCCGTAGTGACCCTGCAAGGCATATTGAGGCCTCATGACTGCTGCACCACCACCACCACCACCACCAGGGATCTCGGATCCTGGACGGCTGCCATTGTCCCAGGGTGGCCCGACTGCCCTGGTCATAATAGGGTGGTTGGAAGACCGCCACTACTGCTCCCCCGCGAGTCTGGTGGTCCGTGGACCGCCAGACTCACAATAAGGCCCAAAGGGGCACATGCATCAAGCTAGGCAATTGCGATTCCTTAATAGCGATTATTAAGGAATCACTATTAAGGAATCGCAGTTGCCTATGCATGTAGGTTTCGCTAAAAAATAGCCATTCCTACAAATTCCACAATAGCTACTCGCAAATTGCGATTTGCTATTAGGAAATGCATTCCCATTCATTCTCATGGGCCTAGAGGCTCATAGGAATAAATGGGAAACCATTTGCAATTTGTGATTATCTAATAGGTAATTGCATAGGGGACCAAAAGGCCACCATGACTCACCCCCAAAACTGGCATGTGTGCACATGTGGCGCATTAGGGCACGTGTGTGCGCCACATGGCACTTAGAAAAATGCAATTTCTAGCATTTTTCTAAGGAATTGCAGATTGGTGGTGAAGTTGGTGGTAATTTGCGATTCCTAAAATCTGCTGCAATCTCAGATTGCTTCTTGCATTGCATTTAAGGAATCGCAAATTGCGATTCCCTTAAATGCATTCGCAAAATAGGTAATCACAAAATTTACGTTGACCAATTTTGTGATTGGGTTTGGGCTTGATGCATCCCAAATGGGTAATTACTGGCCCCTTTGCGACCGGTAATTAGCTTGATGCTTGTGCCCCTAAATCTATATCTGCAATAGAAATGTACGGTAATTCGATTACAGTGCCCTTCTCCATTTACCACAGCACTCCCAGTGGGGACCGGTAGTCTTACGAATCAACAGTAGAGTTACCATAAGCCTTTGTTGCAAAAAAGTCATGCCCAAGGCCGTTTGCACGGATCACAAAGTTCACAGGCTGGGCTCGCGGCTCTCCCGCTGAGATCAGCCTCCCCTCCCTCCTCTGTCCTTAAGACTGGGGCAACCCATCTTCTACCCAGTGTATAGAATGAGCTGCCCCCATTTTAGCGCCCCTAACTAAATCTACCCACTTTCCAGGAGTCTTTGAAAATTTGGCTATTCTCGCGGTCGTCGGTCCGCCCTCTGCAGTGGATAGCGTAAGCGTCAGTTCACCCAAGTTGGGCGCTGCACAAGATTGCTAAAATTATCATCAAAATCCAAGGTAAAGTGAATGTTTTCTAGTCCATGAACAAGCCAGGCGCGTTTCTTACTGAGGCTGGAGAAATTAGTACAGCTTTAACCGAATGGAAGGAAGGAAGCTTACCGTATATGGTCCTTTATGAAAAAATGCGAGATAGTTTTATTACATCTATTCTGAACAGTGGTGAAAGCAAATGTACTATTGACTTTGCTTTAGTATGCTAAGTCTGACCCTCTTCATAAAATGCACTTTCACTGATAGCCAAAATAGGATTTTACAGAGAGAGAGAGAGACAGAGAGAGAGAGAGAGAGAGAGAGAGAGAGAGAGACGTGTCAGGCAAGAGGGGGAAAGAATGAGAGCAGGGTGAAACACAAAACGCAGCTTAACTCTCTTATTTGAACAAGTCCCATTGCTCCGTCTTACTGACAGATATTTCCAGTTTGGTCCCACTTAGCATGTGAGAATAAATCTCTGTGGAAAGCTTGCAGATGTTCCAGTTTTTTTTTATAACAATTGAAAAGGCTGAAATCAAATCCTCACTTGTAATAGTGACATCTCTGGGCCTGTGGCTTGTACACTGAGTGCCCTTGTAATAGAACCGCGTAAAAAGCTTATGGTGTCGCGCCAAGAGCCTGTACCCACCGCTCATCGTCTGTAAGCTGCATCTTTATCACGGAATGCCCATTGCTGCTAAACACCCTATCATGTGACAGAGAGAAAGCTCATTTGGATTTGTTGCAACAACTACTGCCCAGACCTGTGGGCCTTGTTAGAACATTTACAATTGGCCAGATGTAGCTTGTCAGCCAACGAGCCTTCAGTGACCCGCACTCGGCCTGCCCTGTGGCTGCAAACATCTGCTCCACTAAAAGTGAGTCCAACATTTTGTAATGAACCATTTCCTTGAAGTAAGTTTCACATCTTGAAGAACAAAATACTTGGAAGGCTACTAGAAGCTACACAGCGCATTTTGACTGAAAGTCCCCTTTCCAAGCAGCACGTGTTTGGACAAAGTACTTTGTTACACAGCATAAAAAACACAAACTATGGCCTATAAAATGATGGGTGTTATTTCTGCATCTTTAGCAGTCCCCAGACTCCCAAGCTAGCTGTTAGTTACCTAGGCTGAAGAAATGAAAAATAGGGAGGACCTGCATAGTTTAAAAATATGTATAATTAAAGAAAATCAAGCATTTGCAATGCAATAGGACTCACATTTGTTAAAGTTAGAGTTGATGAAAATGTTTTTTACTTTTGCTTTTTTATTTGCAGTGGTGTGATAATATTTTTATAGCACTATTGGCATTGACATGACCTTGCGGCGAGGAGAACGAGTCAATGGGAAATAGGTTATAAGGGAGGGGAGATAAGAGTAATATGCTCCCTAAAAAAAGAATAACAACTTTCTGGAAAAAGCAAATACTCAAACACCTATAGGGAATGCAAGATCAAATAAAGCATGTGAAATGTAAGCAGGAACATCATGGTTCCCTCGGGGCTCGCAGAGTGCAGTGACGTGCCGCTGGCAATGGAAAGAAACAGGGAGATGCCGCCCCGAAGCTGCAACTCAAATATAAAGTGCCAGGTCCCTGGACCCTGAGGGGTTCATAGTCCAATTCTATCAAACATTTTGGCTAAATTTCTGATGTTCATTTTGGAGCCCCAGTTTAATTCCTTTGCAGCTAAAAATGAACATGACAAAGTTAGAGGCATTAAATCTAATTGTTTCCATCACCACCCTTGAGATTCTGAAACCCATGACACCCTTTTAATGGAAGGATAAATCAACCAAAAAATTGGAAATAAGAATAAAATCAGCAGAGAACTATTTCGTCTTAGTAACATTACAAGAAAGAACTTACTAGGCGGCACACCCTACAAACATAATGGTGTGGATGTATAGCTTCAGCCAAAAGGACACCTTTGCATAAGGCGCTTTTTAGGTCTCGCCTGCGAACGCAGCGCGAAGCGCTGCTTTCGGCGAGATCTATTGTTGCTGACTTGCCTCGGAAGTGGGACAGGAGATGTGCACGCGCAGGCTTTTGGCGGATTTGAGTTGGTGTACGCGCACGTACACCAACTCGCACGTGTGCACATCTCCAGTCCCCCTTCCGTCCACGCAAGCCAGCTGCATGCAGTAACTGCGCCACCAAACAGCCACCCCCAGCCAGTGAACGCGTACTAGATCGTTGAACAACAAACACACACACCAGCCCCCACGTTACAACTGAGCCCCACTCACCGGGCTCTTTTGTGGCTGCTACAGGCTCCGTCTCAGGACTCCCCTGGTCTAATCTCCGCCTCACATGACCTGGAACACGCGGGGCTTCCCTCACTCATGGGAGCCCCGCACTTGCATCGGCGGCCTCTGCTGCCACTTCCGACCCAGGGCTTCTCATTACTTCTGCCGCCACCGCCACCGCGGGGCTCTCCCTCAGGCATGGGAGCCCCGCGTCACCACTTCTCCTCTCGGACAGCCACTCCGTGCGCGCGGGCTTCCCGCGGAAGGCGGAAGTCCCGCCCCACGACAGGCATGACGCTGCCTGACTTCCGGTTTTCGCGCCGAATCGGGCCGGCGGCGGTGATACCTTCACTCCTATTGTAGGGTGATATGCTCCACTGAATTTATTTTGCTTTGTGCAATGCTTGCCTTTAAAATGACTGCGCAGAATCCATCTATCCCCATCTGCACGGCTCGTCATTCGCGCAGGCGGAGATAACTCCTCCATGATTAAGGTAATGAGTAGTTTGGGGAATGTAATTGTGTGTGGCCCAGTGATCATCTTCAGAGCTGTATTGATGGTTGCTGCTGTCGCAATTACAAGCCAGCCTTAAAAATTATTGGGGATGTGAGGAGAAAACGCTACATAAACAGATTGAAAAGGGAAACACCTTGCTACATTAACAAAAATAATTACCTGGGTGGTTCAGCTTTCTGTTTATGAAAGTGATGAGCCTCTAACGACAGTAAGGTTGTGCTAATGGTGGAAGTGGATATATGCACTTTTTTTACCCCACCATGAAATGCAGTGGTGAAGGCATTGTAGAGTTTTCCCCCTTGGGGGTATGAATAGTTTTTGGTTAGTTTGGCGATAGTAAAGATTCTGTACTTTAGTCCAGGGACCCGCATCAGTCTTTGAAAGTGGGGTTCCACCGATCTAAAACCCTAAAGTTCGCCAAACCCCATAACCCAGGGAACTGATTTAGAGTGGGTATCAATGTAGCTCTGAGAGTGGTATGTTACAGCATCCTACTGTCTACCTTAACAAGAAAACTACTGCCTAAAATGTCTTTCTTATCCTTACACTTCTAGAGTAGGTGAAAGAGGGGGAAAATGTGTTTTAGCATTGCGCTTATGAGACTGAACTCAAGTGATTGATTTGGTTTAACACACCACTGAAGCATTGTACACCACAGCATACACACAATTCAATTGCCAATGAAGAGATGATTTGTTGGCAATGAAAGGGGTGAAGGTGTGGAAAATGGTATGAAAACTTTACCTCTTGCCTCCCTGGACGTCTGCTAAAACCCCTCTTTTCTGCCTCACAAAACACAAACGTATTCCTCTGGTACCTACTTTCTTCCCCCTCTTCTCACTGCTCTGCCAAGCTCTTCCCCAGTCGTCCATCTACACAAACCTCTTGCTCCTTATTACCTGTTCATCCTCAAAACGTCCTCTGCTTCCAGTTGACGATTCTTTCTGCGACAGTACTAACTACTGTAGTAGGGTCAAAAGAGAATCTGTCACATCCACAGATTCCTTAGTTATCTCGAACTATGCTCCTCGTTCAACAAGAACTGGGTCCTGACTTCAAGCCTCTATTAAAACCGAGTTGCTCTATCACCCCTTGCTTCTAATAATGGATTTGCAGTGTATGCAAAAATGAGTGTTGACTAATGAAGCTTGCCCTATGGGATTAATAATTAATGTGGTGAACCAGAACTGTGCAAAACTTCGGTCGGGTCCTGGGGCGTTACAGAGAGTTCTTACTTTGGACATTCAGTGCAAGTGTGAACTTGTGGAACGAGTACTCTATGCAAAAATAGCTGATGTTTAATCTTGGCATATCTTTTTTTTCACTCCTTACATGCTAATTCATATTTCATTTCTGCTGGTTTGTTTAATCATTGCCACTTTTACCCAAATGTAGTAGATGGTTTTGAGGTCTCTGACCATCACCTACTAATGACAAAACTGTTTTTGGTGCAAAATGTATTGTGTAGGATGTTGTAGAGGTATAATATAAGTCTGATATAAATGTAACAAAGCCTTGCGTGGGCTCCACAATGACAGTGTTGGTTTGGTCTTTTATTTGTAAACACCAAATTCCTCCTCACCCACTCTACCTGGTTGGTACACCTCTGCAATAGGTCATGCCCACCTTGAAGAAGAACTGAGGGATAAGCGGGAAATCTCTTTGCTCATGACTATTCAGCGGTGGTCAGTTCCCCTGCGTCTACCTAATGGAGACCCTGAATACGCTGTTCCAGACGGGCCATTGAGGTCAGATGGGTGATAATGAAAGCGTTGCTTGTTTGCTACTATCTATACAACCCTTGAAAACCTCAGTGTTTCTCAGAGGTTATCAAACTCGTGTAATATCAAATTCCATGTTTACTATCACCCTCGAATCTTTCGCTTTTTATTGTTTTTAACATGAGTTTGATGGAATCGTTCAATCAATTTTTGGATGAACTTGATAGTTAGGGCCCTGTGAAAGTTGTAGAGGACGATCATTGTTTTAACTACCTTTCTCTATTAATCACGGATTTCATGATGTTGAGGTAGAAAGTAGAACATTTTGAAGCAGTTTTTAGAAAATGTAGAAGTACAATAGTTAAAAACAGAGTTTTTATCTGACTGATTCCGTCAGAATATGGATTACACTTTAGCAGACAACAGTTTGCCAACAGCCATTGCTGATGACCTTGTCTCTTCCGCTCTACACACAATGCAACTGGTCTCTCGAAGTAAAACAAAATAACACTCCAAGATGGCTGCCAACACTTTTTTCTTTGCCTGTGCTTTCATTGCAGTTCTGAAAACGCAGGCAAAGGCAGTAGGCAGCAGTGGGCAGAAGGGTCCGCAAAGATGTGTGTAGCGCTGTATGGAAGCCGTTTTAAATGCTATTCCGAAAAAATCATCGACCCACCAAGCAATCTAGGCCTTTTGTTTTTTTGCATATTTATATAGCGCGAACTCGACCCAAAGGTATCGGAGCGCTTTACACGAGCACCGTATTTACACTGGCACAGGGAGATTAAGTGTTTTGCCCAGAATCGCAGGATGTGGACGCAACCCCGAGGCTGGAACCCTTGTTTCCAGCACCAAAGTTGGCAGTCTAGCCGACGGACCACATCCTCTCCCCTGATAGTTTTACTTTGCACCGCTCTGTGAGTCACCTGTAACTGTTGTAATGCAACCCATTGCAATATTACAGACACACTACACATCACAACAGGTGTATATTGTGTTAAAAAAGCTCTCTTTTATTTAATTCAGTAGTCTTGATATCAGCACTGGAAGAATGAAAGGATGAATAGGCATAACGCTTTGCAGAGAAACAAACTTATTACTAAGGTGCTGATTTACAATTGTGCAGACAGCGTACTCTGTCACAGATGTGGCGGAATACCCTGTCCCCCAAAGCCTTGCCCCTTCCACCTTATTTAGACTTGGGTAGACTATCAGCTTCCGTTGACGGAGCCGCTGTAGGCTCAATCGATGGAAAGCTTCCGCCGACGGCCTGATGGAGAAGGGGCCATTAGAGGAAAGACTTTCTACCCCTCTCCTTATTAAAGGTAAATCCTGCTGGTGAAGGACGAATAAAATAACAAGCATTTGCAATGAAATAGGTCTCGTAATTACGCAAGTTTGAGCTATTGGCATTATAAATGACAATGCCTTTTATTTTTGTGTCTGTTTGTAAAACATAAATAAAAGGCATTGTTATTTACAATGCCAATAGCTCAAACTTGCGTAAATGCGAGACCTATTGCATTGCAAATGCTTGTTTATGACAGCACTCAAAAACAGAAAAAAACATGCATATCCTTCAATGGAAAATTGAAAAAGTTTAGAGCAGCCTATTTTACATTTCCCAACATCCTATGCTGCTGGGGTGGGAGTACCGGATCTTGTGACACACCATAGGCTTCACAACCTAGATATTTGTCAGACTGGCAAAAAGCGTAATCTGAGAAACAATTAGGTCACATAGACCACATCATGGCAGGGCGCTCACTATGGAAATTGCCATGGATCAAAAGAATGGACAGAGATAAAGCAGCTATAACAGCATTAGCCATGAGGAAAACTAGGAGCGTCTGGAATGAGGTAGGGAGGACACAAAAAGGTGACAGCAATCCAGCGCCTTTTATCAATTGGCCTTATTGGGACATTCAGTGTAATGGACTTAGGAGGCAAAGAAAGGAGGCAGGAAACTTACATAGCTACTATTGACAGTCGCATAACAAATTATTTTAAGTAAATATGGCCAAAGATCACGGCCGACGCAGCTGGACTGCCCATTTGGTGACATTTCCAGACCACAACCACTTAATTCGAGTTTGCCACTTGAGGCATTAGTCTTTATTTTCCCAAATCAACACAACTCTCTCCAGGCCACAGGGGTAGGTAACTTTGAGTTTTCTTATTTCTCATAGAAGTAGATAGGCATTGGTCCTTACTCTGCACTGATGCAAGTTACCTGTTCCGGGTGTGGTGTCCATTAACCTATATGTCTCTCCCTTTCCCATGGAAGTGATACATAATACAGTGCAGTCTTTTAAATTTTCACTAGCAGCCTAGCGTGGGAATGAAACAAAGTATAAGGATGGGGTCCATATTCTTGTTCATTTTATGAAATGCGGGTTTACATTGCAAACTGATAAAATTGCTAATTTCAAAGGTTGAACTAAAGCCTAAATTAGTCTTTCTCACCTCTCCCTTCTCAGTCAGCATTGGCAAAAGAAACTGCTGTGTCTTCCTTGATTGACATTCTGTGCGCCATGCACACTGGTCTATTTAGGTTTATCTACAATAGATGGCATAAGCAGCACACCCAAACATATCTATATGTATATATATATTCACTGAAAAAACCATAGGTTTCACACATGTTATAGTTAGCTGGACATTTTACTGATAAAAAAACAATGAAATTCCCCCGTTATAGTTAGTGCAGGCAACCATAACTCACGCGACCGCAATCCTCTGCTGATGCTAATACTGTATTTAGACACTTATTTGCCCATGTCTTCTTCCATTAAATTTTAGCTATACATATATTACAAATATTTTTTTTTCATAAAGACACATATGTCATCAGCAGAGGATTGCGGTTGCGTGAGTTATAGTTGCTTTACGCAGTTAGTGCCGTGCACGCACGGTGGGCACGCGGTGCGCTACGCGCACCCCGTGCCCACGTTACGCTGGATGGGCCATGTACGCACGATGCGCTTCGCGCACCGTGCGCACATAGAGGACATATTATGCGCTTCGTTGTGAAAGGTAATCTTTTACATTTTTAATGCATTACATATGCCATGCACAAATGGTGCCCTTCGAGCACCATTTGCACACGGGGTGGGGAGAGTATGGATAATTTTTTTTTTTTAATTATTTTTTACCGTACGCGTACGGTAAGCGTAATCGGCGATTTTTCACTGTATTCACTAAGATACTGTTAATAAGTCAGTTATACAATTAATTTTACAAAAAAAACCCATCCATTTAGACACTTATTTACCCATTTTTTCTTCCATTACCTTTAGATATACATATATAAAAAATATTTATTTTTCAGATAGACACATATTCACTGGATGATGTCATCAGTGATGTCATTTGAGATGTCATCAGTGATGTCATGAGTGATGTCACTGACCATGTCATGAGTGATGTAATATGTGACATCATCAGCAGTGGATTGCGGTCGTGCGAGTTATAGTTAGCTGAACTAACTATAACGGGGGAATTTCAATGGTTTTTTACGAGTGAAATGTCCAGCTAACTATAACATGTGTGAAACCTATGGTTTTTAAAGTGAATTTGCAAGGTTTTTTAAATGCTAATTTCTAACTATAACGTGTGTGAAACCTATGTTTTTTTTAGTGAATTTGTAAGGTTTTTTAAATGCTAATTTATGTATGCATTATTATATTTTGTATATATTTGTTTTACAATAAACTACCTATGTATATAGTTATAGATTGACTGTATCCTGTAATATGGAATGGCTCATCTCTTTTTTTTTAATTTGGATAAAGTTGAACAGCATAGTTAATATCTTCTATAAACTCATAAACAGTTTAAAATGCTTTTTTTTTTCTTTAAGGGTTTTTCACCGTGCGCGCACGGTGCGCGCACCCCGCGATTTTTTGAAAATAAGATGTTTTTTTCACCCTTCGGGGTCCTTCAGGAACCCCCTGACAAAGGCTAGGGGGACAGGAACTCTCTACCCTGCCCCCTTTTCACGTTCTCCACCTTTCTTTTTCACTGCGACACACAAAATGGCATCCGACACTTCCTGATTTCGACCGATTCGAATGTTGACTGACATCTAACCACAAATCAGAATTACGCTCGCACACATTTGGTGCGCGCACGGTGCGAGCACGGTGCGCGCATATAGATATTTATGTACTTTTAACTGCAATTTTCTCAGGAACTACTAAACAGATTGACACCATATATGCAAAAGGCACATGCCTGACCTGAGGACTACCTCTTTGCCAAATTTCAAGTAATTCTGTTCAGCCGTTCGGGCTGTACCTTCGACTAAAGGTCCTATGGGAAAATGCATGGGGAAAACGCATTTTGGGACTCCCCTTTTTTCTCAGCCCCCGCTTGACGAATCTCCCCGAGACTTTCAGGGTAGGAGCTGAGCGGAGCGCCCCATTGGTTTTGAAATTTCACGAAGATAAGTCAACCGGCGCCACAGTTATTCAAAATAGAATTTTCAGATTTCCTATGGGAACTCGGTCCTAACTATAACTATCTGTTTCTTTGTATGTTTGCAGCAGCCCTGGAAGAAGCGGCGTGAGGCCGTGAAATGCGTTGGCATACATTACTCAGTTGGAGCAAAAAGCAAGCTGCATTTAAATTGCCGGATGGCTGAGCACTGTCGAGTGCTCTCTCATTGCTCTGGGAATTTTGTTGGACAACATTTACACGGCCTCCCTGCCGTGGAGAGAGCACCATCGTCAGCTGGGGAAGAAGTGTTACAGCCAGCTGAGTGAGGCTTTGAATTCGAACTTTTCGTTGTCATGTAAGCACAGTGCTCAATATGCATATTAAGCCTGCATCATTGCCCCGACACCTACTATAGGTTTTGATATTTTGCTTTGAACTAAACATACATTGAACTTACTAAAAGGAGACTTTCTGCGCGCATTTAGGGACTTTATATCCCATCATGCATTAGAAACAGTGCCCTTCAGCATACGCCCACTGGGGGCTAGCATGGTAATAAATTGACCGGAAATGCGAAGAAATGAATGCGTGTTTCTTTGTATGTTTGCAGCAGCCCTGGAAGAAGCGGCGTGAGGCCGTGAAACGCGTTGGCATACATTACTCAGTTGGAGCAAAAAGCAAGCTGCATTTAAATTGCCGGATGGCTGAGCACTGTCGAGTGCTCTCTCATTGCTCTGGGAATTTTGTTGGACAACATTTACACGGCCTCCCTGCCGTGGAGAGAGCACCATCGTCAGCTGGGGAAGAAGTGTTACAGCCAGCTGAGTGAGGCTTTGAATTCGAACTTTTCGTTGTCATGTAAGCACAGTGCTCAATATGCATATTAAGCCTGCATCATTGCCCCGACACCTACTATAGGTTTTGATATTTTGCTTTGAACTAAACATACATTGAACTTACTAAAAGGAGACTTTCTGCGCGCATTTAGGGACTTTATATCCCATCATGCATTAGAAACAGTGCCCTTTAGCATACGCCCACTGGGGGTTAGCATGGTAATAAATTGACCGGAAATGCGAAGAAATGAATGCGTGTTTCTTTGTATGTTTGCAGCAGCCCTGGAAGAAGCGGCGTGAGGCCGTGAAACGCGTTGGCATACATTACTCAGTTGGAGCAAAAAGCAAGCTGCATTTAAATTGCCGGATGGCTGAGCACTGTCGAGTGCTCTCTCATTGCTCTGGGAATTTTGTTGGACAATATATATATATATATATATATATATATATATATATATATATATATATGTTACCTACTGGCGGTTGCCAGTAGGTAGTTATAGTTAGGACCAAGTTTCCTTAGGAAGAGCATTTTTTGTTTTGCTTATAACTTTGGCGTCATTTGATGAATCTTTATGAACTTTTCCAAACAAATTCTTTGTTCATATCAGCTCCTATGTGGGAAGTTTGGGGGTGATTTGTCAAGGGGGGGTCTGAGAAAAAAGGGGGGCCCAAAACGTGTTTCCTCCATGTTAATTTCCATAGGAAACTTTAGACAAGGCTACAGGTCGAACGGGTGAACGGAATTACCCCAAATTTGGCAGGGAGAAGGGTCTTGGTCTAGAAAGCACACTTTTGTTTATTTGGTGTAAATCCGTTGAGTAGTTTTTGAGAAATATTGGAATTTACAGTTATCGATATTTGGGAATTGTGCCATCTGATTGGCTGAGGCGTTACGAGCACCAGCTTGCTGCTTATTGGTTGTGACCGCTGCGAGCGGTTGCAACTAGGAAGTGTTGGCCGCCATTTTGTGATTTCGTCTAAGTGAGTAAGGGGGAAAAAGGGCGAAAAAAGTGGGAAAGAGGAGGGTAGGAGCACTGTAACCTCTGTGGGGTGATGCTGCTAAGGTGAGCTGGTGCGGGAGTCGGGGATTAAAGCGTGAGCCCAAATTGTGTGTCATATGCTGTGAAGTCATGTGCCGTGGCCGCTGCACTACACCTGTGGAAGTAGTGTCAGCATGTGTTTATACCTACTAGGATGAACTACTGACCCGTACTGGTCTGAAAGTCCTGGGGTACGGAAAATATGTGAGGTATTGTGTACAGTCTCATGGTGCTAGGCTGAGCTGCTGCTGGACTCGGGTATGAAAGCGTGAGTCCAAACAGTGTGTCATATGCTGTGAAGTCATGTACTCTGGCCACTGTGCCACATCTGTCCAAGTAGTGTCAGTATGTAGTTATACCTACTCAGAGGAACTTTTGTTTTGAACATTGTAACTTGTGTATGGTGCTTAGGGGGTGTTATACAGGGAGTGCGAAGGTAAATTTGCACGTATCAAATCAATTCGGTATTTGTAAAGTGCAAACTACTCACTCCTACGGGTCTGATGGCGCTGGGGGCATAAGCTGAGCTGCTGGCGGACTCGAGGTAAAGCCGCTGAACTACTGACCCCTACTGTTCTAAAACTGCTGGGTACGGAAATTAAGTGAGGTATTGCCTAGAGTGTCATGCCGCTAAATTGAGCTGCTGCTGGACTCGGGTATGAAACCGTGAGCCTGTGTTTGCTATGCTGTGAAGTCATGTGCTCTGGGCACTGTGCCACAATTGTCCAACTTGTATATGGTGCTTAGGTGATGTTGTACAGGGAGTGCGAAGGTAGATCAATACGGTATTCGTAAGGCGCAAACTACTCACCCCTATGGGGGAGTAGAGGTGGTGATCAAAGCGAGAGCTCTGTGCTGCAAAGTCAGATGGTCTGGCCGCTGCATCACAGCTGTGTGGAGAATACATTTTGGCGAGGGTCCGGGAGTTGCCGTTACCTGGCCCTAAAATAGTGGGCTTAAGTTGTCAGGTATAGGGTGGCTCTAAAAAGAGCCCTTGTGTTGATTAGTTGGAGCTACATATAAGTGTGGATGCACAGCTTCAAGTTATTCAGGAAAACTCGATTTCCGTGATCTGTGAAGTGTACTCCATCACGTCTGTAGATATCAGCCATATCAAAACATATGTTGTTGTTGTAGATAGACCCTATTTTGTGGTCTCTGGGGTATGCAGACACAGCTTTGTTCCTAGATTTTTCATTGCGCCCGCCATTTTGTGGTCTCAGTACCTACAGAGTAACGGCGTCCAGATCCTTATTATGATGCACATTTACTCCTAACACTCACCACAAGCTTTACCCTCAACATAATGTAACTCTACCACCATATTTTCCATATTTCTTCTCTGTGCAGTTAGAGAGCAGGAGCATATTGAAGTCTACTTACTTTTGTCTCAGTGATTGTCATTATAGCCCTGGATAGCAAAGGATTTTTAACTTTCTGTGAAGTGCAGGTTATTACAATTGATTCACAGGCTGCATGACTTTATTTCAAAGGATGCTTATCACAATTTACTGACCACTGGTCTGATGATTCACCTTCCTCATTTTCCTTATTTGTCGTGAAATGGGCAGGACGAAAGGCGTTTTTTGCAGCATTTCTAAGTCAAAATGTTCTTTTATCAAGAACTCAAAGATTTTCTCAGAATTAGAAGATTCAGGTCTGCTTCTGTCGGAAAGTAACAGCGCAACAATGGATTCTGAACCTGTATTGCCAGGAAAGTCCATTGTTAAATGCCTGAAAAAAGATCCTCCGTCACCGCCCAAATCTTCTTCCTCAGTATTAATGGAACTTTTATTACAGGAGATAAGAGCGCTTAGACCCTTTGTCGAAGAAAGAAATTCCAAACTCCAAATTCTTTCAGACAATTGGTCGCAACTTGACACTAGACTCACGGATGTTGAACACAATGTTTCCTCCCTCACTGAAACCACCAAGAGTGTCACGTCCTTGCAATCCCAGGTATCGTCTCTCCAGAAGCAGGTTGAGGACCTTGAAAACCGCAACAGAAGAAACAACATGCGTATTTATGGGCTGAAGGAGGGGACAGAGGGCGCAGACCCTATTAGCTTCTTTCCATCATTCCTTCCTAAGGTTCTTCATCTACCAGAAGATACCATGTTGAATATACAACGCGCCCACAGGCTCGGCCGAGTCTCTTCTAACTCTTCTCCCACGCAACGTCCATGAGGAGTCATCCTATACTTTCTTGAATATACCGACTTATTGAAGGTACTGTCTGCCACTAAAGCCATCCCACGAGTTACTTGGTCTGGCTCTACACTGTTCTTTGCACAGGACTATTCTAGGGCTACAGCAGCCAGAAGTAAAGATTTCCTCGATATGAGACCTGACCTCCGCTCCATGAGGGCTAGATACGGTTTGTACCACCCATGTCTAATTAAAGTTATGTACAATAGTAAAACAACATCATACAAAGATCCTGTACGTCTACAAAGTTTCATTAATTCTCACGCTACGGCTCTCATGGATTCCTCAGGATCTTCTTCTACTCACATTACTTGACTTTCCTGACATCCTTATATGACGGATCTTAGTTCCTGCAATTGATAGTTTACTGATGTTATTCTTCTGTATGCACTGTTAGCTTTTTTATGCTAGTTTACCAGGTTATTGATGTTTATATTAATTTATTTCTAGATTTTCTCATCTATTTATCATTCATTTCACGTTCATTTTATAACTTGTTGGTAATTATGCTATTCTTCGCTTTTCACAGTTAAGTTACGTTATGACGTGATGTCTCCCCGGTCCGGTTCAGCCATCCTTAGACGGTTCGTCTACTCCATGCGGTTCCTCCCACCCTCACCTCCTTGTTTCGTTTTTGTAGGTATGTTATTTGTATTGTCTTTTGTTCTGTGTTTGGTTCTACTTTTCTTTTTTTCTTCTTCTCAAGGTGTCTTTAATACTCTTACTTCTTCTTTCATTTCTACATTGTCATTTTTATCTCACATACTGCTTCTAATTTTCTTTTTCTTTCAATTCTCCTGCTACCTATGTATCTTACCTATCTCTCATGGTTTTGCTCTACCTGTGTCTCATCTCTGGATTCAGCCATCTTCTGTTTTTACTCATTTTTGGCTCAGGATTATCTGGTACTCTTGTTCTCTTCTTCCCATTTCTCTCATTCTTTTTAAGCACCTCTTTGAATTGGACTATCTTTTCATCTTGTTATCTCTTTTCTTTTTTGATATCTTATGTCGCTGAAATTAGTTTCATGGAACATTAGGGGATTAAACTCTCCCATAAAGAGGCAGAGGGTTTTAACTCACCTGGCCAAGCTGGGTGCCGATATAGTCTTTCTATAAGAGACTCACCTCACGGACATTGAATCCCTGAAATTGAAAAGAGGATGGGCGGTGGAACTTTATTTTTCTCAAGGCGATGGTAAACGAAATGGAGTTGCGATACTGTGTCGTAAATCTCTCCCAGTCACATTTATTTCACAAGAATCTGATGAAGAGGGTAGATGGCTTTTTGTCAAATTATGACTAAGAGATGTTCCAGTTTCTTTACTTAATGTCTACGCCCCTACTGGAGGTGATGCCTCTTTTTGGCCCGCTCTGGCTAAACAATTGTCTACCCGTATGGAAGATAATTTCATATTGGCCGGAGATTGTAATCAGGTGTTTGACCCTTTCATTGATAGAAACTCTAAAGTGTCTTTTGTCCCCAAAAAACCACATAAATCCTTTACTCATACCATTACTCAGCACAAACCTCTTGACGCTTGGCGCCTGTGCAATCCGACCACTACAGAATACACCTTTTACTCCCCAGCGCATCAAACTCAGTCTAGAATTGATTATGTATTTGTTCCCCACAACATTTCGCAGTCCCTTACACATGCTGAAATTGGCCCTATCCTTTTATCGGACCATGCACCTGTTTTAATTGGCTTCGATATATTACCCAAAATTAATGCCCCAAAGAGATTGCGCTTTAACAATACGCTTCTCTTAGATCCAATGTTCACTGACTCTTTTACTTCCTTCTTTAATGATTTCTTCGAGATGAATCAATCAGAGTCCCTGTCACCCTCAATTATTTGGGATGCTTTTAAAGCCTCAGCAAGGGACTTTATTATTAGTTTTGTTGCAAAAAAATTAAAAACTGCACGTAAGAGCACCAAAGATCTCCTCCTAGACATTAAGAAACTGGAACACTCATACTATGTTTCTAATTCAAAAGAATGCTTAACGGCTCTTATAAATGCTAAATTGCAATTTAACAAGAAGTCAACAGAGGATGCCTCACTTTATTTGTTAAAATCTAGCTCAACATTTTATGGTGGTAAAAATAAAGCAGGGAAATTATTAGCCAATTACTTAAAAATTAAGCACAACAAATTAAACATTGAATCTGTCTATAATGAACATAGTGTCTTTAAAATTTAAAGATGACGAAATTTTGAATGAGTTCTCTCTCTTTTACAAATCTTTATATTCCTCGGAAACCCAGCCTACGGACTACACTTTATCACAGTTTTTTTCAGACATTCAAAAACCCCAACACAATCCTCCGGATCTGTCTCCCATAGAATTAGACCTTAATCAACAAGAACTTTTAAAAGCTCTTCAAAACCTAAAAAAAGACAAAGCATCTGGTCCGGACGGTTTTACCGTCAAATTTTATCTTAATTTTTCCAATCTTTTATTACCCAGGTTGCAATCTCTGATAAACATTTTTTGCTCCTCAAACAATTCCGAAGGTTCCTTTTCGGAAAGCACACATATGTCTTATTCCCAAAGAGGGCAAAGACTCTAAGTATTGTAAAAATTACAGACCCATTTCCCTGGTCAACATTGGTTACAATATTTTTTCTGAAGCTCTAGCCATACGCTTAGATTCATACTTACCGAATTTGTTGGGGAAAGAACAATCAGGGTTCGTTAAGGGGCGGGTTATAACAGATAACACACAGCTTTTTTTTAATGTTCTATCCAAATCCACTCACTAAAATCACTCGTCAGCAACAATTGTGTTGGATGCCTAAAAGGCTTTTGATAGAGTGGAATGGAAATATTTATTTTATACTCTTAAATGGTGTGGCTTTGGCCCTAATTTTTTTAATGTAATATCCTTTCATTACTCCAACCCCCGAGCCACTGCATGCGCCAATGGTTTGATTTCCCAATTTTTCAGCTTAGGTAGAGGAGTACGACAGGGATGTCCTCTTTGCCCTTTTTGTTCAATTTAGCCCTGGAACCATTTTTGTCCAAACTACGTCAAAACCCAAACATATACGGATTTCAAACGTCAAATACCCATATCAAACTTGCAGCCAATGCAGATGATATCTTGCTTTTCATGTCAAAACCAAATGATTCAATTCCGGCTTTTTTAGCAGAAGTAAAGTCTTACTCTATCATTTCCGGGTACAAACTGAACAATGATAAGTGTGAAATACTGCCCTTGACAAAATTTACTTTTAGCTCAGATTTTCTAGCCTCTAAATTTTCCTGGAGCCCATATCATATTAAATATTTAGGTTTACATTTCACGCCCTCAATTTCTGGCACAGTGGTATTATGTATGAACAAGTGCACTCAAAAGATTTCAGAATTAACCTCTAAATGGCATCCCCTTTACTTGTCCTGGTGGGGTCATTTAGGCACTATAAAAATGATGTTGTCGCCCATAATTTTATACACCATCTCTAACATCCCAGTCCCAATTTCTACTGTTATTTAAGAAAATCAATTCTATTTTATCCTCCTTTTTGTGGAATAACAAGAAACCTCGAATGTCCATACTAAAATTAATATGCCCCAAAACAGAAGGGGGAGTGAATTTTCCGGATTTCCGGGCCTACCAGAAAGCTTTCCTTCTACATCAAGCTTCTCTCTGGTTGCTTGATTCTACGGATAATGGACCTCATTAGAATGTCTTTTTTTATCTCCTTACTCATTTCGAGAATACCTCTAATTTTCACGTAAACCACAATCCGTCTCCACTCCAATTATAAAACATACTTAAAAACTCCTTGCTTTACCTTCCTCGCCTACTCATATTACCACGGATTCCTTCCTAAACTCAACAATTTGGCATACTGCCAACCTGAAGATCCGAAATAAACCCTTTTATTGGAAAACTTGGAGACAGAGAAGTTTAATTTGAATTCGTCAATTATTTTCAGAGTCAAACTTTTTGTCTTTTGCTACACTTAGCCAATTATTTCACTTCCCAGCCCCCTTTATTCACAAACACAACATACATAAGACAACTGTGTTGGAAACGTATACTCACCTCCTCACGGCACATGACATCCCTGCTAACCCAGAACCTTCTCCAAATCTCCATATATTACTAAGGACCACACCCAAAGCATCTATTATTTATAGATGTTTGCAAGGAACTGACTTAATTAGACAAAAGACTAAAACGGAGGAAGCTTGGGAACGGGACTTTACTACATGCTGGTCACTATCACTTTGTAAAGGCATATGGACTAAGATTCGTAAATCCTCCAGGGCAGCAAATACCACACAAACACTATTTTTTGTCTACAACAGACTCTTATTTACCCCAGCCACCTTAAACAAAAGATTCTCAATCACACCAAATACTTGTTGGACTTGTTCATCTCCCAATGCGGATCTATTTCATATGTCATTTTCATGTTCTCATGTACACACTTTTTGGAAACAAGTATGGTCTCAAATCAATTAAATTTTTGACACTACATTTCCTTTTTCTTTCCTTCATGTTTGCTTAGGTAGACTCTCTTCAATTTGGGATGATGTCTCGCTCAATGTCAAAATCATTGATTTGTTATTAGCGATTGCCTTTCAGCAAATCACCATTAATTGGAAAGACTCTTCAAAAATCTCTTATAAGGCTTGGTGGTTCACTGTTTGTCATAACCATAAATTAGACACTGCCTTTGTTTATCCTATTAATATGGCAACGAAACGTCTTGATTTGTGGTCACCTGTCACAATATATATTGACGCTAGTGCCAAACGATATTCTATGCTACAACCCTCTCAGCAGGAAGTTCTTAAACCACCTTGATTCTCCTAAGGTTTCAAACATTTCTTTTCTGTATACCAATGACACTTTTATCTCCATTATTTTGTTTTTTCTCCTTTTCAAATTGATATTTATAGTCCGATATATGTACTTTCATTGTAATTTTGCTTTGATTGTATTATTGAGATTTTATTAGTGTATATTGTACACAGACACCTTATTATCTTTCAATAGAAATTCTCTGAACTTAAAAAAGAAAATTACCACCTTTTAGAAAAGCTTGAAGGTAAAGAAGTGGTTAAGTCAGTTTTGTTGCCAAATGTAGATGAGAGGTTCCGAAACGGATTTTCCTTATCGTGCTGCAAATCTGATTTAGTGTCATGGAGTGTGCTGACCATTGCTAATGTTTCAATCATTGCCATCATAAACACGAAGTAACATTCATGCCAAGTTTGCTGTAGAAAACTAAATTGATAAATATACTGGGATAAAAGTAAGTTTATTCACTCCCTCTTTAGTGACCTGCAAAGAGAATTTCAGGAAACATCAGTTCATCTGCAGCTTTATAAGAAGATTAGTCATAGAGATAATACATTTAGCACACTTCTACACGTATGAAAGGAGCACCTTTTATCAAAAAATGATAACATTTTCCGCAATAAGTAGTTCACATTCCCTAGGTCATTTCCTATGGTGCCCTGCATTGATAGTGCATGTGATGCTTGTGTTAGAATAGGCAAGAGACACAACTTCTAATTGTAGTGCAAGTGTTGATATTCAGAAATTAGAAGATTGCAATGTAGGATAGGATATGTCTTTTCTTTTTGTAAGAGAGTCAACCAAGTACAGCAACGGGGCATGCAGACCACAACCACTGGAGAAAGACAGTCTCCAAAATAATTTCAATAATTCAAATTCTCTGGGCAAGACTTGGTTTTCCTGGAGGAGCAAATGGAGAGAAACATCTTTATGAGTTATCCAGAAAAGGTGGCTTCATCATCCTCCTGACTGTGATGGCAGTTTTGTCACAATAAGCTGCTCCACTGTGTAGGCGCATTTATTAATAGTGAGAAAATAATACAGTTCATAGTCAAATGTGTAGAGTTAATGTGTAGGCTTTCATAACAAATGTCATGCGTTTAAATGCAAAAATTGTAGTAGGCAACCACATTTACTCGTACTGGGCCTCAAATGGCTGAAGCACCATTGTCTGAAAAGCTGACAAGACTAGAAATGCTTTATGTTCATAAAATGTTTATCTCTTGACCTTTGCATGAGCATGTTTTTAAACTAAATCATAGTTGCATAAATGTTTTCATCTAACTCTGAAAACTGTTTATACTTATACAAAGATCACTTTTAACAAAGATCACTGTTAACAAATGATTAGAATTTTGGCATTTACTGAGGTAATAACAAGTTTATACCTGAAGATACAGCATTTCTAAAGAAAATGAATGTGTTACAATCTCCTTATCTTAATTTTTTGTGGGGAAACAAGTTTACCATTCATACAGACCACAAACCCCTAACTTTTATGTTTTCGCCGAAACAGGTGCAAAACATGTCCCCGAGGATAAGCAAATGGGTCTTGGGGTTGGAAAACTTTTGTTTCAAAATGGAGTACTTGCCAGGGCCAGAAAAGGTCATTGCAGATTGCCTGTCAAGATTGCCACTCAAGGGGGATCAGATTGAGGAGGTGCTTGATGTACCCATATGTGCGGTGCACCTACCCTCGCTAACGGATGCGGAGTGGAACAAGGGCATGGAGGAAGACAGGGCCATGGGTATGTTGAAAGACCTCATTCTCAAGGGGTGGCCAGAGAAGGTTTCGGAAGTCCCTGACCCAGTTAAAGACTTCTGGGAGGTGAGATACAAACTCACAATGATAGCTGGTCGCTTGCACAGGGGGGAGAAAATTGTTCCACCAGAAGGATTGAGGAACAAGATCATAGATATGGCCCATGAGGGACATCTGGGGAGGAGCCTCACGAAGAACAAAGTGCGTAGTTGCTTTTGGTTCCCCAGAATGGATTCGGAGGTGGAACACAAAGTGAAAGAGTGTGTCAGCTGTGCCAGGAGCGACAAAAGCAAAAGCACTCACAGGGCTCCGTTGGCTCCTGTAAATGTTCCAATGATCCCATGGACAAAACTAGCCATTGACATTGTGGGTCCCATGGACATCCTGGGGCCACAGAAGAGGTTTATGTTTGTGTTGGTGGACTACACTTCTCATTGGGTGAACTTCAAGTTCACTGCATCCACCACTACGAACAATCTGATCACATTTCTAAAGAACATCTTTGCATACGAAGGGATTCCAGCCACTTTGGTAACGGACAATGGTGTGCAATTCGTCTCGGAGGCAATGAAGGAGTTTTTGGAGGAAACACAGTATAAAGCACGAGAGGACTGCTCTCTATTGTCCAAAGGCAAACGGATTGGTAGAGAGGGTGAATCGCATGATCAAGGAACACATACAACTAGCCACAGCCAATGGGTTGAATGTGGAGGAGTCCCTGAGGGAAGCAATTTGGGCATACCACACCACGCCCAACATGGTCACAGGGTTATCTCCTTTTGTGTTTCTCAGGGGAAGGGAACCCAGCACCAAAATGAACCCGAGGTGGTTGGGTGCAGGTAAAAGTGTGGTACCAGACTTACGTCGCATTGAGGGAAGAGTGGAGTCTCATCAATAGAGATACAAGTCTTGGTATGATGGGAAACATGGAGCAAAAGATGTGGAAGTAAAACCTAACAACCAAGTGTGTGTTAAGAAACCTGGCAAGGTAAAACCTGGAATTAGCAAATTTGGGGTACCTCAAAGGGTGGAAAGCACAAGTAGAAGTGTAGTGCGTTTAGAAAACGGACAAACATGGAGCAAAGACAGAGTTGTAAACATGTCGTGAATTAATGTTTTGTTGTAATTCCCTTCAAAGGGAGATGTGTTACAATCTCCTTATCTTAATGTAAGTTGGTATGTTCCACCCTCCCCCGCTATCTCATGTATATGGTACGACCCTGGGGAGCTTACCTTAGAATGTTCATGTAGGTTTCTTCACTGCTGGTAGAGCGGATGGTCAGAGAATAAAGACTGCAGAAGAACTTACTGGTGTGGATAGTCTTTATTACAACAGAATGGTTTCTGTGAAAAATGTTTGTTTTTTTGTTATACAGGTGTTTCAACTTTTACATAGACCATTGTTATCAAATGAATACGCTGGATATATTAGAAGGTTAGAAATGTAGTTTATACTTGGGAAAGGAAACTTGAATGGGAGACAAACTCATATGATACAACTTATTTGCAAACTCAACATTGCTATCAGTGGACTATTGCATTCCTGTGAGAAGACGGGGAGTGATCCTATTCCCATGAGAGCATTGAAATCTGATTGGCTAACTGGAGACAGAAGAAGCAACATGTGCAAAAGCTTCAGAATGTGTTGTCAATAATAGCGTCGGTCCCTAGAGTAGGTTAATACTTTTCCCCCTTTTGCCATTTTTATTCAACACTGCTACTGAG
This sequence comes from Triturus cristatus, assembly GCF_964204655.1. Lineage (NCBI taxonomy): Eukaryota > Metazoa > Chordata > Amphibia > Caudata > Salamandridae > Triturus > Triturus cristatus. The sequence goes on from NC_140589.1 coordinate 1,727,645,801, forward strand.
TTTCTTGAACCACTCATTATGGGAAGTTCTGCTTTGACCAATTAATGATTTATTTGAGCTGACTTTAATGCTTAAGCTTTATGCTTTATAATTTCTAACTCTCTCTTGAACTAGAACCCTTTATGGGTTCTGACTGACACCATTTTCTTCCTATTCTTAAAATAGGGTCTTTCTTTCCTTTCCGAGACATTATAAGTCTATTTTATTGCAACTTGCTGAATGTTTATTGATTGATTAAAGACTAAACTTGATGAATTCAACTTATGATCTAATAAAGAAGATTTACAAAAATGTGAATGATAAAATCCTTTAACTCATACCAAACTCGCATTATTGACTGAAAATAGATTAGAAACTATGATTAAAATGTATGTTATGTGTAGCTCATGATCTTCTTTAAAACAATGGCAAACATCCATTACCACAGCAGTAAGAGCAGGAATTAGCCCAGATGATGCTAAATCGAATTTTAATTGAGAACTGATTTCTGCTCCAGCAAACTTCGTAGCAGAGGATGGTTTATGTTATGAGAAAAAGAGCTATCAAATAATTACCCCAAGTCAGATGTTGAAGAGATGATCAGACTCTAAAGCAGTCTGAGATCCTGAGATGGATAAATAAAAGTTAATTTATGGTTTTCTTGTCTGCTACAGATTTATGGAGTAGGTGGTGAGGTACGCTCGACTCCACATTTGACATAAGAATTATATCAAACGTTTGTGAATGTATTAATATTGATTGGTGTTGGCAGAACCTAATTGCGCAAAAGGTGAAGCTACATTGATTAGGGTTATTTCCCGCAGGTCGAGATTTCATTCGTGTTTGAAAAATCTTTCTGTGCGGAAAAGTCAGAGAGCGTGAAAAACCTTAATATTCCCATTGTTAAATTGCTTTTGTTTTCTTTAGAGGAGCAGACAAGGTTTGCTTATTTACTTTCACTTAGAGTTGTAGAAATGTGTGTATGAGAGAAATTGTAAAGTAGGGTCAACTGCTGCAAAGAGTGATACCGAACGTCATGGGGGCATATTATCAAGAATGGTATTAAAATTATCGCCGCAGGAAACTGCCGCAAAAGCGGCGATAATGGGCTTGATAATACGCCCTTGAGAATTCCAATAGAAGCCCAGGTTCACACCAGAACATGGGCTCCTATTGTAATTCACAAGGGCATATTATCAAGCCCATTACCGCCGCTTTAGCTGCAGTTTCCTGCCGCTAAAGTGGCGATAATTTTAACGCCGTTCTTGATAATATGCCCCTTAGTGTGCAGCGCTGGACCGCTGCAAGGAGTGAGACCAAACTTCATGGTGTGCCATGCTGCAGTTGGATGATTGATGGATTGTAGTGATGCTATTGGTTGATGACGACACACAGTGCAACGCTGTTATAGGTTAATTGTTGTGTAAGTGAGATTGGTTAATGAGCCTTCAAGTATTAAAGCTATAACAGAATTGGATAAAGACATCTGACATATATGGAATAAAGCGGTACAAAAGAGGGTGGAGATGGACGGAGCATCAGAACCAATCAAACACTCACACCCAGTCAACAGATCTGGGTTTGATCCATCACCGGTCTTTAGCCCACTCTGCCACCCCAGTTCAGACATGGCCATATGCAAATCAGTCTGACCCTGTGCCTCATGAGAACAGTCCAGCCCGAACTGCCAAGCCATGCCTTCCCTGGACCGGAAACAAGCTTCCTAGGACCGGTTTCTGGCATTTCAGCTGTCTTCAGCCAGACTTGCTTGAATCCAGTGGCAAAGTGAGCAAGGGACTCACGTCTGAGCATACTCTGCCAACTTATGGCGAACAAAGCGGTACAAAAGGGGGTGGTGATGGACGGAGCATCAGAACCAATCAAACACTCACACCCAGTCAACAGATCTGGGTTTGATCCATCACCGTTCTTTAGCCCACTCTGACACCCCAGTTCAGACATGGCCATATGCAAATCAGTCTGACCCTGTGCCTCATGAGAACAGTCCAGCCCGACTCCCTTGCTCACTTTGCCACTGGATTCAAGCAAGCCTGGCTGAAGACGGCTGAAATGCTAGAAACCGGTCCTAGGAAGCGTGTTTCCGGTCCAGGGAAGGCATGGCTTGGCAGTTCGGGCTGGACTGTTCTCATGAGGCACAGGGTCAGACTGATTTGCATATGGAGAGAAAAACAAAGAGGGGAGTAGAGAGGTACCACTCAACGAGTGGTGGAGGTGGATACTTCCTCCCAGTAAAGCGTACATAAACACAAGGATCCACCCACAGGTATAGTAAATCAAGAGTCTCCCGTTTATACAATATGTATCCCACAGTCGTGGAGAATACACATCAGTTGTTAAAATACCCCTCACACACCAAAAGGGCCCTTGTTGTCATGCTTCATCATAGGGGTCTTCCCGCCCCTCTACGGGACGGGGCGTGCTACAACCTACGTTTGCGTGGGAGCACTGTTCTTAGTGAGACTACTATGTGTGGTGCAGGGGTGTGCGAGGAAGGGTCAGGAGTGGATGGAGAGTGATTTAAAAAATACCTGGCTCTCTGGTCTAGGAAAATTTATTCTGCCGTCTAAGCTGGTATTAGTAAAAGGTGGGGGGGAGGAGGGTGTATGCCTCAATGAGCTAGGCCTCCTACTGGTGTGGACATGTTTCGAAGCTTCCCCATGCTTCTTCGTCAGGACCTTAAGGATCCCTTCCTACGATGCACTGTGATGTGTAAAAGATAACAACAAAATAGTGAGTGAAAAAAATCAAAATGGAAGTAAATAGCCTCCAAAAGTTGGTAATGCCCCAATGGGTCTTAGATACTCCTATTAACCTAAAAGGAAATAGGTATAAAAGAGAGATACACAAGACATTTAATCACGTTGGTAGAAGTTCATTCCGTCGTATTAGAACAGTGATCTGAAAAAGGAGGTGAACGATGGTCGTCTCTTAACGCTATCCATAACGTTATCACGTGATCTGTGATGAAAATACTGTGTGACACACGGACATACTACAAAAAGACATAACACAACAGAAAACACACACTCTACTCAGAAAGGAACAAAGTTCCTGCAAGGCAGATATATCAGCGGTTTTTTACATGCCAAACCCAAACAAAGCAATAGTAAAACATACTTGCTGAAAAGAGAAAAGTATCCTCATGAGCTCAAATACCGAGTGGTAGGAGTGCCAAATAGGCTGCCTGAATGAAGGGAGAAAGGAGACTGTAGTCCAATCATCAAAAATAAACTACCAGGATATATCCTCGACCTGCCGGCTATGCCGTACTTACGCCTCCAAGGATCAGTGTCCTGCCCAAATAACCACCCCGGTCGGCTCCGTCGATGGAGCTAGACTGGCGGTAGCGGGGATTAAATACCTGCACCAATCAGGGATTGCGCGCCAGTGAGCAAAGCATGATAGGCCAATGGGAAGAGACCCACTGGCACTGCTTAACGGGACCCGGAACCGGAAGGTAGAACGGTCGGGTCACCGTGATTGAATGGCAAGGCCCACAGTGAATAGCGAAGGACCCCAAGAAAAAAAAAAAAAAAAGTTGTCTATGTTAGATGCCTGTATTAAAATTAAAGAAAGTTAAAACGAAAGGCTGCTGGGTGATATGTCGGAACCTGCGTGGCAGACAAGTTGGTTTGTAAATAAAGGATATAGATGTAGGCTAAAGGGTTGGCATAGCCTCCTGGATTAAGGGGGAGCATGATCAAAATCAGCTAGAAAAAGGCTCCTCAACCCGATAAAATACATACACACCGGCAGGGCAATGCCTCCAAGTACGTGATGAAAACCAGCTGGTAAAAGGCTCAACAACCCAAGAATACATACACACCAGATAGGCAATACCTTCACGTATGGAAGGCCGCTAAAGTGGGGGTCCTCCGCCGGGGTCTAGGTAGGGTATTCCTAGGTGCATGAAAGAGTAAGAAGTAAAAAACAAGGAAAGTTAACCACACAGTTGTAACGGGGTGGTGCTACACTGGTGCAGGACAGGTCCTCTGGGGCATATAAAGAAGAGGGGATCACCTCACTTGGTTATGGGAAAAAGTATGCCCAGGGAAGAAAGACAGACGGCTGAACAACACTCAGTCAGGTGTTATGTTTTCAAACATGGAACTGATTCCATGGTATATCCTCGTTTAATCCATGGATATGAGTCTTTAGACGGAAAACCCACCGTTGTTCTTTTTCGAGGAGGCCATGTTCGCTACCCAATTGTTCAATCACTGTCCATTGTAAATCGTCTATGCCATGTCCACTGGAGATATAGTGATTAGACATTTTGGTAGTGCTCCTACCACATCTGACATTGCTGCGATGTTCGCCAATACGTACCTTGATTGGTCTGGATGTCATCCCCACAGACTCAAGACCGCAAGGACAGGTGATTAAATAGACAACATTTTTGCTATTACAGTTGGTGAAACTCCTCTGGTCTCACTCATCACCATTCCGGAATGTAATGTGTTTACTTTTTTTCGTCAGATGACAGGTGCTACAGTTACCACAGGGGTGATGCCCCTGTACTGGAGGTAGTAGACCAACGAGTCTGGGCCGGGACGTGTTCTTGGGTCTGGTATGAACAAGCATGTCTCTCAGGTTACGACCCCTCTTGTGAGCAAACATAGGTTTAGTTATGTTCAAGCCACAGCAATTAAGAAGACGCCAGTGTTTATTCACTATCTTAGTGATCTGGTTAGAGTGTGTATTGTAAGTGGTTACACAAATAGGTCTCTCATCGATCTGGTTAACCACTTTATCTTCCAAAAGGGCCTCTCTGTTATTATTCCTCGCTCTCTTCAGGGCCTTATCAACGACTTTCTCAGGGTAATTCCGCTTGATCAGTTTAGTAAGTAGTTCAGATGCTTGTTGTTTAAAATCACTTAATTCAGTGCAGTTTCTTCGGAGACGGAGGAACTGACCGTACGGTAAGTTTTCCCTCAAGTGACGGGGATGGAAACTGTCGAACAAAAGTAAACAATTCTTTGCTGTTGCCTTAAAGTGTGTGGTGGTTTTGAGTTTCCCCTGTTCAGGGTAGATATTAAGGTCCAAGAATACCAGGTTTTGTGCAGACACACTGTGTGTAAATTTCAGAAATGCGTTCTGTTGATTGAGCCACAACATGAATGCCTCAGTTGATTCGATGTCGCCTTCCCATATGACCAGGACATCGTCAATATACCTTTTCCATACTTTGATGTGGGCAAGGTATGGGTTCATCGTATGTAGGATCCTGTTAGTTTCCAGATGGTGTACATACAAACCTGCTAGACTAGGAGCGAAGGTACTCCCCATGCTGGTACCGTGTCGTTGCTCATATATATCTTCAGCAGACATGAAGAAATTACGGGTGAGTGCCAGTGATACACATTCCATCACTAGATTACGAGGTGTCTGGTATTCCCAAGGGGTAGAGAACAATACCTCCTCAATGATTAGCAATGTTTCGTCGTGTGGGAGACTGGTATACAGGCTCTCCACATCCAGTCCCATGAGCAGGTTTTTAGTGGGGTCAAAATCAATATCCTGCAAAATTTGCAGGACGTTCTTGGTATCACGCAAGTATGTGCTAGTACCTTGAACCAACGGTCGAAGGAACGCATCCGCGAACCTAGACAGAGGTTCCAAAATAGAGTTCACACCAGAGACGATGGGTCTGCCTGGGGGGGAGGCCAAGTTCTTGTGGATTTTTGGTATGGTGTAGAAATAAGGGATCCTGGGACTGGTATTGACCAGAAACTCAGCCTCCTTCTTGGAGATCCAGTCATTTGCTAAGGCTTCCTCCACCATTGTAACAATACTGACCCTAATCGACTCAGTAGGATCTACCTGTAGGATGCCATAGTTTCTGCGATCATCCAGAAGTTTTCTACATTCAGTGTCATAGTTTACAGTGGTTTGCAAAACAATGGCTCCCCCCTTATCTGCAGGTTTGATAGTGATGTCCTGGTTCATGGATAATTCGTGTATAGCCTCCTTTTCCTCCCTTGATGTATTGTGAAAGGTGTTGCCAATCACTGTCGGGATACCTTGTATTTCCCCCATCACGGCTTTTTCAAATGCAAGGATCTCCACCGGTAGTGTGGAATTGGGGGGTACAAAAGTGGATTTGTTGCGGAGGCCTGTATCCTGTCTCATCGTCTCGGTGGTAGGTGGGTTGTTGTTAAAAAACACTTTCAATTTCAATTTTCGGATGAACTCAGTGATCTCAGCTAGGATCTTAAATTTGTCCAACCGATTGGTGGGTACAAAGCCCAGTCCTCTCTCAAGGACCCTGCTTTGTGTCGGTGTAAGGGCCACATCGGTGAGATTGACCACCAGGTTTACTTCCGGCTCGTTGATGGTTGGGGAGGTATGTTGTTGGTCATACTCCTGGTTGACATTCGAGGGGTCTCGGTCTCTGGTGCAGACCAATGGACGTTGTACCCTCCTCTGTTTCGGGCCCTCCGTGGGCCCTGGCGTGCCCCTAAAAAAGGTTGTGGGGTGTAGTTGTATTCATATCCTTGAGGGGAGGTATCCACTGTGGAAAGGGTCCCCCCCATCATGGGTGGACCATAAGCATATGGGGGATATATAGGGGGTCCTTGGTAGCCATCCCATCTCCCACCCCTCTGGTAGGAAGGGCGCTGGTTGTAATTACCTCTACCTCTATAGAAACGTTTGCCACTGCCCCTGCTGGAATTCGAGTTATGGTGTGTGAGGGGTATTTTAACAACTGATGTGTATTCTCCACGACTGTGGGATACATATTGTATAAACGGGAGACTCTTGATTTACTATACCTGTGGGTGGATCCTTGTGATTTGCATATGGCCATGTCTGAACTGGGGTGGCAGAGTGGGCTAAAGAACGGTGATGGTTCAAACCCAGATCTGTTGACTGGGTGTGAGTGTTTGATTGGTTATGATGCTCCGTCCATCACCACCCCCTTTTGCACCGCTTTATTCGCCATAAGTTGGCAGGGTATGCTCAGACGTGAGTCCCTTGCTCACTTTGCCACTGGATTCAAACAAGCCTGGCTGAAGACGGCTGAAATGCTAGAAACCGGTCCTAGGAAGCTTGTTTCCGGTCCAGGGAAGGTATGGCTTGGCAGTTCGGGCTGGACTGTTCTCATGAGGCACAGTGTCAGACTGATTTGCATATGGCCATGTCTGAACTGGGGTGGCAGAGTGGGCTAAAGAACGGTGATGGATCAAACCCACATCTATTGACTGGGTGTGAGTGTTTGATTGGTTCTGATGCTCCGTCCATCACCACCCTCTTTTGTACTGCCATATATGGAATAAAATCAAAAAACACAGGAGATTGGAATTACGTTTTTTGCTATCTGATGAGTAACCCAAAATCATGAATTGTTTTAACCCCTTCAATGTGTCGGATGCCCGGGGGCCGTCCGATGGGCCAGTGCTCTTGTGCGTTGGACGGCCCCTGGCTGTCCGATAACATGGCACAGGGAATCCCTCTGGTGCAGGCACCAGAGGGATTCTCTCCCCCCCCCCCAGCAGCCTCGGGAGCTGGGGAAGAGCTTCCCCAGCCCCCCAGGCTGTTTCTTTGGTTTCCCTGAAATGACGATCAGCGCACGTCACTCTGATGTCATTTCAGTGAAACCGAAACTGTTTCACTTTCCACGTGCCCAGGGGGCTATCTCAGCCCTCTGAGCACGAAGAAAGTCAGAAGAGGTATCATTGGAAAGGGGAGAATCTCCTAGTGGATCCCTGCTTGAAGATTGCCCCAGGAGGGCGATTGCCAAGCAGGGATCCACCCACTAGGTACCAGGGAGGGGGGAGTAGCCCCTTGGGTTAAGGCCTTTGCTCCCCCATATGTAATTGGGCAAATTCAGTCTTTCTGCCCTGAAAGCCCACTAGATACTAGGGATTTTTCCCCAAATTTAATTAGGGGTGGGGGCTGCCCAAATATGTAAAATTACAGTCTTTCTGCCCCCGGGGGGGGGGGGGGGCAGAAAGCTGACTAGATGCCAGAGTATTTTTTCCCCGATGAATTCCCCACTAGCCACCAGGGATTTTTTTCCTCCAAAGTTCAGGGTGGGGGTTGCCCAGAATGGGCATGCCAATGCCCCCACCCCCCAAAAAAGATGCCACAGACTTTCTCCCTCTCCCATGAGGCAGATGGGGGTAGTAGCCCCTGATCTGCCCCCGGGGGGGCAGAGAACCCACTAGGCACCAGCGATTATGCTGGCCTTTGTATTTGTAGGGGTTGGGACTGCCCAGAATGGGCATCCTAATGCCCCCCCCAAAAGAATAGCCACAGTCTTTCTGCCCCTCTTGGCGGCATATTGGGGCATTAGGCCTCAATTTGCCCCCTCCCCAGATGAGCAGAAAGCCCACTAAGCACTGACTTTTTTTCAGAATGTGCCTACCTGTGGATTTTGGGTCCTAGCGCAGCTGGCACCTAGGGAAATATAGCAAACATGTACATTTCTGAAAACTACACACCAAGGGGAATCCAGGATAGGGTGACTTGTGTGGTTCTCACCAGGTTCTGTTACCCAGAATCCCTTGCAAACCTGCAGACTTTGTAAAATAAAAACACATGTTCCCCACATTTCTGTGGGGGCGGGGCAGAAAGCCCATTAAACGCCAGGGATTTTCTCATAAAGGTAATCCCACAACTTTCCCACACAGAAATTTGAGAAAAATTAGATTTGTTCATCAAAATTTGAAGTTTGCAGGGGATTCTGGGTAGGGGAAAGTTGGGGGATCCACGCAAGCCACACCTCCCTGGACAAAACGTATTGTGGAGACATCAAAATTACCTATCACAAAACAATCTGCTTTTGCAAGGGGGGTCACATGGGTTTTTGGTCCCGGGCTTGGCTGCCATCTTCAGAAACCTACCAAGCCCACAGATTTCTGAAAACTAGAGACCCAGGAGAGTCCAGGGAGGTATGGCTTGTGAGGATCCCCCAACGTTTCCCTACGCAGAATTCCCTGCAAACCTCAAATTTTGATGAAAAAATCAAATGTTTCTCAAATTTCTGTGTGGGAAAGTTGTAGGATCACCAGGCTAACACAAATTTCCTACCACCCAGCATTCCCACAGGTCTCCTGATAAAAATGGTACCTCAATCTTGTGGGTGGGTCAAGTACCCGTGACAGGCAAGGGCCCAAAACGTATTGTGGAGACATCAAAATTACCTATCACAAAACGATCTGCTTTTGCAAGGGGGGTCACGTGAGTTTTTGGTCCCAGGCTTGGTGGCCATCTAGGGAAACCTACCAAACCCACACATTTCTGAAAACTAGAGACCCAGGGAAGTGCAGGGAAGTATGGCTTGTGTGAATCGCCCAACATTTCCCTACCCAGAATCCCCTGCAAACCTCAAATTGTGGTGACAAATTAATTTTTTTCTCAAATTTCTGTGTGAGATCACCGGGCTGACACAAATTTCCTACCATCCAGCCTTCCCCCAGGTCTCCTGATAAAAATGGTACCTCACTCTTGTGGGTGGGTCAAGTATACGTGACAGGCAAGGGCCCAAAATGTATTGTGGAGACATCAAATTAACCTATCACAAAACTATCTGCTTTTGCAAGGGGGGTCAATTGAGTTTTTGGTCCGGGCTTGGCGGCCATCTTGGGAAACCTACCAAACCCATACATTTCTCAAAACTAGAGACCCAGGGTAGACCAGGGAGGTATGGCTTGCATGGATCCTCCAACGTTTCCCTACCCAGAATCCCCTACAAACCTCAAATTTTGATGAGAAAATTACATTTTTCTCAAATTTCTGTGTGGGATCACCGGGCCGACACAAATTTCCTACCATCCAGCCTTCCCCCAGGTCTCCTGATAAAAATTGTACCTCACTCTTATGGGTGGGTCAAGTACCCGTCACAGGAAGGGCCCAAAACGCATTGTGGAGACATCAAATTTATCTATCACAAAACGATCTGTTTTTGCAAGGGGGTCAAATGAGTTTTTGGTCCTGGGCTTGGCAGCCATCTTGGGAACCCTACCAAACCCAAACATTTCTGAAAACTAGAGACCCAGGGGATTCCAAGGAGGTATGGCTTGCCTGGGTTCCCCAATGTCTCCCTAACCAGAATCCCCTGCAAACCTCAAATTTTGATGAAAAAATCAAATTGTTCTCAAATTTCTGTGTGGGAAAGTTGTAGGATCACCAGGCTGACACAAATCCCCTACCACCCAGCATTCTCACAGGACTCCCAATAAAAATGGTACCTCACTCTTGTGGGTGGGTCAAGTACCCGTGACAGGCAAGGGCCCAAAACGTATTGTGGAGACATCAAAATTACCTATCACAAAACGATCTGCTTTTGCAAGGGGGTCACATGCTTTTTTGATCCCAGGCTTGGTGGCCATCTAGGGAAACTTACCAAACCCACACATTTCTGAAAACTAGAGACCCGGGGAAGTCCAGGGAAGTATGGCTTGCGTGGATCCCCCAACGTTTCCCTACCCCGAATCCCTTGCGAACCTCAAATTGTGATGAAAAAAATAAAACATTTCTCAAATTTCTGTGTGGGAAAGTTATAGGTTCACCGGGCTGACACAAATTTCCACCCACCCAGCATTCCCCCAGGTCTCCTGATAAAAATGGTACCTTACTCTTGTGGGTGGGTCAAGTACACGCAACAGGCAAGGGCCCAAAACCTATTGTGGAGCCATCAAATTAACCTATCACAAAACTATTTGCGTTTGTAAGGGGGGTCAATTTAGTTTTTTGTCCCAGGCTTGGCGGCCATCTTGGAAAACCTACCAAACCCACACATTTCTGAAAACTAGAGACCCGGGGGAGTCCAAGGAAGTATGGCTTGCTTGGATCACCTAACATTTTCCTACCTAGAATCCCCTGCAAACCTCAAATTTAAATTTTTCTCACATTTCTGTGTGGGATCACTGGGCTGACACAAATTTCCTAACATTCAGCCTTCCCCCAGGTCTCCTGATAAAAATGGTACCTCACTCTTGTGGGTGGGTCAAGTACCCGCGACAGGCAAGGCCCAAACCTATTGTGCAGACATAAAATTTACCGATCACAAAACGATCTGTTTTTGCAAGGGGGTCAAATTAGCTTTTGTCCAGGGCTTGGCGGCCATCTTGGGAAACCTACCAAACCCTCACATTTCTGAAAACTAGAGACCCTGGGGAGTTTAGGGAGGTATGGCTTGCCAGGGTCCCTCAATGTTTCCCTACCCAGAATTCCCTGCAAACCTCAGATTTGGATGAAAAAATCCAATTTTTCTCAAATTTCTGTGTGGGAAAGTTGTAGGATCAACAGGCTGACACAAATCTCCTACCACCCAGCATTCCCACAGGTCTCCTGATAAAAGTGGTACCTCACTCTTGTGGGTAGGTCAAGTACCCGTGACAGGCAAGGGCCCAAAACGCATTGTGAAGACATCAAAATTACCTATCACAAAACGATCTGCTTTTGCAAGGGGGGTCACGTGCGTTTTTGATCCCAGGGTTGGTGGCCATCTAGGGAAACCTACCAAACCCTCACATTTCTGAAAACTAGAGACCTGGGGAAGTCCAGAGAAGTAGGGTTTGTGTTGATCGCCCAATGTTTCCCTACCCAGAATCCCCTGCAAACCTCAAATTGTGATGAAAAAATCTAATGTTTCTCAAATTTCTGTATGGGAAAGTGGTAAGATCACTGGGCTGACACAAATTTCCTACCACCCAGTGTTCCCCCAGGTATCCTGATAAAAATGGTACCTCAATCGTGTGGGTGGGTCAAGTACCCGCGTCATGCAATGGCCCAAAACGTATTGTGGAGACATCAAAATTACCTATTACAAAACGACCTGCTTTTGCAAGGGGGGTCAAATGAGTTTTTGGTCCCGGGATTGGGGGCCATCTTGGGAAACCTACCAAATCCACACATGTTGTTGTCAGTAGATTATAGGAATTCAAGACATTGCAGAGGAATGTTTCAGAAGCAGAACAGCAGGGTTGGATCAGAGCAGGGTGTGAGAAAAATGCAAACATCTGGATGTCGCAGATGGAAGACCAGGGTTGCCAGATAGTTTATTGTTTCCCATGACACATTTCCATGGTCCAACACAGCGAGGAAGAGATGCAATGGTGGATTATTCAGACTGAATTGGTTTTATCACAGATTTAGGATGCTTGCAGAAGAATTGTGCCATCGATGTGTGAGATGCCAACATATTATTGTGGGAAAGAGAACACCAGTGACACTAAGTCACGTAGGGTGATCAGTTGGCCCCTTCAACAGAATGAGATTCCTCTTTGTAACGGATTGAGATACATCCTGGTTATAGTGTGCATTTTCTCTCGATGGGTGGAAGCCTACCCAACATGGAGAAATAACAGTCTTACTGTAGCAAAACTGCTGTTGTCAGAGTTGATACCTAGTTACAAATTACTAGTTTCTCTGGAGTCAGATCGTGGGACTCATTTCAACAGTGAGGTTCTAAGAATGCTTTGTGCAGCTCTACAGATCGAGCAGGGATTACACTGCAGTTATAGACCAGAAGCCTCTGGAATTGTTCAGTAGGTCAATGGAACCATAAAGTCACGATTGGCAAACGTTTGCGCATCCACTTCACTGAAATGGCCAGATGCTTTACCATTGGTGTTGAGTTTCTTAAGTATTCCTGACAGAAAGACAGGATTATCTCCTCATGAGACATTGATGGGGCATGCAATCCAATCCCTCCAATTATGGATGAAAATCTAGGCCTAAATTTCAGGGACGAAATAATCAATGATATCCTACGAGCACCATCGTTGCTAGAATCTGACGGATCCATTCCCTCCAATAGCAACTCAGAAGATTGGATCAGCCTTATATCTATGAAAAAACAACTGATTAAGATCACCTTACACTGGGCCATTATGACCGAATATCTGAGGGCAAATATTTGCCCAAATGGACTGGTAGTGAATAACGTTCCTAGGATCTTTCTTGAAAATGGCATCTTCAAAAAAGAATGGTCACAGGTGGCATGGAAATGCACCAGAGACTGGTTAGTGCTAATTATCAACACTGCAAAATGCCTTGCTGACAAACTGATCATCAAGATTAACATTGCTGAAGGAGCACTTAAAACCAGCTTTCAGTTAACCACCTATAAAACGAGATTAACAGAAATCAACAATGAGATCTCCGAAAGCAGGGAGAACCTAACCAGACAAAAAAATAACCAAGACCACAGAAGGATATTAAGAAATTCAATCAAGAAATGATATACCCCTACTTGAGAGCAGATTATGTGGTAAACACGGGGGATACCTCATATGATGACAGTCTACCATCACACGGGAGAAAGAATTCTTCTAATAGGGACTCCAGCATGGACAGTTGGAACAGTTACCAGAGTTGGAACCCCAACAATATTAAGAGGAATTCACCGCCTCCTGGATAATACGGAAAATATGGCCACGGAATGATGCCCTACCAAGGATTGCCAATGTGACAATATCCAGTATACCCCCAAGGGCAAGAACACCCTTTCCAAACTCCCTATAACCTTCCTGTTTTACATAGAGGTTGGGGCAGAGGAAGAAGAAGAGGACAACAACAAATTAAGTACAATGGCAGGAACCACCTACAATACAAATGACACTGAGAAGCCACTCGGGGAAGAAAGACTAGTTGTCAAGTTATCCCCAAGAGAACTGACCACAACTGAAGTAGAAGTATTACAAGAACTGGGTTACATACCAATACCTGAAATTGACAAATTCCAGAGGCCTCACGAATTGCACAACTTCTTACAAAAAAGTTGTCTAAAAGCATACTTCCAGGGGAAACTGGCACCTTTTTAAATGGATACAGGCCTGCAGAATCCATCAATCTTCACCCCCACCATGGCTATGAAACCACTTTAATTGATAACATTTCAACAGGATGTTCTTAAAGAAGTAGGGAATCAGTGCCGTGCCTTAGCTTTTCAGAACACTTCTAAGAAAGAACTTGAAGCAATAAAAACATTGGCTAATGACAAAGAAATAATGATCAAACAAGCTGACAAGGGAGGTGCAATGGTCATTATGGCTACCACAGATTATGAACATGAGTGTCTTTGCGAATTGGCTTATCGCAAATACTACACCCCCATCAGATATGATCACACAACAAGGTTAAGAACATAGATCATATTGATCATTTCTACAGGTGAAACACAAGGGTGGATTGAGAAACACGAGGCTGACTTCCTAATATACAAAGAACCGTAAATCCCTTACTTCTATACTCTGCCAAAATTTCAGAAAGGAATCGCCCCACCACCAGGTAGACCCATAGTTTCAGGGATAAATTCACTTTTGGAACCGATTTCTAAGTTCTGCAATCACTTTTTGCAACCTTATGTGAAAAAAATGCCTTCCTATATCCAAGACACAGGGAATATACTGAACATAATAAAATCCAGTAACAACACACATCAGAATAACCTATTGATCACCCTAGTTGTAGAGGCACTTTACACGAATATACCACAACAAGCGACTCCAGAAGTCTTAGAAAACACTTTACTAACAGCGACTCATCGTTCACAGCCACAAATGGGAATCATTTTACAGCAGAAAAAATGATAAAGCATTTGACCATGCTATATAAAGCTTCCTCTATAAACTCCACCGAAGTGCTAGCCTTAACCGAACATAACCTGGCACAAACATCGCCATTATTAACGGTGGCCAGAAGCCTAAAATACGCAACAGCTATCACCACAGGCAGGATTGCAACACTAATTCGAAAAAGCAGGGGAGGTGGTGCGCCAGATACGAATGGCATCCCGGCATCAACTTACACACAGAACATCGATTTCTGGTCTGTGATATTGCAAAATATATTCAAGAGATGCATAGTACAGCATATATTGCCCATGTCCTGGCAAGGCTCGATTCCCCACCCCATTTATAAAAAAGGCCCTATCTCTCTTCCAGACAGCTACAGACATATTGCATTATTGGACATTGAGGCAAAGTATTTCGCCTCGCTATTACTTGAGGATTTACAAGGCTGGGCAAAGTCAAACAACTTGCTTTGCCTCATCCAAACTGGGTTTAGGACACAAGCGGGCACCACAGACAATCTGGTAGACATTAGGATGCATGCCACCCGACAAATTCAGAAAAAGGAAGAGCTGTTCTGCTGCTTTATTGATTACAGTAAAGCTTTTGACAGTGTCAATCGTCACCTACTGTGGGCTAAACTCACAGCTTGAAAAATCCCAGAACCTTTATTGCAAGGTATCATACTGCTCTACTCCAACACTTGAGCGAGAGTAAAACTAGGACGACACACTGCAGTTTTGGAAAAAATCAACATGGGTCAAGGAGTCAAACAGGGGTGCGTATTAGCACCCACCCTTTTTATTCTGTATATGTGTGATCTGGTTCCTGTTTTAAATCAAGCCAACAGTCATGCTCCCAAACTGGTGAATCAACACATCTCTTCACTGCTGTACATGGACGTCGTCGTCTTGCTTAGCCAGGCGCCGGTAGGGCTTTAAAGATTGTTAGATGCCCTGGGAACACACTGCCTGGCAAATGGCATGCAGATTAACTATGAAAAAACAAACATAATTATCTTTGGTCAGAAAAAGAGAAAACAACATCAATGGCATCTTGACAACCATTGCCTGACCATCGCGAACCAATATAATTGTCTGGGCTGCTGGTTGGATAACAAAGAACAGCACCTACTACACCTGAATCCATTAAAACCAAAATTAGCCTCACTGCAAGGTGCTTTTTGAACAATATTTAAGAGCACAAACAAGTTCTCTTTTGAGGCACTGTTGAAAATAGTTTCTGCTAAATTAGTACCAACACTGTCATACGGTTCAGAAGCCTACCCGGAAAAACTAGAGATTTTCTTAAACAGGGCACAGAGCGCAGTGTTCAGATCTTTATTCCGACTGCCTGGCAACACCTCGCCAGCTCAAATCAGGTTGGAATTCACACTACAGGACCAACTGCTTGGGCAAAGGGCCTGCATGATAAAATACTTGCATTCCACAAGATCTGCTGAGCAAGGATCGCTAAAACATCTTATTTGGCAGGAAATAACATGTCATGACAGCACGAATCACACGAATGACTGATCGCGAGCCCTAGACGAAGCACTGGTGCAAACTCAACCAAGGGAGCTATGGAACCTAAAATTATCTCATCCACAGTTGAAAACAGCCCTTTTTTGTGTCCTCATTCTGCCAACTCTCTTGCTAGGATTACTCTTATCCCTCAGGAGCCAAGGGGGGGAAAGAAATGGGAGAAAGAGTAGTACCACACAAGGATATTGCTATTTCCATTTCCATCTCCTTCCAAAACGGGGACCAAGGAAAACACAGGAGAGGCCAGGACCGACAGCATATTTGACTTAATCATCGGACCCACTCGCCTTCTCTCTCCACTCTACCAATAATGTCCAGATCTTGTCTATTACTCCTTAGGTCGAAGGCCATATCAGACTCACTCGTATAGATGATACTTTTAAGACACTCGGTAAAGGATGGGGGGCTTTCGGATTTCCATAGCCTACATATCTCACGCCTTGCCAGCAAGATCCCATACAAAATAAACGTGGAACTAACTGTGTTTATCTGCTCCTCTTCCTCTTGATTAAGTCCAAAGAATATAAGACGAGGGATTACCTTAATCTGTTTACCAATTATTTTCCCAAGGCACTTTTATTAAGTTGTTAGTCTTTTATTGAATAGTATTTTAATCTATTTTTTTCCTGTGAGGAATCCTGAGGATGAACTATGATTTGCCTTTTAATTGATTGAGATCTAGGAATAATTGGGATAACAGCTATTACTCTGATTTTTTTTTGCAATTTTAGGCACTTTGACAGACTTCATTGTCTAAATAAAGTATTTTTGATTTGATTTGATTTGACTTTACTAGCAGAGAAGTGGACCTCAAACACACCCATCAGTTTCATTATGGAATGAGCCACTTTGGCCATCACTGAAATTTTTTTTGAACATGGTCTCAGTTATACCAAAAAACACAGGGTACTTCCATGGGAAGTACCTTCACTCCCAGTGTAGCTTGTCTGTACACGTCACACTTTGAGGAACAACACATCTATAACATAACCAACCCATATGACTCCAATATCCTGCTATGGTATAGGTACGTAGATGATATCCTCATTATCTGGAGTGGAGATTAAAAAACGAGCAAAATGTTCTGTACATGGGTCAATACCCTTGACTCATATTTGAAATTCTCAAAGACCATCACTGATAAGGAACCACCATTCCTGGATCTGAATAAGGAAAAGGGACAATGAGATAATAACCAGCACATATAAGAAGCCAACGGACAGAAACAGTCTGCTACTTTACAGCAGTCACCATCCGAAAGCCCTATGTGATAATTTGTCTTATGGAAAATTTGTACATATATGAAACAACTGTAATACAGTTCAGGACTTTGACACATAGTTACAAACTCTAGAGATCAAACAATACCCTAAGCACCATGTAAAAATAGCACACAAAAGTGCACGGAATTGCAACAAAGAGACACTACTAAAACCTAGGATAAGACAGCAGGAAGATAGACTCACGTGTGTCACTACCTTTACATCACAATCCAACCAGATACGCAAGATTATCAACAAACATTGGCCAATTTCAAAAACAGGGCAAGTGTCTCTCCCAGTACCAAGATTTGTATTTAAACATACAAAAAAACTTGAAAGACGTGCTAATACACACACATGTCCACGAGAGATGAAGGTGTCAGACCAAAGACAATTGTGGGATCTTTGACTAATGGTAGGTAATTTTCCTTGTGGTTCATGTGTAGCTTGTGCCCCATGATCACTAGCAGAGGTATAGCTCAGGACGGACTGGGTATGGACACGAAAAGTACATACAAACTGCAACACAAAAACTGTGTCTTTTTTATCACCTGTCCATGTGTGAAACAGTATGTAGGAATGACCACAAGTCCCATTAAACTGAGAATTAACGAACATCGCAGCACTATCTGCTGCGAAAAAGTCCAACACAAAAATTAGTATGCACGTCCTGTCTAGGGGTCACACACCAGATGACCCACTCGGTATCATACTAGAAACACATCCTAATATGAATAAGCAAGTATTGTCCAGAAAAGAACAACAATGGATCTTCCACCTTTCCTCCAACACCATTGGGTTGAATGATGACATTCGGTGGCATGAGATATTGATACTCCATTCACAGGTTAGACTAGATCAGACTAGTAAGGGACACATGAGATCACCTTACATCGTAACATAATTTGCGGTGCTCCACCCTGTCTTCCTCATACAGAAACAACAGTTCTGAATGAAAACACCTAATGAAGGGAGTAACATTTCGTACTGAACAGTCCACATAGACATTGTTCCGATAGCGAGGCCTATTTTCACACTGCTGAATGGAACTACCTAATCATACAAAGCTAATCCTCCTCTTAATACTTCTAATATCTTGTTACGTTCAGGATGACATAGTGCAATATGGATAAAAACACACATAGAGGTCGTCACTCATCAACGATAATTTAACCGTTTTGATCACTACAGTTGCAAGACCAGCAGAATTCCAGCCAGGCATGACTTAGACTTATAAATTGAGAATACGATGTTAACAATCCCGATGGTAATGGTTAATAAGTAGAAGCTTTAGTCCAATATGGATATTGACAATCGGTTTAATTATATTCTTATGATAGCCGCCACGTAAGCAACCTTTTCCTCCCAATGGAGAAAAGTAACAGACTAAACCAGGCTAGTCAATCTCCACACTCGCCTTTGCACGCAGTGCGGGTCCAATACCGGCAACCCCTTGTCCTTGTTAATCCATCAGGAACAGGTGAAGTAGTCCCAACTTACCCGTGAGACGACACTTCTGAGTCAGCACACAAGGGTAGGGTCGTCCTAAGAGCTGGTCCTGACCAAACTTTGAGTACGGCATACCCACCAAGGCTCAGCAGAACGGAACTCTTTCTAGACTCTGAATCAAACAGGGCTAAGTTGACCCAAACATTGATTACCTTTTTCAGCATGCAAATGGTGTGCTATTGTGCAAAACTCGAGGAGGCATGAATATTCAGCCAATTTGGGTAAGTTATCAATTGTGATGGACTTTTAATTTATATTGCGTGTGTCTTGTGGTGTTTTTTATATATACAGGTGACATACCTTGGCACAAAGCATGCGAGTGATGCAAGCAAATAGGCATGCGTTTGGTGTAACAAAATAAGCACGCGTTTCTCGATTTGCAAATCAAAATCAACATTGGAAATAATGATTTGGAAATATTTCATTGTATTTTTTACTGTGCACTATGTGTCTTTGAACTACAGGTCATCGCTGATTAAATCATGAATCAATACCGAAACCAAGGTATGTGTGATTGGGAGAAAATCAATGAACACATACATTAAAACTCCAATCACTAAGTAGATTAGGTTGACATTGATTCTGATGAATAGCTACTAGATCATTCTTATGACTACATGGAAGCTAGAAACATGTTGACCTATAGCTATCTAAGATAACTAAAGTCTAATAGCATATAGATAATAGATAGCACCACACATTTTTAATATAGGTAAGAAAACTTGTTCATTAAAGTTTTTCCTGAGAAGTACCTGTCAGAAGCTGTGCTGTCACGATGCACGGGAGCAGAATGTCGTTAGCTCCCAATGCCCCTCCAAGGTTTCGAGCAATACGCAATACTTGATACACAGTGCTTAGAAACCTCAGGGGGGAAAGAGGATGGGACAGAGAAGAGACGGCCACACTCGTCTGATTCTTCCTTCAGCTTCAGACTCCTGCTACTCGTCTTCCTTCGGCAATTGTCTTGTTTGCTGTGAAAATAAATTATTATAAACTCTTAGCTTCCCAAGCCTTCCTTCTTCCCGTTCCTCTCCCATTGATCTAAAACCTACCCTGAAGTGGTGTGACCTTGACTCCTCTTCTTATGTGTGATGCTTGGCTGTTGAATGCTGCAACTAAATAAATAAGCGTGTCAATTCTCTTGTTCTAGTCTTATTTTATTTTCTCCTATTTATTTTGTTTTCTTTTTAGATTCCTCACCTCAAGTATCACAGCTGCTGCTTCTAAGAATTCTCAGGTAAGTGTTTTCAGAAAACTATTTACTTCCCTATTTAATTCTAATATTTCTTAACTCTTATTACTTTTCTATTCTGTGGAACTAATTCTGCTTCTTCCGATATGTACACCAGACTATCTTTCTATCTTTCGCTTCGCCTTCATTCAAGCTACTTGTATTCTCTTCGCATGTAGGGTGCGATAATATTCCGGTTCTCGACTTGTGCTGCCTCTTAATTTTTCCTCACGATAAAGAAAACTATTCTTCAAGAGCTGCGCATGCCTTACGCTAGTACTGGACTAACTACTGCGCACGCTCCCTTCAGAAATTCTAACTTCTTAGTGAATGCCCAAACTTCAACAGGACCAGTCTTACTGCCAATATGTTCTTCAAGTTCTCCGTGCTCTGTAGTCCGAAGGTACTGGTTTGCTTTAATATTGTCGAAATTCTTCACTGCTTGAAATTACCAACGTCCGTCTCTCTTCTCGTTACGGCGAGGTGCGCCACAGCGCGAGCTCAGCACCTGGACATTCCAAATTGCTGCCTCACACTAGAGCGCAAACCTGCATCCATAAATGTCGCTCGTTGGCTGCCATTTTTAGGAACCATTAACAATCGCCGTCTTAGCCCCACAGGGAGTCTCATTCTACGTGGAGTTTTGGCGATCCTGACAGTACCCTCCCTCAAAGTGCAATCTCCCGGCTTTGGCTTGTCAGGGAATTTCTTGTGGAAGTCCTTAATCAATCTGGGAGCGTGAACATCAGATGACAACTCCCACGATCTTTCCTCGGGTCCATAACCTTTCCAATCTAACAAATAGTATAAGTGCCCCTTACGAACCTTAGCATCTAAGACCTGTTTCACCTCAAACTCCTCTCCTTGCTCAGTCTGAACAGGCCTAGGTGGTTTACTACTTCGCATTTCATTTGATACCTTCTTCAATAAAGAGACATGAAATACCGGGTGAACTGGCAACCCCTTGGGTAGTTTTAGCTGATAATTTAGGGCACTTAATTTTCTCTCAATCAAATAGGGGCCTACAAACCGTGGTTGTAACTTCCTGTTTCCCTTGAGTCTTACATCTTTTGTGTTTAGCCAAACTCTTTCTCCTACTTGGAATTCTGGTTCCTTTCTTCTTCTCTTATCTGCATAATGCTTGAAATTTTCCTTAGCCTTGGATAAGTTCCTTACAGCTAAATCATGCACTCTCATCATGTGCTCCACTAGATCTGTAACTGCTGGTACATCTGCCTCTCGAAAATTTAAGGATTGATTAGGATATCTTCCTATGTTTAAATAGAAGGGAGAGTATCCTGTGGACACATTTTTAGCATTATTATGGGCAAACTCTGCTGCCCACAGATAATCTGGCCAGTCACCCTCTTGATCCAGCAAGCACAATCTAAGGTACTGTTCTAGTTCCTGATTAGTCCTCTCTGTTTGGCCATCTGATTCTGGATGATAACTAGTTGTGTACCTAGACTCAATATTCAGCCTCTTAGTGAAGGACCTCCAAAAATGGGAAAGGAATTGAGAGCCCCTGTCGGATATCAAAACCTTAGGTATGCCATGAGCTCGAACTATGTTTTGACTAAATATGTGTGCTAATGTTTTGGCAGTAGGTATGCCTTTTAAAGGAATAAAATGGGCCATTTTAGAGAAGGCATCTACGCAAACTAGAATCGTATCAAACCCTTGGCTGGATGGTAATTCCACTATTAAATCTAAGGTGACTGTGTGCCACGGGCGTGGTGGGGTGGGCAGTGGCTGCAATAGACCCTTGGGCGCTTGCCTCTCAGTTTTTCCCCTTGCGCATGTCTCACATGTAGCTACATATTGTCGCACATCCTTAATCATATTTGGCCACCAAAAACAGCGCATGATCATATCTTCCGTCTTCAATATTCCTTTATGGCCTGCCATTATGTTATCGTGACATTCCTTTAAGGCCTTTGGCTGCATCTCTTGTGTGGGCAGATAGAGAGTCTGATCATGATACAATAACCCTCCTCGAATTTCTCGTCTGGAATCTTCTTTCAACTAAGCCCTTATTTCTTCCTGAGTCATAGCTGCCTGATCTTCTTTTTCCGTAGTCTCTTTTAAAACTACGCTGATCACTCTTTCCGCTGGGATAATTTCCCGTTCTTGGATGTCATCAGAAATTCCTTCTGTACCTAATCATGATAAGGCGTCCGCTTTACCATTCTGTGAGCCTGGCCGATAAGTTATGATAAAATCATACTCAGCGAAATATAAGGACCAACGCAATTGCCTTGGTGTCAAAGTCTTGGCTGATTTTAAAAAAATGTCAAATTTCGATGATCGGTATAAACTGTGACCACATGTTTAGCACCCATCAGGTAATGTCTCCATTCTTTAAATGTGTCTTTAATGGCCAATAACTCCTTTTCAGTTATTGTATAATTGACTTCTGATGAGGTCAGTTTTCTAGAGCGAAAGGCCACTGGATGCAATTGTCCTGTTGTTTTATGTCTTTGGGACAATACTCCCCCCAACGTCAAATTTGAGGCATCAGTCTCAACAAAGAATGGCTCGGATGGATCCGGGTGAAGCAACATGGGTGCTGTGGTGAAATCCTTTTTTAATTGGGTGAAGGCCTCCTCTGCTTCCTTGGTTCATTCGAACCTTGCTCCCTTTTTCAGTAATCTGGTTAAAGGAATTAATTTCTTGGAGAAATCTTGAATAAATCTCCGATAAAAGTTTGCAAAACCAAGGAAGCTTTGAATTTCCTTCACAGATTTCGGAGACTCCCAATCTATCACCGCCTTGATTTTACTTTCATCCATGGTGATCCCGCCTGGGGAGAGTAAAAACCCCAAAAATTCCATTAAATGCACATTTCTCCAATTTTACAAACAAACTATTTTCCCGTAATCTTTGTAGCACCTTTTTAACATGCAATTGGTGTTCTTCCACTGTGTTTGAATAGATCAGTATGTCATCAATATACACTATCGCATTCCGATAAATGAACTCCTTCAACACATCATTGATAAAATGCTGGAATGCCGCTGGAGCATTACATAAGCCATAAGGCATCACTTGATACTCAAAAAGTCCATGCTTGGTACGGAAGGCCGTCTTCCATTCATCACCCTCTCGAATTCTCACAAGGTGATATGCTCCCCTCAGATCCAATTTTGTGTAAACTTGCGCTCCTTTTACTTGATCCAAGAGGACTGAGATCAATGGCAGAGGATATCTGTTTTTGATAGTGATACGATTGATTGCCCTATAGTCTATGCAAGTTCTTAACTCTCCATTTTTCTTTGGAATAAAAAAAGTGGCGAAGAGACAGGAGATTGTGACTGCCTGATAAATCCATTTTCAAGGTATTTCCGCAAATATTCCTTCAGGTGGGCATCTTCTCGTTCAGTTAAAGCATAAATTCTGCTACAGGGAAGATTGGCGCCTGGTTCCAATTCTATCTTGCAGTCAAATTCTCTATAAGGGGGAAGTTTTTCAGCTTCCTTCTCATCAAATACATCTCGAAATTCTGTGTACTCTTCTGGCAACTCGGTTGTTGTTATTACACAAACTGTGGCTTCACCTTCACTTAAATGATACGCTGGTGACTTCATATGATCACTCTGACATTTCTTGTAACAATTCTCTTTACAATATTTTGAGTTCAAAGCGATTGTTCGGGCTTCCCAATCAATAGCAGGATTGTGTTCTGTAAGCCATGGCAAACCCAGTATCAATTGGAACTGTGGTGCATCGATTAGATTAAACTGTAAAGTTTCACAATGTCCTTCCTCAGATTCCATCTCTACTAACTCAGTATGGCTCACAATGGGCCCAGAAGATAGATTTGTGCCATCGACAGCACGAACACCTCGCTTCGATCCTTCTTAATCGCTCTTAACCCAATCTTTTCTGCAAACTTCAAGTCGCAAAAGTTGCCCGTAGCTCTGGAATCCACCATTACAGCTACTTGAGTCAACTTTCTCTCTCGGAATCGTAGGGTCATCTGAATAACTAAATGCGGAGAGGCTGATTGTAAGGTGTTCGCCAAGGTATGTTTTTCTGGAGCTGTTTCTGCTTTTGCAACCACCAGTCCAACTCCGTTCACTGGTGGTGCTGAGCTTTTTCCGCCAGTGATTGCTGTGGTTTCTTTTGACAATTACGAACAGAATGTCCACTGCCGCCACAGTAGAGACATTGTTTGTTTATTCTCCGTTTTTCTTTTTCCTCTTTTGAAAGGGGACCTCGAATTGTCCCAATTTGCATTGGTTCTCCTCCACGGGCTGTATCATTTTCTTTAACACCTTCAACTCTGGCTCGATCAAATCTTGGAACAGTTGACCGAAACTCTCTTTTCTTCTCACCTCTCCTCTCGCTTTGTCGAAAATCGATTTCTAGTATTAAATCGACTAATGCAGAAATCTCTGAGGGTCTATTAGGCGTATTTTAAATCGTCTTTCAAACCTCGATAGAACACGGCGGCTCTCTTATTTTCTGGCCACTCCGTTTCCACCACCAGTTTGTTGAACTGGGCTAAATAAGAAATTAGATCTCGATTGCCCTGTCGAAGCTCCAATAACTCATTGTCAGTGGCTTGCGTAGCCCTTCGCCTGTCGAAGATCCGTAGAAACTCTTTCTTGAATTCATCAAGGTCATACAAGATGGGATAATTTCTTGTCACTAAGGGCATTGACCAGGACGCTGCATCACCACTCAAATATGATAGGATAAATGCCACTCGAGACTGCGCATCAGGGAATGCTGCTGGGCGACACATAAAGTGTAAGGTACACTGCGTCAGGAAGACCTGCGCCTTCTGTGGGTCTCCATTAAAGTGCTCAGGAGGGGCTAGCGGAATCACAGGTGATAAGGAATGAATTACTTGAGTAGTAATTTTAGGCTGAGGAACAGATGCTTCACCTGAAACACCTTCCTGAGAGGCTGAATACTTTAAACTGGGTCCTGACACTAGACTACTCATCTTTACAGTCAGATCTGCAGTTTCTCTTTTAAGCTCTCTATTTTCTTCCCTGACTGAGATTAATTCTCTTTGAATACCTTCTAATATTTCACCTAACTTTTTTAAATCTAAACCTTCCGTCATTCTGCTCAGGTGCTAGTTTAAACGTGGGCACTTCACTCTGTCAGAAGCTGTGCTGTCACGATGCACGGGAGCAGAATGTCGTTAGCTCCCAATGCCCCTCCAAGGTTTCGAGCAATACGCAATACTTGATACACAGTGCTTAGAAACCTCAGGGGGGAAAGGGGATGGGACAGAGAAGAGACGGCCACACTCGTCTGATTCGTCCTTCAGCTTCAGACTCCTGCTACTCGTCTTCCTTCGGCAATTGTCTTGTTTGCTGTGAAAATAAATTATTATAAACTCCTAGCTTCCCAAGCGTTCCTTCTTCCCGTTCCTCTCCCAATGATCTAAAACCTACCCTGAAGTGGTGTGACCTTGACTCCTCTTCTTATGTGTGATGCTTGGCTGTTGAATGCTGCAACTAAATAAATAAGCGTGTCAATTCTCTTGTTCTAGTCTTATTTTATTTTCTCCTATTTATTTTGTTTTCTTTTTAGATTCCTCACCTCAAGTATCACAGCTGCTGCTTCTAAGAATTCTCAGGTAAGTGTTTTCAGAAAACTATTTACTTCCTTATTTAATTCTAATATTTCTTAACTCTTATTACTTTTCTATTCTGTGGAACTAATTCTGCTTCTTCCGATATGTACACCAGACTATCTTTCTATCTTTCGCTTCGCCTTCATTCAAGCTACTTGTATTCTCTTCGCATGTAGGGTGCGTTAATATTCCGGTTCTCGACTTGTGCTGCCTCTTAATTTTTACTCACGATAAAGAAAACTATTCTTCAAGAGCTGTGCATGCCTGACGCTAGTACTGGAGTAACTACTGCACACGCTCCCTTCAGAAACTCTAACTTCTTAGTAAATGCCCAAACTTCAACAGGAACAGTCTTACTGCCAATATGTTCTTCAAGTTCTCCGTGCTCTGTAGTCCGGAGGTACTGGTTTGCTTTAATATTCTCGAAATTCTTCACTGCTTGAAATTACCAACGTCCGTCTCTCTTCTCGTTACGGTGAAGTGCGCCACAGCGCGAGCTCAGCACCTCACCATTCCAGATTGCTGCCTCACACTAGAGCGCGAACCTGCATCCATAAATGTCGCTCGTTGTCTGCCATTTTTAGGAACCAATAACAATCGCCTTCTTAGCCCCACAGGGAGTCTCATTCTACGTGGAGTTTTGGCAATCCTGACAGTCCCTCTTTCCCTATTTTAACCTCACACCTTCCCACCTCAACATCAATCTACTCTTTAAGCCCCCACACCGGCACTTCACCAAACGGCAGATAAGAAGATCTCTGGCAAAGAGCCCACATTGAGTGTGTCCGTCAGGCATTGCAGCGCTGACCCGACGAGAAGCAAACACCTTATGATGAAGTATGACACCTATCCAGGTGTGTGGGGGCATTTGATTCATGCAGGGTCACACCCACTGCGTACCCTACAGAATAGACGTGGACACTCATTCTTCTTTAGAAACTGTATACCCCACAGACATTCATGCAATGAGTCTGCCTACTGTACATGTGAATGCACTTTTGAACATCACAGATGACATTATGCTTGATTAGTGCAAAGGATTGGCTGATGTGGTGAGTTCTGTTTCTCACCAGGTTGAAGTTGCTACCTTAAACAGTGCCAACAGTCCCATGACCTCAGTTCCAGTGACTAGTTGTTGGTCTAGAAGGATGTGCGGAAGTCTTGCTTGGAACAGAAATGGAAAGGCCCCTTCCAGGTGATTCTCATCACGAACACTGCTATTAGGTGTGCCGGGTCACCAAGCTGGGCATATGCATTGGAAACTCAAAAAAGTTGTAGATATTTATTTAAAGGAAAAAAGATCAGAGAGAGAAACAGACAAATAAAGAGGGATTTAGAATTAAATTATCACAATAATCAAGAATATAAGAAAGTAAATGAATGTGAGAGTTTGACAAGAAAGAGAAAAGAGTCAACTGAGTGAACTCTAAAGATACATTTGTGAAGAAAATGTAATGGTTAGATAACCATCAGATTGGGTAATTATAGGCACATTAAAACATATTGAGAAAATAATACATTTTATATTAAAATGTGAAAAATTAACATGTAGGATTTAATGAAAAATAAAATGCATTTAAATGCAGAAATTATAGTAGGCAACCATATAGCCTCAAATGGCTTAAGCAACATTTCCTGACAAGCTGACATGACTAGAAATGCTTTATGTGCATACAATGTTTATTTCTTGACCTTTCTATGAACATGTTTTTTAAAATAAATAATAGTTGCTTAAATGTTTTCATCTAATTTTGAAAAGAATTCTACTTCTATAAAGATCACTGTTAGCAAATGATTTGAATTTTGTCATTTAGTGAGGTAATGAAGAAGTTTATACATGAAGATGCAGCATTCCTAAAGAAAATGAATGATTGCTGTGCAAAAATGTTTTGCAGATGTTTCAACTTCTATTTAGACCATTGTTAGCAAACAAATAAGCTTGATATTTTAGAAGGTTATAAATATAGTTTATACGTAGAAAAGTAGTCTTGAATGGGAGAAAGACTTATATGAAACTTAGAAATGATACAACTTAGTTGCAAACTCAACAATGCTTTCAGTGGACTATTGTATTGCTGTGAAAAGACAGGGAGTGATTCTGTTCCCATGAGACCATTGAAAGCTGATTGGCTATCTGGAGACAGAAGAAGTAACATATTGCAAAAGCTTCAGAGTGTGTTGTCTATAATAGTGTCTGTCCTCCTTTCACCATTTTTATCCTTATTCCACGCTGCTTTGAGACTCTACTGAGTTTCTTAAACCACTCTTTATGGGAAGTTCTGCTTTGACTGATAGTTGATTTATTTGAGATGACTTTAATAATTAAGTTTTATGCTGTATGATTTCTCACTCGAGCAAGAACCCTTTTTGGGTTCTGACTGACACCATTTTGTTTCCTTTCTCAGTAAAGGCTTTATTCTTTTCTTCAGTGCATTTTATTGCAATTTGTTGAATTTGTATAGATTGATTATTGACTTCTGAAGAGATTCTAATGACTGAAATTGATGAATTTAACTTGTGATCTAATAAAGATGACTCACTAACAGTTTGAATAATTAAACCGTTTAACTCATACCAAACTCTCATCATTGATTGAAAATAGTTTAGAAATTGTCTTCAACATTTATGTGATCTGTAGCTCCTGAGCTTCTCTAAAACAATGGCAAAGATCTAGTGCCACAGCAGTAAGAGCAGGAATCAGCAAGGATGATGGTAAACCGAGAATTTGAATTGAGAAGTGATTCCCACTCCAGTACTGTACTAGCAATTTTTATGGATGATGAGGCTGAATGGGGCAGGTCTCAATTGGCTCTTATCATACCTTGAGAAGCACTGCCAACAGGTTAAAGTGGCTAACTCTCTCTCCAACTCCTCCTCATTGCTCTGATAACATGCACAACAAGAGTTCATCCTCCCACTTTTTTCAACCTTTACATGTCAACACTTGCTTCCTCCCTCAAACACAAACATCACATCACACTTTTACACTTATGACACTCAGCAATATTTGAAAACGTCTTCCCCAAGAGACCTAGGGGTCACAGCCGAATTTCCAGCTGATATCCAGTCCTGGATGATAAGACAGTACCTCAAATGCCATATCTTGCTTATAGCCGAGTTACCCTCCCAAACTGAACATCTTTTGTGGATATAAGCCTGGGCCAACTCATGCTCTTTGCAGAAGTGCCACCCAGTCATTGTAAAATGCACTGAACCATTAAAGGGGTGCAGCTGCCACTTGGGCTCCTATGAGGTAATAAACCCTTCAGCTTCGACAATTATTTTAATTACATTTTTCAGTCTCTGGCTGGACTATGGAAACTACATCCAGCAAGTCTGAAAGTGGCATTATAATCAGCAACTGGTTCAGGAAAATGTGATCATGTGTTCCTAATTGTAATTACTTTGACTGACTCGACATTAAAGAAAGAAGGGGCATATTATCAAGCACGGCGTTAAAATTATCGCTGCTTTAGCGGCAGAAAACTGCCGCTAAAGCGGCGATAATGGGCTTGATAATATGCCGCAGAGAATTCCAACAGAAGCCCATGTTCACACCAGAACATGGGCTTCTATTGGAATTCTCAAGGGCATATTATCAAGCCCATTATCGCCGCTTTAGCGGCAGTTTTCTGCCACTAAAGCGGCGATAATTGTAACGCCGTTTCTTGATAATATGCCCCCTAGTATCTATAAGATAGCCTGTTCTTCATCCTAGCTTGCCCAGAAATTCATGCAGCCATTGTGAGAAGTTGGCCTGGTATATGCTGACCACTAGTTAAAGTGGGCCCCTTGTACCAGTCCAAACAACCCTTATTGATGATTAGGTTAAAGACAACCTTTATTGAAAGCTATCCTAGTGGTAGCTATGGAGAGCAGCCTTCAGGGTAAGTCTCGAAGGAATGTAAAGCAGCTTGTTTTACCAGATTAGAACCTCCTGAATGACCAAATGAAAGGAGAACCACACAAGGGATATAAAAAATATATGTATTTATTACTAAACACTCTCTACTAACCTCTTTATGAGATTAGAGAAGAAAGCACACAATATTAAATCACTAGAACAACAGTAAATAGCACAATACACAGTGGGCTCCAGGGGGAGACCAAACCATATGCTAAGAAAGTGGTATAACAACCACGACTTGACTAGACACAGGGCCTAGAGCGCGTAAAATCGTTGGGAACCCAAGGAACCACCCAAGTTAGTGACACAGGGGACCCAAGGAGGACGGCTGCAGTGTGTGAACACAGGCGTGAGCTCCGTACAATCCTAAGGGAAAGTCGCGGTTGGAATTTTAAAGATTAAGGACACTTCGGAGAGGACTTTAAGCAAACCCAGTTAAACATAGAAGGTTCTAAGGCCAGCACCCTTGAGAGTACCGAGATACCCGTGTCAAGGGTCAAGTGATGTCGGAAACCTTCGTCGTTTTCGATCGCGTGATGCGGAAAAGTGCTGCTGCCATGAAGATCAAAAGTGTCTGGTGTGATCCAAGCCTGGATCCGAGGTGAGAAGAACCTGAAAGCAGAGGGGACAGAGTCTGGGTCACTTCACAGTGACCAGGGACACGATAGACGAATGCCCACCGATGTCGGGTGTTTCAGGTGAGAAGAGGTGAAGCTTGACTCTGCAGCCACGGGGACCAGGAGACGTCAACGATGACCAAAGTCCGGAGGTGAGCTGTCCCACGAAGGATGTCGAGTGCTTGGGGGTCAGTGTCTGTCGAACACCAACAAGCCTTGACAACTGCAACCCACACGGGCAGATGAAAGATGCTTCGGTGAGGACCAGCAAGATCATGGGGACTCTCCAAGTTATGGAGAGTCAGGGCACGTCTGGAGCAACCAGGAAAGCCCACAGAAAGTTAAAGTTACCTTCACAGGGACCCACAGGCCAACGGACCAGGGATCACAAAGGGAACTCGAGCTGAATCACGAAATACCAGCCCATGGACACTCGTAGGGGAATATTCTCAAGAACGTGTGATAACCATCGCAAAAGTAACCGAACGCAAATTCCAACATCGCAGTCTAGCGCGGGAAAATTAAGCCATGTTAACAAAGCATTCTCAACATGGTGGCACCATGCGATATTCCCCAGATAACGCATCAACTGACTGCGTTAAAAACAACGCCACGCTGCAAAAATGCGAAACGCGAATGCAAAAAAAGCTGCGATGAGGCCAATCGCAATACAAAAATCAACGAAAAGCAGCTACAGGCCTGCAATTCACATGCGTCAGGCGGGAAAAATGGATGTACGATGTTACAACGCGAGTTTTTACAACGCGTACCGTTACATCGCGGTCGTTACAACGGCTGCGATGTTACCACGCCATGCCTTTACAACGCAAGTCTTTACATCGACTTGCACTAGATGGCGTGCTAACATTAGAAAAGCGTAATTTACTATTCCACTCCAGTCCACTTAACAGTAGGGAAGGTGTTGGAATAGTAAACTACACTATTTGTAATGTTAGCACGCCATCTAGCGCAAGTCGATGTAAAGACTTGCGTTGTAATGGCATGGCATGGTAACATCGCAGTCGTTGTAACGATTGCGATGTAACTGCATCGCGGTGTACTAACTGCGATGTAAAGGACGTTCCCCGGGAAAAATCACTATAAAAGTAGAAAGAAAACTGACAAACAAATGCCAAACAACAGCCAAGCACAATGGATGTTGCTGAAGCAAGTACGAAGGAGAACCAGAAACACACGAGCCCCTGGAGGACCTGCCTGGGACCTCAGGGTCAGGGAAGGGCAAGGAGAAGAAGAGTAGAAGAAGCACTTCAGTACGCATGAAAACAGGATCCTTATAACGGAGGTGGTCGAACACCATCAACAACTGTTCATCACCACCACTGTGTCATTGGCAACAAAAAATGGACTATGGCAGTCCATCGTGGGCAAGATGAATACAGTCAGAGTGCTGAAGAGGACAATGGAAGAGGTCAAGAGGCGCTGGAATGACATCAAGCACAAAACCAAGCCAAAACTCGCCAACAACTGGAAAGCAGCAATGCAGACTGGAGGTGGGAGTCCTGCGCCACAGGAAGAGCTGGACGACATGGAGGAAATGGTGTCCACAGTCATCAGTGGGGAGATGGTGGATGGAGTCGGGGGACCGGACACTGCTCAACATGACTGGACACAACAGCACCAGGGTGAATAATGACCAGGGACTGGGGGAATGGGGGGAGATGGGCACAATGGCACACATGCACAATTGAGCTGAGCACATCTGCAGACAAACCATGCCACAGACCCCAACTCCCACCAAGAGAACAATGTACCCAAGTATGCTACATGTCAGCACTGTACAAGCACAAAAGTCAAAGGCACACCGTATGAAAGGGATAAGGGGCAGCAAAACAGAGCAGCAGGGGCCACCCCCCCAATGCAGCACACACACATAACATGCAGAGCACATCAACACTGACAACAAAGTGGCACAAACCGCAACACGTCCACAACAGAACACAGGACACAACTTGTGTCTACTGGGTGTAGACACTGGCCAATCACAAGTGGCATTGCAGGGAAATGTGAATAGACAATGTACAAGTTCAAACACACATCCGTGATGTTGTCGAAATGTCCACTGTCCCTCAGCAAATAGGCAGCCCCTCCAAAGCAGCCACGATGTACACAGTCATGCAGTCTTCATGTGAACATGTATAATCCGACAACACAAATGTGAACACATTGTCAAAGTGCATCTCCCCTTCACATTGCAGAGGGACAATCAATACCTCCTGCAAAGCAGCCTGAACCTCTCTTCTCTGATGATGAAGCGGACCACCACAGCTTCGACTTCGATGCCCTCCAAGAGTTCATTGACAGTCTCCACAGTCCACCTCCAGGAGCAGGGCAGCCCAGCTGCAATGGGGACACCCCATTCTCTGCACAGACCACACAGCAGGCAGCACCCACCACCACGGCTGCCTTCCAGGACCCCCAAGAATAACACATGACCTTCCAATGCCGTGTGTTGGGATGTCAGGAGCAGCTGGCTGAACAGGTGCGGGTGGGCTTCGACTGCATGGCAGACAAACTAGATGCCATTCGTGGGTATGTAAGTCCCATCAGGGACCACTCACAGTCCCTAACGGACACCATGCTCATTGCTCTCCAACGAACCATGGCCGACATCACCAGAGTCCTGACTCTGAGACAAGAACGACTGTCTAGTCAGAGTGGCTCCAGCGAGCTTGCCCGGGAGTTGGGACTCATGCGGAGGCTCATGGATAACATGGAGCGGGCCAATGCGGAAAGAGCGGATGCCACGGCTGCACACCAGTGAGAGGTAGCTGGGTTCCACAATGACCTCAAAACAATCCTCATGGCATTGCTGCCACAAGGCCTGGCACTGATGCATGCTGCTGATACCACTACATCCACATCTCCACCCCCTGAAGTGTCAGTGCCACATAGTGCGGAAGACATTCCACCTCCGGCCCCTGAGGTGTCACTGCCACACAGTGTTGGTGAAAAGCCAGCACCACCCACACGTGGGGAACATGAGACAGAAGAGGACAAAGATGCGGATGAAACCGCCTGCCTTACTGGTACGGAGAAAACTGTAGCATTCATCTCCGCCATTTGGCCGGTTTCAGCTTGGTTCTGCCCTCTGCATCATCACCTTCCACTGTCCCCCGATACACTCTGCGACACTCAC
The DNA here is from genome assembly GCF_964204655.1 of Triturus cristatus. Classification (NCBI taxonomy): domain Eukaryota; kingdom Metazoa; phylum Chordata; class Amphibia; order Caudata; family Salamandridae; genus Triturus; species Triturus cristatus. Next base: position 1,727,679,149 of record NC_140589.1, read on the forward strand.
CGTGTACCTCGCAATGGACTGCCATATTCGGTTGGATCGCCAATGACACAGCTAACAGACTGCCGACTAGACTCTTCCTCTTCCTTTGGACTTGTCATTCCCTGAAGGACTCTGGCTGGCCCTCCACGGGCCATCATTGTAAAGTGGGCTTTGCATGGCCCTGTACTACTCCAGATGCAACACTCCACTGAATGTGCATTAAACATTACGAATCACACAGATGTGTTGTGTCTATGGTCTTTCAAGTGTGGGAGTATGGACGAATGTAGGGTCAGTGAATTCCTCTTACGTCCATGTGGCTCATGTCGTTGGACTTGGGTCACAGGGTGACACATTGCCGAATGTTGGTAGGGTGGCACCGACGTAACAACAGCAACACACGCATTTGTTACTTCCTTGTCCAGCCCCATATGGAACAATGCCCAGAGCCCCGGGGTCATTGTTCAAACCCTTATGCTGGACTGGCATACGCCAGGCCAACTCACTCCGCTTACGCTTACAGGGGAGGACAACAACGCTACATGTCCCAGGTCTTCCCTAGAGGGATCTGCTGCTCACAGGTCTAGTTGTAAGCATGCCACAGCCACTCCCTCGGGGCTGGTGTACACCCACACCACACCTATCCAGCACACACGTCACAGCACATGTGACCCTGCCAATAAAAGGGGCCGGATGCACGTGCTCGATGCCATTTCCAACCTCTCTCGGGGTGTATCCGTGTGGTGTGCATAGAGGCATGGGGGCCCAGGGGCCTGCGACATCACATTTCGCAGGCCCGGAGGTGAGGTGATGGCGTCCACACCATGATACCCAATCATAGAGGGTCCATGACTTGCGGGGCACAGACTTGGTGGCACTGGATACACTGCGGCGGGCACAGGCTCACCGCCACGGGACGGTGACTTTCGGTGCACTGAGGTAGGGGCACCGTAAGTGCTGAGCGGGTGTGCAGCCTGCGATGATGCCCCGTCCCGGACTGCTCAGGTTTTGTGTGCCCTGCTGGACTGCAGTGTAGGCCTGAGCCAGCGGACAGCGGGGGCCTACCGCCATGTGGCGTGGCCTCGCGGGTCACAGAGTTGATGGCACCTCAAGGGCTGAGGACTGGTATGTCCTCTGCCATGGTGAAATCAAGACCCAGCATCAAAAGTGAAACCTGGTGGCCTGCGGAGCAGGGTTGAATGATTTGGAGAGTGCCATGTCTGTGGGCCCCGGGCTTGTGGCTTTTAGCAGCACGTGGTGGGCCCTCTTTTCTACACGCCGGTGGCTGAAGGTGAGCAGTCAGACCAGGGTGTGCAGTGGCAGGCATGCACCGCTGGGTGGCGGGAGGGGCTGGGGTGCATCTGCCTGGGTGCGCAGGGGCAGGCACGCACCGCTGAGTGGTGGGAGGGGCTGGGATGCATGTGCCTGGGTGCGCTGGGGCGAGCATACACCGCTGGGAGGTGGGAGGGGCTGGGGTGCATCTGCCTGGGTGAGCAGGAGCGGGCATGCACCGCTGGGCAGCAGGAGGGGCTGGGGTGCATATACCGGGGTGCGCAGGGGCGGTCAGGCGATGATGTCTTGTGCAATTGTATGTACTGTGCCATTCATGTATCTGTACTCTGTTTCAGATGACGGGTCTATCTCAGATGTGGGACCTGGTGAACTGCACTACATACCGGCAAGTGGTTGGAGACACCACGGTGGCAGCAGGTGAGCAGTGGGGCCTGGGTGCTCAGTCTCTCCCTGTCCCTCTCATCTTTTCTGTCCCTCTCCCCCTCTCTGTCCAAATATCTCTCTCCCTAGCTCTGTCCGTCTATCTCTCTCTCACCTCTCTGTCCATCTATATTTCTCTCCCCCTCTCTGTCCGTCTATCTCTCTCGCCCTCTCTTCCTCTCTCTCTGTCCCTTGATGTGCGCAGGACACACCTTCTCATCATGATTTTTGTCTTGCAGGCTGTGACCTACGGATTGTCCCGAGGGGAGCCATGTGTCTTCATTTCTGTTCTGTGTTTATTTTAATAATAAGGCAAAACCAAAGGGGTTAATGGACGGAGTTTTGAACAATGCAAGCACTCACCCCAGTCAACCGATCTGGGTTTAATCTATCATCATTATTTAGCTCACTCCGCCACCCCAGTTCAGACATGGCCATATGCAAATCAGTCTGACCCTGTGCCTCATGGGAACAGTCCAGCCCAAACTACCAAGCCATGTCTTCCCTGGACCGGAAACAAGCATCCTGGGACCGTTTTCTGGCTAATCAGCCATCATCAGCCAGGCTAGCTTGAATCCAGTGGCAAAGTGAGCAAGGGACCCACGTCTGGGCATACCCTGCCAACTTAGGGCGAACAAAGCAAAACCAAATGGGATGATGGACGGAGTGTGCACTCACCCCCAGTCAACTGATCTGGGTTTAATCCATCATCATTCTTTAGCTCACTCCGCCACCCCAGTTCAGATATGGCCATATGCAAATCAGTCTGACCCTGTGACTCATGGGAACAGTCCAGCCCGAACTACCAAGCCATATCTTCCCTGGACCGGAAACAAGCATCCTGGGACCGGTTTCTGGCTAACCAGCCATCGTCAGCCAGGCTAGCTTGAATCCAGTGGGAAAGTGAGCAAGGGACCCACGTCTGGGCATACCCTGCCAATTAAGGGCGGACAAAGCAAAACCAAAGGGGATGATGGACGGAGTGTTGAACAATGCAAGCACTCACCCCCAGTCAACTGATCTGGGTTTAATCCATCATCATTCTTTAGCTCACTCCGCCACCCCAGTTCAGACATGGCCATATGCAAATCAGTCTTACCCTGTGCCTTATGGGAACAGTCCAGCCCGAACTACCAAACCATGTCTTCCCTGGATCGGAAATAAGCATCCTAGGACCGGTTTCTGGCTAATCAGCCTTTATCAGCCAGTCTAGCTTGCATCCAGTGGTAAAGTGAGCAAGGGACCCACGTCTGGGCATACCCTGTTAACTCGGCGATAGCTCCTTGAGAATATGCCCCATGGAGTGTAGGCCGGAAATCTTCAGTGGAATTACTGCTCGAGGTCAGGACTACAAGTAGCCCAAAGCACAGCCTCAGGGATCGCCAAAAAGCAGATGCTGCTGCAAATGTACGCGGTGCACAGGGGTTCGGGATGCACAGTCCCCACGAGGGATACGGGCCTCAGAATTGCTGAGAGAGCAGATCAACCTCAGAGACCTCTGGAACCCACCTCATGGCAGATGCAAACTGGTCAGATGCGTTTTAGGTGCCTGCCTTGCAGGGGAGTAACTCCTTTACTCCAAGGGAGATTCTTCAGTCATCCAGCGTCGTGCAGATCGTCGAAGTACTTGGTTTCTGTTGCAGAGTTTAGTCCAGGTAAAATCGAAAGTCCTGTAGTCAGGGGTTCCTACTTTATACCCGAGGAAGGGGTGGGACAAACTCTGGGGACCCATCTATGGGAGGGTCAGGACAGAGGGGTGGCTACACGCACTTAGAGAACGCGAACAAGCAAAACATTTCGCAAAGCCGCGGAACGCAGAATTTTGGGCAACTCCGCGTTACCCAAATTTACCTCCCAGACCTAATCAAAGCACTCTCAGAGTGCACCCACCCAGCCCCAATACACTAAATCCTGTCTGGGAGGTGGGCACACCTCCCTGTGACAGGAAACCTATTGTCAAGTCTTCCCCTGCTCAAGCTTGGCTCAGCAGTAGGAGGGCAGACTCGTGTCTGTGGCTGGCAGCATACATTTTGTGATGCCCAGGTCGAAAAAGCTGGTACCAGATAGCCCAGTATGTCACATTTGTCCCTCTAGGAGGGTGGAATCATACCTTCCCTGCCAGTTACTGGTGGGGAGGTATGATTCCAAGGTGTTTGACACCAAACACAGCATGTTTCTATGCAGCCGTTTTAAAGTTAGCATTTACCAAGAGGTTATAATGCACTTAAGTATATATGGTTGGCTGCATCACAAACCACCCTGTAAAATAGGTTCCGAAGGCTACAGAGGGGCTCTGCTCATGCAGGTGCACCCTCTCACATAAAACCCAGCACCCTGCCTTCAGGATTGATAAGGCCTGCCATAGGGGTGACTAATAGGTTTATATGTGCAGTGATATAGAATAGATATAGGGAACCTATATCTAAGTAAGCGGTGCATGCACCACCTTACACAGGCTGCTGTAGCAGACCTGTGGTGTCATTTTGAATGGTCTCTCAGGGGTGGCACAATACATGCTGCAGCCCCTGGGAGGCCTCTGGGGTACCTCTGCCCTGGGTACATAGTATACCATGTACTAGGGACTTATAAAGGTACCCCAGAATCCAATCTGGAGTGTACCTAAAGTACATGCAATCGATTTGGAGGAGAAAGCAGCTAGGATAGCAGAATTCCAGTCAATCTAAGTCGAAAACAGTGAAATATCAGCAAAATGTGGGGGTAACTATAAGAAGCAGATCCAACTCTCCTGCACACATTGTCAACTTCAGAGACCAGACTCTCTCCTCCTTGAAATAATTTTGAAAATACAAAGGGCCTCATTTAGAAATTGGTGGTCAGCCGATCATCTGCCAGGGCAAATGAGCAAATTACAGCAGTTCCTGTCAATGCATTGTGATTTCACCGTGCAGCTCAATCAACATGACAGAGCCATACGTCAAGCTTACAAAGGTTTATTTTTATTTTCAAAAAGTAAATTCTAAAGCAGCATTTTCTTTCTGAAAATAAAAAATACAATGCCCCCCTGGCAATGTAATTTTCCTCCAATAACGAGGGTTCATTGGGCACTTTTCAGTGCTCATCGCCAGGTTTTTCCTGGTGGTGACGGACATTGGAAAAGGCTACATGTCCACCCATCTAAATTAAGTAGGCAGACATATAGCCAAAGCCAACCTTCAGCAGTCCTTACTCTGTTGGGCCATTGAAAGAAGTTTGACTACAGAGGAGACAGAGTAGCCTATGCCATTGTCAAACTATGGTCTGCCTGCTTTTAAATCGAGCAGGCGCATCTCAATCTTGGTTGGGAGGAAACTCTATTGCCGCAACAATGGATTCCCCTTTCCACCAAGATCTAAATCAGGCCTTAAAGTGGTTGCTCTTCAGATATCAGGACATAACCTTCTTCTGATAAGTTAAAATAGAATTAGTGTATCTGTTGTTTCAATACCATTGCAATTGAGAGGGAGTGAACAGTGTCAGTGCCGAAATCTCTCAAAGCAGGAAAGTGTACTTCTATATTAACGTTGAACATACTTCCATATTATTCTTATAGTAGACCACCATTTTCTCTGCTTATTTGTCTTATGTTATCTTATAAGTTACAAGTTATTATTGTGAGTTATTGTTAGATATTCTGGTCTTCATATTTTTGCTACTTTGTTTTTGTATTTTATATAATACTCTGTTGTTACACAAAACTCTGAAACTGAATTGCATAGAGCACGCTGTCACCTGCTTAGTCTAACTGAGCTATATACAACTGCTCAGGAATAAATAAATTGATGTTCGAATAGGAAAGCAGAGAAATATTCTTGTGCCTTATTGTTTTCAAAAGCTACAGGTACAACCACAGACTGTAAACTTGCCCAGGTAAAAGACAGGTAGAATATGATTTCTGCCTGTTATTTAGTGCTTAACGGCTGTAATATGAATAATTCTGTTTCACAAGACTCAATCATTATGAATTTTAGGATAGGTTTGAGTTAAAAAAGAAAATACACCTCTTCACAAACAAATCCTAATCATCAAAATTAGAATGAACAGTTCTCAGGTCCCAGTAATATAATAACCACCTATTTCACCCATATAGAATATGAATCTGTTTCTCTAAAGAAGTGTTGTCCTTTGTTCTCTGGTACACAAACTGGTGTCTCTCTCGCATCTCGACCAATCCATTTGGTAGGAGGTCTAATATATTTTTGGGTCTATTTTCTTTCTGAGAAAAGTATGACCATTAGGACCACCTTGTTGTCTGTATCACTAGGAGGCCTGCAGCACTGATTGTGCCACCCACTTAAGCAGCCCTTTAAATATGTCTCACCCCTGCCATTGCAGCCTATGTGTGCGGTTTTAAACTGCCATTTTGACCTGGCAAGGTAAACCTCCTACCAGACCAAAACTTCCATTTTAAGTACATATAAGTCATCCCTAGGGTAGGTCTTACACAGCCCATGGGGAAGGGTGCAGTGTATTCAAAAAGTTGGACATGTACTTTTAAGTTTTACATGTCCTTGAAGTTAAGATCTCTTAAATTCACTTTTCACTACTGTGAGGCCTAGATCTCCCATAGGATAATATTGAGCTAATTTATTACATTTAATAAGTGATAGCTTTCTATTGGGAGATGGTAGGAATGTCGAGTTTGATGTCTAAAGAAATGTAAGTAAAAAACCCTCTTCAATGTTAAAGTTGGATTGTTAGTAACAATTATGAAAATTTTAATTTTAGAACGTTGCCATTTTCTTGTTTTAACCATTTGGTGCCTATAGCCTGTCCTGAGTCACATGACTAGGTGCAGTTGGTCATTTTGTATTGCTCTCAGACAGTGAGACAAAGGGAAGATAGGTGTTGGCAGGATAAGCCACTCTGTGTTAACAAGGGGAAGGAGATGTCACCTACCGTAATTGCACACCACAAAGGCTTTTCCTGAGCACTCTCACAAAGGGTTTGTCATAAGTCTTTTGTAACTGAAGATAAGCTGGACCCATGGCAGGAAGAAAGGGGATGCCTGATACCTCAGGGGGCTGGGGGTGGAAACTTCCGGAACATTCTCCTACTTCAAAGTGGGCAATAGTTATAAATATTGGACCCTTAGACCCAACTCTTCAGTACACATCTGGTCTTGTGGGATACTCTGAAGAAGGACTACTGTGCTGTTCTGCAAGAAGGACTGCCACTCGGCTGCCCTGCTGCCCCTCTGCCTGTTGTCCTGATGCCTGAAAGGACTGGACCTGCTCTTGAACCCAGGACCACCAGAGTGACTCCAAGTGCTAGTTGGCTGACCTCCTGACCAGAGCCTTAGGGATAGAAGGCTCTAACCACCTTAAACCCAGCACCTGGACTCTGCCCTCCCACTTGCTACCACCCCAGTCCTGAACCCATGGAAGTGGGCCTGAAGATCCTTTGCCAGCCCAACTGTGGCCCCAGCAGAGCCTATGCATTGGACACACTGACCACCTGTCAGGGTGTCAGTGGCACAAGGTAGAACCGAAAGCCACTAACCTCTTCTCAGCAGCCAGCAGGAATGACGGCGCGCTGAGGAGCCTCCCTACTCCCCGGAATGCTACTACCCACAGTGCACCGGACGCAACTATGGAATACAGCACCCCGGGGAAAAGGGAAGGGGACAAAATAATAAAGGAAGCTGCCGGGAATCCGTCAGTCTTGGGTCTGGTCTGGACTCTGCTCCCTCTTAGCGTGTGTACACTATGTGGGGGAGACAAGAAGGACACACAAGCGTGATTTGCAGATTTATCACTCTCACATAAATTAATTTGGACTAGTTATGCACGCCATACACTTACAAGGAGCCCGGCAGCCGCTGTCCCTGAATACCAGAACGGCTCTCTTTCACTCCCAGGTGAGTAGGCGTCGAACTGTTGGCTTCTGTTATGCCAACTGCTTCCAGGAATTAGAGTAGGAATAGGTGGTACACAAACACCAATCAAACGAGTCTTGAACAAGAGTATCTTTGCTGTTAACGTCACAGCAATAATCAGAAGCAAGGAGAAGGGGCCCTTAGGAGAAGCGCCTCTGTATACGCTGACAGCGTCCTCACGTTACGGAGCTACCAGCGGGGCAGCCGCTAACTGTGCGCTGTTGATTCCTGACTCCCAGGCCGAAAGAATAGGCCGGCGGCAGGAGGTGCTGCGCCGGAAATACCCAAAAATGCGGGCTTCACCCTCAATGTCAGAAAAAGCGGGCTTAGCTGTGAATGTCAAAAATGCAGGCTTGCCGTAACCTAAAGTTTAACGGCTACTCGGGGAGCTGCGGAGTACTTGGGTGAGTGTCTCTGTACCGAGGAACCCTCGCGTTCTCTTTTGGAGCGAGAGGAATGACAGTACTTGTAACTCGGGAACGGGGATTCGTGGTCCGAGATTGAAAGTCCGAGGGAATACTCGGCGGGCTCTTCAATCTCCCAACGAGCGTCGTCTTCCCCTAATCCTCCTGCGGGTAGGAAAGCGTCCGCTCTCAACGGGTTTAAAGATTTTAAATTGTCAAGCACCTTCCCACAGTGATCAGCCCCACTACCTTCTGGGATTTGTAGTGCCGCTGGCTCCTTTTCCACTTAAACCAGTGTTGACTCACACAGAGGGATTTGTAGAGGTATGCGTGTACTTGGCTAGCGTTATGAAGGTGAGCTATCGTAACACCACCAGAAACTCAGCATCAAAGCCACTACACAATGCATTGCCTCGTCAGACTCCGCATCAGGACCGCTACATGATTCATCTCCAGCACAAGACTTTGCATCTCCGTCCACAGCAGTCCAGGAACCATAGTTGTGAGACACATCCTCGACGCAGGCCTTCGCATTGCAAGCCCCTTGTCGACGACATTCTCAATTATGACACATGAATCCACATCACAAGCCCTGCAGCTTCTTCAGAACCAGCCAGTGTGTAATGTATCTCGAGGTAAGACTTCAAAGCACAAGCCCTTCATTGATGGCATCCTTGACGACAATGCAAGACCTTACATCGCAGTTTCGCATGACACATCCTCTACTCGAGACTCCGTTATGCTATGCACCCAGGATTTAAGCTATTCTTGTTCAGCTGGATTAACTGGGCCCCTGTAGCCAGCCCACACCCCATCACAGTTGGTTTGAACTTGTGACTTTGTCCTAGTTAGGCATGAACAGATAACTACAGTTTGCACTTTTTTGGCACTATTTTCGCTCAAATCTTTGAAATTACATATCCCTGGTTCTAGTAATTGGATTTTTATTGTTTTGGTTTTAAATTATTTATTCAATTTTACTCTATTTTTCAAAATTGGTATGGAATTTTCCTTGGTTGTGTTTCACTTTATTACTGTATGAAGTACTGCATTATTACTTTACAGTTTGCTTGTGACTTCACCCTAACATGAATTGTGGTTGCTGCTTGAGCAGGGTTCCCCCTTTAACCAGTTACCCAATTTCTTACAACAACCCTTTCAGTTTTACATTAGGGTTGAAACATCGACATCTAATAAGTCGCACTGAAAAGAAATTTGGACTCAAGTTCATACAAAGATGATGTCTTTGGCCAAAATAGTTTCCCCCCACTTATTTTACTGTTTCATGGCCTAAACTTGTTTTTCTGGTGACTAGTTTCATATTGTATGTACAGCACATTTGACCAAACTTAACAGTGTTTCCATTTTTTATAATAATATTGATTTTTCTCTCAACAAAGAATACAAAGGTCTGCGTGGCTATAATGGCTATAATAATTAATTGCTGAGCTCTTAAGAGGCTATTTAGCTTGCACTGGCATGAAAAAATGGCCAACAAATAATGTAGAAAATATTTTTGGGATTTATAGGAAAGTGCAGCTTTCTGTTACTTGTATACTATCTGTCATCAAGGAACGAAATTTAAACAAAGAAATGATGGATTGACGGTACACAACATATTTTAAGCTCTATGCATGTAATTGAAGCAGCTATATTTTGAAACCACACTAGATGAGCAAGGAAGAGGGGTCACAATGCATAAGCTATCATCAGCAGTCAGAATATTGGCTTATAGCTGGCAAGACTTTTGTAGCAAGAACCCTCTGCTTACTAGTCTCTTGCCAGTTTCATCAATGGCCCAGACCACATCCTCTTCCTACCAGTTTTACAAATGAGTTAATAACAAATTGTAATGGGAACAACTTGGGACGGTGGGGCACCAGTCTAAACCACACCGTACAAACCATCCAAACGCCTGATCTATTCTTGGCCAGGGTGCCTGGTCTATATTAATGCCACAATCATTCAGTATATTTCTGGCAATTAAGAGACCAATTCTGTTTTCTTTAGTAGCATTAAACTGGCAATTGCAAGTTGGAGAAGGGCCTCTCTGGCCATAAGCCACCCCCTAGTTTCACCTAAACTGACATAAACCACTGCAGAGCTGTGCTGCGTCAATGTAAAGATATTTTGCAGCAAAAGATATACTCTGAGTCGCACACTGATGGCGTTGTCGACCAGGCTTCCTCAAACAAACATGTGAACTACAGCATAAGGGCAAGCCAGCGAAGTCTAGTATGAGATTTTCACTTAAGATACACCCTCAAGTACAAATTTAACGCGATGACAACCATCCAAGGGCATGCCGTATAAACTTTTGCAGAAATTATACATGCTGTGAAAGCCAATATTATGTTATATTCCAATTGTCCTTTTTTCTGTGGTGTAGGGGTTTGACATAATGTCACGCTTAGTAGTTCGTGGAATCTTTGAAATATTCTGAACGTGTATTTACATTTTTGACATAGTTCATTCAGAGCTGAATGTGGCAGATTCTAAAAAAAGCGCAATATGAAATGTGGTGTGCTTGGCATAATCCCTTGGATATGGTTCGGTTGATTTGATTTAATAATTTGTGCAAACCCATTGAAGGGGCGTTGAGGTGAAAAACAGGCCTTGTGAAGACCTGGCATAAAGTACCGCTGGGGTTGTATTACCCAAAGCACCCCGGGGTGCAACGCGTGTTTGCACATATTTGTTCACCCCGGGGCACTTTGTCAGTATAGAAGAAGCCAGGAATGCTTGCTCATCCATTTTTATTATGACGTGCATGGATGCACATAATACACCTGCACAATCCTTGAGGGCACGTCCTCATTCGTATGGGGGCATGGCCCCAAACAAATGAAGCAGCACCTTTTCCCCTTCACGTGTGCCATATTAAATATGCGGGCACAAGAACCAACAAGCCATTTGGAGATGCACTAATTGTGTGCCACATAGGAGGTAGCATACAGTCCGCCCAATAGTTTCTAAAAATGTTTCACAGGTGCTTGTGACATGCGTGGCAGTGCTATGCAACCCAAGTGGCAGCATCAAAGACCTTTCACGTGCAAAATATGTTTTTCCTTGAAATGTAGACAAGAGCACAGAACTAAATATCTTTTCATCACACAGCATAAAACTCTTGAGAATTCATGCAAAGTGGCCAAACTGAAAAGTGCTCAGTACGAAAGTGCCTAAGGTGTAATAGAATGATAATCAGTTAAAGCAGTGTAGCTTGGCTTTGTGTTTTATCCTAACTCCAAATAAAAGCAGGAGCAAATAATGAGCAAAAGCAACATCACATAAGTTTTGCACTCTTATCTTTTTGCACAAGTGAATCGCATTTTGGGCCAGATGTACGACCATTCCATTTTGCGGGTCGCAAATTGCGATGTTTTGCGACTCTCAAAATGGAATGCACAACAGTGTCTCAGACCCTGTTAGCGATTCCCAATGGGGTCGCAAATGACCTGCCTCAGCAATATTCATGAGGCAGGTCCCAATTTATGACCCTTAAGGAATGGCCAGCACTCGCAGGTATGGTGGCCTGCTGGGGTCAGCAGACCACCATGTCTGTGACTGCTTTTTCAACAAAGCAGGCTTTATTTTTAAAATGCAGCCTGTTTTCCTCAAAGGAAAATGGGATGCATTAAAAAAATTGAAAAATGAAACGTTTCTGTTTCATATTTTAAGAACAGGCAGCCTGATTTCCAAAAATATTTTTGCATACATCCATAAATTGGAAAGGGGTTGCATCGGATCCCCTTCCCGTTTGCGAGTGTCTTACCACCACTACTTGAAGGAGGTGGTAAACTGTGAGTGTTTTACGACCGCAAATGCGGTTGCAAAACAATGGTACATACCATTCTGACTTTCTATTAGGAAGGGACGCCCGTGACACGCCCCTTCCTAATAGTGACTCACAAACACTATTTTGCGATTTCCTGTTTGCGAGCGTAAATACGGTCGTACATCTGGCCTTAAGTGTCTTGTTAACACAGCATTATTTGCACGAACTTGAATGATGGTATAATTGGCCTGTAAGTCATAAGATGTTGCACTTTTATGGTGATTTGTGCAAATCAATGCTGCAAATGTCTACGTAGTGCTACACTGCATGAACTTGGGTACATTTTACCTATATTTCATACCCGAGAAATCCCTTGGAATGGGGTGAGGGATTCTAGGGTCCCACCTCCAGTGTTCACATCTAGCGGTATGTACTGCTGTACATTGAACAAGCCTGTGGGGGATTCATGTTCCCTTCTTGACATCCAACTCCCCAGTAAATGAAATACAGAGTCATGGTTTGAAACCATGCCTCTCTCTTTCACTCCTGTGCTCTCCCTGACATAGGCACAAACAGTGACATTGTACATACGGTGAGGTGACCACATTTTTTCTGTATTGTGGTAATTCGTCTAGGCTCTCTCCGAGGCACATTCAATGAAAGTGCTCCCATCAGAACATGACAGTGTAATCTGGCAACTAAGGGGTTTGACTAGAGTACACTTTTGTGAAGGAATTGGGCAGACTGCAGCACTGGCTTCTCGTGCTGCTACTTATTTTGGGCTGAGTTCTTCTCCCTTGCTCTCGTTTCCAGCCCGCAAAACATCGCCGCAATTGCTGGGGCGGGACTCGGTCCCCCAGCTTGACGTGCCTCCTAGAAAGTGGCGGGGCCACACACCCAACGCCGTAAAGGCGCGCCTGCACTCCCGCAGCACGGGACGCTTTTGTGAAGGACCTGGGCAGACTGCAGCACTGACCTCTTGTGATGCTACTTACTTTGGGCTGAGCTCTTCTCCCTTGCTCTCGTTTCCAGCCCACATAACATCGCCGCCATTGCTGGGGCGGGACTCGGTCCACCAGCTTGACTCGCCTCCTGGAAAGGGGCGGGGCCACAAACCCAACACCGTAAAGGTGCGCCTGCACTCACTCAGCGCGGGACGCACGCGGGAGTGCCCAGGCCGTGCCCTGGCCATGCCCGGGCTAAGGGCAGGCCTGTCTGCGCCCGTCTGAGACCGGACAAAACTGGACTAGGCCATATCCCTTAATTTTATGTTTTAGAGACAAATGCACCGGTAAGGAGATTTACAATATTTCCTGTTTGCTCTGGGCTGCACTGAACCACAGTGGGGAAGAGAAAACTGGGAACTAGCAAAGGGAAGGCCGCTGATAAAACGGTGTCGATTACAAATTATCTGAAAAATGCAATGGGGATTATTAACAATGAAATTGTACAAGTTGAGGAATCAGCCCCAAATGTTGCCCAAAAGGAGGCTAAGGTAATTTCAGAAGTACACAATAGTGGAAATAATTTTGGCCTGGAGACTGAAGTACAGGACCCAAGTAACTGTGACAATAGGAGTAGTAGTCCGAAGGCCAACAGATCTAATGTTCCTAAACCAGATCACTCTATTATATCTGGCCCTTGTGTGCTAACAACTCCCCTTGAAACTTCTATTGCATCAGACACCCTTGACTTGATTTCTCCGCCCGCAAAGAGGTGCAAACAGCATACAGCGCCAGTAAAAAACAACTTACAAAAGAATAAAAAAAGCGGGAAGGCCACAAAATTGGAAAAACAGGGAACAGGGTCAGGATCTGAAGAATCAACGCGATATGTAAGGCATTGACACACTTTTCAAAAAGCTACATAGGAAAATTGATACCAGTGAAAGACGTGTTATGACCGAAATAAAGTCAGTGCAACAAAATATTACCCAGTTGTTGGAATTGGTTGAAGCTTTATGGTTTTCTAATGTATCTAATATATGCCAGAAACCCCTGTGTAGCAGAAGTATTGTTAAGAAACCACAACCTGAGCAAAGTCTGTTAGAGAAGGCTAATACCCATCAACAGCTGTAAAACAAACAGAGGAAGTATATGGATCATTTGGATTACACCCGGTTGTTAAAACAAAGAATAGTAATTCACAAAATGGTATTTAATGTAATTCAGTAACGGAAGGTCCTTAACAACATAATAGATCTCAAGGGGCTTCTCTTAGTCTACCTCCTCAGGCTACTCCCTATGTTATTGTTTTAAAAAATGTCCCTCTATAGAATCTTGGCAATCATTGAAGAACAGGGTTGTACATTAGTTCTCCATTAACACCCATAGTGGTATTCGACAATTATCCCAAGAAATAATCATGTTAAGAAGAATGGGTTGGGTGGGTAAAAGGGAAAAGTCATGTGCAGGGGACTGTATTGTAGTAAATATTCACCACCCTGAAGGAGTGGGTTGCCTTTTGTAAGAAGTATCAGTAAAATATACTTGGCCTTGTGATCGCCCTAATGATCCGATTACCGCAGTTCCTTTGGGTTATTTTCATAGATTTGGGAACGAGCAGCTCAATACAAATGGGAGAGTCCAAAAGAGCCCCGTGAACCATATGATACCATCTACATCGAACACCTTTCCCCCTTTAAGATGTTGTAGTGAGGTTGATTGACTGGGCTCAAATGCTGTACAATTGGAGAGTTTTAGTACTGTCAAGCCCTTGAGTGTACAGGGAGTAAAAGTGTCTGTAGAGGCAGTGCAATTGAGTGAAGGTAATCATATTACTTCCCCTAACAGAATAGATTTAGTACCTTTAGATGAGGTACAAATAGATGTTTGTAGTAACGTTACTTCCCCTACTAGCTCGATTAACAAAGATCCAACTAGTTGTTTACGGGCTGGATCTCTACAAATTATGTCATGGAACATTGCAGGGGTTAAAAGTAAATTGCATGATCCAGTGTGGTTTAGAAGCATACAGTTTTGTACTTTGATTTTAATTCAAGAAACATGGCTGACAGAAGCCTTTTTTATAAATGGCTATAAAACTATTTTTACTCAAGCATCCTCATCCAAGGCTGGTAGAGCTAGCGGAGGTCTAGCCGCTTTAATTTCAGTGTTCTCTCCCTTGATTCTAAAGAAAACTTGTATAAACTCACAGTATTACCAATTCCTATTTTTCAGTGTCAAAGGAAAAGAGAATATAGTAGTTATTAATTTTTACAATAATATTTTTGATAACACAAGACACGGGATAATTATGATAATGGAGAAGGAGCTGGATACATTTTGAAGGGATTAGAGGGCGAGTACATTGTGATTTGGGCTGGCGATTTTAATAGTGAAATATGCAATTCATCTGTAGAGAATCAATGTGGTTTTGAAGATGATTTAGGGGAATATATTTCCCATTTCCCTCATAAATCCTACGGCGAAACAATTAATAATGTTATGCATAAATATAATTTAGTAATCATGGAGCCAGGTATCCATGAGGGAATCTATATTAACCACACATATGAGGGGGTTAGGTCGTCTTAATGTATCGATCATTTCCTAATATCAAGGAAATGTAGGTCTCTTGTAGATAAGTGCTATATTCAACCTAGCCTGCTTAGCGATCATCATCCACTTTTGCTGATATTAAATTCTAGTTTATATTCTAGAGCAAAGGCACACGTCTCTGCTACTGATATTAAAACACAAGGCGAAAATGGAATTTCGATCAATTGGACAGGTGTTAACCCTGCAATTTTTATGGAGAATGTTGTCTTAAAAAATAATAACCATATAAAAACATGCTTGGACAAATCCTCTAGTAACCTTGATATTGTAATGGCCTTTCAAAACACCTCTGTTGAAATTTCTGATGGCCTGAAAATTAAAAAAAAGAAAAATAGGGATAATTGCCCACAATGGTTTAACCAACAATGTTCCAGACTCTGGCGCCGATCACGATCCTGTAAAAACCGGGTACGAACCGTCGGACGGAGCATATTCTCCGTCCGACGCGTACCCGGTCGTCAAAATATACAAACATGGAATTACGATTCGCACGGGAACACCATTTCCGTACGAATCGTAAAAAACCCCGACCGAACAAAATAAACCTACAAATGCGATCCGGGAAAGCGCCGACCTGACGTCGGGACGCTCGCAGCCTGCCATTCACGAACCAGGAATTACGATTCGCAACGACGTCATCCCGCACGGTGAATATTTTCCGGCTGCCAAAAACTGCCGGGAAATCAGGACGACGCGAACAAGGACTACCAGTACGCGACGGACAGACAGGACGACGCGAACAAGGAGGACCAGTACGCGACGGACAGACAGGACGACGCGAACAAGGAGTACCAGTACGCGACGGACAGACAGGATGACGCGAACAAGGAGGACCAGTACGCGACGGACAGACAGGACGACGCGAACAAGGAGGACCCGTACGCGACGGACAGACATGGACCCAAACCTACGTGTCATCCCGGCCCTCATAGCAGTCGACCTCCTCTACAGGTTCGGACGCAGACGCCGCAGAAGGTCAGAACAACTAAGGGAGGGGGGAAAGTGGGGTGGGGTGGGGGTGGCAGGACCAGGGCAGGCCACAAACCCCCCACCAAAGTCACACAGCACACATGCCCTGGACATACCTGACTCCCATGCCCTGATCACTACGAGGGGGTGGGGGCGTGTCCAGCTAAGCCAGCGACCGCCACAACGGAAGTCACGACGCGAACCGGCAACACAACCAGACAGGTACGTCCCGTACCCATGCCTGAAGAGCGTGGGTACGAGTCGTACCACGCCCACACCCACATCACCCCAACAATGGCGGGACGGCTCGTACCCACGTGGCAAAGGCCTGGGTACGGGCCGCACAAGCATCACATAGCGTGGGGACGGATATGTATGGACCCTACCCCCACCCCGTATGCATGGAGCGTACCCCTACCCCAACAGTGTAAGTACGACACGTACCCCCACCCGCGTACGTATGGAGCGTACCCCCACCCCAACAGTGTAAGTACGACCCGTACCCCCACCCGCGTACGTATGGAGCGTACCCCCACCCCAACAGTGTAAGTACGACACGTACCCCCACCCGCGTACGTATGGAGCGTACCCCCACCCCAACAGTGTAAGTACGACCCGTACCCCCACCCGTGTACGTATGGAGCGTACCCCCACCCCAACAGTGTAAGTACGACACGTACCCCCACCCGCTTACGTATGGAGCGTACCCCCACCCCAACAGTGTAAGTACGACACGTACCCCCACCCACGTACGTATGGAGCGTACCCCCACCCCAACAGTGTAAGTACGACCCGTACCCTCACCTCGAATGCACGGAGCGTACCCCCACCCCAACAGTGTAAGTACGACCCGTACCCTCAGCTCGAATGCATGGAGCGTACCCCCACCCCAACAGTGTAAGTACGACCCGTACCCTCACCTCGAATGCATGGAGCGTACCCCCACCCCAACAGTGTAAGTACGACCCGTACCCTCACCTCGAATGCATGGAGCGTACCCCCACCCCAACAGTGTAAGTACGACATGTACCCCCACCTCGAATGCATGGAGCGTACCCCCACCCCAACAGTGTAAGTACGACACGTACCCCCACCTCGAATGCATGGAGCGTACCCACATCCGTGTATGCCATGAGCGTACATATTGTGAAATAGGAGGGGTGTGTGCAGAGTCCTCCCAGCAGTGCCCAGAGACAGGAGGGGTGGGTGCCTATCACTCCCAGCAGTGCCCAGAGACAGGAGGGGTGTGTGCAGAGTCCTCCCAGCAGTGCCCTGAGACAGGAGGGGTGGGGGCCTATCACTCCCAGCAGTGCCCTGAGACAGGAGGGGTGGGTGCCCATCACTCCCAGCAGTGCTCTGAGACAGGAGGGGTGGGTGCCTAACACTCCCAGCAGTGCCCAGAGACAGGAGGGGTGTGTGCAGAGTCCTCCCAGCAGTGCCCAGAGACAGGAGGGGTGGTTGACTATCACTCCCAGCAGTGCCCAGACACAGGAGGGGTGGGTGCAGAGTCCTCCTAGCAGTGCCCAGAGACAGGAGGGGTGGTTGACTATCACTCCCAGCAGTGCCCAGAGACAGGAGGGGTGGGGGCCTATCACTCCCAGCAGTGCCCAGACACAGGAGGGGTGGGTGCAGAGTCCTCCCAGCAGTGCCCAGTCACAAGAGTGGTGTGTGCAGAGTCCTCCCAGCAGTGCCCAGAGACAGGAGGGGTGTGTGCAGAGTCCTCCCAGCAGTGCCCAGAGGCAGGAGGGGTATGTGCAGAGTCCTCCCAGCAGTGTCCAGAGACAGGAGGGGTGGGTGCCTAACACTCCCAGCAGTGCCCAGAGACAGGAGGGATGGGTGCCTAACACTCCCAGCAGTGCCCAGAGACAGGAGGGGTGGGGGCCTAACACTCCCAGCAGTGCCCAGAGACAGGAGGGGTGGTTGACCATCACTCCCAGCAGTGCCCAGAGACAGGAGGGGTGGGGGCCTATCACTCCCAGCAGTGCCCAGACACAGGAGAGGTGTGTGCAGAGTCCTCCCAGCAGTGCCCAGAGCAGGAGGGGTGTGTGCAGAGTCCTCCCAGCAGTGCCCAGAGACAGGAGGGGTGGGTGCCTAACACTCCCAGCAGTGCCCAGAGACAGGAGGGGTGGGTGCCTAACACTCCCAGCAGTGCCCAGAGACAGGAGGAGTGGGGGCCTATCACTCCCAGCAGTGCCCAGACACAGGAGGGGTGTGTGCAGAGTCCTCCCAGCAGTGCCCAGCGGCAGGAGGGGTGTGTGCAGAGTCCTCCCAGCAGTGCCCAGAGACAGGAGGGGTGGGTGCCTAACACTCCCAGCAGTGCCCAGAGACAGGAGGGGTGGGGGCCTAACACTCCCAGCAGTGCCCAGAGACAGGAGGGGTGGTTGACTATCACTCCCAGCAGTGCCCAGAGACAGGAGGGGTGGGGGCCTATCACTCCCAGCAGTGCCCAGACACAGGAGGGGTGTGTGCAGAGTCCTCCCAGCAGTGCCCAGAGGCAGGAGGGGTGTGTGCAGAGTCCTCCCAGCAGTGCCCAGACACAGGAGGGGTGGGTGCCTAACACTCCCAGCAGTGCCCAGAGACCGGAGGGGTGGGTGCCTAACACTCCCAGCAGTGCCCAGAGACAGGAGGGGTGGGGGCCTAACACTCCCAGCAGTGCCCAGAGACAGGAGGGGTGGTTGACTATCACTCCCAGCAGTGCCCAGACACAGGAGGGGTGGGTGCCTATCACTCCCAGCAGTGCCCAGAGACAGGAGGGGTGTGTGCAGAGTCCTCCCAGCAGTGCCCTGAGACAGGAGGGGTGGGGGCCTATCACTCCCAGCAGTGCCCTGAGACAGGAGGGGTGGGTGCCCATCACTCCCAGCAGTGCCCTGAGACAGGAGGGGTGGGTGCAGAGTCCTCCCAGCAGTGCCCAGAGGCAGGAGGGGTGTGTGCAGAGTCCTCCCAGCAGTGCCCAGAGACAGGAGGGGTGGGGGCCTATCACTCCCAGCAGTGCCCTGAGACAGGAGGGGTGGGTGCCCATCACTCCCAGCAGTGCCCTGAGACAGGAGGGGTGGGTGCAGAGTCCTCCCAGCAGTGCCCAGAGGCAGGAGGGGTGTGTGCAGAGTCCTCCCAGCAGTGCCCAGAGACAGGAGGGGTGGGTGCCCATCACTCCCAGCAGTGCCCATGGAACGCAAAGGGTGGAGTAGCCACAGATACCATGCCCACAAATGTCAGTCAGGTGCACAAAGACCCTGCAGTACAAGTACCACATGTGTGCGAGGCTGGGAGTATACGCATGCATAGCGCAGAAAATAAAACATGTACACATGAAGTCATGTCAATAGGCCACATACACAAGTACAATGACTACCAAGGATGCCACGAATGATGCAGGTGGAGACATCGCTCAGCATGCATGTGCAAAGGTGAAGGACTACGTCACACACCCAGCTAATGGACACACAGCTCTGTGCTAAAGTCAGGGGACACCCTGCAGGGAAGAAGTCAGGGTACACAGAGGAAGGAATACACCTTGGGACAATTGCAACATGCAGCAACTGCTTACATGAATGGAGAAAGGTAGCTAACACCGTGTGATGGCACACAGATCCCAGGGTCCCCCCTATGAGCAGCACACTACTACATTTCCCACACACCCAACACATGACCAACACCCACAACCATGTAGCAGCCCCACCAACAGCAATGCCAGCAATGCAGGAGTGTTCCAAGGGCAAAAAATAAATAGCTTTATTCAGCATGAGCAAAAAACTAGTATGACGTAAGTCCAATATTAACAAAGGCCATAGGGCAGTCCAGGAGTCCCAGCTGGATGGGGGACACAGTGGGATGCGTGTCCCCTAGCTTGCCTGCACAGTTACAATCCGTTGTCTTCCACAGGGGTGAGGGCATCATGTGGGGGGAAAGAAACAGGCACCGCAGGGACAGGAGGGTGAAGGGTAGGCGTTGTGGGTGCAGGGATGGAGGACTCCACCACAGGGGGTGGGGCAGGGCCAAAGGCGGAGGCCAGGATCTCGCTGCACACCTTAGCAAGGTCCTCCAGGGACTCCCCTGCACCCGAAGGAACCACAGGCCCCAAGGAGGGGGGGGGGTCAGAGGGATGGGTCGCAGCGCCACTGGGGGAGGGTGTGGACAGGGGGGGGAATCAAGCACCCTGACCGGGGACCTCCTTGACCGCTTGCGGGGTGGTGTCACTGTGGGGCTCAGGGACAGAGCGGCCATGAAGGAGTCTTTGGGGGAGATGTGGCCAGGAGAGCTGAGGGGAGGGGATTTGGAGGGAGTGGATTGGGTGGAATGCGGACTCCCACTCTGGCTGCGTGTCACACGTTTGCCCCCCGACCCAGTGGGTGTGCCTACTGCACCCTGTGTGTGCGTGTCAGGAGGTGTGTGGCGGACGTTCCCTGCTGGTGTGGTGCCTGTGTCTGTTGTGGTGGGTGCATGCTTACGTCTGGGTGTATGTGGGACAGGCATGGGAGTGGGAATTGTGGAAGGAGCAGGGGTAGGGGGTGGGACGTAGCACTGCAGGAGACCCACTGCTGCAGTCAGTGTGGAGTCTATGGACCTCAGCAAGTTGCGTTGGTCAGCCTGCGATGAATGAATGCCCTCCAAGTATGCCTCCATGTTGTTGAGGACCTGGCTGTGGCCATGGAGGACATTAAGGATCGCAGTCTGACCAATCTGCAACTGCCGCTGGATGTCCACAGACTCAGCATTGGCGGCAGCAGTGGAGACAGGGGCAGGGGGTGCAGTGCCTGGCAGGAAGGAGGCATGTGGTGACCGGGCACGTTGGGAAGGGACACAAGCACGTGGGAGGCGGCTGATGCCAATGGAGGGGGCGGTGCCAGATGTAGGGCTGCTGTCAGATGGTGGTGCATCATCCTCGGACCCGTCAGCTTCATACTCTGTTGTGCCAGTCGACAGGTCCCCGGGTTCACTCTCCTCCGCCTCAGTCCCACTCGAAGTGCCAGCCCCGATGTCACCGCTGGCACTGGTGCTCGGTCCCTCCGCGCCATCTGTGTCCATGTCTCCCCCCGTGTCCCCCGACGATGCTGTGGGCAGGGTGAAGAGACAGAAATTAATCATACACCTGTATACATATGTCACATGAGTCAAATCTACGTAGGTTACAGTGCATAGCCTGAAACAAAGGATGAGTTACAACTACAAAACAAGGTACATACGTAGGCCCTGCAAGACACAGTTGTGTGACCCACCATGCCATGGAAAAACTATGGAGAGCATGACACAATAGCAAATGAGATGACATGGTATTCTGACTGAGGAGCAAGGCCCTGGGGACAATACAGCACTGCATCTGCACCACACAGCGTGGCAGGAAATTGGGATGAGCAGGGACCAAATCCAGGAACTAGAGGCACATGCAGCATAGGTAATACTGAGAACATGCCCACCCTGACTGGCACGCTGCACCTTGAGTGTATGTCCAGACAAACATCACACACTGGCCAGTCCGAGCAAGGAGATGACAGGTCTTGACATGTAGGCCATGGCCGCCCCACCCACCCCCTACATGAGACAAATCTGTGGAGACACAGGAAGCACTTACATCTCTTAGTCTGGGTGAAATACACATGGGATGCAATAATTCAAGATTGCACACCAAATACCCAAGGTGCGCCTGTCCAAAGAATCAAGTACAAATGGGCATCATCAGATGATTGCTACAAGACACACAGGCAATGGCCACCGTGAGTATGTACTTGGAAAATCAGGTCAGGCTGGACAGTGGACACTTGTAATACATCTCACGTCAATAAACATGGTGCCAGGGGACAATGGCACAGAGCAAAACCTATGCTGTAGACACAGAGATTGTCGACATTCTCGGATTACACACATGATACCTAGGAAAAGATGCCCCTGGGGACAGTAGTGGCCACACAACTCCATGCTCCTGAATGGAAATGACTGCAACACACGCTAACATCCCTGCACTATGCGTAACGCACACTCATGCACATCATGTCACAGGCCACCACATGGGACATGCCTGCTGGAAGGCCTCGCACTCAAGAGATTAACTCCCATGTCTGAAATCAGCATTAGTGCCAACTGACATGGAACACACAAGTCCAGAACTGGACAGGGCACAGGCAAGGTCACTAAACCTGTTACACACCACCCCCACACATGATGCTGCAGGCATTGTACACTTGGAGAAGGTGTCAAGCTACATAACTTTGTGATGGAGTGACCACACAGAGACCAGGGAACACATTGCAAGGTGGGGAAGGGAGGCAGAAGAGGCCTGCAACACTGTGGGTAACAGGATCTGCACAGCACCATAAACCCTGGAAGTGTATCCATGGAACAGTGCACTTACAAATGCTGGTGAAACACAACAAACACACACATGTACCTACCCCCTTCCGGCTGCTGCATCTCCTGTAGGTGCCTGTCCAAGTCAGGAAAGACCACCGCCAGCACACGTTTCTGGATGTGGGAGAGACGGCGGCGCCCGCGGTTCTTATGGCTCTCAGGTGAGTCCCCCAGCAGGACCCGTGCGATCCTCCGCGTCCAGCACCGGATATCCTGCCAGCGTTTCCTCACCTGGGGCAGGCGCCGCTTCCGACCATCCGCACTCCTCACGGCGCTGACGGCGTCCAGCCATATCTTCTCCTTGGCAGAGGCGTCTACCTGTGAGGATGGACAAGTGACACTACCTCAATACACCTGGCACATGTCACAGGGACACAGATCATAACACATTAGTTGTTTCCAACAAGGCATAGTATGCATCCAACGCATTGCACCTTTGTCATAGGGACATGATCCTCTGGGGGAAGGCCAAAAGCAGTACGTGCCATTTAAAGGACACAGGTGGAATGAGGGCAACTACACAAGCAATGCTCCAGGCCCACACTGTGCATCACACCCACCCCTCCTGTCTCTGGGCACTGCTGGGAGTGATAGGCCCCCACCCCTCCTGTCTCAGGGCACTGCTGGGAGTGATGGGCACCCACCCCTCCTGTCTCAGGGCACTGCTGGGAGTGATAGGCCCCCACCCCTCCTGTCTCAGGGCACTGCTGGGAGTGATGGGCACCCACCCCTCCTGTCTCAGGGCACTGCTGGGAGTGATAGGCCCCCACCCCTCCTGTCTCTGGGCACTGCTGGGAGGACTCTGCACACACCACTCTTGTGACTGGGTACTGCTGGGAGGACTCTGCACACACCACTCTTGTGACTGGGCACTGCTGGGAGGACTCTGCACACACCACTCTTGTGACTGGGCACTGATGGGAGGACTCTGCACCCACCCCTCCTGTCTCAGGGCACTGCTGGGAGTGATGGGCACCCACCCCTCCTGTCTCAGGGCACTGCTGGGAGTGATAGGCCCCCACCCCTCCTGTCTCTGGGCACTGCTGGGAGGACTCTGCACACACCACTCTTGTGACTGGGCACTGCTGGGAGGACTCTGCACACACCACTCTTGTGACTGGGCACTGCTGGGAGGACTCTGCACACACCACTCTTGTGACTGGGCACTGCTGGGAGGACTCTGCACCCACCCCTCCTGTCTCAGGGCACTGCTGGGAGTGATAGGCCCCCACCCCTCCTGTCTCTGGGCACTGCTGGGAGGACTCTGCACACACCCCTCCTGTGTCCGGGCACTGCTGGGAGTGATAGGCCCCCACCCCTCCTGCCTCTGGGCACTGCTGGGAGTGATAGGCCCCCACCCCTCCTGTCTCTGGGCACTGCTGGGAGTGATAGTCAACCACCCCTCCTGTCTCTGGGCACTGCTGGGAGGACTCTGCATACACCCCTCCTGTCTCTGGGCACTGCTGGGAGGACTCTGCACACACCCCTCCTGTGTCTGGGCACTGCTGGGAGTGATAGGCACCCACCCCTCCTGTGTCTGGGCACTGCTGGGAGTGATAGGCCCCCACCCTTCCTGTCTCTGGGCACTGCTGGGAGTGATAGTCAACCACCCCTCCTGTCTCTGGGCACTGCTGGGAGGACTCTGCACACACCACTCTTGTGACTGGGCACTGCTGGGAGGACTCTGCACACACCACTCTTGTCACTGGGCACTGCTGGGATGACTCTGCACACACCACTCTTGTGACTGGGCACTGCTGGGAGGACTCTGCACCCACCCCTCCTGTCTCAGGGCACTGCTGGGAGACATCAGGCATTCCCCCCCCCTGGGACTCCCCCTACAGTACATAGCATGTGTGTCACACCTGGACACAATGGCAGAAGTCACAGTCACAAAAAAGGGACACAGTCTGTGCCAGTGGACACTGAACTCACCTGATAACCTGGTCGCCCATACAGCAGGGGGTACTGTGGGAGGATCACATCCACCAAAGCCATGTTCTCCTCCAGGGTGAATGGCTGTGACCTCTCCACAGCCCTTGACATGGTTCCAGGGAATCAGTAGCAGCAGCTGGGTCGTGGAATACAGAGATGTGCAGGCAAGTGCTCCCTCATGGGACCTGGCTGCCTTATATCTGCCTTGCTGGCCCATCTCATGCACAGGAGTACAGAGTGATTGGTCACTCACATATGCATCCTATGTTTCCTCCAATCCCTTCAAACCTAGCAGTCTGTGGGTTCTCAATCAGTTTTTTTATCCTGCATGATGTCAGCCCCACAAATACATTGCAACAATGTAGATTCATTCCAACTGACTTCTGCTGTGCACCTTCCTGAACAATATCAAAATTTGAACTTGGTCTCCATGACAACCAGCATGCATGTAGGCCTTAATACTTGTCCCTCATGTGTCCCCTATGTAATTTGGAGCTTCACACATAGGTACGGTGCGTTCCGGGGCCCTAGGGCATCCCAAATGCATAGCAACGGCCCGTACACGCGTGCCTATGTTCACTATCACTATGGGTGTCCTCGCGTATGCGTACTCGTAGTGGTACGGGCCGTAGACACGCCTGTACGCTCACTATCACTATGGGTGTCCTCGCGTATGCGTACTCGTAGTGGTACGGGCCGTACACACGCCTGTACGCTCACTATCACTATGGGTGTCCTCGCGTATGCGTACTCGTAGTGGTACGGGCCGTACACACGCCTGTACGCTCACTATCACTACGTGTATGCATACGCGAGGACACCCATAGTGATAGGGAGAGTACAGGCGTGTGTACGGCCCGTACAACTACGTGTACGCATACGCGACGACACCCATAGTGGTAGGGAGAGTACAGGCGTGTGTACGGCCCGTACAACTACGTGTACGCATACGCGAGGACACCCATAGTGATAGGGAGAGTACAGGCGTGTGTACGGCCCGTACAACTACGTGTACGCATACCCGAGGACACCCATAGTGATAGGGAGAGTACAGGCGTGTGTACGGCCCATACCACTATGGGTGTTCTTGCGTATGCGTACTCGTAGTGGTACGGACCGTACACATGCCTGTACGCTCGCCATCACGATGGGTACACATACGGCAGCACTCCCATAGTGATATGGGAACGTACACAGGCCCTCTTAGCAGCAGTAATGGTTTTCACACATCACAGTGGTGACAGGCAGCACACAGGAAGGAATAGGGCGGACATACTTGTCCATGGATGGACATTCTTGTCCATGAATGGACATCAAGGCATTGTCTGTGTATTACTACATGTGTGGGGCACAGGTGTGACAGGCTGTGATGTGGCACATTACTCCTGAGTCGAGAAGGCACCAGATGTATGATGAGATGTGTACAGATGTAATGTGTGACGGTGCAATGTGTGCCAGGCATGCCCTTGACTCCTTGGACATGTGTGCATGTCGTACTGCACACTTGGGATGACCGACACTGGCATGGCACGGACACCAACACACGGAAGTGTCCCCTGATGCCCGTTACAGGGGTTACCACACATGACTTGTCACTACCCACGGTGCACGATGTGACTATGTCATGTATGTGTGGGGGCTTCCCATTTGGTTGATGTTGGAGCACCCTCAAAAGCTGCAGCTGTTGCAGCAACCAAAATGTGTCTGTGTGTATATTGACATCGCACACTGTTCCGCACACCATGCCACATGTGGTTTTGGATGTGAGGTGCGCATGTATGCATGGGACACGGAGTAGCGTGACAAGGACATGTCTGCATCCTCTCAATGAATGTATGGTGAGTCATGACATGTGCACCTTCATGGCAAGGTGTGTGGGCTGTCCTAGTGTAATGTCATGTGACCTGTGGCTCTAGTGTTCCGCTACCAGTCTCTGCAATCGGCCTCCTACTTCTGCTGATGTGTGGGTGTATGTCACTCCTGTCTTGCGTCTGGCTGTTCACTTGCACTGGGACACAGCTAATCCCATGGCATGGCATGGGGAGGTTCTCAATCTCCGTGTGTAGCTGGGTCTTGGTAGGAGTGTCACCTGGCAGGCATACGTGTCCAGGGCATGTGGCACAGACCTCACTCTGTATGTAGCATATGTGTATAGACAGAATAACATGTGCTCAGTACAAATGATTTGTTGTTGTGGTGCACTCACTCTTCCTTGTCACTTCCAAATTACTGCAGAGCGCCGCCTCTTCCCCGAGCAATGCCGGACTTGGCTGCCATGCGGGAGAATGATCGGATCCGGTGCTACCGCTTCCCACGACGGTTGATTCTGGAGTTGACGGCGAGACTGGCACCACACCTGCAACCGCTGCACAGGTATCCTACGGCACTGACACCCAAGCTGAAGGTAATGGCAGCCCTACATTTTCTAGCCACGGGTACCTTTCAAAATACCATAGCTCATGTTGGTGGCATGTCCCAGAGCATGTTCTGCCGTGTGCTGCATGATTTCTTAGAGGCCATGTTGCTTCACCTGGATGACTTCATCAAGTTCCCAACCCCTGAACAGATGACTGGGGTCAAGCGTGGATTCTATGCCCTGGGAGGGATGCCACATGTCATTGGGTCCATAGATGGGACACATGTAGCTTTGGTACCACCACACGCACGGGAGGTAGCGTACCGCAATCGGAAGCACTACCACTCCATCAATGCCCTTGTGGTGTGTCTGCCCAACATGGTGATTTCACATGTCTGTGCTCGTTTTCCAGGATCAGCACACGATGCCTACATCATGAGGCGTAGCAGGATGCCTGAAATGATGATGCAGCTGCGCAACGAACGAGCATGTGTTGTTGGTGGGTACAGTCTGTCTGTCCTGTATTTTGCATTGCCTACCAGCACGTCCGCTTCACCACTTCTAATGATGTCCATGTGCTTCCCATGTAGGGGGCGCTGGCTATCCCAACATGCCATGGCTGCTCACACCTCTCCGCAACCCCATCACGCCGGCCCAGCTCCGCTACAACACCGCCCATGGCCGGACAAGGCGAGTGATAGAGAGGACGTTTGGCCTGCTGAAGAGCCGATTTCGGGGCCTCCACAAGACCGGCGTGTGTTATGAAGAACAAGGGTACCCCTATATGCGAACCTGGGGTGATACAATGTAGAAGGGAACAACGGTTCTGGATGGCCTATGAGGGTCCAGAACAGAGAGAAGCCCTTAAGAGGGCAGATGATTTAGTATAGGTACAAAGACTCATATGGGAGAATGATACTTAATATAGAGAAAGGGGACAAGAGAGGTCAATATATGACACTTATTTATTATACACAAGATGAATTCAAGTGCTCACATATTTAGTGACAACAAGCGTGACGTGCAGGTGAGGGTGAACTTTTTAAAAAAGAGCATCGCATTGGCAACAATAGTGAACCATTTTCTTTGTTAAATCAGTACAAAAGGTTCAAGTTGCGTAAGGTCGACGACGTTTCGAACTCAATTATTCGAGTTCATCTTCAGGACAAATGTGAGCATATGAACTTTAGCATATGGGAAGATAAGTAATAGAAGGTGTCGACAATTGAGAGTGTTGCACCGGTGGTGTCACCACAGCGGTGAATGCCTCGAGGAAGAACGATGGCTTGAAATCAAAACTGTATCCAACCGCATCAAGTTAGGAAGGAGGGGTTCCGGTGCCGGGAATTTAATTCATTTCAGGCGACACACGGTTCAATCAATGGGGGTCTCAAGGAGGGGTGGAGCGGGTCCTGTGCGCGTACTTGCACGCGCACAGGACCCGCTCCACCCCTCCTTGAGACCTCCAACTCTCGGTTACTGAACTTTGTATTCTTGTTAGTGGGCATGGTGAGGGGTGTGGGTGTGGATGGTGGGGGGGGGTGTGGATGGCTGTGGGTGTGTGGGTGTGGTTGTGCAGGTGTGTGTGTGTGAATGTGATGAGGGGGTGTTTGTGAAGGTGGTTGTGTGAAGGTGTGCAAGTGTAAGGTGTGGTGAAGCTTGTAGTATGGTTCTGTGGTGTCTGGCAGCAGTGAGTCTGTTGCAAAGGCTCATGGTTTGTGTGTGTGGGCCCTTTTTATTGGTCCATTGGTGGGTGTGGCTGTGTTTGAAGTTTGGGTGGGTGTGTTATAAGGAGTGGTGGTGTTTTGGGCCTCTGTTTGTTTTTGGCAGTTGCAGGTCAGTGAAGGTGTTTTATTAGTGTTTGTTGGCCATGTTTAGTGGCTTTGTGCCATTCGAATAGTGTATTCTTGTGTTGTTTTGTTTTGTCCTGGTTGTGTACGTGCGTTTGGAGCGTGTGTACGGTGTGTACATGGGCCATTTGGTTGTACGGTGCTGTCCTTGTGTGTGGCTTGGTACGACTCGTACATGCTGTTGTGATGTTGGGGCCTGGGGTGCGCTACGTACTTAGGAGGTTGTGGTGGGGGTGCGACTCTGACGTACTGGGGTGTACATACACGGTGGTACGACACGTACAGGGGTGGGGGTACGACGCAAACGTACTGGGGTGTACATGCACGGGTGGGGGTTCGACACGTACAGGGGTGGGGGTACGACGCGAACGTACAGGGGTGTACATACACGGTGGTACGACACGTACAGGGGTGGGGGTACGACGCAGACGTACTGGGGTGTACATACACGATGGTACGACACGTACAGGGGTGGGGGTACGACTCGGACGTACTGGGGTGTACATACACGGTGGTACGACACGTACAGGGCTGGGGGTACGACGCGAACGTACAGGGGTGTACATACACGGTGGTACGACACGTACAGGGGTGGGGGTAAGACGCGGACATACAGGGGTGTACATACACGGTGGTACGACACGTACAGGGGTGGGGGTACGATGCGGACGTACTGGGGTGTACATACACGGTGGTACGACACGTACAGGGGTGGGGGTACGACTCGGACGTACTGGGGTGTACATACCCGGGTGGGGGTTCGACACGTACAGGGGTGGGGGTACGACACGAACGTACAGGGGTGTACATACATGGTGGTACGACACGTACAGGGGTGGGGGTACGACGCGAACGTACAGGGGTGTACATACACGGTGGTACGACACGTACAGGGGTGGGGGTACGACACGGACGTACTGGGGTGTACATACACGGTGGAACGACACGTACAGGGGTGGGGGTACGACGCGGACGTACTGGGGTGTACATACACGGTGGTATGACACGTACAGGGGTGGGGGTACGACTCGGACGTACTGGGGTGTACATACACGGTGGTACGACACGTACAGGGGTGGGGGTACGATGCGGACGTACTGGGGTGTACATACACGGTGGTACGACACGTACAGGGGTGGGGGTATGACGCGAACGTACTGGGGTGTACATACACAGTGGTACGACACGTACAGGGGTGGGGGTACGACGCGGACGTACTGGGGTGTACATACACGGTGGTACGACACGTACAGGGGTGGGGGTATGACTCGGACGTACTGGGGTGTACATACACGGTGGTACGACACGTACAGGGGTGGGGGTACGACACGGACGTACTGGGGTGTACATACACGGTGGAACGACACGTACAGGGGTGGGGGTACGACGCGGACGTACTGGGGTGTACATACACGGTGGTACGACACGTACAGGGGTGGGGGTACGACTCGGACGTACTGGGGTGTACATACACGGTGGTACGACACGTACAGGGGTGGGGGTACGACGCGGACGTACTTGGGTGTACATACACGGTGGTACGACACGTACAGGGGTGGGGGTACGACGCGAACGTACTGGGGTGTACATGCACGGGTGGGGGTTCGACACGTACACGGGTGTACATACAGGGGGGGTGTACATTAACGGGGAGTGCGACTCAAACGTATGGGTGCTGGGGGGAGTGTTGGGCGCGTATGCGGGGACATGTCACCATGGTTGCAATGGGAGTTCGGTGCGGACGGTGTTTTTACCATACGGTTGTGAGATCGGACGCACGGGTTGGATCGTGATTCCTCGGTCGGACTTGACTTTTCACATTTGTACGGTAAATCGTCCGAGGACGTGCCGGACACATTTTCCGACCCGAGGACGTGTGGGGAAATATTCCGAATGCGGTTCGTATGGACTTTTTACCATCCGAATCGTGATTGCCAGTTTGTACGGCACTTTTACGATTCGTACGGTAAAAAGACCGGATACGAGTCGTACGGGGAATTTTTTTCCAGGATCGTAATCGGCACCTAAATAGGGATTTGAAGGAAGCATTAAAAATAAAACCCAGGAATAGGGAAAGAATTAGCATCCTTCGGAAAAGCTATAAGCAAGCCCTAAATGTAAGAAAGATAGAAATTAAGGAGAATGAGTAAGATAGTCTGATCCAAGCAGCTGAGACTAAGAACTCAATATTATTCTTGAAAACTATAGACCAATCACTATTTAAAGATAGTCTATCTGCAAAGGTTGAAACATCAGTGTCGCCAGAAGACTGGCTAACTCATTTTGAATATATTTTTAATCCCTCAAAACAGATTCTCGTATTAAAAGAAAATTATAATATTATTTCATTAAAACCGGCTAGGATAGAAGCTATCACTATAGAAGAGATTAAAACAGCTTTAAAAAATAGTGCATGTGGGAAGGCTGCCGGGCCGGATGGGGTCCCTATTGATATTTTTAAAGTTAATGTTGATTTCTGGTCCCCTATTTTAGTTAATGTTTTTAATGCAACTATTGATGGGGCTTTACCTGTATCATGGGTAGAAAGTGTGATTGTCCCAATTTTTAAAAATGGAGACAAAGGCAGCGCAAAATGCTACTGCCCAATATCGCTTCTTGATTCCACTTCTAAATTAATGAGTAGACTTTTATTAGCTAGGTTGGAATGTTGGGTAAAAGAAAAAAACATTCTAACTGAAGCCCAGTATGGTTTCAGGAGGGGTATTGGTACGGTGGAGCAGCGCGTTAACCTGGAGTTGCTTAATGGGAAATAAACTATTGTCAAAAAAGGTCTTCTCCATCTCTAGAGGAGATGGGTGCCCCTAGTGATATTATTAACTTTTTATCGCAGATTTATGGTAAATTGACCTCAAGGATAAGTTATGGTTAGAATGGGGAATGCACAAGGCACTTTAGTGTAACTCGTGGGATTAGGCAAGGATGTGTCTTGCCCCCCTTTTATTTTCATTATATATTAACGGCATTGATCTTGTATTACAGGGTTTGAAAGCTGATGCTCCCCTTGTTGGTAATCGTATAACCCCAGTTTTATTATATGCAGATGATGCAGTACTAATATCTAGGACTGCAAATGGCCTCCAACTTTTGATTGATAATTTTCCAAATTTAACATTAGTTTAGACATGTGGGAAAAGCAAAGCTAAGAACAACCCAACACTTTGGAGGAATACCCATTGAAAGGACACTTACTTTTTCTTATCTGGGTTTACTTTTTAACAGTAAAGTATCTTGGTCTTCACACATTAATTTATGGAAATTGAAATTTTTGAGATCAAGTGAGGCCATTTTTAGATTCTCCCATAAAATAGGTAATAAGCCTGTATGGGAAATTTTTAAATTATATGGGAGTAAGTGCATCACAAGTGCATGTTATGGTGGAGCCTATGGGGCATGGCAGATACTTCCCCATTACAAATTCTTGAAAATAAATGTTTAAGAAGGGCATTATTTCGTTCCTAATTCATCAGCTACGTATATAATCCATAAGGAGACATATGTACCATACTTGAGTGATTTGATCAGTATGGCCACCCATACATTGTGGTATAGAATCTGGATTAAAGAGGAAACATCTTTTACAAAAGCTATAATTTTGGATTGTCTTAAGCATCCAGATCTATAGTAAAGGCGAGCCAAAAATGAGACTTTCCAAATCTAGAGAATTAATGAGGATGGCTCAGTTGAGTATAAAACCCTGTGCCCTATCTTATAGTAAAGGCCCTTTTGTACCAGGCACTCAGCCGTATCTTGTCTTTATAAAAAATGTACACCATAGACATTATCTAACTCGATTAAGGCTGTGCACACTCCACTTTCAGATAGCTTTTCCAACGATGGGTAAGTGGAGCCCTAATCTCTCGAAGTGCCCGTGTGACGGTAAATCTTCAATGTCTACTTTGCATTTTTTACTTTTTTGTAACTTTTATAAGGATATTAGAAAATCAATTTTACGCCCTCTTTTTTATTGCTAATAGTTTGTACTCTTATAAATCCGCCTTCTACCAAAAATTTAACTTGGAAAATGTATCAATTTGTAATGTGGTGATCCTTTTTATTTTAATGGCGATTAACCGTAGAAAGGATCTTTCATATTTGGAAATACTGAATTATGAAATTGAATAGACTGTTATTTTAACATACTTTCTTTGTAGCCTTTTATTGCTAATTTTAAATTTTTATGATTGGTATTTGGAGTTTTCAATTCTATGAATAATTGTATGCTTCTAACCCTTACCGTCTCTATGATGATATGCAAAAAAATGTATTGGTATTATTTTGTTTATTGTAGAAAATGTTTTTGTAAGATAATCTTTTGGGGTGAAATGTGTAATGTGAGAAATACGTTTTGAGAACTTTTTAAATTGGTGAAAAATGTATTCATTATGATGTACTGATTCCTTTCTGTAGTATGCTTTTATGGATATATGATTATATTCTGAATAAAGCTTTTTTTGATTTTGACTAGAGTACAGTGTAGTAGAAGGTGAGGCTAAGGTAGTGAGCACAGAAGAATGTGTTTAGGTCAGGAACATTGAGCGGAAGAAGTTCTGTTTTCTTTCAGCATACCACAGCCGTTAGCACTCACCTAGGTGTGGTTATACGTCACTAAATCAAGAAAAACAATATTGACATACACAAATATCACCAAACAAATATCAAAAACATAAATATTGCAACTGTATACTTAAACGGTTAAGACAAATATCAATGATAAAACTATCACTAAAAAAAATCTAAAATACAACAAAATATTATAAACAAAAATAAAGAAATACCAAATATCACCTACACAATAAAACTAAGGGAATATAGCAATAATCGCTAAAACTAAAATACAAAACACCAGAAAATCACAATAATTCTAAATAAAGCAAACAATAGCACATTTAGGGCCTCATGTAGGTAAATACATTTTACCGGTTCTTAAATACCGAGCCGTACCGAATCGGTAAATTAGAATCGGTAAGTTATATGTAGGAAAAAATTCGGTAACAGTTACCGATTCGGTAACATTCGGTAAATACGAATCGGAATTCACCGATTCGGTAAATACCGAGGTGATAATTACCGAATCGGAAAATACCGAGGTGGTATCTACCGATTCGGAAAATACCGAGGTGGTATCTACCGAATCGGAAAATACCGAATCGGTATGTACGGATTCGGTAAATAACATCACATGACTTGACGAAACAGCTAATCCTGTGCAACGACAGCCCACCCAACCAGGAACTGCCCACACCCAGGCAGGTGTACACAATTAGCCGACGTGGCCACACCCAGGCAGGTGTACATAATTAGCCGACCCTGGAGAGGCTTGGAGTGCAGAGGAGAGGCAGGGAGCAGTTGCATGTGCGAGCGGGAAACGAACAGCATGTCCAGCCAGAGAACACAGAAAGACGGAGGGGAAAGGAGGAGGAAGCTCAAATTCAGCCCCAAGGAACTCCAGGTGCTGGTGGAGGAGGTGGTGAAGCAGCACCAGAAGCTGTTTGGGAGGCAATCCCTGCAAGTGCCTGAGGCCGAAAAGCGCAACATATGGCTGGCCATCCAGGCGCAGGTCAATGCTGTGGGAGTGACCCACAGGGACATTGAGGTCCTCAAAAAGCGCTGGTATGACCTGAGGATTGTGACCAAGAGGAAGATGGGCGACATCCAGAAGGAGGCCAGCCAGACCGGAGGTGGAACCAACAGGGCACCTGCCCTCACCGAACTGGAGGAGCTGGTGGCGGCCACAATCGAGCAAGAGAGCGTCGTGGGTCTTGGGGACGCCGACAGCTCTGCCACAGCCGCAACACACCAAGGTAAGACGAAAGCACAGCAATGTAGCCTCCCCTACCCCTATCCCACATCCCCCATTGTGAAACGAGAATCACACTGCAGTCCACACGTGTCAGTGCAGACAGGCAATGCATTCCGGGAGATGTAGTCAGGGCAACACTAACCATGACGGAAATGTCACAGGGCAACAAGGCATGTCACGCACTCGAGGCACAAGGAGACAGAGGACAGATTGGAATGTGAAATGATTTATTGTGACGCTTGCAATGCAGCCCTTCGGGGACACTGAGCCAATGTTGTTTTTCTGTCCACAGATGTGACATCATGCAGTACAGGGCATGCTGCAGGGGAGACGGCACACCGGCCACAAAAATCACCTCTAGCCAGCACGAGTTCAGACCAGGGAGCAGGCCCACTGGCAGCCGAACCACCAACACAGCCAGCCTCGCCGCACACAGAGCCAGCATCACCTCACCGAGAGCCAGCATCACCACAACCACAGCCAGCATCGCCACTCATGTTCGAATCACCGGCCACATCTCCGCTTGCAGGTGTGAGAATGAGGAGGCGTCCAGCAGCCAGGCTACGAGCCTTCGACACCTCGTCAGACGACAGCATGGGCCCAGAAGACCGCACCGGGCACCAGGAAGGGAGCCATCCCACTGTGCCCCACACCTCACAGGCAGCACAGACGGGAGCAAGAGGGCGCCGCAGGTCGCGTGTCCAGAGTCCACCAGCACCCACTGACGGCCATGGTGTCTTCTTGGGGCTCGAGGGCCAAATGTTGAAGCAACAGCGCCTGCAATCAAAGGCAGTTATGTCAGTCCAGAGGCACATGCGGGTGATGAAGACAAGCTTAGTCAACATGGACACAAACATTGGCGGCATGGCTGCGGGCATTCGGGACATGTCCCAGTCAATCCAGCAGTTGTGCAGCAAATTAGATGCTGACATCGAAGCACGGCGCCGGGAACGCCAGAGAAGGGACACTACCAGCAGGGCACTCAACCGTCTGGCAACTGCGACTTCCCTACTTTGCCGGCGCTCTGTGACGATGCAGGAGGGCCTAACACAGTGCTGCAGCGACCTGTCTCGGGGGATGGTGCAGGTGACAAGTGCACTAGGGGTGCTATTGACTAGTCAGGCGTCGACAACTGCTGCAGGGGATGCTGCGGAGAGCATCGACACCAGCAGCAGCATCACACCCCCCGTCCCCGAAGCACGCAGGAGCAGCAGGCGGCTTGGGGTTGGCTCTAGTGAGGATGCACAGGCCGTGCAATCCACCACTGCAGCGCGTATGCGCAAACATTGATGTGGCCCTGCTTAGCCACTTCCCATTGGGTGACGTAACCCTGGACATACTCCTTGTATAGATGGTATATTGCCAGATTGGCCTGTTCATGTGTTCATGGCGTGGTGCCACATTAAACTACGTCATGACTTCTCACAACTCGCTGTGTCCCCTCACTTACTCAGAAATAGTTGCATGTGATCTCTGCCCGTCTCTCTCTCCCATCGATTGCAGTTGGCACTCTAGCTGCGCTGCCCTCTGGCTGGCCTGACTCATCCTCGTTGTCCTCAAAATATGTTAGTTCCACATCTGTACCTTTTTTCGTGGCAAGGTTGTGCAGCATTGCACAAGTGGCAATAATCTTGCAGCAGGTGATGGGTTTGTACTGGCGTGCGCCTCCGCTCTTGTGGAGGCAGCGGAACCTGCTCTTCAGTAGTCCAAACGTGCGCTCCACCACATTGCGTGTTGTTTTGTGGGCGGCGTTGTATCGTCTCTCACTCTGGGTTGCTGGGTGTAGGTAGGGAGTGAGGATGAATGAACGGCATGCATATGCACTGTCGCCTGGATGAGTAAAAGGGAACCATCAGTTACATGCCTCTATACACTCTGATTTGCAGGTTTCAAGGGGCGTCACTGTTACTTACCCAGCAGGTATCCCTCTCCGAATTCTCCGGCACTCAGTCGTGTGTAGATCCCACTATTCTGGAAGATGTAAGAGTCGTGGGTGCTCCCAGGAAACTTTGCAACAATATCTGTGATGATGTTCCCTGCATCACAGATCACCTGCACATTGATGGAGTGGGTGGACTTCCTGTTCCTGTAGATGTGCTCTGTGTCAGCTGGTGGACAGATTGGGATGTGTGTACCATCAATACAGCCGATGACATGGGGGAACTGTGCCATGTGATAAAAGTCTGTTTTTGTTTTCTGCAGTGCAGCCTGTGTGTTTGGGAAGCTTATGTAGTGGTGCATTCTCTGCATCATGGCATCCAGGAACTTCCTGAAGAAACGGGACAGGCAACTCTGGGATACACCACCCACCGCAGCTATCACCACCTGATAACTGCCGGATGCCTGTAGATGTAGGCTGCAGAGCACCTGCACATGTGGTGGTATGGCGTGCGCCCTTCTTGTTGGCTGGTCCAGGAGTGGGTGCAGGTCCCTTATCAGGTCCATGATGGTTTCGGGGTGTAGCCTGTACCTCTCATGTATCTCTGCATCAGTCAGCTGTAATAGTGTGATGCGCTGTCTGTAGATTTGTTCCTCCCGTCCCCACACCCTCAGTCCTGCTGCCTGTAGACGTAGGCGCCTTGCAATGACGTACATGGCGGCCATGTTGTCCACGCTGTTGCATTTTGGGATTGCTTATGTGCATTGTTGATGGTTACCACCTGCTTTCAATCCGTGTTAATTACCGACTCTTATTTACCGATTTTCCTGGATTTCTTAATTACCGACTGCTCCTACATGTCATTTTAAATTTTTACCACTTCATATTTACCACTTCATATTTACCGATTCGTTAATTATGCATTCGATAAATATGAATCGGTATTTTAGAATTCGGTAACTATGAATCGGTATTTACCGCCTCATATTTACCGAAAAGTGGTTTTTGGACTCCTACATCTCACTTGTCTGAATACCGGTCGGTAACGGCATATTTACCGAAAATCGGCCGTTACCGACCGGTATTTGGCTACCTACATGAGGCCCTTAATGTAATTAAAAATAAAATTAATATGCAATAAATATACAACAAAAACACTAATTAGCATTTACCATAAATAGTACAAAAAAAATGAAAACTGGCCTCCAACTAACCTATCAATTTTAACATAATACAGTTATCAAATAGAGCACAATTGTAGCAGGAAATTCTCACTCTGCGGGATTGCAAACATACAAAAGTAGACTTCTATACTTAATCAATTTACTGATCACTACAAACAAAGTACATTTAACAATAAATGGAAGCTAACAAAAGTAATACAAAAATAAAACAATTTTAAAATAACAAATAATTAAAATTATAATACTTGTTTGGTGTCATGCTCAACAGTAAAGAACAGACTTAACTTTTCCAGAATTCATGGGGAGAACTACCAATCACACCAGTTTTCATAGGGAGGGGCGGGGGAAGAAAGGATGTGTCAAAGGAAAATATGATACATGAGAAAGAAATATGATACACAAAACTAGAGCTAGAAAAACAGTTAACTTGGCTTTTTCCGATGAGAAGGTTCATAAATTCCCATTGTGTGATAGGGTAAATGTGAAATTCCATATTTATCGTTTCTTACATGAAATATAATGTTTGATGTGTAGTTTTAGGTTTCAAAACGCCCCTCTAAAAATGATGGTGTTGCAAGAATTCTTTTTAAATTGCCCTATTCAGGCAGGCGGTGTTTAGAAATGCAAATAAGTTACACTTCTGGGCTGCAAAGGTACATGCACTCGGGCCAGGACATGCCTGTGTCATGTTGGTTGCATTCTTTGGTTATCCTATTAAGGGGTGTGCAGAAACATAGCAGACATATAATGAATATGTGATCAGTGGGCTCTGAATGTGTGCTACAAAAGGCTTCCTAAAAAGATCGCCACTGCCTCTTCTCCAGAGCTCAATCAGTGGTGTTGCGTTCTATGTGTGCTCTGTGACTGGAAGTTACAATAGTTGCTGGGGTCAGCTATGACTTTCATTCTTCTGAGACGGATAAAATAAGTAACATTTTCAATTGAGTAATCATACTTTTGTATGGAGATGTACTTTCTAAAGTACTTTAGCAGACGTGCTATGCTCAGCAAGCTATTAATGGCTTTGGAGGCATAGGAGGAAAGGAGGAAGTGCTGTGACTACACATTTTATTTTGATGAGGTAGTTGAATAGAATTCTTCTAAGTTTAATTTTGACAGGTTCTAAAAGCATGCCCTCTTATTTTGTTTATTTGAAATTTGAGTTCTTTGTGGCCCCAAAACCAGACCTACTTAGTAACTTGGTATCTTTAGCTTGAGTAAAATGGGGACATGTTTATACCTTGGCTGTCTATTTGGATTTGATTTGTTCAACATGAAATATTACACCAGAAATAAATACATCTGTTTTTGCAGTAATATCACAATTCATTAGTGAAATATTATTTCATGGACGAGCTAAATCTCTAGTTCGGCTCAGTAATAATTTGTCAAGCTGGAAATCATTTATAATTCATTTGACAGGTAGACTGAAAAATATTTAAGTGCTTTCTAAATGAACTAAACTATTTTTATGCGTTTTATTTGTAAAACATAAGGCAGTTATTAAACCGCAGTCAACATGCCCGATTCAGAAATTAAAATTCCACTATTGCAGAAGGGATCCCATTTGAGTCCAATGTGTTCCAAGAAAAAATGATGTGTTGTCGCTTCAGATCCAAGTATGGAAATGAGGTGCTGGCCTCCTCAGGCTTTCTGACAAACTTTCGAACTCCTAAAGAAAAAAAGAAAAAAACAGTTTCCGCCAGTATCCCATTAAAAGATGGATGGTATGTATGTCACCAGTGCAAGTAAAACGACTTTATGGGATTCCAAATAGCACAGGAGGCTAAACGTATCAATTGCTTTAGAACACTGGATTAATATTGAGTTACAGGGTATTTATCGATAAACAAACTGCAAGAATGTTGACAGGCTAGCTGCTTAGTTTTCCATTGGTGTGTTGCAAGAGTGTCTGCTTTTTAAAGTATTTAGGACTCATTTAAGATTCGGTTTAAGTCAAAGATGCTTCATTCTCTCACCCCTGCTTTGCAAGGGGAAATTCATGCAGGGCTTTCGAATTGAAGGGTTCAGGGCGATCTTGGCATGGGAAATAGAGATGGATTGCACCGAAGAATGAAAATATGTATGAGGAACCTATGGAAGATAAAATGTTTTGAGGACTTAAAGCACCACACTTGAAAACCATTTTCATGTACACATTTACCTACTCCAAAGAAAAACCTAAGGGATATAAAGCTTCTAACTCCAAAAGCATATCTCCCAATGCAGGCGCATTCTCTGAGCTAGGTAATCGCTCTAGCTCATTATAGTATATGGGCTTAATTTGCAAGCCCATTGTACCGCCTGTGCATTACGTTTTTTTAACGCACCAGCGGCACAATGGGCTTGCTCATATTTACAAGGGCACTTAAAGTCACCCTGCGTGCATTACTCTGGGTGATAGGGCATTCTATGGGTGTTGTTTTGGGTAATCTCATGCAACAACCATGGAACCTGACATAATCCCAGATTTACAATGTTTTGTAAAGCTGGGAATGCTTCAGATTCCTACGCCTCCCCAGGGGAGACAAAGGAGTATCGCAATGAGGAGAAATACTTTTATTTCTCTTAGTTTTTTTACTCTTTCGAAGCCTGCTGCATTCTACATCACGCATCGAAAGAGGAAAATGCCATAAATTATTGTTTTTATGCAGGAAGAGACGCATTTCTGAACAAAAACAATCATCCACGCAACACAGGCACCCTTGCAACATGACAAAAAAGTGCCTGGACTGCCACATGGCAGCCAATTGGGCGCCAGCGCAGGGGGAACACGCAGTTGTGTCGTATTGTTGTTAATACAACGCATCCCTGTGCTTTTAAAATGACGCAGCTCAGTGCAGCAGAATGGCTTGCGGAGCTTTGCTGCATCACTTTGTAGTAAATGAGTCCCTATGACTTTTGGAAAGCTGGATCTACCATTTTAAACCACACTTGTATCATTGATAAGGACAATTTGCTGGGATATGTATTTAATTCTGATAAAAAATAATGTTAGTACTGTGTATAATTTAACTCAGCTATTTTTCGCACCCAGTACTCTAACATTATAAATGATCTGCACATGGTGTTCATTTTAACAGAGGATCAAGTTCAACAAGGCCCACATTTTAATGAGATTACTTTTTTGGTAGAAATCAAACTTGTTTGCTACTTAAGAGACTGTTCCCTAATTTCAGAATACTCTTGTTTTTCTATTCCCAAACAGAATTTGTCTTTTTCTTGCATACTCTTTGATGGGAATTTTTAAGTGACATTTCTAAATCAATGTTATAACCAGAAAGTAGAAAAATTAGTTTATTTGGTGAATAAACCTAGGGACAGAGATTGTTTCATCAGTCACAAACACCAAACAACATTTATCACTTTAGAGCACCTTATATTCCTTTTCCTCAGACCTCAGTGTGAGAACTAGGGGATATTCTGCTTCAGAACATTTTTAAACTATTCTCATGTTGCTAACAAACCATTTGTTTAATTTTGTTACTTCAGAATATTCCTTTAAGGTCAATACAACCCCCTAAGCTGTTTTCACAAAATGCAATGATGTTCAATGTTTGTATTAGGAAATTCCAGGTTACCCATTTTAAGCATTTTCCTCATCTGGGATAATGACAATCTGTATATCTTTCTGCTGTCTGCATGTCTACCTCTAATGAAACTTAATTCATCTGTCCCTAATTCATTTTTTAGTATCTCACCTAGGCTATAGAAGATCATTAAATCATAACCTTTTTTTCTATGTTCAGATGAGAAACTGCTCTATTGGTTTTCCAGATTTGAGTTCACAGTCATCTTGATGTCTTAAATATATTTTGAGTACTTGTTCTTACCCATATTGTGATTAAATATGTCTTTTACAAAGGAGGCTTATTAATTCGCATAGACATTGTAAAATTGTGACGTAAGGTCATCTATGGCAGGAGTTTCTCTTTTATTAACATTTGGAGGACTCATCCCATTCAGTCCTGTGCGTTTTATCATTCTGTTTGCTCTTTTTTTTAAAGATTCTTTTTCAAGTTTAAGTAACAAAAATTCCTTAATATGGACTTTATAAATGGTTTCTTTGTAGCTTTGGATGTCTTGTTAGAACTTCATAAACTAGTTATTAGTTTCCCAATTCCTCTAAATCCCTGCCCA
Organism: Triturus cristatus; assembly: GCF_964204655.1. NCBI lineage: Eukaryota > Metazoa > Chordata > Amphibia > Caudata > Salamandridae > Triturus > Triturus cristatus. The sequence continues at coordinate 1,727,720,928 of NC_140589.1, forward strand.
TTTTGTGTTGTGATGCCCAGAGGTTTGAAGGCTTTAACACTTTTAATCTGTAGGCTAGGAGTAAAACACCACATTTCACCCAACTTTTCACTAATCATGTTGGAAAACAAACAGTTAAAACTCCACATTTCTATAATAATGTTTGTCTCCTTTGTACTTGAATTATCTTAACTTGATAGCAACAGTTAACAAGCCCTCTGAAACTCAAATTTCTTAGGACTAACACATAGGCAAGTACCTTTTCTCCAGGTTTGTCCACAGAGGTGTTGCAAACTGAAGTAACAGAGTAATTTTTAATTACAACCTATTGATTTACCATTTGTATCTAGTTCTTTTTTTGCTTATTTAATTCACTTCTCAAGTCCATGGATACTGACACATGTGAATAGCCTAACAAAGAAATACTATGATTTGTAGATCGACTAACCCCTGCTTACTCCATATTTTGGCCCCTGGTTCAGTAACTATTCTACACTAAACAGAAAATCAGTCCCAGTTTAACATGTATGACTTCTTGCATACTACAGTGACCCAGCAATGCATCTCTGCTCACTAGTTCGCTTTTGCTCTATTTTTCACATTTAGTCCTGTATATGATTTCATTTGCATTAACACAAATAATATTAGGGATATATGTTATGTAGAGGATATATGTTATGTTATAATATTAAGGATTATTTTATGCAAGCAGCCTGCAGGATAGCACAAAGAATCACTTGCTAAAGGTTCCTGACCACGGACAAAGAGACAACAGCTTTCATTACCCAAATGCTGAACTTATTAACAGTGGGAGGAATTGGAGACTAGTTTTCCAAATGACTATTGGTGGAAAATGATTACAACTTTATTGCCAAAAAGACTTTCTAAAATAGTTTCATGAATATTATCACCTACCGTAGCAGCTATAATTTGAATGTACTGGATATGAATGTTATCAGATAGTGTAATATTTTTTAAATATCATCTCGGACAATAGGACCTTTAATTACTGGTGTGAACCCTGAGCATTGAACTCACAATATCAGTGGAACATTGAGGAAAACGTGACAGGGTACTACATCTAGATTTTCTAAACCTAACTCCTCATATATGTACCTACACGGTGCATCTATTTTCAAGGTATATAGATGTGAAGATAGGAACAGTAAATCTCTTCTTCCCTAAATGCACTCACCATTCCATATTTTGTTCCTGAGTACTCTGTACTTGATATTCTTGTACCACAATATTGCTGGTGTTTATATTCCGTAGTAAAGCTAAACTACCGAGGCTATGATAGATCCAGGGAAGACTATTGGTCCTTTTAACAAACCATGTAATGGAATGTTTGGGTTTCTCGGAAGATGAAAATTTAATTTGAGTACTATCATTAGATTGAGCACTCACACTAGCATACAGATTTCATATGATTTCAGAGCATAAATAGGAGCAGGGCTGTCCCCTGTAATCATATTAGTTTTTCATTTACCGTTGCCATAAGACAGAATGAAAAGAGAACTATATTTAATAGAAGTACAATAAACAGCACATTAATTTCTATCATTAATGCATTGTCATAGGTCTTTGGACTGATGAATTCACCTAATGTTTACAAATTAATTACTGCTGATGAAAAGCAATGTGAATGAGTGTGTAATATTAGGTACCACCTAAAGTTGCAGAAGAGCTATTTCACCAAACAGAATGCTAATTGTACAAAGAGAAAAATAAAATAACTATGCACATTGATATCACAGAACCTGGAATAACGTGACGAAAAACAATCAATCTGCTTTACAGAATGACAAAGAGACAGGCATCTATTCTTACATTAGAAAATTGATGCATATGAAATATTTATTTTGGTGAGACAAGTGTAAATATTTAGGCTTAAAATTCTCCTTATACAGCTGGACACAATAACACCAGATTTCGTTGGTGAGAAAAGAAACATACTTTTATTATCACCACAAAAAATGATAGAACACTGTACCGATATATAAGAAAGGCAACAGGAATGATCCTGTGTTCTTTAGGCCTATTTCATTAATTGATGCTACATGCAAAGTCCTGGGAGGGTAATTCTTGCTCGCCTGGAATCGTGGGCCAATGATGTTGGTCTTATATCCCCCACACAATATGGTTTCAGGAAGGGAAAGGGAACAAACGAACAGTGTCTTAATCTCTCTCTAATCATGGGTAAATACATGAAGGTCAAGGGGGGATCGATCCACCTGGCCTTCATGGACTTTCCCAGTGCTTTTGATACAGTGAGCAGGAGTAAGCTGTGGATACTTATGGAGAAAATGGGCTTTGAGGAAGCCCTTATTACCCTGCTACGCAGGTTGCATGCGTCAACCACTGTCACTATTTGTTACGGTCCAGGAGGACAGAAGTCTAGGCCTATTGCCTCAACAGAGGGCATCCTACAGAGCTGTGTTTTGGCCCCTTTTCTATTTCTTTTATATACAAATGGGATGGAGAAATTCTTACTAGAGCAGCAGTTGGATTATCTTAGCATAGAAGGTCAGCTGGTCCCCTTATTGTCATATGCTGATGATACGGTTTTGATGGCTTTAACGGCCAATAGCCGTCAAAAAGCACTGATTGCTTTAACTGATTTTATGATGGCATTGGACCTAAAAGTTAATTTTAGTAAATCTTTTATCATGGTATGCAGTCCCAAACAGATTAAAACGAGAACATTTGTGGTAATAGAAAAGATCATTGACAAGGTACCCAACTTTACATACCTGGGGAATGTATTTAACAAAAAACTGAATTGTGACTATCTGATCGTAGCCAGGGTTCAACATACAAGTAGAATCATAGAGGGACTGTTCCGCTTTGCGTGCAAGCTGGGACATAAGCCGGTGGCAGAAATTTGAACTCTATCTAAATCAAAATGTCTGTCAGTGGCAACTTATGGGGCAGGAGTTTGGAGTCATCAAAAAAGCAGCCAGATACAAATCTTAGAAAATAAATTCTTGAAAAGATTATTGATGATTCCCATCAGTTCTCCCATAAAATGTTGTCACTCTGAAGTGGGTTTGGACTATGTCAGAGATAGAATAAACATTTCCCCACTGATCCTATGGGGAAATGTGTGGACCTCGGAGGAATTATCATTCTACAGGGCGATTATTACAGATTGTATGAATTCGGAAAAGGCCCTGTCTATCCCCTGGCTTTGTTATGCCAAGAACACTTTTAATAGGATTGGTTTGGGACACTACTATGACAATCCTGTTGGTATACAATCTAATATGAAGCTAACCATAAAAAATGCATATTACAACTAAATAACCTGGACAATGATATATTTACTTATGGGCTGTTATGCCGTCAGCAATTTTACTTGTCTTTTACTATCCATACACAATCACGTTTCCTCATGACTAGGTTTTGTCTTTGCACATTGCACTTTCTTGTGGCTTTTCCTAAACAGGTAAGTTGGTGTGAGAGATTGACTTCCTGTCCTTGTAATAATTTAGCCCAACAAAGCACAATACACTTTATGCTGTTTTGCACACTTTATAAAGACATTAGGGCACGCTTTATTAAGCCCCTTTTGAAGGAAATTTGCCCTTGTTCTTATCAAGAATGTTTTAATTATTTACAATCTTTGTCCACTAGTGCAATTTGCAGCGCTGTGCTCAACTACATTAGAACTGCTTTGTTAATTAGGAAATGGTATGAATTGTGATAGGAACATTACACTGATGAAATGCTATATATTATCAAAATGTGTTGAAATTTTGTTTTTAATTGTGAGTTAATATATGTATTCACCCCAATTGTTGTATAGGAGGTTTTTAAGTTTTATCAAATTGTTTTATGTGTGTATGGAACACTTTTATGATTCATATGAATCGAATAAAGTTATTTGAACTGATAGAACACTTTAAACACAGTCAGTTTGGGCTACCTTAATTTTGGGAGATGGTGATTGTTGACTATAAAATGATGTGCCTGGATGCTTGTAGAGAGGAAACCATTGTTATTGTTTATCAGTTCAGTTTATAAACTTTATTCGGATAAACATTGTATCCATAAAAGTACAAAACAGTAAAAACAGTATGAATGACGGGAGAAGAGTAACGATACATATAAATAAAAATTCAATTGCAAAACACAATATTACAAACTCGAGGTTGTAAGTAAATGACAATTTTTAGAATTAACCATTCATGTATTGAAAACTCAGGGATTAAGCATTGTCTTACGAGCCCTGGTAGCAATTCTCAAGAATGAACTTAAACGGAAGACCAGCTCTTCATCAGTCAGGACAAGCATGCTTGAGTGGGCAGAATCCAAACTAATAGGCCTCCTTCTGCTAAAAAAAGGGGTAAATAAGCCCCTTACTGTATTTAATGTAATATTTACAAAAAAGCAGGAAATGAAGAGTAGATTGGCCACTCTCCCCATCACATGGACAGGGTACTAGTTCAAGTTTCGGATGGAAGCCAAGCGGAAAACACAGAGCGAATTTGACTGTCCCTCCTCTCAAACGGAATAAAAGACTCATTTCTCACTGACTCCTAGGTAGAACAGGATAATTTGGTAGAGGATGGCAGGGCCGCTCAAATGACATATAACTGGAAAAGAGAGATTTCTTCGATTCCAGCGCAGATCTTTCAGTGCTGTACAACAAGTAAAAAGCACTTCTGAGGTTTTTTTTGGGCATAGTTTCAGCTTTACCAGGATTTAAAAAGATGCAGCCTTTATTAATGGTTTATAAACTCTGATATACCCCAGATAACAAGGGGATATCCATTCCCTTATCACACTTCAAACAATCAGTAATAATGTCTCTGGTAAGAGTAGCTGCCTCATTCTTCCAAATCGATAGCCAAAAAAGGGCTGGTCGGGCACGTATAAAATCAGTACTATAATTTAAATGTATTTCTTTGTGGCAAACATATTGTGGGCTAGAGATTGGGATGCCCAACAGCTTTCTACAAAATCTGTTTTCTTCCTGCTGAATGCAGGTACTGTTCGCAATGCCCCATATCTCAGCTCTATAGGTGGCCACAGGAACACATTGTAATTGAAAAAAATTTAAGATTGCTAAAATGGCACCTGTGGTCTTTAGACCGGGGAAAACTTAAAATTGAATTAATGGTCTTTGAGAACTTGCTCCTAGAGTGAGTAAGATGCTCAGTCTAGGAGCCGGTCGCAGCAAAGACCACCCCAAGATATGGAAATTTACAGGTGCTTATCAATTTCTGACTGCCTACAACAATGGAACTGAGCTGGCGTCTACGAGGACCACAGGACATTAAAAATGATTTACTCTTAGGTCCAGGCTATCCATATATTTAACAAAAGACTGTACTAAAATACGCAAAGAGTTAGGGGTGCGGCATAGAAGAACCGTATCGTCAGCGTATAATAGCACAGGGAGGGGTTTCCCATTAATCATAGGTACATCTTGGGAAATGGATACTGATGATTTCTTCAATCCATTAATATATCAGATAAAAAGAAGGGGGGCCAAGACGCAACCCTGCCTGACCCCCCTTCCGGCCTTAACTGGCTCTGAGACCTCACCATCTCTGCCAATCCTCACTTGTGCCTGAAAGTCTTTATGGAGGTATGCCAGGAAATGAACCAGAGGCTCATCCAGACCTGATTCGGAGATCCCTAACAGCAGACAAAAATAATTTCCCCCTTTTGTCAGTAGCGGCCTGCGATAGGGTTTCCCTTCCGGCTGGTAACTGCCAAATTGTACTTCCGCTTGGCCAATTTCACATCTGAGGCACACCTAGGTTCAGCTGACAAAACCCTAAGCAAGTTCCTATTAGCCCGGGAACATTCATCTTCAAACCATCTAGGACCTTGCTTACTCAGAGATGCGGGTTTTGACAAAAGAGATTTAATAACCAGACAGAGTTTAGAAAAGTCATGAACTGCCTCTGGATGTGGGATTTGAAATGACAGACAAGAATTAATGAGGGGCAAGTTATCCTTAACTAATGACTTAAACAAATCCTCATTGTCAATGCCCCTCCAAGTTAATCTTAGATTGTCAGTCGATGGCATTAGATCTCTTGCCCCACATTCAGATAAAAACATGGGTCATGAAATCAATCTCAATGCTATTTTAATAGGGTTGTGATCCCCGTGAATAGTAACAATGACATCTGCGTTAGTTAAATAATCCACGATCAGGGGGGAAATAAAAACAAAATCGATTGTAGACGAATAGCCCCTACCTCTGAATGTCGGCTGATAATTATTAGTCTCATATAGTGTACCCGTCTGGTCCATAACGTTGACCAGGTTATGGGAACTCAAAAACACTGCCAGCTCGGCACCCCTGCGGGAAGAAGGACCTAAGTTGTGTGGCTCGGCACCTGGGTGCGTGTCATTATGTTTTGCGTTGAAATCACCTCCTAAAATGATCCCAATCGGATTGCCCGAACATTGGTAGTCTAAGCTAGAAATGAAATCGAAAAGCTCAATAAAATTCTTATTGGGAATAGAATGGAAGTCATTATTATAAAAATTTACCAAATAAAAAGAAACTCTTCTCGTATACAGTACAATTTGGAAATTGCAATTATTAGTTGGAAGTATCTTAAAACTTCCTCCAGCTGCTACATTAAGCCCAATAAAAAGGCCCCCTGATGGTCGGCCATGTTTGTGACGGGAAGCCGCTACAATGATGCAATGAAACACCTCGATATACAGGTCAAGCAATGCCCATGTCTCCTGAAACATTACTACGTCTTGTTCTTTAACTAAACGCAACCAATCCTGGTCATCAAGCTTGGACTGTAACCCTGCTACATTCCAGCTAAGAATGTTCAGGTCTACTCCTCTGTCAGCTCTAATTGAAGAGTGATCATCATTGTCATTTTCAATTATTACAGAAATTTCAGAGGGATTCTCCGTGTGGGGCTGCTGGTACTGCTGAACAGCCATCAAAGGTGGTTGTCAATCCTGTGCATCTAAGCTCGAGAATACATTAAACATATTGGTTATCAAAGGCAAGATGTGGGCGTCCATCGGTGGTTTAGGGGGAGGCTTATAGAAATGACCCAGGGGGAGCGCACTAATGCAGGTATTTAGCATGGGGGATTCCTCAAAAATACTCAGTAAGCAGCGAACCATGTTGGGTCTGCGAAAATTGAGAACACAATCACCAATTATATTCTTAGCAGAAGGACCAACCCATCCTACTCTTTTGGCCATAAGGATACTGTTCATATTAGAGGGGCGAAACCCCTTATGTTTGCAAAGCCAGTCTACAGACTTGTTATGTAAATCTGCCCAGGACTCCCTTTGATCCCCAGCTAAATAGGGAGACAAAGCCAAGACTAACACATAAGGGAAGGAAGCAGGCTGTAGACTTAGGACGTCAGTGTTTCTTCTCGGGCAAGCAGTCCCAGGACAATTGGAGATGTCCCTGCTTACACTTGTCTCTCTTACAAGGGCACTAAGGCTTTGTTGTGTAAGGCAGCTTCTTCCTAATATTGGTTTTAAATTGGCTATATGTCCCAGAGAGACACCCTGAATATCCCTCTGTTCACTGTGGGAATTTCGCCCAGGAAGTACATTTGTATTGCTCCAATTTGTGAGCGGGATAGCAGGAGTAGTATCTTTATGTGAGGTAAAGCTGGGATGTATGGAAGAAGGAAATAGTCCAGCCCTGCCAACATTTTGATCAAAATTCACATTCCTACCCATTAGGTAGTCAGTTCACAGTTCAAGGATTCTAATTTCCCCCACAACAAATTAAAATTCATTTCAATTGCCTTCTTAAGGTCAGCCAGGGCATTTCCAATAGGTTTAAGTACATCGGAAGGAACAGCGGCGTCTCCCACAGCACCTACATTAACCCCTTGCGTGCGCATGACGTCTCCCGGCCGTCGTGCATTACGGTGGGCGTGTGCGCACGACGGCCGGGAGCCGTCGTGTTCGCGAACGCCGTTTATTTCTCCCGCACAGCGGAAGAAATAAACCCGCACGCAAGGGGTTAATGTCAGTATAGGCGAATCAGAGAGAACATCAGTCTGTGTGCCCACTGAGATGGTGTGGATGACCACCTGGTTTGTCACGTTATTATCAGGTTGGCGGCCTTTGGGATTTTTGGGCTTGGTCATCCCTGCATTTCTTTTCCTTTTAGGAGGTTGACTTTTTTATTGTTTATCAATAATAAGGCATGCAAAAGACAGCTTCAATACTGACTGTCCTGGGTTTAATAGCCAACAGTGGCCCTAACAAAGGAACAGAATGTAAATAGAAATGTCTATAAATGAACATACTAAAACAGAAAGAAAGAAATACAAGAAGCACTAAAAACAGCTTCTCTTACTGAAGAAGAGCCAGAAAGGAAGTTAAAGAAGAAAAAGGAAAAATTTAAGCACGATCAAAGCTCAGTACAAAACATAATCCTCAAATCTTGCTGTTTTTTTCATTACCCTTTTACAGCATCTGGATTTAAGAACTGAAGAGAAGGGGGATTAGTTATGAGTGGTAACATCATAGCTGGGAAGATAGACATTTGAGTCAGAATCTCCATCATTGCAAATCTGTTGTCAGGGTCATTACATCCGGTGACACTAGAGTACTTAGATCTTCCATGCCCACTATTATCTCTTGAGCCAAGTCAAAATCCATGCAGAAGCAATGATCAGACTACTTCAGACATTGGCTCTTTTGTACTGTGAGTGATGGCATTTGGTTTGATCACATGTACGCATCTGCCTAAAAAGAAGTACACTTTAGTGCCAGGGCTGATGGGGTAATTCATTGCAATTGTTTTCTCACGATTATTTGTCTTTTGTTTTTTATAGGCATCCATGTGTGTGTTATATTATGTTGTGGAGTTACAGTAGTTCAAAGCCAAAAATACCTTTTCTTTGCACCAATAAAAATCATAATTTCATGTGATGTACACTGAAACTAAATGGAATTTCTATATGTGTTCTAATTACATCTTTCTTCAAAGCAGCACATGCAGTTTTCTATTAAAGTGATATGTGATGGATATTTTCTTTTAAAGTGTTTCTGTAAAGCATGAGCCAACCATCCTTAGGTGATGCCATGTTTTCTTGTATATCTTCTATTTGTGTATCCTATGTTTGTAATAAATAAAATAATTAAAAAAAATGTGATCATCACATGAGCTTGTCAAGGAGAGACATATTGACTTTATTAGTGATTGTGTCAATTACCCTAAACACTATTGACAATAGAGTTGCCTAATCTTATACCACTAAATAAATAAATGGTGCCATAGGTAATATATATATGGATGAAATGTAAACACTGGTTTCCGTTAATGTATTTTGTCCTGGTTAGTAAAACTCCCAAAGGTTCATACGCCAGTAATTATGTTAAACACATGTATTTGTTCATCACCTGGCCTTGCGGCAAAGGGCAATCAATATTATCTAGAATTTGAATTGAAGAACAAAACTGAAAGGTGAGACAGGGTGAAACTGAGAGCAAGATATGATTTAAAGGGAATTTAATTAAAATAAGGATCAATGACAACACACCGAGAGCACTACATTAGGAATGCTTGATGTAGTCTTATGATTAGATATCTTCTGCCTCTTCTACCAGAGAGTATAGTAGGACAGAGAAAGTGACATCTTAGATAATGTTGCACATAGTCTGAGAGAGATACAACACTGAAGTGGAGGGGTAGGGTGTGTTAGTGCTGTGAGCAGGAAGGTTATATGGGCCAGTACCTGGTAGGAGGTAATTCAACAGAGTAGATAAAAAAAATCCTGATAGGGGAGGTATATCATTCAAATTTGTGAAACAGTAGTGTGTATGTCTCAATAGTAAAAGGAAACAAGCTAAAAATAAGTATGTGAAATAAGTATGTGATCCAAGTAAGGATCGGGTGAAGGAGCATTGAAGGTGCAAATGTGCAAGACTGAGTGTGGTTTGGATAAAAAGGTATTTATTTGTCAGAAAGACACCCATAAAGAATACCACAAGCATACTATAACTACTAATAGATCAAAACCTGAGAATTAATGTACAGAATGTAATTGAGGTCAATATAATAGGAATATAAACCCATGTATTTACAGCCGCAGCCAGTGCAGGTAAGCGCAGTGGGCCGGTGGAGCGGGGTGGGACGTTGGAGGGAGTAGACAGACGACGGAATAGGTTTTATTTATTTATTTAATTTGACATACTCTGTAGTCTGTCGACTTACCCCCCCCAACCTACCGTACTTACCCGCACCAGCCAGCCACCACTTCGTATTTATTGACATTATCTAAATTCCCCACAGCAGCCATTCGAACATATTAAATGAGCATGACATATGGATCACTAACATTACAAACAGTCACTTTGGACATATGTCTTATGTCACCAACGCTTATGTCCCAGATGACCTTATGAATTTAGAAACAGAATTTTACTTGCCTGTTTGCATGAGCTTTTCGTAGTGTGTATTTGCCATCCTCTTTGCCAATATCTGTCGTTTTTAAGTTAATTTCTATGTCTTTCTAATTTTCATTGGTGATGTATGGCCTGATTCATAATTTTGTTTAAACTGTTTACCTGAAAGTTTTCTCCTACATTTTTCTGGTTTAGGTGCTCACATTTATGGAATTCGTAGCAGTTTCCATGAGTACTCCAGGAAAATTGCTACATATGCAGCTTTCCAAGGAGTGCTCATTGGTGATTTCACATTTATTTCACAGCTTTGAGTGAAGAGGGGATGGAACACTTGTGAATGAAGTACAAGGAGTGGAGAAGCGGTTGGAGATCACCACTATCTCTCTCTCTCCTAACCTATTCACAGTTTTGCCACTCTTCCTTTTAGTGTGCAGCACTCTGATACCCACTTGCGTCATGTTCGCGCTATATAAAACATTTATAAGTAAGTCTATTCCCACATTAATGTGATGAGAAAGATGGGAGTAAAGTATTACTGTGAATGGGTAAGAAAGTGAGGATATGCCAGTTTCTCTTTTTTTTTATAAAGTTTTCTTTATTGGATTTCTTTGATTATGCGCATACCAGTTTCTTCCTTTTATTTGTCTATAAGGGTATGTCGCTCTCTCAACCATTGTCTAGTCCCAGCTCCCACGCCTGGGGCTACAGACAAATAAGGGAGAACAAATTAATGGTGTACAGGTGTAAGGTAGATGGGGTTGCAGAGTTCTCCCCAGAACTGAGTCAATGTCAAAATGTCTACAGGTCAAAAACTATTTATCTCTGGTAACTTATTAGATATGATCTGGTGTGTCCCAATCACCTATGCATTCAACATGGAGACCATTTTTGGAGATTATGCCGTATATGCTCTCTATCCCTATATAATGATTGTACATGAAGGTGTGCCCTATGCCACTGATTTCAGCAGAATGGGTAGGTTTGCTGTGGTATATTCAGAGCATGTGTTGCATGTGTACCTTATGCCTATTTCTCCTATGCCTAGTTGTAAAGGATCCTGACTTGCAGTGACGTCCTGCTTGTACCACATAAAGAACATCGCAACATACCAAATTGTGTGTGTTCTTTACACTGTGTGCTGGACTAAGAGAATAGGAAAAAATACTTAACCCGCGATGAGAAAGTTAGAAGTTGTTGCAATTATCAGACAGGCAGCAAAGCATAGCCTCAACAACAGTCAGACACTTAATCTGGGAGACAGAAAATGTAGACTTAGCCAGGCGAAGACAATGAAAGTGGAACATTTTAATCTGACCCATTATACATTTTACATCATCTTTGTTTAAACACTTTCTGAGAATGGACATAATTTAATTAATACAACACTTTAAATATATCACACACTGTTCACTTTGCAAATTTGCTGGATTGCAATGTTTCACCTTTGCTAACAATGTACATTTCACAGCTACACGCATTACCTGCAGAAGTCACTAATGACATTTAGACCATCCATGAGTCTGTGACATTGAATCACATGTTTGATTCGAAGCACGTTTGACTATGATATTAAAAAAGCAGATCTGTGTCTTAACATGTCTATGTTTTTCAAATTATTCCGACTTTAATAATTTCTTTACACTAGTTTAGTATTCTATATTGTTATCGCTTTATCCTCTAAATTGTTTTTTACCAATTGCTATATTGTAGAAGGAAGGCGCGAGGAACTATAACTGGGTTTTGAAAGGTGATATAGTGGGATAAAACAAGAGTATTTTGGTCCATATCCCTTCTATTTATATATGGATGATTTTGCGTAGATTTGTTAAAAAAAAACTCCACAACATTGGGCTCTTACCCCAGAACTACAAGATATATGTAGACGATGTGATTACTTTTGATTTAACACCAACATGTTTAGAACATGGTCTTAATGCACTGTTACTATATGCCAAAAACATTTCTTAAACATAAATTCCCTTTAAAGTAAATGTATTTCTCTGACAAAAGGCTGGAAACAAGTTGCATTTAATTCTAAAGTAAGGAGGAAAGAACTGGCAAAGGAACAATGTTATGGTTACCTTGATATGACAATTTCTCGAAATGTGTCCGATCTTCCCAATCTTGCTCAACTAAGCATGATGCCTCTGTCACAAGAAGGAGTTTTGCAATCACTCCATCCATCACTTGGTAAAAAATATTTTTTTACATTTGTTGGAAGTTTTAAATGCAAGGTTACACCCAACACTGTTATATGGGACTGAACAAGTAGAAATGGTATGCCTTGAATTTTCGAACACAATTGAAGGCACATTTTTAAAACATATATGTAATTTTAATAGAACTACTCAAGTGGAAGCACTTCCTCTGGAATTCGGAATAACTAGCAGTTACTTCCGAGTAGTAGGTGCAGTAATTTGCTGGAGATAAGGGGTGGGCGGAATTTGCGAAAGTGACTTTCGCAAATTATCGCGAAAATGTTAAAAATCTCCGCAAACACGCGGAAATATTGTGAAGATGCGTAAGTTTTTTTCCCGCCCGTTCGCGGTATTTTCTGCGTGGTCGCGGCTCGCCAACTTACCCATGCGGTTGCTCGCGGGCGCGGCCATCTTGTTTTCACTCTTCTCGCGGTGCATTATCGCGAGAAGAAAGACGTGATCGCGCGACCAATGACATTACTGCGGGCGCGAACTGTCGCGAGACAGCGCAAATGGCTACCAACAATCCAACATCTCGTGGAGAACGCGACCAGATCGGGAAAACTTGTCGGCGAACGCGGGGATTCAGGTAAGGCGATCGCGCGCGCGCGAGAATGTATTATTTTACACCGCGAGCAAGAAACAAATTATCGCTAAGCTGCGGAATGCGGAAATTTTGACATTTTCGCGCTCTCCGCGGAACGCGAAAATGTCAAATTATCGCAATTTCCGCGAGCGGAACGGAAATTTAGCCCAGGCCTACTGGAGATACCGTGTTTACGTTAAGGTACTGATAACTCGTTGTGAGCTCCATTCAGAAATGAATTACAGTTTATGCTCTACAATATGAAAAAGTACGCAAAATATATCTATAGCATTGCAACAATTAAATCTAACTGGGGATGACGCTCTAACCTGGGGGTCTCATTTGCAACCAAAGTTTACAATGAAATCTAGGATTGGAAAAGAAAGCTTTGTGGAAGATTGTTCCTATTGTACAGGACTCTCATTAAAGAAGATAGTATCAGAATCAACAGTTTTGGAAAAGCCTCAGGAATATGTGGGAACACAGACTGAACATAACTTACCAAGACTTGCATTCCTTTTAAGAAAGAGAGTGGGGTTATCCTTGAAAATTACTATTCGGAGTCGTGTGTTTGTGAACCGAGGTCAATGCCTATGGCCTTTGAGTAAAGGTGGGTTCAGCATTTGACAAATGTAGTGTTTTTCTGTTGTGTGCTAACATTGGCACTTCGAAATTGTTTACGTCCTCTGTTCATTTTCAACAAAATTTGCACTGCTAATGAAGCTTTGGTTTATGTCATTTTATACATTTACACGAAACGGGTGCTTTGTATTGCAAGAGGACTCTGTCATTATAGCTACAGATACTAGAATCTGTAAAATGCAATTTTTTAACCTAATGTTTGTCGACTTCTTTTTAAGGCTACAAATCAAATAATGAAAAAATAACGTGCTATTAACCCAAGGTGCCAGCCTCTCTGTGTTTAAACATGTCTATGCTCATCAAAGTATTCTGCCCTTAATATTTTTCCCCGTTGCTTTAAGCTATGTTTTTATTCCTTTCACCTCCGAAATGCCATTATCAGTTGATATGTTGCGGAAGAGATGATTGTGGAACACTAAGTGGTATTTGAAAAGAAGATTTAATGGTAGGGGTACAAAGGAAGGCATGGTTTGTTGAGTAGTAACAGTTTATAGTTTACTAATGAACATTAATGGTCCAACTCCTTTTGGGTGCCTCCATCGGTGATTAATTGTCCATCTTCCCCCTCTTCATCTGTCTGCTGTTGATAGGGAGGTTCCACTCTTGAATCACCGAGACGTACTAATGCACAGTGCATGCAGACAGAGATAACCTTTACTTACTCACCATGATTCCTTTTACCAGAGAGGGAGGACCATTTATTTACCCGCACGTTTCAGGGGATGCTAAACACAGTAGTATTCAATGGCTTTCTGTCACTGTTCGTGCCACTGCCCATTAATAACAGTTCTGCGTGCCTTTTGTGCCCTCCCAGATGACCAGAAACCAACACTAACAAGGGGTTTCCTTAAAGTTATTTCAGCAACATGCAGTCTCCCACTATGGTATGTGTTGTGGGTGTGCCGGATTAAAATAGAGGAGTGCGTGTGTACTAGTGAGAGAGAGAGAGAGAGAGAGAGAGAGAGCGAAGGGCTCTTGGGTGATGCTCTTTGCAGCTATTTTACAAACGACCTTGAAAGTTAGCCGAGTGAGTTTAGCAAAAAGGTAAACTCTACTTATTGTAAGATCCAGGCATATCATGAACTACAAGGGCCAGTAAGAGTACTATACTGTAATTGGCCCCTTTCATGATCTGGAGTCTACCTCCCTGTCAGGTGTGATGATAGTTACTTTTCTGTGTCAAGCGTCAGTGATGGGTCATTTACAATTGTAGTAAAGTGTATAACTCGGATGTGCCAAACTGAAATCACAATCTCTATTCAACTGCAGACCAAAGAATGGCACTGGTCTTTATTGTAATTGCATTTATATAGCGCTTACTACCCCTGATGAGGCATCAAATCACTTTTTCAGTGAGTAGCACGCTACTCTGGAACCCATAAACGAAGTAGTGGTGAATTAGTATAGTGAAATATGAAAGTAAGTTGTGTGGTGGAGGGATAGAAGAGGGAAAAAGGATTGCATTTATATAGGGCTTGCTACCCCTGATGAGGTGTTGAAGTGCTTTTTTGACGAGTAGCATGATACTCCGGAACCCGTAAGGGATTAGTGATGAATTAGTATAGTGAAATAAGAAAGTAATTTGAGTGGTGGATATGTTAGTCAGTTATTTGGATTGAGAAGGATAGTGGAGGGATAGAAGAGGGAAAAAGGTTTGCACTTATATAGAGCTTGCTACCCCTGATGAGTTGTTGAAGTGCTTTTTTGGCGAGTAGCATGATACTCCGGAACCCCATAAAGGATTAGTGGTGAATTAGTATAGTGAAATATGAAAGTAATTCACGTGGTGGATATGTTAGTCAGTAATGTGGATTGAGATAGAGGGAACAGGTATGAGACCCACGTTTATTTTAGTTTAAAACAATACTGTTTTTTTTAACTAAGCATTCTCATCTGTTTTCCAACCCACTCCAGAGTACTGGTTCAATTGGAGAGGCTACTTTTACATTAGTTAGGATATTTTAGGACTCATCTGGTGGAGCTTTTCCTTTGCTGCATAGGACACTTTAAATGGCTAAGTTGGCTATGTTAACTTCCATCATGTTGCACCATTAAAGTTAATAGAAGGAAAATACATTTTTCATAGGATGTTTTTCTCCAATTGTCCTTTGAATTTCAGTCATTACTGGATGTCACAACAATCCAGAAGAAAACATCATTGTGCAAGTGTACATTACACACCTATATCTCGAAGTCCTAAATCAAGTAGATGTAACAATCTATATCTCAGGGATCCAATAAAAAAAATTCCCAAGTCTGCACTCCCACCACTGTGAAGATGAACTATTGTTTGGGGGGTTAGATATATTTACCAGTATTTCTGCCCATTCAACAAGGTCCTCCGCAACCTTTACATTGCTGCATGTTTTTTTTCATGCCACCAACCAGTCAAACAGATCGTTCCTCCAGCATATCATCCCCTGGGCACCCGGGATCACCCAAAGTATAACAATCCGCCTTTTCCCTAGGAGAGGACCCAAGGCCCCCATTCACAGTTTCATTTTACAGTGTTTGCACCTTGGCCATATCCCAAACAAGCAGGTCTAAATGGACTTTGCCATGGACATGCAGGTAGCCGCCACAGCACTCCGGAAACTTATCCTTGGACATCTCTATGTCATATGTAAATAATTCGACTCAGGTATGCCACACCTGCCTCACATAGATATTCTGCCTGGATAAATCAAAGCCATTTACTGGGCATTAAGCATGTTTTGTGCAGATCACTGTACTGTGTGTATCACTTTAAAGCAGGAATTTGGGGATATCCTCTTAACTTGTTTGCTTTCTTTCTGCATGTTTGCATGCTTTCTGCCATGCAGACTTCAATAGCTCTTCTGGGCAGTCTACCTTCCATCTAACACAGGCTTGCTTTGTGTCCCCTTTACCTGGTACTGAAATCGGGCAGTATATAGCAAAGTGATCAATCTCCTACACCCAGCCATATCAACCAGTCTCTGCATGACAGCGTGTTCTGTATGGGCTTCTGGGAATGTGGTCCAAATCACACATATCATATGGGCTAATTGAGTATACTTTAAAAATTGTCCCACTCCCACCCCAAACTACTCCTACCTGGTAAAAATGAATACATCTGTTATTGAGGACCAGGCATCCAGTTTGTAGACAGCCTCCCTCCAGCCAACTACAGAATGACATATTCTTCTTCAGTTCTCTAAAGGGATTCAGGGACCAAATGGGTATCCTCATTGCAAAGGGGGACCTCCTAAGAACTCTCATCACCACTTAGTTTAGCCAACTGTGTAATCAGGGAGAGGTGTGGTGCAGCGGCCAGGCCGGCTGACTCTGGAGCACGGGGCTCACAGTTTGATCCCAGGCGCAGGTGGCAGACAGCCCAGCACCATGTGACTCTGGGCAATAGATCCCTCAATCTTCCTGACGGCCCCCAGAACCTTGAAACCCTTAGGGGTGATTAGTTTGCGCTTTACAAATACCAGGTTATCAGGTAGGGCACATTTCTCAGTACCCCCGTCCCCTCCTAAACAGCTCTGGCAATGTACACTGGTCATATGTGCCAGCCAGTGGTAACATCACCCAGTTAGCACCCTCTTTGAACCAGTGGTTGCATGGTGTAGCTATGCCATCGCATAATATAAGAAGAGATCTGAAATACCCAATCTTCCCTCCATCCACAGGAGTTTTAAGGTGTTTAATTTAACCCGACTACACTTTCCTCTCCCAAAACGAAGTGCACAGTAAGTTATCTAACTGATAAAATGTAACATTCAGCATGGAACGAGGAGCATTCTGCAGCACATACAATCATCAGGGCAGCAGGACTATTTTTGCCACAGATATTAAACCCATGATCATGAGGGTTAATGCTTTCCAGAAGTCCAAGGAGCGACCCAGTCCATCTACAGGACACCCATATTCCCAAATATCAAAAACAATGCCATTTCCACTTCAGTCCCATGTTTAGTGGGAGATCTGGATTCTTTCAACTCCAACTCCCCAGAGGAAACAGTCGGGCCTTGCCAGGGTTAGTGTGCAGTCCTGCCAACGCTACAACCTTATCAAAAGGTTCCTGCAACCTGCTTCAATGATCTAAGCGGTGCTTTTTGGTATACCGATGCATCATCTTCATATAAGGAAAGAATGTGGTTTACCTCACTGATTCAGATGCCTCATGGGAAGAGCTGACGTTGCAGCCTACATGCCAGAAGCTTAATAACCACTGCAAACTGCAATGGTGACAGCGAACACCCCTATCTCGTCCTTCTTTCCAGAACACAAAAGTCTGAAGCTATGCCTCCATGTGTACTCTGGCCCTAGTAGCTGTGTACAACAACTTTACCGAACTTATATATATATCCACAGCCAATTCCCATACACCTCAACACAGTCCATAACAACCACCAGTTCACTGTCAAAGACCCTTTCCAAGTGCAGGTCCCTCTACAAGTGTACAGTCCTTCTCTAATATTTCTGCTGCCTACATGATGTATAATTCTCCTGACGTTAAAACCAGTGCCCCTACCTGAGATAAACCTAATTTGGTCACCTGCAATCAGGGAGCCTATAACACCAAAGAGTCTGTTGGCCAGACCCATGCTTAACATCTTGATGTTAATATTGAGCATCATCAGAGGTCAATACAATAACAACAGAGCTGACTCCATACCCTCCTTGGGAATCAGCACTGTCACTGCCTCTCTCTGTGGGGGGGAAGGGGGGTCAACTGTCCATACTCATGTGCCTCTACAAAAACCTCTGGCAACCTCGCCAAGAGAAGCAAAGGCATCATTTGATAATACTCAATGGGGATGCCGTCCACACCTGGGACTTTATCCTTCTTCATACCCTCCAGAGCCCCCTTCAGCTCCCTCACCCCAAAGGGGGAATCTAGGAGCTGCTGCTGTTCGTCAGTCAGATGTGGCAGATCTAGTCCCACAAATACTAATCAATAGTATCTATGGGGACTTTTACAGCCTAAGAAAAGCTGTCCTTCAAATATGCACTGCATTCTTCATTGATGCAGTCTCTATTTATGATGTCTGGTCCCTCTTCCCTTCTCAGTGGCAGTATGTGCATCTGTGGTCTTTCTCTTCTTAACAAGCAGGCCAACATATGCCCTGGCATGGCCCCCTCCTTGAACAACTGCTGTCTATACTGTGTGACCTGGAAAAATATGTCCTTCAAATAAGCACTGCACTCACAGTTAATGCAGTCTCTATAATGTCTGGTCCCCCTGTGCATCTGTGGGCTTTAGCTTTTTAACAATCAGGCTAACATACAGCCTGAATTGTCCCACTAACTGAACAACCATTGTCTATATTGTGTATGCGGAGTTTTGCCAAGTCTAGACCAAGTGTCTTCAATCTGACGCATCATGTTAATTCATTGGCAGGCAGTCTCAGAGTCCACTGGCAACTGTTACGACTGTGTCTTTTCCAGGTCTATGAGTCTTCATTCCTGTTGTTGTTTAACCCTAAACAGCTGAGCCATACAGTCCCTCCTATGGGCGCCTTATAAGCTTCCCATTCTGTAGCTCTACAGTCAATTGATTTATGATTTTGTTTGCAAAACTGTATAATAAATTCTTTATATGTCCCACAAAGGCTTTATCCGCCAGGACCTCAACTCACATTGACCGTAATGGTATATGCAGGTGAGTGTGTCTGGTTTTATGTGTTACAATCAGAGGTGCATTGTCCGACAGAAACCCTTTCATATATGTTGGATTATCAAACATCGCCATGTCCCAGCACATGGTCCCATCTACTATAAACCCCATGCACACCTGAGTAATATGAGAAATCTTCTTATGTTGGGTCATTGAGGCACCAGACTTCCACCAGGTCAAAGCCTAACATGACTGCCCTCAATGTTGACTCCATGTCCGGCTCCAGACCCTGCCTGGGAGAGGGAAACTGGTCAAATTGCCAATTCAGGGCTCAATTGAAGTTGTTCATTCATATTACACAGCTTTTCATACTACTGTCTCTCTTTAAAAGGAGTCCCTGCCACTATCCAGGTTAGCACGCCTCTATCATAATTAGAATAGGTGGTAGAACACATATATCCTCACCACCATTTGGCCAATGTATCTATCGCTGTCCTAAGCAAGTGTGATTCCTGTAGCATTCCTATCTGAAGTTTGTACCTCCTGAGATATGAATGCCATCTTTACTTGTTGGGACAGCTTTTCAGACCCCTCACATTCCATGTCATTAATGTTTTGTGCATGACCCAGATGTATCAATTGCTCGTATCTCCCTCCTGGAGCTTGTCCCACCAACATCTCATCTCATGGCTATTCTGCCTCAAAGTTGCCTCTACGTATAGCCATTTTCCAATTGTGTGACTACATGTGCATAACAAAATCCCTCCCATTCCCCCAGGACAGACAGATAATCCTGCAAATTATAGTCCATCCAGGTGTGTCACTAAGTCTCACAAAAAACCTTCAAGTGACTGTTCACCAGACCTCCCTTCCAAGAAAAGTAAATTCAACTCTGCAACTTAGCGTAGCAGACCCATAATCTGCATGTAGCTTCCAGTCAGCTTAGGGCCGAACCAATACAGGGTGTACCCTCTACCAGAAGCGAGGCCACCAACCAAACTCCCACCTAGGGGCTCAGTACATGGCCAAGACTTCACTTCACCATGACACCCAGGGATCGAGTAGTTCCATCCCAACCCCCACCAGCCTTTCATATTCAAATACTCACCCCAGACATACAAAAACATATAACATTCCACACATCCTAATGATGTATCTAATATACATCCTGCCAATCCACGAAATAGAAGTTTTCACACAATAATGCACATGTTCAAATCCTAGTGTTCTGAGGATAAAAGCTTTGTAGCTTTGAGTATTTTTACAATTATCAAAGACCTCTCTGGCACAGTCCTTTTCAGATCTCATCATCCACCCAGCAAGGCTGTGATTGCACCACAGCCTGACTGGACTCCATGTCTGGCAGGCCTCTCAGAGGTAATTCAAATCAATCTAGAACCCAGGAGTTCTCTTCCTCCCTTCACATTACATCATCTTCCTGGAATACCACCATTGTTGTCTAGCTGCACTAAGGCCTACACCTCTGGGACCTCCTCAAATCCGTCCACTACTGTTGTCATCACCATGTCTCACCCTCTAGTAGCAGACCTATCCTCCTCTCATCGGTTTTGTCTTGTACCACATCCCGAGCCAGCTCCATCCCTCATATGGTTGGTCCAGGAAGTGGCTCTTCCCTTGCTCAATGACCCCCAACCACGCCTGAAAGAGCAGAATGTACTCCAGGCCCATGTCTCACAATTTCTGTTTCACTTCCCAATACACTTTTCTCTGCAGCTGCAGATTTTTACTGTAATCAGAATACACTGCAATAGAGTGGTGTTTGAAAGTCAATTTTTCCACTACACTAGGCCTCTCAGGGATCCAGTCCTATAATTAAGGGTTCAAATTACCAGTGCTCTATGCGCTCACTCCACCACAAACATCATTGCGTTCTCATTGCTATTAGGATCCATTCCTCTATAAATTTCCCCATGTCATGGTCTTTTGCCCAGTCTGGGAATCCAAGAAAGTGAAGGGTGCCGCTCGCAGGCTCAGACTTTGTTCACAACCGGCTGGGCTTTCATTCTGCTCCGGCTCTACGGCTGCTGAGGACGCCACGTAGCTTCTAGGGGGACCGCTGCTCTCACCTGGAAATCACCACAACCGGGACTGCGAGGACCAGGGTGCCCTGCATACAACTCACCTGTTGCACCTGGTTCCTCTTCCCGACTCCGCCTCCACCAGCTACTTCACGCCTCGCGGCCCCCGCTTCGCGGGAGCCGCTCGCAGGCTCAGACTTTGTTCACAACCGGCTGGGCTTTCATTCTGCTCCGGCTCTATGGCTGCTGAGGACGCCACGTAGCTTCTAGGGGGACCGCTGCTCTCACCTGGAAATCACTACAACCGGGACTGCGAGGACCAGGGTGCCCTGCATACAACTCACCTGTTGCACCTGGTTCCTCTTCCCGACTCCACCTCCACCAGCTACTTCACGCCTCGCGGCCCCCGCTTCGCGGGAGCCGCTCGCAGGCTCAGACTTTGTTCACTACCGGCTGGGCTTTCATTCTGCTCCGGCTCTACGGCTGCTGAGGACGCCACATAGCTTCTAGGGGGACCGCTGCTCTCACCTGGAAATCACCACAACCGGGACTGCGAGGACCAGGGTGCCCTGCATACAACTCACCTGTTGCACCTGGCTCCTCTTCCCGACTCCGCCTCCTCTTGCCCTCTCACCTACAAGTAAGGCCCCGCCCAAACGCGCCAGCGGAACGCGCACGGGACGTAGCTCGGGTCGAAGACCGGGCAAAGAGCAGGCCGTTTGAGGCCGTTCGAGTACGGGCGAGGAAGGGCTAGGGCTGATATACTCGGCTCAGGAGCTCGCCACGAAATCTGTAATCCGGCTGGGGAAGATGTCTGTAAGAGAAACGAGGAGCAAAACATCGTTGGCCTCGGGGGCCCCCGAAGGTACTTTGGACACGTACTTCGCTAAGGCAGGGTCTCTCCTTATAGACGAAATCACTACACTGGAAAGGCGTATTTCCGAAGAGATAGAATGGGTCAGTAGGTCTTCTTTGGGTCCCATCCAACTTGCTACAACTCCAGATCGATCGTCCAGTCACAGCAGAGGGGGGACCAAATGTAATACCCAATGTAATAACCGACCTGTCTGTACTTAGTAACTCTAGTGTCCCAACAACTGACTGTGACATTTCTGCTCATATTGATTCCAGCTTATTACCCCTTCCGCTACCCCTTCCACCACCCATTCTATCTTTACCTGCTTTTAATGCCAAACTTAGTACAATTAATAAAGAGCAAACCACTACTAGGGCTCCCCAGTCCGACCAAACACTCCAACATGCTGGGGAAGGAGCTATCCCGAAAAGGAAAAGAAGGGCTCAAATAACTGGAGGGCGGAAGGTTAAGATTACCAAATATAATCCTACCTGTGAGAACAAACCAGATGGCACGATCAAAAAGGGCCAGAGTAAATCCCAAGATCAAGGGTCGTCATCTTCAAATATCCCTCCCCAAAAAACCCCCAGCTCAAATGTGGCACCGAGGGAGGAGGGCCTCACCCTGTCGAATATTGGTGCTCTCCTGAGGGACCTACTTAATCCCCTTGAAATTCGTTTAGTAAAGATAGAAACATGCCTAGCGCACCTTTAGAAGGGGATCACCCAACTTGTAGAGGGATCAAACACAATCAACCAGACCCCAAGCGACAGATTGCCCAGTACTGATAAAATCACCCCATCTCTGACCCCTACCAAGGAAGGCTGCCCGACATTAAAGCCCACACAACGGCAACAGCCATTGCCTGTCATCCCAGAGCTTTTAAATTCTAATTTTCCAATAAAAGTACAAGGCTCTAGTCAGCAAGCGAAGACAGGCGAAACCTTAACGGGCACCTATGGCAAAGATGCAAATTATAGATCTATCGACTTGCCACCAGAGGCTATACCATACACAGTTATATTAACTGGTATCCCAGAACTAAATCCATCCACCACAGAACCTTTGGGGGCCTTGAAGAACAAGGTCATATACTGGCTCTCTGTGTCAATAGGCCGCTTCCAGAAGGAACATACAGCCAGGTGTTGATGGTGAGGCGAGTCCCATGGATAGGAAACACCAGAAAATCAATCCAAGGTGACTGTGTCCTGATTAATTTTAGAGATCCCCTCACCGTCTCCCACATATGCAGTTGGACACACCAGGCACGAGGGACCTCAATACACCCACTGCCCCTTTCTTTCTTTTATCCATCTGTTAATTATGAACAGGCAGAGGAGGGTTGGGAATTAGTACCTAGAAGGGGAGGTAACCGGGCTGTAAGGGTCACAAGTGTAAACCCTCACCCCAGACCACCACGACTCGACCACCTTTCTACTCACAATAGATTCAGTGGCCTTGACATGGTGGACTGACCAATAAAGATAGTGGGGGAGGAGGCTATATCGCCCAAAAGGATTAATAAAATGCAAGCTCGGAATATAGATCCATTGCAGAAGGCGAAAGCCGACCGGGAACACCCAGATTTGGAGTTAGGTGTTGGGACCCTCCTACCTACGCCCAGCTCAAATGAGGGAAATGTATCCCAAGTAGCTAGTTCAGTTGATATTCGACCTAGAGGGCACGACGTGGGAGAGGAAGTGTCTACAAATTTTGCAGCAGAGAAAATTAATTGTTCCTCCCTCAAGATTTTATCTTGGAACGTGGCAGGTCTGGGAAAAAAAGTAAACTGCCCGGACTGGTGCGCCTATATTCAGGCCCAAGACATTTGCCTGTTTCAAGAAACCTGGGTGAGAGAACACCTTTCCCACCCAGGTTTTGCAACATTTGTCGCGCAGGCAAAATGGGGCGGTACAGGACGCCCCTCGGGAGGTTTGGCTATATGGGTGGCTAATGACCTGGGATGTAGGACCGTCGTTTACCCACAAAAATCGGAGGACATTCTTGTCGTTCGGCTCGAGTGGCCAAACGCACATAGTCTCCTGCTGATTAATGTATATTCAAGGCCAACTAAAATCTCGCAGGTATCACGCACGATAGAGGAGTTGGCACTCGCTCTAGACGAAATTCCTCAGGGTACCCCCATCTTAATTGGGGGAGATTTCAACTGCCACTTCGAGCCCCCTCCGGGCCTAATGGTGGACTTGGCCCAGGAGGAGGACCTGGAGTGGTCTATACCTCCCTTGCAAGCTTCGGTACCAAGAGCCTGGACACCTCTAGCCATACAAATTACCTCTCTAACTCTGAAATATGGCCTTCGGGCCTGTAATGGCAGGATAAACTCGGATATACCAGCTAGAAATACCTATAACAGAGTGGGCAGGGAGTCAAGACTGGATTATATTCTTGTTCCATTACCGATGTGGCCGCGCATTACTGACTTCCGGGTGACATCTAGGGAAGACAGCGACCACAATGCGTTGGAGCTGGAATATGATCATCCTGGTCTTGACCCCAAGGAAAACCAGAGGGTGACATCTGAGGCAGGGCTCGGCCTCACACATAATAGACGCAGAGTGAAATGGGAGAGATTAGTCTCTAAACCTGAGAAGTTACCCATGCTCTATGCGAGGGTAATTCCCATATTTGAAAAGATACAGGCACTCACGGCCCATGGTACAAATCAGAGTGTACAAAAACAATTAGGGCAGTACCATAAAGATCTTTCCAAATCAGTTTCCGTAATCCTTACCTGTCTACCAAAAAGGGCTAATGGAAGCGCCGCCGGACCAGCTTGGTATAATAAGACTTGTCGCAATGCAAAAACAAGCTTACTGACTTCCATCAAGGAGGGTTTGGGAAGTGAGGAAATTAGGGCCAAGAGATCAGTCTATAAAACCCTAATTAGTAACGCAAAAAGCGAATGGGAATACCACAAATGGGAATCACTCACCATCTCACTTGCTAGGGGGGATTCACGTAAATTCTGGTGCACCGTGAACACTGGCTCTGTGGACTTGGCCCCAGCAGTGGAGCCGAATATTTCAGCTAGGACATGGTCAGACCACTTCCAATCGTTATATCACCCATCTGACGGGGAATTGGTAGTTCCTCCTTCATTGATGGTCGATGACACTGTAGAAGTGGTGTGCTTTACAATAAAGGAGGTTAGAGCAGTTATCGTCGGGCTGGCTCCTGGCCTGGATGGTATTCCAGGCGATCTTTTTAAACAGGAGCCGGATGTCTGGGCACCTTATTTGGCTCTACTATTCAATTCAATCCTGGGGGTTATGGAGGTCCCTGATACTTGGCTGGGCGCAGAGATCGTCCCCATCTTCAAAAAGGGTTCGCCTCTGCTCCCAGCCAACTACAGACCCATCAGTCTTATCGATGTCTCACAAAAATTTTTTGGTAGACTGATATTGAATCGCCTCCAGGTTTGGATTGATGAATGTGAAATTTTGAGCCCATTTCAAGCAGGGTTCAGGAGAGGAGTCTCAACGGTGGACCAGATTTTCCGCCTGAACCTCCTCTATTGGTAGTCCGTATTAATTGAGGGGGGCAGCTTATATACGGTGTTTGTCGATCTGCGAGCGGCCTTTGACTTAGTGCCCAGGGACAAACTATGGGCCGTCTTGACGGTTCTAGGGGTCCCCGTTGATCTTCTATCAATTTTGAAGAAATTACATCAGGGCAACTTTGCAAGGGTAAGATGCGGTCGAGGAGGAAACCTCTCGGATGGCTTTCCCATTGACAGGAGGGTTAGACAGGGCTGCGTGCTTGCACCGACCCTTTTCTGCCTCTTTGTCAACTGGGTTTTTAGCCATCTAAACAAGCTAAGTAACATTGACGCCCCTAAGTTGGTTGGCAGCAGGGTGCCAGCAATCATGTTTGCAGATGACACCCTGCTGCTCTCCAAATCTCCTATGGGCATACAAAAGGTCTTGGATGGATTTGTGGACTTCTGCAAGATACATGGTTTGGAGATCAACGCCACAAAAACTAAATATATGATCTTCAACCCGCCCTCCTCAACACGACCGAGTCCTCGGATAGGAGCCTCTAGGCTGGAGAGGGTATATACGATTGAATATTTGGGGGTTATATTCAATCAGTCTATGATGTGGGACTCACACCAAACAAAGGTAAAACTGAAGTTGTCCCAGATGACGGGCGGTGTTTGCAGGATGACGAAAGGTCTGACTTATAAGCCTCTAGGCCCACGCCTCCATATCTACAAAACCCAGGCGAGGGTGGCTGGACTGTATGGGGGTGAAATCTGGGGCCACACAGCTAATCAGAAATTGCAGGTTATTGAGAACAACCTCCTAAGGCACTTGACAGCCCTACCGTCTAGCACACCATTACTCCCACTAAGACTAGACCTGGGTCTAAGACCCATTTCAGAGGAGCTTGGCCTTAAACCTATAATTTTTTGGCGCAATATCTGGTGTACACCAGAGCTCCAGAGTTACAGAATGGAGCTCCAAGAGATCTTGCGCCTTGTAAAAGTTGCCCAAGTGCCATGGTTAATGTATGTGAAACAAACTTGTGATTTATTAGGTAGACCTGATCTGTGGTCAGACCCAGTCAACGCATGTCGTAGGATCTCACGCAAAACTATCTCATTGGCCTACTACGAGCATAATTTACGTGTCTTAATCATGAATGTTCGGGTTGGATCTCTGTCCGACCATTTCCTGAGGTCTAAAGACACATACTGTCGAGAGCTCGTTTTTGATGACATAGGTCCAACACTAACAAGGAAACTTTACCTACAATGGCGTTCTGGCACTCTTCCCCTTAGGGCATACATGGCCAGCTGGACACACTCGCAACCTGTAGCACAGTGCCCAGCATGTGGCCACCCATCCGAGTCCGACCTGCACATAATATTTTTTTGTCGAGCCTATCAAAGACTTAGGAAATACTGGTTGGTCCCACTGTTAAAAAATCTGGGCTTTAGGCAGCACCTTCCAGCCTATAGAATTTTAAAAACAGATCTATCAGCTTCTACAGTATTCGCAGTTGCGAAATTTTTAACAGCAATGTGGTTCACCCGCAAACATTGTATAAAATCAATTATTGTCATTGAACATTCTCCTTGATAGCTATGGTTCATTTGTTACCTGATTTATTTCTGTTTTTTGAGTTGTATGTATTTTTCTGTATGCTTATTTGTTTTACTCTTTTATGGTCCTAGTGGCCGAAATAAAGCTGATATGATGAAAGTTATTTCAGCGGAGCGATTCTCTGCATCATTGGCTTTGTTTTCCAAAGTATTTGTTAGGGTTGTCCATCTTACCCTGAGAGTAGCAAAGTCCAGCTCCACCTCTGCGACTGTACCCTCCACCATTAGGACCCTATCCACTGCAGATCCGTGAACAGAAGACAAACCTCTACTGAGACAGTCTCAATTTTGCCCTCCAGGACACCTCTTGACATGCATATGGCCAGCAAAAGCTCTACGTGTCAGGATTGTTCCATTCCTGTCTCTTGGGCAGTCGCCATCCAGGGTTTCATGTTAGCCTCTGTGGGGAGGGGGGTTCTTCAAGGTTGATATTGCTAATTGTGTTGCCCTACTTTGGCTCTATTTCTTTCACTGCCCTATGAAGACCTGCACCTTTATCAAACACATGTTGACCACAATACAGTATCTGGACCAGACCTTAGGGAGCCCTCTATATCATTAACCAGGAGGGCTATCCTATAGTAAGCACTGCGCACCAGGAAGGGGCGTCGTATTGTCCAGCTGCACGTCTCCCCTATCACAGCTCCATTCAGCCAGGTTGCTGCTCGCTCCACAATGCTCAACCATTCCTGAGCACTGGGTCTTTCATAGCTGCCCCTCCTCAGCACACTCTTTGGAGTACAGTTTACAGGAGACAATCCAATGGGCTGCCCCAGTATGGCCTAGGAGTCACCCAGGTACCCAAGCGCCTACTTGGTCTAGTCTCGCTCCCGGTCTTTTTTTCTCTGAGGAGGGTGCCTCCAGCCCTGGTGTCAACCTCCAAGTGCCAGTAACACACCAGCTCATTAGGTGCTCCTCACTTCCCGCTTCCAGCCTCAGAGGCTGCTCGCCCTGATCAGCCGCACCATGCCAAGTCCCGGAGCCGCACAAGGACAGGCCTTCCACAGGCAGTGCGGTTCACAGCTCCATGCCTGATGCCTATATCACTGCAGTTTGGAGGGAGGATGGGGTAAGAGCACCCATGACCTGCAACCTCCACCAGTGAGTGACCGGCCCACTCCTCTGAACAGGAGATGCGTCTCTCTTACAGCACCTTGGCCCAAGCAGTGCAACTCCTACAAGGGCTGCACACATGTTTTAATGCAGGCCACCAGGCTCTTCATTCTGTAGTAGTCTGAAGATCATTTTAATAGTGAAGATAGACCCTAGACTCCTCTCTGGTCCTTGAAAGACCATAGCTCTTCCCAGGAAACATCATACTTTTGAGGGAGAAAGTTGTGACTGCTAGTGTGCAGGAAGGCATGGCTTGTCTCCCATTTTCCCCGATGTTCAGTCTATGGCCTCTGAACATTTATACCCAACAATTGAAACCATTCTGTCCAATGATTGTCATAAAGTGTGGCTACATATCTTCTGTAACCAGACCACAAAATAGTGCATTACAACAGCATATGTAAATCGTGAGCTCACTACTTACACCATCAGTACCAACCACACTACTTAAAACCTCTATTGGCTTGATCCAGTTTCTCAATTTAGAGTGCTTTTTGTAATTGTAAATCTTTTTGAATGTACAGAAAATTGCCACCTGTTGTACAACATTTGTCACTAAGGGTTTCATTTTGTTTCTTTCTCACATGCCCTTGCTTAAGGTATAGCTGTAAAGACTTAATCTCACAACTCGCTGCCAAACATTGGCTATGGTGGATGTTTCAACTTCAATAATGTCTGCCAATGCCACACAGAGACTATTGATGCATTTCACATAAGACTTCAACACAGTGTTGTTGTACAAATGTAACAATAAGAATGACATGATATACATGTTCAAATATTATACAGACAACTAATGCACTGAAATATCTTACGCAATTGTGACATGTGACTTTTGGATGTTCATTCTGTATGGAAGCCTCCAGATGTACTCTTACTAGAATATTCTGTCAACTGGACAGCTATTTGGCAGTGGCTCACCTACTCATCATGTTGAATTCCATCATAAAGTAAATTTAGGCCCATACACAACCACTTTTAACTTGTACAACACATTTTCTCATCGCTATGTCACTTTCATCCTTGCATTCACTCCTTGCAGCCCTTAAATACATCTAGAGCAGTCTCCTGCAAGGAAGGTGCAGTGTAGCAAGGCACATCTGCGGATGTTAAATGAACTGATACCATGCCATCCATATGATCTACCATCCTGAAAAAGGCATCTAACCAAAGGCTGATGAAACTATGAGATCAGAGTTGATGTTTAAGAGAAATGGCTGGGAGAAGAGGAATCCTTTTAAATAAAATTTAGGCTGATCCGAAGTTTAAATAAGTAACCTCAAGGAGGTCTAAAAAGGAATTCCCATCACCATAGATTATTAAAGTGTATTGTTTGATTGAAGAGTGTGTGGGCTAGGTTTTCACTATAAAATCGTTTTCTAGATATGTCTAATATGAAAGAAGCGTGGTTTCTGTAATAATGAAATATTTTGTATAATTTGTCTTTTGATACAGACTTTTTCCCCTATTGATCCAGGTAGATGTAAGTTCAATTCTTAACTACTTGTGATGATGGATAGATGAACTAAGGTAAGCTAACTTTTATTAGGTCAACCCCTGGTTATTTGATTGAATCTTAGCCTCTACATGCATACAATATCACACACTACAATAGTTGTACTGACTACTGCACTTCTTTTGAGCCAGGTGATTTGCTCAAGGTACGTCTTACTGGCAAAGCCACAACCACATAACAGAGCTAATCAATTTAACACACAAAAAGGACAGGGTTGTCATAAGGTGGTCAACATCAAGAACATTTATTAGTACCACCAAAGATGTAGCCTACTAATAAGATTAAAACTTGTTGAATACTCTAGATCTGATGTACATGACAACCCTGTTGAAGACCACGAAGAGGCTATAAAAGGACTTTCATCCACATGATCTATGTGGCATGCTGCATCATGAAGTCTTTCATCCAAAATGACGTGCATTTAGAGGGGCGCAACCTAACATCAAAAACACTCAAAACCAACCATTCAACAAAATCAGGCCCTCTTATTTTTCTCAAAACATATTGCATTACCAAACTCGAAATGGTGGCGAATACACAATTGTCACATCGTCATGTGTCTACCAAACTGGTAAGCCTATCAATTGGAGGGAATGTCCCACTTGAGGATCGGAGGGACTTCCAAAAATTACCTGGTCATATGTATGTTTTTCTTGGTTCTGTATGTGGTGGACACCAGGCTGCACTGTGTTGTTTTTGCCATTATAAGCCTTATTTAGAGATTGGTTGATGTGATGGTCCTGGATATCTTGTCCGCCAAACTACAACTGCCAAAGGCTAATATGCACTTGTAATATGGGGGACAGGATGTCCGCCATGTTTGGGTCTATAGTGGTTATGTATCTCACCATTATTAAGTCTCCCATTCGCAAACGTCTGCATAAGGTTGAAGACTACATTATTTGATCTGGCATGATATAAAACTTGGGCCTCATCACTCTGCAGTGCCTTACAACTGAGTGCCTCACCGCCCTCATAAATCAGTACAACGATATGACATTATACACATACACACTGTTATATAATAGCGGTATTCAATAAATAATTGTGTTTCCAATTTGTTTTAAATCTTGAAGATCTTCTGTGGCATGTTGGCAAAGAGAACAGCAATAAAAAAATCTTTCAGAGCTGATAAAATACTGTTATACTTTCTGCCTAATAAGTACACGAAGTTCCATAACTCCCCTGATTAAACACATTATCCTTCTCTGGAAAGTCAACGTGATTTATGCAAAAAGTGATTTGGACGTATTTTCCTCCAGCTCTGGAGATTTCATAACTCCTGGTGTGCTCTGGAAAATATCCACTTACTCTGAATCCAAACCAAATTAATGTCTTCTCGAATGACCTGAGGAATTAATGAGGTTTTGGCTGTCAGTCTTAGCCAGGAAGGGTCAACTAAATCATTCGCTGGCCCTTAATGCACGAATTCTCTTGTTTTTTGCAGGCTCTCTGTGTCCATGCTGAAATGATAGCAGCTTCGGATGCCTTTGAAATGCAGCGTCGCTGGCACCCTCTGTCCATCTTGTGTGTTATATTTCAGGCTCTGCTTTCCTAATAGCTGTAAACTCTGAATTAACTGGAGTCAGCAGTGCTGATTAATGAGGCAGCAAAGGAGTCAGAGGACTGTAGGGCCTCCCTTTCTTTTCCAGTGATGTGCGTTCATTTCATTTCTCCCTTCCCATGTCTTAGAGCATTTGCTGCACGTGCTGATCTGCGGTTCTTCTCTTTAGCTTTTTTTTTTACTTCATTCGTTTTATTAATAATCTATACAAAATTACAAAAATTGCCCAAAATACTGATAATTTATATAGCTAGAATAAGACTAGGCCTGGGCTAAAATTTCGTTCCGTTCGCGGAAATTGCGATAATTTGACATTTTTGCGTTCCGCGGAAAGCGCGAAAATGTCAAAATTTCCGCATTCCGCAGCTTGGCGATAATTTGTATCTTGCTCGCGCTGTAAAATAATCCATTCTCGCGCGCGCGCGCGCGATCGCCTTACCTGCATCCCTGCGTTCGCCGACAAGCTTTCTTGATCCGGTCGCATTCTCCATGAGATGTTGTATTGTTTTTAGCCATTTGCGCTGTCTCGCGACAGTTCGCGTCCGCAGTGACGTGTTGCGTCGCGCGATCACGTCTTTCTTCTCGCGATCATGCACCGCGAGACAACTGAAAACAAGATGGCCGCGCCCGCGAGCAACCACATAGATAAGTTGGCGAGCCGCAACCATGCAGAAAATCTCGCGAACATGCGGGAAAAATACTTCTGCATCTTCGCGATATTTCCGCCTGTTTGCGATCATTTTTAACATTTTCGCGATAATTTGCGAAAGTGGATTTCGCAAATTCCGCCCACCCCTTAATAAGATAACCCACGTGAATCACTAGTGCTTTTAACTCCCCACTATTGCTTTAAATTTGCATCATTTTTTAGACTATCCCCTCCTGTTCATTAAACCTTCCCCAAATCAGTCTGATTTTCTTCAAATTGTTTTGAAAAGTGCGTGCATGCATTTTAAGTTTCAGAACTTTCCTCATTTTTATCTTGCCGTGCATGGAACTGCAGCGATAGCTTGGACGCACATGGTTAATGATTTGCCAGGCATTTTGGGTAGATATTGAATAAATATAAATGTACTTTCATGCAACCCTACTTAATGGAAGGTAGACTCCACTAAATGAATCAAAAGTCAGGGATATATCTATGACTGCACACAAGGAAATATATTCAAATACTTTTGTCCAAAAGACTTCGGTCCAGATTCTGAAAGGTGTCAGGAAACACAGCGCAGCAGCCAAAAAAGCAGCGCTGCGTTGCGTGACAGGGAGAGAGCAGGAGAGCGCCATATTCACAGAGATGTGGCTCTCTTCTCCCCACTCCCTATCGCCGGCGCTGATTTCAGCTGCCGTGCGCCAGGTACACACCTTAGCGTTATAGTGCTAGGGTGGTGCCTGAGTCTACTATAGGTGTTGTATAGGAAGGGTACCCTTCCTGTACAATATACTATGGCTAGGCAAGTTTAAAACCTTTTGCTACTATGTATGTGTGCTGCACAGTGCAGCAGGCATGCAAAGTAGGAAAAGAAAGGAGAAATTAAACATTTTTCCTTTTAAAGACCGCTTTCCAGCTGCGTTAATTTTTGGCGCTAAACCTTGTGTACTAATGTTAGCAGATAGGGTTTAGTGTCAAAAAGTATGAGTGGTTGCATGGGACTGCCAATGTGACACCCATGTAATGCCCCCTTGATGCAAATTAATGCACAGCAGAGTTTTGCGCTGCTTTGAGTTACTTTTCCATACAAACCAATGCTAATACCAATTAGCATTTGTTTGTTAATCCCCAAATAGTTTTAGTGTCGGGTTAGCATTACAAAAGTAACACAAACCTGATGTTAATACTTTGTGAACCTGGGCCTTCGAGTTTTCGACAGATCTACGCCATATGCTATCAGTACCCCATGCTGTCATTTCAACAGTGAGGGCAATAGTGTGTGGATATCTGTATTGGTCCTGTGGACAAAGGGCAACATAAATTATGGCATCCATTTCACAGAGAAATGTATTCTGCATAAGTCAGCTCTAAGAATACATGCAAAGTCAACCTTCAAGGCTCCATCTACATGAGTCAAGTAATTGCCAGCCCTGATTCAGATTCCAATTATATTGAAATGATTTCTACTATAGAACAGTGAATATTTTGAGTAAGAAAAAAATAACATTGTCCAATGTCCTAAAAAGCTGGAGATTTACCAAATACACACAACATAATGTACGCCATCCTGGCTATCTCTACCAGTGGCATGACACTGAGTGCACTAATTGTTAGAAGGAGAAATCATAGCAAACCTCTGTGGTCAGATGATATCAATCACAGCAATAACATGAAGCAGAAATATTGCGCCAAAAATATTGATTACAAAAATATAGTTTCCCTATACTTTTAATGGTAAGTACAAGCTATTTAAAAAAAATATTGTTTCACACGAATATTGGTACAAAACATACAAAATTTCGTTTTTTAATATATATGTATATATATATATATATATATATATATATAGTTTAAAATAGTAAATCAGAAATATTTTAAATATAACATTAATATAATGTAAATAAAATAAATGTAACATTTAATACTATATATAAATATAAACTTATATAAACATACACATAAATATATATGTTTATAAAGAAATTACTATTCCCATTCAAGTGTGTGCAAAAGTAGGGAAAGCCTTGGACTTTGTAGGGGTAAAATTTACTATTCACACTTCAGTCTATCCAACAGTAGGGAAATTGTTTGACTTCAAAGGGGTTACATTTACTATTCACACTACAGCCTGTGCAACAGTAGGGAAAGCGAGGACTCCAGAGGGGTAACGTTTACTTTTCCCACTCCAGTCTGTGCAACAGTAGTGAAAGTGTTGCACGCCAGAGGGGTTAAATTGACTATTTCCACTCCAGTCTGTGTAAAAGCAGGAAATGCACTGAACTTCAGAGGTGTTAAACTTACTGTTTCCATTCGAGTCTATGCAACAGTAGGGAGAGCGTTGGACTCTGGAGGGGTTATATTTTCTGTTCCCACTCTAGTCTGTGCAACAGTACAGAAAGTACATCACTTCAAACACAAAATCTCTATGAAACATAACCCTATTAATGTATAACAAATATAAAAATCTTGATATGAACTTTATTAATTAACCAATAATGTGGAAATATATAAAAAAAACAATTAAAGAATTAACATACTATTTTTTTAATGTATTTATTACTTAAGTAACTTACCATACTGTACTCCCACAAAGCTAGCAGACCACACTTAAAATATAACTGAAATAAATAAATGGAACAAAATTAATTGAACTATTAATCAATTAAATATTACTTAACAATTTAATAATTTATTATTAATTAATTAATAATTAACTCCCTACCCTATACCCCTGCAAACCCAGTAGCCTGCACCTAATAAACAACTTAAGAGATACAAGTATCGCACAATTTCCATAAATAATAATCAATGAAATAATTAAAAAGGAATTGTTCATAAATGTTTTATTAATTGTTACTTAATTAGTTTCCCACCCTACACACTTACAAACCCAGCAACCCAGCATGAAAGTACGCATAACTACTAGCAATTACATTAAAAATTATAAATCACTTAGAAGTACAAACTATATTTAAAAATAATATTGACAACTCTGTAAACAATAATAAAATGAATTAATATATGAACTAACACATAAATATAATTACAAAATGATATTTTTTACAATTATATTATTGAAAACGAAATTAACAACAACGATATTCTTGAAAACTATATTGCTTGACAATTATATTTCTGCATCACAATATTTTGTTATCACGATATTTGTTTTCCTGATATTTCTGCAACTTGATATTTAAAACTCAATATTTTGTCCAAATACAGATCAGATATTCTAAGTACAGCTGATCCCCATGGTGTCAATCTGGCTTCTAACAAGAAATCTCCCACCCTGATCATGCCCACATTGCTCCATTGTTTTATTGCTGATTAGTCAATTAATAAAAACAGCACTCGGCAATCTTCAAGCCTAATGTCAGCATTGTCTACCTGAATATCAAAACATTTGTCCTTTGATGAAAGCCATGCAAGAGCTTGTCACAAATTTGTATTGGGTATTTAGGGATATTAATAGTCCATGGGGCCTTCATAGACATCATTAAGGGATCACTAGGGGTTACAGCCCTTTCCACCTCTTTCCCTTACTTTGCAACCCCTGGTCTCAGAGGTAGCAAAATCAGTGCCAAAACATAGGGCTGTTTAGGACTCCACCATCCTTGTTATCTTCCCATTTTTTATTTCACTAATTATATTTTATTAATGTAATAAAAATGGGTCTCCAGGAGCTGGATTAGGACCTTGCTGGCAGCTGAGGTAAGTAAAAAAATCTATGTTGTGTGTGTGCTTGCAGATGATGGTGTGTTTGTGTGTGATAGAGTGTGTATGCATGAGCACTTGTGTGTGAGGGAAAGTGAGTGAATAACAGTCAGTGACAGGTAATGAGAGTGAATGAGTGAGACTGATGTCAGTAAGTGAGCATGAGTGAGTCAGATTAAGTGAGGATGAGTGACAATAAGAGTGACCGCAATTTAGTGCGAGTGGATAGGGAGAATGAATAAGAATTGGTGTTGATGTGTGAAAGAAAGTAGTGACAGTGATTGAAACTAAGAGTGAGAATGTATAAATGAGTGAGAAAAATAAGAAATAACAGTGAGCGTGAATCAATGAGTAAGAATGAGAGAGTTAGTGAATGAGAATAAATGAGGATGAGGGATTAGAATTGAAATGGAGTGTTAGTGATTGAGAAAGTAAACGCAAGCATAAGTGAGAGTGATTTTGAATGAGTGAGAATGAGTGAGAATAAAAGAGTGAGTGAGTAACAATGAGTGTAAGTGAGTGAATGTTTAAGTGAGTGTGAGTGAAAATGTGTTTTTATGCTTGTGAATCAGCTTTTGGTCATGAGATATTAAAGGTAATTCTTGGTTTATAGAGATATTTGCGGAATCATACTGGTATTGGCACATTGGTGGCAATTCCTGGCATAAGTGGAATATAAGAGGGGGGCAACTATGAAAACATACCAGACCTGACATACTAGAGATACATTTTGACATGCATGGTATTAATGGCAAAATTACGATAATGGCATATTTAAACGGGCACCCATGTCAAATTACTGGCCCTGGCATAATGGAGGCAATCTGTGACATATAGGCACAGGTTTTGAAAGAAATTGGGCCAACCCTTCAGGAGAATGAGGGTTTGTTGGCTTGGCACACCATGAACGGACTTGGCTAAAAAGTGCCCTTATAAAGCCCACATGGTTTTAGTAAATTTATGTGAAAAAATTCACCTAAAATGTACCCATTGTCTTCAACATTTTCTCGGAGGATATCACCTAAACCTCCCTAGAAGAGGTCTGCCTTACTCACTCACTAAAATTAAGGGGAAGTTTTGTATTATGTCCCACGATTTTCAAAGACAATTTCAGCACCCTAATATAGGTAGTATCTACAACAGATATTTATGTTGTGTTGTTTTAGTAATCATGCAGTTATTATGGTACTTCAACAATGTCAATTATTGTGATATCAACTTGGGAAAGATCATGTGACATCACTTCTGTGAAGATTCACAGTTAAAGGTCATGTGATGTCACTTGCTGTGATGAAATTAGAGTAAAAGGGTATGTAATGTCACTTCTGCTTACCAGGGTATTTTG
This sequence comes from Triturus cristatus, assembly GCF_964204655.1. NCBI lineage: Eukaryota > Metazoa > Chordata > Amphibia > Caudata > Salamandridae > Triturus > Triturus cristatus. The sequence goes on from NC_140589.1 coordinate 1,727,758,227, forward strand.
GTAAATCAATGTCAATGGGGGGCTTTGCCCATCCCCACTATCACTACATCCTTATTTGCAACCTCCACTGCTCCTGGGTCTTCTTGGGCTGAGGAGAAAGAAACATGGGCATAGTCTAGTGGCGTCCATGCTCTGCAACAACCACTCAATTTTCATGCCCACACCAACACCACTTCAAAGACAGCTACATTCCAATTCAAACTTCTCAGAGTCATCAAACCACTAATTTCCACTGATGACTTTAAAACAGTAGTCAAAGTGCCGGTCCCCTCAAAACCTGACTACAGCAACTCTCTTTTCACAGATATCCCTAAGATCCACCTCGCTATGTTGAGAGCAGCCCTTAACTCGACTGCACACCTCGTCTTGGGTACTAGACAATGTGACCACATCACTCATATTTTCTCCTCTCTGATCTGGCTTCTGACTGAATCAAGGTTTACCTTCAAACTTGTGTGCATCATCTATAAATCTCTCTGCATTAGTGCTCCAAACTATCGTTCCAAGAAACTAATTGTCTCAGGAGGCTCCTGCTTTCTCAGAAGTTCTAACTCCCAAGGCTTGAAACCCCAGCCTTCAAAAAGTTGAGTACTTTGAAACAAGCTTGCTCAAGCACTGCCCCTAGTTTATGGAATGCCATCCCACCCTCCATCAGTACAACCCCATCTCACATCTCCTTTAAAAAAGAACTTAAACTTCTCCTCCTGCAGAGGCACCTACCTCTGTAATTTGTGTTTTGTTAGACCATTCATGATCCTAAGACACATCCCCTCCTCCCTACCCTCTCGAAGTCCCCACCCCCTCTTCCTTCCTGATTGAACTATTTCACTTGAATGAGAGTTGTTATATGTTGTTACATTGTTATTGCCTGTAACCGAGAAGGACTAAGCACGTGTTCTCTGACAACAACCTAACTTTATCTTCCTGTATATCCCTCAGCTCACCTGACGTTGCCCTTGAAAAGTGCCATGATACCCCCTGGGTTGTGCCATACAATGGTAACCTTCAGAATGTGTTTTGCATATGCATGCTATTTCACTTGAATGTAACACTTGTTATATGTTGTTGTTTCTTGCAAGCTCGAAGGACTGATCATATCTGCTCTGCCAATGAACTAATTATATCTCACTGTACATCCCACGGCTCATTTGACATTGCCCTTGTAAAGTGCCCTGATACCCCTGGATTTCTCTATATAGTGGTAAACCTCAGGATTTGTCTTTGCATATGCATTCATCTTTGATGTCCTAATGTAAAGATGCTGAACTGCTTTCTCAGCTTTATTGCCTTATGTAAAGCACTCCGATACCCCGCTGGGTATGGTTCGTGCTATATAGGAATCACAAATGAATAAAATAAATAAACAACCCTATCTTGAAGCTGAGAGCCCCTACCAGCCTGATATCTCAGTGAGTCAACCGCTCATTGCAGACATGAGCTGTGGCCAGGTCATAAATTCAAATCCTAGCAAAACTTCTTGAGCCTTCAAAATTTCTAATGCATTAAGGTGGTAAAATGAAGTTAGGTAATAGCAATGCCATTCATGCACAGCATCTAAAATCTTCAAAAATATGAGCTAAACCAAAGCTCTATATAGAACAATAATTTGTTACTCTAAGAAAATAAATGTGCATTATTTTTGTGTTTGATCAAACTTGTGCAGATATATAACAGGCTTTCAACAACTGTCAAGATCAGTTCTGATATAGCCCTGTAACTCCTACACTGAGGTTAGCCGTAGGTCATATGCTTTGTGGGAGATAGGAATCATTTAATTCACCCATAGCTGCAGTGTACGCTGCCTGGCTGTGTACTTTGCTGTGGAGATGTGGATGCTTGTAGAGCACTCGAGAGCTTTGGGCCCAGCACTGCTAGTGACGTACCCACAGTTTAGCTTTTTTAATGTTGTTTGGCAAGTTTGGCCTTCTCTGATCAGACATTCCTTTTGGGAATGTGCTGGCCATGTTTGCGTGCATCCACAAACCCTGCCCCAGAATCATTTTTGAATTCTGAACATCACTTTCAGTTTTAACCTGTCTTGAAGCCAGTAAAGTACATTTAAAATAGTGGTATTTGAAACATGCATAATTTGTATTTGCATAATAATGCAAAAATTATGCAAAAATGAAATGAAATGCAAAACTAGCGTTTAGGGCCATACGTACGACCGCCAGATTGTGCGACTCGCAAATTGCAATTTTTTGCAACTCATAACCAGAGAATCGCAAAATCTGATGTACAGTCACATGTGGGCACAAAATAGCGACTCACTAACGAGTCGCATTGTAAAAATTGAAATCGCTAATAGCGTGTTTGTATCCAGTCGCAAATAGCGACAGCTGTCAAAGTTTGCGATTGCAATATTTGAAAATTCCCTTTCTGCTTTCTGCTTCCTGTGTCAGGTGAAGTACTCCAAAGACAGGAAGTGCTGGCCTAGGATAAGCCAGGAGAGCAGGCAGTGTGAGGAGGGTAGTCCTGCAGCACACACAAAGAGAGCAAATGAAGCTAAACAGCATCCAAATCACCCTAACAATGTCCAACCAACACTCAGAGAAGGTAGCAGGGCAGAGAAGGAGAACATTTAAGTTGAAGAATGCTGTGATAACTATGACCAGCTATTGGGTTAAACATTCATGACTGTGGCAGAGTCACAAAAAAGGAAAATACGGAAAAACATGGAGCAGAGGATCAATGCCATGGGAGTGGCTGAACGTTCCATAGAGAAAATCAAGAACCGCTGGTATGACTTGCAGTTTCTTACCAAGAGATGGTGGCAACATGCCTGCGGGACTCCCAGGCAACTGGAGGTGGTCCTTCAAATGTACTCCCACCCTCAACAATGGAGACAATGGTTGAGACGACCTTTGAGTATGAGGCAGTCACAGGAATTGGGAACCTGGACACATCGGCCCATGCACCATCACCATGTAAGTGCAAAACTTCTACTATGCCAACATTTCTGCCCTTACACCTGGTGCCTACATACATTCAACAAACCCCTACCCAGACATAGTTGGATGGTCCATGTAGATGGACAAAAAATCACACATGGTGTATTATGGGAAAAGTAGTCATAGACAAACAATGCAGTTAGTGCAACATAATGCTGTTGTACGACCAATGAGATAGTATGTCAAAGGTAAAATTTTATTGATCTCCCCATTTACCACATAGATACACCTGTGGAAGTACATGAATGGGTGGCAGATGAGGAAGAAGACCATGGCCAGATGGAGGAAGAGCAGTGTGCTAACCACATTACATGGCCTGTCCAGCACTGTGTCCATCTCCCCACAGACAGCTGCAGTAGAGGTGCAGGATAGCCACCAGCCACCTACTCCAAGGCCCAATCCAGTCACCAGGGTCTGGCAGCAGCGCTCCACTCAACAGGCGCATAGGCGCCAGCAGGCAAGGCAGGCATCTCAGTCCCAGGCAGAGTCCAACAAACAGGTGGCATATGGTGGGCTGGAGGAGGCAATGCTGCAGGTTCAACCCCTACAGCAGAAACAAATGTGTCTGATTACCTGGAAACTAACAATGGGCTTCAACACCTCGACCCAGCAGTTGGCTGACAATCACTCCCGCATGTAGGCCAAAATGGGTGCACATGCAGGTGCTATAAGCCTACTGTGCACAGAGCTGCTTGAGGACAGGAGCCTGCAAAGGCGAAGGGAGAGAAGTAGAGGTGTCAGGATGGATGGCATGTCAAGGGCCATCGAAACGCTTGCACAAGCAACAACAACACTGTCCAAGCTCAAGGCATCCCTACAGGTGGAGATGGGTCTCACGGAGACTGTCACAGATCACAGCAGCCCTGGAGGCCATTCAAACTACCCACATTGCCAGCAGGGTGAGTGCTAAGGCACCAGACAGTGAGGAATCAAGCCTCATCAGTGCATCAGCCTCTGAGGCCTGTGTGCTGCAACGGAGTAGCAGCCACCCACCTGCACCTACACGTGGCACCAGTTCCCATCCTGAATGCAGTTCTAAAAAAATAGTGCACTGTGACAGTCTGGCATTGTACTTTGTTCAGTTTATTTCCCATTTGCGTGATGTAACCGCCTAACATGTGCACCCAATGAACATAGGTTTTTGTGTGATTAACAGGTTGTCTATCAATGTTTTTTCAACCCTGCCATTAAAAAGAATATAATTTTCAACATTCAATTACTTGTTGTGGCATTTTGTGTGAGTACTGTGTTAATGGGCACGTCTTACCATGCAAAGTAATGACTGGCTAAGTGGTCCCTGTGCCTTCTCCCCTTGGATGCTCTGCTTGGCTACTGGGCAGGTGGGCCAGGGTCACCATCCTCTGAGTCCATTCTGGTCACCTCAATGGGTAAGCCTCTCCTGAAAGCAATGTTGTGGAGTATGGCAGAGGTTGCCACAATCTTGCAAGCAGTCTCGGGCGCATACTATAAGGACCCCCCACTCTTGTGCAGGCACATAAAGTGCGATTTGAGGAGACCAAACGTCCGCTCGATCACCGACCTGGTGTGCCTATGTGCCATGTTGTACCACCTTTCATGTGGGTTGTTGGAAGACAGGTAGGGTATGAGGACAGGGTGAGTGCTGAGGCACCAGACAGTGAGGAATCAAGCCTCATCAGTGCATCAGCCTCTGAGGCCTGTGTGCTGCAACAGAGTTAACACACAAAAAGTCTCCACTGGATCTGTGGAGGAGGGAACTAGAGGCATAGGGGTTCTAGGAGCTGGCAGCCTCCACTATAACTGTTTACCACAAGAAGCCGCTCCTAGTGTGATAACCCAAATGAGTTACAGGAACGTCGTAGGTGTGGGCATCTCACAAAAAGTTGCGGACTGGTCTCACACACCACCTGGTGTCATGCTTCATCATTGACCAGTCCTCGCCCTCTAACCCTTCGTTTGATAGAGGGCGGGCATACACTTGACGACAAGGATGCACTTTCTAAATGACTGAGTGGGGGCCCGTGAAAAAGTGAGTGGGGTTAAAAATCATTATAGTGGTCAAAAAGTGATTTTTAATGTGATTGACAACTATATGATATTAAAAACTATGTGTGACGGTGCGTGGGGTAGTTAGTGTCCCCTAACCGTCTTTATGTGTGGTCAACATGTTTCTGCCGGAATGGCCCAATTGGGTCCGTGGCATTCATCAGGACCAAATTATGAGTGAGGGCTCCGTTCTTACCAGGTGTTGGTAAGACACTACCACTGTGTGAGTGTAGCATAGGCCACACTTCACTTCCTATGGTGCTTCCAAAGGTGAAGCCTATGAGAAAAAGATGAGAAACAAGATTTATTTAAAACTTGTTGAATAGGACGTACCTGTAAACAGAAAGGGAAAGAGAAGAAAAGAAAAACAATGCATGCATTGAACTCTAAGAGTGAGTAAAGTGTTTTGTGACTTTGTGACACTCTATTTGTGTACACTTTTGTGAACAATTTCAGCCTGGGAGCAGTAAATACTGCTACCAAACTTACCCTAATTGGTTGGACAACTTGTCCCAAGGGGGGAAGAGGGACGGGGAAAATCCACCGTTTTGTCACTTCTGTTGAGAGAAAACACATAACCTAGGTCTTTTTCCAAACTGCAGAAAAATAATGTCACATATACAGAGAGAAGGTCTGTCATTGAGCAAATCCCAACAAAATTTGAACAAAATTTGGTGGGAAACCTGGGAGGTAAAATGCTTCCGTAGTGAAGGTTAAACAATACTACACACGCATACTCCTTAGTCATTCGCTCCACCCGTACTCTTACTGTTACACGAAGCAGAATGTTCCTGTGTCCTAGGCGTCCGCTCGATCCTCCCGATTTACGAGGAATGGAGGGAGCGGGCGCCGTCTTATATATGCAGTGTGGTTGTGTTAATTGGTTTAATTGGACACAGAACGGAAAGCAGGTGCGGGATTCCCGGTGTCGGGAGAGGGCCGAGCCTGTGCTAAAGATGGCGGTTGTGGCGTGAGAGAAAGAGGAAGCCTCATTCGTTGGGAGCCAGGGGGGTGTGTGTCAGCCGTCCTATGGAAATCGAAGGATCGAAGAAGGACGCCGGTAATAGGGCGCGTCTATGCCTGTTGGATGAGTTCAGTAGAACAGAGCCGATCTCATTGGTTGTGAGGCTGGCCCGACGAGGGGTGTCATAGGTCTGTCCTTGCGGGAGAACTGGTTGACATGGTAACGCCAGCTATGCTACGGCAAATAATGCGCCTTAATATTTACAATGATCTTGAGCTGAGGCAAAAAATGCGCCTTAATATATAGATCGATCTTGGGCTAATTAAGGAGATAATTAATTGTATAAGGTCTGCGTGCAGTAGTGTCCCGATTATAAAGTAAGTAGTGGCACATACGGGCTAATACAGGGTTGTGTGAAAAAGTAGCTCCAACGCTGGAGAATTAACGTTTACATACTGAGACACACGTCTTATTTGCTGCCTCAGCGTGCAATAACACGATGTGGAGTGTCTGTTAATGTAGCGAGAGACGTTTTTTCGGATGGACACTGCTACATATGGCTATCTCTAGCCGTTCTTAAACATTAATGGGGAGATATATCATGACTAAACAAGGCTATAGTGCCGGAATAACCTTATATGTCTCAAAAATTTCAGTTTGTATTGTATAATCAGGCAAGGTTCTATTTGCAAAACCAGATCAAGAAGGGAATCAGAAGGAGGGACAAAGGTATATAGTTTGGTAGTTCTACTGTCCAAATGGCTTACACCCAAAGTATGTCTCCTTTCAACAGTTGGTTAACTGCAGCCATGGAATGTCATCGTTGAGACCTTTTTCATGAGAGCGTAGGCGGTACACCCAACGTTGTTCTCTCACATGGAGAGCTTTTGTGAGATCGAATTTCTTTTTCTTCATGACCTCCAGGATAGTCCACCGTAGGTCTGAGTCTGTGTGGTTTTTCTCGGTGAAATGTCGTGTTAGCTTGGTGTTAGTTTTTTTGCACCTGATTGTGCTACGGTGCTCATTAATTCGAATTCTTACTTTCCTTGTAGTCATCCCTACGTATTGAAGTTGGCAGGGGCATGTTAGTAAGTATATCACATTTTCAGTGTTGCAATTGCTGAACGATTTGAGTTGCCATGGTTTGTTTGTCCCAATGTCCACTGTCTTAGTGTTCTTTGTAAGACTACATGATTGGCATCCGCCGCAGGAAAAATGGCCTACTGCGGGTGGTTGATCCCAAAGTCTAAGTTGTTCTATATTCTCATTGGTGGTCATCTGGGCATGGACTAGTTCATCTCGGAAATTTTTATTCCGTTTATACGCAAACAGTGGGGGTTCCCAGTGTTTTCCAGCGCTGTTAAGTATGTGCCATCTTTTTTGAATGATTTTCTGAACTGAGTTTGAAATTGGGGTGAAAGTGGTGACGCAGACTGGTCTGTTGGTTTTGTCTTTCTCCACGTCTTCCAAAAGTGCATCCCTTGGGTTGTTTCTAGCTCTTTTGTTAGCCTTCTTCACCAGTTTTCTAGGGTTATGGCGTTCAATCAGTTTTTTCTCGAGTTGTTCTGCCTGTTCTGCGTAGGTCTCTTTCACAGAACAGTTTCTCCTGATACGGAGGAACTGCCCAACGGGTAAATTCTGTTTGAGGGCTTTGGGATGATAACTCTCATACAAGAGTAGGCTATTTCTGTCGGTAGGTTTGTTATGAACCTTGGTTGTTATCCCCTCGTTAGTGAGTGTTATATCCAAGTCCAGAAAAATTGCGTGGTTTTTATTGATGGTATGAGTAAATTTGAGATGACTGTCTTGTAGGTTAACCCAGTGGACGAAGGCTGTTGCGTTCTCTTCTGTTCCATTCCATACAATCAACACGTCATCTATGTAACGTTTCCAAATCTTTATGTGGTTTTGAAATGGGTTCACTGCATTGTTGATGAAATCATCTTCAAATTGCTGGACGTATAGACAGGCCAAGCTAGGAGCGAATGTGCTCCCCATCGAAGTGCCCGTTACTTGGTGATAGATGACCTGTTCAAATTCAAAGAAATTTTCTGTGAGGGCCAGTTCGGCGCACTCCATGACAAAATGTTGGGGGGTAACAAAATCCCACTCCCTTCGCAAGATGATGTTCTCCACGACCTCCAGTGTTCGTCGTTGCGGAATACTAGTGTAAAGGGCTTCGATATCCATCGTTATAAGCCAGTCATTCGTGGTGTCAACCTCCAAGTCTCTTAGGAGGCATAGGACATCTTTTGTATCCTTTAGGTATGATTGTGTTTCTTTTACAATGGGCCGTAGGAACCAATCGCAAAATTGGGACAGGGGTTCTAGCACCGATCCGATGCCTGAAACGATTGGTCTACCTGGCGGTGGCATATGTCCCTTGTGGATCTTGGGTAGAATGTAGAAGCGCGGCATCCTAGGTTCTTCGTTGATTAAGAAATCAGCTTCTTGCTTCGTTATCCAGTTGTTACCTAGGGCTTCTTCCACCATGTTCTTAATTTTGATCTTAATTGGGCCCGTGGGATCCGTTTGGTGTATGGCATAGCTGTTTGTATCTGCTAGCAATCTTGTACACTCATCTCGGTACATCGTGAGGTCCATCAGGACAGTCGCGCCCCCCTTATCTGCTGGTTTGATAACGACATCATGGTTGTTTTTGAGTGCTAGTAGGGCCATTCGTTCCTTCCCTGAGAGGTTGTTGAACCCTTTGGTGTTAAGGAAGTCAATGTTTTCTATATCCCTGAGCACTGCCTGTTCAAATGTCAATATTTGGCATGAAATGTTCTGATTTGGAGGTTGGAAGGTGGACTTTTTCCGCAGCCCGGTAGATTTCCTCTTATCATCATCAATTTCTGTCGTGTCTCCAAAGAAGTCTCGAAGCTTAAGTTTCCGAAAAAACTGGGCCAATTCCATATTAAGAGTGAAGGGGTCATTTTTGGGAGTGGGGACGAAACCTAGACCTTTGTTAAGAATGGTTTCTTCATCAGGGGTTAGAATGTGTGTGCTGATATTAACGATATTGGTTAGTCCCTGCTTGTTGAGGGCATCTCCATTCTCCCTCTGCTCCTGGTTGTTACTCCTTGCGGTGGTTGTTGGTCCTCCCACTGGACCCTTGTGTTTCTTCTTTTTTGTCTGCCCCGCCCTCTGCCTCTGCCTTGGAATAAAAAAGACGGTGGGCCTGGATGATAACCAAAGCCCGGTGGAAAGTAGGGCTGTTGCCAATAGCCAAAGGGGGGAGGAGGTTGGGGTGGTTGTGGTTGAGGTACTTGCATCAGGGGTTGGTACCCAGACGGTTTCCCATAGTGTGGTCCTGAGCCTTCGTCACTGCTGGAGTCACTTCTCTCTTCTCCAGAGCTGAACGTCCAGTTCTGGGGAGTGGGTCGGAAGCGTTGTTTTCTCCCCGATTGTTGTGGAATTGGTTTATTGTAATGTTCATCCGTCACGTATGGGTAAACTGTTTCTTTACTGAACTTTTGTACATCTTTTTTCAGTTTAGTCAGCTTGGATTGTGTTAGATATTCTTTGTATTCTAAGTGTTCTTTATTAATTTCATCCAACTTCTTTTTAAAGACTGACAGTTGTACTGTAGTTTTCAGTTTGCCTTCGCTCTGTTGGATCTCGACTAGGAGAGCATCTGCTAGTTGTCTCGCAGTGTTGATAATGAGGATGAGCCAATCTTTTGTGCATTTCCACGCAATGCTGGACCAATTGATTCTAAATTCCTTATTATTAAGGAATAATCTGGGTTCGTTAGTGACAATCAATCCCCTGGGTGCCGTATTTTTCCGGAGATATTCTGTCATAAACGCCCCATGTAGGGCTGTGCGAATTTGTTCTTTTTTCTTTGAGGATAATGCTTCCCACTCATCTGAATTATGCACTGTTTGCGTCACTATGGTCTCCGCTAGTAGGGATGGTGTGTTTAAAATCTCTGCTAGGACTTCTTCCCCAAATGAGAGTTCGGTATCCATACTGGATAATTAGGGTAGCGTTGAGGATAATCCCAAATCGATCCTTATCATTTGAAAGGACAGTGTCAGAAACAAAGGTGACTGTAGTAGTTCTTTTCTGTTTACAAAAAGTTTGTATAACAGAATAAATCCCTTGTACTGGGAAGGTGACCCCTTAATTTGTTCCCACAGCCATCAGCTGTACGTAAGTTAACACACAAAAAGTCTCCACTGGATCTGTGGAGGAGGGAACTAGAGGCATAGGGGTTCTAGGAGCTGGCAGCCTCCACTATAACTGTTTACCACAAGAAGCCGCTCCTAGTGTGATAACCCAAACGGAGCCCTCACTCATAATTTGGTCCTGATGAATGCCACGGACCCAATTGGGCCATTCCGGCAGAAACATGTTGACCACACATAAAGACGGTTAGGGGACACTAACTACCCCACGCACCGTCACACATAGTTTTTAATATCATATAGTTGTCAATCACATTAAAAATCACTTTTTGACCACTATAATGATTTTTAACCCCACTCACTTTTTCACGGGCCCCCACTCAGTCATTTAGAAAGTGCATCCTTGTCGTCAAGTGTATGCCCGCCCTCTATCAAACGAAGGTTTTAGAGGGCGAGGACTGGTCAATGATGAAGCATGACACCAGGTGGTGTGTGAGACCAGTCCGCAACTTTTTGTGAGATGCCCACACCTACGACGTTCCTGTAACTCGTTTGGGTTATCACACTAGGAGCGGCTTCTTGTGGTAAACTGCTGCAACAGAGTAGCAGCCACCCACCTGCACCTACACGTGGCACCAGTTCCCATCCTGAATGCAGTTCTAAAAAAATAGTGCACTGTGACAGTCTGGCATTGTGCTTTGTTCAGTTTATTTCCTATTTGCGTGATGTAACCGCCTAACATGTGCACCCAATGAACATAGGTTTTTGTGTGATTAACAGGTTGTCTATCAATGTTTTTTCAACCCTGCCATTAAAACAAATATAATTTTCAACATTCAATTACTTGTTGTGGCATTTTGTGTGAGTACTGTGTTAATGGGCACGTCTTACCATGCAAAGTAATGACTGGCTAAGTGGTCCCTGTGCCTTCTCCCCTTGGATGCTCTGCTTGGCTACTGGGCAGGTGGGCCAGGGTCACCATCCTCTGAGTCCATTCTGGTCACCTCAATGGGTAAGCCTCTCCTGAAAGCAATGTTGTGGAGTATGGCAGAGGTTGCCACAATCTTGCAAGCAGTCTCGGGCGCATACTATAAGGAACCCCCACTCTTGTGCAGGCACATAAAGTGCAATTTGAGGAGACCAAACAACCGCTCGATCACCGACGGGTGTGACTATGTGCCATGTTGTACCACCTTTCATGTGGGTTGTTGGGAGACAGGTAGGGTATGAGGACCCATGGCCTCAGGACATACACACTGTCACCTGATAAAACAGGGAGTAATGAATGGGATACAACATTTAAGTGTTGTAATTACTTTGCAGTACCTAGAAGGTAACCTTCATCAAAATCCCCTCTTCTTAGTTGCGGGCATATACCACTGTGCCTGAATATGTAGGAGTCATGGGTGCTCCCTGGATATTTTACCACAATATCTGTGATCATATTGTGTGCAATGAAGACAGCTTGGATTTTTAGGGAATGGGTGTTCTTGCGGTTCCTTAATAGGTATTCCAGACAGGAGAGGGGCCATATATGCACATGGGTCCTGTCTATACAGCCGATTACCTGTGGGAATCTGGCTATCCCGTAGAATTGCAATTTCACAGTTTGCAGTTCCACATTATTCCTGTTCAGGTAAATGTGTTGGTGTATGAAGAGGAGCATGGTGTCTAGGAAATTGTGAATAAAAACGTGAAAGCGTGATCTGGGACACCCCTCCGGACACTGCTATCACATTTTGGTAACTGCCACTGGCCAGTAAGTTAAGAGAGCACAACACCTGGACATGGGTGGGGATTGCATTGCTGCGCTGCATACTGCTTTCAAGGTGCGGCTTTAAAGTGGCTATTAGATCCAAGATCACATTACTACTCAGCCTGTATTGTTCATAAATCTCTTCCTCTGTCTTCTCAAACATGGTCAGCCTGACTCTGAATATAATCCCCTGTTTCCACCTCCTCTGCTGAGCAGCCTCTTCACTATCACGTACAGGGCACCCATTGTGGAAGTCCCTGATGTATTCTGGGGTTGTTTTTATACGTTGGGCCCTGGTACCACCTGTTTTGAGATGGTGTTGAATTGCATGTGCATACGGGTCATTTTGCGACTATTAGCAATTTGCGACTCACTTCTACATACTGTTTGCGACTCGCAATTAGGGATTTCCTAATTGTGACTTGCAAAATCCGGTCACAAAATTTACCGACTTGAAAACCGGTCGTATCGTTATTTTCACTTTGCGAATGCTTGTCATACATTGAGCATGACCGTTTTGCATTCGCAAAGTGAATACGACTGATTTGCGAGTCGCAAAATGGTCATGCATGCGGTCCGTAGTGCTATATTTTAATGCAAATTGCATTTTGGACTTTAAAACGTATTTAGCAATAAAAAATAAACAGTGCCACAAATAAGAGCAGCTCACGTTATGCTAATTTGTGTTGTTCCCGGACTCCCAAAATAAATTTTGCATCAAACATGGTGCAATTACCCCATATGGCAATATGGCATAATTTTGGAGATTTCGTTTAGTAAGCGTAATGCAAAATTCATGAAATTACACAAGATTATGCTGGTTTATTAGAAATTTTGCCCGGGCTTAAATTAAACCAAACCGATTTACCCATGCATGTTCCTCATCAGGGCCATTCCACTTGTCAGGTCTGTCAAACAGTTTCTTGAATACCCCTGTGTCGACCATATTACAGCAATATATTCAGGCCATCAGCTGAAATCTGGAAAACTTTTATCTATCATCTGGTTGGAAGAGAGGAAGAAGAGTGCAAAGTAGAAACAGATGGAAATAATAATGTTTAATGCCGCATTAATTTGTGGAAGAATGTTACCTCAGAATCTAGAATTTCCTCTAGATCCCTCACCTTTTGGATTGGTATTAACAGTGCTCCAAGTGTAGAAGCATATACAAAGTGGTAACGGTTCTTTCAGGTACCTTCAACAATTTTTGTTTTAGTTTCACAAAGTCACAAAATAGGTTCTTTCATCAAGTGGTCAACATTAGTCAGGTCCTCTATGATGCTAATTCAGTTAATTGGATGTAGATCAGAGTACTATCCACTTATATCTGAAATTGAAGATTGTGTTTTTCAATTAACTGGCCAAAGGGCTTATAAAAGTTTCAATATAGTGAAGGTAAGAAGTACTCCTGGGGTACTAATGATATAACCAGCATGTTATTGCTGTGTAGTTGTCCTCTGCTTGTGTGTTGGCTCACTCTCATTTTGGCTTACAAGGTATATGCCCCTCTCATTAGGTCTACATCCTTATTGGCGGTCATGGAGTAGGTTGCTTTGTTCCACGTGTTTCTGCAATTGAGTAATGACTTCACTTTTAAAGATGCGGGCCCGATTCGTAAACGAAATGTACATGTGAAAATCTTCACACACATAGATTCCTGTCTATGCATAGGTAGAGATCTTCCCCAGATGGTGTCCATCAATTCAGGGCAGAAACCTCCACCTAGTTGTAAAATGTATGTGTCCCCATCATGGAAAGAAAATTACAACTGTGTTCTACTGTAGGGCTGTTGGAGGAGTTATTCGCCCTGGGGGTGGAGATTTCTGTGGCTGGAATGAAGAGTTTGACCACGGTGGGGGCGGTGGGAGGGTAAAGGAATAGGGAAACACCGTACACATGACCCAAATTCCAAACACACACATTAACTCTCCGAACATATATATGCAGCACACACTCTATGCTCTGCCCTCTTCCCTTGGACTGCATAATTAACAGATCATCGCACATCAATTAAAGGATCCAAGATGCAGGCAGCAAGAAAGAGAAACTTCATTGAGAAGGAGACAGACTTTGTATTTTGGAGGAATGCACTTTGGGGGAGGCTCAAGAAAAAGTGTCAGAACAAGAGGAGGTGGGTGAAGAAGAACATTACTAGGATGCAGGTGGTAAACACTCTTCCTGGAAGTTGGCATAGATCTTGTCTCCATCTCATATCTCTCAAGGACCATGCTCCCATCATGCAGTATGTCATTGTGCATGGAAACCCAGCATCAGACCGGGTACCAAATTAACCCCTCACTTGCAACTAGTTTTAGTATCAACACTCAGCTCACTCTGTCCTCTCTACTCTTCACAAATAGGCGGACTCACACACTCATCTGCCGATCTAGCAACACCTTGCACTTACTAAGAGAATTTGCTTAAACTTACTTAAAGTACACCTAACCAACCTACTCACTAACACGTTATTAAATCCTCTCTCTCCTCCTCTCTTCTCTCCTCCTCAAATAACAGTTTTTCAAAATGAGGGGTAAATCAACAAAGATTTTTACTTATATAGTGAAACAAATGTTTTTTGGTGTAACATGATTTCTTATTTGTGCAGGATGTCTGTGATTGGTTGCTATTGCAAAGAGTTTCACATGTTGATGGGTGTGGTGGAGCATAGCCTTGTATGGTTGTCCATGTGCGGAAAAAGGCACTCGAGAGTGTGCCTCAAGCACAATTTTCATGCAATTAATATTCTTAGCATGGGCACAACTGACGACATAAGGCACAATTTTTTAATTTGAGGGTATTTGGAGGTGTGGGATTTCCAGCAGCACTACTGGATTTTTAGTAAATATGGGCCTGCGTTTTCTAACATTTGTTTATTTATAATAGACAGAAGCCCATATCGTTTTGTCAACAGATATACATGTTTCTGGGCAATTCTTTAAAGAAAGATTGATTCCCTCCTTTCTTGCTTCGTAAAAACATGTTCATCCAGTAAACTCTATTTGTTACCATTCTTCGTGAGAAGGTTGATGTGTACTAGTTCAATGTTTAATCCTGATTATTCCGTGGCTTTTCCACAGGTTAGGATCTAGATCCTAGGTACTGCACAGAACAACGCTGTGTAGTCAGGGCAGATTGTCCAAAGGAGCTTGAGATCAGAGTTTACAAAGGCCTTCCCCATTCCTATCCTTCTCTTCTCTCCTTGATGCCCATTGCATGATATCCGGACTGGAAGCATGGACTTTGTGGCTCTGCCTCTTATTGAAATGTATGTTATGCCTTTTTCAAGTCCATTCTGGATCCAAAGACGCATTTCATACAACAACAAATAGGAGAAAATCACTTGTGAGATAAACAACAGCCACTTGCATTCTGTTTGTTCACGTTGTTCTCGTGCTCCAGTTTCAAGATTTTACCCAAACGCAATCTCAATTGCATAAAATGATGTCTAGGCATATTTTTAGGCATTTCTGGTGTCAAGCGCATGTACATTACTGGACGTTATGTGAGATTATGTCAGCATAATCAAATTTTCTCCCGGGCCCAGTATAAAGCAAAGAAAAAACAGAGTGTTGGATCTGACCCATGGTGCAGGGTCACCTCAGATTTTTGTCGTTGTTTGCTGAAACCGTTTTTGTTGACATTAGGACTCGGCACACTATACAACTGCTAATTTGCGGTAAAGTGCCTGTGAACTCACTTGAAAAAATTGCAAAAGTGGTATACACCCGATTGGTCCATTTGATTTACTTGTAAGTCCCTGATATAGGGTACTACATGTATCAGGGCTGGTAAATCTCATGCTATTAGTTGAACTGTAAAACATATCTCAGGCCTGCCACTGGAGCATTTACTGTAGCTTGAAACTGCCATTTTGACCTGGCAAAATAAACCACTTGCTTGGCCTAAACCATCCTTTTTAATACTTTAAAGTCACCCCTAAGGTGCATACATTTAAGAAGTAAAGCATGTGTACTTCGGTTTTATGTGTCCTGGTAGTGAGAAACTCACAAAGTTGTTTTTCACTGTAGCAAGGATTGCCCCCATAGACTAACACTGGGTTACCATAGTACCCTTAATAAGTGATCACTTCAGATTGGAAGCAGATAGAGAAATCCTTCTTGCACTCATTTAAATTGTGATATAAAATTCTATGTAGTGGTAAAGTCAGATTTTAATTTGCTATTCTGAAAATGGCACTTTTGGAAGGTTGGTATTTTTCTACCTAAATTCAATGTGCCTTTCTGCCAGTGTCCAGGGTCATATGACTGTTAATTGTTGTCCTGTTGTATCATGTTCCTTCTAGACACAGGAAGAAAGGGCCTAGAGTGTGAGGAAGGGTGTCCCTCCCCTGAACAAAATGGCTTGGGGTATTGTATCCAGCCCTTCCCCAGCTTCAAAGGGTAGCCTAAGGGCTGTACCCTCCTTCTTCCTGACTTCAGAAGATGCCTACCCTGTCACTGCAACGGCAGGTCACATCTGGGCCGGCCTGCCTTCCATTTGTTATCTAACACAGATTGAAGTCAGACCCAAGAGAAGGGGAAGAAGTGACCAGAACCAGTTAAGGTTGACAAAACTGACATACTGGCTGGCATTGGGTATAAAAAGGGCACCCTCAGAACTGGACCGGGGATGATTCAAAAGAAGGCATGCCCTGCTGTCAGAAGAAATAAGGCTGGACCTGTTTGCCCTGAACTAAGGATCCTAGTAGGGACTCCAAGGGTCTGTTGGCTGGCTTCTTGTCAAAGCTGCAGGGACACAATGAGCTTCCAGAGGACTCCCCTGCAATTATCCAGCTAACCGGCAACAACTGGACCTGCCTGGACCCTTCTGCTGGTCTTTGCTGGAGTGAGCCCTGGCCTTCAGAGTTGCCTTCCCTAGTCCTGGAACTCTGACTTGTATCAGAGTGTAATCCCCCAACCTAAAGATTACAAGAACTACACTACAGGTGTAAATTCAGAGGTTCTGGACTCTTCATGTTGAAAAAGAACTGTCCCTGGTCTCCTCACGAACGCGAGCGGAACTCACCAAGGCCAACACAGA
This sequence comes from Triturus cristatus, assembly GCF_964204655.1. Taxonomy (NCBI): domain Eukaryota; kingdom Metazoa; phylum Chordata; class Amphibia; order Caudata; family Salamandridae; genus Triturus; species Triturus cristatus. The sequence goes on from NC_140589.1 coordinate 1,727,775,096, forward strand.
ACCTGCATTCGACTGCTGACGCTACCTTCCCAGCCACAGACTCCAGACTTCACCCATATGGGGCTCCTCGTGACGACAATAATTGCCCCATGTTTCCCGCCAATGTGAAGCTCTGACCAGCAACCAGCTCTTCATGCCATAAACCATCCCCTACTGTCCCCTGCCAATTCTGGCAGTGATTAATGCATATAATACTAGATTGCTACTGTGTTGCACTCTACCACTGAACATTATCATTTGTCCTTCAATAGTTATGGTCAGGTTAATCATTTGAGCTAAGCAGATGCTGATTTGTATCCAATAGTCACAAAGAACATGCCATCAAATAAATATGGCTTATAACAGAAGTAAAACTTGGATTTGCACTGTTGCATTGTATATTTAGATGCCACTGGAATAGAGACCCTCTGGTAGGGCCTGGTGGATTACTTCCAAAGGGATTTGTTTTCCACTCAACCAAAATACTTATCTACCCCTCTAGTAAAGTCTTCCTCTAAATGATAATAAAAGTTGGAAATAGAAGGTATGCTAGCCATAGAAGTACGCAAAAATCCCTGGAATTTCCAAGGGAATCTGATGATGGTAGAAATAATGCCTGATTTGAAAAATCTTGAAAGATCCCTGCTCTGTAATATTGATTTCAGATGATATCCGATACAACGATTTGAAGTTGGTATCATCGAATGGCTGATATGCATGTGATAATTAAGAGAATTTCCATGGTAGTCAATGTCCACTATGGAATATGGCAAGTAGTGGAGGATGGTACCAGATGGAGGAAAAAACTCATGTAAAATTGGAACATGACAATGCCTTCTATCATACTGTAGGACCTGGAAAATATAAAACTGGGTCATATAAAATGAACCGCTTTAAAAAATCTGTCGCACAAATATTGTCAAACTATCCCACCTATCAGAAAATAAGGCATTGAAATATATACTTTCAAATGGTCTGACCAAGTTTGGATGGATAAATCATGTTCCGCCTAGAGGCCATTATTAAAGCTGGGCCTGGTTCAGAAAGTTATTGCGTTCTACTGAAAGCCCACAAACAAAGCTGGATGTTTGGAAGTGCCTAACGTCTCTGAAGAAAATGCAGATGAATGTACCAATTTGCTTGTCCAGCCTTTTTATGACTCTGTATAAAACTAGAAATTACGGCATCCACTCTGTTGGAAAGTGAAGCTGGGACAAACAATGGTAAAGCCCAATAAACAGAAAATAAATAAGTAGCTAGGTGCATTTTGCTCTTGTTTAAGTAGTTTTATACATTCTTTTAAATGATGGCAATATTTCAATCTGAAATATCTGAAAACTTCTCAAGGGAGACTGACCAAATATTTTGGTACATCTACAATGCATGCATCATCTAACTGAGCCCCCAGTCAAATTCTCTGCAAGTCCTTCAATTGCTACTAAAGATTCTGTGTGTTTAATACTGAATACTGCCACATGGTCTGCAAATGCAGTGGCTTTCACAAGGATCCATGCAATGTGGATGCGAATAACAGAGTGACTTAGTTTGAGCTGCTGTAAAAATGGCACAATATGCAAATATACAATGAAGGTGACAACGGTTGTCTCTGGTGTGTAAAGAGTTCACACTTAGAAAATCATGCCCCTAAGTTGTTGGTTAAGGGCTCTAATCTACTCAACACACTTACCATTCATTCTCATGCTTGCTAAGACTTCCCAACAAAAACATCCATGGCACATGCTTAATAGCTTTCTCTCTGAATCTAATAACATCATCATTAATGACTCTTGAATTTCCTCAGCTTCATCTAGTAGACACTTAGAAAGGTTGGCAGGTTCTGATATTACCTTATAGAGTTCAACTTGAAGTCTGGCTGGCCCAGATGCTTTGCAACGGGTTCAGGGTTTATAGCCTCCTCTACGTTTTCCTTTGAAATATCTGATTCCGGGTTATCAACATCTCTTCGGTCTAACACCAGAAGACTAATTTATGCAAAGTGTGCCTGAAACCAGAGCCAAGCCCAGTGGCTTGGCCACTGCAATGATCAACATAAAATTCCTAGTAGAAGAGAGATGCTGGTTACCAGGCAACATGTTGCCTGTGTTCTGGCAGAGTTTTGAGCAAAATCCTCCTCTCGTCAGTTGTCAAATAAGCTAACGGGTATGTGCAGGATTCCCCTTGCTTGTAACGAACTGAGCTTCCTCAAAAACGATTTCCTGATGCTTTCATTTTTGTTTATTAGTGCTCAGCGTCTCTTGGCTCCAACCTGCTTCAGACACTTCACAATCCCGCTGGTAGGATCCATGCAGCGTACAGTAGGGATAGCAGGCTGAGGCAGATGAGTGTCCTATGATGCACTATACTACCCTCAGCATCAGGAATAAACACAAAGCCTGTGATGGTTCTGCCTGTACTTTGTATTAATGTGCCCCTGAACCTCTTCTGTAAGGTCATAATATCAAGAAGGCTCATCAAGAATTAAAGAAAGTGGGCATATGAGATTCAGGAGAAGCCTTTGGGAGAGAAACAAAAGCCCAATCTGGTCGCACCATGGAGCTCTCTTAATTTGTTCCCTACTTGTATTTGCAGCGTTGACATGTACAGTGAGATAAGGAGAGAAGTGGGCAGTGAGGGTACTTACCTCTCTAGAGTTTAGATATGTATTTTACACAAGTACTAAATAAATTACAAAGAGATAAATATCCCTACTAGGAAACCTGCTGTGAAATACAACATATAACATTTTACCATTACTAATTTGTAATCCAGAGGTAATTATCAAATGTTAAGCGAACTTTGAGGAACTTTCTTAATTATTTCTATATTTTGCACTCACTTTTGCTAAGTCAGGCATGGGCATTATCACAGTCCTTGATGGATATCTCAGTTTATCTTGGTCATCATTTATGTGGACAGTCAACAGCAGTCTAATGTTGTACCTCTCAGTCTATCAAAATCAAAATAGAGGGTCCCTGAGAAATAACTTTTATGGAGAAGAATCCAGGGAAGGATAATATAACAACAAACAGAACAACAAACTTCTCCAATTTGCTTACTAAGGAAGCAATATGTCTACAAAACTGTTAGACTTGGGGGTCTCTAGTTGGCACAGGTATGCACTTGTGACAAATAGGGACCCTTGCCTCTAGTCAGGGTAAAGGGGTACACTCCTAAAATAACCCCTGCTCACCCCCTTGGTAGCTTGGCACGAGCAGACAGGCTTATCTCAGAGGCAGTGTGTAAAGCATTTGTGAACACATACAGTAATCAAGTAACAACACTACAGATGGACACCACACAGGTTTTATATAAAAAATAAGTATTCTTTATATAGATTTACCACAAGACCATAAACAACAAAAATCCACAATACGGTTACTTTAAGATGGTAGACTTTAGGTTAGCTCTCTTTAGTTCTTAAATGCAACACTTTAAGTCAATGTACCTTTAGCTGCGACACGCAGGGCAACGAAAGTGTTGCAATGATGTTGAAGCGATGAAAGTTTTGGTGCAAAGAAATAAAGATGTGAAGATCTTCCAGATGCGGCACGCTTTCCCGATGTTGCGAGAAGACTCGATTCGATGCGTCAGCTGCAGCGGCGGCACCACTCTACACGATGCGACGACAGCGGCTTTGACGGCGACACTCTTCTCCGACGTTGCGAGACGCTTCCGCTCGATGCGACAGCTTGCAGCGGGTCCACACTTTACGTGATGCGACGACAACAGCTCCGACGGTGGCACGCTTCTTCCTCGACGCAAGGCACTTTTCTTGATGCGGTGCAATGCGTCAGCTACGATGGTTGCGATGGCGACACGCTTCTTCGGCGTTGCGAGACACTTCTTCGATGATGCGAGATGCTTCTGCTCGATGCGACATCTGCAGCGGCGGCACACTTTTACGCGATGCGACGACAACAGCTCCAACGGCAGCACGCTTCTCCTTCTTGAGTCGCGCTTCCAGCTCCTTGCGACACGCAGTCCCTCAGAAGGCCCAAAACAGCAGCAGGCACTTCCAAAGAACTCTGGGGAGCTGGGGGTTGAAGTCTGTTGTCCCTGAGACTTCAGCAGGAGGCAAGCTCTTTTCCAAGCCCTTGGAGATCCTTCACAAGTTGAGCAAAAGTACAAACAAAGTTCCTTTCTCCTCTCTTTGGCAGTAGGCAACCCCTGCAGGCCAATCTCCCAGCTTCAGGGATAGTCTCCCCTCAGTTTCTTCCTGGTTCCTCTCCCCAGCAGAGGTTTCTTCTTGTTTTCCCAAAGTGATCTAAATTCTTGGGATCAAGGTCCCAATACTTATACCCCAAAATCCTTTGTCCTCTGAGGGCAGAGGGGCCTTTGCCTTGTTCCATCCGGTTCTGGTCAGTCCTGGAGCACTTTGTTTACCTGACTCCTTCTTTCCTTTCAGAGTGCAGAGCAGAGACATCAGACGCACCACAGGAGGTGGAGCCAGCATTGTGGAGGGAAGGCACAGCCCTATTCAGGTCCCAGGTGCAACTCCTCCCTCCCATCTAGATGCAGATCTCTCTATTCACCACTGGGCTACCTCACCCTGTCTCCTGGAATTCCACAGCCCTGTCACTCAAACTCCAGACAAGGAGTACACAGCCTAGAAGAGGCAGGTTTGAATGGTTAGACAAGAAAATACCTACTTTCTAAAAGTGGTATTTTCAAACACAGAGGGGCCGATTCCGATCCGGGTCGGAAGGGCACCGAACGCGATCCAACCGGAAAAACTACAAGCCGTACGCGTGTTTTCCACCCGACTCATACAGCTATACGAGCGAGCAAGTACGATGCGAGCTACATGAAGTTCACTGAGTGAGTCGTTTCAAGGTCCGAACCGCTCCGTACGTCTCGGCCGTAAGGTAACCGTGGCGTGCAATGGATGCGATTTACGACCGAGCCAGTACGATGCACATGTCGGACAGCCGGTGCGAGCCGGACAATCCGGCTCGCAAAACGTCCGGGAAGTTGCCTTTGGGGGTCTGCGTCGGACCCCCTGACACCCGCAGCCCTACAACTCAGACACAAGGAGAGACCCAAGGGTCCCCCCAACAGAAGCATGTACGGTGCGGATGGCACTGACGCGTACCCACTGTAGGGGGCGCCCTTGTGCGAGACGTACCCATTCAGTCAATGGGAGCCCATGTACGCGTCGTATGACCGGCTCCCATTGACTTCTATAGGTGTCCGACGGAACCGAGTCCGGCAGCATACGGCCGCATCGTACTCGCTCGGTCGGACTGCAGGACACCGGCTCGGTCGGAAAACACTCCGGATCCGGCTCGGTCGGAGAGCTTTCCGATCGGAATCGGCCCCAGAATGTTAAAACCAACTTCACTAAAAGATGTATTTTATCATTCTGAGTTCAGGCATACTAAATTCGGATTTTTACCATGTTTCCTGAGTCAGTTAGGATTATAAGATGTAATAATCAAACTGCCCATTCTGGCCTATGGAGAACAGGTAGCCTTCCAATAGTGAAAAATGAAAATGGCTGTAATTCACTATTAGAACATGCCACACACACCAGGGCATGTCCTACCTTATCCTTACAATGCACCCTGCCCTTGGGCCTACCATAGGGGTGTCTGATATGAAGAAAAGGGAAGGTTTAGGGACTGGCAAGTGGGTGCACTTGCCCAGTCAGCATTACAGCACCAGACTGCACGCAGGCTCTGCAATTTTGAAAAATAATGCCCTTGTGAATTCCCATAGAAGCCCAGGTTCTGGTGTGAACCTGGGCTTCTATGGGAATTCTCAAGGGCATATTATCAAGCCCATTATCGCTTCTTTAGCAGCAGTTTCCTGACGCTAAAGCGGCGATAATGTTATTGCCTTCCTTGATAATATGGCCTTTTGTCTTCTTACTCTTTTCACTAACACTCTTCTTTTAGGGTGCCACTAATCTCTACTTTTGTAGTTTATTCAGCAAAGCTTCAAGCTTCCAATATTGTTGTACCCCAAGATGTAATATCATTATGGGATTTTCTTTTTGCCAGTACAGATGAGGAAAACACATACAAAGCGACCTAACTGTTGCCAAACACTTCTTCTGACAAAAAGTCAGACTAATTGGCTTTGCCACTGTGTGTTAAGATACAATGGTAAGACATTCACTCGCCAGTAAAATTCACCTCCCTTTTCCATTTTCCTGATTATAAAGGTGGGAGGTGCTATGGGGAAAGAAGGCACAAGGAGTGATTCCTGACGAGGCACCAAAGCACATTAGCAGATGGCTGGCACATTACACGATGGAAGAATACTTTCTTGAAAGCAAATTAAATTACATTGTGGCCTATGCAGGAAGCACTTTTGTGTCATACATTATCAGAACAGTGTGGTGCTCTTATTTTGTCTTAAGACCACAGTATGTGCTAGATATAGTCAGTCATGGAAGATGCTCCATTTATTCTCCGGAGTGACAGGTAAGCGAGCCACAAGCATGCACTGAATTCAGCCAGCCATGGTAAATCATCTGCGTCCATCAAGGACTGATGAGGAGTAACACTCAAGCATTCTCCAGAGAATCCCAGACATAGACCGTGCTACATAGGAGTGACAAAGGAACACCCGACAGGGATGTAGTGGCTTATTTATTTATCTTTGCAGACTTACATAGTGCAAACTCAGCCCAAAGGCATTGTAGCCATCTATATGGGCACCAGTTACATTGCACGAGGGAATATTACATTTTTTAAGGCATGTGGAAATTAAGTGACTTGCCCAGAATCATAGGATACTGAGCCGACGCCGAGGATCAAACCTGGTTCCCAGTTCCAAAGTCAGCAGTACTTGCTGTAATGCAACATCCTCTCCCCTGGTTATTCTCTGGTTAAAGGCAGCCAATAGAGATTCTCAAAAGGGTACATCCAGGAGTGGCAGAAGAGTAGACCACAACAAGCATTAGTTACAGACAGCCAGTATAAATGCCCATGAGGGTGTATCCTGGAAACCACTAGACTGAATGCTTCATAGAATCATTGAGGATCAGAAGGAGACAAACATGCATGCCTGCACTGGATATAGTCGACATAGTAAGTATTGTAAAGAGTATGTCCTAAGAGGATGCAGCCTTGTTAATGTACTTTAAGAGCTACCCAGAAGTGATACTGTGGTAATCATCAAGCAGGCAATTACAGGCAGCCAGAGCCCAAAAGCCCATGTCTTACTGAGATCTACAACTACCCTTTCAATGAAGAACTCCAGAGCCCATCTGCCACCCCGTAAACTGCCCAATTCCAGCTATCCCTAGAGACAAGCTCACCAATATCCAAAGACTCTTCATCATCTCTGCATGCTTATTGACTCAACTGAGTGCCTCCTGGCCTTCATGAACGCCTCCCCTCCATTGTCTCCAGAGACATCCATGCTCTATTCCTTCTACTGACACCTCCATCACTCCCATTGATAGAAAATGTTCAGCCTTCCATGCCTCCATGTAGACACTCCACCTCCCGTCAATGAAGAGCCTGCAGCTCCCATACCTCGAATAAGACCCTCCACTGCCCTCTCAATGAAGAGCCTCGAACCCACTATGGATGCATCAGTCCTCCATTTTCTCCATAGTGGGGAGCCTTCAATCCAAACAGATCTCCGTGGAGATTGTTTAAGCACCCTCTATAGTTTATTTTTATTTTAAAAGTTTTATATAGCGCTAGCTTGACCCGTAGGTATCAGAGCGCTTTACATGCATACTGTAAAGAAAAACAGACGGAAATTGCATTACATAGTAGGCAGGCAGAAAGGAAGCAAAAACAGGGATAAAAAAAATACAGCATGGAAGATAAGGTGGTTAACACAGTCCGGTCACCAACTATCCTTGAATGATAAGAGAGAGGAGTAAACTCGGATATTGAAGTCTAGGTTAATTGACGTTGGTCAGGAAAGTATTTGTTAAGGAGATGGATTTTCTGGTCCCTTTTGCAACAGAAGAGGGAGGGGTTGCATCTGAAGACTCTAGGGAGAGAGTTCCACATCCTGGGAGCGTTGCCAGAGAACGATCGGTATTCTGTGGTTTTCTTTTTCAGTTTCGGAGGAATAAGAAGGAGTGAGTTGGAGCTTCTCAGCATTCTGGATTGATCTGCTCTTACCAGTTTGTTGTTCAGGTAGTTAGGGGCCGGAGAGTGAATGGTTTTGTGTGTGATGCAGGCCAGTTTGTAAATACACCTCCCTTCCATGGGAAGCCAGTTGAGGGAGTTGAGAGCTGGAGTGATGTGATTTAATCTTTTTACTCCAGATACGAGTCGAGCGGCCATGTTCAACACTGCCCTTAGGGGGGCTAGGTGAGCTTTTGGAATCCCTGTTAGGATGGCATTCCCGTAGTCGATTTTAGAGAGAACTAGGGATTGGACTACTGTCCTGAGGTCATCATGGGGAGGAAAAGGTTTCAATTTCTTGAGGTGTTTTTGGGGCATATTATCAAGGACGGCGTTAAAAATTATCGCCTGGTTAGCGGCAGGAAACTGCCGCAAAACCGGCGATAATGGGCTTGATAATATGCTCTATGGAATTCCAATAGAAGCCCATGTTCACACCAGAACATGGGCTTCTATGGGAATTCTCCAGAGCATATTATCAAGCCCATTAACGCCGGTTTAGCAGCAGTTTTCTGCAGCTAAACCGGCGATTATGTTAACGCCGTCCTTGATAATATGCCCCTTAGAGAGAAAAGAGCACTTTTTGCAGAGTTTTTGATGTGGGCCTCCAAAGATAAGTTCTTGTCAAGGGTGATGCCTAGAGACTTAACTGAGTCAGATAGGATGATGGGGCAGTTTAGGGCGACTAGATTCTTGAGCCACTCTTGGATTGGACGATGGTTGCTTTTTGGAGAGAATAGAATTAGTTCTGTTTTATCTGGGTTGAGCTTTAAGTGGTTAGCGTTGAACCAAGTTTGGATCTCGGTTAGAGTGGCATTGAGGTGTTGGATGTCGCTGGGAGACTTGATTTTGAAATAGATTTGGGTGTCATCAGCGTAAAGGTGGTAATTCACTCCAGCTTTTTTCAAGATGATTGTGAGGGGCTCCGTGAAAAGATTGAAGAGGGCCGGGGAGATGATCGAGCCTTGTGGGACCCCAAGTGTGACTTTTGTTGGCTTTGAGAGACAGGAGTTGATTTTAATTTGTTGCGAGCGGTGTTAAAGGAAGGAGGTGAACCATTTTAGTACTGTGCCATTGATGCCGGAGCGCTTCGACCAGGTCTCCAGAAGCGCTGGATGATTTACTGTGTCGAATGTCGCAGATAGGTCAATAAGGATGAATAGGCAGGCATCACCTTCATCTAAAGCCTTGTGAATATTGTCAGAGACGTTGAGCATAGCTGTTTCCGTGCTACAGCCTTTCCTGAATCCTGATTGAAAGGTGTCGAGGAGGTTGAACTCATCAATGTGTTTGTTGAGTTGGTGGAGAATGCATTTCTCCAATGTTTTTGCAAGGAATGGGAGGTTGGAGATAGGTCTGAGGTTGTTGAGATCATTAGGGTCGCCCCCTGGTTTTTTGATAATGGGTGTGATTTGTCCAAGTTGAAGGGAGTCTTGGACACAGCCTGAGGTGAGAGAGGCGTTGATGATTTTTGTCCAGAAAGGGGAAATGGTGTGGTTAAGTTCTTTTATGATTGTGGATGGGATGGGGTCCATAGTGTGGGAGGAAGGTTTTAGGTTAGAAATTATACTGAAAACCTCATTTTCCGACATTAGCTGAAAGTCGAACCAATGCGCATTGTTTTTTAGCTGGAAGCAGACCTGATTGCCTCTTTCTGAATAATCAGGGATGGTTATAGTGGGGCGTCAGGTTAAGTGGGAAGGAGGGTTAGTGGTTTGGATGAAGGATTGATCAATTTTCGAGACTTTATTAGTGAAGAAGGTGGCAATTTCTTCACAACGCTCATTGGTGGCTTTGATTTCTTGAGAGGGAGTGCAGTTAGTTTGGCTTTTGACAATGTTGAAGAGTTCTCTCGGTCTGTTTTTCGCCAGATCTAGTTGGCTGCAAAAGAAAGACGCCTTTTCACTGAAAATGTGTTTTTGTATGCTTGCCGAGCATATCTAAGTTGCACTAGGTGTAAGGTCGAGGGGTTTAGTCTCCAAGACCTTTCCGTTTGTCTGAGTTGATGCTTTTCCTCATTCAGATCCAAGTTAAACCAGGGTTTAGATTTGGTTTTCCTCAATTGTTTGAGTTTGAGAGGAGCTACTTGGTCTAGAACCTCTGTCATTTTTTAGTTAAAGTGTGTAGTGAGGTCATCGGCCGTCGATGATGAGGGTTGGAGTTGAAGATGGGCATGAATCCTGGATTCAAGTTCGGATAAAGGGATTGCTTTGATATTTCTGGTCCAGTGTTTGGGTTTGTCATCACGAATAGGTTGGTGGAAGACAAGTGCATCAATCTTGAACAGAATTAGGTGGTGGTCGGACCAGTCAATGGGGGAAATTGCATTCAGAGAGACCAGATCACTGTTGGTAATGATCGCATCCAGTGTTGCACCTTTGGTGTGAGTTGGTTTATTGCAGAGTTGTTTGAGGTTATATTTTTCAAGTAGGTTGGATAGGTTCTGGGCAGTGGAGTCTTCTGGGTCGTTCCAGTGGATATTGAGGTCACCCAGGAACACGTCTTTAGTGTCTGTCATGGCGAACCGTGATATTAGGTCTGTTAGTTCTTCGGGGAAAAGGGTACGCTCTCCAGGAGGATGGTAGATGGTGTGGAATTTGATGGGTGAGGTGCCCCTGGCAGTGAGTTCGACACCCAGGTATTCAAACAATAGGTATTCTGCAGGTTTAAGTTTGGTAATCTGTATTGTGGGTGATGGCTAGTCTTTCCCCCGTTTTGATCGGTTTGTCTTGTCTGATGATGGTGTACCCTGGAGGGGGGAGAATGTCAAGAATGGGGGTGGAGTGGACATTGAGCCAGGATTCAGTGAGGAGAGCGATGTCAATTTCTTCAGCGAGTAGAGCTTCAGCAATGTCTGTGGCGTGTTGTACTGCTGATCTGCAGTTGAGGAGCATGCAATAGAGAGGACGGGGAGCCTCAATGATGGGGGGAGTAAGGTGGATAGAAGAGTATTGAGCAGGAGGTCTAGGTGAGTGAACATTTTTAGTGATTCTGTTAGTGCCGATAATAACAGGGATGGGGAAAGGGGCTGACTTCTGGCTCAAAGCGAGGTAAGAGTCGTTGATCTCATCAGGTTTCGGTATCGAAAAGGGTTGGCGATCCCGGTTGGGTCGAAGTGTCTGACTCGCTGACAGACTGGATAGACGAGGGGTGCACTGTGGGGCCAAGGGAGCGGTATTGAGTGGGGTGGGAGGAAATCTACCCGGGGAGAGGGAGCACAGCGGCTTGGTCCTGTTGAGAAGATCTTGTTGTAAGTATAGGAAATCAGCAGCAAGGGAGTTAATTTTCAGCTCCATTCTGTTCAGTTGCTGTGCTATTGAGCAGAAAAAGTTTAAGATTTTAGGCAGGGGCAAAGAATTACTTGGGTCTTTGGGGGGAGAGTGAACAGGGGTCGGGGAGTGGACGGAATCAGTGGGGTTAGGAGAGGAGAAAGGTTGGACGCGGGGAGCCGGATTAGTAATGCTCCCATTCAAGGAGTTCAAAGGAGGAGTAGAGGGTCTACTGTCCAAGTGAGGAGGGAGAGAAATTTTAGGTAAGAAGTCAGAGTTCCGGGCAATGTCAATGAGATTATTGGTGGAAGCAGGTTGTGTATGTGGGTGTGCGACGGCGGAGGGGGAGCGTGTAGTGATAATAGGGGGGAACGAGTTTATAGGATGGGTGACTACGTTGGCCATGGGGATGTCACGGGGGTTGTCAGTGAGGTAATCGGTGGAGACCGGTTGTGTCTGTGGATGTGGGACATCGGAGGGAGAGTGTGCAGTGCTAGTAGGGGGGAGAGTGACCACTGGATTGGAGATGACGTTGGACATGGGGGAAGTAAGGGTCGGGGGAAAAGGGTCTGTGTTGGAGGAAGAGGTAGTTTGTGAGGGAGGGTTCAGTTTATATGGGGTCGAGCAGAGAGTGCCTGTGGGGATTTCGGTCGCGGGAGGGCAGAGGTTAGAGTCCGAGCTGTCAAGATCTAGATCGGTCTTGTGGTGTTTGTTGATTGTGAGTTTGTGGTTCCTGGTGTGCTCAGTAGATGTAATAGTTGTGGGTGTTTGGCGGCGGAGAGTAATGATAGGGGTAGTGTGATTATAGTGAGTGATGGTGGATGTCCATGAGTTGAAGAAAGGTTCTTCGGGTCAGGGAGATTGGATCAGTTCCACGTTATTCGTAAGGGTGATGGTGGGTTGGGGAGATATGGGTTGATGGCCCCGTTGAGTTAACAAGGGAAAGAAGTGTGAGGAAGTGGCGGTCAAAAGGGGTGAGGTGCGGGTCGGTGGCCTGTATGAGAATGGTTCCAGTTCTGTAGATGGAGATGGTGAGTTCTCCTTTGAAGGTCGGGGAGATGGTAGTGGAGATTTTTTCACCATAGAGAATGATTACTGACTTGGCGACATGAAGGTGAAGAGAGAAGGTGGTTTTCCATTTAGCCGGGCGATTTGTGTAGAAAATGAAGTTAGTTTTAGTGTTGCCGTTGGTCGCTGTGTGGTAGTAATCTACAATGAGTGTTTCCGGGTGTTGTTTTAGAGTACTATGCTTGAAGTTCTTTTTTGCATTACTGGTCATTTTGCCTGGGCAGTTAATGGACCAGGAGTTGGGTACATAGCGCACAAGATTCGAGTTCCGGGTGGGGTAAGGTGGGCGCATGGTTGAACGGTAGAAATTCCGAGATACAATCAGGCCGAAGAAGAAATGCCGAGGCACAGGCCGGAATCAAGCGTAAGGGAGGGTGGTAGTTATCATACAATTATATGCAGTATATACACTAAACTTTAAAGTGCCATATTAACTGCAGTGTAAAACATTTATAGCAGTGTATCTCCTAAATCACAAGAGGTCAGGGCCCCACCAACCATGTTTTTACAGTTCCTGCTGTGCCTTCGGGGGTGAGGGTGCAGTGCAGGCCCCAGCCTCTCAAGCCTGGGTGAGAACCTCAAGCGAACTCCAGGTCCGCACCTGGACCAAGTCTCGTCGGGCACTCCAGCCAGCCAAGCCCTCACCCGTCGGCAGTGCCACCTGGGCCACACTCGAAATCAAAGGCCCAGCCTCACCTTGAGCCACAGGCTATAGAAATTTGCCAACAGCCCATATCTTCAGTGATATGCTGCGGCCCCTTGCCCTCCATGGAGGCTATGCAGCCCTGCATGTTTGTGAAATACTAGAGTTCCTTACAGTGTTTGGCTGACATAGGAGGCCTCTAATGGCAGATATTAATGTGTGTTACTCTTGAAATTTGATGTACCATGCGAGGATCGCATCAGTGGAATCTCTTGGCAGGGAGTAGACCAGTCCTCGTGGTGTCCTGAGCCTCTCTGGCCTTATCCCTACCAAAACGGCTACAAGGGTCTTCCAGCACAGCAATTCCGCTGCTCAATGTGAAGGTTCACTGATGCAGGGAGTGTATGGACAGACAGTGTGCGATTGTCCACATCAAATTTTTGCACATTACATGATATAATGGCTGAATATGTAAGCGCTAGGACTTACCTCAAAAGTTGGCAAATTAACAAAAAAAACTCACAAAATTGTCAGAGGTCAACTTTGAACATTTTACTCAATTGTGCGTGGGATTCCCGCTCATATCTTTTTCGATAATACCCTTAAACCGTACTAAGATTTCATCCAGGTGTCTCTCTGCTGATAGTGCAAAAGTTCCTACCTGTGTGCATAAGTTTATACCTTTCTTATTCTTCCTGAGGTGAAACACTTATTCATTTCAAAGGTCCACCTATGTCAGGACTAATGTGGTTTGCATGATGTAGGGTTACTTTTAGGTGTACTCTTCATTGTTTTTAGAATGCTCTTGTAGTTCTATGTATTTTTGGTCCATAAATGTTTAGAGAAAGCCACGTTCATAAAACAACTAAAAAGAGATTATTCTTGACATATTGATGACAGGCTAAAATGCGAAATCTGAAACGTTGTGTGGTCTTTCACAATTATAACATGTTCTCCTCCAAAATTGTCTTTTTGAAGCTTTGATCCTAGTTGATCCAAAGCATGTGTATTTATTTTATATTCCAGAACCCTCTACCAGATTAAGTTGGACATGATAACAGTATCTGCCAGACTAGAGTTTGTATAATCAATACATTGTGTACATGCCAGCAACAGTGAGTGTTTGTGAAGCAGGAAGTCTTCCTAACTTGAGCTCCAGTTTAATTCCAAAAATCGCGCTGGTCTAAAAATGACTGTACAAATAGATGAGGTTAAAGTGAATGCAGTCTGGATGAGTCACATTACCAAATCAGTATGTCCCAGGGTATGACAGGAGAACACGAACTGCCTCAGCAACCACAAACGCACATAAAGGACACAAAGAAGCAAAGCCCCTAGAGCCTATTTAGAGCAACATGCAGCGAAGCAAAAATGCCACAGGGCCTGATCTGCAGCCTTTCCTACACACAGCCTCAGGACAAGTTATTCCCACAAAGGCTATCCCGTGGAAGAAAATAACAAAAAGGATACTCCCAATCAGGTATTAAACTTCCCTGAACAGCCTACGTTTTCCTGGATCGTTTTCTTTTTCTAAATAGGATTTTTCAATTGAGCGAAGTATAAATACAATCAAAATAAAACAAGGAGAACAGGAGGTATTTTTTAGCAGTTTATGCTTGAGGTAGGAGGTTTCTTCTCTTTAAAACGTTTCCAGCTGCCCATACAGTACATTTAATAAAACTGTTAGCTACCAGTAACAACTAAGGGCAATAACTAAATAGCCCAAGAGGGGGGCACTTGTGGTTACAAGACACTAGACAATTAAAAAAAAACAGAATCACTACATTTTGAACGTTTTATTTTGCTTGCTTTTCAATGATTTCTTCTTTAATTGATGTGTGAATAGCTTGATAAAAATCATACCGACTCATAAACCAACACCAAACGTGTTAGCATATAGCAGGTTCCATGGCCAACCCATGTGGGGCTGACAGCCTAAGACAGGTTAGGTGCAAGGACTGGCCAAAGGGAAGGCCCTACACCAAAACGTGCTGTCCACAACCTTCCAGCCCACTGGTATCCCACATGGTCTGGCCAATACCCGCCAGCACCTGCTGTGCACAGTCTTTATCCTATCAGGTGCCCAAAAGTGACCTGGTCATCCCCTGCTGTGAATGGCTCTTTTATGTTTGCCTCTCTTAGCAGATCACATGTTGGAATGTGAGATCCCTCTATTGGGCTTAGCGTGATGGCAGCCTTTCAAATGTCATGCAAATTCATTAACCAGAACCAAAGTTGTTACAAATAAACTCTTTATTGGCAACCCCACCCTCTTCCCAGCAACAGCTCCTTCTCTTGATGGATTTGTAAGCAAATCAATATACTATAAGTAAACTAAACATGTCACGTATCTTCCACATTTTGACACCTAAGCTATAAAGAAGAGAAATTATTTTTTGACCACCTTTAACTTTGCCTCTTTGCCACATCTGCTTGAAAACTGAGATTTCTGGCCTGGACTTCTATCGTATGTCATGCTGATTCATTAATTAGTGCCATTTAATAGCAATTAATGCTTCTTTGACCCTCATCATTTAACTCTGCCGCTCCATGGTGGATTTGCATGAACCTCAACATATCAAAGATAAGCTAAACAAGAAAAGGGTCTGCTAACTTCTGTGCAGATGTGATAATGCACTAAAATTATTAGCATGTGAATCATTTTGACCCCTTGCTATTAAATGGGCTCCTCTCATTTAATCAATATAAAACTTACCATATCAACAGGAAACTCAGCATGCTGAAGGTTTGCCAAATTTCATGAAGATTAGTAAAATGGTATCAATGTTATTAGGAAATAAGCACTTTTTTTTACTTCCCTTTTTAACTGTTCCCCCAGATGACTCATCACAAATTTCAAAATACTAGAAGTGAGTGGAACATATATACAGTATACAGGCAGTGATGGTGTCTGAGTAGTTATAGTTAGGTCAGAGTTTCCATTAAAAAGGCATTTTCATTTTTTTAATAACTTTGTGCCATTTTATGAATCTGCATAAATCTTGCTAAGAAAAAAGTGCATCCACTTTGGGTTCCTGATGAAAGGTGTCATGCAGATCTGTCATGCGGTGGCTAAAAAAGGAGGGGTCCCTTTAGTGGTATTTGCCATTTTGATGCCATAAAATGCTCTGCTCCTCAATACAGATATAAAATGGCTGCACTGAAATACACAAAAATTGGCATGTAAATAAATAGAACTGCAGTCAAGAAAGTGCCTTCGCTCATTTTGGAGTAAATCCATTTAGTAGTTTTCACAAAATATGTCTTTAAAAAGTGATCTAGAGAAATATTTGTACTATTGTAAAGATCATCGATTCCAAGTTCGTGTACCTCCTGCAAGCAAAAAATGTTAAAAATATTCAAACCTAATTGGATGCGGGAGCTTTTTTTCCAGAAAAATCTGCTACTGCTTTAATGAATTCAGTGTTTTAGTCATGAAAAATAGATTGAAAAGAGAAAAAAATGGACAGGAATAGAATCCCTAACCCCCTGGCTCAGGTGGGATGGTCCTAAAAGAACCATAAATAACACAATTAAATGGGCTCTTGCAGAGGGTTGGGTGGAGGGCTTGACCGACCACCTCTGTGTCATCTTGCCTGCCCATCCCACTTTAACTAAGGTCATGTGCAGTGCAGGTTGGCCATAAATAGAATGTTAGTGCATGGAAAGGCTGGATGTGGCAAAGGAAGAGCTGGATGTGTATATATAATTATAAAAACACCAGAAAATCACTGGAAAAAAACAATTTTAAAATTAAGTTATGGGAGCTGTGGTTATTTTTTCGTCAACCTTCTTAGTAGATAGTGTTTATTGCACCCTCCTTGGAGAAAAGATAACTCAGGTGTCTCTAACTTGTCTCTGTGGTGAATTAGGGTCATCTTGGTTCATAGTGTTAAGAGTCAGACACCTAGCTAGAGAGACTCTTATCTGTGGGGTGATATTTGTATGTATAAACTTTCACTCCATGCCTAGAAATAGTAGACACACATAGGGGCTGATTACAATCTCGTTAGGAAAGCATTCATACTGAATCAGTTCCGGAATGCTTCCCTACCGGCTCGGATCAGGAGAGTTCGACCGAGCGATTTGATTGCATCTGGATACAATTTGGTCAGACTCCCACTGAATTCAATGGGAGCCTGCATACCCAGCGTGAACACAGGCTCCCATTGAAAAAAGGGGTGGGTGGGGAAAAGTGTGCACCCTTTGGCAGTCACCCCATGGTGCCGGCCACACTGTGCATGCATGGAAAGGGGGGACTCATGGGTACCCCCAGCGACGGAATCAAAGGACCCTGGGTGAAGGGGGGCCGATTCCTAAAGCCTTTTTGTCTCGTGAAAACCAAGTCCGTTCAGCTGTTCGAATTGGTCAACAAACTTGCTCGTTCAGAAACCGTCCTCATTAAGCTGTACGATTCGGCTCCGAACTTGTCGGACTGCCTGAATCGTGTTCAGAAATGATTCGGTCAGCCCGGACGGCTTCCTCGCATTGTACTTGGTTGTCCAGAGAGGGGGACGATTCGGTTTGAAACAAAGGCTCCAAATCGGATTCTCTTCATCCGTATCCCGCTAGGTGCCTTTCCTAACGAGATTGTAATCGGCCCCATAGTTGTTGATATTTACTACTATTATAGTATCTTACAGTTCCTATTGTGACTTTCCTGATGAAGGCGCTTGGCACTGAAATGCCCGTAGATGAAGATTCATCAACATTCTAAAGCCATGTGTAATGTAGTTTAATCACCATGTTGTGACATACATTTGAATTTAAAATGTACGTCTTATCATGCAATTGTGTGTATTTATTCTTTAAATCACTGTCATGTTGTATGTTTGGTAATTGTATGAATATCATGTACAGTTTTGTAATTCGATGTTATGCTATTAATTACTTTTTTCTGCTTACGTATCCAGATATATTTTTATATACTAAGTTAATGATTTTATAATAAAAAATATAAATCAATTCCAAGTATTGTGTCTGTTGATGCATATAGATGAGTTGTTAATAGTTATAGCTGCTCAGGGAGTCTGTTCATACGTTATAGTCCTATGAATTGATCCTATGGCTAGGCAGTTTCCATCATAGATCCCAATCATTCTTTCCAGGCTTGCTGCCTGAGAAAAATTCAAAGCAGGATAACAAAACATCAACTAATTGAAAACTGAATTACTCTTTTCGACAAAGCCTTCTCACATCCCAATTCAGACTTGAGGGAACACTTCCTTGCAAGAAATGGTTACTGAAGGTCTGACCTCAAATGCTAAATAACTTGGATTTCATCCAATACAACTAACATCTTATCCACCTGGACATGAATACCATCATCAAGGCAGTGTATTATCAACAATCTTGGAAGAGTGTAGCAAAGTTAAACCTCAAGGACAATCTTCACGCAGTGGCTCAGGGGTTTGTATAATGGAAAAAGTATTGTTTTACATTTTTTTAATAGCAAAATTAACAAACAATTATCCAATCTCAGAGAATTTGACAGGAAATAAATATAAAGTTCCTCATTACGAGCCTCAGAATATCACTACTTCTAGTGCTCCTTCTTCTGTTCGAGATTTTCAGCTTTTCATCTAATTATGTTGGAGGTTAGAGGTTTTGAGATTAATAATTTTAAAGGTCAGACAAGCTATCTTAAACTGCAGTGTCACTGCTTTATTTGGTGTTGAGATACCCTCTAATAGCGCTGTGTCTCTTCAAAAACCATACTTTAATCAGAAAGGCTTCATTGCCTGTTGTAGTAAAAATAATCCTTCCACTAATTGGGCAAAACTGGGTGAGTTTTTCACAATTCCATCCCAAATCTTTGCATCCAGGACAGCTCTAAAAACTATGACATCTCTAAAAATAACCACAGAGAATTTTTGATACTTTGGTCTCACTTGTCCATCAGGGGGAATTTCTCCCTGAGACTTTCAAGTACAGGAGACTTGGAATGTTGTGTGCCAAACAGGGTTGCTGCACCTATTAAGGAAATGCTATTTAAAGTGTTTCTTATGTTATGTTATTAAGCTCTTTTAAAGTGCTCAGTCACTGTGAAACATCCAAAGCACTAGGGTGATCTAAACACAACTCTGTGCATTTTCATTTTCTAACTTGCCAAAAGAGTAGGTTTTCAAAGTTGTGCTGCTACTGAAAAGTCTTCAGGATCAGGCACTGGTTGTGTGTGAACTATTACCAAGACAGTAGTGATTGTGGGGTACTGGGGGGTGAGGGTCGAAATTGCAAAGCTTTGTTTTCACCGAAGGGTTTTTGATTTTGATGAACTCCATGACAGCCAATGTGCTCCTGCAGTACCTGTGGCAAGACGAATTCCAGGACAAGGCCCTTTCCCTGCTTGGTTAGAACCTTCTGCAATAAGAAGCCATCAGCAACAGTTGAGCAGAAAACATTAGGCTGCAGGAGAGATTATAATTTCAGCCACAAATTCTCTTACAGGAAAAAACCCATATCAATGTTAGTGGGATTGATTTATCAATCTAAGCATTCTCCACTGGCATCTTTAAGAGGAATGGCTAAATTGTTGATAAGGCTCCATAGGCCAGTCTGGTGATCCCATACTTGCATAGCCGTTGTCTGGATTCTCTAGCTACCTCATGTCACGCTCTGCTTCTAGCTTTTGTTAAGTCATTCCCTGTTAAACTTCTATTGTTTGGGAGCATGCTACCACTTTTCATAGTTATTTCTTTTAATTTTAACTTTAGTTCGTAATGCTTTGATATTCAAATTCGTTTTACGTTCCTTGCACTTTCTTTACATTTGACTTAGCTTTTTAGCCATTGGCTCTCCTGACATCAAAGCTTCTGGACTTCTATTTTTCAGCTGTCTCTGTTCTCTTTCATTTCCATTGATGCTCCTAAGCTGAATGTTCTTTCCCTGGAGATGGACACACCCACCGTCTTAGTCTATCTATGCACCATTTAAAGAAAGTGCAGGTGCATAAATGCAGTGCACTAGCCAAAGTCTACAAAAACCTGCCTGATGAGCTCTAACTAGGGCAAAACCTGTCGTAGGTTGCGTGTGTACCAGTTCAGGGAGGACCTGGCCTGGCAGCGCGGGCTGGACTGTTCCCATGGGGAGGAGGCTCAAGAATGATTTGCATATTGCTGGGTCCAAACTGAGATGGCATGTGCAAAATTACAATTGGACTAGAATGCGGCCCTTAGTGATTACCAGTGGCTGAGATTATTTCGAGCATTCCTTCCTTCACTTTTTTGTATTCTTTAGTGCACCAGCTAGGCACAGCAACAGGTATGCTTTCATTCACCATGCTTCACAGACTGGGCATTACATTTATTCTAGAAAACAAGTGGTACGGTATGTCCTATACTCTTGTCCCCAGGTAGTGGTGACTTGTCTCTTGCCATGCTGCCTATGGACACTCCTTACTTCTGATAGTCCCTAGAATTAGCATGTCCTCCTTTGTATTCAGCCATGCAAACAAAGGATGCTCCTCAGCCCTGTTGTCTCCTAATTAAGCTGTTCCTCAGTTGCCTGCTTCTGAAAACATGTTCCTTCATCAAACACTGTGTTGAAATTAACAACTCAATCTCTGATCTGACCTCTGTCTTTCCTTTCTCATACAGACTGGGTAATATAATTCATTTAGGCCGACAATTTCACCCTATCTGTCTGGTCCTGCATGCGTGACACCTTCCTAGTCCTGACTCTAACTCCAAACATTCTCTTCTTTGACATTATTCCTCCACTTGCTTTTCAAGCCTGCAAATTTCTACTCCCTAGTGACTTTAACTTTGTACTATTGGCATTTGTCCTGAGAGTGGCATCCTTCAATAGGAGTGTAATGCGATGTCCTAGATCAGAAGGACCCCAGTAAGACCCTTCTGGCTGGGAACCCTTATGACTTAAGCTTCTCATTTTACATCATGAATTTTCTTGCCCAGGACTAACCATGAACCCTTCTCTTGACGCATATTGTAGTTCCACACCTGCCTTTTCAAAATGACAGCTCAAAGCTTCTGCAAGCAATCTTGATGTGGGTTTATCTACACCTCAATCTCCTGTTGATCCCAATATTCCTTCTGCCTTGTTTAATGGATGTTTTTTAATCACCACAAAACTTTGAAAGTGTAAACACATTAGCAAGCTAATTCTGTATACATCTTCTGTGACTCACTGCAAATACAGTCTGCTTTTCTTTTTCTACAATTTTTTTTAAAATCAAATTTCTGTTCATCCATTTTCACTATGTTCTTGGGGGTCATCTCTGGGTACTACAGAGGTTTCCTCCACTGCCATAGCTCTTACCAGATTTGAACATCCTACTCTAGAATGTCCCTGTACTCTGTTCTTTTCCAACAAATCCAGTTGCTTCTCTGCTTATGAAAATGATCCATCTTGCCATCCTTTTCAGTGCTCCATATATTTGAAATTTGTTTATCAGTCACTTCTCACAAACTCTGTTCCACCTTGCTGGAAAAAAACATATTTTTCTTCTTTTGAGGAAACCTGGTACTGAGCTTTATTGTGACTAATTTCCTGTCTATTTCCCCACTTCTTTTCCCTGCCAAACTTATTGAGGCTGGAGTTAATGTACAATTATAAACTTACTTTGAAAAAAAAAACCACTGAAGAAAAGCTTGTACAGCGTACACTCACCACTTATTCCTTAGACACATGTGTAGACCTTTTTCCGGGAAGGTACCTGTATTTCACAGTGCAGAAGACGCCAGATTCCGCAGTGCACCCTTCATGGACAAATTTGTCCTTAACAGGCTCCGATGTGTACTGAGAGCGCAATATGCAGAATTTCCCCTAGAACCAGAGTCCTATTTGCCACTGATAGTCTGATTACAAGTGCTGAGGGAGATCATCTAATTTCAAGACTACATAAGGCATGCATGACACTTGTCCCTGCTAGAGACACTAAATTATGGGATGCTTGAGAACAAGACTTAGGGCACCCAATTGATGACGCACAATGGTCCTTTTGCTGTATGCTGGTTAAAGAAGTGTCTCTGAATAGCAGACATAAGTTGCTCCACTTTAAGTTTCTGTGGAGGGCTTATTTGACACCTGCCAAACTTAACTCTATCGACTCCTCAAAATCACACCTATGTCCCAAATGCGGAGCGAATTATGCGGACTTTGCCCACATGACATGGACTTGTGTAAAAATAGGGACCTATTGGAATGCAGTGTATACTATCCTCACACTCATGCATGGCTTGACCTTGCACCCTATCCCAGAGGTGGCCCTATTGGGGTATGTCCGTAATATTCCCAAACAGTTACACAGATACACTTCCATTGCGCTACTACTGGCAAAAAGGGAAAGAGCCCTACACTGGGGAAGTAAGTTCGTACCTACCACTAAGGCCTGGTTAAACAGCCTCATCTACTGCAACACAAATAGTGACTTATATGCAACTACACTATCCAGCACATCCAGAGCCAAAGATATTTGGGACCCCTTGAAGTCCTATTTACTAGAGATCGAGAATTCCACCACATCACAACCGTCCCTGAGAATAGTTCCTACTGGAGTGGGATGAATTTTCCCATCCCTTCATAAACAGGAGACTTATACACCTTAAGACATATGATATAAAGAGGTGGTTACATGAATGTATATGGTGGTAGAGGGGTGTTATTTCAATTGGTAAAGAACCTGCCATACCATGTATTATGCAGTATGTATTATAATCATTGTTCTCTGGACATGTACCTGATGCTTGTTTGAATATGACAAAATGGTAAATAAAGTTAAAAAAAATAAATTTAAAAAACTTACTTTGAAACTCAGTCTATGCTTTATTCTTTTCAGAGAGGTTTTTGTCTGGCTCACAGGAATGAGTCCACACTTGTAGCAGCTGCAGATGAACTCAAGAAGTATCTGAATGTGGGGATCAAACTGCCATGATACTTCTTGACCTTGTGGAAGCTTTATATAAATCTCACTCACCTGTGCTATTGTTCAGATGCAAATGACTGGGGAGGGATGTCTAACCCTTGGTTGTTTATCCTTCTTCCGAGACAGAAATAAAATGTCACCCTTCCTACTTTGGGTTTCATCTGCTGTCTTGTGGGGTCTTTCAAGGTTACTCCCTGAACACCGAATTTTGAGTATCTATGTGTCTCCTGGTGAACTTTATGAGATCCTTTGGTTTCCAGTTCTGTTTTTTATGCTAGCTGATTGTCAAACTCGAATTCTCTTGAATCTATTTCCACTTTCATGATTGCCTTTTCATGAATGCCACCTGGATATTTGATAGTCATCTGCAGGTCTCCAATGACAAGACTGTGGTACTGATCTTTATCATTTCTACATCTCTGCGGCAGGGTTTCTGGTGGACTTAGTCAGTTGCATATCTCCCTGTTCGATAAACCAAGGCCAGGAATTCTGGCAAACCTTGGATTTCTAAGGTAGATACTTCCTGTTTCCATGCTCTTTGATCTAAAATTCTTCCAGTTGTTCCATCGCCATCAAAAATACTTTCCTTCTGGAGATTATAGGAGCCCAAATTGAATGTGGCATTGCTACCTACAAAAGCCTGGCAAAATCTGCTGCATAAGCTCCCGCTTATCCAGAATGGGACAGCCTGATTTGTACTTGGCCTTCCACACAGAGAACACACCTAATTATTTAGTAAATCTTGACTGGCTCCCTGTGTCCTAGAAGATTCTTATGCGCCTTTATATCTTTCACAAAGACTGATACTAGCATTATCTTAGAGTTGATGAACATTCATATTCATGCTTTATGCAAATTGATTTTTGCCTTCTGCTGCTGAATCTCTATTTTGTTATCCATAGGACTCTGTGAACTTTACCCCTGCTAACTAGTGGTAAAGTACCGGTGTTCTTCCTTTTAAACATAGTAATATTGGCATGCACATGATTGGCACATTCAATTTACTTGTAAGTACCTTGCATATGGTACTAGAGGTACAGAGGGCCTGTAAATTAAATGCTACCAGTGGGCTGCAGCACTCATTGAGCCACCCTCTAAAGAAGCATGGTAAAACATGTTTTAGGTCTGCCATTGCAGCCTGAGTGCTTAGTTTAACACTGCCATTTTAACCTGGAAAAATAAACCTTTTATCAGCCTAAGTCTTCCTTTTTAACACGTATAAGCCACCACTAAAATAGGCCTGAAATGCACATAGGGCAGAGTGCATGGTAATTAAAAAAATAGTCAGTATCAAGCGGGAGAGAGAGGAAAAGGGGCTAGTTCACTTCCCCTGGTTAATATGTAAGAATCAATGGGAACTCGCTAGTAGGTAGAAGCTCCTAGTGTTCGTTCATGAGTAAGAAAAACATTAGTTTTTTATGAAGACCCTCACCCACCACGCCGTTAAAGGAAACCATCCTGTTACACATACCGCACCTTGGCGAGTGCACCACATAGCTGGTCTTTACAGCCTTTTCACCATTACAGCACATTCACGAAACAAAACCTGCTCCGCTGTAGTCAGGTGTCAAAGCACACCCAAGGTGCGCTCGGTGCCTTGGATGGGACCCGATGATTAAGCATGCCACCAATAGGTTGATGGGTGAGGGTCTTCATAAAAAACTAATGTTTTTCTTACTCATGAACAACACTAGGAGCTTCTACCTACTAGCTAGTTCCCATTAATTAAAAAAATAGAACATGTACATTTAATGTTTTACATGTCCTGGCAGTGAAAAAGTAGTCATTTAAAATTCAACTTAATGGTAAAGTCAGATTTTATATTGCTATTTTGGAAATTACCCTTTTACAAAGTTGTCACTTTCCTGCCTAAATGAGAGGGGCTTTACTGCCAGAGCCCAGTGTCACCAGAGTCCTGATAGCTTCCTTGAGGAGTATGTGCACTTCTCCCAGTCAGAGGACAAAGAGATTAGGTGTGGGTAAGTGCTAGACTTCCCTTGACAGGATCACCTGGGCCTATTCTCCAGGGCTAATTGCATTTCAAAGTAGGCCTCTCCTGTCACAGGCAGATGCAGATAGCAACTAGGCCTGCCCCCTATTTTGTCCAGCTAGCCATCAGGCTCCAACCACAGTGGGGCACTTTTTGCCATTACAGTGATAGATCTGCAAGAGGCTTATATTTAAAAATTGGAGTGCACTTCAACGGGGCGTGGGCAAGATACAGAAACAGCTCTTGTATATTCACTGTCCAGCTGCTGACGTGCCAGTTTTTGTTCTACCATACTTCTGTCTTTGAGTTTCTGGGGGATACAAGAACTGCCTCAAACTTGATTTTGGTGTTTGATGTGGGAGGACACTATGATTACCAAAGTACAATACCCCCACACACATAGCTCTCAGAGCCACAGTTAAGTGTGGCAAAAACTTCCACCCTCTTCAAAATGTTCACCAGCTTTTGCTAGGCATGAATGTGGCACCCCCAGGCAACCACTTCAGAATACTCTCTGGACCTGAGAACAGAGCATGTGTGTGAGTGAGAGAGAGAGACATTATGGGCTATTGCCCTCCAGTCCTTATATGGTAGATTAAAGGTGGCACCTCTATGATTTGCTTTTAAGGTCTGTTGATCGAGTTTCCCAGTCACACACATTAGCACAGCCTCCTGCACATTGCTAGTCCTGATCTGCTGTCCATAGTGGACCCATTATGTAGTGTTCATCTTTTTGAGCACCCTCAGACTGCACCCTTCACGCGGAGGAGGAATTATTCACTTTCTACAGCACCAGGTGAGCAAGGGCACTTTTTATTAAACAAGTTTCATTTCAGCCAAATATTGAGGCAATGAGTATAAAAGATAATATATTTAGCAAAAAGGAGAATATTTTACGTGCTTAGTGACTTCCATGTGGTGGGGTGAATTTCCCGATTAATTAAAATGTAGCAAATTTAAGAATATCACCATATTCTCATATAGAAAATCACAGTCTCCCTGAAAAATATTGTATCAATATATTGTGGCTCAAATATCGTCTGACAAAAATAGTGTCCTAAATATTGTTTAGGAAAATGTCACCCTATTAGAATTAATAACAGAAACTATACAACCAATGGAGTTATATTTTTGTAAACAATATTTAAGCCATGATATTTATGTCGGGTTGTGTTGTTTATGCCAAACATTCACTCTCTTAACTATACATCCATCCTTGCATTCACACCCATGCATGTGCTCACTAATTCTTCACACATTCAACTATCCATGCACTCTCTTAGCATCCGTTAATCCATTCACTCACCTACTCACTCATTTATCCATCCATCCACTCGCTTGCTCACTCTTGCCAGCAATCCTTTATCTATCAAAGCAGTCAGTTTGTCGCCTATTTATCCATCCATGCACCCACTCGTCACCTACTCACTTACCTGACCGTGGAGTCAAACACACAAAGTTATTAATCAGTGATGATTATAACAACACATCATATCTATTGACTCTACACGTGTTTGTTATTTTACAGCCCTGCTATACTGTCACTGGTATATTTTTTTCCAGTTTTGTTCATTGTAATTTCGTGCAATGACTTATGTGGATTTTGCTTTAGAAAAGTTCCATGCATGTTATAAGTTGTGGCATTATTCCGTAGAACTTTTCCATTCGCGTTTAAAGGTGAAATATAAGTTCAATTCTTTTTGTATGTGTAAGTGTGTTTCCTCTGTGCTCATGCATCTTTATTGTGGTGCAAGTACAGGAGACAAGGAGTTCTCTTGTTTGCAGGGGGTATGCCCATACAGTGTGGGGAATCCCCCCTTTCCATAAAAGATCAGCATAATGGGCATCACAGAAGAGGCCACGAGAGTGTCGCGGCGCTGCAGAACGCAGATGGATGCCTGCTGCTCTCACTTGTCACTTCTGTACTCCTGCCCCAGGTTTTGCATTAGTTCCAAGCTTCGATACCATCGCAAGAGGCGCTATTTAAACAAGCATTGGCATAGCCAATAGGTCTCGCCTTTGGGACCTTATAAGTGTTTAGCTATGCAACAGTTGCATAACTAAATACTTATAAGGTTCCAAAAGCGAGACCTATTGTCCATGCAAAGCGGCCGTGCGGCTGCGAAAGTGATCGCGATCAAACATCAAAGTGGCCGGCAGCGAAAGTGAAAGTAATCGCGGTAAAGCGCGGCGCGCGCGCGCGCGCCCGCGCACATGTGCTGTAGCTCTAGGCTGGCCTGGTAGCACTTTTTGGAGCCCTCTCAATAAGTCTCGCCAGACCAGCGCATGCGCTGGGTCAGGCGAGACCTAAAAAAGGCAAGGTATTGTTGTATAAAAACAAGCTATTTAAGTAGGCGCTACAGGCTACAACTAATTGGCGGTTGAGGGCATAAGAAATATATATTGAGCTAGACGTATCAAAAAATACTATAACATGTAAATTATAATACACATTTTTAAACGTTATAAAGGAAGTTTAGAAGCACATAAAGAGGTGATAAAATCCATCTTCACAATGTTCAAGAAACAACAAGCGTGGTTACTTAGATATCATCACATAAAGCAGTTTCGCTTTGCCCCATGATTTAGCAAACTGTTCATTTTTTGTGCACAGGAGCTGTATCTTGGCGCTTCTCTCGGTTCGCGCGCCCACCAGTTCTCTATTTATGGCCCGTCTTCGTTTTCCGCGGAGTTTGCAAACTCCGGTCTGGGTCCTGCCAAGGAGAGCACACGGTGCCCCGGCAACGCGCCGTGCTCGCTTCATCAGTCACCGTCCGCTGCACAAAACACGCTTTAAGGAGAAAGCTCTTGGTTCCCGGCTCAGGGCCAGAAAGTTCCTTCCACAAGAGGAAAGATGTCATGCCCCGTATATTTATTCTAGCATTACATAAAATAAATAGTGTTTCGAGATTCTGGAAATGAAAACTGTGCAGTTAAACTTTTGGTCTTTGTTTTGATCTGCCCTTCGTTCTAAAAATAAACTGTCAATTAGCTATTTTTCATCCTGGGATTCGTACAATAACACCAGCTTTTGAAAAATGTCTGGTCCATGACACCAAAGGGACATAAATTAGAAGAACTATCTTGACTACTGTATCTTTCCTGGAGACGCCTCTGCCCTCAAAGGCTGTTTCTTTTAGAAGAGCAAGTCCACAAGCGGCCTGTATCATCTGCTATCTTCATTTATGTATGCAAAAATAGTGGGGCAATGTATATGTAATGTATACATGCCAACACTTTTATCTTTCGTTCAGTGGTATGTTCATGAAGAATCCTGCTAAGAGAGAGTGCGATCTGTTTTTTCAGGGACAGAAGCCTCTGGCTGCTTTTATCCTAAGAAGAGAAATGCATCATTTATATTTTTTGATTTCTTATTACTTAAAAGGTATAGATGCAGCTTGAACAGGCCACCTTTAACGTTTCGTTTTATGAGCTGGTTGGAACAAAAACTTAGATGCAAATGTCAGTGAAACATTGTATGCATCTGATTAAATGTATTTAATTTAATCTAAACAAATAGCCAAGCTACACTGCTCTGTTGCTGGAAAATAGGGGTGTAAATATCCCAAGATGTCCATGTTAGGTTCATGACTTCATTTGTGTAAAACACTTCAACCTAAAAAAATGTAATATAAACATAATTAGCTAAACATATATCACAACCATTCAGAAGAAAGCACAGCCTATACGCGGTTCTGCACAACCTCTTCGTTCCTTTTCCCATGATACTCCTAAGCACTGACGCATTTGTATTTGTGGATTTAACATAAATTCAGGAATTATTTGATTAAAATATGTCAGCCATATATATGCTTATAAGCATGTTTATGATGATGCTTTTTAAAGCTCCAAACATTGGTTTAGCTTCCTCAGGTCACTAATTACCACAGAGACTGCCGGCATGTGTATAGCATGAGGCCTATCTGTGCATAGATCTCAGATGTATACTCCCCACGGCTTAATGCATAAAGCCTTTAATTTGACTCTTGGCTTCACCTGAAACCAGTGAATTGCTTTCCGGGCTAGTTCCGCAGTGTCCCATTGGTGCAGTGTCATGCACAAGTAGTGGCCTCGTTCTGTGACTTTGGAACCTGTCTGTGAGATTTTCTGGGAGTCCAGACTGCATTAGCCTGTAAGAGTCCAGGTTCGTCTTTGCTAAAGTTCTAGTTAGCTCCACGTGATGATAAGACTGGGAAAGCTGAGGATGTTTTAAAGCACAGAAAGTTGAAGATTGACTCTGTTGATTATTGACTTGATTCTATTGTACACAGAATGCGGATACCAAATGTGATCCTAAGGTTGTCATCTCTTTTTGCTAAAGGAAGTTACTAAGTTGGTCATCTAAGTTGGTCATCTAATTGTAAGGCTGTGTCTCAAGATACCCCTCCTAAAGAAAAACTCACATCTGTTTTTTAGGTCTCGCTGAGGCCAGCGCATGCGCTGGCTCGGAGAGACATTTTGTAGTTGGATTTTTAAAGTGCTGCCTGTGGCCTAAAGCTTGAGTGCACGTGAGCGTGCACGCGCGCAGCCGCCAATCATTGCTGCGCGCGCACCACTCACTTGCACTCAAGCTTTAGGCCACAGGCAGTGTGCTCTCGCCGTCCGTCAACCATCCGCTTCCTTATCCGTTAACCACCTCCGCTTTATCTGTATCACGTCCATCTTTAACTTTCATTTCAGAACCCCCACTTCTACCCTCCCCCCTCCCCCCCCCCCCCCCCGCCGATCGCGTCTCGCGGCCGCTCGCACGCCAATGCTTGTTTCCTTTGCCAGCCCACTGACTAGTCTGACTTCCGTTGCCGTCAGCCAGGACAGTGGATAAGAGACGGATGCAAAACGTTGCAGAGCGCGTTTGCTTTCATACTCACAGTGTTCATTGCAGTCCCTCGTGTTTTGTGCCCCATCATGGCATGCTTCTCGTTTCTATATTTCCAAGCAAACCCCCACTTCTACCCTCCCCCCCCCCGCCGATCGCGTCTCGCGGCCGCTCGCACGCCAATGCTTGTTTCCTTTGCCAGCCCACTGACTAGTCTGACTTCCGTTGCCGTCAGCCAGGACAGTGGATAAGAGACGGATGCAAAACGTTGCAGAGCGCGTTTGCTTTCATACTCACAGTGTTCATTGCAGTCCCTCGTGTTTTGTG
Source organism: Triturus cristatus (assembly GCF_964204655.1). Taxonomy (NCBI): domain Eukaryota; kingdom Metazoa; phylum Chordata; class Amphibia; order Caudata; family Salamandridae; genus Triturus; species Triturus cristatus. Next base: position 1,727,805,170 of record NC_140589.1, read on the forward strand.
CTCCATCATGGCATGCTTCTCGTTTCTATATTTCCAAGCAAACCCCCACTTCTACGCTCCCCCCCCCCCCCCCCGCCGATCGCGTCTCGCGGCCGCTCGCACGCCAATGCTTGTTTCCTTTGCCAGCCCACTGACTAGTCTGACTTCCGTTGCCGTCAGCCAGGACAGTGGATAAGAGACGGATGCAAAACGTTGCAGAGCGCGTTTGCTTTCATACTCACAGTGTTCATTGCAGTCCCTCGTGTTTTGTGCTCCATCATGGCATGCTTCTCGTTTCTATATTACCAAGCACCATAGTTTTGTCTTGAAACCATCCCGTTACAGCCATTTACATCCGAACTGAGGCTGAGCCTGTAGGCGTGTCCACCGTTTCCCATTCAGAAGCTTCTTGGATTAAAAAGGCAATTTTACCCAGAGATAGTTTAAGCATTATTTCACCAACTAGACTCGTATAGCGCAACGATGTTCATCAATCACAGACACGATTTCGGCAAGTTCGGCCAGAGAAAAATGCATACCATCAGGCATTCGAGCCCATCACACTCGACCTTTTTGGTTTTTAGGGCCACTTGGGTTGTATCCTCCATCCAGGAATAATGATGACACAACCTTATGTCCTGCACAAATTTGTATGTACAGTATTTCTTTTCAGAATACTTGTGTAAGCACAATACATTAGGTGCCAGGAGTGGCCATTCCCTTAACTCCGTGTCAGTTCCTCCTCGGAGACATTCTCTTTTCTTTCTCAACAGATACATATTAAAAAAAAAATCCTGGCTCACGATTCACCTAGCTGATATTATTGAAGCAGCCGAAACCCTGTATTTCCCTGTATTTCCAAAGCCTTCTAATTTGTCCAGCATTCTTTTATTCCGCAACGGAACAAGAGACAAACACAACCTTCGTTCCCTTCAGCACCCCCTCCCAGCTCCTTCCCAAAATGTAGGGTTGTGTTTGTGTACCCACCCTACCTCTCTACCCATTGGGCGGCATGTCTCGACTCCAGACTCTCATACCAACCGCCTTACTCTAGGGACTGACTCCCCCGACAGGAAACTTTAAACGTGCAGTACTCGTTTTCATCCAAGCAGATCTCACTGCATCTGAATGCTGTCACTCGGAGCACACCAAGGCTTTGTTCTTGTGCTTTGTAGGCCCAAAGGCAGATCTGTTTTCTAGGCACTGCACTGCCACAGCAGTGTCTGTGAAGCTCCCTCTTTGCCACCACTGAGACACATCTTACTGCAACGAGCAACATGCAGAGCACGTGTATATTAGAACAAACCTACTCAGTTTTCCTCACTCGAGGGCACTTTTGAGACTACTGAAGCCTGTTGATTTGCTGAGTTAGGAAAGCAGAGAAACGCCCTTTAAAGTACTGTAGAAACGATACTGTCAATAGTTCATCCACACTGCCCTAAATATTCAGTACTGATTTATTTGCTTTAAAATGAATCCTCCCTCAAAGGAGATTCTGAAGATATTTTGTTAGTGCCATGTATGCGATTCTTTAGTGTATATTACTTTTTTCGATTTTGTGGCCTTGCGTTCAAACCCAGCAGTTTGCAGGGTTAGTTGGCACATTTGTTTTGTTTTTAATCATTGCATTCCTAGAAAAGCTTAGGGCTTTTTGCTGTGTGTTGCGGCTGAACTCCTTCACCTACTTCTTAAAAGATCACATTTCTTGAACCAGATTGGTAGAAAAATGCAGAAGGTTATTGCAGTCAAACTTCTACATGCTTGGGTTGATATGCATTAGTGCACCTGCCTAAGGGTAGTGGATTTTTCCAAGGCTACTCAAACTTGCAAGGCTTGGATATTTCTTCTTCTTAATCCGTTTTCTTGTGGACCGCAACATGCATGTACATGGAATATATACAGCAATAGCATGTGTCTGTGAGCATATGGCACCTTGTATATTGTGCGATTGCTGTGTGTGATGCACATGAAAGTGTACCTTTTCAGGAGAAGCTTGTGGTGTTTTCAATGTAGTTCTTCAGAAAGAATGGACAACACCTACCACCTCCCCCACCCCGACAGAATTCTGATATTTCTTGTGACCTTAACATTAGTGTGGTGCCGGTCTCAACAAATTCAGGAGAGCAACTGACTGCCGCCTCCTCATAATTTCCCACTCATCTGACGGGCAGGTGCCATTGACAAACCAATCTCCACTCACTAGTTGAGAGTGTAGCGTGAATACCACTCCCACCATATCCCCTCTCAGAGTATGGCAGCAGGGGGAGTGCCACTTCCTACACCATACACTACTCAGATAGGTATAAGAGGGGTGAGTCTATTCTCACAGCTTCTTCTTTTACTCATTAGCAGGTAAATATGGCAGGTTTTACATCCATACTGTACCCCATTCTGCAACGTGTGCCTCTCCCAAACCATTGTTAGCTCGGCAACGGGTCCAGTACTTCTTCACAGCCCACCACTGAAGATCCGGTTGAGTGCCACTCAAGATGCAGGAAAGAGCCCCTTCCACACTAACTCCCTTCCAAAAACGCAAGAGAGGCTCAGACATTATTATATAAAAGTAGAATACATTGAAGGTGCTGGGCGCTGATAACACACCTCTAGTTTTTGCCTACTCACTCCCCGAAAGGAATTTTTAGAGTTTATAGAATTTGTGCAACCATGATGAATAGGGTAGCTAAGGGGATCCTGGCTTGGGATTGTCGAGTTCAGGTCTATTTTGCCACGTTTCCAGGGCAGATGACTGGCACCCATTGTCCTTGCCCTTTTATTGTTAGGGCACCCTCCTGGGTGGATGGGGCATTATGCTAATCAGTGGACAAGCAGTGTTTTAAAGTGGCTATGGTTAAAGTGCAGATCTAGTAAGTCGTGTTACTAGGGCATGGCATTGGCCTCACCTCACTCTGGCTGTGCTTCCCCTTGCTGGCTAGAAGGTCAGATATTTCATCTATGAGCTGATGGCAGTGCAATCTGATTTTATCGCAATCCTTCCTCCTAAGGCAAGGTCAGTATTTATGTTGAAACCACAGTGGATGGATAAGGATTGAAAGCAAAAGAGAACAAGCATTTGCAATCCACGTGATTCTGTGCCTTTTTTTCTTCTGTCCCCTTCGCTGCCCCCGTGATTCTGTGCCTTTTTCTCCTTTTGTCCCCTTCACTGCCCCCGTGATTCTGTGCCTTTCTCCTTCTGTCCCCTTTGCTGCCCCGTAACACAAACACACACACAACCACACACACAAACACACAAGCACACAACCACACACAACCAAACACACACAACCACACACACACAACCAAACACACACAACCACACACACACAACCAACCACACACACACACACACACTCACAACCACACCCAACCACACTCAGTGCTCGCTTCCACCAGGCACATACCACTAGCCGCCAGTGCACGCTTTCACAAGGCACACACACCACCAGCCGGCAGTGCACGCTTCCACCAGGCACACACACCAACAGCCGGCAGTGCACACTTCCACCAGGCACACACACCACCAGCCATCAGTGCACAATTTCTACCGACACACACACCACCAGCCATCAAGGCACACATCAATTGTTAGCGCGTACACAATTAACTATTGTAGCAATCCTAGTATGGCACACTTTACTTTTCAACATATTCTACTAAAGCGCAGCATGCCACCATTGCTACAAAAATAAATACACATTTTTTTGGCCTACAATTTATAGACTTTGGTTGCAATTGGTGTTGCAAGATTTCGCAATGCCAATAGCTCAAACTTAATTAATGCGAGACCTATTGCATTGCAAATGCTTGTTCCTACTTGGCTAAGAACTGTTTCTTTAATTCAACAAAACCTTTTTCGTCTCATGCATATAAGAGATTGGTCACGGCACAGTATTTGCTCTCTGCTGCGCTGTAAACAGTCTCTCCCTTAGCAGTGCCAGGGATACGCGAAACCATTGCATTATGAAGGATAACTTGTCAAAAAAGCCACAATTCTCCCACCTCCTCAACGAGACAGAAATTGGATGGTGAATCCTTGCAAAAGCTTGCGCATGCTGAGATAGAAGCACACATGGGGCAGCAGATTTCATCCCAAAATTTGCATTTACAAAGTGCATGCATTATGGCCACTGCTGCTAAAAGCAAAATACACACAAGTGATGGACCGAATGCAGAACAAATCAAAACATTTGCCCCCATTCAAGAGATCTGGGTTAAATCCATTGTTCTTTTGCTCACCATGCCACCCCAGTTTAGATCCAGCCATATGCAAATCGTCTTGCCCATGTTCCTCATGGGAACAGTCAAGCCTGAACTACCAAGCCAGGTCCTCCCTGGACTGGAATCAAGCATCCTAGGATCAGTTTCGGGGTTTCACCCCTCATCAGCCAGGCTAGCTTGAATTCAATGGCACAGTGAGCCCAGAACCCACGCCTGGGCTTACCCGGGGCACTCAGGGCGAGAAAGCAAAAGACACGCAAGTGATGGACGGAATGCAGAACATATCAAAACATTCACCCCCAGTCAAGAGATCTGGGTTAAATCGATCATTCTTGTGCTCACCATGCCACCCCAGTTTAGACCCAGCCATATGCATATCTGTCTTGCCTATCTTCCTCATTGGTACAGTCAAGCCTGAACTGCCAAGCTAGGTCATCCCTGGACCGGAAACAAGGATCCTAAGACCGGTTTAGGGGTTTCACCCCTCATCAGCCATGCTAGCTTGAATCCAGTGGCACAGTGAGCCCGGGACCCATGCCTGGGCATACCCGGCGTACTTAGGGCGAGAAAACAAAAGACACACAAGTGATGGGTCCCTTGCTTACTTTGCCACTATATTCAAGCTAGCCTGGCTGATGAGGGGTGTTACCCAGAAACCAGTCCCAGGAAGCTTGTTTTCGGTCCGGGGATGACCAGGCTTGGCAGTTTAGGCTGGACTGTTCCCATGAGGAACAGGGTCAAGACTGATTTGCATAAGGCTGTGTCCGAACTGGGGTGGCGAAGTGAGCTAAAGAACGATGATGGATTCAACTCACATCTGTGACTGGGGATGAGTGTCTGAAAAGTTTCCGCGCTCCATCCTTCATCTCTTTGTGTTTGCTAAAAGTGACAGGGTTGCAAATGCCACAAAGATTGGCACATTGTGAATGCAACATTGGGGAGAGTTTGCAGTGGTCCATCAGGCTACTGTCTGCACTTCTCGATGTCTGCTTCTTATGAATAGCTATTGCCTGCTTTTGGTAGATCCTAACCTTGCTGTGCTTTGAACATGAAAATAATGGTTGTAAAGTATTTGTCCATTCCCTTGTGATTTGTACATGGGGAGGAACACCTCTTAGGCATTTCTTTCCCTTGCACATTACGATGGAATGTCCATTTCAAATCGTAATACACATTTATGTATTGCAACCTGAAACTTTGAATACTCTAACTTAGATGTGCTGGATGTGTGAACGCAATGCCTTTGTTGTTCAGGCCCCTGATGCATGCATTGGTGATAATAACCTGGTTTTCTGGTTTGTTCTCCAATTTTATGTGGATTTGGCTGTCTTCTTTGTAAATATGGAAGATTATTTGTCCCGTCTCCATCAGGAATGCTAGCAGTCATGTACAGATGTTTCGTAGCAAAACAGCAGTGTTAGGGATGAAACCAGTGGAACCCACCACTACCCAGTATCAGAATTCACTGAAGAAACTCTGATAGTGTGTTAGGTTATGGACTCGGTGTACTCGGGTTGAGGGACCATAAAGTGAAAACTATTTCTATATTTCGGGGCCTATTTGCATCTCTGTTCATCACCTGAGAAACCTAACACAATTCCATGAAGACTAGCCTTGTTTCTGCATTAATAGGAGATGCTTCTTCAACAGAGTTCAGGAACAACATCTGACTGCGACACCAGCAAGAGCCACTGTAATCCTTATATCAATGTTCCGTGCTTATCATTATTAGTTTGCCCCTCTTGACAAAGCTGGTGGGCTGAAGGTAGATCAGGTATTTGGTCTATAATCTATCCCTATTCACAACTAAATATAACCTCACTAGATTAAATCTGGTGGGCCACCAATACACATCACCCCCATGATTCTTTCCTTCAGGTACTGCACAAGGTTGAGGTACCAGTGTGATTATATGTGTGCCCTCAATGTTCAAACCCAGGTGGGGATGATTAAAAATATCTCATATCAACACCACTGTACTTTAAGTACTTTATTGTGTTGTATGCTAGTACATGCTAAAAAAGGGCAATAGAGTAAATGTATATTCTGGTATTCTGTCCGAGTCAATATGTTTTCCAGCTTCTCTGTCATCCATGGAAGAGGATGTCAATCAATCAATCAATCAATCAATCAATCAATCAATCAATCAATTAACTAGTTAATCATGGATTTGTAAAGCGCACTACTCACCAGTTATGGTCTCAAGACGCTGGTGGGTGGGTGTGTGCAGCTCCATTGGGGTCATTCAAAGAGTCAGGTCTTGAGGTCCTTCCTGAATTGGTGGAGTGTCGGGCTTTGCCAGAGGGAAATGGGGAGATCGTTGTAGGTCTTGGCTGTGAGGTAGGAGAGGGACCTTCCACGTGCTCTGGTCCTGTAGAAGCGTGGGACGTGGCTAGGGAGAGGTCGGCTGAACAGAGGTTTCTCTTGGGGGCATGGAAGGAGATGCGGTCGTTGAGGTATTGAGGTCCGGTGTTGTGGAGGGCCTTGTAGGCGTGCATGAGCAGCTTGAAAGTTATTCTTCTTTTGATGGGGAGCCAGTGGAGGTCACAAAGGTGTTTTGTGATGTGATTGTGCCATGGGATATTGAGGATTAGTCTGGAGGTGGCATTCTGGATGGTCTGAAGTTTACGGAGGAGTTTTTGGTTGATTCATGAATAGAAGGCATTGCCGTGGTCCAGTCTGCTGGTGACGAGTGCGTGGGTGACTGTTTTCCTGTAGTCAGGGGGGGAGCCACTTGAATGTCATGCGTAGTATGCGGAGGTGTTGAAGCATGCGGAGGAGACGGCATTGATCTGGCGATTCATGGTGAGTGCTGATTCTAGTATGATGCTGAGGTTGCATGCATGGTCTGTCGGGGTGGAAGGGTTTCCAAGGGCGGGGGGCCACCAGGTTTCATCCCATGCAGAGAGGGTGGAGCCGAGAATGGCGACTTCTGTTTTCTCTGAGTTCAATTTCAGGTAGCTCTTCCTCATCCAGGTTGCGACGGCTTTCATCCCTTCTGGGAAATTGTGCCTGGTGATGTCGGGTTCCTTGGTGCGGTAGAGGATGAGGTGGGTGTCATCGGCGTAAGAGAAAATGTTGAGGACGTGGTTTCTGACAGTGGTTGCGAGGGGGCCATGTAGACGTTGAAGAGGATGGGGGTGAGGGAGGATCCTTGGGGTAATCCGCATCTGATCCTTGTCGGTTTTGAGAGAAAGAGCGGGAGTCTTATACTCTGTGTTCTGCCTGTGAGGAATGATATTAGCCAGTCTAGGGCCTTTCCTTGGATGCTGGCGTCATGGAGTCTGGTGGCTAGTGTGTGGTGGGTGATGGGTCCAGGAGGATGAGGGCTGCTGTTTGGCCTTGGTCGAGGAGGGCACGGATGTCATCTGTGGTGGCGAGGAGGGTGGTCTCAGTGCTGTGGTATCCAGATTGAGAGGTGTCTAGGATGTTGTTGGTTTTGATGAAGTGTGATAGCTGGGTGTTGATGGCCTTTTTAATGACCTTGGCTGTGAAAGGGAGCAATAAGATGGGCCTGAAGTTCTTGAGGTCCGTTGGGGTTGCTGAGGGCTGCCTTAGGAGATGGTTGACTTTGGCATACTTCCAGTTGTCGGGGAATGTGGCGGTCTCGAGGGAGCAGTTTATGGTTCAACATAGTTCGGGTGCAATGGCAGTGGCAGCCCTGTGGAAGGGCTCAGAAGGTGCTCCGGAGTGGATGCTCTTCAGGGTCTTTAGGGTGTCTTCTGTCGTGAGTGGGGTCCAGGTAAATAGGGTCTGTAGGAGTTGAGGCGCTGCATCAGTCTTGGTTGTCGAAGTTGTCGTAGAGCGTCTTGATCTTGAGGTGAAAGAAGGAGCTGAGTCTGTTGCAGAGGTCTTGAGAGGAAGGGGCATCAGTTGTTTCACTGTTGGGTTTGGCAAATTCCTGTGTAATGGTGAAGAGTTCCTTGGAGTTGTGGGTGTTGGAGAGGATTCTGTCTTGGAGGAAGTTTTTCTTTGTGGATTTGATGAGTTGGTGGTGTGTCGTGGTGGCTGTTTTGTAGGTGGAGCATGCTTCTGGAATTTTGCTGATTCTCTATGTATTTTCCAGTCGTCGGCAGGAGCGCTTGGATTCTTGGAGTGCTGTGGTGAACCAGTTAGCTTTCTTGTTGTTTCATCTAGTAGAGTTCTGGAGGGGGGCGAGTGTGTTGGCGCAGTTGGCGAACCATTGGTGGTGGTTGCTTGCTGCTGTGTTGGCATCTGTCGACATTGGGGGTGGAGTGCAGGTGAAGGCGGAGGTGAGGTGTCCTTCTAAGACTTTGTTCCTGTTCCTGATTCTGCGTGGGAGGCGGCACATGTGCTTGTGGGTGGTGGGGTTAGTAAAAGAGAAAGGGGTGCAGTGATGGTCAGTCCAGAGCAGTTCCATGGTGTGGCTGAAGAAGATGTTGTTTCCTCCTGCGAAGATGGGGGCGAGCGTGTGTCCCGCTGCGTGAGGTTGATTCAGTCCTATGTTGATGAGGTTTTCTAGGAGGGTGGTGGTGTTGAGGTACCTGTGGTTTTCCAGGTGGAAGTTCAGTTCTCCGAGTAGTATGTAGTCTGTGGAGGCAAGGGCGCGGGGTGCGATGAGGTCGGTGATGACGTTGGTGAAAGGGGGTTCGGGGGCCGGGTGGTCTGTAGGCGAGCGTTCCGCAGAGCATCATTCTGGGGTTGGGCTGGATCTGCAAGTGGATGTGTTCCATGGGGCGAGGCGTCTCCCGAGTCGGTAGTTGTCAATCGGAGGGAGGTTATGTCGATGATGGCGAGGCCTCCTCCTGGGCGGTTGGGGCAGTCTTTTCTCAGGAGTCGGGGATGGTGGTTGCGATGTCGGTGCTAAGCTGGGATTGGTCCAGGTCTCTGTGAGGAAGGTGACGTCTGGCGTGTGAGTATTGAGGAGGTTCCAGATTTCTACAGCGTGTCTGTGCAGGGAGCATATGTTGAGGAGGATGCAGCTCAGTAGTTTGTGTGTGATGGCGTCCGGTGGGCTGGGGCTACTGTTGGGGTCGGAGGTAGTTGAAGGTGTGGCAAATGTGTCGGCAGGCGATCGGGCCTTGGGAGTGCGTGGAGAGTGCTGAGGTCGTAGCGGTAGGGGGTTGGTGGACCAGGGTCCCTGGTGCTGGTCACGGCCGCCATTAAGTAGGGGTTGGGGAGGGCGATCAGCTGGGAGGCAGGAGTGACACACTGCTGGGGAGGAGTCACGGAGGCAGCAGCGGCGGGGGAGCAAGGGAAGAGGGAGCGAAGAGGGAGAGAGGGAAAAGGGGGAAAAGAGAGAGGCAAAAGAGAAAAAAGCCAATGAAAGAGAGGCACAGAGAGAGAACGGCAATGAAAGAGAGGCAAATAAAAAAGGCAAAGTGGCAGAGAGAGAAAAGGCAATAAAAGAGAGGCAAAAGAGAAAAAGGCAATGAAAGAGAGAGGCACAAAGGACACAGGACAGAGTGGAATACCAGAAGAGCAGGGTGCTCTTCCACTAGACCACCAGGGATGCGGCGCAGGCAGGAGCCTGCGGGTGCAGGATGGCCTCGAACACCTACCTGGAAGGGGCTCGGGCTCAAGGGCAGAGCATTAACGGTGGAGCTGCGAGGGCAGAGATCAGTGACACTGACCAGGAGGTCAGAGGTCTTGCTCTTCTTGCCACGCAGTGGCCGCCATTAAGCTGGGAGGTGGGAGTGACACACTGGGGGGGAGGGGCCGCAGGGGCAGCAGGGGAGCGCTGGAAGAGGGAGCGAGAAGGGCGAGAGGGAAAAGGGGCAAAAAGAGAGAGGCAAAAGAGAAAAAGGCAATGCAAGAGAGGCACAGAGAGAGAAAGGCAATGAAAGAGAGGCAAAAGAGAAAGGCAAAGCGGCACAGAGAGGAAAGGCAATAAAAAAGAGGCAAAAGAGAAAAAGGCAATGAAAGAGAGGCAAAGAGGGAGTAAGAAGCACAAAGGACTAAGGACAGAGTGGAATTGCAGACGAGCAGGGTGCTTTTCCACTAGACCACCAGGGAAGAGGCACAGGCAGGAGCCTGCGGGTGGAGGAGGGCCTTAAACTCCTACCTGGAATGTAGGATGTGACTTAAATCATGAGCTGCTGACTTCTGAGCTGGTGGGTGCCAGTTTCTATCCTCAGCATTAACATCCTGTGATTCTGGGGGGTGACCTGCTCCCAGGACACCCCCGCACCGCACCGCCACCAGCTGCTGCGTGTGCCCCCCTGCCCGCTGCCTCTCTCAGCCTCGCTGAGCCTGCCGCCTCTTCCCCCCCCCCCCCCCCGGGATCGCTCTCCCTGCCTGTGTGCTGCCGCGCTTATTCTGCCACTGTTTCTGCATTTTTCTGTCGCTGCATTGTCCACTGTTGCTCGTTTTTGCTCCCCCTGAGCCTGTGATTTAATTTTCTTTCCCCGTGTTTCCCCTGTGACCCCCGCCCCGCTCCCCGCTTCACGCCGCCGTGCCAGCGGCCACGCCCCCTTTCCTTTGTGTACCCTCCCCGCTCCCCGCCTCCCAGCTCCTCCCTCCCTCACACTTGGCCATATATGGCGACCGTGCAGTGCAGGTGAGTGTGACCTGCTCCCAGGACACCCCCGCACCGCACGGCCACCAGCTGCTGCATGTGCCCCCCTGCCCGCTGCCTCTCTCAGCCTCGCTGTGCCTGCCGCCTCTTCCCCCCCCCCGGGATCGCTCTCCCTGCCTGTGTGCTGCCGCGCTTATTCTGCCACTGTTTCTGCATTTTTCTGTCGCTGCATTGTCCACTGTTGCTCGTTTTTGCTCCCCCTGAGCCTGTGATTTAATTTTCTTTCCCCGTGTTTCCCCTGTGACCCCCGCCCCGCTCCCCGCTTCACGCCGCCGTGCCAGCGGCCACGCCCCCTTTCCTTTGTGTACCCTCCCCGCTCCCCACCTCCCAGCTCCTCCCTCCCTCACACTTGGCCATATATGGCGACCGTGCAGTGCAGGTGAGTGTGACCTGCTCCCAGGACACCCCCGCACCGCACGGCCACCAGCTGCTGCGTGTGCCCCCCTGCCCACTGCCTCTCTCAGCCTCGCTGAGCTTGCCGCCTCTCCCCCCCCCCCCGGGATCGCTCTCCCTGCCTGTGTGCTGCCGCGCTTATTCTGCCACTGTTTCTGCATTTTTCTGTCGCTGCATTGTCCACTGTTGCTCGTTTTTGCTCCCCCTGAGCCTGTGATTTAATTTTCTTTCCCCGTGTTTCCCCTGTGACCTCCGCCCCGCTCCCCGCTTCACGCCGCCGTGCCAGCGGCCATGCCCCCTTTCCTTTGTGTACCCTCCCCACTCCCCGCCTCCCAGCTCCTCCCTCCCTCACACTTGGCCATATATGGCGACCGTGCAGTGCAGGTGAGTGTGACCTGCTCCCAGGACACCCCTGCACCGCACGGCCACCAGCTGCTGCGTGTGCCCCCCTGCCCGCTGCCTCTCTCAGCCTCGCTGAGCCTGCCGCCTCTTCCCCCCCCCCGGGATCGCTCTCCCTGCCTGTGTGCTGCCGCGCTTATTCTGCCACTGTTTCTGCATTTTTCTGTCGCTGCATTGTCCACTGTTGCTCGTTTTTGCTCCCCCTGAGCCTGTGATTTAATTTTCTTTCCCCTTGTTTCCCCTGTGACCCCCGCCCCGCTCCCCGCTTCACGCTGCCGTGCCAGCGGCCACGCTCCCTTTCCTTTGTGTACCCTCCCCGCTCCCCACCTCCCAGCTCCTCCCTCCCTCACACTTGGCCATATATGGCGACCGTGCAGTGCAGGTGAGTGTGACCTGCTCCCAGGACACCCCCGCACCGTACGGCCACCAGCTGCTGCGTGTGCCCCCCTGCCCGCTGCCTCTCTCAGCCTCGCTGAGCTTGCTGCCTCTTCCCCCCCCCCCCCCGGGATCGCTCTCCCTGCCTGTGTGCTGCCGCGCTTATTCTGCCACTGTTTCTGCATTTTTCTGTCGCTGCATTGTCCACTGTTGCTCGTTTTTGCTCCCCCTGAGCCTGTGATTTAAGTTTCTTTCCCCGTGTTTCCCCTGTGACCTCCGCCCCGCTCCCCGCTTCATGCCGCCACGCCCCCTTTCCTTTGTGTACCCTCCCCGCTCCCCACCTCCCAGCTCCTCCCTCCCTCACACTTTGCCATATATGGCGACCGTGCAAACGCGCAGCGTTCACACGCAGCGGGCGCGACCTAAGCGCGCCGAAGGTGCGCCAAAGGTAAGCCCGTCTGCGCCCGTCCGCGTCTGGACTGCGCCCAGCGCCAGGACCCCTGGCCCCCGCAGGACGTACGACGCCGCCACCCTCAACGCACTCAACACCGGCCGAATCCCGGGATGCTACCGAGCCACGCCGAGACGCACCCACGGACCCTTCAGCTGCCTCTCCTGCAAGTTCACCTGCATCCGGACCTGCACCGCACCCACCAAGCCGAACACCAGCAGCAACCACCTGAAGTGCATCCTGCTCAACACCCGCTCCGTCCACAGACACGCCGTCCAACTCTGGAACCTCCTCGACACCACATCTCCAGACGTCGCCTTCCTCACGGAAACATGGATGAACGCCTCCTCAGCGCCATCGCCATCCCGGAGGGCTACAAGGTCACCCGGAGGGACCGAACAAACCAGACGGGAGGAGGCATCGCCATCATCCACAGGAACACCATCCGCATCACGACCAACACCGACGACACCCTGACAACCGCCGAACACCTGCACTTCCAGATCCACACCGACCCCAAGACCACCCTCAGAGGCACCCTGATCTACCAACCCTGTAAAGCTCTTTAATGAATGCAAGAATGGAAGGTTCTAATCCAATCTCTAGAAGAGATTCCCAGAGCAGCTCATGGTCAATGCATTCAAATGCGGAGCTGAGATCTACAAAGGTTATGAAAAGGTTTCCCTTTTTTGCCTGGGTGTATTTGGCAATTATAAGGGTCAAGTTCAGGCCTTGCTTGACGGTACCTTTGCCTTGTCTGAAACCATATTGTAGATTGGAGGTGATGTCTTGGTCGCTTATCCAATCATGGATTCTATTTAAAATAATTCTCCCTGCGACCTTCATTAGGGAATCGAGCAATGAGATTGGGCGGTAATTGGAGGGATTATTCCTGTCGCCTTTTTTAAAAATCGGGACTACGACCGCCTCAGGCCAGGTGGAAATGAAGCCTGTGGCATTCAGGGTATTCAGAATGTTAGTAAGCAAAGGAGCCCACAATTCCGGTTGTGATTTAAAAACATCTATTGGTACACAGTCCGGACCCGGGGCCTTCCCAGAAGGGCTTTCTTTTAGTGCCACGAGTACCTCTCCACAGTCAAAAAAGATGTTCAGGGGAAAAAGACTGGAAATGTGTGACTCTGTCTGGGGATTAGGGTGACTTTCCCGCGCGCTCATCTGTTCTATGGAATCTGATGAATTATATAAGGTGCTAAAATGTTTGACCCAGGTTTCGGCTGTTATGGCTAAGTCCATCTTTGGGAGCTGGGAGCATCGCAGGAAAGGTGCATTAACTGCCCTTCAAAAGGCGGTATTATCCCTTTTAGTAGAGGCATCCTGCAGGGCTAGCCAAGCCTCTGATTTCAGCTGGTTTTTCCTAGCCAGTCGGACTGCACGATAATTATGTCTGGCTTACCGTAATTCTATCTGATTTCTCGGATTAGATTGTAGGGCAGTTTTTAAAGATTCCAGAGCTTTAGTGCAAGTCCTATCAAACCAGCCTTGACTGCACGATGGAGTTTTCCTAGGAGCTCGTGCAAGTAATCTTTTGATCTCCGACGAGATTATGGAGAACGAATGGCTGATTGCCTGGGGATTTTCTGTTGTTGACAAGCATATCTGTATGTGCTCGTAGGTGTTCTTGACCAGTGAGTTAAGAATGGCAGAGGGGACTACTTTGTCCCATTTTAAATAGAGCCCAGTAGTAGTTCCCAGCTTAAGTGGCGGAGAATAAGAGGGGGTTTTCCTTACATTGGGATTAACGTACAGGGATAATTTTAAAGTCACCACAATAGGATAATGGTCGCTAATAGCAGTATCAAGGGTCTCCCAATCGAGTATAATCCCTGAATACCTTGAGGATATCAGGCTATAATCGATTGTGGTGTGACAGCCTCTCCCATTGTAAGTTGGTTTAAAGCACTTTGGTGGAAGACACAACTCATTTACATAAGATAAATTAAAATGAGATGTTAGACCGTTTAAGAGGTCTCCTAATTTAGTGTGCAAAAAATGGGTAGAGGAATCGTCGCTAGCAGTATCCATTCCACAGGTGCCTTTGTTACTCAAAGGGCACAAGGGGCAGTTGAAATCGCCTGCCCAAATAATCAGCATATCAGTTTTAAGCTGGTTCTCTATTGTTATTAGATCAGCCTTTAACCCATTGAGAACCAAATCATAACGGGGACTTGGGATGTTATTATAAAGATTGACCAAAATGATATTATTAGAGGGTCCACCTGTAAGAGTGATAATCTGGTAGTTTTCGGTCCCTGTAAAATTTGCTGGTTTTAATCCGCATTCCACGGAAATGTAGGTCGAGAGCCCCCCCTTACTCCTGCCATATAAACAATTATAATGTTGCGCTGTTCTTCTTTAGACTAGAGGTTTTAAATGTTATATGGAGTAATGCATATTCACACAATATATCTTCTATCGAGATCTCAACCCCAAATTTCTCAGATCACTTACCTGTGTTATTCTCAACTCCATTACTCAGGTTTTCAGGAAGCAAAATAATGTTTATAGGGAATGTTAGCATAGAAGCTCATACACAGTGGCAATAATTCATATTAAGCACATATCTTGAAATAGTCATGCATCTGCTGCCATTTAAAGAAACAATTTCTAGTAAGTTTATATATATTATTTAAATAAACATATGTTTATAATGCAATTGGTGTATAGATGCCCAACATTCAGAATACCACATCGGATCCAACTTTACAAAGAAGATCTTTAATAATTTCCGGTGATGCAGATCGCCCCCACAACAATGTATACTGACTAATTATATGGATATTAGCCACTTTCCAAATTAGTGACCATACATTATGTACAGATTTAACAATCTTAAATTGAACTCCATTAAATTAACTTGGGTCAGCAATTCTAAGCAAGAATCCAATAGTTTCACCACATACTCTCATATGATACATCCATTGCTTTCTGTTGTCAGATTTGCCATTTATCGAACTTCGAATACAGTAACATGTTTGAGCCAAGTATTAAAACTTAAAATTTGGAAGGGACAATCCACCTTCATTTAGGTAGAGTTTGGTAAATTGAATAGACCATCTAGTTTTCCTATAATCTCAATATAAAACTGTTAATTGCAGAACCAAGATGATCAAAGAATTAATTAGATAGATTAAGAGGGATATAATAAAGGAAAAGTATAAGAATTTGGGTAGCACTTTAATTGTAATCAAATTGTACAGCAACTAAGCTAATGGGTAGGTGATGCAGAGTCATATGTCAAAAATACATTGCTTAAGAAGACCTTCAGAATTGAGACATATATAATATGGTCCCCATCTGCACTCAAGGCAACCCACAAATAAGTGCCTATGGATGCAATACGATAATCGTTTATACCATATTCATTACTAAAGACTATTTCATTTTAGATGTGTTAGGTTTTTACCCTTATGGAAGTCTGAAGTTTTTTGCTTCTATCTCTATTATATTTGTCGCTGATACAGCAGTTGAAAATAAACAGATATATCATATGCATAAGTGGATAATTTTAGTTCTAAGCCATTAACCGAAGCAGGAATAATTAACATGCATTATAATATTTTAATGTGGGTTACAATATCATAATTAAACTTTAAACACATCAGAGAAGTAAAAAAGTTAATTTCCACTCTTGACCCACTGTTTACCTTTGCCATCACCCAATAAATGCAAACTTGGAGTACAAACCCAATCGTAAGAAACTCCTAACTCCACTATTGCACATTACTAAGATCAGAGGGCTATGCAGAGCCTCCTTTCTCTTTTATTTTTTTCATAACTTCTTAAGCAGCTGTGACTAACTTACATAAATAGGTCTGGCCATTAAAAATGATCTTTAAAAATGCTGTGTTTTGTAAACATTAGGCTTGGGCAAAATTGTAACTATGCTTTTGTATTCCGCATAATTTTGGGAATTTTGCATTATGCTTGTTATACGAAATTCCTCAAATTCAACAATCATGCTACATCATTTCATTGTGCACCGTTTGTGCAAAATTTTACTGAGAGCTCACATGAGCAACACAAATGGCCAGAACGCGAGTGGCTATTAATTGTGCCACTTGATTTTGAGCTTTATTTTTACAGTGAAATATGTTTTTGCATTTCACGTAATTATTCATAATGTTCCTTACATTTTTAGTCATTATGGAAAGTAAATTACATATTTACGTCCTGAAAAAACAAAACACAAGAAGCCCTCTTTGTTACAGCCTCTCTACTGTTAAGTAGCAAAAATCTGGCCATACAAAAATGTAATATTTGCAACCAACATATTGGTGGTGGCAGGAGCATTAGAAAATATGGATTGTCATAGCAAAACGCTGCTTCTGTGTACCACTATGAATTTTGTCTGAGAACTAGCATTCTCATTTCTACAAAAGCGGTGACTGTGTGCAAGCTGAGAAGGGAGGGAGATATCAGCTGACGTGTGAGGGCTGCTGGGCTTTTCTAACCACCAACTAACCCGGGGACACACTAATGAAACACTGTATGCTTGGAGGCAACAGAGTCTGCTGCATTTCAACTTTGTTAAAAAAAACTACCTTGCTGAACTCTTTGGCTAACCATGGATGCAACTGGTGGAGCTTGATGGAGGGAGGTGGAGAACAACAACTGCCAAGCCCCCGGAGCAACCACTATCCTCTACCAAGTTAAAGCAACTCATGGCTGGTGGGAAAGCCTCATTTGAAATGCTGTCACTGGTGACAGAGTTGCTTCGCCATGCTTCCAAAGGTACCACCCTTGCTGTTTCCCTAGTGGAATGACGGCAGACGCACCATCTCATGGTGGATCACTGACAGAATATTGTGTCAAAAATATCAAGGACCATAATATCAAGAATGTATGTGCAAATAGATAAGTATAGATTTCCTTCTCTTAACTCCACATCTATGTACCTTGAAGATATACATACTGTCAAGGTACATTTATGTGGAGTTATATATAGTAAACCTTTACTTACCTATAGAAACTTACCTTCATGATAATTTAATCTTCAATATTTGTGACACCAAATTTTGTCCCAGGATATTTCTGTTTCTGCTATTCTGTCAAACTTCCTCATGGCCTCCTGGATGAATCGGATGCATGGCCCTGGGTGGAAATATGTTCCAAGCTCTTCAGAGGCTTCTCAGCATGACAATATAGAGGGTGAACGGAGTTAGCCCAATGCTGTTTTCAATGGTGCCCTGAGTGCTCAAGTGCCATTGCAGACCCCTTAATGCAGTAAGACAAAGTGCTGGATCAGAGTTGCTTCCTGGAATCCCATTTCTCCATGAAACATGAAAGCAAAGCACTGAAAACCATCAGCAGGGACAGAACAAGTAATGAGCATGTCTCTTGCTGCTGAATGTTATCGAGTGGTACTGGTGTACACGAGATGTAGCAGAAGTGTGGGGGGCTCTAAGAAAGCATCCATTATGTGGAAATTAAGTAAATGGAGTAAGACAGATACCAGTGTTAATACACTTCGTAGTTTTATGGATAGAAAAACTGTCTGCAATAATGCCTGCAACAATTTAAACATGAGAGCTCCAATTGAGATGGAGGGTGGGCAGGCTGGAATGGTTGAAGCAGGGGACAAGATGCAAACTACTACTATATGGGTTGTGGTTAGACAATACTAGGGAACAGCAGCCCCAAAACAGGACTGCAAGGACTATGGGAATTCGGCGGAGGCTTAACAAGATTGCACATTGGAGGTCCTGTGGGTTTTCAGGCAGTAGCTACTGATGGAGACAAAGAACTATACCCGGGGGTAAACCCAAAGAAGGCCTGAAAGACATTGAACCTACTAAAAAGCCTACTAAAAATGTGAGGTCTCTGTGGCCTAGACCGAGGCAAGATGGCGGTCGCTTGAGACCGTTTGTGCGCACAGAGCACTGAGAGCTAAGGATTAAGGATTCCAGTGATGCTGCTCCAGGCAAATCGGGATGATGAACGCCGCATTTTGTAACTGTAACTCAGAGCCACATTGCCCCCCTAAGGCAGACGGAGATTACCTGCGATTACTAGGAACAGTGATTCGTCTTTCAGTTCTCTGGCATCTCTTAAGGATCACTGCTGGAAGTGTCAAGGCTCGCCAAGAAGGTCCTGCCTGTCGGCGGCATCCGGCGTGGGAATCAACCACAGAGATACGCTCGAGACTGCCGGGCCCACAGAGATGGGTCCCAAGACCGCGGCGGGGGCTGCCAAGGTTGGTGCGATTAGACGGGCACCTGGAGGAGCGGCGGCCGCCGGTGATGTGGCTGTGGAAGCCCTGGCCGCATCTCTGGGGGATCCATCAGCCCAAACTCCGGCTCAAACTCCACGGCGGGCGCGCTGGGGGACGGCAGCCGATCTGGTTCCCGAAAAGAAGGGAAGAGGCGGAGCTATACAGAAGGGACGTCCGGCCGGCCCTACGGTGGTGGACCTGTGGAGAGCTCCTGCTGGAGGATCAGTTCCGGGCTGTGAGGGGAAGTTCAGGAGTAAGACTCACCCCGATGCAGTGGCAAGCGCGGTACATGCCGGACGAGATCCACCCTCGCCGGAACCAGTCCAGCCGGAGCAGAGCGGGATGTTCAAGGCGGAGAGAGGACATAATGACGGGACAACCTACATGGAAGGCAGGCCCGAGGGGCCCTCACCCCAAATGCTGATTCGGAATTCATTGACAGATACTTTAACAGGGCGATTGGATGGGGGGTACCCTACAGACCTAGAAATTGTAGTCACGGGCGGAGGGGGAGATGGTAAACAAGCAGATGAACAGTCCACTCCTCCCCTGCTACTTCAGGAGCAAGTACCTCAGGATAAGTTCACTCCTGAATATGCAACCTATTCTAACCAGGCTCTGGACAGCGGTGGCCAAGCTGAGCTGGATAAGAAACCCAGCGACTTTTTCTTTTCTGTATCAGATGGGGACGATGAGGAGTGGTCTGAGGATTCTTCTGTAGACATTACAGATCCGAGTTATAGCGATGTAGATGTGGCAGGCGGTGCTAAATGCAAAACTGTCCAGAGGAAAAAGAAAAAGAGTCAGGGAGGGAATGATCTGGCTTGGGATTATACTCCTACAAATCAACTTTCTAACCCTATGCCCATCCCCCAATCCGTCTTGGATCCATCAGAACTAACCTCTCCACCGTCTCCAACGCTGGAGGCTATCCTTCAGGCAATTACTATGCACCGAGAAGAACCCCGACAAGACAGTCGCAAGGCCCAGCTTGTCATGCGCAAAATGCAAGGGGTTGTGCGGAAACTGTCTAAACTTGCGGTTCATTTGGCGAACGTTTAACTGACCGAGAGGCCAGAAGCGTCACTGCAGAATCTGATCTCGCCTCAAAACATGCGCTGGTGGATTCGCATGAGGCACAACTGGTAGATGTCAGATGGAAGCTGGAGGAGTTTGAGAACCGCCAGCGCAGGAACAATCTGCGCGTTCTTGGAGGGTGTTGAGTGGGCCGATATACGCTCATTTGTTGTCGATTTGTTGCGAGACTCCTTGCCTGAAATAACTGGGTGGAACTGGGCACTTGAGTTCCAGCGGGCCCATCGGGTCCCCTTTGTCCAGAAACAGCCTGCAAGGGTGGGGGCTCTCCCTCGAGCCATTCTGGTATACTTTGTCAATTTTCTGTTACGCCAAGCCATCTCTGAAAAAGCAAGGCCTGATGCAAAAAGGTCTAGGAACGAGATATCCTATTTTGTTCGCCCAGACTTTTGCCATTCCACCGTTGAAAGACGGTGGAGACTGCGACAACTCATTAAACCATTTCAGGATAAAAAGGCGCAAGCCTTTCTAAATAATCCTGCTCGCCTAAAAGTGATTTTTGAGGGGCAAACAAAGTTTTTTATATCTGAAATAAAAGCCAAAGAATATTTGGACGGGCTGCCCAGTCTGCTGCAGACCAGTAATTAATTCACATTAGGTGTTATTTAGCTTGGGACTATGAAGGGTGACACTAAGGGTGAATTACTATGCTTTTTTCTATTTCTTTTTTTTTTCTCTTCTTCTCAGCAGTAAAATAGATGAGGCACTATCTAATCTGAGATCCTACTAACAGGATGCAGCATCTAGCAAAGGTCCACAGAGATAGGGCTCTCAGTCTCAGCATGTGTCGCACATTCATTGCGATCAGACTCAAGATTGAGTCTGCATGCCTCATGTGGGGAGATGGGGGTTCTGGAGGGGTGGGGGCCCGCTCAGCGGGTGGGAGGGGAGGGGGAAGGGTAGGGGAAGGGGGGGCTAATTGCATAGGGAAAAGAAACATATCTAGTAAATGTAAAAAAATAAGGAGACAACCAAAGGAGGTAAATAGGTGGCAGAAAAGGAGGCAAGACCTTAATGGGGGAACCAGCTTTAGTAGGATCCTTGAAGGAATCTGGGTCAATTTAAGATGGGGAAGATAACTATATGTTCCTGGAACATCGCCAGGATGAATGACAGGGCAAAGAGGGTTAGATTTGCTGCACTTATTAAGCTCAACCCCAGTGATGTAGTATGCCTACAGGAAACACATATTCCCTGAGGGAAAAGAGAATTATTGAGAATAGCTGGATATAACCTACTGGCATGTACTACCCAGACATCTAATATACGTGGGGTGGCAATTTTAGCAAAGATCTCTCTGGGTATAGCCAAACGCAAATTAGTGGATACCCTGGGTAGATGGGCAATTGTAGAGCTTCCTGTGGGTGGCAACGTTTGTGTAATTTATGGATCTAACCAAGATGATCCTCAGATATTAGAGTTCTTGGAAGTTGAACTTGCCACGTGGCCAACCCCACTGATCCTCTGCGGGGATTTTAACATCTCCTTGGACAGTAAACTTGGGAGTCAGGGCACAGGGGGCTATGTGGGTAGAAAGCCACGAGTCTACCGGGCATTTAATTCTTTAAAAACTAGTCATGGCCTGGTAGATATTTGGGCTACAAAGCTCCCTGCCAACCCCGGTTACACATTTTTTTCCTGTCCCCATAAAAAATATGTCAGGATGGACCATTTTATTTGCACAAGGGACCTAATTGGGGATGTAGGAATTCAGAAACTTCTCAAAATAATCTCCGACCATAACCCCCTGATTTTAGAATTGGAAATAGCGAATCTTAAAAAACTACGGAGTAAATGGACCTTTGACAGGAAACTTCATGTCAATCATGAATATATTGAGTATATGAAAAAGTGGGCGCAAGAATTTTTTGATATAAACAGATTTAGTGCCAGTAGGGGGATTGCATGGGACTCTTTTAAGGCCGCTCTTCGAGGCGAGACTATTTCTTTCGTCATTAGGGCTTGGAAGCTGCAGGAAAAAAAGAATCAACAACTGATGCAGGATCTGGCTAGGGCTGAAGAACAGCATATCTCGCTGATAGCACAGGGACGCAAGGGAGATCAAACTCAGCATAGAATAATCACATTGAGAGCAGAATTAACTAATTGGCTAACGCAGAAAATCGTCTGAGGAGTACCAATATCACCGAAACAGTGTTTATGAAACCGGAGAACAAGTAGGCAGGAGGTTAGCACTCTTTACCAGGCAGAGGATATCCTCAAATGCTATACCTATGATTAAAATCGATGGACAGGTCTATATCGATCCACAGGAGATAATTAGAGGATTCCAAAGTTACTACCAGGTTTTGTATCAAGATGACATCAACAAGACCAGGGAGGAAGTTTCTCTGGGTATGGCAGGGCTGGTTGCTGACATAAATGTTGGAGAAGGGTTAGACGAGCTCACTAGAGAGGAGCTCGAGGCAGAAATCACACTAGAAGAAGTTAAACTAGCGCTCTCAGGAATGGCAACAGGAATGCGGCCGGTCCGGACCAGATACCTCTTGAAGTTTATAAAATCCTAGTTATAGCTATAACACCTCTGCTTCTAGATCTGTTTAGGTGTGTACAGTATAATGGAACCCCCCCCCCGAATCTTGGATAGAGACCGTCATTATAATCTTCCCTAAAAAAGGGAAACCGGTGGACAATCCATCCTCCTATCGGCCAATCTCCCTGATCAATTCTGACACCAAGATCTATTCTAAAATCCTGGCTAATCGGCTGGGGCGGGTCATAGAGCAGCTGGTTTCCCCATGGCAACATGGGTTTATCCCTGGTAAAGGAACAACAGATCATACCCGAAGAGTTATTTCTCTTTTTGATATTGTAACCAGGGTGGGGGACCGGATGGCTATGATCCTCCTCGATGCCGAAAAAGCCTTTGATCGAGTGTCCTGGGAGTTCTTATGGCTGATATTGGAACTGTATGGTTTTGCCCTCAGCTAATAAAGGCTATCAAGGCAATGTATTGCCAGCCAAAAGCCCGACTACAATTAATGGGGGAGGTTTCCGGTAATATTAACATATCAAGAGGGACCAACAGGGTTGCCCCTGCTCCCCAGTTTTATTTGCATTATATGACAACCCCCTTGTGGCTATGCTGCTACAGAGCCCGAAAATTAAGCCAATAATTACCAGTGGGTTTGAGACAAAAGTATTGGCGTACGTGGATGTCATCGCGGTTTTAGCTTTGAACCCTGCTGAGGCGATTAAAGAAATTAGTAGGATTTCAGAAGGTTTTGGTCTTCTCTCAGG
The DNA here is from genome assembly GCF_964204655.1 of Triturus cristatus. Lineage (NCBI taxonomy): Eukaryota > Metazoa > Chordata > Amphibia > Caudata > Salamandridae > Triturus > Triturus cristatus. The sequence continues at coordinate 1,727,828,108 of NC_140589.1, forward strand.
ATATGCCCTGAATACTTGGAAAACCATATTTTTATGTACGGATAATATAGTTTTTAATGACTCCAAGAGGGCAACTTCGGCAGTGTATCTTGGGGTTCGAATAAGCGCCAAAGTGGACGAAATAGGCAGAATTAATTTTGAACCTTAAATATAGGGAATGAACTAAGGAGGGTCAACGGGCTGCATTTGTCAATTATTGGAAGGGGGAATTTCTTAAAAATGACTATGCTACCAAAAATATTATATCTGTTTCGGGCAATCCCCCTGATCGTAGAGGATAATCTATTGAGGGCGCTGGAATCAACCTTTTCCAACTTCATATGGCAATATGGCAAGGTCAGAAGAGCATTGAAATATTTAGCATTGCCCCAGGATAGGGGAGGGCTAGCAGTTCCCAATATTATTCTGTATTACTGGGCAGCACTCTTACATCAGATGACCACCCTTTTATCAGTAAATAATACTAGGGAACCAGCGCAGGGCTTAAAAATACCCACAATTTATGAACTTTCAGTGGGGAAGGAAGCCACTGGGCTGCTACTTAGACAATTGGAACCCAGCTATTATAAGAAGGTGCGGTTCAAAGTGATTCATAGCTCATGGAAAATCTGGAAGCAGGTCTCCAAATTTATGGCAATCCCGAGAATTTCTAGATACACCCCCCTATGGCGCTCGCAATTACTGCCCTGTTGGGCTAATGACGATATGGGAAAAAATGGGAAAAATGCAGGGTAGAAACAATTGGGGATTTTTGTGGGGGAGCACAAGATTTTCAATTTTCTAGGCTACAGCGGGGGTTTGGCATTTTAGACAACCAATGCCTTTAAATTTATCCAGATTAAGAATATTCTCACCATATGGCGTCCTAAGATTATGCTCGACAAGATACCACTTCTGGAAGTGGTAGCCAGGGAAACATGTAGAATTAGAGATTTTTATAAAGTGCTTCTCGACAAAAGCCCAGATGATTTGGAAAAAACTGAGGCATCTTGGGCAATTGAACTGGGAAACCCAGATGTGGATATTTATATGAGTCTTTCCTTATCCTCAAAAATGTTGTTATCCTCGAATTTAAAAGCACAAATTTATAAAACGCTATTTAATCTTTATTTTACCCCTGCTAAACTTTACCTTTGGGGGAAAAGGGCAGACGATAAATGTCCCAGATGTGGGTTAGGACCCGCCACTTTGATACACATGTTGTATAAATGTGAGAAATTGGCTTTTCTGAAAGAAGGGCTGTTAGGTTTTTGGGAGGCCCGGTTCGGCCGTAGTTTAGAAATAACTCCTACTCTCCTGGTGCTTGGATACGATAGTACGCTGGGTTTTAATCCTGAACAAGAATATGGTCTGTTTCTGGGCGCAACAGTATTTCGGATACTACTAGCTGCAAGATGGAAAGATGCTGAGCCACCAAGCTTTCATATGTGGCTTGCTAGGCTCCTTGGAATTTACAAACAAGAGCTGTCCATATATTCATGCCGAGGCAGACAGGCTGGAGCCCGGGGGAGGAAAATCTGGGCATATATGGATGAACGGAGCAGAGATGCGAGGACAGAATAAATGGGGGAGGAGGAGGGGGCCGAGTTTCTCTAAGTTTGTAAATAGTAGATTCCTGAGTAAGGTGGAATGAAATTGTTGCTGCCCTTCTGGATTTGATTTGATTCTCCCAATGTAATTTCCATAGGTTTTGTCTCCTGAACTTGTGATCTTGTAAATTTTTATCTTAGTTTTCCTTTGTCTCTCTTTTCTATGAATCTGTATGAATTTGTATTTATATTTTCTGGATATGTCTAATAAATACATTTTAAAAAAAAAAGTGAGGTCTCAGTGTTCTACCGTACTGAATAAAGAAAAAGGGAATGGAAAAAAAACTGTGGGGTTAAGTCATTTTATAACATCTCATAAAACCTACAGAATCCCCAAAGCAGGCAAGTTTTGAGGGTGCTGACCAAAATGGAGAGACGGAGGGGTGCTTTGATTCATGATCTGGGGTATGATGCAGTTAAGCACTTTCAAGTTATTGTTGTAATTGTGGGAGATGAAGGTATAAATATTGTGCATAAAACTCTTGAGGCATGTCAAGTTCAAGACTGCAATAAATCCACCCTGACACTTGCTGATGTTGTTCATTTGATTCAAACAAGTAGGGAAGAGACTAAAATCCATTATAAAGGTATCCAAGTGTCTCATCTTAAAACTCAATAAGCTACTTAGAATATCATGGACTTAACCAATACCATTTCAAATAGAATCATGGATGTGAGTTATTTCACATGCAGTGAATCCCAGTTCTAGCTACCCATATTGTTGAGTTATGTTCCCTACAGTCTTTCGGCACAACTCGAGGTGGTTTATAACACCAACACACCAGATTAACACAAAAGGGACAAAACAGCATACAGTTTGGGACTTACAATCGAATGGAGTGCAATAACATACCAATTCCAGTAACCATGACTTTTAAAGTGGCCTAATATATGTCCATTCTTATTGTCATAATATCTATAATATGCACAGTATGTAGAACCCGTATTGAAGTGTTTCTCACTAAACCATTAAGCTGCAAGAGCCCTGCATAATGATAAAATGCCAATAAAAAGAGTTTAAAAAAAATCAAATAGAATCATGGATCTAGAGTAGTGGAAGTAGAGAAAGCAACAGCACAAATCATCAATCTGTTTGATGGACATGAGAGTGCTATTAAGAAAGTGAGGACCAAAATGGAATTCATTGAGAATCACGAGCTTAGGAGCAAATTCTGATCATATGTATTCTAGGATCACATCAAATGAATAGTGTTTTGACATTCTGGAAATGAAAACTGTGCAGTTAAACTTTGGGTCTTTATTTTGATCTGCCCCATGTTTTAACAAAGAAACTGTTAATTAGCAATTCTTCATCCTGGGATTCGTACAATAATACCAGCTTTTGAAAGTGTCTGGTACAAGACACTAAAGAGACATAAATTCGAAGAAATATCAGGACTACTGTATCTTTCCAAGCAACGTGTCTGCTCCCAAAGGCAATTTCTTTGAGTACATGGTATTAAAGAACGACCTGAAGAGGATGACCCGGTTACATTTATTGTAGAGTTGTTTCAGAATGATTTTCTGGGCCTGGCAAATTGGGGTTTTAAGATTTGTAAAAATAGTATGAGGATCTAATTCTTCTTTGGCTTCTGTTGGTACCTTCCTCCACCTTGAGCCTTTTCTTAAATTCAAGTCATCTTCACTGAAGGCTCCTATCAACCTGTTCAGCCTCATCTTTGACCTTGGAATCCACATTGTACTTCGTAGATTATTTAAGAGAGATTCACACTTAATTGAACTGAGCTCCAAAAACACTTGTTAGTCCAAAGACAACTTTTTTCACTAGTCAAGACTTCATCAGCATGTGAATCAAGTCAATGGGTAGCTCAGCCTACCCCTGCATTGCAATGTCATTACAAAGACACACAAAGTCTCTTGGAACATATTCTGTACATTTTCTGCCCATGCATAGACTTTAAAACACCCTCATGGCTAATGCCTTCCAAAAGGCCCATTAAGGACTGCCAAATGAGAGCATTGTGCTGCATGATTTTATGTAAATGTTTCTTTGGGCATGCCCAACTCAGACTTACAGTAAAACTGAATTGTTTCCATTCCATGATTGCAGTCTACAATCAGACATTCTCAATCTCTACCACTATACCACTGGCCCGCCTCATCACATAGACATACACACTGTTCCTATAACAAGTACAAGAAGACACTGCCAATGCACTCATAATCCACAGCAATACACTTTTACAGATCTCCTCTGGATTAAATCTCCCAGTGTGGACGCCAGTTCCCTTCGATAGTGCCTTTTTCACACGGTGCCATTCCCAATGCTAACCACCCTTCCACTATCTCAGTGAAAACACAGAATGGAGTCAGGCTGTCACAGATGTGACCTGCTTCAGTGCATCAAACCTCTCTGTAGGACAGAGCTAACATGGTTTCTGGAAAAGTAAAATGTACTTGAAAACTATTTTACTTTCATTCTTTTATTCATTTTCCTTTTCAAATTGTTAACTTTCTTTTTTCTCCTTACTTCAGTTAACTTTCCTCTTTGCCTGATGATTTTCCGTCCAAGATTTTCTAACATGGATTGTTAACTTTTAGCTACTCTTCAAAATTCAACATCTTTAGAAGGTGAAATAAATTATAAGTGCACTTGAAAAGATGGCCTGGCTCTCCTTAGAATACCCACAAAAGGTACTTTGAACACTCTGCTTATAGCCAATCACACAGAAAGAGGGAAAACAGGATACATACTTGCTTACTTCAACCCCTGCCTACCCTAATGGTTCTCCTTGACTTATAAGCCACGAAGAAACATTACTTTTTTTACACCATGCAGATAATTCAAATAAATATTACATAATATATTACATCATTTATTTGTATAATTATCTTTAATGTTTAAATTAAGTGTCACATGGGCAGAAGTATAAAAAAAAGACTTCATAAATGCATGTCTATGTCAAAACAAAATAAACGAACAGATTTTTACGTGAAATCTTTATTTATAGGTGCTTTGAGTTTACTGAAAGTGTTTCTTCCTTGAGGATTTACTGTATGATATTTGTAGAATTAGGCAAACACCACCGTTCCTGATAAATCTTTGCTCACTCTCCTTCCAATTATGTGACGAGCAAGCCTTGTAGACAGAAATGCAATACCCCTATCATGCTTAGTTTCCTACTGTCACCCAATCATAGGCTCATTAAATCAGGTTTGATCAGCATGTCTATTACTTACAAGATTTAATTAAATATGTCCTGTTCCTGCTCAGATGTCACATGACCAGTGCATTTATAGATGAGTGCATTTTTGGTCACATGGCCTACAAACTGATGACAATGCCTTCTTAAATTTTGCTATTCAAGCTGGGTAAAACGATAACTTGAAAATAAATTAAAATGTTTTCACCAAGTTCACAGTGTTATCTACCTAAAGTTACACTTCATCTTCTGACATGTGACACTTTTGTAGGCCATAGTCCAACACATATCAACTTATTCTTCCTCATTATAATTTGTATCAGAAAAAATAATAACAATTTAACCAAAAACTATCCTTTCTCATGCAAAAATAGATACATTATGTCATAAATCAATATTTAAACATCATACCAAGGATGTTTAAATATTAAACAGATTAGCAGTATGGAAGTAATGCATATTATTCACCTCAGCTTCGCAGAAAAGGGGTTAGCATACTGCTTCCCTCCTTCACCATACTCAGGATGTCTGACCCAATCAAAAGAAATTGAGTTCTTCCACGCTCTGTATCAACCCTTGACAATGCCCTCATCTTTATGCCTCACTCCCCCAATCCCCCCCAAAAACATGACATTCTGTTATCCTCCCTATTCACAATGGGCAAAATCACCCCTGCCTCACCCCACCCGCAAACAAATACTTGGCATCTTGCCACCATTCACAACTGCCCTTAGCAATATCATTCCCTCTCAATCTCTCCAGTCAGTCAAAAAACCCAACCCTTACCTTCTTCCACATTCCCCATCTACCCTTTGCACTTCCCTCCAATCACCCCCATTAAGAATAAAGGTACCCAGCGTCCTGCTTTCCTCCCACTCTCTATATAAAGTTGCACTCCCTGACTACACATTGAGAGTGGAGAGCCTGTGTTCCACTGACTGCGCCTTTGTGAGAGATGCTCATCAGCATGACCTCCTACTCCTGTCAGAGAGAGCCTGCGAAGAACCATGGTTGACAGACAAGATTAGGTTGATGGTGCAAGACGTGTGCCACCCACATTCTCCCTCCTCCATCAAGACCCTGGAGACCGGGGGGATGTGGCAGATCTCCATCACCTAGGTTTCGGGACACAGGGTTTCAGAGAAGTGAATGGCTGGGTTTTGAAGCCTGTATTCTAAAAATGACTTCCTATTGAAGACACACCCAAGAAAATGTTATCATTGCTGATTTTCAGCGTGAAAGCCGGGAGCATGTTTTGATTGTGTGTGACCCAGTCTGTGCCTTTGCTCTGAAATTGCAGCAACTTATTTCAACAGTTTTGTGTAAGACATGTGTCAAAAGAAACACATGTATGTGGGTAGTTCACGTATTTACTTTCCTATCCATTAAAAACGTGCCTCAATTTCTTAAATTTTGTGAATGTGATTCTATTTAAGTTGATACAATCCATTTCCCTAAACATGTAATTATTAACTTTCCTTGAATAAACGATATGTTGGTTATAAGGTGTTGGCAAACTATTGGTTTATGTGAAATATTCCATTGCCCAACCAAACCAGGCATGCATAAATCGATCACTTACAGAGACCATACAGCATCGCCTGCTACCACACAGTAATTATATAGATTTCTGACCTATGAAAGGTAAACACTCTTTCAAACATCAGAATGTCCGGCTACACTCTAATGACTTCATCCACTACACATAAAAGACGACAGGTTACAGGGACTAACATGGGTAGATGGCATTAGCAGTTGTTGTACAGCAGTTGTTGTCATTCTCTCTTTTCTTTACTTGTTGATATCAGCAGTAAAGATCATAGGAGACGTATGAACCTAACAGTGTTTGTTTCCTGTATTGATATGTAGGATGCTCTTTTATATGAACCTTTTTTATTGGTAGGTTTTATCCCCAATCCAAGATGGCTGTCAGAATCTTGATATATTTGGTAGTCTTGTGAGACTTCCTGTGTGGTGCCAAGTTTAGCTTTCAGTATATATGAAACTGACAAGCATCTTCTTGGTATTTTCAACTCTGTCTGTATTGAATAGCTATCTCAGTTGGATTTCCACAGAAGAAGCTCTTCCAGAGCCTCAAGGACTGGTATCGAGGCACCACTTGTCTTCATTTACTTGATGGATGTTTTTAGAAATTATTATTTCAAGCAAAGGATTATTCATTAGTAGATTCCACTGTCACAATGTATCGAAATTCTAGATTTTCTAAACGCACTTAAGGACATGATAGTAGGGTGATGTAACATGTACCATAGAAGTTAGTAGCATTGTTTGCTTACGTATTACTGCGTTACTATGAGGACACATTACTCCCCTTCTACTCTGGAACTATTTTTTGGCTTTAGATCCTGTGTTAACAAGCAGATTTGGCTATATTTGGTCATGTATTCATGCCCTGTGAGTAATGGTTATAATTGTTTTTTTCAGGTACGTGAGCCACATTTATGTATAGCTGCACAGAGAATGCTATCTGAAGCTGTGCTGGTCCTATGAAGAGCTCCATGTTATTGACTCTAAAGAAATGTCTTCCAACTCTTATCATTCATCTACTAAAATCTCTCATCACTATTACCGGAATGCTTCTTCTCACCATTCAAAGGTAACACCTTTCAGAAGAAGATGATCCGTGCCAATTGAGGGTAGCGGTCAGCAGTTTTCTCTTCCCATTCTCCTTTCCCCTGGATTTCTCTCAGAATGTGTTCGTATACAGAGCTCTGAGAGATCTAATTGGTTTAGATAGAGCGTCATTTATCTCCAGGCCATCCCTCTAGGTGTCCTTACAATATTACAAAGGGATTACATTTTCTATGTGCTAGAAGAGAGGCACAAGCTGCATTGATACTTCATGACCATTGGCAGCCTGTCAAATGGTAGATCAGAAACATTGGGTTCAATACTGAGAGAGTGGGCTGAATCACTGGGGCAGCCACCAAAATGTAACAAGTGCCTTCTATGAAGGTCCCATTATCTATACTAAAAAATAGGAATTGGGGCTGAGGAATTTTCCAAGTTAAGGGAATAATGTGCCCTTAGCCACTGTTCCTGCATGTTCACCACTGTTATTTAGAAAATTACATTCAGCTGCCATCCTGCACAGTTACATTTAAAATTCATGAAGATAAGTTAACAAAGCAATGCAAAATCCTTGACTCAAATAACATTTTCTCCTAAGAGAACTGCAGTAATCAATAGCACAAGCTTCTCTCTGCACCCAGTGGTGATGATATCTCTGGTTAAGGAACACTTGGACTATTGCATTGCATCGACAGGCTGCAGCCGATGCAAACCCAAACAGCCAGACCAAGCCTCAATGTAAAGAAAGCACTCAAATGGCTCCAGGTGAAATCTAGGAATAGGTCCAAAGGCAACTAAGGAAAGGACCAAGGACGCCACCTGAAGAAACTTCACACCCTTCGCTCAAATCAGGAATCCTGGCCTGACAAGGCAACAGGAACGCAATGTCACAAAGATCAAAGAGGCAAAGCTATGGGTTAAGCCCTTTGCATCTTCTCATCTCATGATCAGGTCAAACACACCTGACCTTCGCTACAAAACTAAGACTACACTCACTAAATACCTTTTTCTCTTTCTACACTTCAGTTGCCCGAAAACCTAAGAATGTTTCCATTGAAACTTACTAACCCTATGTACAGTTCAGCGTATCTGTCTGTACGACACAGTCTTCTGAGTGGCAACGTTTCTGATGCTGTTTAAAAACATAAATGGAAATGAAATACTAAATAGATGGCATTTATTTACCCAGCATATTGTAACCTCTAACATATTTGCTGAACTTTTGTGGACCTACAACTTGGGTAACATCAGTTTAATTTGTAACGTTCACCAAGTGTACCACATGAAGTCTTGCAACTTCTGACAACTTTGCCTAAACCAGATGAGAACTTTATATTTTAAAAGCAATTTTGTTAGTCAAAAAGTGTATCAACTATCAAGCTGGATGGCATCACTTTGTTTGGGGATGAACTCAAAATCAGAATAATTCAGACTTCATATCTGGATGGCTAGTGGCACAGAAGGTGATGCACATTTAGGGGATCTTAGACACAACTTCACTATATGACCTACAGTATATTTTGGTGTGACCAGCTACTTACTTTGTTCGCCCAATTCCCACCGCCATGGTCAAACCTTCTAGTCACACCATTCCAGGCTGGTTTAACTACGAGTACAGAGACTTTTTCTCTAAAATTACACTAAGATAATATTAATATTCATGTCAGAAGCAGAGAAAGGGGCGTTCAATGCATTGCACTGTACGAAATGAAAAGATGAAAATGTTTCCCATGAATAACATCAATTCTCTAGTGAAGAAAAAAGGCATGAATATTTGTTAGTTAGGGGTCAGGAAATCAGGACTGATTAACAGATTCGAGTCCCCTTAGGTGTAAAAATGCCCATTGATATGTTCCAATTATTTGTCCAAATATATGGAGCATTTTGTTTTCAACCTTCCAAAGCCACAGCTCTACGGTGTAATGCTGAGGAGTCCTGCGATAGCCTACGTCCAGTGCCTAATTTGGCTTATTTCTACCTAAGAAAAATAAGTTGTTTTTATTCCCCAGTGTTTATCCAACTCTGACAAATTACCACACTCTTGGGAAGACTGGGGGCTTACTATCCTTGTTAGAAATAAGACCATTGCAGGTAAGTGTTAGATATTTTGTTACTCAAGTACTCATACCGGGCAGCAACACAGTTAAACAACACCCAACGCCAAGCTAGTCAACTGCCCACCCATGAAACATGCGGGGAATTAATGCATCGATAATGCAAGAAGTAGCATCAAAGAAGAAAGATATAAACAAAACATATAAAGTATCCTTGAAAAAAAGATGTTAACACATATACAGCATAAATGCAAAATGGGACCCTTATATGAATATTCATACCTGATGAGAGACAATACAAATACTCCTGTGAACACTTCTGTCACCACCTTTATAAAACCATGCACAGGCGACTCTAAATACATTCACCTTCTCTCTGTAAATTCACTTGAATGCTACAAACAAGCAGCCGTCTCAACATTTCACCTGATTACACATCAGTGGTACAGCACTTCACGTCACTTCCTGCACAGTCATGGGAGCGTAATTCCTCAATGGCCCCTTTCTAACCCCTTTGGGATCTTTGAACGCATCACCTACCGTCAAATTACCTTCTTTTTATCCATTTTTTCAATTATAGACTCCTTTAGACACATCCTCCTTTTTTTCTGCCCTCTTTTGCATCCCATTACTGGCTGTAAGTGCCTCTACCACTGTTTTCAAGAACTTCTTCACACACACACACATGCCTGACTTTCCAATGGTGTTAAACTCGTCTTAGCAAAGCATTGCAGTAACGTAGATTGTACAGATTGTCAAAAATACTTCTTGGGCTCCAAAGAATCCAGAAGACGGCAAAGACCTATGGCTCCAGGATAGACTCTTCATCTCGAGGCGCGCTGTATGCAGGCTGCACTAGGCTGGATATGGCTCCTGTTGTGAGGTCAGGCAGGTTCCCTCCATTCATAGGCAGTAAGTATTGAGCCATTCTCCTTGTTGGAAATGGCGAGAAGTAGTCCTTGACCTGGTCCTACACTTCTCTCTGTTGTAAATCTTCATCCAGAGACCAGATAGATAGAAAAACATGACTTTTTGCAGGTAGCAGTGGCTGAAAGCCAGAGTCAATCAAAGGGTGAGACAAGTTCAAACATCCATAACTCAAGCCAGTCGATGAAGGACGCCTTTTCCTTGCATTTCTCAAAATCGAGGGTAGGGTGCAGGTACTCAAAATCAAAAGTTTGTTTATTTCCAGAGATAAAGGTCATACCTCCTAAGTGGAATTCCTCCCATTTCCAACTCGCTCCAAAGCCAGGATAAAGAGAAGGTCTCCTGGGATGTCTTACCATTGAGGCAGAGTACATATCAAGGAGCTGTGTTAGCTTGTTACTGGCAAAGCTACAGAGATACTGGCAGCAGATGAGGGTCGTAAGGGTCCCATAGTCGTTCTTTTACCGTGCCTGCAGCAGCACCAAAGCTTTTTGTTTTTTATAGTCTCAGCTCTGTCTGTATCCATTGCATTCCCTTCGGAATAGTGCTGCAGGTGAAGTCTTAATACTACAGTGGCACCCCCTGTTTACCCTGCTTCTATTATCTTTTCATTCTTGAAAAATAGTGCAGCCTCAGCGGAGATCTTTTTATTTTATTTTCTGCAGTTTTATATCATGCTAACTCGACCCAACAGTATTGGAGTGCTTTATATGAGCACGCACTGTATTACAGATAGAAGCATTACTTTGTGTAGGTATGGACAGATTAAGTGATTTGCCCATAATCACAGGATGCTGAGCCTCCAGCCGAGACTCAAACCCGTTTTCCCAGCTTAAATTTGGCCACTCTAGCTGATATGTCACATTATCTTCTGGTAATATGCTGGTCACGAGTTCAGAATCACAACAGGCCAGACTTAGCCTTTCCCATTTCCAAAATGGAGAGTGAACCTGCGTTTTCTGGTCCCACTTGCTTACCATTGGTCCTCTGATGAATCTTTTTCTCTGATTGAGAAGTGATGGGAGTTAACATTTACGTCAATCCCGCGTGCAGGGAGTTCCACAAACTCCCATTTCTCCATGGGAGTTTGTGCTGCGGGCGGTTTCCGCCCACCGCACAAGCTCCCATGGATCAAGGGGAGTTTGCAAGCTGCACCATGTGCAGTCACATTGTAATCAGGTGAGCGGTACCACTGACCTATGGTTTGCCGGTTCCTTCACAGAAAATGTGTGAGTCTGAGGCAACTCCGACCAACATTGTAATGAGGGCCTTAATCTTAATATTGTTAGACCATACAAGAACCATGTGCTCAGTGCACGTTCATGTCATATATCTGTTTGGAAACTGTGACGTATTTGTGAGGTGTAATGGGTGGGCAAGATTGCGCTGCACAAAGGACATTTAGGCTCTTGACGTGCTCTGATGAGCGGGTTTGTTTCCCAGAATTATTTCAGTCTGATGTAATGTGGGGTATCCCCAAAACTCAATAAAATAATGTTTGCAAACATGGATCAGGTACACTGGGGATTCAGATTCGGGCCGTGAGGAGCAGACATGTTACTTTAGGAAAAAATAAACACAGCAGCCATTTGTAGGGGATGTGCAGCCTTCTGACAGTGCGTTATATTCTTTGATTAACACAGAGGCGACTGGGAGTGGCCATGCTTTGCCTGAGGCCCAGAGTTACTAAAATTCTTGCTGCACTGTGAAAATCTGCCACGCTTCGCTGGGCGACGGGTAAACATTGTGCAACAACATGTTCATAAAGAGTCACAATGCGATTATATCAACAGCAGAGTTCACGAAAAAGAAGTCGTTTTTGCACAATTCTTTGCGTGCAAAGGCTGTTGAGCACCATCTTGGGTGTTATTTGTACTCGAGGGCCACCGTCCATCGTCCATAGGAAAATTACATATTTATGTGTGGAAATTACAGCGTAGGAAAATCGAGCGTGTTCTGCTTTCAATTTGGAGTTAGGATTTCAGGGTAAGGCAGGATCATGACAGTATGCCAATACTATTTCTGTATTCTTTGTGCCCACTTCCCGACAATATTGCCATATTATATCTACGCTGTTAGTTTACATTGCACACCTCTTGTACATACCTTTGTAGCTTTTCTTTTTGTGTTTAGACGTATGTATCTGATATGTAATTGATGTACTCTGAAGTCCGTATGTAATGTAACTCGTTCCATTGTAAAGCGCTCAGACACATTCGGGTAAAGTACGCGCTATACAAAAATGCATAAAATAAATAAATGCACTTACTATCTTTGTTGGAATCATACATTGGGATGGTTGTGCAGGTTTCACCCTGCTACGACTTGATTGTGTTCGCTATTAGGGGGGTGACAGTAGGCGACGCAAAGCACCTTTATGGAATATTCGAGTCAACTCTTCAGCACAAGCAATGCCGAGAAAGTTAAGTTGAGCACTTTCTTTGCGTCGTGTAGCGCTGCTGACACGACACGAGCCAGAAGCGCTAAAAAAAATGTCCCAGATTGCTTCCCGTACTTAGTTCGTCCCCTATCTACTATCTCCCCATCTGCGGCCTCACACGCAGACAGGAGATAGCCGGGAGGTTTGTATTTATTGAGCCTGGCAGGAGGGGTTAGAGGCCAGTGTTTTATTGTCATTAAGACAAAATGGTGTTGTCCAGATCATCTCGCGATCTATCACTTCCCAGCTGATTAGTAACACGGCCTGCGTGAGTCTGTGTGTGGGAGCCGGCCACTCAATTCGCGGAGGCAGCCAGGCTCGGAGACCACAGTGAGCGAGGCAGAGCTAGAGTGGGGCGCCCCCACAGCAAGGCGGGCTGCCCCGCTATTTAATTAGCATCATTCCTTTACAGATGAGGCGTGTAAATACATTCCATGCGCTGAGAACAATTACACACCCCTAAAAAAATCTTATCACACTAGGAAATTGCTTGGCAGACACTTACAGGCACAGGGCCTGCGAAAGTGTAAAAGGGAGGCAGAAATAACGCAGCGGGGAAACCAATTACCAGAGAGTGGACTGGCCGTGATTTGTAGCTTTAACATTCACCAGCCCAAGCAAGGAGCAGGGAAGATTTATGTGCCCGGCCTCCCATTCCACTGTGTAAAAAGTCATGTTAAAGTTGAGTTCTCATAAACTGTGAGATTGTGGGATGCCGCGAGTTTGCAGTAAATGCATAAATAGCCCTGGCTGGCTGCGTCATAGAATATGCAAGTTGAGATACTGTCTAAAAACTATTGCCCCCCGCCCACCCCCCTAATGCTGTCATACCCTCTAAACTGTGTTCACAGTGTACAAATAACAGCGCCTATGCAAAGAACATAACGAAGGAAAACGGGACAGAAACATGTTTCATGACCATGATTTTTTTTTTCTTTCATGAGAGTTAATTTTTCGACAACAGGAAAACCTAAGCAGAGCAAAAGTACTATTAGTCCACACAGAACAATTCGTATTATTGCTCTATTGAAACACAGGATTCAGGGTGTATTTGTGGCGCCTAATAGTAAAGTGAACACTTTCAGGAATTAGGGTGACCAGCTGACATGGAGGCAAATTCTGGACAGGACTGTAAAGAACCCAGGACAAAGGGTCCAAATTCAGGACAAAAACTCAGGACAAAAGGTCAGTTTTAGAGGCACATTGAAGGAGAGGCCTTACCCCATTTTTTTATCAATGCATATATGTACTATTTTCTACATTGTACTATATATTCACTATGGTCTTTATGTGATTGCCTTTAGGTATGCTACATTCAGGTGGTACGTTATGTTCCCCCCGCTCCCATCTCACTGCGTTCAACTATGCCGGCCGCCGCTATTTTGTTAAACTCTCACCGTCAGGTAACTACACATAAAACAATGCACATTTTAACTGAAAAATAAATAAAAGTTAAACTAATCAGTAGAAAATATTCTATTGTATGTTATGCTACCTCTATTGGTTAATGCATTCACTACAGAGGTATAAGTGTGCAACCAGAGGTCCACAGAATGTAATCCTGATTGGTGGAGTAGGGAAAAGTAACTTGTGTATTTTTTAGTGCTAGGAGATCCCTGAAAGCACTGAGAATATAGGCTGCCTCTAAATGCACATATAAATTTAGGTTAAAGATAAAAAGTGCTTCTAAAGTATAGATTTCAGTAATATACAGATTTTACATTGTGCCATGGATGTCGATTCACCAAAATACCAGGGGTAGCGGAAGTGACATCACGTGCCCTTTGACCCCAGTGACATCACAGGAAGTAACATCATATGGACTTTTATTGTCTTCCAGGCAGTGATGCGATGTGACTTTTGATCCTGGTGATGTCACAGGAAGTACGTCACTAAAGGTATACATTCTATAATTAGTGCAACATTTATAAAAATAGATAATTCATACCTTTATCATATCATCCCCTGTCTCTTCCATTACTATTGTTCACATATTTCTCATCAAATCTCCCTCTTATTCTCTCAGTTTTCCTTTAGGCAAGGTATGTGGTGGGTTCGAGCAAGCAAAATTGCACCAAATATCTGCAGGCTATCAATGCAGGCTCATACAGTGCCTTTTACAAATATTGTCAATTATAATGATTTTTCCCGTATCAGTATGTCACTGACCCGTATTTCCTGAAATGGGACTCACCAATATATCTACTTGTTTCCTGACAAGTTGCCATCTATTAGAAGATTAGATTTTCTTTCTTATCCATATTCTAACAATAAAAAAATAGCATCAAAAACGAAACTGGAAGCATTAATTCTCTAAAGCCCTTGAGTGTATGTTGTAGATTGCAAAAACCATATATATTCTTGCATAACACAAAAATTAGAAAGATAAACTAAGTGCTGTGAAAAGCTATCACAACTAACTTTTGGGTTATAAATGTTGGCATTTCGATCCTTAAAGATCACCACAGATTCAGACATATGTAAGAGGGGCTATAGTCATAGACAAAGAACATGTGCAGAGATCATCCCACACACAGAGGAAAGGCTATGTATGCAACATACTGCACCATCTGTACTGATACAGTGATCCCTTGATGCATAACACTTTGTAAGTCTTAAACGGGCCATCTGTGAAGGATGTCACAATAGATCTGAAAACCCCAGCCAATCTCATCAAATATTCTCGAAAGAAAGCCCATGTTACTGGCCGTTGTTAGAGATGCAGGACTGGGCAAAGAGAACAGTTTGTTTTCTACACTACATGGTTGCTTTAAGACAGTGATACTCAAAGTACGGCGCGGGGGCTGCATGCGGCCCCCTGGGCAGCAGCAGCACTGGGCTGCTGTTTACTCGACTCAGCACTAATATGAAAAAACATTTAAATATACAGCATGCACTCATTTAAAGGTTTAATGCAGTTAGGGAATGGAAGTAACGAGGCCCTTAACTTTAGGAACACCTTCATTTTAAAGACAGCCACTAGATATACATGCTGTGCTTCCCCTACATACACTTTACATCTCCGCTGATATCAGTGCGGCCCTCGGTCACACTATAGACCAAACTATGCGGCCCCCGGGAAAATGTTTGTGAGTACCCATGCTTGAAGACAAGAGGACGGTGGAGTGGAGGGGAGAACATGGCGGCCGGCTAGGAAGCTCAGTCGGGAGCTCCGCAGAGTGAGACACGCTATACGAGCGCAAAGGCCCTGGAATATAAGAAAGTATAAGAAATTTGCGGATGGAGAGACGGAGAGATAGGAAAGCTGGAAATACTGAGCGCATACCCGGTATCTGCGCATAAACTCTCAGAAAAGAAGCCCATGTGTGAGAGGCTCCGGCATTGCAGGAACGGCTTCCGCATTGCATCAGATCGGAGGCGGCGTTCTTGCCTGCCGAAGGCGATCGAGGGAAGGGGAGGCATCTGGGCAGAGCAGTGGGCAGACTGCAAACACGCCGGAGAGCTGCAGCGAAAATCAATTTTAGAGGCCCACCCAACGGCTGTTTTACGCGCAGTGGTGAACTAAAGAGTGCTACAAAGAGGAAAATAACGGAAAAAAAAAACCGAACATATTCTGTATGCATGAATCCGGTAAGGAGGCGGGGAAGGGGCAAGAGAGGGGGATCGGCTGTCCTAAATTTTGCAACTAAACCACTGCAGGAAGACTTAGCACACCTCACACAAGCCGCAGCTGAGGCCTTAAATTTCAGACAAGAGGGTGTAATAGATTTAACGGCCAGCAACAAGCCACTAAGAATCGCATCCAGGATATAAGTTACGCCTTAAGAAATAGACTTCTGGTTACAGACCCCCTTAGAGGATCTTGTAGAGGAGACAGATCAAACCCCAACGGGGGAAGAGCAAGTAGTTACTCCAAGTAAAGATAAAATAAAACATACCAACAAGAAACAAAGGGGTCAGAAAACAAAAAGTGGAAGTGTGGCAGTAGTATCAAGTAGAGATGTCAAAGCGGCAAAAAAACAACAAGCTAAGAAAGGAGGTAATTTAAAAATAACGCCCTCTCTCCGTACCTTCTTCAAGGTGCAAGAAAAACCTGTAAATAAGAACTCAGTACAAAAGGAAAGGAGTCTTAACAGTGGGGTTCAAAAAATGCAAAAATTAATATCTTCTTCTAGTGATGGAATAGTGGAGTCTCCAAACAGCTTTCAAGCTCTTATGTCAAAGGATTGCGTAGAGGAAGCTAGTCTAGACGCTGAAGAAGGCTTGGAGATTGAAAATAATTTAGATCAAGACATGCCTTCTAGTGATCAAGGAAGAGGCTTGGAGTCACCTTTGCGGGGCGAGATAGGTGGCTTGATAGGCTCACAAATGAAGGAAATGAAACAGAGTTTTGCCAAATCAGAAAAAAATCAGGAAAAAACACAAGCATCCTGTGAGGCATTGGAGTCTAAAGTTAATGCCTTAATAGACCGGGTAACAGAAAATAAAGTAGAGCAAACCAGGGAAGAGGTGAAAAGTTGTCAGAATGATATCGACAAAGTAAGAATCAGCGAGAAAGAGCTTAGAGATAAGATCGAGACTTTGGAGGATAACTCGAGGAGAAATAATATACGAAATCTAAATATACTGGAAGGTTAAGAAGGGCAGGACATAAAAAACTTTGTAGTAACTCTGTTAAAAAAATGCTTTCCGGAACTAGAAGAGAAAACGCTAGATGAAGACATTCAAAGAGTACATAGAGATCCCTTTAGACAGAACAAATTAAGGAAAAACGCTCGGAAAATACTTGTAAACTTGAAAGAAAATATATGAAGTAAGGTTTTAAAAGTAGGTACCTTCCCCAAGGGTGACCATAACTTTAAAATTCGATCTGACATATCTAAGGCAACACTAGACAAACAGTGGGAACTTGGGAACTACATGCAAGAATTGAGATCACTAGGAGCCACAGTCCAGATGAAGTTCCCAACTCTACTAAGGATAATGTGGAATAACAAGACATATAATATTAGAGAACCAAAAGAAGTAGAGATACTACTTGAACAAATTAAAGTAAAAAAATAGGGCCAGATATTACATAATATAAAGCCTCACTAAGACGGAGCTCAAATAGGGCAATCAGAATTGTCGAAAGACAGCAGGGAGGGTTCTCCAGGGGAGGGTGATGGGTAAAAGGTTATTTTTTCTGTTAAGCATGTTTATGGTTTCTTTGGTGGGGAGCATCTGGGGAAAAAACTAAAAAAAATAATTGTCTGATATGCAAGATACAAGGAAGCCAAGGTCCCGGTAATTGTACAACAATGTTAATACCACTAAGGTCAGCGAGGAAGAGAGTAGAAAATAAAGATGACTGATTCTGAGGGTAAAATAAAGATTACAAACTGGAATTTAAATGGGCTGAGCGTAAGGAGAAGATGACAAAAAATCTTTGAATACCCTAAATTAATAAAATGTGCTGTTATAACCTTACAGGAAACCCATCTCCTTAAAATCTGAGTGGGCCGAAAATATAAAATATGAAAAATGGGTGGAAAAATACGTTTGTACAAACCAGACGTGCTGTATTAAGGGAGTAGCAATAATTGTTAAAAAACCTTCAAAAATAAATATTGTAGAAGAATACGTTGACTCGAAAGGCAGATGGGCAGCTGCTAAGATGAAATAAGAGGAAAAGTATTTTTTTGTAGTCAGGTATTACGATGCAAATACGGATGACCCAGCTCCGCTGCAGTCTTTATACTCTCAGTTAATTAATATATCCATTCCAATTATTCTGGGTGGAGATTTTAACCTATTATTAGATCCAATAAATGTCAGACATCCACCAGAGAGAGCCTTAAATCTTCCTAAAAGAAGAGAATGGATGAGCAGATTTAAAGAGGATCTGGGTCTAGTGGACATTTGGATGAGCAAAGGCGATAAAAAAAAGAGAATCACTTATAAACACCTTATTTTAACTGCATTTAACTGCATTTGGGAACTACCTAGTACGCGCTACCTGCACTGTTTTGTGCATTACAGAAATAGATATCTCGCGTGTTTGCGCTCTGATTTTTTTAATTATTACCTGTTTTGCCTATTTTTGTTCGTTTCTATGTTCTTAGCCCCTGGTTTTATTGTAGGCCCCCCACACGCACTATAAATTGGAAGATTCACCGCATTTTGCGGGCCCTCGTCCCCAGAGATCATTTTGGCGGCCATCTTGGGTGAGTGGTACACCTGGCGGCGCCTATTTCTATTTCTATTACGGTCCTGACGTCACTCGGGCGCTCGACCTCGACCCCTATTTAAGGGTACTAATTTGGTGCTCGGTCTCCTACAGACCTTATTTTAACTGCATTTAACTGCATTTGGGAACTACCTAGTACGCGCTACCTGCACTGTTTTGTGCATTACAGAAATAGATATCTCGCGTGTTTGCGCTCTGATTGTTTTAATTATTACCTGTTTTGCCTATTTTTGTTCGTTTCTATGTTCTTAGCCCCTGGTTTTATTGTAGGCCCCCCACACGCACTATAAATTGGAAGATTCACCGCATTTTGCGGGCCCTCGTCCCCAGAGATCATTTTGGCGGCCATCTTGGGTGAGTGGTACACCTGACGGCGCCTATTTCTATTTCTATTACGGTCCTGACGTCACTCGGGCGCTCGACCTCTATTAATGGGGTTACTTCCCGCGCAGCGGATACGCGCAGTGGATCGCCGGACTTCCGCCTGAGTTTCCGCCTGAGTTTAGCCCGTCTGCGCCCGTCAGCGTCCCGGAGGCGTTCGGCGTGGCAGGTATTGCCGGCTATTATGCTTTCCTATTCTGCTCAGGACCTTTATTCCTTGCGCGACAGGGATGCGTCCTGTCGCTCAGTCTTTCCTGGCCGATATAGGGGTAAACATAAATGCCCTGGTTGTAAATGGCGTCCTATCCGCAATTTCCCTTCCTCCCGCCCTACTAAGGTTTTTAGCATTAAACATCAGTGTCTACTCCTTAATACGAGGTCGTTGCATCGACACACTCAAGAGATTTATG
This sequence comes from Triturus cristatus, assembly GCF_964204655.1. Lineage (NCBI taxonomy): Eukaryota > Metazoa > Chordata > Amphibia > Caudata > Salamandridae > Triturus > Triturus cristatus. The sequence goes on from NC_140589.1 coordinate 1,727,847,855, forward strand.
ATCTCCTTTCGACGACCAGTCCTACCTGTCTGATGCTCACTGAGACATGGCTTAATGAATCCTCCCACCCGGACATCGCATTAGCCATTCCCTCAGACTATATCATCCATCGACAAGATAGAGACAAGGGTAGGGGGGGAGGAGTTGCTTTGGTTGTGAAAAAATCTCTGCCGTGTATGGTTATGCGCCCAAATACCATCGTAGGTGCTGACTCTCTTGCCTTTACCATCTCTTTATCGCCTCAGCAAGCGCTGAAGGGTCTTGTTGTTTACAGACCTCCGGGCCCGGTGGGATCCTTTTTTGACGATCTCCAGCAGGTTATGTCGGTCCTTGTTTTAAGATCGGAGCGCTGTATATTGGCTGGTGATTTTAACTTTCATATGGATGACCATCAAGACCAGGATGCTATTAAGCTGCTGGACGTTACATCTACTCTGGGTCTTTCCCCCTATATTTTTGGCCCGACTCATGATAAAGGCCATACACTTGATCAGGTTTTTTCCACCTCACCTATCATGGCTGTAACACTTCTGCCAGTTTTATGGTCTGATCATTGTCTTGTTCAGTTTGAAATCCCATCTATTATGACCTCTACGGCCAGTGCTACGAGACAGCAGGGTAGCAGCTATAGGGCACTCCATCGGGTGACTCCGGAACTGCTAGCGCAGGCTCAGGTGAATCATCCCATGCCACATACGGGTGACCTGGAGAAAGACCTGGAGAGCCTGCAATCTTGGCTTCTTGCTAGATTAAATGAGCTCGCCCCATTACAGACACCCAGGTCTGCCGCCCAACGGGTCTCGGCCCCTTGGTTTACGGAGGAATTGGCCCATCATCGTAGGCAGTGCAAAGTCGCTGAGCGGGCCTGGAGAGCCCAATATGAACCGGATGCTAAACAACTTTATAAAACCATGATGAAATCATATCATGATTTAATACTTCAGGGCAAGAAACGCTATTTTGCCAAAAGGATTGAAGATGCGGCAAACTCCTGTAAGGAGATTTTCTCAGTTGTGAGAGAATTTACTAGCCCGCGGTCAATCTCTGCGCAGGACGCTCCGGTGGAGACCTGGGCCAACACCATTGCTAATTTCTTCACCGCTAAAATCAGGCAAATTCAGGATTCTTTTCCTCGGAGACATATAGCTGACTTGTCACCTTTGCCGACCGAGACACCTCCTCCGTTGCCTTCTGGCCCAGCTCTGCTACACTTCCCGCCCCTTTCGGCTGACGCATCCTTAGCCTTGATGAGGAACCTCAAATCGGGCTCACCACTAGATCCCTGTCCAGCTAAATTTCTAGCGAGAATGGCAGATATAGTTAACCCTATAGCTAATCCCATTCTTAATCTCTCCCTGAGTCAGGGATCTCTGCCCCAGTCCTGGAAACAGGCCATGGTCATCCCTCTTATTAAAAAGCCGAATCTTGACCCAGAAGTGCCTTCCAACTATAGGCCTATCTCGCTCCTCCCAGCACTCACTAAGATCCTGGAGAAACACGTTCATAGCGTGCTTTCTAACTTCCTGGAGTCGAACGAGATACTTCATGAATCCCAATCGGGCTTCCGCTCCAACCTGAGCACCGAGACGGTGCTCCTGGAAGTATCTGAGATTGTGAAAGAGGTGCTGGATACCGGAGGCAGGGTGATGTTAGTTATGCTAGACCTGTCGGCGGCGTTTGACACCGTCCCCCATGAGGATCTCCTCACTAGACTACGCGACATCGGACTGGGGGGGACGGTGCTCAATTGGTTTTGTTCCTTTCTAGCCAACCGCCGGCAGACGGTCTGGGTCCCACCTGGATCTGCCGAAATGCCGCCTTTGGGAGTCGGAGTGCCTCAGGGCTCCGTACTGAGCCCCACTCTATTTAACATCCTTATGACCCCTCTGGCGACACTGGCAGAGTCCTATGGGGCCCGGATCGTCTCTTATGCTGACGACACCCAGCTTCTGTTCACCTGCCATAAGAGTGAAGAGTTCGATGGAGGAAGGATCCGCGAGTGCCTTGGGGCTGTTTTTAATTGGTTTCAACTTTGCAGCCTCAAATGCAACTCGGACAAATCCGAAATACTATTCTTCGGATGCCCATCGGAACCAGATTGGCATGGATGGTGGCCTGCTGACATGTTCCCTCCAAGTCAGTCATCTAAGTGGGCTAAGAACCTGGGAGTAAAAATCGACAATGAGCTTTCGCTAAAATCCCAGGTTTCTACTCTGACGGGAACATGTTTCGGGATCCTTAGAATGTTGCGTAAGTTCCTTCCTCTTTTATCTGAGGAACATCGGAGGATAACTGTTCAGGCACTTATAGGATCCAGATTGGACTACGCAAATGTGCTATATCTGGGTCTGCCAGAATATCTCCTTCAGCGTCTGCAGGTGACCCAGAACGCTGCTGCTCGAGCGATCTTTGGTCTGCATCGTCGTACTAGTGCCTCTAATCTTCTTCTTGCCCTCCATTGGCTTCCTGTACGGAAGAGGATACTGTTCAAAGCCATGACCCTAGCCCATAAGGCCCTGCATGGTAATGGCGCAAAATATCTCCAGAAGAGGCTGGAATTCTACCGACCTACACGATCCCTTAGGTCGGAAACATTAGCTCTGGCTCGGGTACCACGTATCAAAAGGGCCCGCCTTGGTGGCCGGTCCTTTAGATTCCTTGCCCCTCAGCTATGGAATTCTCTACCGGTGTCCTTGAGGGCTACGTCGAACCTGCTTGCCTTCAGGAAGGACTTAAAAACTTGGCTGTTCTCTGGTTAGTTTGCTTCCTCTTGTAGGCTTCTGTCTTGTTACTGTTATGTTTTTCCAGTTCTCTCTTTAGGTCTGGAGCACAAAGCGCCGGGACACTCCTTTGGAGTAGCCGTTGCGCTATATAAGTCCCATGTTAACATAACATAACATAACATAACATAAAAAGCAAAAATATGGTCATGCATCAAGAAATGTTCTTGATAGATAAATTACTAAGTAAAAATGTAATAAAAGTAGAACATGTACCTGCTCACCTATCTGATCACTCCTTAGTTCAAATAGAAATAAGTCAAGGCCACCTTCAGGGGAGGTTAGGTGGACGCTAGATCGTACACATTTGTTGGATGAACAAGTCATAGAGAAGTTGAAGGTTATAACAGTGGAACTTTCAAATTAACGCCAATGGAGAAGTTTCCATGCAAGTAGTCTGGGACGCTTATAAAGCGGTTGTTAGAGGAACCCTGATTGGCTTAGCTGCAAAAAGAAACAAGGAAACTAGACATACAATAAGTCAATTAGAATCAGACATATTAGACCAATATAGGATTTTGTGAGACAGTAACCTCTAAAACAGAACAAAAAAGAGCAATAGAGGAAATCTCCAAAGAGAAATGTGACTTATCAAACTATTTGGAGGGAAGGGTAAGGAAAAGATGGGAAGCTAGCAGATTGTCAAATTATGAATATGGGGAAAATAGTGGGAAACCTTTAGCATGGAAAATTAAAACTGACTCCAACAGGAATAAAATTATGGCAATATATAGTGGCCTGGCGGGAGGGAAGGTAGAGAACAGGACAGAAATAGAAGAAGCTTTTGCAGAGTTTTTCCAAGCTCTATATGAGGAGGACCGAGTACCCATAGGCCATGTAGTAGATTCTTATTTGAGGGAATCATTGATTCCAAAGCTGGAGGTTGAGTTTAGTGAATCATTAAATGCAGGAATTACTACCGAAGAAGTACTAAATGCGTTAAAAAGATAAAAAAAAGGGAAAGCAGCAGGCCCAGATGCCCAATGAGATCTATGTAGTCTTAAAAGAAACACTGATTGCTAGACTAGTGGACCTTTTTAATACCATTTACTTGGAAGGTCTCGCACTCCCTAAATCTTGGAACAATGCCACTATTAGCCTGATTCTGAAACCAGGAAAAGATCCCCTTAAATGTCATACAGACCCATATCCCTCTTAAATAACGACTATAAAAGTTTTACGCAAATATTGGCTACACGATTAGGAAATATCACTGGCAAACTCAAACATATTGATCAAAAAGTTTTATAAGGGGGAGACAACTACACAACCTCACTCATCAGCTTATTGGAGCCATCGATATTGCAACCCAAGAAAATATCCGACTAGCAGTTCTCACTTTCGACCCTGCTAAAGCGTTCGATCGAGTGAATTGGTCATTTTTGCAAAAAGCTATATCTTACTATGGCCTAGGAGGGAACTTTTCGAGAGCAGTAAGGAATATATATACAGCTCCAGGAGCTAAAATACTTATAAATGCCAGCTTATCAAAAGCAATTCAGATTAAAAGAGAGACGAGACAGGGCGGTCCCCTATCCCCCACCTTTTCAACCTATATATAGAACCTTTAGCAAACATGTGAAGGAGATCTCAGGAAATTGTCCCATTTAAATTTAAAGGATGGGTCAATAAAGTGGCCCTATATGCTGACAATTTAATGGTTTACATAATCAACCTAAACAAGTCTTTTCCCATTATTACAAAGATACTAACTGATTTCGGAGAAATTTCAGGTTACCAAGTTAACCTTCAGAAAACAGAAATAATGTACTGGAAATCTGAATAATCAATAGCGGGAACAAAAAAACGAATTAAATACTTGGGAATAGAGGTTTTAAAAAACATCGACAAAATTGCTCAGGAAAAATAAATTAAAATGTAAGGAAATGAGGAAGCTATAAAAAGCATGGAGCTGTCAATCTCTTTCCTTTCTGGGACGATCTACTGCTATTAAAATGTCCATCCTACCAAAGTTTACCTTTTTATTTAACACTATACCACTAGAATTCAAGACTCAATGGTTAAAAACGATCCAAAGTGAAATTAATGGGTTCATATGGGCCTCTAAAGGCGTGCGAATAACGTGGAAAAAGTTATGTCAGAAGAAACATCAAAGGGGGCATAGAAAGCCCAGACGTGCTTTCTTATCATAGGGCTTTCCAACTTAAGAACATAAGAATTATTTTTAGATATCATGCCTACTATTCTTCTTATTGGAAAGCTGCTACGGAGGAAGACTATTGTCAATACAAATTTAGACACCCAAAATACTTTAAAAAGATTAAATTAAAGGTACTGGGCTCAGCATTTAAGTTATGGCATGAAATAAGAAGAATATGGAAAATTCCGTATTATAGTCGGTTAGCACTTACATGGAGGTCACCGGGAACCCCCGACTGCTTAAAAGATTCTCTAGCAGTTTCGTTGAGGGAAGCAGGAATAACAAAATGGGGAGAACTGCTGGATTCTGGCAACTTACGAAGTTGGCACTCATTGCTTGAAGGAACACAGGGGAAAATATCCAGGTTTAAATATTATCAGCTGTTGAGTTGGTCAAAGGATCAAGAGGAAATTTCAGAAACCACTGAAAATCTAGAGAATGAAATACAACGTGACCCAATAAGGAAGGAAATGTCGAAGTGGTATTGGCACTTGATACAAACAGGAGATGATGAATTTACAACCCCAGATGATGTATGGAAAAAGATCTTCCCAGCACAAGACTTGCAACACCATTGGCAAGTATCCAGCACCTTTTTATGGCAAATAATAGTTTCTGCACCTCTTAGGAGAAATCATCTTTTTACTTTACACAATTCATATTGGACACCGGAAACGTTATCCAAAATGAATAACCAAGTGGTGAAAAAGTGCCCAAAATATGGGGAACTAAAGGCGAATGATATTCATATGTTTTACCTGTGTCCGCAACTTGAAATTTTCTGGGAAGAAGTGGGTAAGATTATCGATAAAGTATTAGAAACGATCATCGAGGTAAACCCATTCACTATTATTTTAGGCATTTTGGATAGCAATAATTCTACTACTGTATTAAGTAAAAAACAAAAATGGTTACTATTTATGTTAATTTTATTAGCCCGACGTGAGATATGCGTAAACTGGATACTTGCAACTCCTCCTAAAGTGGTAGAATGGCTTTGTTTCGTAAGAAAGATTATGATGCTTGATAACTCTAGAGGGAAGAGTAATAGAACTAGATACTGGGAACTTTGGGATAAGAACATGAGGTAGGGTAGGGAGGATTGGGCAATGATTTTACCCTATGCGAGCTAACAAATTCGAAAGAATCAGCATGGTGGATCTGTGACTGATTAACTCAACAAATTTGAGGGTTCTAGGACATGACCCGATCTTGATACGAAAAAGGCGGTCTCCATCTCCTGTAAGGAAACACGATAAGAGGATCTTGTCTACCATAACCTTAAAAATCGCATAAATGAGGGGAAAAAAAAAAGAGGATGGTGGAGTCCTGAGGTGATGAGTACATAGCGAGAGAGGCCTGCATCAGAAATCAATGGGTGAAAATTGACATTACTCCATTAAAAGAACAATGCAGCCGCACTTTACTTCACCAACACCTGCAATAGACTCCATTTGTTTCTCGGTGCACTCAAATAGATATTCGAAACATATCAGTGAATAATTAGAAGAGCTGTCTTGTGTTGCAACCCCATAGACCTCGCTATTAGGAGCTAATAAAAAAAACGTCAGTTAAGCAAAAACAGAGTGTGAGGGGGTTAAGCAAAGGTGATGATTAATGTTTCTGTATCATGCACTTACGCCACATTTTGATTTAGGAGATAAAAATAATTCCACTCAACACAAATAACTGCAGGAGCGTGAGAATAATTTAAAAAAATGTTGACGTTGCTATGTGTTAATGGGCCGGTGTGTCTGGGGATTTCACCCAAAATGTATCGATCCTTGCGGTAATAACCCCTAACTTTTCAAAACACCCTCTATTATTGTCTTTCAGAAAGTGAACGGTCTTGGGGAAAATCTGTTTTGCCTGTGAATATTATACCAATGTTAGACCCTTGTGGATACAGGGCTCGCTGCAATTCAAAGCCATCTTAAAGTTATGGGTTCGGGCATAGCAGATAATGACTGTTATCAGGAAGTGTGAAGTGACTCCACCAATTTAAAACAATACTGGTTCCAAAGCAGCCTTTACATTTAATGATTGCACACATTTGCATTTCTTTGGGGAAGCAGACACTCTAGCAAGAAGGCTTCTTTCTTTTTAGACGTCTGCCCCTCCCTCCAGAATGCAGCACAGGAGACTCCCTCCCTTCAGCTGGCGAATCACAACTGTGGGAATTAAGTTTAGTCTTTTAGTGGAGAGGCTAACATTTCAGACAAATGTTGTCCGATAAGTCTTCTATCACAGACAAAGGACTTTAGGGCTAATTTACGGACAGTCTGTGAAAATTGCGGATGGTTGGTCACCCTATCAGGAATCCGACTTCCAACTTGACACACTGTGTGATCCTGGGCAATCTCAGGTATTTCCATGGGCCTCAGTTTCTTAAATTTGCATATGATCTGCCCACATCGCTTTTTGATGATAATAACCTTTTATATTTTAGGATGTGAAGTGATTACATTGACCCAGACATCAAAGTGGGTGTGATCTATGCTGAATGGTGTGCCCATACATTTAAATTTTACAAAAACAGTTTCCAGAAGAGGGATGTCCTGTGCTGTGACGCCAGCCCAGAGAGAGAGAGGGAAAGAGGGAGAGAGAGAGAGAGAGAGAGAGAGAGAGAGAGAGAGAGAGAGAGAGAGAGGAGAGAGAGAGAGAGAGAGAGGGAGAGAGAGAGAGAGAGAGAGAGGGAAAATTATTGTACTTCCTGGAGTACTTTTACATGAAAACATGTAAATGTGTGCAACTGGTTAATCTAATCATCAAATGTAAGGACTGCTTGGGAAGCCAGTATAGGCTTTAATTGACGGAGTCACTCAAAGATTCGTGGAGACAAACTTTTATTCTCTTTGAGAGGTAATGAAAGGGCATTATCAGCACTTGCTTAATTTTAACCCCTAAGTCTTTTTGCACATTTTGTAGCAGCCTAAAATGTAAAAAGGTAAATCCAGTATTTGTAAAGCGCGAACAATTGTCCGAGGGCGTCAAGGCACTGGGGGCCGTTGGGAAGATTAAGCGAGCTATTGCCCAGAGTCACATGGTGCTGAGTTGACCTGCCGCCGGTGATCGAACCGTGAGCCCCCGTGCTCTGAAGTCAGACGCCCTGGTCGCTGCACCACACCTCTTCCACTTGGTACCTGCATTTATCATATTATTTGTGTAATACAGTTTTAAAATAATGACTTACATATTCAGAGTACGTTCTGTCACAGGCTGGGACTTCGTAGCTCTGTAAATACATATGTCAATATTCTTCTCTGCACTAACGGACTTCAATTCTAGGGGCCCGATTCACAAAGGCAATCTGATACAAAAGTCTAACTTTACGACTTTTGGTATTCACAGAGCTCATTTACGAGTCATATCTTTAAGTCCGCAATCGGGCCATACTCTCCAGCTCAAGCCGTACTCTCCGGCTAGGGCCAGATGAAGTGTAATCAATGGGCCAGAACACAATTTTTACAAAAAGCAACATTAGGAATGTGATATAAATAGTAGAGGAGGCCATGAAAATTTGTTTGGGCAGGGAAAAGGGTGTGGTCAGACACTACATCACATCCCTGAAAAGTTTGCTCCTTTGCATCATGGTACATGCAGTCCACAATTTGCACTCCATTCAGTGTTGACTGTAGTGTTACACCAAAGTCTCAGGTATGCCCTAGGACTCTAATTACACACACAGACAACTACAGTGACTGCATTAACCAACTGAGGTTTTGTTGAGGTGAAAGAGGACATTTCTCACCAGTTTACCCTACATTTATTGTTCTTTTAAGGTGTGTTAATCATCCTATACCTGAAGGATGCCTGAGAGTGAAAGACCAAAAACATTATTACATAGCATTTTGTTTGTATTAGGCACATCTTTGACACTGGTCCCACGCTCATTGACCCTGCCCCCATTGCACACAAGGTCACAGTTCCGGTACATTATTATGAACTCCAACAGCTACATTTGTATTAAAGTAAACTTATAATACCTGCTGCATACTAATGAGGTGGGAAGAGGTGTATCTCTCAAGAAACTAGACACTACTTATGTATGGAGGTGTTAGTAACTACTACTTTACCCCATCATCAGGGCCGGACTGGAAATGCAAACTAGCCCTGGCAATTATGGGGAGGGATGTCTGGTGGGAAACACTGCTGCTGCTTTTGGTACAGGGGGCTGATATTGCAGCACTGCCGCAAAACCAGCTCCCCGTTACGAAAAGCGGCCCCCACTGGTCCAAAACCGGCCCACACCCTTCCAATCCCATCGGGAAAATGCCTGGTGCCCGCTACGGCCAGTCCAGCCCTGCCCACCATTTACTTTATTCATAGGCCACTAACTGAATTAAATTGCCCATTGCTAAGGTGTGTAAGCCATGTTTTACTTTTAGGCCTTGAAGGCACCAGCACTTAACACAGTACTCTTCTGTCACATGCTAACCTCCTTCACAGAATTTCAGCCAATGATTTCTGAGCCCTCCACTGTACATTTCAGAAGAAAATGTAAGTTTGCAGGGGGGGGTTCACAAACACACCTGCTGAAGTCTTAAGAATGATGTTGTTGTATATCTGGAGTCTATAGTGAAGATCCAGGAAGACCAGCTCCATGCTAGATTTTCAGAATAAACAGACACTTTTACAGTTGGCCTCAGGGCGTAGTTTGTCACTGTACAAGGATGGTCACATTTGAGGGAGCTCCGTGGCAGCCAGGAGGGGAAGAACGGGCTGTTACGAGCTGTATACCATAATAACTGCAGCACATACATGTCACATCACAGGAGATGCTGCTGAACATTTTGTTAAGGTTCAGGCATATTTTTATTCACAAAGTCAGTGATTTTTTTTCTTCAGCAGTGGTTGCACGTTGGAGAACTACAGCGCTCGCCATTTTGTCAGCCTTTCTCTGAGGAATTTATTGGTGGTTCAACACAGCATTTAATGTAGCGTTTAATGTTCGCTCAAATATGTTATGTCACCAATGTCAACAAAAAGAAAAAATTTCTTACATGCTGCATTATATTCATGATATAAAGGAGTGATTTGAGGTATTTTCACATTTTCAATGATGTTCTTCCAATTACAGTGTGAGGAGTTTAATATATAATGAAAGGATCTCAATTCACTCCTTGTGTAATTATACTACTAACTTTCCTCAAAAGTGAAAGTATTTCAGCATATCTGCTTTCGTCTACAGTTTACACATTAACCTGATTCTCTGGGAATATTATTGTACTCAGCCTCTGGTTCTTCTGTTCAGACATAAATACACTTCTGCTTTCTGTATTTTCACTTGTTCTTTTATGGGAAGAACTAAGGGTTCAAAGTTAAAGTGCAGCATTTGTGCTAAATCACAAGCATTTCTCCACCTTCCACATTATAATAATATGGAAGCCATGACCGATCTCATACCAAAACAACAAGATTCTACTATTTTGTTGTCTGCATCTAACTCTTCTTCAAACACTTTAGGTAGCTCTAAAACTGGTGGGAAAAGTGGTGCATCGTCTATCACCTCCACACATAAAACAGTTAAAGAAAGGTCTGCCTTCCTCAGTTAAGTTTTTAACTCTGGTCCGAAAGGAGCTCCTACAGAACGAAAAAGGAGCACTTAAACCTTTCATGAAGGAAACAAATCATCGTCTTCAAAGTATAGATGACAAATGGTCTTAAATACGTAACAGAGTCATTGAGGTGGTACGCAGAGTCGGTGACCTACATGATGTTACTCAAGGTTAAACAACTCCACGTTGAGGTTGCACAACTTAAAAAACATGCTGAAGACCTTAAAAACTGCAACCGTAGGAATAACCTTCTAATTTACGGTCTAGCAGAGGGTTTTGAAGGAACTGATCACGATTGCACTTTTTCAATCTTTCCTTCCCAAAATTCTAGATATGCCAGATTCTACGTCTTTCAACTCATGGGCTCATAGGCTGGGACTCAATGCTGGCACATCAGTTCCTCACAGAAACCTAGAACAGTCATAATTCTCTTTTCAGAGTATACAGACTTATTGAAAGTAATCAGAGCAGCGAAAGTGAAAGGTTGAATTACCTGGTCTAGTTCCAAGTTATATTTTTCTCAAGATTTGACAAAATCCACAGCAGATCGTAGGAATTGATTTCTGGTGACGCGTCCTGTTCTTCAATATCTGAACTGCAGATTTGGAATTTTCACCCATGTCTATTTAAAGGTACTAATATTACAGAAACATTTGGTGAACAGTAGAGATGAACAAATGGATACATTGAGTTTTTCTGCTAGTGGGATTTCTAATACTCAGATTTTGTTGCTGATATGTTATCCATTTTATAGTACTTTACCTTAGGATTATGTTCATTTCCTGTGATTTTTCAGTATAATTGTAGGACAATTTCTTCAATAACTAATTGATTCGTTTATCTCCCAATCAGTCCTCACTTTGCAGAAATCTAGGTTTTAGGCAGTGTATGGAGGCATATAGAATATTAAGAACTGATACTCACCCACCTCTTGTATTTGCTGTGTCCCGATATCTGAATTCTATGTGGGTTAGATGTAGGCTGCTGCTAAATTTAATACCCCAAGTATAAAGCTCCCATGTTGTATATGGTGCCATATTTTACCTATTTTTAACTTTTTAACCATTTCTCAGCTAATTTTAATCTTTTTTATATTCTGTACAAATAACAGTATTAATGAATTGAAATTGGACAGTACCAAAATAACACATGGCCACCTTTTTATTAATGACTGTGGTTGTAAACTGTGTATTTAATCTAGCAGTTGTTGGACGTTGATCAGTAGTTCTATATCTGTTTTTCTTTGAATTTTTTATTCTGTGATTAATTTAAATGTTGGTAATTACGAAGTTTTTTTGGTTTTTATTCTTATGTACTGTTTGTGTTTTGTGATTTTATTGTCAAACACTTTTTATGGTCTACTGTGACTGAAATAAAGTTTATTGGATTGGATTGGATTGGATTTGTTTATCTCCCAATCAGGTGTTTTACTTCATGTGTTATTTAATCCATTGCCTTGTCAGTGGTCTGGTTCCCCCCGGGACTGCACCTTATCCTGATCGTGTTTTCCTCTTCCTGCCATTTCACCATCCAAAAATGTGTTTGTTCATATGTGTGTTTTCTTTGTTTTATTCTCTTCATTTTTCCTTTTTCTGTCCTGGTATTCTAATTCTACTTTTTTCCTTCTTTCTTCTTTTCTGCTTAATCTTCTTTCCACTTTTATATCTTTTCTTATAAACTGTATAGATCTTCTCATTATTTTCACTTACGGCATTTTGTTTATCATTCTTATGTAAAATGTAATACTTTCATCAAAGTTGTAATTACTGGTTAATGTCTTCACAAAAAACTTCTTGGAATGTTAGGGGGCTGGGTTCACCTATGAAAAGGCAAAGAGTTTTTGCGCATTTCGCTATGTGGAGAAATAATGTGGCTCTGCTACAAGGAACTCATCTGGTACAAGCTGTAGTTAATAAACTTGCTAGAACTTGGGTGGAAAAGGTATTTTCATCTCCAGGCGCTTGTAAGAAAAGTTGAGTTGTTGTTTCATATGAAAAATCTCTGGATGTTCACTTAATATCTTAGGATTGTGATTTATATGGAAGATGGCTTATTGTAAAACTGATTATTAATAACAGTATTTTTTCTATCTTTAACATATATGTTCCTACACAACCTGACAACATGTTTTGGTCTGTCAATTCACATAAATTCATGTCTATATCAGGTGATCACTTGATTTTAGATCGAGATTGCAATCTGGTCATTGATCCTTTTATTGACTGTGATTCTAAAGTTATACTTATCCTTTCCAATATTCACAAACAATTTCATCATCGATAAATCAAAGATCTCTGATAGATGTTTGGAGACTGTAATCCAACATTGAGAGAATATACCTTATTTTCACGGTAGACTCTTCTCATTCAAGGATGGACCATATATTTTGTTCTAAATCTTTATCTTCACGTCTTTTGAACTCAGAGATTGGATCAACCTTAATATTTGGTCATGCACCAGTTATCATGAATTTAGATTTACTCCCTGTATCTAAAGGCAATGAAAGATGGTGATTTAATAACTCGCTTCTATTGGATATCCAGTTTACACAACGTTTTGAAACATTTATACAAGAGTTTTTCCATTTAAATGATACTTCCAATATATCTACTAAAATTCTATGGGATTCCTTTAAAGCATCGGCTAGGGATTTCATCATTTGAAATGTATCCAAAGAGCGGAAGTTAAATATTAAAAAAAATCATCAAAATAAATAATAGCAAAAAATTGGAACACCTACATTTTACTACTAAATACAAATCCTTTTTTGATGAATTAATTAAAGCTAAATTTCAATTTAACAAGCACTTCACTGAAGGTGCAGCATCATATTTACTTAGATATAGGGGTGGATGTAGCTCGCAGAATTTCACTCTGCAGAATTCCACATAGTTACTGAAAAACTCTGCAATATTCTGTGGAATTCTACGAATGGACAGAAAATATGCAGTTTGTGCTACAATTTATGCACCGGTAGAATGAGCAGTGTGGAACATCATTGCAAATGGTACCATGCGTTGTGCAAGAGCGTGTGGCCATTTGTGTTGATTTTTCTGCTGCTCGAGTAGAAAATCTACTCGAGTGGCAGCAAATCTACTCGAACAGTGGCCCTCTGACCAAGACCACTCGCAAATGCCAGTGACCGCTCGCTTTACAAAATCATGCTAGGGGATGCCAAATCTCACTCACCAGCTCACATAGTCTGAGTGGAGTAGGGTTGAGTAGAGTGGGGTAGAGTATAGTGGCATACAGTGTAATAATGGAGAGGCGTAGAGTGGAGTGGCTTAGAGTGGAGTAGCAGAGAGTGCAGTGGCATACATTGGAATGATGTAGACTGAAATGGCATAGAGTGGAGTGGCATACCATGGAATAGGGTAGAGTGAAGTGACTTAGAGTAGAATAGGGTAGAGTGGAGTAGTGCTAAGTGTATTAGCGTACCATGGCATGCAGTGGAATCTCATACTGTGGAGTGGTGTATAGTGGATTAGTATACTGTGAAGTGGAGTAGAGAGGAGTGGCCTACAGTGGAATAACGTACAGTGGAGTGGCATAATCTGGAGTGATGTAGAGTGGTGTGGAATAGAGGGGAATAGCATAGAGTATAGTGGCATAGAGTTGAGTTGCATACAGTGAAATAGTGTAGACTGGAGTGGCAGAGTGGAGTTGCCTACAGCAGAATAGTGCAGAGTGGGGTAGAGTGTAGTGGGGTACAGTGGAGTGGCACAGACTAGAGTGGCATAGAGTAGAGTGGTCTAGTGTGTAATAGTGTACAGTGGAGTGGTAGAGTGGAGTGACGTAGAGTGGAGTGGTGTACAGTTGACTGGCATACAGTGGAATAGCATACTGCGGAGAGGCATATAATTGAGTGGTGTAGAGTTGAATGATGTAGAGTGGAATAACATACAGTAGAGTGGAGTGGGGTTCAATGGAGTGGAGTAGAGTAGTGTGGGGTACAGTGCAGTGAAATACAGTGGAATAGTGTTGAGTCAAGTGGTGTACAGTGGAGTGGTATACAGTGGAGTGGCAAAAAGTAGAATAGCACATAGTGGTGTGGCTTCCAGTGGAGTACCATTGAGTGGAGTGGCATACAGTGGAATAGCATACAGTTGAGTGGCATAGGGTAGAGTTGCGGGCGGTGGAAAACCATATAGTGGAGTTGCGTAAATTGGAGTGGAGTACAGTGAAGTGGTGTAAACTGGATTGGAAAAGAATGGAGTGGTGAAGAGTGGATTAGTGTAGAGTGTAGAGGTGGAGTGGTATAGAGTGGAGTGGTGAAGAGTGGAGTGGTATATTGTGGACTAGCATAGAATGGAGTGGCATACAGTAGAGTTGCATACAGTAGAATACCATAGAGTTGAGCTGCGTACAATTGAATAGTGTAGAGTGGAGTGGCACACAGTGGAATGGTGTAGGGGTGAGTAGCGTAGACTGATGTGGTGTAGAGTGCAGTGATATAGAGTGCAATAGCATAGAGTGGAGTATTGTATGGTGGAGTAGGGTAGAGTGAAATGGGATAGAGTGTAATGGTGTACAACAGTGTAATAGTGTAGAGTGGAGTGGTGTAGGGTGTAGTGGCATGCCGTTGAATTATATAGTGTTTAGGGACGTAGAGTGGAGTGTCGTAGAATGGAGTAGCATACAGTGGAGTAGCAAAGAGTGGATGGCGAAGAGTAGAGTGGTGTACTGTGTAATAGTGTACAGTGGAGCTGCGTAAAGTGGAGGGGCACACATTGGAGTGGCATAGACTGAACTGGCGTAGAGAGGAGTGCGGTACAGTGTCATAGTGTATTTTGGAATTTTGTGGAATGGCATATAGTGGAGTGGCAAAAAGTGGAGTAGCATAGAGTGGTGTGGCAGAGAGTGGAACAGCATAGAGTGTAGTGGCATAGAGTGGAGTTGCATACAGTGGAAGAGCATTGAGTGGAGGGGCATACAGTGGAGTGGCATAGACTGGAGTGTCATAGAATTCAATAATGTACAGTGGAGTGGCGTAGAGTGGAATAGCAAGAAGTGTAGTGGTGTAGAGTGTAGTGGTATAGTAGAGTTGCATAGAGTGGAAAGGTGTACAATGCAGTGGTGTAGACTGGACTGACATAGAGTGGAGTGGTGTACAGTATAATAGAGCAGAGTGGAGTTTCGGACAGTGTAGTGTAGTGCATAGTGGAGTGGCGTACAGCAGAGTAGTATCAGTACAATAGCATACAGTGGAGTGGCGTATACTGGAGAGGCATGGAGTGGAGTGGCGTAGATTGGAGTGGCACAGAATGGAATATATTAGAGTATAGTGATGTAAGGTGAAGCTGCGTACAGTGGAAGAGCGTGGAGCGGAGTGGCACAGAATGGAGCGGCATAAAGTGGACTGGCATAGACTGGAGTGTGATAGAGTTTAATAGTGCACAGTGGGGTGGTGTAGAGTGAATGATGTAGAGTGGAGTGGCATACAGTGGAATAGCACAGAGTGGAGTGGCATACAGTGGAGGGGCATACAGTGGAATGGCTTACACTGGAGTGTTGTAGAATTGAGTGGTGTAGAGTATAATATTGTACAGTGGAGTGTTGCAGAGTGGTGTAAAGTGGAGTGGTGTACAGTGGAATAGTGGAAAGTGGAATGGCGTACAGTGGAGTGGCGTAGACTGGAGTGTTGTGGAATTGAGTAGCATAGAGTGTAATAGTGTACAGTGGAGTGGTGTAGAGTGGATTAGCGTAAAGTGCATTATCATGGAATGGTGTGGTGTATAGTGGAGTGATGTAGTGCTGAGTGCCTCTAGTTATAAGGTGTTGTAACTTAGTGATATCTATTGTCACAGTAGTTTGGCAAAATTTCTCAGTATTTTAAAGAAGTACTGCGGTACATAGCCATGAGAAGGCATTATGTGATTGGCTAATGACTGCCTTTAGAAAATTTAAAGGCAGCCATGTTGTTTTTAGGTATACCTTGGATGTGTTCTTTGTTACTACCTTAGATATAGGTAAGTATTAGTTTTGTTATTCTTTCCCTACCTATTACCACTTATAAAGTGGTAATAGGTAGGGAAAATTAATTGTGAGTTTCACTTGCAGTATAGCTGTACTTAAAATAGATTAAAAAAAATAATTTGCTAAAAATACACTGTACTACACTATATTTTACAAATAAACATATTTAAATCTTCAAAAAAATTCTTGAGTACCACAGAAATCCCTACAAATGACTGTACTACTTTAAAAACAAAAGATTGCAGTTTTTTCGAAGCTGCTGTAAAAATATACAGAAAATTATAAATACATTTCTCTGCCTATTAGCACTTTAATAAAGTGGTAATAGGTAGGTAACAACAATAAAACCTAATACTTACCCATATCTGAGACTCTAACCCAGAACACAGTGAAATGCAGAACACAGCCAAACTGTGTTGAAAACGACATGGCTGCCTTATACATGTGGTAACAGAGCCATTAGCCAATAACATACAACCATATCAAAGTGCCATGTACTGCATCACACGGCAAATCTACCACGGTATACCGTGACACAACATATAACTAAGCCTTTTAAAAACGTATAACTTTAATACTACTTTCACTATTCACACATACTATCAAAAATTACCTTCTACATTATATCTACATCAGTTATCACATTTTAACACTTCTCATGTTTCAAATACCTAAACGCCACTCCACACCACTCTACTCTATGCCACTCCACTCTACAGCACTCTACTCTATGTTATTACACTCTATGCCACTCCGCTCTACGTCACACAAGTATACGGCCACTCCAATCTATGCTAAACTACTGCATGACATTCCACTCTACCCGACTCAACTGTATGTCACCCCACTCTACACCACTACACTGTAATTTATTACATTTTACGCCACTGTCAGAGAAGAATAATCCCCCAATATCCAACTTTGCTGACCTGGATGAGTGTTTCCCAACTCACCAGGAGTAAGCACAGAAGGGAAAGGAGGAAAGAAAACAAGGAAAGGAGGGGAAAGAATCTGCTAGAGTGATCACTTCCTTTCTGCCTGTGAGTGACTTCCCTTTACAATGTCTGCTCAGAAGTATTATATCTGGACCCAGGGAGTTATCAAACTCTGGAAACCCAATGACTGAAGAGCTACCTAGAGGAGAGAAGCAACCGTTATTAAGTAGATATTAGCTCATTAAATGGTTGTGTCCTACTTTTGGGTTTTTTAGAGAATAATACGTTGGGTGTCATGCAGTGGTACCTGGTGCTTCATGTGTGTTTTTTTCAGAAATCTGGGTAAGTTCTGGAGGCTGAAGTCCATACTCAGCTCTGGTCTTTGGCAGATTTGTGCGAAAAAGGTGTAGGGAAACTCTTATTCTCAGATTAGAAATCCGGCTGGAAATGAGGATTCTATGGTATTTTGGAATTGCTTTCCACTCATTCAGGTTTGCTCTTTCATTCATTCTAGTCATACTCACACTGCTTGTACCACTTCTCCTCATACTAGTGCACTGTGTTCAGTATAGTGTGGCTTGCACTTAGAGAGCTGTCTTACGCCACTCTTACTTTTCGAACACTAAATACCACTCCTCATACAAACACTCATTTATTTTGTGCCCCAATTTGTATAAACAGCAGGGGAAATCCTTCCCAGGACATCTTTAGGTGTTTGTAGTGGCAGAAGTCTTTGAAATCTACTGTGCCTGAAGCAAGTTTGTCCAGAATGTGAAATGAGTGCTGTCCATTAGTCACTCACACAAACGTGCTTTACAGAGATTTGTACTTAGGTTAATTGTCTTTCCTTTTCTTGCAAGTTGCCATTGGTCTAGGCTGTCCAGGATGAATGCTGCTACTGGAGAAGCTGGCACACCAGATTGCTGTCACTAGAACAGGGAGCCACCAATGGAGGTAAGGATGGTGGTGCTGCCTCTTCCCTGCCAAATGCGTGATTTCCAAGCAAGACATGGCACGAGGCGTACCTATTTATAGTTAAGATTACCAAATCTTGTGCGAGTTTGGGAAACAACTAGTCGGGTTATTTTTGGCTGTTGAGTAGATCAGTGGATGTGTCTCCTCTGTGTGTATGTTTGCGTGTGAGACTATACCTCCTTGCTCCCACCGCCTGGGTCCAGAGAAGCCCCAGTAGGTAGTGTGTGTGATGCACACTACATGGGGCTGAACAGCTGGTACATTTTGTCACAACAGTGTACACCACTCCACTGTATGGCCGTCTACTGTACGCTGCTCCAGTATACACTATTTCAGCGTATGCAACTCCACTCTACGACACTACACTATATCACTCTATGCCACTGGACTGTATGCCACTTCAGTGTACTCCACTGCACTGTACGCTATTCCACTGTACGCCAATCCATTCTGCACAACTCCACTATACGCCACTTCACTCTACAACAATCCACTGCACGCAGTTACACTGTACATCACTCCATTCTACACCACTTCATTCTATGAAACTCCACTCTACACCACTCCACTCTATGCCACTCTACCCTACTACACTCTGCACTATTGTACTGTACAACACTCCACTCTGTGCCACTCAACCCTACGCTATTCCACTATATCCCATTCCACTCTACGCCATTACACTGTACGCCAGTAACACTCAATACTATTCCACTCTACACCATTCCAGTGCTCGCTACTCCACTGTATGTCACTCCACTCTATGCCACTACAGTCTACGCTTTCCACTGTATGCCACTCCACGCTACCCCACTCAACAGTACGCTATTACACTGTACACCACTTCTGTCTACCTCACTACACTCTTCCCCGCTAAACTCTAAACACTCCACTCTACAGTATTCCACTCTACAACACTCCACTCTACTCTATGCCACTACACTTTACGCCACTCAACTATATGGCACTCCAGTCTATGCTATTCTATGATACTCTACTGTATGCTCCTCTGTGGAAATTTAGCTTGCAAACTGAACATTATCTGCGCCATCTTGTCTCTCCCCAGCGCGACACACAGGAAAGCGCACGGCAGCCATTTTAGGCACCCTGGTCTCTCCCTGCTCATTTTGCCAGTGCGTCCCCCTGGCGCTGCAAGCATCCCCCGCGCGCCGGCCACCCCCGCTCTCTCATACACGGGCCATAAACCCTCTCCTTCTGCGCGACCCTGCCATGGAACCGCATCCCACGCCTGACCGACATCCCATACATGGTCATGCATCTCTTTGATAACCCCCTTCCTCTGCGCCCCATTGTCCGAACCGATCCCAGGCCATCACCTAGCCCTGCGGATGCAGTTTATTGCCCCTACTGTAAGGGAAACACCCCACATCAAAGGGATTACAGTAGATCAAGGCCCCCCACCCCCTGAGACCCGACCGGTCACACACACCCCCGGGAATTGGCGGAATATCCTGCTGTGTGATAGCCATCTCCTACTGCGGGTGGGGTGAGAACTTCTACTGTAGCTATGCGTGGGATCGGATCTGAGCCAGGGATTCTGAGGATGTTCTTTCATGCATCAAAGTGATCTCAAGAATGTGCCATGTATGATAACCCTGCAATAAAGTCATAAACGTGTGTATAAGAGGCCAGGTCTCAGAGATGCAGTTAGAGCACCTCGTGACGATACCTTGCTGTCTGATCTGATGTGTTCTGCTCCGACGGAATAAAACTTTGTTTCCTGCCTTCCAGTCTCCGGCGCCTGCCTCTTTCATTGGTAAATTATCGAATGGTATGAGAGGCGATTACCGCCGGGCAATACTTGAAAGGTTATCGACTGAAACTGCCGCTACCATTTAACAATTGGCGTCCCAAGCGTGGGGCCCATCAGCGACACGTGGATCCAGTGGGAGAGGTCCTGACGACAGAGTGAACGACTGCAACGATCGGGAGAGCTCCTGCCCGATAGACCCTCGTCTGGCAGCCGATCATCCGAACTTCACTGATTCCGAGCAGACCTCTCTCGAGCGATCTACGGTCCTGACTGGGAACCATCAGGAGTGCCGCGGCAATAACGGAGAGTAGAGGACGATCGGGCGCTGGAGGCGGAAGACGAGAAACTGTCCACGCGGTCCGGGTAAGGTCGTGAAACACGACAAATTGCGAAACGATTGATTGATTGATGGAAAAATACTAGTATTGCTTATTGATTGTTCTCTTTGAGATATTCGCTGTCTACAAACGGGGAGGAGTAGAAATACTCTCTCTCTCTCCCTTTGCAGATAGTGAAGGGTAGGTAACGCAGACTTTTGTCCCCGTTGTAACCCGTCGTGCCTATCTTTATCTCCCCACTGATTGATTGTCCGAACATTGATTGTTTTGAAGGATAGTGCTCTTTGAGATATTCTCTGTTTGCAAATAACGTAGAATAGAAATATTCTGTCTAGTCTTTGCAAATAGTGAAGGGTAGGTAACGCAGACTTTTGTCCCCATTGTAACCCGTCGTGCCTATCTTTATCTCCCCATTGATTGATTGATTGTCCGAACACTAGTTGTTCGATATTGGTTCTTTGGAGGTATTCTCTGCTTACAAATAACGAGGAATAGAGATATTCTGTCTAGTCTTTGCAAGCAGTGAAAAGATAGGTAGTGCTGACTTTTGTCCCCGTTGTAACCCGTCATGCCTATCTTCTCCCCACTGATTGGTAGTTGGTTCTGCCCGGACCGCTTATTAGAGGTGAACCCTCCGGCTCCACTGGAGGGCACCCCTAATAAGGACATGTTCACTAAATATGGACTAGTCGCCGTAGCTTATAGCAAGCTATGGCATAAATATACCAAGAAGGACCCCGAGAGTCAGTGGCCACTGATGGGATCCTTCGACGACCATAAGATAGAAATGCTAGAAATAGCTCTGCGTAGCAATAAGACGACGCCTACTATGCTTGACAGTATCGGCATGTGGCGCAAAGAAGCAACACAACGGAAAAAGAGAGAAGAAGTAAAAGCAGAAAAGGAATTACGAAAGGCAGCTCACCTTGCCGCTAGAAAGTTAGAAGGAGAAATAAAGGAGAGAAGGGAAACTAAACTAAGACAGGAGCCCGAAACATCAGGCCAGTACCCTGTTAGGACCCCCTCTATGCTCTACCCTGAGTTGTCCTCTAAGCAACGAACGAATGACGAATTACTATTAGGTCCCCCGATCATTTACATGCCCCCTCCATACGCACCCTCCCAATCGGTAGTGCAACACCCACAACCCCCAAACACGAGCGAAAGCAGTACAGGGGCCTCGGTCCTCACGGCCTCCGCGCCGGCCGAGCCTCTTGTACTGAACACAACGTCGGCAATAACGTTGGATGACCCTGAGATGAGAAAGAAAGATTCCACCAGAATGAATCGACTAACAAAGGATGAACAAGCAGGAATCGACAAGATAGTAGGGACACTGGTGGAGCGAAAGGAAAGTGAGGAGAATATAACAGACGTGTATAACTCGTATGCCGACAACCGCAGACTACACTTTGTCGTACGACTTTGTTATCACGCCCTGAATACATATGAGGATAGGTACCACGATAAAGGTCCCGAAGGCTTAGCGGCCCTATATAGGAAGGTAGACATTGGGGAAGAAGGAGAGGGCGATGTGACGAACCTCTTCACTCGTACACTCGAGGTCTATCGACACCTTAAAGAACACAGACAGACAACCAAAGCAGAAACTCCCATAGCGACTAAGCCCCAGGAAGGAAGGACTGATACCATGATGCCCATTAAAGAGGCCGCCCCCTACTGGGTCCCCCCACGAGGTCAGGGAACACATGACGACATCAACCACCAAGATGCGAAGGGAAGGGTTGTATATAATTGGGTCTACCAGCCATGGGACCGACAAGATATTTTGACCTTTAGAAAAACTCTACCCGACTTAAGAAAGAACCCGACTGCCTTCTACACCGAACTAGGTACAGCCTTAGGTTCAACAATAATGACTTTAGCAGATATCGACTTGTTCTTCGGGTTATGTCTGCCGGCTGATGTGTGGAAGCAAATCCGGAAAGTTGACCACGCTGAGCCGTTCGGATATACCTGGGTACAACTCGATACCATAGATAAACAGCGAGAACCGGGACAGAAACCCCCGAAAGCCATATTGGAGCTCCCAGACAAGATTGTACAGAAGTTGAAGACTCTAATCCCAGAAAGAAAGGTAGACTGGTCGATAGTGACGGCTTGTCGCCAGAAACCCCAGGAGGATGTGTCTGAATACTTCTCTCGATTCGAGACTGTGTTTTCCGATTATAGTGGCCAGGACATGACCACCGCAACCGGACATCACCTCTTTGTCCAGAATTATGTGAAGGGTCTGTCACAAGAAGTCTCCCAGAAGCTACAGACCAGCGAGAGTAGTTGGGCAGCCTCCAAACCCGCAGCAATCCTCCAGATGGCCCAATACTACGAAAACCAAAAGAATGAGAATGATAGGGCGTCAGAGAGGAAGAAAAAGGAACTGAAGGAGAGGTTAATGATAGCACAGTTGCAAGGGGTGACCATAGGAAGGGAACCCCCAAAAGGGAATTACCAACCAACCGCCCCTAGAAAGCTACCCCCTAAAGACCATACACCTGCACCCTACAACGGACGGAGAGACTTAGATGGGAACCAATGTGCGTTCTGTAGAGGGTTCGGACACTGGAAATCCCAGTGCCCGGTCCTTCTGGAATTGAACAAAAATAGGGACCCCAGAGACACAGCATATGACCCCAGAAATAGAGGACAGGGACGAGGGTACACGAACGACGCCATCAACGACAGGCCAGGCAGACCAAACACCTTTGATCGCCCCGACAAAACCAGTGTCAGCAGTCCGACTATGAAAGCACCCATGACTTCGCATAGGACCGCCAGGGGCAAGGGAGGGATCCAGTCGAACTCCGTGTTGACCAGCAAGGTCCTTACGTCACTGCTAAGGTCTTGGGCACAAAGTCTCCATTCCTGGTAGACACTGGGGCGACACGTAGTGCGTTATCTAAACGACTGATTCCTAGGGCACCCTTGTCTGGCTCACACGTAACCTCAATAGGCTTCGATGGAACGCCCTCCACTAACCCCTTATCAGCACCAATCTCCTTTGACTTAGAAGATAACGCCACTGACACGACCTTTCTGCTCTCCTCCAACACCCCCGATGCTATTATGGGACTTGATTTGCTAAAACATTTCCGAGCTACCATCGGATGCTCCCCAGACGGAGTCCGAGTCATCCTGCACGATAACCCAGATCTGTTCAGACCTTGTCACACACGACGTATGCTCTCTATAACTGATGCTGACCTGTCCCTACTCAAAACGTTACCCTCACATCTATGGGCTAAAACCGACTCAGATGTAGGGCGCATGGTGATCGACCCAGTACACATAACCGTCCGACCAGACGCAGTGCTACCAAAGCTTCCACAGTATCGAATATCGCCCGAAGGTGAGAAGGCTTTGGTGGAAATCATCCAGTCCCTAGTCAATGCAGGAGTAGTAGAAGAAGTAGTCAATAATGTTTGCAACAGCCCTATCCTACCCATTGTAAAGAAGCAAGGCGAGGGAGATGAGAAAGCATACCGCTTGATTGTCGACTTACGAGAAGTCAACAAAATAGTCATACCTCAGTACCCCGTGGTCTCAGACATCACCACCATCCTCACCCTAATTCCGTCCACTGCCACCACCTTTACTGTTATTGATCTCAAGAACGCATTCTTCTCCATCCCCATCCACCCAGACAGCCGCTACCTGTTCGGCTTCACTTTGAAAGCTCGGTCGTACAGATTCTGTAGGGCACCCCAAGGCTACACTGAGAGTCCCAGCATTTATAGCCAAGCCCTCAAGAGACAACTAGATGCAGTCCAATTGCCCGATGGAGTGGTGTTAATACAGTACGTCGATGACATCCTTTTGGCGGCCGACACCACCCCACTTGCTGTCACGGCCACCCTTCACCTCCTCCACTTCCTCGCGGAGAACGGTCACAAGGTCTCCAGGAAGAAGTTACAGTTCTGCCAACCCCAAGTGACATACCTAGGCCACCTCCTATCCAAGGATGGGAGGAAACTTACCCCTGACCGAATTCAGACCATCCTAGAAACCCCTGTTCCCAAAACTCAGAAGCAAGTGCGGTCTCTAGTAGGCCTCACCTCCTTTTGTCGACAATGGTTGCCAAACTTCAGTCTTATTGTAAAACCTCTGCTTTCCCTGCTGGCTAAAGATGTCCCCTTCCCCCTCCCCTGGACACCCGAATGCCAATCCTCCTTCAAAGAATTACGAGACGCCCTCTGCTCGGCCCCAGGCCTAGGAACCCCAGACTACACTAAACCTTTCTCCCTCTACACCCATGAAAGGGAGGGATGTGCGTTGTCTGTCCTAACCCAGTCCCTAGGCCCTAAACAACGCCCTTGTGCCTACTTCTCTGCCACTCTTGACCCTGTAGCCAGAGCTTTGCCCGCCTGCCTTCGAGCAGTAGCCGCGGCTGCTGTCTCTATCCGGCAAAGTGAGGGGATCGTGCTCTCGAACCCCCTCACTGTATTGGTACCCCATGCGGTTGACACCCTCCTGAACCAGACCAAGACTCAACACCTGACTAGCGCACGACTGACTGGTTACGAACTGACTCTGCTTGCACCCCACATCACATTGAAACGATGCGCCACTCTGAATCCAGCTACTCTACTACCCCTCCCTGACACTGACCCCAATGCGTACCCTATACATGACTGCGTGACCCTCACCGACGAACAGACCAAGAGTAGGGTTGACCTCCGAGATACTGCCTTCCCGGACCCTGACGGAGAACTGTGGGTGGATGGCTCATGCATCAAGCTCCCCGATGGCACCACCTCAGCTGCCTATGCAGTCACCACAGCCCGAACAGTTGTTGAGACAGCCCGCATCACACAGCGATCCGCACAGGCGGCGGAACTAATTGCTCTCACACGAGCATGCATCCTGGCAGCAGGGACAACCGCAAACATTTACACAGACAGTCAGTACGCCTTCGGGGTAGTTCACCACTTTGGGCTCTTATAGAAAGAGAGGGGATTCTTGACTTCCCATGGCACACCCATCCTGCATGGAGATCTAGTCTCTGCCCTGACCGAAGCAGTCCTCCTCCCCACACGGCTGGCTGTGATCAAATGCCAGGCACACAAGAAGGTGACAGACATTATAGGACAGGGAAATGCACTAGCTGACATTACTGCCCGAACCACAGCCGAGAATAGGTCCACGACCCGTATGTACGTGACCAGGTCACAAACTGAGAAATGGGAGGATGCTAGGGAAACGATTAGGGATATCCAACTAGCCAGCACACCACACAAATTAACTGAATGGGCCCGGGTGGGATTGAAGGACGATGACGGTTGCTGGCGAACTAAAGACTCGAACAAATGGTTGCTACCTGACTCATACTTGATCCCCATGCTGACCATGGCACACTCCCCCGCACACATAGGGTCTGCCCCCATGATCGAACTCATCTCCAAAGTCTGGCACAACGACAAAATCCCAGACTCAGCCAAACGTCTGGTCCAACAATGCCTGGTATGCCTCCAACACAACCCTGGGAAAGGAACTGCTGTACCCCGGGGAGGGTTTGGGGTTCCCAATCACCCCTTTGAAGTCCTACAAATGGACTACGTCCAGTTAGAAAGGTGCCAAGGTTTGAAGTACGTACTTGTCATTGTGTGTGCCTTCAGCAAGTGGGTGGAAGCCTACCCAACCCACGACAACACCGCTATGACTACCGCAAAAGTACTACTGAAAGAATTCTTCCCCCGATACGGCCTTTGTCGAATTTTGTGGAGAGACAACGGCCCCCACTTTGTAGCCGAGGTTATCCAACTCATCTTACAGGGGCTGGGTGCAAAACAGAAGTTCCATGCGGTCTTCCATCCCCAATCTGCAGGCTTGGTTGAGCGACATAATGCCACATTGAAGCTTAAGATAGCAAAAATAGTTGCCACCACAGGACTAAAATGGCCAGACGCTCTCCCGCTAGCATTACTATCAATGCGTTCCACCCCCACCAAACACCACTTAACCCCCTACAAGGTCGTCTTCGGGCGGCCCATGAACCTTTGGACTGCACCGAAGCCAACATCCATCCACGACGTCCCGGACGTCCTCATGTCTGACTATTTGTATAACCTAACTAAAACATTGTCTGTTATCCATCAGCAGGTGCTGCAAGCCATTCCCGATGTTTCCAGGGGCCCCGGACACGACATCCAACCCGGTGACTTTGTCTTAGTGCGTAACTTCCAGCGCACCAAGAGTCTGGAGCCCCGGTGGACGGGCCCCCTGCAAGTCCTGATCACCACCCGAACAGCTCTTCGAGTGGAGGGGAAGCGCAATTGGCTGCATGCACACCACTGCAAGAAGGTATCATCGACCCTGACAACCACGGACAACATCACCGCCCAAGAAGAACTTCTGGACAAAGACCGACCATCCCTGAGCCGCTGCCCAGATACAGAAACACTTGAATTAATGAAATATCCCGATCCCATTGTGCCATCCAAGGAAGGGTATAACCTACGACGAAAGGAGGGAACTTCGGCTAAGCAGACCACAAACTAAGTGGAAATCTCAGAGCGGTAGCCTAGTCACCTCAAAGGCCACCAGGAGAGAAACTAAACAAAGTCTGTGGTTCTGCCCGCTACCGAGTCCCTTGAAGGTGATGGAAGCGCCCGACATGAAGATGATGGAAGCAACCGGACGTCCGAAGATCCACTACAAAAACCCAAAGACTGACAGAATGCACAGCTCAAAGACTATTGCACTTTTCATTACCCTTCTCTTTTGCCTTCTCCTCATGGTCACCTTCTGGATCATGGAGGAGAGCACACCCGCTCATAAGACATTGCTGACCACCGTTCAACCTATCACCATGAAAGAACACCATCTGATCTCACTTTCACCCCAACTCCGAGAAAGGCGTAAGGAGTTCTGGAATAACTCTTTTGTGCAGTTGCTCCACCAACACAATCTTGCCGCCAACGCCACTAATTGCTGGATCTGTGGATTGCTACCACATGCCACTGGACACTCTATCCCTTTCATCCCTTCACCTTTTTCTGTCCATGGTTCCTGCCTCGCCTGGCTAATCCTCCTGCAGGAAAGCTACAAGGACAATGCCACTTCCGGCAAAACTGTGTCACACTTCTACCATGGGTTCTGGCTGAACAAAACTGGAAAAACTTCTGCCCCCTTCTGCCCTCTGAGATCAAACACTTCCTTTCACATGGACATCCCTGCCAAAGAACGAGTTGAAATGCAAGTGTTCAACAACCCAGCCAGACCCACCTTCTCTTACCTCCGTAAACGAACGGCCGCCACCCTAACAGTGGCCCTATCCGTCATCAACATCACTGGATTTGTGTGCCTCGAAGGCCTGGGGGTGCAGCTGGTGGGCCACAGCTCCTGCCTCATCACCCGAACATTGGACTCAGTTGATCCACCCTCCTTTGTTGCCTCCCCGAATATGTACTTCGTCTGTGGTACTAAGGCCTACACCTGGCTTCCGAAAGGTTGGGGAGGCACCTGCTACATCGCTTTTGTCCTTCCTCCGACATATGTGGCTCCAGCAAACCATCACCGACAGAAACGTGCCAAAGACCTTGTACAAGCCGACTCCACCGGAGCACAGTTCCTGAATGCAGTAAAGGGACTTGTTCTACTCTGGGGTCCAATGGCAAACAGCCGTGCCATCCGCCACTTAACTCAGGCAGTCGAGACGGCGATGAACATTACGGCTGGCATCCTCGCCAACAACACCGCCGAGCTTCAGGCCGTCCGCCTGGTGGCTCTTCAGAACCGCCTCGTTTTAGATGTGGTTCTGGCTGATCGTGGAGGAGCATGCCGCATCATTGGGTCCAGCTGTTGTACCTACGTACCGGATAACTCACCCTCAGTCTACAAAGCAATTGAACACCTCCACAGACTTTCCGCAGAGGTTCATCAGGAGCAAGAAGGATGGTCACTTGGGAGTTGGTTTTGGGACACTATTAAAAGTTGGGGATGGAGGCTGTTTTCATTTATCCTAATACCGATTGTGATACTATGTGGATGTTGCTTGGGGATTCAGTGTCTGCCACCTTTATGTTCGCTTTTTATGAACTGCATCTGCCCTAAGACTTTGAACTTTGAAGCGGAACGAATGAAAGCTCTGTATGAGGTGGAAGTTCGTAGTATTATGGGGATAGATCCGAACTAAACAAGCTGGCGAGATATGTTAAAAGGGAGGACTGTGGAAATTTAGCTTGCAAACTGAACATTATCTGCGCCATCTTGTCTCTCCCCAGCGCAACACACAGGAAAGCGCACTGCAGCCATTTTAGGCACCCTGGTCTCTCCCTGCTCATTGCCGATCGCCAGCGCGTCCCCCTGGCGCTGCAAGCATCCCCCACGCGCCGGCCACCCCCGCTCTCATACACGGGCCATAAACCCTCTCCTTCTGCGCGACCCTGCCATGGAACCGCATCCCACGCCTGACCGACATCCCATACATGGTCATGCATCTCTTTGATAACCCCCTTCCTCTGCGCCCCATTGTCCGAACCGATCCCAGGCCATCACCTAGCCCTGCGGATGCAGTTTATTGCCCCTACTGTAAGGGAAACACCCCACATCAAAGGGATTACAGTCGATCAAGGCCCCCCACCCCCTGAGACCCGACCGGTCACACACACCCCCGGGAATTGGCGGAATATCCTGCTGTGTGATAGCCATCTCCTACTGCGGGTGGGGTGAGAACTTCTACTGTAGCTATGCGTGGGATCGGATCTGAGCCAGGGATTCTGAGGATGTTCTTTCATGCATCAAAGTGATCTCAAGAATGTGCCATGTATGATAACCCTGCAATAAAGTCATAAACGTGTGTATAAGAGGCCAGGTCTCAGAGATGCAGTTAGAGCACCTCGTGACGATACCTTGCTGTCTGATCTGATGTGTTCTGCTCCGACGGAATAAAACTTTGTTTCCTGCCTTCCAGTCTCCGGCGCCTGCCTCTTTCATTGGTAAATTATCGAATGGTATGAGAGGCGATTACCGCCGGGCAATACTTGAAAGGTTATCGACTGAAACTGCCGCTACCATTTAACACCTCCACTGTACACCACTCTGCTTTACGCTATTCCATTCTATGCCACTCTACTCTACCCTACTCCAGTGTATAGAATTGTACTGTCAGTCACTTCATTATACATCACTCCACACTACGCTATTCCACTGTACGCCATTACACTGTACATCTTTTCACTCTGCACCAGTTCACTCTATCACGCTCCAGTGTACCCCACTCCAGTCTATGCCAGTTCTCTGTACACCACTCCACTTTACGCTATTCCACTGTACGCTGCACCACTCTAACACATGTCACTGTATGCCACTGCACGTCACTGTATTCCACTGAAATCTATTCTACTATATACAGCTCCACTCTACGACACTCTAGTCTATGCTATTCCACTGTTCACCACTACACTCTACTCCACTCTACAACACTTTCCAACACTGTACAACACACCAGTCCACTCCACTGTACAACGCATGACTCCACTGTATTCTATGCCACTCATTCTATTTGACTCCATGCCACTGTACTCTAAAACAAGCTATTCAATTATGTGCTTTGCCACTCCACTAGACTCCACTCTACTCCACTGCACAATACTTTACCCCACTCTATGGCACTGTGCAACACTCCACTGTACACCCCCACACTGTACCACACTCTATTACACTCTATCCAACTCCAGTCTACAAAACTCTGCTACATTCTGTGCCACTATTCAACACTGTACTCCACTGTATACCCCTACACTACTCTGTACAACACTCCACTCCACTCTATGCCCCTACGCCCCAGTGTACAACACTCTACTCCACTCTACAACACTTTCCAACACTCTGCGATACACCACTCCACTGTACTGTACAAGACGCCACTCCAATTTATAACAATTTACTTGACTCTACACTATGCCTGCCCACTCTAGTGCACTCTGCACCACTATAATATACAACATGACACTACACTACATAACAATTTACTCCACTGTATGCTATGCCGCTCCGCTCTGCTCTGCTCCGCTCTGCTCCACTCACCTCACATCAACTCTGCCCTACTCTACGACACTTCACTCCACATCGCTCCACACCACTCCACATGACTCCACTGTACCCCACTCCACTCTATAACACCACACACTACGCCACTTCAGTGTTCACCAATCCACTCGACACTATTCCATTGTATGCCACTCCACTGTCACACATTCCACTTTACTTCACTCTACAAAACTATACTCTACAACAGTATCCTGTACAACACTCTCCTCCACTCTACTGTACTCCACTTAATGACACTCCACTCTATGACAGTAAAGTCTATGATTTGAAACACATTTTTATTAAAAATAAAAGGTGTTTAAGTTCAATGAAAAAAACTAAATGTTGTTATATTCAGGAAAACATTATTTATTCTTTCTATACCAACCAAACGTAAAATACACAAATATTTTAAATTCTTAAGTTATAGTTATACCGTAAATTTATAAATTATGCACCACCTGTAAATTAATATAGCTTCATTAATTATTTTTCTACAAACTTAAACTACACAAAAATTTACATTTCTAAAAGTATACCTTTAATTTATAATGTACACAACAGCTACAAATTATTATAACTCACGCACCATAATAGACAGCGTATTTAACTCTGTAGTCACACTAACTATAGCCCACCACTCTACCATACACTGTTCTCACAAAAGATTTGATTTGTGATGTCATAAGTGTTTTTGTAAATACTATTATTTTGGATGGTCAGTGTCAAGGAGGTGTTCCATGGGTGTTGCAGTGGGTTTTCCAAAGATGTTGACACTGCCCCAGATTTACGTAAACCTGGAGCAGCGCCAAAACCTTACACCTCCCCATAGCAGGTGTGACGAGAAGAAATGTTCTCATTTCTCCTAATTTTGTCCTCTTTCCATGTGTGCTGCATTCTGCAGTACACATAGAAGAAAGAAAACGCCTCCATTGATTGTTTTTTGTGCAGGAAATTATCCCTTCCTGCACAAAAACAATCATTCCTACAATGGGAAAACCCTTGCACCATTGTGCAGGGGTACCTGCGTTGGAATAAGGCAGCCAAAACGGTGCCAGAGCAGTGGGAAAGGGCAGGAATAAGCTGTATATCATATATACAGCATATTCCTGCCATTTTCTTTTGATGCAAGGCAGCGTCGCATAGTGACTTACTGCACTGCATCAAAATCTTGTAAATGTAGCCCTCGAGATTTTAAAGGAACATTTTCCAAGAGCTTTAATTTTGCAACAATATAATGGGGACTGCATTTTTCTTGTTGAGGCAAATTCTTCTTTTCATGCTAGGGGAGGTGTTTTTATCGCAGACAAATTGAGACACTGGCCAGGTTTATCAAATATTACTTTTCCAAGAAATGTTCACCAGTAGAGTTTAATTATACTATTACTTACATGGATTTTTAGTCCAATAAGAGGATGACACATTATTTGATAGGTGAAAATGCACCTTATATTACACCCATCACAAGAATTTGCAGTTTTTTAAATCAGCCCTGGCACTTACCCTAAAATTGCCTTACAGACATTTACCCTGAATTCATGTTGATGGAAGCAAACTAACTATTCTCCTGGATATTTGTATGAACTATTTATATTGAGGGTATTTACTAATGAGTCCTTTAAAGAAATGTAGAGAATTCTTGATTTATTTATTTTTTATGAGTTTTAAATATCGCTAACTAGACCCGAAGGTATCCAAGTGCTTTACATGTTACGTGAGCAAGCTTACTCAGCATTAAGTTAGTCAAATCAGTCAACCAAAATATATAACAATACAGCATTAAGGTAACAGCCTTAGTGACAGAATAGAGACTGAGTGGGTCAGGAGACCGCGTCGAGGGATCCTGTCAATGGGGGATAGATCATTGGGAAGCATTATCTCAGTCTGTGAGCGTGTTGAAGTAGATATTGAGCAGTAAAGATTTGAGGTCTCGTTTGAAGCAGGAAAATGAGGGGCTGCAGTGAAGATCCATAGGTGGTGAGTTCCAAATCCTAGGAGCATTTCCTGAGAAAGATCGTGCCTAGGATGATTTCTCCTTCAGCTTTCGAGGTATGAGTAGAAGTGAGCTGGAACTTCTCAGTGCCTGCCCTCTTTCTGCTCTCGAAAGTTTGGCTTCTAGGTATTTGAGGTTCTCTGTATGAAGGCCTTTGATACAGGCTGTCTTGAAGGATTTGAATTATTGCATATGTATTTACAAATATCATATCATGTATACTTTCTACACAAGTCAAGTTGGAACAACCCATCCTTCACCAAAGATTATGTACTGGCAAAATGTGAGTTTTCTGGAATTTCCCATAACATTTCCAAGTGCAGATAGGTAGGTTCCCAGAGATACAGCTCAGGGTTTGACTACTTTCTGAAGTCCTTAATGACCAGCAAAATGATGAGTGGTGGTTGAATCCTGTGTCTCTTTTTTCTCTTTTATGACATTCCTCTTTGTTGGTCTCTTCCAATTACCATATAATTTCTGTGTATGTGCTTACTGTTGGGGGTGGTGAGAGAAGGAAAAGAGCATGGCCTCTGTTAGATAATGTAAAGAATGTTAGTGCAACATGACACATTCCATTGAAAGGGCATTTGTTGTACTTTGCTGATAATCTTGACATAGTTATGAGCATCTAACCAAACTTTGAAAAACAATTAGTACATTTATCTAATTTTCAGAATGTCAAGTTTCATGCAAATTCGTCCCCCAGGCAGACAAAATTAAAGAGGAGGTACAGAAAGAAGTGTTTTTTTTATTTTTGATGCACAAGAAACTTGAACATTCTGGTACAGCAAAAACTGATGAATATATTCAAACCAATCTTGGCATGAAAGTAGAATTTATCTTTTCCTCCATTTTCAGTTCATGAATTCGATTGAATTTGTGAATTTGATATTGACCAAAGAAAGTCTGTAAAAGAAAGTTGGGGAATGATCAGGTCATTATGAACATTAGTAAAGTGTAGAAGAAAAGAGGATATAACTCAGAGGCCATGTACAGGAGGGTATGTCTACACAGGGCTTGGTCGCAGGATCTGGTCATCACTGTGCTCAACTCCATTACAAACTGCCAATGGCCATGTGCTATGACATGACAACATGGTGTCTGGGGATAGGGCCCCACTAGTGGCCAGGCCCTCAACAAAATACCCACTGCCTGCTGCTTTAGCCAGCTGTGCATAGCCTTTGGTTGTATGCAGCTGGTATTGGTGGAACGGGGACAGGGTACAGGATTTGGCCGTTGGACAGGCCTTTCACCCAGAACCCATTCTGCCAAGGACAGTATGCAGCTGTTTTTGGTTGGATGCATCTGGGTGCAGTATATCACAACAAAACATTCTGTGGAAAGTGTCATTAAATGAGAGTTAACCTCTTCTATGCCCATGACGAGATAGTCTCGTCATGGAGCACGGTTGCGCTGTGCCCATGACGAGACTATCTCGTCATGGACCCCGCCCGCTAATGAAAGGCCCGGCACAGGAGGGGGAAAGGGCGGGGAAGGATATAAAATGGTTCACTCAGGAAAAAGTATATCCATACCTCAGAAGCAATTATTATCAGGAGTGGCAAAATGAAAATGAGCCACACACCTATGCCAATAGTAACAAAAGAAAAGTGGTCACCTTTTCAGATACCAATTCATCAGAATCTGAAGGAGATGTGCCCAACAACTATGAAGACCCATATCAAGGTCAACGACCATATAGAGGTAGAGGTGGAGACCACCAACCCTATTATCAAGCTCCCCCTCCTTTTTTAGGGAGAGGCCGAGGTCGCAACAGGAACAGATTCACGAAGTCAGACAGGAGAGGCTATCAACAAATGGACCCTCAACCTCCTCAAATGTACATGAGGACTCGCAACCAACAATATTGGAAGAACTGAGTATTGTAGCTAAAACAGACACCATACCCATCTTCAATATTTCCACCCATATACTGCAACCAGAGGAAGAAGCCATTCTGAGTAGAGGATTATCCTTCGTACCAAACACACACTGTAATAAGTTTAAACTTATGCAGGACATCTTCTCCTTTTTTAGGAAAATTCGCCTAAAAAAATTCTTTTTGGGCAAAGATGATGGGGATCCTGACACCAACCTATCAGGTTGTAAACTAAAATCTACATTTACACCCACCTTAGAAATGGTGGGCCCTGAGGTTGCCATTTTTGAAAAATTGGACCTAAATGACATTAACAAGATTATGAAATACAACCACCAGAGTAAACCCAACATTACAACTGCGGAAAGAACTGCCTTACTAAATTTACAAAATGCCCCAGAACTCACGATTAAACCCTGTGATAAAGGTGGGGGCATTGTTCTTATGGATACTTGTAAGTACGAGGAAAAAGTTAACCAAATGTTGAATGTGGCTGAGCATTATAGGCCCATTAAAACAGGGGCTCTGACAAAGTTGAAAGATCTCGTAGACCGTACTATGAGTAAAGCCTATGCAGATGACATTATATGTGAAAAGGAATACTTGTTTCTTAATCAAACTAATGCAATTACTCCAGCACTGTACGGTGTGCCAAAAACACACAAAAACGTGTTTGACCCACCATTACGTCCAATAGTTTCATCTATCAACTCTATAACGGAACCACTATCGAAATATGTGGACACATTTTTATGCCCACTCACAACTCAGTACGAATCCTACATTAAGGACACACGGGACATCATAAATAAACTTGAACATGTACCCTATGACCCCAATAATGAGATCTTAGTCACGCTTGACATCGAAGCGCTATACACCAATATACCACAACAACAAGCAGTGGAAGCTGTAAAAACTCTCCTAGAAAGAACACAGGGAGAAAGACCAAATGATTTCATATTGGAATGTCTAGAAATAGTGCTGAAAAATAATTATTTTGACTTTAGAGGGGATCTCTACCATCAAATTAAAGGGACTAGCATGGGGGCCTCTTGTGCCCCCAGTGTGGCCAATATATACATGGGGGAGTACGAATTGAAACATATCTTCAATGAAATAGCTCCATTTTATGAGAACGTTTTAAGATGGCACAGATTCATTGACGATATTTTTTTCATCTGGCGAGGAGATGATGACACCCTAACCATGTTCATAGAATGGTTAAATGCCAGTGATAAAAATTTGAAATTTACCAGCCATAGAAGTACGGTTTCAGTGGAGTTTCTTGACATATTGATACAAGCGGATGATGGCAAGATCTCTGTTAACTTCTATAGAAAACCTACTTCTAAAAACACCATCCTGGCACATTCCAGTTACCATCCGAATAGCCAAAAAGACTCTATCCCCTTTGGGGAGTTTCTGCGCATTCGACGTAACTACTCTAACATCAAAGACTATGACAAACATGGGGAAGATCTGAAAAAGAGACTTATTGGACGAGGTTATCCTAGACGTCTGATTAGATCCGCCTATAAGAGGGCACGATATTATAATCGTGATGCCCTGCTAACAGGCAATTCACGTACGAACAACGACAAACTAGTCTGCGTTGTGAATCACTCAACCCTCAATTTTAAACTAAAAAAGGTCTTGAACAAAAACTGGCATATTCTCAATGCAGATAAAAATCAAGAGAACATCCAAAAGCCCATCCTTGCATATCGCAGAAACCGCAATATCAAGGACAGTCTGGTCCATACAAGGCCCAAACAGAGAGAAATCAATAAACAAACTACGCTAGTAGGACCACCGATTCTAGGCAACCACAAATGTGGCTCATGCGTTGCATGTGAAAGCGCGTTAGTTACTGAGACATGGAACTATCAAGGAAAGGCAGGCAAACTGCGTGACTTCACCAATTGTAGAAGTCATAACCTTGTGTATCTCATCCTGTGTCCCTGTGCTCTCGGATATGTAGGGGAGACAGGACGTGAATTCAGAACTCGCTACAGTGAGCACAGATCTGCCATAAAAACTAAAAAACTGCTTAGCCCTATGGTTCAACACTGCATAGATCAGGGCCACAAGGAGAATGAACTAAGATGGTTGATCCTGGAAAAGATAAAAAATATCCCGGGC
Source organism: Triturus cristatus (assembly GCF_964204655.1). Lineage (NCBI taxonomy): Eukaryota > Metazoa > Chordata > Amphibia > Caudata > Salamandridae > Triturus > Triturus cristatus. Next base: position 1,727,884,416 of record NC_140589.1, read on the forward strand.
AAAGAAACACAAAAAGTGAGGAAAATACGTGAGAACTATTGGATTTACACCCTAGACACAGTTACAAATGGTTTGAACGAAGAAATAGTGTGGCATACAGGCTAAAGGATCTTTACATCTTATGCATAAGACAATTATGCCATGGATTACCTGTTGCCGCTATACACAATAAGCTGCCATACGACTAGAAATATTGTTCTACGTTCCATGTTAAGATAGAAAGAGTAGAAAGATCTGCATGAGACGAACAGTGGGGGGGTACAACAACTAGATGTCACCTCATATGATGTGCCAACATATGTTCTGGTAGATTATCTACATTTTTAGCTGACAACCGGAGTATATACTCAGGACACGTCAGTTGTAACAAATTTTCTACTATTCAGGCTTAGCCTCTATATCTGGCCACAACTTATTTCTACCCCAATTCGGGAGTACTGAGACTAGTTCTCCATGACATTATGGCGCCACTGGTTCGCAATTGATTTCACCATATGACTTAATAAGCCACTTTACAAATACGCAGTTTATTATACATGCAGTCTATACACTGTATTCTAACCGATTTGGGTTTATCAATAAACCACAATCTTCATAAGCTGGACAAGGGACCGAAACAAACAGTAACTAAAGGTTCCGCCTAGGTAACCCTAGTACAGATATACAACGGTCAACAGTACTCCTAATACGAGTAGTATTCTGCATAGATATCTGTAACTATTATAATCAATTATTATACGATTTGTAACATGTCTCTGGTATCCACTACATCTATTGTGTTGATCCAGTTTCGTGACAAACAAATAGTCAGATTGTATGAAATACAGATCGCATGGACTGACCCATACCAACATGGCGTTTACGTTTTTCGACAAAAATAACATAACGTTCGCCTTGGGGGTTGCCGTGATTAACAATAACTAGCATCAGGCCTAGATAAAGTAATGGACATAATTCCGAGTTACAGGTTCCACAGCGGAACGGGGATATCAATCGGATGCGAGTTAGCAGAGTTGCAATAGGGCACCATTTATCGCAAACCACTCCAAGATGGAGGAAACGTTATCAGAAACACCCCATGAAGAGGACAGGCATCGGGAAATTACGTATAGCCTGCCGATAGCGAGCCACAAGTGTTTTGAATTAATCAATCACCTGATAATTAGTTTCAGGCAGAAAGCATATAAAAAGCAACAGTATTGCTCTGGACTCATACGGAGCTGGACTACGCCAGGATTCCCCGGAGAACACCATATATCAGTAATTGACAGGTGAGAAATCCTTATACGAACTTGTCCGTACCGGGGTTCTAACGGTATCTTAGGGAATGGATATTTTGGTTTACCCTAGAATAAACTGCGTAGAAAACAAAAAACTAGTTTTGTGGTCTGTAATGGGACGTAATGGTCAAACAAGGCATATTATGCCTCGCGGACTGGGTGATACTATCTCAGGGAAGGGGGGAACGAACTTACCCCAAATCCTACGAGCACTGCGTCGCCATAGAGGAAGAACATCATTATCATGATATATAGCCTAAAATGTCGGGGACTACAGCCAAAAAATATGGAAAATGAGAGTACATCACAGTCGAGTAACTCATGTGTGTATATTGGCTTCGGGGAAAATAGCAATAAATATAGCTGATTTTTCCCCCTTTCTTTACTTCGATTTCCTCACCAGCGTTGGCTAAGGCACTGAGATACAAACGCCGAATTTTAACGAAGACAGCCACAGCCATCAAGACAAATAAGGAAAAAGTGATTAATAACCAAGAATACCGGCAAAGACAAGACTGAGAACGGTCCTGATCAAGTAGGTTTCATTCTACGAACAGAGTGATTTTTTGACAATAGGTACAACCCACCTAATTCTCTCTCTTTCTTGAGAAACTTTAGAGATAATAACCCTCAGTCCTCATGATTTAACACAGGTTCCCCGAAGAAATTGGTATCCTGGACGCAATAAGTCTTCCCAACCTACAAGACACCAAAAACTGATTACGTGGCGTACCTACGGCCTCACTTCACAGTTGTAGAGTGACTCAGATTAATAGGAGGTATGTTGGGTAAAGATATAATGGACTATTATGCGGCCTAGCAATGAGAGACCCATTATAAAGAGATGAGCTAATTACCATTATTTTTCACAGTAACAGCCAGTAAAGCAAATTTCCTGTGATTTTCAGAAAACTATATATCTCCATATTATTACCAGTGAGCCAACTCGCCTGATACAAGGTAGATTCACACATTTCTTTCTAACATCCATTAAATGTAACTTGTGAATAAGCTTCTCAGAATGATAGTTGGGTAGACGGAGAAAAAGATGCTAAGACTATATACTCCATTTAACCTTTCACATATTCTGTCTTTTTCTCACTTTCTCTTCTCTCTACACCTCAGAAAACTAATAACACCATTTAGAGAGCAATGAATTCAGTAGCGCAATTGCTGACCCGACAGTGTTATAGGGTTTTTAAACGATGTGTTAGAGATAAACTGCATATTCTCCTGTGGGATTGATAGATGGTATTTAATATTACTCAAAATCATGTCCAGTGACATTGTTTTATTGAATTTCAGATTATTCAGGTCCCCACCCTTGCCCGTGATTAATTCATGTAGCAACAGGTCCTGATGAAGGTGGCAACTGAAGAATATTAGGCCACCGAAACGTGCGTCGACCAGACAGTATGAGACACCCCAATGTTTAGTAATCTGTCAGAAGACTCAACGGCTTGCCCTGCCTTGGACAAGCTCTACCATTGCTGTTCTTCTCCGCTTGGGGTGCTGTATGCAAGTTGTTGTATGAATGTGATATGTATGTAGATTTTTTAGAGGTGTGATTGGTGTGGGGATATTCTTATTTGTTGCGAATTATTGATGAAACTCACATGGTTTGACAATCAAAAAAAACGCTTGTTTACACTTTGTATTATACAAAAAGAAATAACTATTTACTAAAATAGAGATGAATTGTACTGTATGAGAAATCATTGTGAAGAAGTATTAACCATGAAGAAAAAATAAATACAAACAATAAAAAAAAGTTGTAAAAATGAAAATATAGTTGTGACATCTATTTCCATCTGCACCCACTTTAAGTAAAGTAAGATAGGTCTAGAGGGATACTTCTCAGTATAGTTGATGTTTTTTTTTCCCCCTGTTCCCTGACCTCAAATTAACTCATTAGGGGGTTACCTTTGTTAGCGTGAATAAAGGAACGTGACTACATTTAAATTTAAACCCCCCCACCTTTCATTTCCATGAATACAATTGTGCTCATAAGGCCCTTGGGGTAGGGAATAGAGGGGCATATTGACCCTTTCTACAGAAAGCCCTGAATTTTGGAATTTATAAAAGCTGCTCACTTAGGGAAAAACATAGTTTTCTCTCAGGGTGCTGCTGGTGTGGTGGGGGGTTGTTAAACTATAGTTTGTAACCCAAAAAGTCTCTAGAATCCAAGCATCCTGAAATATTGACTGTAAGTTGTTCAAGAAATGTTGAATCCTGCCTCCCATTATCACCTTGTTCTCTGGGACAATCATTACCTGTAACAATGGAATCTGATCCTGTTGAGGATACTTCACAGTAACTTGCCTTTGTTGAATCTTCCCCCTTAACCTCTTTACTTGGATGGGAAGAAGGCGCCTCCTCTTCAGGACTCATACCATCCCCCATGACCCCAGGAACAATATCCTCTGTGGTATCCTTGAAAGAGACCACTGCCTGGCAATCAACTCCTAAATCGCCCAGCTTTTATAAAAAAAAAGGCCAGTGTAAAACACCTTTTTTAGAGACTACTGGGCCTTGTATAAAGTGCTGAAGGTAGACAGGAATTTGCTAAAAACTTTTTAAAAAGGAGCACCAAAAAGAAGACACTTTGCTATCAGGTCGGCCTCTAAGTTTGCAAGGTCGTTTAATGTGGGGTCTATCGGCATCAGAATCGATCTACGTATTTCCATCAAAATCACTGTCTGTGGCCAACCCACAAGTAGGTCTTGATCTATGGGTTCTGCCATGTCTTTGGCTCTATAAGCCATCTCCTTGATCTTTGTGAGCGGGACTGACATGTATAACATTTTGTCTCGGCAACTGGTCCAAGAACGGTTGAGTTCTTTCTTTGGGTCTTTGAAGTATTTCTTCATAAAAGTGACCATACGAGGATCTACTTCCAGGGTCTCGTGCACTTTGCCCAGGAGGGTAGGTGTAGAAATATTCTGCCTGCAAGCTGGTCCAAACCACTTTTTCGAAGCTGTTTGGAATATGTGCCGGAATGTACTTTCTGCCTTGGGCGGAGGGACTAAGTCCCGCCAACCAAAACATTTGAGGCAAGATGAAATGCAGACTGATCGCTGGATAAAGCCTACTGTGCAAACTGCCGGGGGCTCCAGAGTCTTACCCGTGTTCAAAACTGCTGTGGGTAGTCCCAAATGGAAGGCATATAAAGAGGATTCCATCTATCAGAGCTGTTACCCGAAGCTGCCCAACTCCCCACTTCTGCTCCACAGGGGTCCAGAGTAAGGGGAATCTTGCAAAACTAGACACAACATCTGTGCAAGGCAAGAACAATGCAACAGAATAATTATCACAGTATAATTTTCACAGCTGCACTGAAACACAATCGATTGGCCTGCAGGAATGGACAGGTTGCCCTTTAAGGAGATGTGAACGTGACCCTTGTGGTTGCGAATAAAGAAATAAAAGCTACCAGAAGCCTTTCATTCACAATAAATTCACCTATAAGAAAACATGCAAAGTACTTGACTCTGCTGCCTAACAGCCATGAAAGAGAATGGAAAATGCTGTCTCTCATGTTTCAGAGACTAGATGCTCTCTGGTTTATTGATGTGACCCATGACAAACAAAAAGTGGTCATGGGAAATGTAGTTTTAAATGCAATGTTTTTTTGGCTGCTGTCCATTTTGCAATAAAGATTGAGAAACATAATCAGAACCTCTGGTCCAGTGGTCCTTCACCAAGCAGTGTATTAGCTATCCTTCTTCGATGTCTACATACAACAAAGGATAAAAACGAAGGAGTGATGTCATGCTTTCTAGACATTGTGCGGCTTATTTACAAGCCCTGTGTGCCACCGGAACCTCACTTTTTTTTACGTTCCGGCGGCGCACAGTAATGACCCACATTTACGAGGCCACAGAAAGCCACCCTGTGTGGCTTTTCATGGCCTCATAGATAATGTGTAAGGCAACGCAGCACAAGTTGCCGCATTGCCTCAGACTGCGTTGGGGAGGTGTGCCATGGGCGTTGCAGTGGGTGTTCCCATTCAACGCCCATGTTTTTTTACATATTCCCAAAATTAACAACATAGAGTAAATCTGTGAATAAGTCAAAAACATGCACCTCCCCAGAGCAGGCGTAATGAAGAGAAATGTTTACCTTTCTCCTCGTGTTTTCCCCTTTCCATGTGCGCTGCATTCTGCAGCACACATAGAATGAGGAAAATGCCTCATGACTGATTTTTATGAAAGAAGGTGTGCCTTTCTCTACAAAAACAATCCTGCCAACAACACAGACAACCTTGCACCATGGTGCAAGGGTGCCTGCATTGGCACTATGCTGCAAATTGAGTGCCATCGCTGGCTGAAAGGACAGGAATGCACTGCCCTTTCTAATTGGCATAAGGCAGCGCAGCAAAAGGACTTGCGGTGCTGCCCTATGCCAATTCTTTGTAAAAGAGGCCCTGTATTGGCTGCTCAGGCTGACTGCAGAGCTGATTGATGAGCAGCTATCAGGGTGTGGTTGGCTGCAGGGCCACTAGTAGGCCTGCTGCAGCTGCTGTGGCATGACATCATTAAACAAGCATTAGCAAACCCAATAGGTTTCACTTATGTAAAAGCTATTGGGTATGTGACTGTTGTTTTACTTTCCAAGGCTGGTGCAAACCGCATACCGATTTTTTTTGCACATGTGCTGCAGGTCGAATTGTAGGAGAGCAGAACTGGAATTTTAAGTCAGCCAACTGATGTCATTCATGATAATCAAATCTTTCTAACAAACACAGGTGGGGAGAGCATGTGGTGTAACGGCTGGAGCAGCCAACTTTGAAGTTGGTGATCTGGGTTCGAGTTTCGTGGGAGGCTCAACATCCTGTGATTCTGGGCAAATTACTTAATCTCTCCATACCTGAAAATGAAGGTGTCTGTCTGTAATGCTACTGGTGCACATGTAAAGCGCCCTGTGACCTTAGGGTAGAGTTCACACTATCTAAAATTGCAAAAAAATAAATAAAAAGAATGAACAACAGGAGGAGGGTGGGAAACAAACACAAGGGACATGTGGGAAGCAACAGCTGGCAGAGGGAGGTGATAAGGAGCACAGACAATGGGCAATGGGAAGGGTAAAGCAGCATGAGGGAGACAGAGGAGGGCAGGGAGAGTGCGAGCCTCCCACAAAAAACTGAAATTATGTGCCGGAAGACGACAGAAAACATGCACTCGGATAGAGGATAGAGTGCGGGGAAGACATTTTATATAAAAGTACCTCAAAAGCCCGCAGCCAGTGGAAGGGCACTGGCCACCAGCCAGTGGCCGCCAACTGGAAACAGTACTTGGGCTAAGCTCCGGGGAACAGCCGAGCGAACAAAGAGAGGAAGTGAAACCTGATGATTTTTGAAGCTGCTGCTGCTGACCAATGAGAAGCAAGAAAATGAGAGTGATTGAGAAGCCTACAAATGGGAAGTAATGGTAAGTCCTTTTTAAGATTTTTTTAAATTTTATTACAAGAAATTTCTCAATCATAGCACAAACACTGTGCAGATGAAACCTAAAAATGAGGAAGACAATGCCTGCCTCCACAGCCCGCACCCCATCCTTGCTAATCCTCCTAAGAAACAATTGGAGGAACAAGCTTTACAAATTATGCCCAGGCTCAAAGTCTCTGTTTGGACATAAATCACAGTGCACAGCATCATTCTGATATTTTATTGAAGACTCCAGTGTGACAGAATTTGTAGTGAGTCTGGTAATCATTTTAATAGGAAAATGCTGAATGAGTCTGTGCAGGGGTTAGGGGGCCGAAAGTTTAAGAAATGAGAATAGGTATAACGCCTCTTCTCATAGTACAATTTATGGCCCACATAATGCACTGAACAGCTGTCACTGGAAATTACTTCCGACGAATGATGGGTGGATGTAAAATACTGTATACTGCGTTGATTTTGTGAGCCGCTTTTAAAGATTATTCAATTCATCTAAACACTGGCAAACATTTCTTTGAATAACTTGGGCATTCGTGGCCAGCTCCATCCAACAAATGCGTTAGAATCCATTAACCCAGACCATGGACGGCCCTGGTTGGTCAAACGCCCTCCAAGGACACACTTTTAACCATCTTGCTCCTCTGTGAAGGTATGGAGAAACAGATGCAAAATACATGTTTTTCTGCTCTGAAATCCGACCCACAGGCTCCTATCCCCTTCATACACGCAGGCTTTAATTACAGGATATGTTAAATTGCCTTTATAGCGAGCCCTGATGGTTGTTAAGTGACCACGCCACCCAGGGCCGTCTCCCTCTCCAGCCTCCTTCGATAGGTGATGGAAACCAGATGCTCTCACCAGCACAATGATCAACGCAGCGCTCATCCTGAGTGCAAGCAGGCAGCGTGATGGCTCGAGCAGGACATCCCTTCAAACGGCGGGCGGCCATGTTGCTAAGAACAGATAAACAAAATGTTTGCCTAAAAAAAAACAGTTATAGCACAGGAGCTGAAGTTTGGCCCACGCTTCCAGAGACGGTACTGCAGTGGTCGAGGATTTGAAATCACAACAGGCCTATAATTTAACATGAATTCTTTTCACGAGGAAACGCTATAACATTCCTGGAACTTGTTTTATGTAATAAGTTAAGCTCTTAAATGAAATGAACCTTTCAGATCCTTAAATCACACATTTCTTTCCCAAGCAAGGGTTGTAAATACCTCAGCGCCGCGCAGCCGCGAATCTTACTTGGCTCTGGAGAATCAAAGGGGGGATTTGTAATCTGCCTGCTCTCTGACTTTGTTTTACATTCGAGGCATCCATCTTGGTGCAGGAAAACAGGCCCTGATTTAGTGTTTGGAGCTGATAAAGCTCTTTCTGACCATCACACGCGGTGCGTGGAGGGCGAAGACGCCCCCTCCCCACTGCCAGCTCCCACTTAAAAGTTCATCACTCAATTTACAACAGATACCCCGGCTGTCATTAGGAGGGTAAACAAACCGCAGGCTGTGACGACCGCATGCTAAAGGCATGGAATTGTTTGGAATACAGTTATGCGGAATTATAAATCCTCTGGTGATATTATTATATGGCCGTGCGAAATGTTTCTTAATCTGGCGACGTTTTATTCCCGGCTTCCTGTTTTCTCGTCTCCTCGTCGCACATTCCAACCAAAAGGCCAACCATGGCTTTATAGTCAAGCGTGTTTCAAAAGAGTTTGTGACATCTAATGGTCGCCAATGTTATACATACCAGAGTAAATGGGCCGGTGCTGTCGCCCAATGATATGTCGCTCCAGATGCTTTGAGAAGGTGCAGTTTCACAAAAACTGACACAAATCCACACAAAATCTTGAATTGTGCTGGAAAGTAGCCACAAAATAACAGAGTAGGCACTACTTTGGGTCAAAGGGGAGTCCCATGCAACCACTCATGAATATTGATGCAAAGCCCTATCTACTAACACTTGTAGACAGGGCTTTGCACCAAGAAAGTACGTATTCCTTGAGGCAGACATGACCTTTGAGAAAAGTTTTCTTTTCTCAAAAGTATTGTAACTTTGCATGTGTGTTGTAGCGAACAGCGCACATGCAAAGTTAGAAAAGTTACTTTAAACTATGTCTAAGCATAGTATTATGAGTTGGAAGAATACCCTTCCAATGTTAAGCCAATTCTAGACATCACACATGCAACCTTGCCCTATGGTGCAAGGGTATGTGTGCGACTCAAAGCATCCGAAATTGCGCCAGTGCAGGGTTTGGCAGCACCAGTGCTAAATCTTAGTAGACACTCCTCTGTCATGCTGTCTCCCTTTCATGCAATGCAGCACAGCAACTTTGGCTGCTAAGCTGCATGAAAAAATACTAGATTTAGCTCTGTACATTTATTATCCTGCACCAAAGTGTACGTCACAGTGAGCAGAGCTGTCAAAGGGAAGCTAAGGGAAAACATCAGATTTAAAGGAAGATGGTAGGAGGTCTGCTTCAAATGTATCTCTATGTGTCCTTCCGCCACCTTTTCGATCAATCATGGCTGTTCTTTCAATTTTGAAAGAAGCGCATGCAATTATGCAAATCTGCACTGCAATAAAGGAGATTCGTACAAGAGGGCATAGTGAAATGTTTAGCCTTTAAATGTTGCGCTTACTCATGTCTAATAGATATTACTGGTTTCTCTCCTATTATTTCCTAGACAATACTCATGCACTCATTTACAGCAGTTCACTGACTTGTTCACTCAATCATACTCACTCCAACTCATTCACTCACTTATTCACTCATTCACTCACTCACTCACTGAGAGCAGTACTACTCACTCACTCACTCACTCACTCACTCACTCACTCACTCACTCACTCACTCACTCACTCACTCACTCACTCACTCACTCACTCGCTCACTCACTCGCTCACTCACTGACAGCAGTCCTAGATGCCTTACGTTCCTTTCAGTTCACCAAATTGCTGTCTGTTAGTGAAAGATGGCTGCCAGGTCATTCGGGACCTCATTACGAATTGCATCATAAATTCAGTTTTGTGATAAATATTTGCATGTGAAATCTGTCTGGCATGAAGCATTAAGCACCAAAACCGATGCTATTCTCCATTCTAGGGTGAAAACCTTATAATGTGTGCTATGTACCGCATCTGATAAATAGAGTACCCCACAATACTGTGTGCCATAGATTTCACACCTCATACTAGCCAATGCGTAATGAGGGTCCTAGTAACGATCGTTGGTACTAGGGTCTTAAATCTCCATGTCAAGTCATATATCATGTCAGACATAATCGGATAACAGTAATGTAATGTATAATGTTATTGGCCACAACAGATGTGGTGGCACCTGTAACATCACCAATAATTTAATTCAACTGTGATGTTTTGTATGAGCTCCAGAGCAGTTTACCTTGGGAGTTATGATTTTGTAGCTGACCATTTAGTCTTTCAGGTTTGAGCTCCATGATCTCATGGTAACCACGAAGTTGTATATTAAGATTTTAATGAGTATTTAGCAATAGTGGCCTTTTGCTAAATGTGGTTGTGTATATGCCTGCATGGACATGTGTAAAAATAAACATATAATTTTTAATAACTATGCACCTGATGCACTTAGGTGAGGTCCCAAACCAGTCAATGTTTTCTTTTTGCACACTGACTGCTTTCAACCTCACCTTCATTTTGATGTGTAATCAGTTGTAGTTCAAAATGCTTTCTCACAGGAAGTTGCAAATTCTCCTTGTTCATTAATAGGTATGAGGGAGGAGCCTATTTGCAACTTCCTGTAAATGGCTGTGGATGCTGTAAAGAGGCCTTCAACAGAAAGCCTCCATCCCTAAATTTGCATTCACTAAATGTTGATTTTTTTCTAGACAGAGCAGTTTCAAAATAAAAGTCAGCATTCAGCAAATTATAAGGTGGGTGAGGGTTACAGTGATAGCCTGGACCACTGTCTGCTACTGCAATGCCTGCAGATGGCATTTACAAAGTAATAGCTGGACCTCAAGGACAGATTGCACATTGACACAGTGCTACCAATTCTTGCTGTGTCTCGGCAATAGAGCAATGGTTTACAGCCACATTTGCTGTCACAAAGCATTGCCACATTGCATACAGACTCACAAGGAGAAGGGAAAACCCATTACAAGACATCATTTTGTTTGCAATATATTATGGGTTCAATATGTATTCTATGCACTTTGTACATTGTTATACACTGTGTCAAGGTAGCAAAGCCTTTTTTTTAAAAACATCAAAGACTTTACCACCATAAAACAGTTGTGTACATGTAGCCCACAATTATTTAATTTTTTTATTCTGTAGGTCTGGTGTTATCACAGCACAGCAGAATGAGCCACATTTTGCATTGAGAAGAACAGACATAAAATAGCTGGCAAGTGGAGCAAATTGTTCATCCCTAATTTCTGACGTTGTATCCTCCAAACTAAAATCAAGTCTGGATGTCGGATTGTTTTCAGTTCATGCACAAGTTGCCTGCACCATTCCCCGTTTTCTCCGCAGCACTGGGAGTATGCAAGAGGCTTTGGAAGAAACAGATGACTGCAGCTGACTTCCACACCTTGCTCAGCCCAGTATTGAATCCATTGTTCATTAATTCTTCTGAGGATGCTCTTTGATAGTCTCTTTCCTGTGAAATGCAAGTAAAAAAGAAACTGCTCTTGTGTTAATTTACATGAGATAATAGATGTATTTATCACTTTTGTTTTTTTGTATTGCATCTCTTTATTGAACAGGTAAATATCTTCATAAAAACAGAGAAAGAAAAAAATAAATATGCAATATTTAAATGTAAACAATAACAATATTAACCACTTCCATGCTCATGACGGCTCCTGGCCGTCATGAGTCACGGTAGTCGTGTGCTCATGACGGCCGGGAGCCGTCCGACCGTTGCCGCTCCGCCCACGCGCGGCTAATTCCCCGCTTGTGTGGGCGAATTAATTAGTGGGCGGAGTTCGGACGTCTCCCGGCCGTCATGAGCACACGCCCACCGTGATTTATGATGGGCGGGAGCCGTCCTGAGTACCTGGGCGCCGCACCCAGCCCCGCTCCCCCTCGAACCGCGGCGGAATTTGCAGCGCGTGCAAGGGGTTAACAAAAAGAAATAATAACAGAAGAGAACGAAAGAGAAACAAAAACAAAGCAATATCACAGGTACCTTGATTACACACAGAGATACTAAATCCATATAACAGGTTAAAAGTGTAATTTTAAAGCTCTTCCTTTCCCTGCGACTTACAAAGATCTGTGTCAATTGTTTGCAGCTGTTACTGGAGTCACAAATCATTGATGGGATAGTGAGCATCATGCACTAAAATGCATTCGGTAAAAGCGGTTGTGATATGCACACCGACTTTTATAGAATGCATTTGTGTTTTACGAACTGACTTATGTATCAATAGGTCGGTTGGCAAAATAGAGAATTGTAGTGGGTTACAATTTGGCCTATGTCATAAATACAATACAATATTTATGTTATAAATACAGTACATTTGTTTAACCACAAAACCCCTGGGAGGACCTGGGGAAGGGAACTAGAGGCACGGGTGCTAGGATTAGGCAGCCTACAAGCTATAATGTTTAACACAAAAAGAGCTGCTCCTAGCGTGATGACCTAAGTGCTATAGTGTTACAGTGTTATCATGTGAGTGCAAGCATCTCACAAAAAGTGAAAGACTGGTCTCACACACCACCTGGTGTCATGCTTCATCATTGACCAGTCTTCACCCTCTAAAAACTTGGTTTGATAGAGGGCGGGCATACACCTGAAGACAGGGATGCACTTCTAAAGCTAAGTGGGGGCACTTAAAACAAAAGTGAGGTTAAAAGGCCATTACAGATGCTATACTTATTTTAATGTACCTGGCATCTGTATGGTGTTTAAAATAAATGGTCGGTGTGTTGGGGATTCTATTGTCCCCCCACCGTACTATAAGTGGTCAACATGTTTCTACCTGCTGGCCTGAGGGGTCAGTGGCATTCATCAGGACCTATGCTGTACAATCGGGCTCCACCCTTACCGTACTATGCTGGTTAGGGTTCCACTTGGTGTGGTGAACAATTTCACAATCCTCTGTATGTGCGGCTAAAGTATTCACACCTGTAGGAAAAGAAAACAAAGTGAAGTCCAGACAAAAGCGATACATTAGCAAGTCTGTTGAAGGTCATCTGTTATGCCACATACTCATGCAAAATTAAGTGCGTGGCTATAAGTGCATCAAGTTGTGACATTCATCTGTGCACTTAATAAGCATTGGGGAACACGGTCCCCAATGCTTACCCTAACTGATGGGACCTACTAGCCCCATAGGAGATTGAGGATGGGGAGACCCCTTTGGTCAAGCGCTATAATAGGAGGAGAGAAAAGGAAAAAATCCATGGGTGTCAGAACATGTCCAAGGGGTGTTTCTTAGCAATAAGGAATTCCAGACCATTTGGTCTAGAATTATGTGGAAATGCACCGAGGATTGGCTAGTCAATAATCAAGTGAGAGCAGATTAAAAACTCATGGTGCACATAACAGTGTGGGAAAACGAGGCAGCATCTGTGAGGCCTGCACAAATAACAAGACTACATTTGTCCTTCACTGGGAACCAAAAACCCAATTGTAGCGCCTGACTCTCAGAGGGTAGCGTTGCAGAGCACTCTGAGGCTTACTCAAGGGAGATGGTGTGGGCTAGTAATCGCCATTTGCAGGTGCACAAAAATAACACTCAATAATTGATTGTCCAGTCTGTACTTTGCTTTATAAAAGTAAGAGTACATTTATTAAACACACACACTACTCAATACTATGCACCAATTTACAAATATACATAAGCTGTTGGAATTACTTTGTGACATTGCATAACATCTCCACTCCTCCCGCAAAGGGGGGGTGGGGTCTAGTACCACCACTCCCATGTATGCACATCAACTTGCCCCCACTGCAGATAGTTGAACATAACCTGGAGCGAGGGCCCTGCGCACTGGCACCATCCCGGTGGCGACCCACCCCATTACCTCAACAAGTATTAAAAAGGGGTAAACCTGCCTTGGTGACACATGACCCTGACTGAGCATCTCCTACTGACCATAAAGTATGCACCTCTATATCTTAAGGGCTAGCAGTCTGGGGACTTTACCTAAGCGCAGCAGCAAGAATCCATGTTTACGCACACTTTAGAATGACAGTACTCATCACCTTGGTTGATCATTTGAATGCATTGCAATTACAGCCCCTAAAGGCATCACAGATGAAATCACAGGATTGCGCATATACAGCCAGACACCCTAGCAGGACTGTCTGGCAACATGGCCCCACTTGGCTTATGACATCTCCTTACACATGTGACTTACAGTCCCTTCAAAAGAAGTACTCCTGGCAACTACACTTCTCCTGCAGTGCGCCTCTTCACTTTAAAAGCAGGAAGTTCCAGCAACATAACTCCATTTAGCTTAACATCACCTTACACAGGTACTTCACTTTACACATGTGACTTTCAGTCCCCCTAAAAAGAAATAACCACTAGTAAATGCATTTCGGTACAATTACACCACTTCACCTCCAGGGGATGCCCTTCTCCAGACATCCCCAACTCAGCCCTTCACTCCATGATGCACTTCATAGTACACCGTCAGCTGTAGAACATAAGTTCCAGCCTAGAAGGTGTTAAAGGCTGGCTGAGCCCTTGAGGCGTTATTCTTTCAGATGCCCCGTGAAACTTATGGTGGACTGTTCTTCTTTATGCTGGGGAGGCTGCGGTGCTCCTGCAGCCCCCCTGCACCCCTTTTCACACATGAGGGTGACCCCCTCCTCTGGGGGCCACCAGGCGCCAAAACGGCAGATTTCTTCGTGCTGGGAGGGGGAAAGACTGCGCTTCTCCAGCAACTCCCCCAGCACCTTTTCACAAATGAGGGTGACCCCCCTCCTCTGGGGGCCACAAAGCACCAAAACGGCAGATTTCCAAATGCCTGGCGAGGCATTATGGGGCGCTTCATGCTCCTCTTTACCAGCCCCAGCCACTGGGAACACTCTCCTCCGCCCTCAGGGTCTCTGATTCAGCAGGGTGCTGTCTTCACTGGCTCCCTGCGCCAGCCTTTCACCTGGCTCTCCTCCGTGGCCTCTCTTCTCCCTGTGCAGAGGCCACTGCTCCTGCGCACCAGTCTTCTGGTGCTGTTAGGGTCCTGGGGGTAGTCAGGGGGTCTCTCCTTCCAACTGCCCATTGCGCCAGGCTCCAGCACCTTCAGCCTCAGCAGACCACACCCCAGAGAGAGCTTCTCTTCCTGTGCAAGCACTTTTTAAAAATTGAGTAGGGGGCTGGCAGGAAGTCTCTGTTGGTCCTATCAAACAGCGACACATCACGTTCCTGCCCCTGCTCCCTCCTTCTTGTCCAGCCTCTGGGTTTGTTCAAAATGGCGTCGTCCAGTGTCTCTGGCCACATGTCTCGGAAGCCTCATCCCCACGCTGCCTTCCCTCCTTGGTGCAGCCTGGTGCCTGGCACCCAGTGACAGCTGCTAATGGATGAGCCTGTAGCCCCACCCATCTTCTCTTCATGGCGAGGAGGCCCTAGCTTGTGGAAGAAAGGTTATCAATCCATCCAGCTGAGGTCAGCCCTCAGCCTGGGTCTGGTCATGGCTGGCTCAGAGAAATATGACAGTTCTGGATGAGCCACAAGCAGTACAAATATGACTTTGAACTCTGCGGAATACTTCCTTTCACATTTGCTACATTGGACTTAAGTGCGTGTCTGGAATCTGTAGGCCTAATGGAAGTTTTTCTAGCACCTGGCTCCACATTCCCATAGGAGAATAATGAAGTGAAAAAACAGTAAGACACACTGACTTTCCCTGGCAGGTTTATTTCCAGTGTATACAGCCTATTCCATGTCACCACCCAATACTGCATAAGTCCTGCCACACTATTCACTTTGTAGCTGCTCCTGGACTGGGCACGTGAGGAATCTCCCCTGCGCACATGTGCACACGCATGTACACATGTGTCTGCATGTAACCAGCCCGGTGTCCCTTACTCCAGCTGCTGAACAGTGGCCTGGCCAAGCCAGGGGAACACCAGTAAGATCCCCATGCAGTCTCTTACATCCTGAGTTCACTGTGAGTGAGTCCCAACTTATGAGGCTCCCCCACAGTAAAAGCTCAACAATTAGGTGCTCAAAAAGCGAAAAATCCGGGCCGCCCATAGTGTCAGAACCACCTTCTAACAAACAGTATATAAGAAAAAGCTAGATGAGGTAAATAAAGACCACACTGATTACAAAGAGTACCTCACCCAGTCAAAACTGACAAAGTTCAAGAAAGATGTCCAGAAGTTCACCCGGGAGACCGTATATCCCTACACCACGGATGAGTACTATGAAAAAGCTCCTCAACAACACCAAAATAGTAAGCGACAATGGTTTAGACCCACTCCACAGAACTGGACTTTTAGCTCAGGAGATGAGAGAAGCACGAGCGGAAGCAGCAGCGATGAGAGCACCGAAGGCCACAAGGAAGAAGTGAGCAGAACTACCATAACCTGATGATGCAGCCACCCATGCCACAGTTCGGGTTCTGGCAACAACCATATTATCCTACAGGTTTTGGATTTCCAGAGGGCCCACAGCCTTTTTTATACAGAGGTTGTGGCAGGGGAAGAGGAAAGAAAAAACAGAACACAAGAGTAGAATGGGAAGACCAACCTCCAGTCGCAATGGGAACAAGGAGCAGAGGGAGAGCGAATGGCCCATCGACGAGACTAGAGTAACGAATATTGTTAACCTGAGTGACCACAACCTGTCCAAAGGCGAGGAAACAGTTCTCTCCAAAGGCCTTGGTTTTGTTCACACACCATTGAACAACCCCTTTACACTCAATACTGAATTAGCACAGTTTTTCAGGAAGATCAAACTCCGCAACCACTTTGGGGACAAAGGAGGAGAGCGGCCCGAGGCAATGAATACAGGCCTTAGAAAGAAATCCACATTTGAACCCCCTATCCAGACCATCCCCTGCCACATACTGGCCTTTGAACAACGAGTTCTGAAGGAAGTGGAGCAGATCAATTTTGGACAAGAAAAAGGTTTCCAAAACCTGACAAGAGCAGAACGAAAAGCACTAGAAGACCTAAAGAATAACGCATGCCTCACGATCAAACCAGCTGACAAAGGGGGCGCAACTGTGCTGATGAACAAAACCATGTACAGGGATGAGTGCAATTGGCTACTCGCAGATGGCACCAGTTATGAGATTTACAGAGAAGACCCAACACCGCGTCTAATCAACAAATTCAAAAACATGGTGGATGAAGCACTCTGCCATGACTGGATTACTAAACATGAAGCTGATTTCCTCATCAGTGGGAACCCAAGAACACTGAGGTTCTACAAACTCCCTAAAATTCACAAAGGGAAAATGCCACCCATGGGCAGAAAGATAGTTTCAGGCATTGGATCAATTTTGGAGCCTCTCGCAATTTTGCGATTGGTTTTTAAAACCGATAGTCCAGAAATCTCCATCCTATCTCAAAGATACCAAAGATGTATTGTGTCTACTTCGAAACCTACAAGTTAACAGCACAGAAGATATCTTTATTACAATGGACATCGAGGCCCTGTACATGAGCATCCCACAAAGACGGACCCTGGCAGTGGTTGAGGAAATCTTGCTGAACTTGGAATGGGATTTCCTCACTGCCCGACATTTCATCATGGAATGTGCAGAGATTGCCCTCACAGAGAATTTTTTCAAATTCGAAGAAGTGATTTACCATCAATGCACAGGTACATCGATGGGCAGTACATTCGCCCCCAGTCTAGCGTGTCCGTACGTACACCAATTCGAGGAGGTCTATTTTTTCAACACCAACAACCCCTTCACTGAACAAATAAAAACATAGAAGCGTTATATCGATGACATGTTCATCGTATGGAAAGGGGGCGAGGACACATCAAAACATTTTGTAGACTGGGTGAAACCAAAAGACAGTCACCTGAGATTTACCCATTCCATCAGCAAACACCATGCCATCTTTCTGGATCTGGATATTAGCATGACGGAAGGGGGCATCAGTACAAAAGTACATAACAAACCCACGGACATGAACAGCCTCCTATTATACGCGAGCTACCACCCTAAAGCACTGCGTGACAACCTGCCAGTTGGTCAGTTCTTACGGATACGCAGGAACTGCTCAGAGACAGAGAACTTCACTATACAGGCGGAGGAACTTGAAAAGAAACTACTGGACCGACATTACCCTAGGAAGATGATAAAGAAAGCCAAAAAGAGAGCCAGGAATAACAATTGCGAAGCCTTGTTAGAGGACAGTAACAAGGAGAAACCAGATCGCATTGTGTGTTTCATAACATACACCCCAGTCTCAAACACTGTACAGAGGATTATCAAGAAGAACTGGCACATTCTGAATGGAGCCGACCAACAATGGGAGCTTTCAAAAGGAGTAAGAACATCGAGATGTATTAGTAAATGCTGAAGACCCTCCAACATCGATGGACAACCAGGTTACCCTATGGAACACACAGAGACCTTCTGGCCACTTTGCATGTAGAGGCTGCGTTGCATGCCCACTCACCATAACCACCAAAGAAGTGGACATAGGCACTGGGAACCCATGGAAACTTAAGAGTTGCAGCAATTGTAACACTGAAAATGTGGTCTATCTTCTGACATGCCCCTGCGGTCTCATGTATGTGGGCATGATCACCAGGAAGATTAAGATTCGCATTAACGAACATTGTAGCACGATACGATGCAAAAAAACAAACACCAAACTCACAAGGCATTTCTTGGAATCCAATCATAAAGATAGCGACCTGAGATGGGTAATCCTGGAAGTTATGAAAAAACACAAAACTGAACTCACCAGACCACTCCACATCAGAGAACAGAGGTGGGTTTACAGGCTACGTACATGGGAAAAGGGACTCAATGATGGGATCCCTTGGTTACAATTGGCACAGTAATTTACGTGACCACACTGTGGTCCACTCTACCTTTAGCTCACACCGACAAGAGTAACATATAAACACAGAACCAACCACCTGAGCCCATAAGGAAATCACACTTATCACATATATCATCCACATCTCTGTTACCCAAGAGCACTATTATGGGCAAGTCTGTGTTCTATTAAGCTTTTATAGTCTGGTAGTTATGTCACCTGAATTGGACCCCTGTCAAGTCCCCATCATGACATGGTGGATATAGACAAAATGCCACTTTCGTATCAAAGACGGTGCTAAAATACAGTGGCCCCTTTAAACTGGTAGCCGTTTATCATGCCTTTTTTCTTTTTAAGGAGGCGCGACATGAGCATCCCACAGCGCCCACAACCGCAGTACAAATACGACACGTTCTGCAATTTAACAATAAGGGCTAATACAGCCACCCTTTTCTAATGTGGATAACAACACCTGGGCCCCCGTCTATCTGAAGCAGGTTGCGCCCCCCCTTTTATATATAGGATTTTGTGCTCACACGTTGCATGCACATACTGTCTCTATCATGCTGAATTATGCTTTGTGATAGACGCGCTGCATTAGGCGCAGTAAAGACTGAGGATCACGCCCTCGGCCACAAACGGTGGTGCGCATGCGTGGAAGGTAGACGGGCGCCACCGCGTAATGAAACACACTACACCAGTCCGCTATGGCAGCACCAGAAGTCCACACCCCCTTTCCTGAGAGGTGGTGCGCATGCGTTAGAGAAAGGCGGGCGCCAGCAGCAGCGACGGCCCCTCGCTATGCCGTGAACCTCAGGCAAGCCACTGCTGGGACAGCGGATGTTCCTTTTAAGGGCAGTATCTTTCCTTAACCGTGTAACAGGCAAGTCAGGCACCATTTAAGCAGCACTCGTTCCCGACACCGGATCTCTGCTAATTAGACCTAATTAGCATTCGCGCATAGTTATGTTCTTCATTTACCAGCGAGGAGGTGAGGATATCGGACATTGGTGCAAAGGCGGGAGATCCTCCTACATACAGTAAGAGTGTGGATGGTGTGGATGGATGAATGTGTTGGTACCCCATGGTAGCATACTCCTGGCTTACTTTTTATACTTGGCATCTTTTCAAGCACAACAGTACCCAGAACACCTCTTGGACATGTTCTGACCCCCCTGGATTTTTTCATTTTCTCTCCTATTATAGCGCTTGACCAAAGTGGTCTCCCTTCCTCAATCTCCTATGGGGCTAGTAGATCCCATCAGTTAGGGTAAGCATTGGGGACCGTGTTACCCACGTTTTATTAAGTGCACAGATGAATGTCACAACTTGATGCACTTATAGCCACGCACTTAATTTTACATGAGTATGTGGCATTGCTAATGTATCGTTTTTGTCTATATTTCACTTTGTTTTCTTTTCCTACAGGCGTGAATACTTTAGCCGCACATACGGTGGATTGTGAAATTGTTCACCCCACCAAGTGGAACCCTAACCAGCATAGTACGTTAAGGGTATAGCCCGATTGTGCAGTATAGGTCATGATGAATGCCACGGACCCCTCAGGGCCAGCAGGCAGAAGCACGTTGACCACTTATAGTACGGTGGGGGACAATAGAATCCCCAACACACCGACCATTTATTTTAAACACCATACAGATGCCAGTTACATTAAAATAAGTATGACATCTGTAATGGCCTTTTAACCTCACTTTTGTTGTAAGGGCCCCCACTTAGCTTTAGAAGTACATCCCTGTCTTCAGGTGTACGCCCGCCCTCTATCAAACCAAGTTTTTAGAGGGCAAGGACTGGTCAATGATGAAGCATGACACCAGGTGGTGTGTGAGACCAGTCTTTCACTTTTTGTGAGATGCCTGCACTCACAAGATAACACTGTAACACTAGAGCACTTAGGTCATCACACTAGGAGCGGCTCTTTTCGTGTTAAACATAAATACAGTACAGTCACTTGTGGGCATCCGTTCTAGCATCTGAAGCTCCTTGCAAGGATTCACAGTGAGAATCTGGGCTCAATAATATATATGAGGCAGGATTTATGTAATGATTACAGCGCTGTGTAAAAGCAGCCACAGCTTTGCATCTGTATGAGCCTTTCATGTGGCATTTGTGTTCCATTCCCCCCAAAACTATGCAGAAAAATCACAAGGCTGAAGATGGTTCTTGCTGCCATGACCAACCCCTTCCTAACATTTGTAGTCAAATTATTCATACATATTGAACGTTGCACCATCAAAATGAATTCATGTTTTATAATAATTTGGGTAGTTTCAATCACTGTTTTGATACCGCCATATATTGGATTTTAACATCTGACTTGTTTGACCTTTTAAAGACCAAGGGCAGTACTTTTTAAGTTTTAGCTCCCTTCCAATCTGTCAACCTAGCTGCTGTTACATGAAATATTGTGATGTGCAAACACGCAGTATGTGGCGTTTACTGATTCATCAAGTGAAAGTCCAAGACTATACTGTTATACATTGTCATTGTGGGAAATAGAAATCAGCTATCCACTGTGTAATTTATGGCCTATAATGCCTATTGTCTGCCTATGATTTAGAATGAAATGTGTTAGCTGAATGTCTCAGGTGCTTTTCTTGCCCTTGTAGGGTGGAGGAGCACCACAGTCAGGACAACAAGTTGAACTTAGTCAATATCATGTATGCCTGCTTCCTGTGCCGGGCTTATGAACAGATTGCACAAGAAATGGGATGTACTCCACTCACAAGCCTCGTCCATGGCAGCACAAGAACGAATTCACAAGACTGAGTCTCACTCCACAGTCAATATTGCCAGGGTGGAAGATACTGGGCTATTAGTTAAGGGGGAAGGGATGACTACTACCTTGTAATAAACACAATTCTTGTCAGGGGGAAACCAATTATGTCACTAAACCAACCTGAGCTTCCCCTGATAGTAGCTATGGTATAGAGAAGACCGGATTCATGTGTAAAGTATTTATGCAGTACTAAAACAGTATTAAAGTCAACACACAACTTAAGATAAATCCCAAACCAATTTAGAAAAATAGAGTACATTTTAATAAATAAATCAAATATGGGGAAGAGGACATTAATTTTTTTATATTTATGTAAAAATAGTGACAAAAAGCGTTAAGCTCCAAATGGCCACGGTAGAAAGAGTTGTAGGTGCAATTTGAGGCCAACAGCAATGGAGCGCGGGTTGGATACTGCATCCAGGTTCGATCCAACCAGGGGACCTCCCTTGGGATTTATTCTCAAAAATGGAAGTCCAAAGTCTTCAGTGGAGGCAGCAGGCTGTAGCTCAAGAGGGCTACAAGATGTTAGATAGCCATTGGATGAGGTCTGATGAAGCAATTGGATATTGGCACAAATATTTCAAGCAGGAGCAATTTGGATTTCATGCCCAGAAAAGGTTCCTCTTCAGATACTTTTAGCAGCCACCTTGTCCAAATTTCTTCATTCACACTTAGTTACTTTTTTGTAGCTTGGATTACTCCAGCTGGACTAGTCTGCAGGTTGTAGCCAAAGAGGTTTCCATGAGGCTGGATCCCATCTCTGCAAGGTCCTGCTGCAGAGGATTTGCCATCGTGAAAATGTTCAGTTTGGGAGAAGCTTGAATCTTCAACCCAGTGGCAACACACTTGGGTTTGATCAGCTTGACAAGGTTCTCCCCGTCCTCTGGAGGACTTTGGAGCCAAAACGTTTGGAAGTCCCAGGGTTTCAAGGGAAGTAGGAGAAGTCTAGACAGACAAAGGATTCCAGGACCTGGGAAACAGCATTTGGGGGTCAGGACTCCCTCCAGCAGAGGCCAACAGCACGGTCCAGATCAGGTCCAGTCGGAACTGGTTAGCTGGGAATCTTTAGAAACGTCTGTTGTAGCTTGAACTATCGGTCAGACTTATAGTCCTTGCAGGCCTTGTCTTTGTCCTCAGTACAAGAGGGAGCAGCGCCAGACAGCAGGTTCAGTCCTCTACTGATCTTTCTCAGAGTCTAGTTTTTTCTGGGGAGGGCACCCAGGATGCCACAATTATAGCTGGCACCAGCTTGTGGGTGGGGGTGACTTCTGGATCCTACTTAACCAATGGGGTAAAAGGTCCCAGTGGTTACACAGCCCACATTTGCAGCATTTCCTATGTGCCCCACTGTAAACAATCCCACAGTGCCACTCTCTGCCTAAATCCAAGATAGTGTAATCCTTCTCCCTTTGTGCAGGGCCTGTGCCTTTCCAGAGGTGTAGCCAGGATAATGAGCAACACTTCCTCTGTTGTCACTCCAAACCAGTTCAAGGGACAGCTTCCTCCACACTGGGATTGGTGTCTGCCTGTCTGGGGGAAGAAAATAAGGTGTTTGTCCAAGGGTAATCTGACATCTGCTTGTGACAGGGGAAGCCCCTTGCAAGTAAATTATGCTCCTGGGCACGGGTCAAATGGCAATCGTGTCAGAGGAACAGAGAACACCTACCCACACCCAGGGCTTTGCCCCTCCTCTGGTGGCAGTTTTCAAACCTCATTCAAGGTTTGAGCACTCATAGGTCTGTGGCTGGAAGCTAACGCAAATTAGCCACCAGAGACTTTAGGACAGGAAAAGATGACTTTCTAAAAGTACGTTTTTCTTAATATTTAGAAAAATATCCAACTTCACCATTGAATTGGGCTTTTAATAAATATTACAAAGAGTCTAAGAATTATGTCTCTAGTTGTTCCCTAGCCGAAGATATCACTATAAAATTTAAAAGAGAATCCCAGTGCTTATCCATAAAGAGCCAGTTATGCTACAGTGAAAATAATTTAGGGATGCTTTGGTTCCTTGTCATTGTAAGGACATGTTTAACATTAAAATTCTACATGTCTTACTTTTACAATGCACTCTGGCTTGTGAGCTATAAGTCCTACTTAGAGGTGCCTTATTAATATTTAAAAGGAAGGTTTAGACCTGTCAACAGACTTTATTTTGATAGGTCGAATTCTAGTTTACACTGCTCCAGTCAATCAATCAATCAATTACATTTTTTGCATAAAACCATAAAAGTAATCTTTACATAGTTCGTTATACAAGAGAATAAGATAATTGACAGCTCCTACTTTAGAAGTCACTTATACAGTACATATTCAGCAACAATTTATTAAAATGTGAATGGATGCCAAGTCTTTAAAAGGGAAAAAGGAAAGCACGGGAGCCCAGGCTGTACAAGATGGTCCCCAGCCCTGCATACTGGAACACATTGCAGTCACCTAAGAGACATTATCAATTAGTCGCAGCAGGCTGTCAACCTCACTGCTGCTTTTAAAAAGTTAAGAATGTAAAAAATTGTGTTGCCAGATAACATTTGTAAAAAGATAAAAGCTGGTCACACCTGCTTCAAATCCAATTGTTTCAGGATGGGAATAATACAGTTTTTCTGGGGGATCTAGTAAATATTACAAAACATGCTCCAGTCAGACTATTATGGTAGGCCTGAATCCAGGTTTGCACTCCCACTGTTGTGGATGGCAAGATAGGTGCTGCACTCTCTAGTTGTTTTTAGCTTACCTGACCTGGGTACACCTTATACCATATACTAGGAACTAATAGGTAAATATACCAATTAGGGTTATGCCAATTAACTCATGTTAAAAGGGGAGGCAGGCACTTTACTACTGGTTAGCTGGGATAACATGCAAAAATCTGAGGGTATACCACACAAAAGATGTTCATTTCCTACAAAGTCTCAAGACCATCCTCACACATGTGTGGGATTTTAAGAGGGTGCTTTACTTAGGTGTTCTTGCTATATGATATAATGCAAAATCTTTGCATTGACTGTGTGGTGATCATTCAAATGTTGAAACACATAGGGGTCCAGATTTACTTAGCTTTTGAGTCATACTTGTGTCGTGCATCCCTGCATAATGTTTCAAGTAGTATTTACTAAGTTGCTTAGAATACGATTTCCAAGATTTCTTCACCACTTGTCTAGCTCACAATCTTCGGTGTGTCATGCAGCATGACATTTTTTAATGTATGCAAAGTAGAGCCACACTTGCGATTTACTATTTTAATTCTGACCAATACAGTGTAATGCGAATGTCAAAATACATGGAACATTGTGCATCGTCACAGTAGGAGCATAAACAAGGCAAACTTACTAGTATATAAAGGAGTATGACACAGTCCATTCCACATTGATATGTCATTCTGAGCCTCAGGCAGTGACAGTACGACATGCCAAGAAGGCAAAGGAGACTATCACACTGATTGACCAAAGGGAAGGAGGTGCCATTAAAAATTGTAAATTATATAAACAAATGATCGTGTTTTTGTTTGAAAAAAATGCCCTAATTTGGAGCCCAACACTGCCCACCCACATGCCATACTAGCCTTAATGAAGCTGTTGGCTGTATTTCATCTGCTTGGATCAGAATCTATTCAAAGTACTTGAGTTAGGGTGGCTACTATTCCTTCGTGTGCATTGTCATCTATTTTGTGGACTCTACTGGATGCCATTATTCAAAAACCATCACAATATCTGCATTCCTCAAATACTGGTGAAAACTAAATACAGGTGAAGCAAGGGTTTTCTTAAACAGCTCAATTTCCCATGTTCTGAGTGATTTAGTTTGTATGTGAAAATAGAAACACACTTACCCCACCAATGTGAAACCTATCAACAGCATTGGTACTAAATATCTAAAAAGTGTCCGTAATTAGTATATATTTCAACAATCAACAATTAACCATCAGTACGACAGGCGGAACAACCTTTACAACGCAACTTTTACAACGCACTACCATTACAACGAAACTGTTACAACGCAAATGCATTGACAACGCATGCCATTACAACGCAAGTCTTTACATCGACTTGCACTAGATGGCGTGCTAAAATTAAAAATAGTGTAGTTAACTATCCAAACACCTTCCCTACTGTTACGTGGACTGGAGTTAGAATAGTAAATTACACTTTTTTAATGTTAGCACGCCATCTAGTGCAAGTCGATGTAAAGACTTGCGTTGTAAAGACTTGCGTTGTCACTGCATTTGCGTTGTAAAAATTTTGTTGTAACAGCATGCGTTGTAAAAGCATGCGTTGTAACATCATACATCCGTACGACAGGCACCTATGTGGAAATGGGATTTTAGTTCGTACATTTTTAGGATTTTTTAAAATCTAAACTAACATAATACATTGTTGGAAACTATAAAAAAAAGTGTAAAGATGTAGGTTTAAGAATAAGATTGTCAATACATATTAAAGTGTTTCTCAGTTTTTACTTTAGGTAGATAGTGTTTATGTTTAAATAAAATATATTTTAGGTGTCCGTAGTTAAATTCTCCAGCCATCGTTAATGACAAGTAAACCTGGGCGTAAAACTCTGCTCCGCTCGTGGAGTTTTGGCAACTCCAAGTTCCACGTAGAACGTGGAGTTGCCGAAAAACTCTCCATTCCTCAACGGAGCGGAGTCTTGTTTGTGTTTGCGTCCCTGAAATGGGTTTTCCCACATGCTGGAGTGATTTACCGGGTGCCTGCGATTGCTGAAGAGATTTCCCAAGCCGTTCGCAAGCGCCATGAGATTTGCTAGGTGGCCGCATGATCCCGCGAGAGTTTGCGATCGCGAATACGTCATTCAAGCGCGCCATCGGACTTACGGTGGAAGTTTTGTGAAAAACGCAATCCCGAATGCTCAGAATCTACAGCAACTGTAATCTGGAGAATGTTCTCTTCCCGAGAAGCATCAAAATCTTCTCGAAATGATGATTTGGATTAATAAATCTCCTCAAATTGACATTTGCCTGTACTTTTTTGTGCAAGGAGTCTTTTTTTTTTCAAGAGGAAGGAAGTGCCCCCGAGTCTCCAACTTCCGGTTCCTGTTCAGCAGGCTCCTCCAAGTGCTTTGTCCATCTCCTGGTCACTTTTCATTTGGATTTAGAGCTGGAAGGATCACTCTTTGTGTCTGCTGCTGCATCATATATCATTGGATTTGAGGACTTTGAATTTGAGATTTCACAAGTAAGTTGGAAAATTGGTGTTGTTTGTTTGATTGGGGCCATGCACCTAATTTCATTTGAACTTTTCATTGTTTTTTTAAAATTTATTGTGGTGGGTGGCCTAGTTGTTTCTTTGTATTTTTTCTTCTTTTTAAAGGAAACACGTTGCACAGTACACTACATTTTTCTCCATGTTTTGAAAACAATTTGCAATATTTATTTAATTCACTATGTAGCCCAGTAGTCTGCCAAAAATAGGCCTTTCTCAGTCATTAGGCCCAGAGCTACTCATGGATGCATCAAACAACTGTTTCTGTGGTGTCTGTTGAATTTAAATTTACTAACATCATTTAGGCCATGGATGGCATCGGATTTAAAATACAAAATATGTTTTTTGTGGTATTTCACCTTTTTTCTTTCACATGTGTTAAATTAAATGCCTTTGCTGGATGTGTGTGATTGTAACTTGCAAACCTTTTTAGCCCTGTGGATTTTCATTTTTGGCATTGTTGCATTAAAGATGTGTTGTTTAGCATGCCTCATTTGTCTGGCCAGTTTGTGAGTGTGTTTGTAATAGTGGACCAGCATTTGCCTTGGCTGAGCCTCCCCATGTGACCAGGGGCCATTTTGTAAAGTCTGTGTCCATCCATATACGCCCGCTTGATTTCATTGGGCCCGATTCACAGAACTAACTTAAGACAAAATCCTAAACTTACTACCATTTTCGTATTCACAGAAGGCACTTACTCATTTTGGTATTCACAGAAGACACTTACTCACTTCGGTATTCACAGAAGTTAGGAGTCCTAACTTTAGGACTACTAAATTGAGAAAAATCCTTATTTTAAGACTATCGGTATTCACAGAAGGCATTTATGAGTCCTAAAGTTAGGAGTCCTAACTATACTACTACTAAACTGAGAAAAATACTAATTTTAAGGCTCTCGGGAGTCACAGAAGGCATTTAGGAGTCCTAAAGTTAGGAGTCCTAACTTTAGGACTACTAAATTGAGAAAAATCCTATTTAAAGACTTTCGGTATTCACAGAAGGCATTTAGGAGTTCTAAAGTTAGAAGTACTAACTATACTACTACTAAACTGAGAAAAATCCTAATTTTAAGACTTTCAGTATTCACAGAAGGCATTTAGGAGTCCTAAAGTTAGGACTCCTAACTTCTGGGAATACCGAAATGAGTAAGTGCCTTCTGTGAATACCAAAATGAGTAAGTGCCTTCTGTGAATACCAAAATGGTAGTAAGTTTAGGATTTTGTCTTAAGTTAGTTCTGTGAATCGGGCCCATTGTTTTCCATGCCTCCTGCTTGTTGTTGTTGTGACCATGTGGCTGGCGACAATTTTGTGGAGGCAGTTAGTGTGCTTTTGCCATAGACCTGCATGTCTTTCCTTTGTTCCTTTTGGGTTATTGCTTCTTGTTGTGGGAGCCTGGCCATGTGGCTGGAGGCCATTTTGTGAAGGCAGCCAGTGTGCTTTTGCCATAGGCCTGCATTGTCTGTCTTCCCTTTGTAGGCTTGTTGCTTGTTGTTGTGACCTGGCCATGTGGCTGGAGACCATTTTGTGACGGCAGCCAATGTGCTTTTGCCACAGGCCTGCATTGTCTTCCCTTTGTAGGCTCATTATCGCTTGTTTTGCGGCCTGGCCATGAGGCTGGCTGCCATTTTGTGAAGGCAGCCAGTGTGTTTCTGCCATATGCCTGCATGCCTTCTTTGTGGTGGCCATGTCTTCTTGCTGGTTGTTGTTTTGCAAGCAATGTTTTTGTCCTTTATTCAGCAAAAAATGTAACACAGTTCACAACATTTTCTCCATGATTTTTATAAATTTGCAATATTGATTTGAATTGATTCACTATGTGGCCTAGTCTGCCAATGGGTTTTCCAACCAATAGGCCCAGAGTTATTCATGGGTACATGAAACAACTGTTTCTGTGGTGGTGTCTGTTGAATTTAAACATCATTGTGTCCATGGATGGCATTGGATTAAAAATACAAAGTGTTTTTTCTTGTGGTATTTCCTCAAGTTTTTTTTGTGTGATGTCAAATTAAATGCCTTTGTTAGATTTGTGTGCTTGTAACTTGCAAACCTTTTTAGCCCTGTGGATTTTCGTTTTTGACATTGTTGCATTAAAGATGTGTTGATTAGCATTCCTCCTTTGTCTGGCCAGTGTGTGTGTTTGTAATAGTGGGCCATCATTTGCATTGGCTGAGCCTCCTCATGTGGCCAAGGGCCATTTTGTAAAGTCTGTGTCCATAGTCAATACTCCACATAGGCCTGCTTGATTTCATTGTTTTCCAGGCCTCCTGCTTGTTGTTGTTGTGTGACCATGTGACTGGCGGCCATTTTGTGGAGGCAGTTAGTGTGGTTTTGCCATATAGGCCTGCATGTCTGTCTTCCCTTTGTTCCCCTTGGCTTATTGCTTCTATTGTCATTTGTAAGCTGCAGCTCCCTGAGTGCTGCATCCACGTGATGCACAATGCCAAATCGTTACATTTGTTTTTTTGTTGTTCTTCTTCTTCTTTCCTATCCTTTCTGAATGTAGTGTACACAGTACACCAAGAAAGCCCTTATTGTTGCCAAAGTCTCACAAATGGTTACACTATATTGTTAATTGTTTTGATAACTGTGGTAATAACACTAACAAGTATGACCACACACACTAAATTATATTATATTTGTTTGTACTAGTAATTGAACTACAACAATGCCACATTTCACTAATGTTCTTCTTGATTCTTTGCTTTTAGGTGCACAAAAGACGAGGAGACAGAAGGCCAGCGCCCTGCGCATGACATCACGTGCATCTCTTCAACTTGTGCCACTGCGTGCTAACTGACATCTTCAAGATGGCCCCAAAGAAAGGTACCAGATCCAGTACCAAGAAAGTTGCCAGTGAGAAGAAGAAGGCACTGCCACTTACAAACACCGGTATGTCTCCCAAGACCGTTTTCGGGAAACCAAAAATTGCGCCTGCAGCAGCGCTGTCTAGGGCGCAAGCTGGGAGCAGCACCCCCGCATCAGTGGACCCAACCCACCAACCTAGGCCCAAGCCCATGCCTGTCACAGAGGCAGCCAGTCTAATAAAGACAACGCAGACGAGAAGTGATGTTGAAATTGACTTATTGTTATCGCAAAGTAGTACCCAATCAATGCAGGAAACTCAGATAAGTGGGCAACAACAGCCACAACCACCCCCAATAGTAGTTGTTCCTCTTGAAGTAGGGGCAGTTCAGGAGATCGAGCTTCCTGCAGAGGAAGAAGAAGAGCAAGCCACTCTTTTAGAAGATCCATTGTCTTCCAGATACCCAGCATGGAAAAGGAGGGTTTGTCCATCAACTTCTTCTGAAAGCCTCCCTTCTGATGATCTAGACACCACTTGGATCCCACCTCAGTCTGAGAGTGAGACACACCATGAGACACGGCTAGGGAAAAGGAAGGTTAGAGTTATGGAGGTAGATGTAGAAGAGGAGGATGATGATGAGCCAGTCATCATGGACATTAGCTCCGCCCCAGTGAAGACCGACATTACCCCATCCCAAATTGCTGTGAGGAATGTGGCACAGATACCACCAACACAGATACCACCAACACCACCTCCATCTGCCATATTTACAAAGTGCCGGCAGCTACTTACATCCACCACAACCACCTCAGTAGAAGTAGGTACTGGAAACGTAACGCCCACCTACCATTCATCCGAGATTGCAAGTGGCACCAGCAGCGTCAGAAAGTTGACCACCCCAGTTTGGGACTTCTTTTCGGTTGGCAGGAAGGAGGTGTTCATTGCTATATGCTCCATTTGTGGAGTAGGTGTTCGTCAGGGTAAGCTTGGTACAAACTATGGTAACAGAGGCCAAACAACCCATCTGCGAAAACACCACTTGATCCAGTGGGAGGCTCACCATTGGCGGCCAAAAAATGCAAGTGTTGTGGTGGACGGGATGAAGAAGATCTGATCATGGTAGAAAGTGAACAAGAAGGAGACATTTTCTCTGGTACACAAAGCAGCCCTGTCCCCAGCAGTGCAGTGGTACCACCCACATCATCATCAGCAACATCGCAATGGCACAAGAGTCAGGCTGAGACACCAAGGGGTCCAAGGCAAGAGAGTAGCATAACAAAAAAACGAACATGGAGCCTAACATCTGGTGTCAAGAAGCCACCTGCATCAGTGACACCAGAAAAGAAAAAAATCCATGCTACCATTCTAAGCATTTTTAGGTCGGAGGGCAGTATGAACGCAACCACCCAACGGCACGTTTGTACAATGCGAAGCTGGCTAAAATGTTAGCGCTGGACCTCCTCTCTTTTTCTTTTATGGAGGGATGGGTTTTCTTGAATTTGTGGAAGCCATCTGCCCAAAATGGAAGGTTCCCAGCCGGTCCTATTTCGCCAGAGTCGCTGTTCCAGCACTACATCACGACGTGCTGGAAATGTTTGGACAAGCTTTACAGCGGAGTGCTGTTCACACTATCCACCTGACAAGAGACACGTGGACCAGTTGCCAAGGCACTGATTACATGTGCATCACTGCACATTGGATCTTTTTGTGGGGGTTAGAGAAAAGATATCTACAGGTATTGACACTGCTGAGATGTTTAATGCCGCTCGGAAACATGCAACAGTAGCAATGTTTGCCATGGAGAAATCTCATACTGCTGCAAACATTTTGGAAGACTTTGACAATAAGGTCTTTGAATGGCTGCGACCAAGAGGACTTAACATTGGTTTTGTTGCCACGGACAATGGCAGTAATATAGTTAAGGCCATGGCCGATGGTGGCTATTTCAGGGTCCTATGTTTGGCGCACTGCATTAACATCATTGCTCAAGACTTTCTGAAAAGACCGAGTCAGCAACTTACTGACCACCTGCAGAAGAACCTGTACACATTTCAGCCATTCTTTTGAAGTCCGGAAGCAGAAGAGGATCATTCTACGTGATAATAGAAAGCCAGTTAACCCCTTCGCTGCGGCGGGAATTCCGCGGCAGCGCTGGGGGGTGCGGGGGGGGCAGCGCGGTGGCGCTGTGCTCATGACGGAGCCACTCCGTCATTAGCCACGGTTGAGCTGTGCTCATGACGGAGTGGTTCCGTCATGACTCCGCCCAGTTGCGTTGTCCCCCCGCACAGGCGGGGAAACAGCACCGCGTGGGTGGAGCGGCCGCCAACGGTCGTGGCATGACGGAACCGCTCCGTCATGAGCACACGGCAACCGTGGCTCATGACGGAGCGGTTCCGTCATGAGCGGGGAAGGGGTTAAAGCACTCATCTAGAAGGTGCCAACACGTTCAAACTCAACATATTACATGCTTGAACGTCTGTTTGAGCAGTACAGACCAATCAATAAATATGTCATGAAAAGAGGGGTTGCTACAGTGAAAGCCATAGTCAGTGAGATGGACCAATGGGGCCTAGTTAAATGCCTGATAGAGATGCTGCTTCCTTTTGAGGTCTTCACACATGAAGTCAGCAAGGAGGACTGTACCGTGGGCCAAGCTATCTCACTGTTGCACATGGTACAGGAACAGCTAAAGGAGGTGTCTGCAATGTATGCATGTGTGGAGGGTAAAAAAGGAGCATATTAGTTAGTGAAGAGCTTACCCCTTCGCTTATCTGAAAATACAAGGGTGCAAAGAGGCATTGTGTCATCCAACATTACAGTTTTGCCATAATTCTTGATCCTTGGTACAAACCATTACTGCACACTTTCATTCCTTTTTCAGACCGGAATGTAGCCAGCTACAAAACTTGGATAGCTGTGCAAGCCAGTCAGCTAGACAAAGAACGGCCGGGAATAAAGGCCCGCTCCTCCAGGGCACCACAAGTACTGCAGGGCAGCCTTCAAGTTTAACTTCAGAGCCTGACGGCAGTGTGATTGGCTCACAGTAATCAAAACCACCAACAACACCAAGAACATCTACAGCAACAAGAACAGGAGCATCAGCCCCCATGCTGAGGCAAAGGCAAAAGAGGCTGAGCAAAGCAGAGCATCCATGACCATTGAGCGGATGGTCCAGGCCTATCTGGATGACCCAACAGAGGTCTACTTTGATCAGTACCCATTGCTGTATTAGTATGGGAAATGGTGCCAATGGCCAGCGCTCAGCAGGCTGGCAATAAACTATCTGGCTTACCCAGTATTAAGGGTCTCGCCTGAGCGTGTTTTCAGTGCTGCTGGTGCTGTTCTGACAATGAAAAGGACCAGTCTCTCGCCGTAAAACATGGAGAGGTTAACCATGATTAAAATGAATCAGCACTTTATACCACCGGATTACACCATACCTGAACTAACACAGCAGGAAGATGATGAGGGCGACTCAGGTCATTGAAGTAGTGTGTTAGGTGACCTACCATACCATATTCACAGTCAGAGTCAGGAGGAGGATCAGAGATGATTGATGGAACAACTGAGGGCGTGAAGCGACCTACAGGTAAACAACAACACCAGACCTACATGTCCGTGTAGTGGTGGTGGCGAGTGTGGTGTGATTGACACGGTGCATTGATTTTTTACTTAATTTGGAAAAGGCTATTTTGCTGTTTGTGTGTGTGCTCACTGTGATGTCTGGCTCAAATTCGAAGCTAAGTGGAGGTTGGGTGAGGAGGCTTGTCTCTGTTGTTGGAGGTAACTGCTAGTACCAAATATGATTTAGCCATGCCACCTCTGAAAGACTTCTTGTTGGACTCTTCCTTAATTATGCAGTTGAACTTTTCTGCTTGATTTTTCATTATCCTTTTGGTTTTTCCATCAACAGGCCCTTTACCCTGAGCCATAATGGAAAAACAGCTCACACTTACCATACCAAATCGCATTCACCAGGCACCCAAGATTGACGAATGGACAGTCCAAGGAAGGAACAAGAGGAATGCGGAGATGCAACTCCCAATTTGGCAATAATACAGTATCATTTATTTTTTTCTCTTCAATCATTACGATGACTGTGTGTGTTGTTTATGTTTCCTTATATTTGACTCCTACAGATATTTTAATTAGCTTTGCTATCTTTCAAAGGAAGCCCGGTACAACAGAACATAATGTATGTAACTTGGGTCTTACTGGGGGCAGACAGACACTTGCATAATATATACTGCCCTGTACTAGTCTACTACTACTCATCATCATCATGCATGCATTTCCATTTTCTCCCTTAACAGATTTATGATAGTCGGCTGCCAAGATGATTGTGTTGTCCAAGTGTAGTGTTTGTCTTTGTCAAACCGTTCACTCAAATCCCCCTTCCCAACCATTCATCCAACCCTAACCCTCTTCTCCCGGACTGTGTGATCTGATTTATTGAGATGTGACTAAATTTAATTTTCACCAATAAATGATAACACACTTGTTGGGGTGGATGTATTGTATTATATTGTAATTGCATTTATATAGTGCTTACTACCCCTGACAAGGCATCAAAGTGCTTTTTCGGTGAGTAGCACGCTATTCCAAGACCCATAAAGGATTAGTGTTGAATTAGTATAGTGACATATGAAAGTAATTTAAGTAGTGGATAGTGAATAGGTTAGTCAGTTATTTGGATTTGGAAGGATAGCAGAAGGATAGAAGAGGAAAAAAGGTTTGTATTTATATAGCGCCTGTTGGGGTGTTGAAGCTCTTTTTTTGGCGAGTAGCACGCTACTCCAGAAACCCATAAAGGATTAGTGGTGACTACGTATGATGAAATATGAAAGTAATTTGAGTGGTGGATATTAGTCAGTTATCTGGAGTGAGAAGGATAGTGGAGGGATAGAAGGGGAAGAAAGGTTTGCATTCATATAGCACCTGTTAGCCCTGATGGGTGTTGAAGCGCTTTTCTGGCGAATAGCATGCTACTCCGGAACCCATAAAGGATTAGTGTTGAAAATTAGTATAGTGAATATGAAGTGATTTTAGTGGTGGATATGTTATTCAGTTATTTGGATAGAGAAGGGTAGGTGGCGGGATAGAAAAGGGAAAGAGGTTTGTATTTATATAGCGCTTGCAACCCCTGATGGGGTTTTTAAGCGCTTTTTTGGCGAGTAGCACGCTACTCTGGAACCCATAAGGATTAGTGTTGAATTAGTATAGTAAAATATGAAAGTAATTTGAGTGGTGGATATGTTAGTCAGTTATTTGAATTGAGAAGGGTAGACGGCAGGATAGAAAAGGGAAAAAGGTTTGCATTTATATAGCGCTTGTAACCCTGATGGGGTGTTGAAGTGCTTTATTGGCGAGTAGCACACTACTCTGGATCCCATAAAGGATTATTGGTGAATTAGTATAGTGGAATATGAAATTTGAGAAGTGAACATGTTATTTTGATTGAAAAGCAAAGTGGAGGGATAGAAGAGTGAAGGATTTAGATATTTTATTTTTTAGATTTTTTCTTTAGGTCGTAGCAGTAGGAGGAGGCTTTTGGATGAGTAAAAAGGGGTTGTGGAGGAGAAGAGTCAGAGGGAAAAGTTTAAAAAGTTTTGTTTTGGGGGGATCGGTATAGTAAAAGAGGTGTCAGATGATGCAAGGAGGGGTAGAGTAGGGGAGAGTCTAGGAAGGATTATTTTGGGGATCATAGTAGTGGTATGGGGTTTGGGATAAATGAGAGTGGATGTAGAGGATATATTGATAGATGTATAGGGTGAGAAATAGGGTAGTGCATTGGAAAGAGTAGTAGAAAGAAGTTTGAGATGTGTCAGAAAGTTGGGCTAGAAGATTTATTGAGAGAAGTGTAGGTTGAGTAATAGGGTAGTGCACTGGAAATGCTAAATTTGAAGAAAGTGATAAATATATAGCTCCATAGGTACATTGAAAGTATATAGATGCATAAAGGAGGTAAATATATGTAGATTAAAAATATTGATAGAGGTACAGGATGAGAGATAAGGTAGTGCATTGGATATGCTTTTTCAGGAGACAAGTAACAAATACACAGATCCAAGTACATGGAAGCTACATAGATGCACAATGGAAGTAAGTACATGTAGACAAGAGATGCACCAGATAAACTCTGGTTTTAAAGTGTTATTGTACTGGTTATTTTTTTAATTTAGCAACCTAATTATTCTACATGTTTATACAAAGCAATACACAAAGATAGGTACATATCTATAGTGAAAATAAATGCTTATATATAGAGAGATATGCTGTAAATTTCTGTTTGCGTATGGTGCTTATATATGATGCCTAGTAGAGCATTTTCTACTTGCAGTTTTATATGGTGCGAACACGGCTCAAGGACATTAAAGCACTTTATGAGCCAGTGAACTTAAGGGCTGTATTCGGCCTTTTCAAAAGAGAGCCTAGTAGCCTCCGGAAGTGGCCCAGCTAGGTCTAGTTGCTGCCTGCGGGCAACAATTGCACTCCCGCTCAATCCCTCTCTGCCACCCACCTCACCCAGAACACACCACTTTAGGCTGTTAGGAACCATTAGGGCATTTCTGCATGGACATCCCCCACTGCCCAGTAACAGACTGTATGACGACTTTACCAAAATGCCGCAAGAGGCCCCCTGTACAACGAAAGAAGCCTCACAACACCCAGGTTTTCCCCAACAAGTCCCACCCACCAAAAAAAGATAAAAAATGGGGAAAGGGTCAAGAAGACTGAGGTCTAGTGGCGGACTTGGCAGATCTTGCGCTCTAGGACGTGGAAGCACTCCTCCATCCTGGCCTCTAGGCGCGCCATCCGGAGGAGCATGCGGCTCTGACAATTTTTTGCAGGAACAACAGGGCTGGGCAGCAATGTTTAAATTGCGGAGGGCGGCTGCCAGACCACAGCACCGTACCACCTGAGGCACTGGGGGGCCTGGCTGGGTCCTGGGGCATTGGATGCTGCAGCTGTTGCCTCCTCCTTCTCCTCCACCAGAGCCACCAGCTATGGCCTCTAGCTTCCGTTGCCAGGTCCTGGCTGCTAACTCCTGCCTGTTGGGTTGGGAAGTAGTAGCTATAACCAATACTCTTAGCAAAGCAGTAACACAAAATTATACACATAAATCTATAGTGGTAAAGTAGCACTAGCAGTACATAACATTTGTGGTATCCTCACCTGCTCGGCCTCTAAGATTTGGATGTGATTAGAGTTTCAGGCATTAAGCACTATGGAGTAGACCCGTCTTCTTCTTCCTCTCTCTCTTGTTTAACTAAATTATTCTTGTAGGCAGGCATGCCAGCTCAGTCAGCTTGCGCCCTAGACAGACATACTCATGTTGCAGACTCACGTTACTTTACTACTGTCTGAAGGTGGGGCAGCTGTACTACACAATTATCTATTTTTCTAATATGGCCACACTCTGTTAAATCAATGGCAAACGCTCAATTTCACTTTCACCCTGACTACTACAACAAGTCAGATTATATGATTAATAATATGAATCATGATATACGGCACAACGTCACATGATGATGTGAGGTACTACTATTGTTTGATTGTAATTTGTAACCATGCAGCCGATAGCCCACCCAGGACTGACACGGTCGAAATGACATGGATAGGGGCTAGGAGCGGGAGTGGACTTCAGAGTCGGAGGGAGGCGTTTGATGATGGGTGGGTACATACATACACAACATATATATGTTGTGCTCGCAAACTACTGTGAGTCAAGGGAGAATTCTGAAATAAAACCTCAAAACTTTGAACCAAAACATTAAAGAAAACAGTCCTTGTTTATTCTACTTCCCAGGGAGTTTTCCATTTATCATTGCATTGCTCTTCTAGCATTATTTTTATTCTTCACCATTGGCTTTACTACTCTGGCACGGTTTAATTTTCTTTTACATTCTCTTCATCCAGTCGTCACCTATGATATCATCCAGGCATCCATCCATCAAAACATGGCTATCATTCTCAACAAACCGCTTCCACCAACAACATACATTTGCCATTTAACCACCCATGCATCCTTGATTGCTTGCCTTTGAGTTTCACCCATCAAACCCCCCTGGAGGATTCCTTTCACCCATACAGTTTCACCCACCCACCCAGGCAGGCTTCTTTTCTTTCACCTTTCACCCATCCTTCAACCACCCATGCATCCTATCAGCTACCTATATGCATCCCAGGTCCCCTCCATTCCCCCACGCATCCTTCTCTGCCAGTCATATATTACATATCACCCGTCCTTCCTCCTTCCATCCTTTCCCTTTTCCATCAACCCATCAAGGTCATCTGACTCTTAGTCTTCTTCATAAAATTCTCTGCTGAGTGATAGAAGAGGCCATTAGTTACTCAACTCCTGCTAATGCTAAGTAAAGGGTGTCTTCTTCAACTGTTTACAACAACTTAGTCTCAACAGTACAGAGTACACCCATATGTGAGTGTAAATTTGTCAATAAGTAAGGAATCTGACTTACCTCCGCCCGCTACTGCTGCTGGCTCACCCCCTGCCGCATCAGCTCCCTTCGCCAATTGCCCTGGCACTGGTGGTCGGTACGCCTAGAAAAAACATTTTACATTTGTTAGATGCCATATACGCCTCCCGCTATTTATTTGTTTTCACCAGCAAGATTGAAAATACAAAGATACACCACACACATTACTACAATTCAGGCACTAGAGTAGAGTAGACATAATTTCCTATCAAAGATAATAAAATATCCGGTTTGGCATTTTGTTGGTGGCAATTTTTGAAAAGCCTCTCAAGAAGAGGACAACCCAAAGGACTGGACTCAGTGGCTCGAGCTATTGGTGAATCTGTTTTTTTAAAAGAAAAAGAGTGGCCAACTGGGTGGACAATCAGAAATGAGGTATCTTGGTTGGAAAATGTAATGGTGCCTTCCTCCGCCTCCTCCTCATACTTCCTTCCAGCCATGGTGCACAGTAATCAGTTGTTCACCATCAACTGCTGCTTGAAAAAATAGTACTAGGCCTAGACGAGAAAAAGTAAAATACACAACTTTGGGGTGTCAAATGTGAGCGTGACCATCATTTACTGATTGAGCATGAGAAAGTTAAAGAAAAGAAAGCCTTCATCTCAACAAACATGCGTAGAATACCTTACTTGGGCATGCAATCGGCGCATCAGAGTAGTAGTACTACTAATACTAGTAATAGTAAGGACAAATGGGTTCTTTGAGTCTTACAGTTCCAGGCAGTCCACAAAATATATAAGGGGAGAGTGAAAGCTTACTGAAAATCCAGAAGAAAGCAAGTTACAGACAGACTATAAGAGTCAGAGCAGAGGCAGTTTGATTTGATGTAAAATAAAAAAATAGACACTAGAAACATATAAAAAACTAAGTTGGTAGGTAATGCAGGGATAACAATCTAGAAACAGATTGGATTTGGGAAAAATACAATTAGGAAACGGAAATAATAGTTCAAAAAAAAATAAGAAGCGGTAAAAGTTAGGGAAATATATAATATTAACAACAGGAGGACTTTCTGGGGCCAGCAGGGGAGCGGTGTGCCTGCTGGGAGGCACCTGCAGCCCCTCGGCCCCTGCACCCGCCTCGGAAGACCCAGTCTTCTTCTTGCCCCTGGATGCTGATCATGTGAGTCATAATTAAAGAGACAAATAATTATTGGTGTTAAATAAATATTAAATAATCGCTCCTAAAAGATTTTTTGACAGGAAACGGCAATTGCAATAACATTGACCTTTCCTAAATCAGATCGAGTAATAGTAGACTAGTATCATGGCCGCGGACCGTCCTATCTTTAGTATTCCACAGTTCCATTCCGATTCCTGAATCCTAAACCTACCTTGCCCACCTATTCCAAAGACTTTTGAAGGAATT
This sequence comes from Triturus cristatus, assembly GCF_964204655.1. Taxonomy (NCBI): domain Eukaryota; kingdom Metazoa; phylum Chordata; class Amphibia; order Caudata; family Salamandridae; genus Triturus; species Triturus cristatus. The sequence continues at coordinate 1,727,923,780 of NC_140589.1, forward strand.
ACAAAAAAATTATATGCTTTTAAGTTCCGAATTCCGATCTCATTCGCAATCATCATTCTCAACCGCCTTTGATGGGTCAATTCACTAAGTCTGCATTTGGTCTTCTTAAATGCATAGATGGACACATGCATTATTGCATACACCAAATTGGTTGGTTGCTATTCACTCACTATATGAACTAGAAAAAATTCTACTAAAATGACTAAGGAGGAGTCAAGGACTGAAGTCACGTGAGAGGATGCGTCACGCGGGCCACTAAATTACCAACTAATACTAAGTAAATAACTAACTAACTACCACTATCTTAGTGACATGACAAAGGAAAGCAGTCTCTCTAGTCTGCATTACCTAACTTAAGTTCTCTTACATAATGAGCCCAAGCGAGCACAAAGTTGCAAACAAGTACGATTAGGTAGCTCCAAGCACCTGTCTAGAATAACGATCACATAATATAAGATTTTAAAACGTAACTTAGCTGCATGTGAGCAGCAGCATTCTTGCTAGTTGAAAAAAGTTATATTTGCAATAACCTAGAACACACAATAATAGTTATAATTAGCTAGTACTCACCAAGCCCCACGACCTTAACACCTAGTAGGTCCAGCAGGTCCTGCTCTCAGTCCAGGATGTCGGACCACCATTGCATCACTAGGTTATGGGTGCGCCGGACCTCAGAGCAGCGATACATAGCCCGGCGCACCCTCACCCACCCCTGCTGACGCTCTTGGAGCCCGGACGCATGCCAGCCGCATGCTGCTAGGGTGGAGGGGAGGTGGCGCTGCACAAAAAAAACAAGTGCAGCCAAATTCACCGCCAAAAACAAGGCCAGGGGCTGCACCCCTTCCTGGCGACACCTTCCGCAAGGCAGGCGGCTCCTCCTCTCCCCGGGTCGCACTCTGAGTCTTGGTCATGATTCTGGGGTGAGCAGGGGGGTGGAAAAGAAAATGTAGAAAGTAAAAAATTAAATGAGGAGAAGAAGAAAGGAAGAAAGCAAGAAGTAATAGAAAAACAGTACTAAAATGCACTTAAAACACACAAAAAGTAGAAAAAAATGCAAAATAAACACTTAAGAAGAGAGAGGGAATAGATAATAAATTAAAAAGATCCACATTTTTATTTAGGAACAAGGATTGCAAAGATTTAGGAAGGATTAAAAAAAACAGGGCCAGAACCGTAACAGACCAGAAAAACAAGATGGCTGCGTCCATGTGTGACCGCGTGGTGAAGCTCGCGTGATATTTCCCCCCGAACACGTAATCTGCATTGCCAAATGTCAGAAAAGTCTCCTAAACTTGCGGAACAAGTAACTCTGCCTGCTCACGGAACTCTGCATAGCGCTGCTGAGTTCTTTTTACCGTTTTGCGGAGTTCCGCCTAGCGCTGTAAACTCCGCTCAGGCTTAATGACAACAATAGTCAACCAAAAACAAAGGAGGAAAATACATTTAATCCTGTTTTTAAAAAGCTAGGACTGTAATTGAATGCATGTTTTGTGAATTTTAAATCCTGAAATTAAAGATTCTGGTGGATACTGCCTATACACATCAGAGATGGTGTTCCAAATGATTGTTTTTTATGCAATACAACATGGCATCAGTGTACATGATTCAACCTCTTTGATTGAGGAAATATATAATGTTAATGAGAAAATATACATGCAAAGTTTTTCTGAAAAAAGATCAGACACACAGGAGGGATGAATAAGAAGTGAAATTGTAAATATGTTTTTCTTGATACAAACATTTCTCTCTTTGCTTGAGTTGTTTGTTGCAAAATATTTTGAATGTTATACTCTATTGTGTATATTAAAGGTACTTAAACTATTGCAAGTTTTTTTACATATTATTTTTAAAGCTAATATTTTAATCAAAACATAACTATGAGTCAAAAATATTCTGTTTTTATTTTTATCAAACAAAAAATAAATGTATTTTCAATTTTTTAAATGACATGTAGATATTCATCTAACCTTTGAATTATGCATTATTCACATTTTTTCTAAAAATTCTTAGATAAAAAGTTCCAAAACATCAACTTTTAAATAAATAAATAGATTTAACAATGTTTTTACATTTTTATTAATAATAAAAACCGACCCCAAACAACACAACAAATCTAAGGACTTAACTACAATTTTTAAACACACTAATCTAATATTTTAAACACACTAATCTATATTAAACATGTAGTTGTAATTATATTGTAAGTATATTGTAATTTGCCTTATTTGTGTGTTACCAGCTGAATCAATTATTAACTTAATTGCTTTTTGGTGATAGCTTGATGATTGCAGAGAACTAATAGTTCAGCGATATTCAAAGTACGGCCCAGGGGCTGCTTGCCTCCCTTTTAACCGGCTCCCCTGGTGAAGAGCAGCACAAGCTACTGTTAAACTGCTGAACACTAATATTTAAAAAAAATAATAATAAACAGGCAAGCATTTATTAACCTGCATGTAAATGCTTGCCTGTTTATTTAATTTTTTATAAAACCCCCTCATACAATCCCTGACCCACCCAGACCCCCTACCACCACCCTGCTGGCATCAGTGCAGCCCCCAGACACAGCACAGACTATACTTTGTGGTCCCTGGACAAATGTTTGCGAGTACCCGTGTAATAGATATTGTTTTTTAGTCTTAAATGAGTTTTTTTTTGTGCGGAAATGCTGCCATGCACAGCATTGCATTCCAATTTCGTTATCAGCTGATATCTCTCTCTCACACACACGCATGCATGTAAACACACACAAACACACACGCACACGCACACACACAACATTCCTATTGTATTAACATTTATACAAGGACATCTGCATTATATATACTACATTATATATATTTTCAGAAAGAAAGTTTTAGAAAGTCAACAGAGATTATGTCATGTTGGATTACTGCTGACCTGATCTCAAGTCACATAATTATAAAAAGCTTTGATAAGGCAGGTCATGATACACGGACTGCAACTGTAGAAGAGAATTATGGATTAGAAAAAGGAAGGGATTTCTACTTTGTAGGAATTTTATCAGATCATGACTTGTTCAAGGTATTTACAAAAACATAGCAATGGCAGTTATGATGTCCCTCCACAATAACAATCTACGATGCTTAGGGACAGTGGTAGTAGTAGTATATCCAAGTCCAGGCAGCTGCCACATGCAGAAGAGTAAAAATTGTAATATTGCGGCCTCATAATATTCTTAAAGAAACATCATCCAAACTTACTTAACATTCTAGATTTTAAAAAAACACTGCAATTCTAATAACATTCACTACTTTCCTATATTTGTGAATGAAGTGTTTATTGATTACATTGTTTACCAATCAAATTAAGCTTCCCCTTACTTTGAGAGGTATCATAGAGTCACTATAGGGACACATTCTAGGCCACACCAACGGACTGCAACTTCATAAAGGGATTTTTTAATATGTTCTGGGGCTTACTCTGCTCATGTTACTAGAGCAAAGACCAACAGTACCGTCTTACTGTTCTACTGGTATGGTTTTAGCAACAACAAGCTATTCAACACTTATAAACAGAGATTATTTTTTGATTGTGCATGATATGCTGATTTTTAATAATAAAGCTGTAGCATTGCAACATGACCATCCAGGACATGAGAAAGAGTTTGAAAAACTGGCCTATCATTGATTATTTGTGTATTAACTTTCCAGAGATGTTTAAGCCTGGGAGGAATATAGTGCTAGACTAGTCATGGATATTGAACAAAGAATGGCTGCTGTTACAGTTGTACATTCAAGCAAAAGAACTCTTTACAGCATCAAGTTGTACAAGTTGGGTGAAAGCTCCACTTGTTAAGAATACAACCAGAAATGATGTATTTGGAAGCACTCCAGTATAATTGCTGTAACTTGCCCTTGCACATTAGAAATCACTTATTGTATGGGAGATTGGGAAATCACTCTTTCAAAATAGGTATAAACTATATGTAGACATTTTCTTTACATGAGTCCAGATGTTCAGACAGCTGTACAATGCTGCCACTGGCTTGAAGTACAATTTTAAAGCTTTGCAAATAATGCCTTTAGGATACAGTTTGGAAAACACTCAAGCAAGCCCTGGGAAAGCCAATAGGTCTCGCCTAGGCAAGAACTATTGGCTTTGCCAATGTTTTTTTGCCATGTTCTACAACATGGCTGAAAGTCAAAAGAAAATGTGCTATGACATGGTCAACACTGAACATGCATAGCAATTTTATTATCTTAGCATATCGCTTTTATTTTCATTGAATAGAGCTTGCATTGGCGAGGCATATTTACTTTGCCAGTGCTTGTTTAAAATGTCTCTGAGCTTAATATTATCTCTTATATACATATTAACGCACACCGTGTGACCGACAAGAATAAGAGCAGATAAATCTAGGTACTTAGCGAGAGGAGCAGTAGCTATACAAGAGTACCACATTGGTTTGAAATACTGTATTCAACATAATTGTATGCTTCTCTCAGTATAAATGTGTGTAAAGAAAAAGGTGATATTAAGCCCATGGCCAATTGAAGTATGACTTAGCATGTGGACATTAAATTGTGCCATTCTTACGTGTTGCAGCTGAAACATCTTTCCGCACCTCCAGCTTTACAGGGATTTAAAGAGATAGGAGACCAAGTACATGTTCTTGTGCATTGTATAAGAACAGAGACAGTGCTGCAGAAAAGCACATCACCACAGGGTAAATAAATTGCAGTGATAAGTACATGGCAAGTCCCGAGTCCACAGAAAGTGCTGCCAGATGCATGCACTATGATGCATGCATGCAATTTGGGCAGTGCACAGTCTATTACAGGGCTAAATACATAGGAGTGTGAAGCGTATGCTTATTGTGCAGCACTGAACATTTATAGTGGTGTCAACCTGTACACTGTGCAGATCTAAGTGCATACTTAGGGATAAGTGTATGCTGATGGCAGAGAACTAAATGCGTGCACATTGACAAGAAATTGGAAAACGGTAGTGAGCAGGGTGTGGACACTAATCAGAAGGAATCAATCTGTGCTTGGTCCTTGCTCCAAAGAAGATACAGGAAGTGAAGCCAGGCAAGCACTGGTCAATTAGCAGGCAGCAAAGAAGAGTGCCAATGATGCCAACAATGGACGGGCTCCAAGCTCCTTTTTTGTAAACAATAGTGTTATGCAAGTGAGAGCGCATGTGCTAGTGCATGTCTCATGCAGGATCGACCCTGAAAAGGACAGAGCATTGTGCTGATTTGCAACAAACTGGTGGCTGTTAAATTCTTACATAAATACGTAGTAAATTTGCTAATTATAAATCATGATGAGAGCAAATAGTTTGCCACGTTAAGGGGTTGGTTTACAGAAGACCATGACTTAAATGTATATTTGATTATATTAGGTACATTACTGAATTTCATAAACATTACCAGGGACTCCAAATATATGATGTCACAAGTATATTTCTCACATGGTATAAGAAGTTGACCATTCACCTAATACAGTTGACAACATACAATGCATATGATGTATTTTGTTGGCCTTCCGCTGGAATACTGATGTCTTTCCTCATTATGTAGCCAATTACTGATAGTCTTACTGCTGTAGTTCCACAGTTGTTCCACAGTTGATGAGAATATTGCAAAGCTGCAGAATCAACACTTTGCTCACCACATTACTCCAATGTAGAAAAGTAACCTACAATATTTCCAATAAACACTTTGCACTGAGGAAGGCAATATACAGGATTTTCCTTACTACTGTACCCACTGCTCATCTCAGCCAGGGATACCTTTTAATTAACTTCAGTTTAGACCACACAAAATAGCATTCTGAGTAGTTTACTGAAGTGGAGCTCCTGTGTGAATAAATATACTGTTAATTTAAATAGTTGTGCATGTATACATCACTCCTATGGCCCATTGACTGACTAGCTATACTGTTTTTCAAATTGTTATATTTGGGGCCTGATTTAGATTTCAAGGACGGGTTACTCCATCAAAACTGGGATGGATATCCCGTCCGCTGAAATATAAATCCCATCATTTCCATGGGATTTAGATTTCGGCTGATGGGATATCCATCACCAGTATGATGAAGTAACCCATCCGCCAATCTCTAAATCAGGCCCTTTATTGCTAACATATGTATAAAAGTTATACACCAAAAAAGTACTATAATTCAAGACTATTTTACTTCATAAATTAAAATTGTACCACTGTATATTTACTGCCTCTAGTAAATATGAACACATTGTTCATACTTGCATCCAGCTTGCTAACTTCTTCCTCTGTCAAAACATGGTGGATATTGTTTACTCTGTGTTACAACTGCTTTACGATTTGTGCAGTGCACATAACAGTGGACAGGACATGTACCATGTTTTAAGGAGTCCCTGTCCAGCAAACCCCAAAGTCCTCAGTCTTTATGGAACTTCCCCCAGGATGGTTACCAGAGTGTTGAAATGTGGTTATGCTTACACATAAACTAACATAAACTTTAAACTGACAGTGTTTTTAACCCCTTCGCCGCGGCAGGAATTCCGCCGCGGCGCTGGGGGGGTTTGGGGACAGGTGCGGTGGCGCTGTGCTCGTGACGGAACCACTCCGTCACGAGCCACGGGTGAGCTGTGCTCATGATGGAGTGGTTCCGTCACGTCTCCGCCCACTGCGCTAATCGCCCGCACAGGCGGGGAATTAGCGCACCCTTGGCTCATGACGGAGTGGTTCCGTCATGAGCACGGAAAGGGTTAAACACAAGGACACATTAGAAAATTAAAATGTTTTGTTTTGTTATGGTGCCTTATTCCCTGTTTCAAATCTTCACTGTGAAACTTGTCTCATTCCAGCTTTGGTAATTTTATTTTAGAAATAGTCTTCCACTGCATTTGGTTACAACTGCAACATCTTTTGTAGATAATGGGGCATAGAAAATGGGACAGCACATATATCAATGACTGAAGCACATAAAAACAAACAATGCATGTATGACAGAGGCCAAATACATTAATTTTCAATTGATCTATCATAATATTATTTTTAAGACTACGGATTGGTTCATAAATTCATACTGAAATGCATTTTACCCAGTTAAGCTTGGGGAAAAATTTTATGATGTTGTAATATCTATGATTTTGTGAAAGACTGGTCACTTACAATAAATTTACGGATGGTAGTGTAATGTCTGATAATTATAGAAAATGTAGAATAGCTCATCAAGATCACAAGAAACAAACATAAACTCACTCAGGGTTAAAGACATTGGCTGCAGTAGCAAGGTACATTTTAAACCTGAAGATCTGACTTACTTTATAATTTATACGCACAAAGTTACAGTACACATAAATATATGTTAATATGAACATTTTTATTTTGAATCTTTAGATAAGTGCAATGTTTATATGTGTCATATCATATCCATGTTTAGAGACAACATGATTAGCTTCTAAAGCTTGCACAATTTTGTTTATATAAAGGAATTGTGCTCCGTAAATGTAATAATTTAAAACACTTGTATTAAATATTTAACAGTGCACACAAACTCAATGATTGCTTACATCATTTTTTACTAATATGATGTTGTTCTAAGGTTAGTGTTTGATCTAATAAAATTTATAACATACATATGAGCCGGTTTCATTATCTCTTACAATACGTTATGTTCCTTTGTAATGTTTAATTTATTATATTTGAAAATAATCTATTAATTAAATAATGTGTGTATGTTTAGTATACACTTATTACTCAAATGAAAGGATTAAATGTAAATGTAAATTTGATACTTGTATAGCGCACTACTCACCCGCAAGGGTCTCAAGGCGCTTGTACAAATACCGCTGTGGAACCCATCCTGGCTTTCCCTGTGAGGCGTCCACTCCTGAGCACCCCCAAGGTGGAGGCCAGGCAGCTTTAGCGTTGTGGGGGCCCTTGTGGAAATTAAGCAAGCTATTGCCCAGAGTTGCACTCCATGATTGGAATAGGCACCGAGGCGAGAATGATCAGGTCCGTGCATTTTTTAACCCAAGACCCGCCGAGGCGGGGAATTGAACCCAGGTCCCGGGCTAGACCTCTGCATCAGGGTCTGCCGCTCTAATCATTGAGCCACACTTCTCCACTTTAAAGGCATAACTTTAAACAAAAACCCACAGCCTGATCCTACTGTCCTTACATAGTGCGCTACAGCTGTGCCATGGCAGAGTGACCACAATCACGATGCTCCTGGTGACTTTTTAGCGTAAACCCATGGAGGCCTGAGGGGCCAAGGCTAGATATTGCAGTGCTTACTGTGAACAACATTCTTCCCGCTTGTGCTCAAGGTCATTCAATCTAGACTACTACGTTGTAACATGCTGAATACCCGAAGAGATACCAGTGATACTTCCTTCATCCCAGAGACCTGTGTTTGAAACCACAGGGATACTTCCTTCATCCCAGAGACCTGTGTTTGAAACCACTACTCACCTTGAGTGCGATGGCCACAGCTAAGGGCAAGAAACACCACAGCCTATGTGACATGCTCATGGGCTATGCAAACACAGCCGCTAAGGAGGTCCCGACCAGGCAGATGGACCACCCCACAGAGGGCTGTGGGGAAATGACATCTCTAACCCAGATGTTTATGGAGTTATGCATTAGCACACATTTGTTCAGCACACAAGTCTTAACAATGACTTGCTTTTAGGGGGGTGCATTGGTGGAATGGTGAAGTCCAACACCTTCCCTACTGTTGCACAGACCGGAGTTGGAATAGTAAATTAAACTATTCCAACATCCAGCACCCCCCTAAGGTAAGTCGTTAAAATGACTTGCATGCTGAACAAATGCGTCCTAAAGATGCGTTCATTCAAAAGACGACGTTCAGAATGCATGCATCCTAAATGCATGCAGAATACTGTCATACATTTGCCTGGGATTTCAAATATGGGTGGAGAATTTATGTTTTTTACCATCTCCTCCTTTAGATTTTTTAAATCCAAATCAGACTCAAAATAAGAAATTAACCAAAGAGATATTTCCTGATTTCTGCAATAGGTTAGGCTTTATGATATTTTTGGAGAGGTGGCCGAAAAATTAAAGTAATGGTGCATGGATAGGGCTTTGTTAAACCAAGATGATTTTTTCCAGACACTGTGAGCAGAAATAGAATATATTTTTAAAGACTACTGAGAATTATACTGATGTCGCTGTTGTATGGGAAGCCTTTAAGGCACCTATGATGATCTCTCTATCTGCCTATCTGAAAAAAGGTAAAGGGTGGAACAGGAAAAATTATAACTGGCTGCTGAAATAGCTTATTACAAAACCTTAGGAGAGCAATCAGATCAGTCCCTCTGGGTATAACAGGACAAGAAGGAGGCTTTAAATGATTTTTTTTTAAAAGAACATTTTAAACAGTTGTTCCTTTTATTATCAAATATACAAAGAAGGGGAAAAATCGGGCGTTTTTTGGCTTCCTTGGTAAAAAAAAATCTAATTGTAATTTAATTGCTGGGATTAGGAATCCTGTTATGGGGCTTGTGGTTAACGAGAGCCTACAGATAGGAGATTTTTGTACAGTATTATTCCTCTCTCTATAAAATTTAAACATCGCGCTTGGAGTCGGCCTCCAAAGACAAATTTCTGCAGGAAGTGCAACTACCGCAGCTAGGGCAAGAGGCAGAAAATTGGTTGGCCCATCCGATTGATGGGGGTGAAATTAAAGAAATGATAAAGCACCTCCTGGGTCTAAAACCCCAAGGAAGGAAGGCTTTGGGGCAGAATTTAAAAAAAAGCTTTAGTTTATTTGTAAGCAGCCCCTTTGATGGCTCTATATAATTCTTTCTCAGCTGAGAGATGTATACTAACCTCTTTTAAAAATGGACTGTTCGTTTTTTAAAAAAGGGGAAAGATGAGTTGGCTCCCTCTTCATATTGCCCTGTTAGACTTCTTAATACAGGCTATAACAGTTTTACAAAAGTTGTAGCTAATCAAATTAATATTATTATTGATAGTCTAATCCATATGGACCAGAATGGTTTTATCCCAGAATGTAACTTGAAGGCCAATACATTTATTAAGGAGAATTTATTGACCTGGTGATGGTGGATAAAATCCCAACAACTATTATTCTGCTAGATGCAAAGAAAGCTTTTGACCTTGTGATCTGGGATTTCCTATTTAAGATCTTGGAGAAATGTAAGTTTCCACCCAAGCTGAAAAGGTTAATCTTTAAGTTATACTAGACATCTCTGGCCCAAGTTATTATAAACAATGAGTGTTCAGGTACAGTATATCCAACTCGAGCTGCTCGGTAATGTTGCCCGCTTCGCCCAATTTTATATGCTTTATTTTTTGAGCCATTAGCTCAATTTTTTCATTTTCAAAATAGTGTCTTACCCTCCCAGAGCAGGTGGGGCTAAATTGAAATTATACGCGGACAACCTTGTTCTGTTTTAACTTCCAGAATTAAGGAATATTCTAACTGCATTTCAGCTATTCAGAGGTTTACTCAGTTTGGGGGTATAAAACTATTGATATTAAAATGGAGACTACTTTGTTTGACACTCCACAAGTTTTACCTTGCTAGCTTAGGGCTAGTAATGTGTGTATTATTCAGATTTAATGCTGTATCTTAATTATTTAAACTATATTCTTCAAATTCAGTCCTATTTTGAAATTTGGAAATCCCTCCTTCTTTCTATTATACGCCTCACTTCTCTTATTAAAATGTTGACTTTACCTCTGTACTACTTTATTTTCGAACGTCCCTTGCAAAGTACAGAGGAACTTTTTTTTACCAGATTGGATAGTATGATGACTTCATTTGTTTGGGGAAATAAGACCCCTTGTGCTAATATGAGAATTATACAACCCCCTAAATCTGCATGTGGGGTGTCTCACTTTTAAGCACTGCTATGGCATCCTCTGTATCACGGATTAGAAGATTAGTAGGGCAACTGTCTAGGTTTGACAATACTGTTCTGTTATACATGCTGATGAATTATGGTTTCAGCAGTCTGCCCGAGACCATTAGAGAACAAGAAAGATGGTATGGTTATTTTAGTTTTGGGTTTTCTCTGATGAGAGGGGCTAACTTTCATGTCGTTTTATAATGGCTGGATGCTGTATTATACTCCTGCTAGACTCAATAAAATGTTCCAGGCGGTCTTTGGGAACTGCCCCAGGTTTGAACAATGAGGAGACTGGGAACATGTTTTTTGGTCATGCGCAGTTTTGAAAGATTTCTGGATTCAGATATTTGCTCTGGTTTCAGGCCAGGTAGGTCAGAAGGTTGAATCATCCCCTCTTTTGGCACTCTGTGGCATTGCTGCAGACACCCTGTACGGAAAAGAAGGTGCACAATTTATATTGTTAGCGCTGGGACGCCCCGTCGCTGGGGCAGCTATGTGCTGTCTACATTCGCTAATAATAATAATAATAATATTTATTGCAATTATGGTTGCCTGTTCGATTATTACTAAACATTGGAAGTCTTCTATCGGCCCTCCGTTGGCTAATAAGTTAAAGATAGTTAGTGAAAGAGAACTCTGGCATCATATTCGGATCAATAAAACGATACACTATAAGAAGATTTGGGGCATTTTTGCCTCAGTATGAGAAAAAAAGTTCACTTCCACATAAGGACACTTGGAAGACTATTGGTTTGAAGTCCAGCTGGCACAGGTATATGGTAACATTCTAGTGCGTCAAGCTCCGGAAAGCATTATTGGCACTTTATTAGCCACAGGGTATTTAATCAGGTTGCTGCCGTTTTGGGATGCATAAATTAAGTACTTTAGATGGCTTTTACACTTTACTGGCAGTCCTCAGGGAAACTGCTGGTCGGATGTCCATAGGATGCAGGGGCATGGCAGTATTCCAGTTTGTAAAGCACTATTTTGCACTATTGGCACTTTATCATACCAGGCGGCAAGGGGTAACAGGGTAGCTCAATAATGAACTAAAGGTGACATTTGCACTTTTGGGGTTTCAATGGGGTATTGGGAGATTAATTGGTTGAGTGGTTGTGTATATTGATTCATATGCAATGTTGATAATTATAAGTACTACATTGTGATGTATAAAGCTGTATTCCTTGCTCAAAAATCTTGGAATTTGTTAAATACTTATTACAAGCCCAATTCATTTCTACTGTTGGATTTGTAATAAATATTTCACAAAAAGTACTTTTAAAACTTCCCAAGCCTCTGTAATTCCATTTGCATGAGATGCCACTGTCACTCAGGAGCTGAATTGCCCCTTTGATGAGGTATGAACTTACTCCCAAAGATAGGACAATGATCTTGGGTGTGGGGAGATATTCTGCTCCTCTGACAGGTTGGCCACCTGGGCAGTGTCCAGGAACTTAACTAACTTTAAAGAGGCCTACCCTGTTAAGGGCAGATGTAGCTAACAACTGGGCCTGCCCCTTTCTTTGCCCCTCTAGTCAGCCTGGCATCTGTCCCAGTGGGAGAGGAGCTGCCCCAGAACCTGTATCGAGGGACCACAGAGGAGAGGTTGCTTATTGCCCTGGCTACACCCCTAGGGTGGGCACAGGAGCTCTGCAAAGGGGAAGAAAGATTCTGCTATGTCGGATTTAGGTGGGAAGGGGAATCCTGTGATTGTTTTCAGTAGGGCAAACAAGAACCCCTGCACATGTGGGTCGGGATACCCCTGGGAAAATTTTCTCTAATGGTATGGAGGGGCCAGTAGTGATCCTCACCTACAGGTTAGTGCCAAGCATGAATGTGGCACCCCTGGGGACACTCTTCAGGACACTACTGGACCTGTAGGTGATAGAAGAAGGGCTGCACCTGCTGTTGAGACCTGTAGGCAGAGCTGAGAGGTTGGACCTGCTCATAATTGTACCCAGGACAAAGAGGTGGATTCCAAGGATCAGTTGGCTGACCTCCTATTTAGCTACAGGGACACAGCAAGCAGCTACAATCTAATTTCCTGAAGAGCCCAGTTGACCAGCTCCAACTGGACCTGCCTTGGGCCAAGCTGGAGGCTTCTGCTCGAGTACGTTTTGACCCTGTACTGTTCCTGAGATCCTGGGCTGTGTCAAAGTGTACCCCTTCCAACATCCTGAAAAGCCTATGAATTAAGACCTTTTTGGCTCCAAAGACCTCAGAAGGATCGGGACAAACAAGCCAAGTCAATTTAACAAAGGTGCATTGCCGCTGGTCCACAAATTCTGGTTGCTCCCACTTGGAGCTTTTCTGCAGCAGCCAATCCATTTCAATAGGGTGCCACACAGAAGGTAACCGGCCTCATGGAGCTCTGTTTAGCTATGGCTTGCAGCCTCGCCTGCTGGAAGAATCCTAGCTCCAAAAATGTGACTGAGTCTGAACACAGAGATTTTCACGGGGTGAAGATGCCAAAATAATCTGGCCATGAGGGACATTCTTTGGGTGTGGATTTTGAATTTTTCCTGCTCAGAGCTTTCCTGCAAAAAGCCAGTGGCTTCACTGAGAGTTTGTCTGATGGCTATCCAGCCTCATGGAGCTCTTCTCAGCCATAGCCTACTGCCAAGGCACATTGAGTATTTTTGACTTACATTTTCAGAAACTTAAGACCTGATTTAGAGGTTGGTGGATGTGAGTGTCCTGCCAGAAAATGTCTTTAAAAATCGCCCTCTGGCATGCAGGTGCATTCCCCCAATTTAGAGTTAGGCAGATGAATTTCCATCAAACCTCTGTTGAGTCCATCAGTTTTGGCATCCATTTATCAACAGAGTAAGGCAACAAATACAGTATTCAGAGTGACATCAGCCAGAGCTCTGCCCACTGTATTTAAACTTCCCTTTCCTTCAACATGACCATGGTGGTCCCATCTCCTCACCTGCGATGGCAGAAAAGACCTATAAATAGGGTCAAACTTGCCATCAACTCCCCCTTAGCGAATTTGGCAGCATGTTGTTTGTTTTGCTTACTATCTGAGCATACTTTGCTATGATTTAGAATGATGAGCAAGTCAGTGTTAATCCAAACTGAAGGTATGTTTTAGTTTTCGCATGTAAACAGCAGAATTCATATTTCTTCTATACCTACATATGCATACATTGCTGATAACTTTCATGTATTGAAGGTTGGATTGTAAACACAACTTTATGTGTGTGACGTCCTTTTATTTTATTCTACTTAAATATTTATAACTGAGTAAAACAAAATATTTTTTTCATAATGTTTATAATTCATATCATGATGTATATATTATTCTTTGTTTTATAAGTATTTTAAATACTTGTTTGCTCCATCAAAATATTTTTGTAAACACGTATTGATGAAAAGACAATTTAATTATTATTTTAATGTAAATATTATATTTTTGGGTTTAGAAATAAAGATTTAGGAGTGGAGTTCAACCATGCTCAGTATTATGTCATTTTCTGGTAATACAGCAATGTGTGGGTGTGTGTATTTGTAAAAGTGTTGCATGTTTGTTGCAGGTGTGGGTGTATGTATAAATGTGCAAATTGTATCAGGCTTTTGTTTGTGTGTATGTGTGGTAGCAGGAAGGATTGTAGGTTTCCCTTACATAACATGTGAATTAATTCATATTAAAACAAAGGATTATGTTAACATTGATGGTGCCTTTGGTTTGAATTTGTGTCATTGTATTAAGGTCATTTGTTCATAAAAACATCATTATATTTATAAAAACTATTATTATGCATTCTGATTTCAAAATTACAATGCTTGTAATGTACGTAGTAGTCAGCATAAAGTTATTATTTATAACATTTATATTATTTCATAGAAATCTTCATCCTCTAAAAAGCATACTTTTAATATTTTTTATAGAAACACATATGTTGTATTATTTTGTTTTCAATTAGATTTTCAAAACATTATATTTACACAAATGAAATATAATGTGGGATCAAAATGCATGTATACATGGGAAAAATACTCGAAAAAAACAATATCAATATTTGATATATCATTTTATGGTGTAGAAACAAGAATAAACAGTTCTAGTGTCCAACTGACTTGCTTCCTATTTACTACAAGTGTTACTCTCCTCAAAAGCATGGTTTTTGTTCAGAAGAAGATATTGGACTGGCACCTTCTTTATTTGTAATTGGGAATGGGATGTAATTTCTCATGGGGTGTAAGGGTAGGATAATCCTGGATGAAAATTTGACTGAAAAAAATAGGTGTGTATGTTGGCGTTTGAGGGTGTGTATGTGTTTTTAATTGTTGTGTTTGTTATGTGAGCATTAGCTTTTGTTTGCATGTGTGTTTGCCTCTGTCTGATTGTGGGTGTCTTGGGGTGTGTGAGGAAATGATTTTGTGTGTGTTATTGACATATGTGGTTGGGTTTCTGTGTATGTGTCTATATGTGTTCCTGTTCTTGGTTTGTGATTATAGGGGTATGAGGTGTTTTGGATCAATGTTTGTGTGTATGCTATTCTGGGATTTTGGGTATCTGTTTGGGTGCATGTTTTTCTGTTTGTTTAGTGACTGGTGAGTGCTCTTGTTGGTTGGTTTGGGTTAAGGGACATATAAAGAATGGGGAGGGATGAGGCGTATAGGAGGAAGAAAGGTGGGATTTGGATTTAAGGGTAAGGGTAGGTTTAAGATCTGGGGAGGGGTTATGGGTATGGGAAGACGAAGGTGGGATTTTGATTTAGGGGTAAGTGTAGGTTTAGGGTTTGAGATGGTTGACGGGTATGGAAGGAAGAAGGGTGGGATTTTGATCTAGGGTTAAGATTAGGTTTAGGATCTGGGGTGGGCTGACAGGTATGGGAGGAAAATGGGTGGCATTTGGATTTAGGGGTATGGGTAAGCTTAGGATCTGGGGAGAGTTGAGTAGATGTGGAAGGTGTTGTGTCATGTTTGTTTAGTTGTGTAGATGTTTGTTGTTTGTATGCACATATGTATCAAGTGTGTGTTTATGTGCATGTTTCTGTGATTTCATTTTAGGTGTAGAGTGTGTGTGTGTTGTGGGACTTGTCACGTCTGTTGGCGCTTGTGTGGTAGTGTAGATATGGGAGAAATTTGTTCAGGGTGATGTGAGGTGATAGTTATGTGAATGAGTGCCGGAGAAGTGGGTAGGAGAGAATGTGAAAAGGGTGGAGGTATGGGAGGTGCTGTGGTGTCTGGAGAGGCACATGCAGGACATAAGCCTCTCTTAAAATAGACTTGGAAATGTAAATGCCAGTGAGGGTGTTGATAACTTTCATTAGGTGATAACCAACACCCTGAATGACAGTCAGCGCTGCAGCCTAATCAACAGAGAGGCTTCCTAAAATGGAGATGTGCCTCTTCTGACACTAGCACCCAAGGAATGACTGCAGGGGGAGATGTGCCTTGGGCAAAGGAGGCCCCAGCCTGTCCATGGAGGGTGGAGATTGCATTGATCGTGGCAGAACCTGCAGCTGATAATTGTTCAATTAAGTTCTGCTCCACCAACACGAGAGGCTATTAGCATTGGAAGGCTCTGAGTCACTTGCTGTGGTGGCCTCCTTGCCAGTCCCCTCACCCTCTGTGCCGCAGGGTCCCTCTTTATCTGTGATGTTAACTTCAGATTCCGAGTGGCTGTCCACATCATCCCCAGATGTTTTACCACCATCTCCTTCACCTGCTCCTGAAGCAGCTACAAAAAACAGATAGGAAGTGTATTTGTTACAGTACATATAGCTATTAATTAACAGTGTCCAACCTTTTTATAACATGGTAATCTGCTTTTTAAGCTACACACGTACATACAATGCATACTGAGAAATGGTTTTATTTTTCAAAATCTTACAATCAATGATGTAAACTTTGGGTTTATCATTTTTACAAAAAAGGTTAGCGAACTCAATACAAATTTGATTATTTATTATCTGTCAATAGAGACATATTTTTGATTCATTAATGGTCAAACAATGTTCTTTATATGCTTGTACTGTTAAGCTTATGACAAAATTGGTTTAACATCCATGGTTACCTGCCTGCAAAAATTCTGAAGATTACATTTCATTACTTTGATCATCACACAGCCACAAAAAATGATATATTGAACATTATCAAACAAGTAAAGATATGTTTCTCTGTGTTAATTATTTCAACACTACTATCACCCATTAATTAAACATTGCCTTTCAAGAGCAAACAATGATTTTATAGTTCTTAATAATTTTATAGCCTTATAAGCACAATTGACTTTCAAATTTGCCATATGTACCTCACAAAGATCAAAATAAATGCTATTATACTTGTTTTACTTTATCAAAAATTTTGTTGTGGAGTCAGTTGTGAAGAGCCTCTTTTTTGAAATATAGACTAATACATATGTGACTGTGAGAAATGCTAATTAAAATACCATCCTTTTAATTTCATTATTGATGCACATAGTACATATAAAAACTCCCAACTTGCCAATATGTTTAAACTTCAAAACGTATACACAGAAGTGACCATTTAAAAAAATCTGTACTTCTACATATTCCATTTGTTATAGACAACGAATAATAGCTACATTATTGTCAAAATATAATTCATGTTGCCAATGCATAGATGTATTGGAAGAACAGAGAAGTTGAGGATAAATGTAATTATTTGTAACATGGTAAAATCTATAAAAAAAATATTTTGATTAGTTATGAGACACTGATCAAATTCTTATTCTATACAAATTGACAATTTGAAAATGAATGATGCCAGAACGTCTGTAACAATATACCCAATTCCCAGAAAAAAATAGTTGCTTAAGTGAGATAATAAAACAATACAACCTTTGACTTACACCTCTCAGGTCCCTCACTACATCATGGTAAGCCACTGCCAGAACACACAGCATCAGAGGGTCAGGTAGCTCTGCACTCAGCATGATTTTGGGAAGACCTTCCCAGATTTATCAGAGCAGTAATTCATGTGAAGTGATGAATATCCTCCCGTCTCTTCTTTCAGGGCATGCTGTGGTACCTATGGACCGCCAGCTGTCTGAGTCTCTGGCAATGGCCTATCCGGTCTCCTTTTTCTGATGTTGGGTGGCCTAATAAAAAGAATAGTTACATTTGTTCACATGCTTAATTTAAAATGATTGTAGACTTGTAATGTGGAAAATTATACTATAAAAGTACTTAAGTTGAATTTTATACATCGCCTGTGTTACAAAATAAAAATATATAAGTGTTGTTTTCAAAAATATATGTATGTTACAACAGTATTTTTTGGTTTATATTTATAAATAGTTTGTTAATATTAATAATACTATTTTACAGGAATTAATTTTGTAATAGAATGGAAAATGAGAGCAACATTTAATTATTTCTCAGATGCATGATTAAATTATGCTTTCAACATTCCAAAGGGAATTTTATAAAATGGCAGGGAAAACGTACGTGACTGACAGTTACATCAATGTACATGTCATCATGCTGAAAGAGTTGAATATAAATATAAACAATTTATTATATTGTATGTTTTAGAAGCAGAACATATTTAATAGTGCTACACTGTAGAAATGTATGTTAGCTAGTACTACAGGCTTTGTAACACTTAAATATGTGTGAATGTTTGTTAAAATATTGTAATATATACACATATTTCATTTATCAACATTGTATAGACGCATTACAGTTTAATACTGCAATCAAATAAGTCAACATTTTTGTTATAGTTTTATTTATACTTTTTCCAAATGTATATGTCCACAGATAACTTCAAGGAAGATGTAGCCAAAGGAGAGAAAGATTGCACCACACTCTTCCTTAGCTAGAAACCATGCACGGATGCCATGTGATCAAAAAATGTAGATTAAATAGAGGGACAATTAAAGATTTATGTAAACAATTGGAAATTGAATTGCTTCCTAGACTTAGATCTCCAACAGCTATTCCTTCTATTGTGGAGATCATGACAGTTTTACATTTTTGTGCAACAGGCTAATTTCAGTATACTCTGAATGACTTTAATGGGATGTCTCAACATACTTCTTCAAATGTACAAAGCCAGCCAAGTTTTGGATGTCATGCAGCAACAGGTCAATAACTACATACACTTTTCTACAGAAAATACAACCTTGAAGAATTACAAGGCAGACTTCTATGATTTGGGAGGCGGTCCACATGTTGTTGGTGCTATAACTGGAATATACCTTGCTTTGGTCCCACTGCATGAACGAGAACAGGTCTATTGTAATTGTAATCATTTCCAACCATCAATGTTCCAGTATTTTGCCTATTAGATCTATACATTTCAAGAGTTTGCGTCAAATGTCCTGGATTAATCCATGACTCGCTATTTCTACACAACAGAAGACGGCAGACCTGGCACCACTGAGGACCTGGCTTGGTGAGGAGTTAAAATAGACATTAGTGGGCACAGAATAGTATACACATTATAAATGAAATTTGTGTAAGCTTTTCTTTTTTTTAAACCAAAAAGTATTATGGTTCATTATCTCTGTTTCAGGGTATTTAGCATATCTAAACTGTACAAATTGGGTTACTGGTTGAGTGGGTAGAAACCCAACTCAAGCAGCAATCACAATTTCTGTCGTGGTGAAGCACAAGTTAAGGACATCATCCTTTCTTGAACTTGAGTCCAAATTTCTGTTCAGTGCCACTTATTAAGTGTCAACGTTACAACCTTAATGTAAAACTGAAGGGGTCATCGTAAGAAATTGGGGGGCATATTTACAACGAAGTGATGGAGGCATGTGTTAGCCTTCCTGGCTTAACGCCGCACTCTGCCACTTCAGAAACGCAGGGCTGCCCCATATTTACAAAAATATGGTGCAGCCCTGCATTTCCCCCTGCACTGGCGCTAAACTTAGCAGCCTAGCACCAACGCAGGCACCGTTGCACCATAGTGCAAGGGTGTCTGCTTTGAGGGGAAGATTGTTTATGTGCAGGAGGGCCTATGTCTATGTGCAGGAAGGGAGACCTTCCTGCACATAAACAATCATTACATGACGTTTTGTAACTTTTATGTGTGCTGCTTAATAAGCAGCACACATAGACGTTGCAAAATGTCATTTCTTTTTTTGATTGTTTATATGCAGGAGGGGTCACATTCCTACACATAAACAGTCAATGGCAATTTGCTGTTTCTGTGTGTGCTGCACAACGCCGCACACATCTAAACAGCAAAAATAGGGAGAAATAAATAATTTTTCCTCGTTTCGCCTGTTTGCCCTTCGCTTGCGTGCATCGGCCAACGGTCGTCGCGAGCACTACCTCCGTAGTGCTGTGCACGTCCGTTGGGCGACGTGGCCCACCTGCACCGCGGCGGAATTTACGCCGCAGTTAATGGGTTAAGATCAGGTTTTCCCTAGTCTTTATTTTGGCACTGTCTACTTTTTACACCACCCTTGTAAATAGGAGGCAGCATCAAAATCAATGCGTGTTGTGGTGGAACCCCCACGCAACACCCATTGCCCTCCCCTTTCATGCTTAGTGCAGCGTGAAAGGGTGCCGTATTTACAAGGAAGAGTCTTAACGCTGCCTGTAAATAAGGCAAAGCCCCTATGGCCATCACAGCATCACTGAAAGTGACATAGTTGTGGCAATAGGGGCTCTAAATATCCACCTGGGTTACTGGTAGAAGGGGAGAACTCTACTCAAGCAGCAACCACATTTCTTGTTAGGGTGAAGTCACAAATTGGCCTGTGCTCAACCCTCTGGTAGGTTGGCACAATAGCAGTCAGGCTTAGATTAATTATACAGGACACACACATAAATAAACTGTAAACACAACACCAGAAAAATCCCAAAAGAATTTTAAAAAATAGAGTAAAATTGAATACATTATTTGACACCAAAATGTCAAACATCTAATCTGAGATATGCAATTTTAAAGATTTAGGTTAAAACAAGTGCTTAAAAACACAAAGCTTTTAACTGTTGTTATCTAGTTGTACCGGACCGGGACAAAGTCACAAGTTCAAGCGCATGGAGACTGGGACAAGTTCAAGCGCATGGAGTCCTGCCTCCCTCCCCTTGCCTAGCGTGCATCGGAGCACCCAAGACTAGTGTGAAATCCTTTGTGAGTGGGTTGAGTCAGATTCTTTGTGATGTGCAATTGTGGATAGTGACAGCTCTGACCCCCCATCAATTAAGAGAGGGCCCATCCTGCCAACACCTATTCCCCCTTTGTCTCACTGTCTGGGAGCTAAACACACAGACCAACTGACAGATATACCTAGTCATGTGACCCAGGATACAGGCCGCAGCCACCAAATGGTTAAGACATAAAATTGCAATTTTCTAAAACGGGCCTTTTCTGACATGTGACTTAAAATTCAACTTTACCATTAAAGAAGGTTTTAAATTACAATTTTATACAGACCACACTTGACTTTCCTACCTCCTCCCAATTGAAAGTTGTATCTTAGTCAATGTAATAAGGCAACCCAATGTTATCCTGTAGGAGTGATAGTTCTCACAGTAGACAAAATGAATTAAAGAGTTTCCCTACCGGGCCATGTAAAAGTTAAAAGTACATGTCCAACCTTTTAAATACACTGCACTCTGCCCTATAGGGTATTTTGGGCCTACCCTAGGGGTGACATACCAGTCTTTAAAAAGAAGATTTATACCTGGCAAAAGGTTTATTTTGTTAGATCAAATTGGCAGTTTACAACTGCACGAACAGGCTGCAATGGCAGGCCTGAAACATGTTTAAAGTAACCCCGGGCGTAGTACTCCGCTTCGCCCACGGAGTGTACTTAGCGCTGCCTGCTTCGCGGTTTACGAAGAAGGCGTAGCAGGCAGCGCTACGCACACGCCAGGGTGAAGCAGAGCTGCCTGCCGCCCGCCCTCATTTTCAAATAAGGTAAACACGAGAAATGCGCATGCGCGGGCGTCCGCGCATGCGCATTTGTGAAAAGAAGTTGCCGTCAACGAGGAAGAGGGAGCACCAGGATGCCGCACTGCAGGTAAGGCATTTTATCTTATTTTTTATCATAGTTTAACTTATTTTAAAAGGAGGGCGGGCGGGAGGCGAGCGGCGCGTAGTGGGGCTACGCGATGCTCCACGTAGCCCTACTACGCCCAGGGTTAGTTTAAAGGGCTACCTAAGTGGGTGACACAATAGTGCTGCAGGCCTACTAGTAGCTTTTAATTTACAGGCCACTTTGCTAGGGAATTATAGGTAAATGTGCTAATTGGGTGTAAGCCAAATTGAAATTTGTTTAAAGAGCACTTTAGCACTGGTTAGCAGTGGTAAAGTGTGCAGTCATAAAGCCTACAAAAACAAATTTAGCAAAAGCAGAAGGAGTACGGCAAAAAGTTTGGGGGACGACCACCCAAAGGCTGGCAGGTCCAACACAAACCATACAAGGCTCCTTACTCTATTAGAAGCGCAACATTACCAGGGAAAGTCTGTTTCAATGAGGCATACATCTGAATTTGGGGACCAGTGGAGCGGACGTTTCAGATACTGAAGGTGCTTTTCCATTGTCTGAATAAGTCTAGCAGTGAAGGTGTAACATACTGATGCAGACTTAATAGATGTAATTTTTTCGGGAGGAGGGCACTTTGCTCTCTGAAAGGCAATATCGAGTTTTAGAGGATAATACCAATTTTTTTCAGCGGAAAAATAGCATTCTCATCCATGATAATGTCACCCACATTGCTTTATTATTTCTTCAGTTTGTCAATTCGAATTGGCCCTAGCTGGTTTAGAGACATAGGGACAAAAATGGGGACGGGTCTTTATACAGTGAATTTACATATCCTAAAGGTGCCCCTCACAGAGGGAGGGCTTGTGACACTGGAATATGAGGCCTATTATCTGGCCTTCCAGTTGCAATGATTATCATGAAGGCTGGAGGGGAGCAATTTCTCAAAGATAGCCATGATAGAGAGCACTAGCGGCACTATAACCTTCCTCCCCTATCTGCTGAAATGTAAAACACATAATCTGCCGCTGCCCAGATTAGCAAGAGTAGCGTTTAGTTGCAGGCAACAGTGTGCATTCAAACAAAAATCACTGTCATATATGCACCCACTATCCCCCCCACTGTTACAGAGAAGGACAATTTGTCACTATGGATGAGATGGTGGGAGACCTGTGACTACCACCTACACAGCTTCATATGTATGGTAAACTTAAAGGATTGTGATGGAGTCAAGGGGTTATGGCATGGAGGTACCTCCAACACTTGAATCTCTACAGCTTCTCTTCACTATGCGGAGTGGGTGCACACTGGTTTCATGGTTTTATAAATTTCACATTCAAATGACTAAGAAAGACATGTTGTCCACTAGGACTAAGTGGAAAGGTTCCTCCATAAATGAGAGCTGGTGAGCACGAGCAAGATTTGGCGTCCCATAGTGTGATTTTTATGGTCAGTAGGAGGACTTCTGGTGAGATTTACTAATGTGGGCAGTCGCAGTCAAAGGACTGTTTCTCGACTAGATTTCCTCGCATCAAAATCAACTTGCATGGCTGCACGCTCTTACGCACCGTTTACTGCTATACGCACTGATTTTTTAGTGCAGAATCACTTCCGCCACTAAATCACAGCGTAACATGCACATTTCTGCCCATTGGTGGAACTCAGTTGAATCTTGTGGAGTTTTTATGTAACTCCACGGAATTCTGAGGAATAAAATTCATCGAATTCCACTCACCCATAGAAAGAATACCATAAAGGTATTAGGAAATTTTCAATCGGCGATAGCTACGGGGCGTGGGCAGAGATAGTGACCCACTTCGAACACCCTCCACAGGCCCCTACTCATACACCCTCACAGTGAAGCAATTCCTTAGGTTATGTTGCAGATGCAGAACTGGAGAACACTGCACAGTAAAGATGGCAAGGGATAGTCGAAGAGAATGGAAGTGGGAGATAAGCACATATAGGCCAGAGACCGACAGCATGTTGTGAAAACTCCCAGTTATGCAGGAAAGATAAATCTGTTGTGGAGAACTTTGTAGTCCCACTATATGGGTAGATGATGGTATTATAAATTCAGTAGAGATTACTGGTATATATCCTTAACGTCATAGAGGGCATGGATTAGCAATGTAAATGTACTCTGTGAAATTATCTTTTGTGCATAAGAATACCAATGAATGTATGAATGGGATGTCTATTGAACATTCGCAGCCGGTGCAGGTAAGAGCGGTGGGGCGGGCGTGAAGGAAGCCCATAGACGACAGAATAGGGAAAATATATATTTTTTTTAATAAAACCACTTACCTTACGCTTGCCGCACCGCTGACTCAGCAATGCGGCTAGCGTATGGTAGGGGGTTTATTTTTTATTTTATATTTTGTCGTCTGTCGACTTCTCTCCCAGCCCACCCCACCATCTCACCGCTCTTACCTGCATCGGCCGCGACTGATATTCAATACAAAAAAATAATAAAAATAGATTAAAAAGAATTCAAAGTAATTCCAACAATTTTTCAGTGCACGCATGACTACAAATATAAAAAATCGATCTCATAATGTATACCTTCATTAAGTTTGCACAGATTGTATTTTGTATGTGTTGGACCCAGGCCCCCACTTGCACGGAGGTCGTACTCCTTAATGAGTTTTTTTTGGAATTGTAAGGCACACCATGGAAAAACGCTTCATATTCTTCGGATCATGAAGCAGTTTTATTCATTTTCTCTGATAACATTAATCTTGTCCCGTTGTAGATGTGCCTGGAGAAAAGGCTCTGGCGCAGGGTTGAATACCCCAAACCTACCTAATGATGGAGAAATGAGGTTTATTTGGCTGCTTGCAATATCCACCGTGGCCAAAAGCCTTAACCTGCAGCCCTGGAACTCGGACTGTGACAGCAAACATTGATTTGTTGCCATTGAACGTACTTGGATGGAAGCAGAGCATTCTCAAAGTAAACTTCATTTAAGGGAATTTCGTATTAAGTTTTGTTAGGGGAAGATTCTGTACTCTTTGCTTTCCAAGGTCCTTCTAGGGAACCGAATATCTTGTGATTTGCAATGACGTTGTTAATTAGTCTTAACTAGATGCTGGTAAAATGTACTGAGTGTGTGCGAGAGTGAGTGCACGAGCGTAATTGTATCCATTTTTCCATCCCCAATAATTATGGTTCGTGCATTCAGGTATGTGTGTGGCAGGGTCAGTGTTATAGAACTGACTCTTGTGATGCTAGAGATGCATTATTCATAGCATTTTGGCGCAGTTCAACTAATCTGAACAAAATAATTTTATAGGTATGTATATATACATATGTGTGTGTGCGTGTGTGTGTGTGCGTATGCTCAGACCTAAAAGGTATGGAATACACAAATCTAAAGGGTGTACCTTTATAGGAGGCGCCCCTAAAACGTGTGCCAAGTATTCAAATTTGGTCATGATAGCCCAGCACTGCTGAACAGATCAAACCCAAACTTTGCATAAAGAAATATGGCGCTGCTTTCTTCATGCAGCGGTCTTCAAAATGCAAATGGATTTGCAGGCTAGATTTTTTAATGTAAACCCAGTATTCTCATGAAGGCCAAAAAAGCCAGGATGAACACTTATGAGTGGGGAGCCGGTATTGGGATCCCTTAGCATAATTAGACCCTCCTTCTGTTCTATTCTATTCTATAAGGATTTCTAGAGCGCATGAATACTCAAAGGCTTCCCAGCGCTAGCCTTGCGGTATGGTATTATTGACACCTAAGCTTCACTAAGACTAGACTTAGGTAGAAATTAAGCAGGATAGATCCATGCTTTTAATTAGTTCCTGAACACAAGTTTATTATAAAACAGATGCAGGTTTCGAGGCATTGAGTTTCACAGTTTGGGGATTAGATGGGAGAAAGAGTGTCCACCCCAATGTGTCCTATGTATTTCTTAAGTAGGGTATTGATTGACTTCAGTGCCCTGCTTGGTATACAGGGCACCATAAGGACCCGCAACAGAGAGGGGCCTGTCATGTGAAGTCCTCTATGTACTAGGCATAAAGGCTTGAACTTCACCTGCTGCTCAACAAAAGCCAGTAAAGGGAGACTAAGGTATTCTTAGCAGAGATATGTTTTGGAACATTAAGCAGAAGCCAATCTGCCATGTTTTGAACTACTTGTAGCCTTTTTGTCATATACTGTGGGGAGCCCAGGTATGGGGCGTTCCAATAGTCCAGATGTGATAGCACTTGGGCTTGGATAACAATCTTTTTGGAAGGAAGGGGAAGCAAATATAAGATTTGTCAGAGAGTTGCAAGAATGCCATAACAGCTGGTGACAAGTTTCTTGGCTTGTGCTTCCATTGAAAGAGATTTGTCAAGCCACATCCCCAAACTTTCAATGTGGGTATTAGGAGCTGGTGCAGTGCTTAGACAGACAGGCCACCCCAGCGTCAACTGACAGTTTCGGTTATTGCCCAATACCATAATCTCCGTCTTCTCCCCATTGAGCTTGAGGCAGCAGCTTGCCATCCAGCTAGCTTTTCCAAACAGGAAGCCAGTTGCTGAGGCTGTGATCCCTGCCTAGGTGTGAGTGTGATGACCAACTGTGTGTTGTCTGCGTAGGAGACAATTGACAGCCCGAAATCAAGGACAATATCAGTGATCGGGCACATGGGGAGGCAAAAAGTGTGGGACTGAATGCGGATCCCTGTGGCATTCTGCACTTCAGGGGGAAGATGTCTGAGTAATAGGTTTTTTCACAAACCTGAAATGTCCTGTGCTTGAGAAAGAAGTGAGCCAATTTAGAGCCTTATCTTTTATTCCGGTTTCACTAATTATTTGGGTAAGTATTCCATGGTCGACTGTGTCGAAAGACACACTCAGATTGAGGAAGATGATAGTACTGGACCCTCCCTGATCCAACGGCATCTTGAGCTCCTCTTAGACTGCCAGGAGTACGGTTTCAATGCTGTGTTGTTGGCGGAACTCTGTCTAAGTGGAATGTAGGAGAGTATTCTCCTCCAGGAATAGGGATCATGTTTTTCTAGAATCTTGCCCACTGCCAGAAGCAGGGATATAGGCCTGTATTCCCAGGACATGAGAGGCCAATAGTGTCTTTTTTTAATAATGGTTTTACAGCGGCCTGTTTACATGCTGAGGGAACTACTCCAGTAGATAGTAAAAGGCTAAAAAGATCCAGTAGAACTGGAAAAATACATTCTGCTCCTTGAAGGAGTATGTGGGGGGCCAGGGCCCAGGGGGGACCAGTACTTCACTTTACTAAAATGTTTTGGGTGTAGTTCGATGGGTAATGGCATGGATAGGAAAACCGTAGATGCGCCCACTGTCTTTCCCCTTGTGGTGGGGTTAGGTGTACTATTCATACTTTGTAAGGAGGAATAAATGTCGGGGATTTGTATTTTTAAAACAGTGCCAGGTCATAGCAACGTGCTACCGTAGGTTCTGGACATTTACTGTCTGACTTTGATGTAGTTAATGATTTGACAATTTGGAATCGTTCCCTCAGATGAGTTAGATGCCCTGTCGATCAAGGATTCAAAGTAGGATGCTTGGGCAGATATGATTTCTAGGTGAAAGCTTCTAATGGCCAGTCAGTAGAGTTTATCCTCCTGTTCTTCATATGACTATCTTCAATTTCGTTTTAACCCCTTAAATTCTTATTTAGGATTAGTAGGTGCTGGGTGAATCAGGGCGAGATTTTGCCCTAATAGTTTAGTTTAACAGTTTTTACTGAGATTACCTAATCTAAAGATTGTTTGTCCCAATCTACAAATTTGTCGCCTGCCCTGGATGGATGATTCCGTAATGAAGGTTTGGAGGCGTCGAGTATGGAGTTCCATTCCTCCTTCTTGATTTTAGACCATCTATTGTCATTTATAGTCAGTAGTAAGGAGTCCAGTAATGGGGATTCTCCATAAAAGATCATTGGTATAAGGTAGTGGGCTGACCACAGCATGAGTATAGGATCATTGATCTTAAGAATGGGGTCATTGCTAAATACAGGGTGAATAAAATGCCCTTTCTCGTGGGTATTCTTTGAGTTAGCTGTAATGATCCAAGATCCTGTAGTATTCTTGATGGGAGAGGGTGATTGGTGTGTTCAAAGTGAACATTAAAGTCTCCGAGCAGAGTCACTGTAGGCCCAGTAGTGTATAGGTTATCGCGGGTGTGCCATCCTGGGGTCTACACCATGAAGGTGAGTCTCTTGTAAAAAGACTATGTCGGGATCATGGAGGAGGATGTAATCCCAGACTTGGTTGAACTTGTTGGGGGAGTTAAAGCCACAGGCAATCAGAGAGAGTACTTTAAGACCCTCGTCTATGAAAGGGTGGTTTGAGAGTAGCAGTCATCCCAAATATGTCTACGGATCACCCCTGAAGAGAATTCACCCCGCCCTGGTAGTACGTCATGGAGGAAAACCTCCAGTGTAATCCGTCCTCACTCATCACAGTGTTCACAGTAGTGCTGGGAACTGTAGAGGAAAAACATCAGAACAAACCAAATAACAATTGTGTACCAACAGGGCCCAACTTGTGCGTCTGCTTCCCATTGAGTCCGGAACCAAGGTGCCTGTCTCTCTCCAGAGGAGTCACCCTCAAGGGATGCATGATGTGTGGGGGGGGCGCCAATGGAGAGGTAGTTTAAGGGCAGGAGATTATCTGAATACCACCCCGGCCCCACGTTCACCACCACCATCTCAAGCTCCTGGTGTCGGCCAGATGTCTTTCCAGTTCTCATATCGAGAGTGACCCCAGCCATTGCAAAGACACCTCAGCTAAACAGATCCAGTAGCAGAGGGCGCTGGCGAAGCTTCCTTGTCCATGCTCCGGAGGTGCTGGACAATATCCAGCTTAATTTCCAGACAGCTGCCTAGGCAGCGGGAGGTCCCCATGGTCCAGATAGGCTTCAATGTCTCCCCCCAGTGCCCGCTGGGTAGGAGGGTCCATCTCCATCAAGGGAAGACATTCCCAGTAGCCACCTCGCCTCCACTAGAGAGTGCATAGATCACCACTTGTCTTCCCAGGTAAATAGCAGAGCGAAGGGGTGTCCCCATTGATACCTGATGTCTATGGCACGCAGTTTGTCTGTAATCGGTTTGAATTCCCGTCTGCATCACAAGGTTGTAGGTGAGAGGGGATCACATCTGGTTGCTTCGGATCTGAGCCCACCCGATGTGCTCTGTCCATGACAAGAGGTGATGCATCGGTGTCTCCCCAAATGCCATTATGTCAGTGCCCTCTTGTCCTTTCGGCACTCCCTGAATATGGATATTGTTCCAGTAACTGTGATTTTTTGGGTCTTCTTGCCTTAAGATCAATGTGTGGTTCTTCCAGGGCTGCAACGCATCACAAGAGCATCTCCTGGTCCTCTAACATGGCGTACACCTTGTGCTTTAATTCATCGACTCGCTCCCCTATGTCTGATAATTCCTTCTTGAGGTGTCTGATGCATGCCTTAAAGCTTGCCCTATGTGAGCCAATCTCTGATCTGATTTCTTGTAGGAAGTGAATCATCTACTCCGTGTTATGGAAGCTGTAGTGGGGGACTTTTGAAGCTCATCTTGAGTTCCAAGGGGCTTATC
The DNA here is from genome assembly GCF_964204655.1 of Triturus cristatus. Lineage (NCBI taxonomy): Eukaryota > Metazoa > Chordata > Amphibia > Caudata > Salamandridae > Triturus > Triturus cristatus. The sequence continues at coordinate 1,727,953,134 of NC_140589.1, forward strand.
CATCTCTTCAGGCACCGCTTTATGCCGGAAGGAAGTCACCAGAGTGTTCTTAGTGGATTTGTTGGCATGTGGCATATCAGCAAAAGGTCATCAGCCAACTAGTAAGGGGGGTCGTCCAAGAGAGAGCCTGCTGTGTCATGCTCCCCAAGGCCGGTAGTGATTGTGTCTCCGATTTTAGAGTCACTGGGGAGACTGCACCACAGCCAAAGCCCGGCAAGCAGGAGAGCGCGCAATTTCGGGCCGGGGCTCACCGAGCAAAGCAAGAGTAGTTGTTGTCCTGATCACTAAGCGCGTAAAGTTAGACACACACACTGGTGGCAAAAGTACTGGCACCCCCACTTGTAGCGCCACACTCAAGCTGGATGCACGTTACAGGGCAGCGCAGGGTGGTCCGTGAAGGGGATGAGGCTCTCTTGTGAATGAGGCACAGACAGTTGTTCAAGGCACCCAGGACTATAATCCTCCAGTCTAATGCCAGGGGTTGCAGGAAAAAATCTCAATAGCTCCAACATGCCACCTCGCAGGGGCATCCGCTCCTTCCAGCTCACAGTCTCAAAGCCCCGCCATCCCTTTGGGGATCATGCGTGCTAGAGACAGCCCCACATGCTCCAGACCAGGGTGTCAGGCCCAGTTCTCCTAGCCAGGTCTGCCGGGCTCCTAAAAGGCAGTCACCCTCGGGCAGCATGTCCCCTACGAGGGCAACAACCAAGTCAGGGACTGTCTATCAGCCCCCGGGGACAGCCAGGCTATAGGGAGTAGTGATGCACAGTATGACTGCGATGTGGCTCACCTAAGGCAGTATTACTGGCTCACACACCCAGTCCCCCTCTCAGATGTGCCCACATATAGCAGCAGGGCATATCCCCCTGTTGATTGCCTGTACTGTCCCTTGCACTGTCCATGGGGTGTTACCAAAGTGATAAGGCTCTCCACACAGGAGACACTCAAGGACGGACTTGCCCCCCGGGAGCACCGCAGCTGGCTCCGTTCACCCACTCCAGCCCAACAGGTGGTTCAGGGAGTGATCTCTGCAGCTGTCAGCCTACTGCAGTCATCGCCAGTGGAGTGTCACTCCTGTACCGCAGAATGCTTCCGCTGGGTCTGTGTCCCTTGGCACAGGCTTAACGTTTCTGCAGGAGTGCCATCAGTGCCGCGGCTCACCCCACAGTTCCCTAGATGGTGGCATCAGCAAGGCTAGGCCGTGACTCGGGTCCTGCGCTTTCCAGCTGTTGCCATCTGGCTGTGACCCTTCAAGTGACTTTATCATTTGGGGAGAGTAACACAGATGTCTCCCTCTGCTGCGCAGCGGTCGGTCCAGCCCCACTGCATTGGATGGAGTTTGGATATTCACAGGGGCCCGAAGAGGCTGAAACTCGCATCTTACTCCATAGCGATTCAGGCCATGCCCCTTTGTTACCTCTTTTATCTTTGATATAATTGGTTCAAGTTAGTACTTTAATTTTTTCTTGTACCTTAGAAGATAAATAGTAATTATGTTTTTTTGTTAGGAGTTTATTTTGTATATATATATATATATATATATATATATATATATATATATATATATATATATATATATATATATATATATATATATATATATATATATATATATATATATATATATATATAAATATATATATATATATCAATCCAAGTTTCTCCTGTAGCGTCCTCAATCATTGAGGGGTGGCGCAAGACCAGCGGAGAGAACCGGTATTCAATATATTCGTAAATCGGAGTTCCACTCACGCACTCAGAGTCTCCTGACACATAAAACCAGGCTTAGTTCAATTCCAATGGGGGTTTATTTCAATCATAAACCCGCCATGACGCGTTTTGCCACCGTAGTGGCTTGTTCACACAGCGTTTGTGAATAAATATAGCCAATACATACATTTTCACAGTACTACTTAATGAACATCGTGAAAGGACTACAACCTGTACAACAAAGGTATCTGCAATATGTGCGCCATTTTGTAAAGTTAGATATCACCCCATACGACATTAGTTCATGGCTGCATCACTTCGATTTATATACACATAGACACTCATATTGGGGGCGAAATAAAGTCTATACATGTGATTTCTTGGCCAGTTACTCATATAACCGAGTGTGCAGTACTTTTGCCTTCGCTGAGGAATACGGTTTAATTCCTATTTTAGTCATTATAACAGTAGTCATTATAACATTGCTGCATCCATTCGGTTCCTATATACCGACACTCTCATGGGTATAGATAGAGTCAGTTGACATGATTTCTTAACGAGTTGCTCGTATTACCGACTATGCATTATTTTCGCATTCGCAAAGGATTATGGTTATCGTAGTGCTTCCCCAATGAGAAATGATAAAGTATGTGGATCGTTTGTGTACATTTACAATATTCTCATTTGCTGTGTAATCGCATAGTGCCTAATTTGCGGATCCCTTGTCGCGTTATGCTTACTAATGTTGCATTATTGCCCTGGTTAGTGGGTGTTTACAAGGTTGCATGATCTTCAATTTGAACTCTATATGAAACATATAAATCCAGGTAAAGCCCACCTTGTTCATATATGTCTATTGATATTGTTGTGATTGTATGGCATCTACATCTTCACCCCCTTTAAATTAACTCCTAGTGTTCAAAATTATATACAATACATAATACATGTCACAAAAGTATATATCAGAACAGTGCATAGTAAAATCCTTCTCCTGGTCACTTTTCACTTGAATATGGAGCTGGAATGATCACTCTTTGTGGCTGCTGTATATACCTATAGATTTAAGGACTTTTAATTCGAGATTTCACAAGTTGTATAAGGGCTTTGTTTGTTTGGTAGAGGGCATGCACCAGGATTTATTTCTATTTTTATTCGATTTTTAAAACTTATTGTGGTGGAAGTGGTCTGCAATTTCAGTAGGGGCTCAGTTATTTTTTGCATGTAATTTTCTTATAGGAAAAATGTTGCACAGTTTAGTACATTTGCTCCATGTTTTTTAATCAATGGGCAATATTTTTTTAATTCACTGTGTGGCCTAGCCTGCCAATAGGCCCTCCAGCACATAGGCCCAGTACTAGTCATGAGTGCATGAAACAACTGGTGTCTGTTGAACTGAAACATCATTTAGGCCATGGATGGCATTGGATTACAATACAAAATGTGTTTTTTGTGGTATTTTGCATTTTTTCCCCTGCAAATAATCTATAGGTGGGGTAATGCTTTTGGAGAATGCGTGTTGTTGGAAACATCTTCAGCCCTGTTAATTTTTATTTTTGGCATTGCTGAATTAACGCTGTGTTCTCTGTGTTACCATGTCTCCTTTGTCTGGCTAGTGTGTGTTTATGTTTGCCGTAGGCCACCGTTTGTCTTTGTTCCCCATGCCATGTGGTCAGGGCCCAATTAGTATAGTCAGTGTCCATAGGCCTGCATGTGTTCTTTGTTTTCCAGGCCCCCTGCTTGTTGTTGTGACAATGTGGCTGGCGGTCATTTTGTGTAGCCAGCCAGTATGCTTTTGCCATAGACCTGCATGTCTTTTTTGTTGTGGCCATGCCTTCTTGCTGGTTGTCGTGACCATGTGGCTTGCGGCCATTTTGTGTAGGCAGCCAGTGTGCTTTTGCCATAGGCCTGCATGTCTTCTCTTTGTTCCCAATGCCTTTTTGCTCAGTGTTGTTGTTGGCCATGTGGCACTGGCTGGCAGCCATGTTGTGCATCCAGCCAGTGTTCCCCTTTGCCATAGGCTTGCAAGGATGCTGGTTGAGATAGCAGTTCAATAAATGTTATGCTTGAGGATAATTTCACTTAGTTATAAAAAAAAGTATTTTAATTTTCTTATCTTAGGTTTTATAATTGTAATTGTTTTAATTTCAATTTTTTTATTGTAATTTCTTTTTATTTTATTTTTTTAATATGTTTCCCCATTTCCCTAACATCTGGCATCATCCCCATGTCTGCTATAGGTACACCACAGCATTCATTGTCTAAGGATTATTCCATTGACACCTGCACCTCCCTGAGTGCCACATCCCAACTTGATGCACATAAAACAAACAGTTACATCTGTATGTTGTTGTTGTTGCTCTTTCTTTTCCTTCCTGAGTGTACACCATGAAAGTTCATGTTGATGTGGTTTTACGAATGGCTACATTGTATTGTTAATTATTCATAATAAATTAAGTAACCACACTAAATGATATTGTTTGTTTGTACTACTAATTGAACTGCAACAATGCCACATTTCACTGATGTTCTTCTTGCTTGTTTTCTTTTAGGTGCACAAGAGACATCACCCACCGTACTGCCAGACAGAAGGCCTGTGCACAATGTGACACTGCCAACTGACAGCTTCAAGATGACCCCAAAGAAAGTTGCTGCCACGAAAGTGGCCAGTTGGGAGGATGAGAAGCAAATTTCCACCAATGGCGTGCTGGCCTGGACCTTTTTTGGCAAACATATGCCTGCCACACCGGCCTCCGGGGGTAAGCTGGGAGCCGCACCTCCGCATCAGCAGACACACCCCAACCTAAGCCCAAGTCACGGAAATGTCGACGAGCAGTGATGTTGAAATGGAGGTATTTCTTTCACAAAGTAGTACCCAATTGATGCAGGAAACTCAGATAAGTGGAAAACAACAGTGACAACCAGCAATAGTAGCTCCTCCCAAAGTAGGAGCAGTTTAGGAGATCGAGCTTCATGCTGAGGAAGTAGAAGAAGCCACTCTATCAGAAGATCCATTGTCTTCCAGATCTCCAGCAAAAAAAAGGAGGGTTAGTCCACCTTCTTCTCCAAGCCCACCTTCTGACGCTGAAGACTCCACTTGGGTCCCACCTCAGTCTAGAATTTGTGGCAGCCATCTGCTCAAAATGGAAGTTTTCCCAGCTGGTCCTATTTTGACAGAGTTGCCGTTCTAGTTCTATATCACGATGTGCTGGAATTGCTTGGCCAAGCATTGCAGCAGAGTGCTGTTCACACTATACGCCTGGTTGCCAAGCCACTGATTACATGTGCATCATTGCACACTGGATCTCTTTTGTGGGAGTTAGAGTAATGATATCTGCAGGTATTGACACTGCTGAGGTTTTTAATGGTGCTTGGAAGCATGCAACAGTGCCATGTTCACCAAGGAGAAATTCAAGACTGCTGCAAACATCTTGGAAGACTTTAACAACAAGGTCTGCAACCAATTGGGCTTAAAATTGGATTTGTTGCCTCAGACAATGGCAGTATTATAGTTAAGGCCATTGCAGATGGTGGCTTTTTCTGGGTCCTTTGTTTGTCACACTGCATCAACATCATTGTACAGGACTTTCTAAAAAAAGAAGACAGAGTCAGCAACTTACTGTCCACCTTCAGAAGAATCTGTACTCATTTCAGATATTCTTTTGAAGCCTGGAAGCAGCTGAGGGTCATTTAGGGTGATAATAGAATGCAAGTTAAAGCACCCATACAGGAGGTGCCAACACATTGGAACTCAACTTATTACATGTTGCAACATCTGTTTGAGCAGTACAGACCGATCAATGAATATGTCATGCAAAGAGGGGATGTAACTGTGAAAGGCATGATCATTGAGATGGCCCAATGGGGCCTAGTCAAATGCCTGACAGAGATGCTGCTTCCTTTTGAGGTTTTCACACAGGAAGTCAGCAAGAAGGACACTAATATGGGCCAAGCTATCCTGTTTTTGTATTTCCTGCAGGAACAGCTAAAGGAGGTGTTTGAAATGCACACAGGTGTGGACAAAAAGAAAGATGCGCATTAGTTGGTGAAGAGCTTAATCCTTTCCTTATCTGTAAATACAAGGGTGCAAAGAGGCATTGTGTCATCCAAACATTACGTCTGTGCCACAGTTCTTGATCCATGGTACAAACAATTACTGGCCACTCTCATTCCTTTTTTCAGACAGGGATGTTTCAAACTACAAGACGTGGATTGTCAAGCAAGCGAGTGACCTAGAAAACAAACAGATGGGAATTAGAGGCCCACTCCACAAGGGCACAAGTTCTACTGTGCAGGCTTCAACATTAGAGCCCGAGGGCAGTGCTATTGGCTTACGGCAGCCAAAACCATTCAAAAGAACACCGGCAACAAAAGAAAAAGGAGCATCAGCCCCAAAATCTGCCTATGATTGGTTTGTGAAGGCAGGGCTTACATCCAGTGCAGAGGTGAAGGCAAAAGAGGTCGAGAAAGATGGAGCATCAATGACTATTGAGAGGATGGTCCAGGCCTATCTCGATGACCCAACAGAGGTCTATTTTGATCAAAACCCATTGTTGTAATGGTATGGAGAGAGGCGCCAATGGCCAGTGCTCAGCAGGCTTGCAATAAACTATCTGGCTTGCCCAATAGCCAGTGTGTCCGCTGACCATGTGTGCATGCTGGCACAGTTGTCACAGTGAGAAGGACCAGTCTCTCACCCTAAAACGTGGAGAGATTAACCATGATCAAAATGAATCAACACTTTATACAACCAAATTGTACCATACCTGATGCATGACAGGAGGAGGATGGGGGTGATTGGTCTGATTCAGGTCATAGTAGTAGTGTTAGCTGACTGAGTTTGAGAACAAACTCAATTTCCCCGACTACTATGCCTGGGCCATCAACCATAAAACTTTTTATTTCTGTCGCCGAAAGGCTTTGACAAAAAAAAAGATATAGCTAAGAAATATTCTTTTATTGTTTGTTTGTGTCTCACTGACTAAAGCAGCCCCACCATTTTAGGCACATTTTGTTGCTGGATTGAAGTTGGACCACTGTGCAGTGAAGAAGCCTCCCCCCATTCCCCTCAAGGACATTGGAGAGATAAATTTGTGCCTGGTTTGTGCCTACCTCCATCCCGGGCCTATCTATCCTTTCTTTATTCCACTAGCCAGACTGCCCCGCATTATTTAAATCTGGCCAATGTGTGTTTCGTGAAACAATGGATTCGCAATGTAACAGCCTCACTGCCCCTGAATTAGAACAGGTAAATGGCATGCACGCACCAAAGGTTGAAAAATATTAAGAGTGATTGTTGTTTGTGAGTGTGTTGAGATGATTCCTGTGATGGCATGCAGTGAGACTTGGTGCTTATTATTGTTTAACTATAACTATAAAGCTTGATTGTGTTTTTGATGAATGATTTGCAATGTTGGTGGCCTAACGACAAGTGATCATTTTTTTCTTGAGAGTGATTTCTTGCTTCCCCTGAAGAACCGGGATGTGAGCCCGGCGGCGCAGGGGACACGCCCGAAGTCTTCGGGTTCACCTGTCTTAGAGTACAGAGACACAGGATTCTTCTTGGTGACGCCAAAGATCAATTTTATTAGCTGCAGCCAGTAACAGAGGTCCTAGAAGTACAACACGGTGTATGTTCTCAGGAGATTGCTCAAATTCATAGGGCGGAGCATCGTCTTTTATGCAAAAAATCACGTTCCTGGCTAGCATCAATTACTTACAAATTGACCAATCAAAGGATGACATTACCGGAGTATCACATAATGACAAGCCCACTTTCAGTTGTGCAGCCCCCAAAAATGACAAGGCAAAATCCAGCATTCTTACTCTAACAGGCCGGACGGGCCCACCATAAAAGACCTCAACCTAAATCAATAATTAGGCCATAAAGAAGGAAACAGAAACAGATGAGGAGCAAGATAGAGGGGTATGTGCGTGTGTCATAAAATCAGCAATGTCCTGCTCCCTGATCTCTATCTGACCACCTGCTTGACAAGGAGGAGGCTCAACAGTTTAGCCTGGGACAGCAGGGTCAGTTCGCTCAGGTCAAACAGAAGTCAGCAGGAATTCATGCTAAGGTGTATGTGTCCCTAGAGACCCGTTTGGCCACGGTTATGCTGTAGTCATCAGCCTATGTGAGGGCAAACACAAAATGGCTGCTATGCGCAAAATGAAACCCAAGGGTTCAGACTAGATCGTAAAATACATAGTGAATCCATTGGTGTGACATGATGAAAACACTCATGCATACCGCACTCGTCGTTTGCGGTGCGCTGATGCCAAAATCGTCACGATTCGACAATCTTATTTGAACGGGTTCAGGATTCACGGAACCTCAGACCCTCCTTTTGCCCTTACATAGGCAATAACCTAAACTCACGTCAATCTGAATCCAGGTCTATATTCATCAGATCATTAAGATGTTGCTGTAGCATCATCCTAGTACTTAGAAACTCCCTCTGGACAGATCTCCTCGAACACGAAGTAGCACAAAGGCCACATATAGCAGGAGCACACTGTACACAAAGACAGAACAGGAAAAGGATAGCTAATATCATCCCAATGACCATCAGAATCTTCCATCCCCAGGTGGATAACAATCCCCAGAACCATCCCATTAGCGACCAATCTCCTTCGTCCATATGTACAGACTCAGAAATTTTATGTAGCTTGGAAATGGCTTGGAAAACTGTCGGAGCATTGTCTGGAATGAAAACACAGCAGCTCGATTGACTCAATTTACATACCCCTCCTCTATCTGCAAGTATGACATCTAACGCCACTCTGTTCTGAAGAGTCATAAGGCGATCCGACTGGAGCTCAGCAGTCAAGTTACCAAGGGCACCGGCAGTTTCGACTATGGTGGACTCAACCACTCTCGTCAATTTCCGTATGTTCCTGCTGTTAACCATAGGTCCCCAAAACGGCAGAAAACCCTTCAGGAAATCTCCCACTTCTTGTTCTGCGGTATCTTCTTTCCTGAAGACACCTCTGACAACTCTCATTTTGTGGTAATCTGCCCCAGCTGTAAAGGTAGGAGGCAATAGGAACGTGACAAAACATGTGCCCGAGAAATCGGGGGGCAACCATGTATACGCTCTGTCATGGCAAATGAAGTAGGTACCCTTAGCTGCTAGAAACGATGGGGAAGTCTGGGACGCAAAAACATACGTCTCAGTGCAAACGCTCTTCCCTAACTGAGCTCTCGGATTCTTGCCATTACCTTGCAGACAGTAATGACCCTGATGGGGTACTATCCAAATCGGAGAGGATCTTTTCGCTCGCTGGTTCCCACTCAGACTAACTCCATATCCAGGAACGTTCCATCCAATATACGCTAGCGACTCATCTCTCGGGATAGCCTCATAGGAAACTATTCCTCTAATCATGTCGACTATTCCCTTGACCAGAGCACTATTCTTTGGATTATCCTTCGCAGAACGTAGGGGGTTAACTTCACGGGCATAAATGAACATTGTTCTGTATGCCCACACAGAACCGTTGTAGCTAAATGGCAGGACCAGGTAAGGAATACCTTTATCTGTAGTATGGTGCATAAGGCCACACACCCAACAATTAGTTGTATTCACTACTAGCTGGTGTTGGTGCAGAAGCTGAATAAAGGAATTATTAGCGAATTCCATTCTCCTAATGGACTCATGTTCGGGCAGAGGGTGAAAAGAATGTGAAGAAACAGTAGGAGGAGGCATAGGTTGCGTGGTGGGCATGAATGTCACTTGAAAAGAGAATGTCACATATCCAATTTAAAACATCATTAAGCTAAACAGTATAAACAGACATAATATTAAAAACGTTTTCTACTCATTACTATACACATTTTGCTCTTGAAGCTCATTCTTTTAGCAGGTCTCTCCATCTCGAAAAACTCCATCCTCTAATCGTGCTGCTCGCGGCGGATGGGTGTTCTGTGCTAAAGGATGCTGTCCAGGGAACGCCCTTAGACCAACCAGAACCGTTGACCTAACGTCTTCGGATTGCACTCCAAGGACTTGGCACCGCGACCCTACAGCTGAACCCGGATGGCGGTTCGAAAAAACAAAAATCAAATACGTTTCTCAGAGGAGAGCTGACCTTAAAAATAGCAAAGAAAGAACTTCATTTTTAATTTGTCCCGCGACTCTCGGTCGCAAATTATAACACTTTTTGCCAGGCAATGTCTGTTCTCAGAAAAGTAGCTCGGGTTCAACAGTGTTCAAATGGTTCAATGGAGGCACAGCTTCTTGAAGAAGATCGTCACTTTCTTGCTCAGTGTTTGTTCCAATCAAACGGGCATCGCTGAAAGGCAGAAAACGAGGCACGGTCTCAGCGTCAGAATCAGGAAGTCCTTTTTGGACCCACAGGTCGTACGGCAGAGGTAAAGGGACCCTCTTACAATGTACGCCGTGAATCCAGTTCTTTTTACAGTGCACTCGTACTGCAGAACGGGTAGATAACAACACCAGGCAAGGTCCTGTCCAGCGGGGCTGCTCGTTCGTGGTGCGCTGAAAATTCTTCACGAGCACCCACGCGCCAGGTTCAATGGCGTGTCCTGGATCTTTAGAAGCCTGTGGCAAGGTATCATGAACCTGTTGATGCAGAACGCGCAGTTTAGCCGTCAATTCGTACAGATAGTCAAGCAATACAGGGTGCTCTATCTCACTAAATTTTGTCGGCCGCGGCACTCCCCAAATATTTGCCGGGCGACCAAACACAACCTCATAAGGACTCAGACCCATTCGTGAATGCACAGTCATTCTTGTGGACAGAAGGGCTAACGGCAAAGCATCCGGCCATTGTAGACCAGAGCTCGCTTGAATTTTGGCCAGTTTAAATTTTAACGTGCCATTGTAGCACTCAACTAGACCAGCTGATTGGGGATGATTTGCAGCGTGGAACTTCTGCCGGATTCCTAACCCATCACACACTCTCTTCATCACTTGACCCACAAATTCACTCCCATTGTCACTCCAGACCATTCTCGGCAAACCATACCTAGGGAAAAATTCCTTAATAAGGGCTTTAGCTGTGGACAAGGCAGTATTGTCCTTCAAAGGGTAGGCTTCCACCCATCTAGAAAAAGAGCAAACAACCACTAAGACATATTTCAGGTTGTTGCACCTCTCCATGTGGATGAAATCTAGCTGCAAAGCCTCAAACGGATACGTTGGAGGAGCAAAATGACCAGCTGGAGTTGGAGTTCCCTTACCGGGATTGTACATTAAACAAACCATACAGTTCTTGACCAAATTCTCTGCACACTTAGGAATTCCAGCATTTTGCCATACTGGAGCCAACAACTTACAAATCCCTTTCATACTGATATGAGCCATTCCATGTGCCATCGTAACCACTGGAAGTACATACGCATCAGGCAATAACCATCGGTGATTCTCTGACAACTCAACCCAACAACCATTCGAGTCCAATTTACCCTTGCTTTCTCTCCATTCATTCAACTCTTTCTCTGTAGCTTCAGCTTGGATGGATTTCACGCTCTCAATCGTATCTTCACACATACTTATATCTGGAACCCATCTCGCTGGACCCGCAACGTACATTCGACTCATCACATCTCTCGCAGTCTCTTTCGCGACTTCATCTGCAAACGCATTACCACGACCAACATCATCTGTGACTTTCTTATGCGCACTGCATTTCACGATTGCAACTTGCAACGGCAAAGTAAGAGATTCAAGAAGTTCATTCACCAATTGACCATGTTGGATCTTGGTCCCATGCGAAGTCAGAAACCCACGTTCTTTCCACAATCGTCCAAAGCTATAAGCAACACCGAAAACATACTGGCTGTCAGTGTATACAGTCACTCTTTTCCCTTTCGACAACACAAACGCTCTTGTCAATGCAATAAACTCTGCCGCTTGCGCTGAGTTATGTGGGATACGTGCAGCTTCAACAATCGTGTGCAAAGTTGTAACAGCATATGCCGCAGTCGTATCACCATTCGGAAGCCTGAAACACGAACCATCAACCCATAAAGTACCATCACATTTTGCAAGAGGAGTGTCCTTAAGGTCTATCCTTCCTTTCGTTTCTTCCTCAGTCGTAAGGAAACAATCATGCTGTTCGGTATCATCTGTCTCAGTTGAAATCGGCAACAACGTGGCTGGATTCAACGTGTTACATCTCTTTATATGCACATGACTTGCTAGCAAGGTCAATTCGTAACCTGACAACCGAGCACTAGTTAAGTGCTGTGTCTTGGTACGGTTCAACAAGGTATCCACTGCATGTGGAACCATCACAGTCAGTGTATTGTCCATCACCAAACCGGCAGACTGTCGGATTGAAACAGCCGCTGCCGCTGTAGCTCTCAAACAACTCGGCAACGCTCTAGCTACCGGATCCAAAGTCGACGAAAAATAAGCACATGGACGTTGCTTATCGCCAAACTGTTGAGTCAAAACTGACAATGCACATCCCTCTCTCTCGTGGACGTATAATGTGAAAGGCTTACTGTAATCGGGAGTACCCAACACAGGAGCCGAACACAGCGCATCACGCAATTCTGAAAAACTCTTCTGACATTCGTCAGTCCAAGGAATAGGATTCGGAGTATCCTTAACAGTAAGAGCTATCAAAGGCTTCGCAAGCAACGAAAAATTAGGAATCCACTGTCTACAGTATGATGTAATTCCCAGAAACGCACGCACTTCTCTCTGTGTCGTAGGCACACTCATTTTCGCAATCGCTTGAATTCTTTATGGGGTCAATCTTCTTCCCTCCTTCGATAAGAGGTGACCTAAGTAGGTAACTTCTTGTCGACAATACTGCAACTTCGAAAGAGAAACCTTATGATGAAAGTCAGACAAGTGACGTAACAACGACAGAGTAGCCTCTCTACAAATCTCCTCATTGTCAGCAGCAACTAACAGATCGTCAACATACTGAATAAGAGCAGCGCCATCAGGTAAAACCAACAAATCAAGTTGTGTCTTCAAAGCTTGGCTATAGATCGATGGACTCTCACAATAGCCTTGAGGAGCGCGTTTAAACCGGAAACTTCGGCCTCCTAAAGAGAAGCCAAAGATATCTCTACTCTCCACGGCAATCGGGAGGCTGAAGAAAGCATTCTTCAAATCAATCACCGAAAACCACGTGGCTGTAGCCGGAATCAAAGTCAGCAAAGCGGTGATATCAGGCACAACAGGAAATTGCGGAACAACGATCTTATTTACCTCGCGAAGAACGATCACAAACCTATATACAGGAGGCTGTGAAGAATCGGTTCTTTTCAGAACAGGCAAAACCGGACTATTGCACACATTACCTCTCATTTCCTCAATTACACCTTTCTCAATAAGATCATAGATGATCGCCAAAAGTGCTCTTTCACCATCACTTGAGATGCGATACTGTGGAATGCGTGGCAATCTAGCATTCACCTTCAACGTCACAACATATGGCGGAATCTCCAAAAGACCCACATCATTAGGACCAGTAGCCCAAAGAGAATCAGGGAGAGAAGACAACTCAGCTGGAAGTCGATCTTTAGACAAATACATCGGGGAGATCACTCTCTTTCCCAATGTAAGCTGTCCTCCTGAAGGAGAACAATAAAGCGTCGCACACAATCTCTTCAACAAGTCCAATCCCAACAAGTTCTCACCACAACCTGTCGTCAGAATGAGGGGTGCTTTCAATTCACAAGGTCCAACAGAAAGAGACAAAGGGCTAGAAATCGGATTACTAACCGGGGCACCAGAAAAACCTACTGAAACATTCGTTAAGCCAGACAAAGGTGCGCCAGGGAGTTTAGAGTGCATGATAGAACTCTTCGCAGCACCAGTATCCAACAGAAAAGGCTCTGACACACCTGATGCAATCACTTTAACATAAGGTCCACTCTGGTCCACTGGAACTGAAACAACTCCCTCTCTTTGTCTGTGGCTGTCCTAGCAATCATTACCTTCCATATTCTCACCTTCAACGTAATAATCGTCCGCATAATACTGAGCCGTCCTACCAGACGCACTATTCTGCTGATCAAAACAATTCATCGAATTCTGTGGAGGCAAGGAACGCGCAATCTGGGACATACCACGTCCTCTACCTCGCGGAGCTTGTTGAACACCTCGACCTCTCACACCAGAAGCACCATTCGTGCGTTGTAGCAGAATCGGACAACTATTCTTGAAGTGACCCTCTTCTTTGCAATACGCACACTGATTAGGGCCTACAGAAAAACGCTGTTGAGAAGACTCGAACCTCTGCGAGTTTCTCTTATATTGTTCAGGTTGCTGATAATCACGCTGGGTATTGCGAGGCGGATATGCTTGCTGCAAAAGAACCTTAGTCTTCAATTCTTTAGTCTTTTTATCCGCTTTCTCTATCTCATTCTTATTTCTATTTTCATAGTACTGGGCAGTAGCCAGTATCTGGGCTGATGAAGAAACAGCCCAAGCACTCTCAGAATCCTTCAACCTATTACACAACTCGGGAAACAAATTATGCACAAACTTGTCAACGAACAACCGTTGACCACCTTCTGTACTCATGTCCTGACCACTGTGGTCTACAAATGTCTCTTCAAATCTAGTGAAAAAGTCGGACACAGTTTTGTCTTTCTTCTGCTTGCATGCAGACAACTTGTCCCAATTGACACGCATAGCAGGCATCAAGGTTTTCATATAATCAATAATTCTGCCAGGGAGGTCAACAATCACAGCCTCGGGTTTAGCACCACCTACCTGTCTTTCATCTGCAGTTCTAAGATTATTCCATGTATCACCCAATTCCTGCGCATGATCCGTATGACGAATCTTACCCCATATAGGCTGTGCATCAACATTCCCAAATAACATATCTATATCAGCCAAATTCATAATACATGAACTCACAGTTTGAGATAGCTGCTTATAAAACCCCGTAGGATTTTTACGTGGATCAGGCAGAGTCTGCTTTAGAGCTAGGACTTCGGCACGCTTCCATGGAACATGTACCCAAACGCGCTGGAAATGTGGCAGAACAGGTGGATTAGCTTGCGCATCACCAGGTCTCCAAACGGGAGGAACCTCACGCATTGGATATTGACGCGCCTTTCTCCTAACTGAAGAATCAGGCTGAAATAGTGACCTAGAAGGAGACTCACTCCTAAACGACAACAATGTCGCGACTGCTCTTTCAACATCAAAACCCACTATAGTTCCTTTCGCAAACTCGGACTGCACACGGAACAACTCAGGCGGAGTCTGTCCTACCGCACTATGTTCCCATTGTTCACGAGGAAAGAACACATCATATCAAATACATATCTTTGTGTCGGTGCTTCCCATTGATGGAAAACATCCATAACACCCTCAAGATCATAGTACGAAGGATATGTAACCCATTTACGCGCCAAGTGATCCAGCACTGTCCGTTCATCAGGACCAGGCAATTGACTACGCAATTGCTTACGCTCTACAACAGGAGACACACCCAATGAACCCATCAGAGGAGCAAAGAGACTAGCAACTGCATCAGTTATTCTCCGTCGAGCAGAAGGAAAGGGTGACAAAAGAACAGGAGACAAAGCGGAATGAGAAGGAACCGAAATCGGAACAGTAACCGAAGGAACAGACAACACAGGTATAGGAGTAGCAGACAAAGGAGGTAGCAAAGCAGTAGTAACCAGTGGAAGAAGAGCTTGCTGTTGAGGAACTACTGGATCTAAAACAACCGGAGGTTGCGCAACTACAAGTAGCGGAGGTGCGGTAGCACTCTGAACATAAGGGGGTGGCGAACTTAGTAGATGCGACATTAAAGGATCTTCCACAAGATCTTTCATTTTTTCTTGCTGTTGAGGCGGCAAAACTGGATAACATTTGTCTACCGCTAATTTACGTCGCCTAAGCATCTGTTCGCTTTCTTGTTCTTCCTCATTATCCCTAAACTGTATAGCAGCTTGCACCATTGACATACCTCGTGCACGCTTATTTCGTTTCGCTAACTTAATTTCCTTCTGTTTGGCTTCCTTTCGCCAAAGGCGGAAAGAGTCAAACATTGCCGGCCGGGCTTTCTTTTTGAAGAGTCTGACTTCTAAATTATCTAAAATCTCTGTGTCATAACTACCATATTGGGGACATTTTAGGACACCATCCTTCCTAGTATACCTAATCCATACATCATTATACATAATGGGGCCCACGCCATGTTTTAAATAGAGCTCATAGGTCGGAGTTCCAATCGGAGGCACCGGACACGAGTCCTCCAATCGGGAATCCCTATTACAACCACAACAAAATATCTTTCCAAGTCTGCTAAGACCAGGCATCTTCGCTCACTAGTCTAGCTTCAAACTTCAAGGGAATATCAAAACGATAGCCTCGTGAATACACAAGTCCCTCGGCTTTGGGGCCTGCAGGTACCAAATCAAAGCGATCCCGAAGGATACCAAAACAAACTAAGGACTGGGAGACGCTCCACGCATACTTAACTGAAATATCGATGACGTCGCCAGAAGACCCGTCTATCGTCTCGCTTTACAAATCATCAAAGGGCTCCAAGACAGGGCGACAGTCAGGGCAGCAGTCCTTCGCAGCCGTCGGAAAGTGGGGAACTTCGCAGCAAAGACTTTCGGACCACAACGACATACAGGGGTCGATGAAGTGGTAGGCCTCCCTCCAGAATTTTCACACAAAGCTCCTCACGATCTTCAGGCTTGGACCGGTACCGCTGAAGTCGCTCCAGAGTTGGGCGCCAACTGAAGAACCGGGATTTAAACCCAGCGGCGCAGGGGACACGCCCGAAGTCTTCGGGTTCACCTGTCTTAGAGTACAGAGACACACGATTCTTCTTGGTGACGCCAAAGATCAATTTTATTAGCTGCAGCCAGTAACAGAGGTCCTAGAAGTACAACACGGTGTATGTTCTCAGGAGACTGCTCAAATTCATAGGGCGGAGCATCGTCTTTTATGCCAAAAATCACGTTACTGGCTAGCATCAATTACTTACAAATTGACCAATCAAAGGATGACATTACCGGAGTATCACATAACGACAAGCCCACTTTCAGTTGTGCAGCCCCCAAAAATGACAAGGCAAAATCCAGCATTCTTACTCTAACAGGCCGGACGGGCCCACCATAAAAAACCTCAACCTAAATCAATAATTAGGCCATAAAGAAGGAAACAGAAACAGATGAGGAGCAAGATAGAGGGGTGTGTGCGTGTGTCATAAAATCAGCAATGTCCTGCTCCCTGATCTCTATCTGACCACCTGCTTGACAAGGAGGAGGCTCAACAGTTTAGCCTCCGGCAGCAGGGTCAGTTCGCTCAGGTCAAACAGAAGTCAGCAGGAATTCATGCTAAGGTGTATGTGTCCCTAGAGACCCGTTTGGCCACGGTCATGCTGTAGTCATCAGCCTATGTGAGGGCAACCACAAAATGGCTGCTATGCGCAAAATGAAACCCAAGGGTTCAGACTAGATCGTAAAATACATAGTGAATCCATCGGTGTGACATGATGAAAACACTCATGCATACCGCACTCATCGTTTGCGGTGCGCTGATGCCAAAATCGTCACGATTCGACAATCTTATTTGAACGGGTTCAGGATTCACGGAACCTCACCCCTTTGACACTTAGTGAGATATGTTTGCTGGGTTCACACTGCTTTGTTTTCTGCTTCACACTTCTCAAAGACCCGACCAAAACCAGCCCCTTTAGCTAACAAACACAAATCTAGTCTACATAAAAAATGACTCAATGTTTCTCTTGTTGTTCATCAACAGCATTGCACTACAGGTCCATCTATCGCATTTGAGTCGGGACTCAGTTTGTACGGAGTTGGACAAGTCTGTTACTCTGAGTCAGGAGGATGATGGAAGGACTCACGGCGTGACTACTTCAACAACTGCCACCAGAAGAAGGAAGTTATCAACTACAAAACATTTGTTGATAACTCTAAGAGGCCTACTCAATTCTGTGGAGTGGTGGTGAAAGAGGTGCATTGATTTTACTTGATTTGGTAAATGCAATGATGCTGAGTGTGTGTGCTGGCTGGCTCACATTTGAAGCTATGTGGTAGTTGGCCTGTTGTTGTAGGTAACCGGAGACAGACATGTGGTGATAATCACATTCTGCACGTTATAGACTACATATTATTATTATGATGATCATCATGACAGTTGCGAGTTTGATCAGCCCAAAACATGCAGCCACTTGTCTGTGATTGTTAATTGTTTTAATTACTCTCACCGAATTGATCGCAAATCAGTCATAAAATGAATGATTACAAAAAGGACTATTCGTCTTTCTTGTGCTGCCTCTGATTCTTCTTGGTGCATTCATTATGAAGTGTAACTTTTGTCCTTCTCCTTGATTCTACAATATCATTTGTTTTACAATCTGCAGACCTTCACCCCTCCTGCACAAAAAGGCAAAAGCACCATAACACTCACGCTTACCGTATCATACTGCAATAACAAGGTACTTAAGATTGACGGACAATTCAAGAAGAATGCAGATGCACCCCCTAAATTGGCAACACAGTATAATTTTATTTATTTTATTTTTAATGTTTTATAGAGCGTGAACATGACCCGTGAGGGTATCAGAGCGCTTTACATGGTTAACAAGGGGGAAATAAAAAAAATAATATTTTTTTAGAACTGTGTTTTGTTCACCTCAATCCTACATATTTTGTATTTACTATTTTTGAAACCTAGGTGACAGAACATTTAGATATATAATAATATAATTGGGTCTCTCTGGTGCTGACGGACTGTTTGGGTTGCACTGCATTTAATTTAATTGTGTCATAATCATTTCTTCCTTTTCTTTTCCTCCCACAACAGATTGATGATGATTGGCTGCTCATTGCCCAGATACATTTTGTCTTTGTGTAGTGTTTATCTTTGTCACACCTTTCCTTAAATCCCCTTTCCCATCCATTCATAAGACCCCTAATCCTCTTCCCCCAGGTTGTGTGATTTGTTGAGGTGTGACTTTATAATTTACACTATTAATTGATCACACATGGTGGGGAATGTGGTTAAAGCAACACCAGATCAGTGCAGGATCTTCACTTCTAATTTTATTACCAAAACAATAGCCCACACTGGCCCCATTTACTCACCCACGCATAAACGTGATAGACATTTTAGCAATAGAAGAGCATCATTCGTTAGCATCATCATTCTGGCATTGTGTTGCATAAACGCTTAACCTTGATTCGAGTATTTACTACTTTAGTTTGAATTAGAATACTAGCTCACCATTGCTCTGAATAATTTTTTTAATTTAGTAAGGCATGTTATATTGTTACTATCAGGTATTCTTTGATGCATAGTAGTCTGGTCTTAATTGTTTGTAAAGCTATGATATAATAATATATATAACCCACTAACAAAGTTTTTATTTAAATTTAGTTACTTGCGATGAATAATCTTTCAGATGAATCCCACAGTTGGAGTTCACAAAGGTGGGACTGGGACCTTGCTTCTCCTTCACTCTTATTGCCCTAGCCACTACCACCACTATGGCACCTTGGGAAACTATGCAGCTCTCGCTTCATCTATTCAGGTAAGATAACTATGGAACTTTGTTGTTGTAAGCAATATAGGTAATGGAAAGTGGAAAGTTGGATCCGCCCCACCTCCCCTTATTGGTTAATATAGTTGTAGGCTGCAGAGACTAAGAGCATAGTAGTAGGACAAGGGCACCACATAACTAATTGTTATCTGCGGTGAGCTGAATTTAAAAACAGACTGCTGCTGAGATAAAAGGCAGCACTGTAAAGTAAATCACCCCAAATTTTTTTGAAGCATAACAATATTTATTACCCTAAGTACAACAAGAATATTATATAAACTCACCCCTTCAACCTTAAACTGCTTCTCCCCTCGCTCAAACAATTCTCCCCTTCGCCAACCAATGCCCAAAATGACTGAAAAATGTAAAACTAAAGTCCAAACTGTCCCAGTCCCAACTCCCATTCCACCCACAACAAGTCCCACTCAGCAAAACAAAGGTTCAAAAAGGGGCAGAAGAGGCCACTAACGGCAGGCCAGGAGCTTTTTAGGGTGCCCCTTCATCTTGATTTACCTGGCTTCCATGTGGTCCAGCCTGAGTATAATGTGGCGTAAATTGAGGGACAGAGGGAGTGGTGAAACTCAGGTAGGTGGCTGCCTGCGGACTATGGCACCGGTATTGAGAGGCTAGAGGCTCTGGTGGCTGGCTGGGGCCCTTGGCGCCAGCCTCCCCTTCCTCCTGGGCCACTAGCCATCAGTACGCATCACGTATCGCCTCCAGCTTCTGCTGCCGCAGCCAGGCTGCTACATCCTGCAAGCTGGATGACCAGCAGGATTAGCTAGAAACAAAAAAGAGAAATAATAAACAATGTTCTGTGCAAAACACTTGTTTAAAATGATGTAGTGTGTGGCACAGTAGCAGTAAATTGGTAGTCCCCTAGGGCCATTCGATTTGATGTGATTAGAGTGACAGTCATTACCCTCACATGCCTGACATAAAACTTAAGGCAAATGGCAAATGCACTAACTGTCTGAAAGGAATTAAGACAGAATATGAACACAGACCACACCTGTTATTTTTCTTTCTTTTCAAGGATTTCCTAATTAAAAAAACTAAACAGACACTTTGTGTGAAAAAGGAAAATCAATTACCTCTCATTAATTAGTAAGGCATTATGCACTATAGAGTACAAGTATACTCTCTCTGGTTCTAAATTAATGGAGGCATGCTAGCTCAGCTGGCACCCTAATCCTACTCATTACTAGTCATAATTTTCTACTCTCTGCAGTCTGCAGCTGGGGCAGCTGTAATAGACAATTATCTTATTCCAATGGCCCTGCTCTCCTCTAAAATGCCTTTCAATCTTAACCTGACTACAAGGCAGGTGAATATTGATACATGTGACATCACATATCAATTATGCGGACATCCTGTCCGGCATAGGTAGAAAGTGGGAAAAGCAATGCACTACAGTACAGGGAAAGGAGTAAGGAACAGGATATAGGTTGTATCTGACCCGTTCGGCAAAGACTATCCCATCTGCAAAAGTCAAGGTAGTTACTTAGTTCCACTTTACTCTCTGGCCTCACCCTCTCCACCTCACTTTATAATTTAATTTTCTAACAAATATATTTGCTTGGCAGTAAGGAAAGGAAACTTAATCATCATCACGTGCCTTAGCTTTGGCAACTGTGTCACTTTGGTTGAAAATGTTGAAAGGAAAGAATTTGAACAGGCGTAAATCCATTATGGAAGCAAGGATGAAACATATCACTTGGCTAGAAAAATGTGGCACATCCAAAGAATAGGTTTTGCAAATTTTTTGGAAGTCAGGGACAGAACTTAAGAAAGAATAAAGGAGTGAAGTAGTAGGAAGTGGCTGAATGGGCACTGGGAGGAAAGGGAAACACACCGTCTTTTCACATTGCCATGCATTGAAAACTTTGTAAATACCACATGAACTCAAGTAAATGCATGCTGCACGGCCAACACTGCAAGTGACAAAATTGCAGCAGTTAGGTCATCATGGGTAGCACTGGCAAAATGCCATGGGTAGGGAGGGAGGTGATGATTGATGATGGGTGGAACCGCATGTTGTGAAAACTCCCAGTTATGCAGGAAAGATAAATCTGTTGCGGACAACTTTCTAGTCCCACTATATGGGTAGATGATGGTATTATAAATTCAATAGAGATTACTGGTATATATCCTTAACGTCATAGAGGGCATGGATTAGCAATGTAAATGTACTCTGTGAAATTATTTTTTGTGCGTAAGAACACCATTGAATCTATGAATGGGATGTCTATTGAACATTTGCAGCCGATGCAGGTAAGAGCTGTGGGGTGGGCGTGAAGGAAGCACATAGACGACAGAATAGGGAAAATATATATTTTTTAAAATAAAACCACTTACCTTACGCTTGCCGCACCGCTGACTCAGCAATGCGGCTAGCGTATGGTAGGGGGTTTATTTTTTATTTTATATTTCGTCGTCTGTCTACTTCGACCCCACCCCACCCCACCATCCCACCGCTCTTACCTGCATCGGCCGCGACTGATATTCAATACAAAAAAATAATAAAAATAGAATAAAAAGAATTCAAAGTAATTCCAACAATTTTTCAGTGCACGCATGACTACAAATATAAAAAATCGATCACATAATGTATACCTTCATTAAGTTTTGCAAAGATTGTATTTTGTATGTGTTGGACCCAGGCCCCCACTTGCACGGAGGTCGTACTCCTTAATGAGTTTTTTTTGGAATTGTAAGGCACACCATGGAAAAACGCTTCATATTCTTCGGATCATGAAGCAGTTTTATTCATTTTCTCTGATAACATTAATCTTGTCCCGTTGTAGATGTGCCTGGAGAAAAGGCTCTGGCGCAGGGTTGAATACCCCAAACCTACCTAATGATGGAGAAATGAGGTTTATTTGGCTGCTTGCAATATCCACCGTGGCCAAAAGCCTTAACCTGCAGCCCTGGAACTCGGACTGTGACAGCAAACATTGATTTGTTGCCATTGAACGTACTTGGATGGAAGCAGAGCATTCTCAAAGTAAACTTCATTTAACTGAATTTCGTATTAAGTTTTGTTAGGGGAAGATTCTGTGCTCTGTGCTTTCCAAGGTCCTTCTAGGGAACCGAATATCTTGTGATTTGTAATGACGTTGTTAATTAGCCTTAACTAGATGCTGGTAAAATGTACTGAGTGTGTGCGAGAGTGAGTGCACGAGCGTAATTGTATGCATTTTTCCATCCCCAATAATTATGGTTCGTGCATTCAGGTATGTGTGTGGCAGGGTCAGTGTTACAGAACTGACTCTTGTTATGCTAGAGATGCATTATTCATAGCATTTTGGCACAGTTCAACTAATCTGAACAAAATAATTTTATAGGTATGTATATATACATATGTGTGTGTGCGTGTGTGTGTGTGCGTATGCTCAGACCTAAAAGGTTTGGAATACACAGATCTAAAGGGTGTACCTTTATAGGAGGCGCCCCTAAAACGTGTGCCAAGTATTCAAATTTGGTCATGATAGCCCAGCACTGCTGAACAGATCAAACCCAAACTTTGCATAAAGAAATATGGCGCTGCTTTCTTCATGCAGCGGTCTTCAAAATGCAAATGGATTTGCAAGCTAGATTTTTTAATGTAAACCCAGTATTCTCATGAAGGCCAAAAAAGCCAGGATGAACACTTATGAGTGGGGATCCGGTATTGGGATCCCTTAGCATAATTAGACCCTCCTTCTGTTCTATTCTATTCTATAAGGATTTCTAGAGCGCATGAATACTCAAAGGCTTCCCAGCGCTAGCCTTGCGGTATGGTATTATTGACACCTAAGCTTCACTAAGCCCAGACTTAGGTAGAGATTAAGCAGGATAGATCCATGCTTTTAATTAGTTCCTCAACACAAGTTTGTTATAAAACAGATGCAGGTTTCGAGGCATTGAGTTTCACAGTTTGGGGATTAGATGGCAGAAAGAGTGTCCACCCCAATGTGTCCTATGTATTTGGGGTGCTTTCTTAAGTCAGGCATTGATTGACTTCAGTGCCCTGCTTGGTATATAGGGCACCATAATAACCCGCAACAGAGAGGGGCCTTTCATGTGAAGTCCTCTATGTACTAGGCATAAAGGCTTGAACTTCACCTGCTGCTCAACGAAAGCCAGTAAAGGGAGACCAAGGTATTCTTAGCAGAGATATGTTTTGGAACATTAAGCAGAAGCCAATCTGCCATGTTTTGAACTACTTGTAGCCTTTTTGTCACATACCGTGGGGAGCCCAGGTATGGGGCGTTCCAATAGTCCAGATGTGATAGCACTTAGGCTTGGATAACAATCTTTTTGGAAGGAAGGGGAAGCAAATATAAGATTTGTCAGAGAGTTGTAAGGATGCCATAACAGCTGGTGACAAGTTTCTTGGCTTGTGCTTCCATTGAAAGAGATTTGTCAAGCCACATCCCCAAACTTTCAATGTGGGTATTAGGAGCTGGTGCAGTGCTTAGACAGACAGGCCACCCCAGCGTCAACTGACAGTTTCGGTTATTGCCCAATACCATAATCTCCGTCTTCTCCCCATTGAGCTTGAGGCAGCAGCTTGCCATCCAGCTAGTTAGCTTTTCCAAACAGGAAGCCAGTTGCTGAGGCTGTGATCCCTGCCTAGGTGTGAGTGTGATGACCAACTGTGTGTTGTCTGCGTAGGAGACAATTGACAGCCCGAAATCAAGGACAATATCAGTGATCGGGCACATGGAGAGGCAAAAAAGTGTGGGACTGAATGCGGATCCCTGTGGCATTCTGCACTTCAGGGGGAAGATGTCTGAGTAATAGGTTTTTTCACAAACCTGAAATGTCATGTGCTTGAGAAAGAAGTGAGCCAATTTAGAGCCTTATCTTTTATTCCGGTTTCACTAATTATTTGGGTAAGTATTCCATGGTCGACTGTGTCGAAAGCCGCACTCAGGTTGAGGAAGATGATAGTAGTGGACCCTCCCTGGTCCAACGGCATCTTGTGCTCCTCTTAGACTGCCAGGAGTACGGTTTCAATGCTGTGTTGTTGGCGGAACTCTGTCTAAGTGGAATGTAGGAGAGTATTCTCCTCCAGGAATAGGGATCATGTTTTTCTAGAATCTTGCCCACTGCCAGAAGTAGGGATATAGGCCTGTATTCCCAGGACATGAGAGGCCAATAGTGTATTTTTTTAATAATGGTTTTACAGCGGCCTGTTTACATGCTGAGGGAACTACTCCAGTAGACAGTAAAAGGCTAAAAAGATCCAGTAGAACTGGAAAAATACATTCTGCTCCTTGAAGGAGTATGTGGGGGGCCAGGGCCCAGGGGGGACCAGTACTTCACTTTACTAAAATGTTTTGGGTGTAGTTCGATGAGTAATGGCATGGATAGGAAAACCGTAGATGCGCCCACTGTCTTTCCCCTTGTGGTGGGGTTAGGTGTACTATTCATACTTTGTAAGGAGGAATAAATGTCGGGGATTTGTATTTTTAAAACAGTGCCAGGTCATAGCAACGTGCTACCGTAGGTTCTGGACATTTACTGTCTGACTTTGATGTAGTTAATGATTTGACAATTTGGAATCGTTCCCTCAGATGAGTTAGATGCCCTGTCGATCAAGGATTCAAAGTAGGATGCTTGGGCAGATATGATTTCTAGGTGAAAGCTTCTAATGGCCAGTCAGTAGAGTTTATCCTCCTGTTCTTCATATGACTATCTTCAATTTCGTTTTAACCCTTAAATTCTTATTTAGGATTAGTAGGTGCTGGGTGAATCAGGGCGAGATTTTGCCCTAATAGTTTAGTTTAACAGTTTTTACTGAGATTACCTAATCTAAAGATTGTTTGTCCCAATCTACAAATTTGTCGCCTGCCCTGGATGGATGATTCTGTAATGAAGGTTTGGAGGCGTCGAGTATGGAGTTCCATTCCTCCTTCTTGATTTTAGACCATCTATTGTCATTTATAGTCAGTGGTAAGGAGTCCAGTAATGGGGATTCTCCATAAAAGATCATTGGTATAAGGTAGTGGGCTGACCACAGCATGAGTACAGGATCATTGATCTTAAGAATGGGGTCATTGCTAAATACAGGGTGAATAAAATGCCCTTTCTCGTGGGTATTCTTTGAGTTAGCTGTAATGATCCAAGATCCTGTAGTATTCTTGATGGGAGAGGGTGATTGGTGTGTTCAAAGTGAACATTAAAGTCTCCGAGCAGAGTCACTGTAGGCCCAGTAGTGTATAGGTTATCGCGGGTGTGCCATCCTGGGGTCTACACCATGAAGGTGAGTCTCTTGTAAAAAGACTATGTCGGGATCATGGAGGAGGATGTAATCCCAGACTTGGTTGAACTTGTTGGGGGAGTTAAAGCCACAGGCAATCAGAGAGAGTACTTTAAGACCCTCGTCTATGAAAGGGTGGTTTGAGAGTAGCAGTCATCCCAAATATGTCTACGGATCACCCCTGAAGAGAATTCACCCCGCCCTGGTAGTACGTCATGGAGGAAAACCTCCAGTGTAATCCGTCCTCACTCATCACAGTGTTCACAGTAGTGCTGGGAACTGTAGAGGAAAAACATCAGAACAAACCAAATAACAATTGTGTACCAACAGGGCCCAACTTGTGCGTCTGCTTCCCATTGAGTCCGGAACCAAGGTGCCTGTCTCTCTCCAGAGGAGTCACCCTCAAGGGATGCATGATGTGTGGGGGGGGCGCCAATGGAGAGGTAGTTTAAGGGCAGGAGATTATCTGAATACCACCCCGGCCCCACGTTCACCACCAACATCTCAAGCACCTGGTGTCGGCCAGATGTCTTTCCAGTTCTCATATCGAGAGTGACCCCAGCCATTGCAAAGACACCTCAGCTAAACAGATCCAGTAGCAGAGGGCGCTGGCGAAGCTTCCTTGTCCATGCTCCGGAGGTGCTGGACAATATCCAGCTTAATTTCCAGACAGCTGCCTAGGCAGCGGGAGGTCCCCATGGTCCAGATAGGCTTCAATGTCTCCCCCCAGTGCCCGCTGGGTAGGAGGTCCATCTCCATCATGGGAAGACATTCCCAGTAGCCACCTCGCCTCCACTAGAGAGTGCATAGATCACCACTTGTCTTCCCAGGTAAATAGCAGAGCGAAGGGGTGTCCCCATTGATACCTGATGTCTATGGCACGCAGTTTGTCTGTAATCGGTTTGAATTCCCGTCTGCATCACAAGGTTGTAGGTGAGAGGGGATCACATCTGGTTGCTTCGGATCTGAGCCCACCCGATGTGCTCTGTCCATGACAAGAGGTGATGCATCGGTGTCTCCCCAAATGCCATTATGTCAGTGCCCTCTTGTCCTTTCGGCACTCCCTGAATATGGATATTGTTCCAGTAACTGTGATTTTTTGGGTCTTCTTGCCTTAAGATCAATGTGTGGTTCTTCCAGGGCTGCAACGCATCACAAGAGCATCTCCTGGTCCTCTAACATGGCGTACACCTTGTGCTTTAATTCATCGACTCGCTCCCCTATGTCTGATAATTCCTTCTTGGGGTGTCTGATGCATGCCGTAAAGCTTGCCCTATGTGAGCCAATCTCTGATCTGATTTCTTGTAGGAAGTGAATCATCTAGTCTGTGTTATGGAAGCTGTGGTGGGGGACTTTTCAAGCTCATCTTGAGTTCCAAGGGGCTTATCCATCTCTTCAGGCACCGCTTTATGCCGGAAGGAAGTCACCAGAGTCTTCTTAGTGGATTTGTTGGCATGTGGCATATCAGCAAAAGGTCATCAGCCAACTAGTAAGGGGGGTCGTCTAAGAGAGAGCCTGCTGTGTCATGCTCCCCAAGGCCGGTAGTGATTGTGTCTCCGATTTTAGAGTCACTGGGGAGACTGCACCACAGCCAAAGCCCGGCAAGCAGGAGAGCGCGCAATTTCGGGCCGGGGCTCACCGAGCAAAGCAAGAGTAGTTGTTGTCCTGATCACTAAGCGCGTAAAGTTAGACACACACACTGGTGGCAAAAGTACTGGCACCCCCACTTGTAGCGCCACACTCAAGCTGGATGCACGTTACAGGGCAGCGCAGGGTGGTCCGTGAAAGGGATGAGGCTCTCTTGTGAATGAGGCGCAGACAGTTGTTCAAGGCACCCAGGACTATAATCCTCCAGTCTAATGCCAGGGGTTTCAGGAAAAAATCTCAATAGCTCCAACATGCCACCTCGCAGGGGCATCCGCTCCTTCCAGCTCACAGTCTCAAAGCCCCGCCATCCCTTTGGGGATCATGCGTGCTAGAGACAGCCCCACATGCTCCAGACCAGGGTGTCAGGCCCAGTTCTCCTAGCCAGGTCTGCCGGGCTCCTAAAAGGCAGTCACCCTCGGACAGCATGTCCCCTAGGAGGGCCACAACCAAGTCAGGGACTGTCTATCAGCCCCCGGGGACAGCCAGGCTATAGGGAGTAGTGATGCACAGTATGACTGCGATGTGGCCCACCTAAGGCAGTATTACTGGCTCACACACCCAGTCCCCCTCTCAGATGTGCCCACATATAGCAGCAGGGCATATCCCCCTGTTGATTGCCTGTACTGTCCCTTGCACTGTCCATGGGGTGTTACCAAAGTGATAAGGCTCTCCACACAGGAGACACTCAAGGACGGACTTGCCCCCCGGGAGCACCGCAGCTGGCTCCGTTCACCCACTCCAGCCCAACAGGTGGTTCAGGGAGTGATCTCTGCAGCTGTCAGCCTACTGCAGTCATCGCCAGTGGAGTGTCACTCCTGTACCGCAGAATGCTTCCGCTGGGTCTGTGTCCCTTGGCACAGGCTTAACGTTTCTGCAGGAGTGCCATCAGTGCCGCGGCTCACCCCACAGTTCCCTAGATGGTGGCATCAGCAAGGCTAGGCCGTGACTCGGGTCCTGCGCTTTCCAGCTGTGGCCATCTCGCTGTGACCCTTCAAGTGACTTCATCATTTGGGGAGAGTAACACAGATGTCTCCCTCTGCTGCGCAGCGGTCGGTCCAGCCCCACTGCATTGGATGGAGTTTGGATATTCACAGGGGCCCGAAGAGGCTGAAACTCGCATCTTACTCCATAGCGATTCAGGCCATGCCCCTTTGTTACCTCTTTTATCTTTGATATAATTGGTTCAAGTTAGTACTTTAATTTTTTCTTGTACCTTAGAAGATAAATAGTAATTATGTTTTTTTGTTAGGCGTTTATTTTATATATATTCAATATTCAATAATACTTTATTTCGACCTGTTTCGGCCATAAAAGCAGCATAAAAAACACAGTACATTAAAATACACAATGTAAAAACAGCAATAGTAAAATTCAGAGCTGATAAACCCTAGTTTGTCTAGGCACTGTTTCGAATTATAAAACTCCTTTTTATCCAGAATGCATGAAGATACTTCGAAAGAGCAAACACAATATGACCTGCTGTATTCGATTTGAAGATTCTAAGTGCATCTGCATATTTGCGGAAGCCCAGGTTCCTACAAATCGGTACAATCCAGTACTTCCGGGCTCTACTGTACATAGGACAGAAGAATAAGATGTGACAATCATTCTCTATGTCCGTGCCACAGCCTGGGCATTTGGAAACCCGGGTACTAGACCACTTGTTTGTGAGGCATGCTAGAGGGAGGCAACCAAACCTCCATTGGATATATAGCTTTCTGGCCAGTACAGGGTAAATTACATTCAAATAATCCTCAAAAGAGTATACAATTTTTATCTCTAAGAATGAATTAACCATAGAGCCATTACATGAGTCATGCAACCATGCGCTAGTACATCTAGATCTATAAGACTGGGTAAACAGTTTCCCCGAGATCTCACTACAGGCAATTGCTGGCTGGTGCCACATGTCTGCAAGGCCCATTGTCACTAGTTCGTGTTTGACATAAGAGAGCCAGGGAATCTGCACAGCTTTGCTCAAATTTAGTACTTCCTGAAGTTCAGTTCTGTATTGAATAAGTTCAGGAGTTAGCCATAATCTCCTCCAAAATCTAAGGGGTTTAATAGATAGTTCCTCCTGAATTGGGAATAAACCCAAATCGAGCCTTAAAGGAATAAGAGGAGTGCTTTGTGGAAGTGATAGCAACTGCCTCAAGAATCTATTCTCCGCTTTGGTTATTTCTGGGCTCACAACATGCCCCAATAGTTCCCCACCATACAGTGCCGCTGCTCTTGCCCTAGATTTATAGATTTCAAGCCCTGGGCTTATGGGCCTAAATGTAGAGGCATTATTCATTTTCAATATTCCACCCGCTGTTTGGGTCAGTTTGAGCTGTGATTTTAAGAGATGGGGAGCCCAGGAGAGGTTTTCGCTCAGTGTGACACCCAGATATTGGAAGGTCTGCACTCTCTCTAAAGAGACTGCATCCAAAGTAGGGGGAGGTCTGGTGCGTGGAGAGGGATTAAAAATCATAAATTTAGTTTTGTCTACGTTGATCTGTAGACCATGATCGATACAAAATTTATGAAAACCATCCAGTATGCGCTGTATCCCCATGGGTGACTTAGATAGTAAAAGAGTGTCGTCGGCAAACATTATAGCCGCGACTTTCTTGCCTGCCAACCTAGGTGCGTCGTTGTTTAGTACTGCATCCAGGCAGGATATCAACCCATTCACATATAGGCAAAACAGGGTAGGGGCAAGGACACACCCTTGCCTAACTCCCTTGTTTACCGGAAACCTCGAAGACAAAACTCCTCCCCTCGCACACCTGACCTGTGCAAAATTCTGTGTATGCAATCTCACTAATATTTCCAATAGTGCATTGGGGACTCCCAAGTCCCGGAGAACAGCCCAAAGTTTCCCCCTTGGCACGGTGTCGAATGCTGAACGGAAATCAACAAACACCATATAGAGGCTGCCACCCTATTTTGTGACAGTCTTCCAGTACAACATTACTAAGCGGAAAATCTGATCCGTAGTAGATGTTTTGCTCCTGAACCCAGCCTGGTAAGGTGACAGAATCTCATTCTCATTGATCCACTCTTGCAGACGATCTAGAATAAGTCGTGCAAATATTTTTTGGGGGACATCAATGAGACTGATGGGTCTGTAATTTACTGGGAGCAAGGGTGATCCCTTTTTGAAAATGGGTATAATTTCGGCTCCCAGCCATGAGCCTGGAACTTCTGCACCTCGCAGGATGGTATTAAATAAAGCACACAGGTACGGGGCCCAAATCATTGGTTGTTCCTTAAACATGTCACCGGGAAGTTTATCTATTCCTGGTGCTTTGCCCCACATCAGTTTTCCCAAGGCAATGGTGATATCCTCATGGGTGAATTCCAGAACCTCGTCTTCATCATCTCCAGGTGTGGGTGGTTGTATGGGCAGGAGATCTAAATCGGAAGTTACTGCGTAAAGAGTCTTAAAATGGGATTCCCAAACCCCTGGATCTAGGTTTACTTCAATTGCATTGCGGGGTTCAGCAGACCCTGTATTCACAATTGCCCAAAAGCTCCGCGATTCCTTGTTAGTAAGTGCAGAGGCAAGATTGTGCCAACGCTCCCAATCCCAGGCAATTTTTGCCTGTTCCATTACCTCCTTATAGGAACGTCTAAGAGCACGTATAATTGTGCTATCAGTACCATCCTTAAGTGCATTAAGCAATTTGGTTTTTGACTTCCTACACGCAGCATTATACCAGGAGGAAGGGCGGGGCACCATAGGTTTGTTAGTTGTTGTAATTGGATTAAAAGTATCAGCTAACGTATCCACCAGATCCTGGTGAAGAGTTAGCAAGTTCACAGATGGAACAGGGTACTCTCCTGAAGTCCAAATGTCCATTGCCATAGTGAGGAAGGGGAGAATGGTTGAATATAGGCTGGAAAGTGCATCCCCCTTCTCTCGCAGTTTCGCCCATTTGACACGCCGCCTATTGGTGGATATAACAAGGCCAGGGTCATTAGGCACTTCAGTTGGTCTCTTTGAGACTTGGGGGGATTCCATCTTTAACACCAGGGCGTTATGATCACTATCCGTCCTGAACAATACCTCCAGATCCACAATCTTTGGCGAAAGCCTGGTCTCGACCATGACATAGTCTAGGTGGGATTCATGATCTTTTTTGTTATACGTACACCTAGAAGGGATATCCGAGGATTTCCTGCCGTTAACCGCCCTAACCGAATTATGAAGGGTAAGGGACATAATCTGTGTGGCTAGTGGAGACCAAGCCTTTGCAGGAGCAGAATTGCAGGGAGGGATTCCCCAAAACTCATCCTCTTCCATCAGGGCCCCCTCGTTCACCCCATTTAAGGGCTCATAATGGCAATTGAAGTCGCCTGCAATTATATACTGGATTTCCCGATTCAAGGAATCGAGAAAAACTGATAGTTCCCTAATAGTGTTTGATTCCTTTGCCAATGCGGTAGGACGTGAGTAGACATTAATTAGTGCTAGTTTAAAGGAGGATGGCCATGTCATTAGGACACATAAAATGTCATCTGAGTTGGTCTGAATTGGTTCTGCTTTGCAGCCCAGATGAATACCAACCCACATGGTCAGGCCGCCGGAAGGCCGACCAATGCCTCCCCAACGCGCCAGAATATTAAAAGCCACGAACCCCAATCTATGGGCTCCCTCCCTAGCCCAAGTCTCTTGAAATAAAATCACATCAAAAGTATCTACAAAAGTGCCCCATTCGGGGCACTTAAGCTTAGTACTTAATCCCGCCACGTTCCAGGAAGTTATAGTCATATGCTGAACGTGACTCATGGATGGGGGTGTGAAATCGGGCGGGTGGGATAGACTCTCCAATTGGTTGGGTTCAGTGGGGTAAACGGGAGCAGTACTAGCATTAACTAGTTTTACTGTCAGATGTGGCTCACTAATACTACAGCAGGTTCTCTCTAAAAAGGAACCAGTACTAGTCCCTGCGTGGTAGGAAGAAGGCTCCCAGTTGCAGGAAAGCATGTTACCTTCACGAGTTACCTCTTTCTGATCGGGGACCTGGGTTCCATCTGTTGCCCTAGCCAGTCAGTCAACCTGATCTAAATGGCTGAACCTGTTATAAAGGGGGGTGAGAGGGCGGGGCAGGGTATAAGCATCTCGCCTTGTATTCCCACCACGCCCCCAACGGGAGTAGGGTACTTGGGTCCATTCGTTTTCCAGCCGGATCAGAGATTCGCTAGGGTAAAAAGATGTGAGTGGGCATACTGCAATTTTAGTTTCTGAGCGGGAGGATCCCCACCTGCAGATGTACTCCACTATTCTAGGATCCCTGAAGTTAACTATAACGCAGTCACCTTGGAGAGTTTTGGGGGTGTGTCCTATCCAACCCACCCTTCTGACCATGATAATCTCACTTCTAACGTGAGGGGGCAGGGGCCTATGGGTGCACAGCCATTGCATCGTCTTGTTCTTCAAAGAATTAAAATCCTCCATAGTAGCTCCATTAATTTCAGGAACCCCTGTGAGTATGGCCACATAGGGGCTTGCTTCAGGAGGTAAGTCAATTGTCGTAGTGGGCCCAGGTACCTCTCCCTTTTCTCCCCTCCTTATCGGTCTTCCCCTAAAGCCAGTAGTTCAATGAGGCGTGAAGGCAGCAAAGATGGGTCGGCCAGAGTATCTGGACACACAGCGTCCTCCCAGCAGCGTTTCAGGGCACACAAGAGTTTCTCACACCACGGGTTTTTATCGCCGAGCGGCTCCCGCGAAGCGGGGGCCGTGAGTCGCTGCGATTAACAAGGGGGAGGGCCAGGGAAGAGGACCCAGCTGCGCCGATGTTGCTCCAGGCGCTGGAAAGCTGGTCCTCGCAGTCCCGCCCTCCCTAAAGCCGGTAGTTCAATGAGGCGTGAAGGCAGCAAAGATGGGTCGGCCAGAGTATCTGGACACACAGCGTCCTCCCAGCAGCGTTTCAGGGCACACAAGAGTTTCTCACACCACGGGTTTTTATCGCCGAGCGGCTCCCGCGAAGCGGGGGCCGTGAGTCGCTGCGATTAACAAGGGGGAGGGCCAGGGAAGAGGACCCAGCTGTGCCGATGTTGCTCCAGGTGCTGGAAAGCTGGTCCTTGCAGTCCCGCCCTCCCTAAAGCCGGTAGTTCAATGAGGCGTGAAGGCAGCAAAGATGGGTCGGCCAGAGTATCTGGACACACAGCGTCCTCCCAGCAGCGTTTCAGGGCACACCAAATATATATATATATATCAATCCAAGTTTCTCCTGTAGCGTCCTCAATCATTGAGGGGTGGCGCAAGACCGGCGGAGAGAACCGGTATTCAATATATTCGTAAATCGGAGTTCCACTCACGCACTCAGAGTCTCCTGACACATAAAACCAGGCTTAGTTCAATTCCAATGGGGGTTTATTTCAATCATAAACCCGCCATGACGCGTTTCGCCACCGTAGTGGCTTGTTCACACAGCGTTTGTGAATAAATATAGCCAATACATACATTTTCACAGTACTACTTAATGAACATCGTGAAAGGACTACAACCTGTACAACAAAGGTATCTGCAATATGTGCGCCATTTTGTAAAGTTAGATACCACCCCATACGACATTAGTTCATGGCTGCATCACTTCGATTTATATACACATAGACACTCATATTGGGGGCGAAATAAAGTCTATACATGTGATTTCTTGGCCAGTTACTCATATAACCGAGTGTGCAGTACTTTTGCCTTCGCTGAGGAATACGGTTTAATTCCTATTTTAGTCATTATAACAGTAGTCATTATAACATTGCTGCATCCATTCGGTTCCTATATACCGACACTCTCATGGGTATAGATAGAGTCAGTTGACATGATTTCTTAACGAGTTGCTCGTATTACCGACTATGCATTATTTTCGCATTCGCAAAGGATTATGGTTATCGTAGTGCTTCCCCAATGAGAAATGATAAAGTATGTGGATCGTTTGTGTACATTTACAATATTCTCATTTGCTGTGTAATCGCATAGTGCCTAATTTGCAGATCCCTTGTCGCGTTATGCTTACTAATGTTGCATTATTGCCCTGGTTAGTGGGTTTTTACAAGGTTGCATGATCTTCAATTTGAACTCTATATGAAACATATAAATCCAGGTAAAGCCCACCTTGTTCATATATGTCTATTGATATTGTTGTGATTGTATGGCATCTACATCTTCACCCCCTTTAAATTAACTCATAGTGTTCAAAATTATATACAATACATAATACATGTCACAAAAGTATATATCAGAACAGTGCATAGTAAAATCCTTCTCCTGGTCACTTTTCACTTGAATATGGAGCTGGAATGATCACTCTCTGCTGGCTGCTGTATATACCTATAGATTTAAGGACTTTTAATTCGAGATTTCACAAGTTGTATAAGGGCTTTCTTTGTTTGATAGAGGGCATGCACCAGGATTTATTTCTATTTTTATTCGATTTTTAAAACTTATTGTGGTGGAAGTGGTCTGCAATTTCAGTAGGGGCTTAGTTATTTTTTGCATGTAATTTTCTTATAGGAAAAATGTTGCACAGTTTAGTACATTTGCTCCATGTTTTTTAATAAATGGGCAATATTTTTTTAATTCACTGTGTGGCCTAGCCTGCCAATAGGCCCTCCAGCACATAGGCCCAGTACTAGTCATGAGTGCATGAAACAACTGGTGTCTGTTGAACTGAAACATCATTTTGGCCATGGATGGCATTGGATTACAATACAAAATGTGTTTTTTTGTGGTATTTTGCATTTTTTCCCCTGCAAATAATCTATAGGTGGGGTAATGCTTTTGGAGAATGCGTGTTGTTGGAAACATCTTCAGCCCTGTTAATTTTTATTTTTGGCATTGCTGAATTAACGCTGTGTTCTCTGTGTTACCATGTCTCCTTTGTCTGGCTAGTGTGTGTTTATGTTTGCCGTAGGCCACCGTTTGTCTTTGTTCCCCATGCCATGTGGTCAGGGCCCAATTAGTATAGTCAGTGTCCATAGGCCTGCATGTGTTCTTTGTTTTCCAGGCCCCCTGCTTGTTGTTGTGACAATGTAGCTGGCGGTCATTTTGTGTAGCCAGCCAGTATGCTTTTGCCATAGACCTGCATGTCTTTTTTGTTGTGGCCATGCCTTCTTGCTGGTTGTCGTGACCATGTGGCTTGCGGCCATTTTGTGTAGGCAGCCAGTGTGCTTTTGCCATAGGCCTGCATGTCTTCTCTTTGTTCCCAATGCCTCAGTGTTGTTGTTGGCCATGTGGCACTGGCTGGCAGCCATGTTGTGCATCCAGCCAGTGTTCCCCTTTGCCATAGGCTTGCAAGGATGCTGGTTGAGATAGCAGTTCAATAAATGTTATGCTTGAGGATAATTTCACTTAGTTGTAAAAAAAAGTATTTTAATTTTCTTATCTTAGGTTTTATAATTGTAATTGTTTTAATTTCAATTTTTTTATTGTAATTTCTTTTTATTTTATTTTTTTAATATGTTTCCCCATTTCCCTAACATCTGGCATCATCCCCATGTCTGCTATAGGTACACATCAGCATTCATTGTCTAAGGATTATTCCATTGACACCTGCACCTCCCTGAGTGCCACATCCCAACTTGATGCACATAAAACAAACAGTTACATGTGTATGTTGTTGTTGTTGCTCTTTCTTTTCCTTCCTGAGTGTACACCATGAAAGTTCATGTTGATGTGGTTTTACGAATGTCTACATTGTATTGTTAATTATTCATAATAAATTAAGTAACCACACTAAATGATATTGTTTGTTTGTACTACTAATTGAACTGCAACAATGCCACATTTCACTGATGTTCTTCTTGCTTGTTTTCTTTTAGGTGCACAAGAGACATCACCCACCGTACTGCCAGACAGAAGGCCGGTGCACAATGTGACACTGCCAACTGACAGCTTCAAGATGACCCCAAAGAAAGGTGCTGCCACGAAAGTGGCCAGTTGGGAGGATGAGAAGCCAATTTCCACCAATGGCGTGCTGGCCTGGACCTTTTTTGGCAAACATATGCCTGCCACACCGGCCTCCGGGGGTAAGCTGGGAGCCGCACCTCCGCATCAGCAGACACATCCCAACCTAAGCCCAAGTCACGGAAATGTCGACGAGCAGTGATGTTGAAATGGAGGTATTTCTTTCACAAAGTAGTACCCAATTGATGCAGGAAACTCAGATAAGTGGAAAACAACAGTGACAACCAGCAATAGTAGCTCCTCCCAAAGTAGGAGCAGTTTAGGAGATCGAGCTTCATGCTGAGGAAGTAGAAGAAGCCACTCTATCAGAAGATCCATTGTCTTCCAGATCTCCAGCAAAAAAAAGGAGGGTTAGTCCACCTTCTTCTCCAAGCCCACCTTCTGACGCTGAAGACTCCACTTGGGTCCCACCTCAGTCTAGAATTTGTGGCAGCCATCTGCTCAAAATGGAAGTTTTCCCAGCTGGTCCTATTTTGACAGAGTTGCCGTTCTAGTTCTATATCACGATGTGCTGGAATTGCTTGGCCAAGCATTGCAGCAGAGTGCTGTTCACACTATACGCCTGGTTGCCAAGCCACTGATTACATGTGCATCATTGCACACTGGATCTCTTTTGTGGGAGTTAGAGTAATGATATCTACAGGTATTGACACTGCTGAAGTTTTTAATGGTGCTTGGAAGCATGCAACAGTGCCATGTTCGCAAAGGAGAAATTCAAGACTGCTGCAAACATCTTGGAAGACTTTAACAACAAGGTCTGCAACCAAGTGGGCTTAAAATTGGATTTGTTGCCTCAGACAATGGCAGTATTATAGTTAAGGCCATTGCAGATGGTGGCTTTTTCTGGGTCCTTTGTTTGTCACACTGCATCAACATCATTGTACAGGACTTTCTAAAAAAAGAAGACAGAGTCAGCAACTTACTGTCCACCTTCAGAAGAATCTGTACTCATTTCAGATATTCTTTTGAAGCCTGGAAGCAGCTGAGGGTCATTTAGGGTGATAATAGAATGCAAGTTAAAGCACCCATACAGGAGGTGCCAACACATTGGAACTCAACTTATTACATGTTGCAACATCTGTTTGAGCAGTACAGACCGATCAATGAATATGTCATTCAAAGAGGGGATGTAACTGTGAAAGGCATGATCATTGAGATGGCCCAATGGGGCCTAGTCAAATGCCTGACAGAGATGCTGCTTCCTTTTGAGGTTTTCACACAGGAAGTCAGCAAGAAGGACACTAATATGGGCCAACCTATCCTGTTTTTGTATTTCCTGCAGGAACAGCTAAAGGAGGTGTTTGAAATGCACACAGGTGTGGACAAAAAGAAAGATGCGCATTAGTTGGTGAAGAGCTTAATCCCTTCCTTATCTGTAAATACAAGGGTGCAAAGAGGCATTGTGTCATCCAAACATTACGTCTGTGCCACAGTTCTTGATCCATGGTACAAACAATTACTGGCCACTCTCATTCCTTTTATCAGACAGGGATGTTTCAAACTACAAGACGTGGATTGTCAAGCAAGCGAGTGACCTAGAAAACAAACAGATGGGAATTAGAGGCCCACTCCACAAGGGCACAAGTTCTACTGTGCAGGCTTCAACATTAGAGCCCGAGGGCAGTGCTATTGGCTTACGGCAGCCAAAACCATTCAAAAGAACACCGGCAACAAAAGAAAAAGGAGCATCAGCCCCAAAATCTGCCTATGATTGGTTTGTGAAGGCAGGGCTTACATCCAGTGCAGAGGTGAAGGCAAAAGAGGTCGAGAAAGATGGAGCATCAATGACTATTGAGAGGATGGTCCAGGCCTATCTCGATGACCCAACAGAGGTCTATTTTGATCAAAACCCATTGTTGTAATGGTATGGAGAGAGGCGCCAATGGCCAGCGCTCAGCAGGCTTGCAATAAACTATCTGGCTTGCCCAATAGCCAGTGTGTCCTCTGACCATGTGTGCATGCTGGCACAGTTGTCACAGTGAGAAGGACCAGTCTCTCACCCTAAAACGTGGAGAGATTAAACATGATCAAAATGAATCAACACTTTATACAACCAAATTGTACCATACCTGATGCATGACAGGAGGAGGATGGGGGTGATTGGTCTGATTCAGGTCATAGTAGTAGTGTTAGCTGACTGAGTTTGAGAACAAACTCAATTTCCCCGACTACTATGCCTGGGCCATCAACCATAAAACTTTTTATTTCTGTCGCCGAAAGGCTTTGACAAAAAATAGATATAGCTAAGAAATATTATTTTATTGTTTGTTTGTGTCTCACTGACTAAAGCAGCCCCACCATTTTAGGCACATTTTGTTGCTGGATTGAAGTTGGACCACTGTGCAGTGAAGAAGCCTCCCCCCATTCCCCTCAAGGACATTGGAGAGATAAATTTGTGCCTGGTTTGTGCCTACCTCCATCCCGGGCCTATCTATCCTTTCTTTATTCCACTAGCCACACTGCCCCGCATTATTTAATTTACAAATCTGGCCAATGTGTGTTTCGTGAAACAATGGATTCGCAATGTAACAGCCTCACTGCCCCTGAATTAGAACAGGTAAATGGCATGCACGCACCAAAGGTTGAAAAATATTAAGAGTGATTGTTGTTTGTGAGTGTGTTGAGATGATTCCTGTGATGGCATGCAGTGAGACTTGGTGCTTATTATTGTTTAACTATAACTATAAAGCTTGATTGTGTTTTTGATGAATGATTTGCAATGTTGGTGGCCTAACGACAAGTGATCATTTTTTTCTTGAGAGTGCCACATTTCACTGATGTTCTTCTTGCTTGTTTTCTTTTAGGTGCACAAGAGACATCACCCACCGTACTGCCAGACAGAAGGCCTGTGCACAATGTGACACTGCCAACTGACAGCTTCAAGATGGCCCCAAAGAAAGGTGCTGCCACGAAAGTGGCCAGTTGGGAGGATAAGAAGCCAATTTCCACCAATGGCGCGCTGGCTTGGACCTTTTTTGGCAAACATATGCCTGCCACACCGGCCTCCGGGGGTAAGCTGGGAGCCGCACCCCCGCATCAGCAGACACACCCCAACCTAAGCCCAAGTCACGGAAATGTCGACGAGCAGTGATGTTGAAATGGAGTTATTTCTTTCACAAAGTAGTACCCAATTGATGCAGGAAACTCAGATAAGTGGAAAACAACAGTGACAACCAGCAATAGTAGCTCCTCCCAAAGTAGGAGCAGTTTAGGAGATCGACCTTCATGCTGAGGAAGTAGGAGAAGCCACTCTATCAGAAGAACCATTGTCTTCCAGATCTCCAGCAAAAAAGAGGGTTAGTCCACCTTCTTCTCCAAGCCCACCTTCTGACGCTGAAGACTCCACTTGGGTCCCACCTCAGTCTAGAATTTGTGGCAGCCATCTGCTCAAAATGGAAGTTTTCCCAGCTGGTCCTATTTTGACAGAGTTGCTGTTCTAGTTCTATATCACGATGTACTGGAATTGCTTGGCCAAGCATTGCAGCAGAGTGCTGTTCACACTATACGCCTGGTTGCCAAGCCACTGATTACATGTGCATCATTGCACACTGGATCTCTTTTGTGGGAGTTAGAGTAATGATATCCGCAGGTATTGACACTGCTGAGGTTTTTAATGGTGCTTGGAAGCATGCAACAGTGCCATGTTCGCCAAGGAGAAATTCCAGACTGCTGCAAACATCTTGGAAGACTTTAACAACAAGGTCTGCAACCAAGTGGGCTTAAAATTGGATTTGTTGCCTCAGACAATGGCAGTATTAAAGTTAAGGCCTTTGCAGATGGTGGCTTTTTCTGGGTCCTTTGTTTGTCACACTGCATCAACATCATTGTACTAGACTTTCTAAAAAAAGAAGACAGAGTCAGCAACTTACTGTCCACCTTCAGAAGAATCTGTACTCATTTCAGATATTCTTTTGAAGCCTGGAAGCAGCTGAGGGTTATTTAGAGTGATAATAGAATGCAAGTTAAAGCACCCATACAGGAGGTGCCAACACATTGGAACTCAACTTATTACATGTTGCAACATCTGTTTGAGCAGTACAGACCGATCAATGAATATGTCATGCAAAGAGGGGATGTAACTGTGAAAGGCATGATCATTGAGATGGCCCACTGGGGTCTAGTCAAATGCCTGACAGAGATGCTGCTTCCTTTTGAGGTTTTCACACAGGAAGTCAGCAAGAAGGACAGTAATATGGGCCAAGCTATCCTGTTTTTGTATTTCCTGCAGGAACAGCTAAAGGAGGTGTTTGAAATGCACACAGGTGTGGACAAAAAGAAAGATGCGCATTAGTTGGTGAAGAGCTTAATCCTTTCCTTATCTGTAAATACAAGGGTGCAAAGAGGCATTGTGTCATCCAAACATTACGTCTGTGCCACAGTTCTTGATCCATGGTACAAACAATTACTGGCCACTCTCATTTCTTTTTTCAGACAGGGATGTTTCAAACTACAAGACGTGGATTGTCAAGCAAGCGAGTGACCTAGAAAACAAACAGATGGGAATTAGAGGCCCACTCCACAAGGGCACAAGTTCTACTGTGCATGCTTCAACATTAGAGCCCGAGGGCAGTGCTATTGGCTTACGGCAGCCAAAACCATTCAAAAGAACACCAGCAACAAAAGAAACAGGAGCATCAGCCCCAAAATCTGCCTATGATTGGTTTGTGAAGGCAGGGCTTACATCCAGTGCAGAGGTGAAGGCAAAAGAGGTCGAGCAAGATGGAGCATCAATGACTATTGAGAGGATGGTCCAGGCCTATC
The DNA here is from genome assembly GCF_964204655.1 of Triturus cristatus. NCBI lineage: Eukaryota > Metazoa > Chordata > Amphibia > Caudata > Salamandridae > Triturus > Triturus cristatus. The sequence continues at coordinate 1,727,993,984 of NC_140589.1, forward strand.
TCGATGACCCAACAGAGGTCTATTTTGATCAAAACCCATTGTTGTAATGGTATGGAGAGAGGCGCCAATGGCCAGTGCTCAGCAGGCTTGCAATAAACTATCTGGCTTGCCCAATAACCGGTGTGTACGCTGACCATGTGTGCATGCTGGCACAGTTTTCACAGTGAGAAGGACCAGTCTCTCACCCTAAAACGTGGAGAGATTAACCATGATCAAAATGAATCAACACTTTATACAACCAAATTGTACCATACCTTATGCATGACAGGAGGAGGATGGGGGTGATTGGTCTGATTCAGGTCATAGTAGTAGTGTTAGCTGACTGAGTATGAGAACAAACTCCATTTCCCCGACTACTATGCCTGGGCCATCAACCATAATACTTTTTATTTCTGTCGCCGAAAGGCTTTGACAAAAAAAAGATATAGCTAAGAAATATTATTTTATTGTTTGTTTGTGTCTCACTGACTAAAGCAGCCCCACCATTTTAGGCACATTTTGTTGCTGGATTGAAGTTGGACCAGTGTGCAGTGAAGAAGCCTCCCCCCATTCCCCTCAAGCACATTGGAGAGATAAATTTGTGCCTGGTTTGTGCCTGCCTCCATCCCGGGCCTATCTATCCTTTCTTTATTCCCCTAGCCAGACTGCCCCACATTATTTAATTTACAAATCTGGCCAATGTGTGTTTCGTGAAACAATGGATTTGCAATGTAACAGCCTCACTGCCCCTGAATTAGAACAGGTAAATGGCATGCACGCACCAAAGGTTGAAAAATATTAAGAGTGATTGTTGTTTGTGAGTGTATTGAGATGATTCCTGTGATGGCATGCAGTGAGACTTGGTGCCTATTATTGTTTAACTATAACTATAAAGCTTGATTGTGTTTTTGATGAATGATTTGCAATGTTGGTGGCCTAACGACAAGTGATCATTTTTTTCTTGAGAGTGATTTCTTGCTTCCCCTGAAGAACCGGGATGTGAGCCCAGCGGCGCAGGGGACACGCCCGAAGTCTTCGGGTTCACCTGTCTTAGAGTACAGAGACACGGGATTCTTCTTGGTGACGCCAAAGATCAATTTTATTAGCTGCAGCCAGTAACAGAGGTCCTAGAAGTACAACACGGTGTATGTTCTCAGGAGATTGCTCAAATTCATAGGGCGGAGCATCGTCTTTTATGCAAAAAATCACGTTCCTGGCTAGCATCAATTACTTACAAATTGACCAATCAAAGGATGACATTACCGGAGTATCACATAACGACAAGCCCACTTTCAGTTGTGCAGCCCCCAAAAATGACAAGGCAAAATCCAGCATTCTTACTCTAACAGGCCGGACGGGCCCACCATAAAAGACCTCAACCTAAATCAATAATTAGGCCATAAAGAAGGAAACAGAAACAGATGAGGAGCAAGATAGAGGGGTGTGTGCGTGTGTCATAAAATCAGCAATGTCCTGCTCCCTGATCTCTATCTGACCACCTGCTTGACAAGGAGGAGGCTCAACAGTTTAGCCTCGGACAGCAGGGTTAGTTCGCTCAGGTCAAACAGAAATCAGCAGGAATTCATGCTAAGGTGGATGTGTCCCTAGAGACCCGTTTGGCCACGGTCATGCTGTAGTCATCAGCCTATGTGAGGGCAACCACAAAATGGCTGCTATGCGCAAAATGAAACCCAAGGGTTCAGACTAGATTGTAAAATACATAGTGAATCCATTGGTGTGACATGATGAAAACACTCATGCATACCGCACTCGTCGTTTGCGGTGCGCTGATGCCAAAATCGTCACGATTCGACAATCTTATTTGAACGGGTTCAGGATTCACGGAACCTCAGACCCTCCTTTTGCCCTTACATAGGCAATAACCTAAACTCACGTCAATCTGAATCCAGGTCTATATTCATCAGATCATTAAGATGTTGCTGTAGCATCATCCTAGTACTTACTAACTCCCTCTGGACAGATCTCCTCGAACACGAAGTAGCACAAAGGCCACATATAGCAGGAGCACACTGTACACAAAGACAGAACAGGAAAAGGATAGCTAATGACCATCAGAATCTTCCATCCCCAGGTGGATAACAATCCCCAGAACCATCCCATTAGTGACCAATCTCCTTCATCCATATGTACAGACTCGGAAATTTTATGTAGCTTGGAAATGGCTTGGAAAACTGTCGGAGCATTGTCTGGAATGAAAACACAGCAGCTCGATTGACTCAATTTACATACCCCCTCCTCTATCTGCAAGTATGACATCTAACGCCACTCTGTTCTGAAGAGTCATAAGGCGATCCGACTGGAGCTCAGCAGTCAAGTTACCAAGGGCACCGGCAGTTTCGACTATGGTGGACTCAACCACTCTCGTCAATTTCCGTATGTTCCTGCTGTTAACCATAGGTCCCCAAAACGGCAGAAAACCCTTCAGGAAATCTCCCACTTCTTGTTCTGCGGTATCTTCTTTCCTGAAGACACCTCTGACAACTCTCATTTTGTGGTAATCTTCCCCAGCTGTAAAGGTAGGAGGCAATAGGAACGAGACAAAACATGTGCCCGAGAAATCGGGGGGCAACCATGTATACGCTCTGTCATGGCAAATGAAGTAGGTACCCTTAGCTGCTAGAAATGATGGGGAAGTCTGGGACGCAAAACATACGTCTCAGTGCAAACGCTCTTCCCTAACTGAGCTCTCGGATTCTTGCCATTACCTTGCAAACAGTAATGACCCTGATGGGGTACTATCCAAATCGGAGAGGATCTTTTCGCTCGCTGGTTCCCACTCAGACTAACTCCATATCCAGTAACGTTCCATCCAATATACGCTAGCGACTCATCTCTCGGGATAGCCTCATAGGAAACTATTCCTCTAATCATGTCGACTATTCCTTTGACCAGAGCACTATTCTTTGGATTATCCTTCGCAGAACGTAGGGGGTTAACTTCACGGGCATAAATGAACATTGTTCTGTATGCCCACACAGAACCGTTGTAGCTAAATGGCAGGACCAGGTAAGGAATACCTTTATCTGTAGTATGGTGCATAAGGCCACACACCCAACAATTAGTTGTGTTCACTACTAGCTGGTGTTGGTGCAGAAGCTGAATAAAGGAATTATTAGCGAATTCCATTCTCCTAATGGACTCATGTTCGGGCAGAGGGTGAAAAGAATGTGAAGAAACAGTAGGAGGAGGCATAGGTTGCGTGGTGGGCATGAATGTCACTTGAAAAGAGAATGTCACATATCCAATTAAAAACATCATTAAACTAAACAGTATAAACAGACATAATATTAAAAAACGTTTTCTACTCATTACTATACACATTTTGCTCTTGAAGCTCATTCTTTTAGCAGGTCTCTCCATCTCGAAAAACTCCATCCTCTAATCGTGCTGCTCGCGGCGGATGGGTGTTCTGTGCTAAAGAATGCGGCTGTCGGTCCAGGGAACGCCCTTAGACCAACCAGAACCGTTGACCTAACGTCTTCGGATTGCACTCCAAGGACTTGGCACCGCGACCCTACAGCTGAACCCGGATGGCGGTTCGAAAAAACAAAAATCAAATAAGTTTCTCAGAGGAGAGCTGACCTTAAAAATAGCAAAGAAAGAACTTAATTTTTAATTTGTCCCGCGACTCTCGGTCGCAAATTATAACGCTTTTTGCCAGGCAATGTCTGTTCTCAGAAAAGTAGCTCGGGTTCAACAGTGTTCAAATGGTTCAATGGAGGCACAGCTTCTTGAAGAAGATCGTCACTTTCTTGCTCAGTGTTTGTTCCAATCAAACGGGCATCGCTGAAAGGCAGAAAACGAGGCACGTTCTCAGCGTCAGAATCAGGAAGTCCTTTTTGGACCCACAGGTCGTACGGCAGAGGTAAAGGGACCCTCTTACAATGTACGCCGTGAATCCAGTTCTTTTTACAGTACACTCGTACTGCAGAACGGGTAGATAACAACACCAGGTAAGGTCCTGTCCAGCGGGGCTGCTCGTTCGTGGTGCGCTGAAAATTCTTCACGAGCACCCACGCGCCTGGTTTAATGGCGTGTCCTGGATCTTTAGAAGCCTGTGGCAAGGTATCATGAACCTGTTGATGCAGAACGCGCAGTTTAGCCGTCAATTCGTACAGGTAGTCAAGCAATACAGGGTGCTCTATCTCACTAAATTTTGTCGGCCGCGGCACTCCCCAAATATTTGCCGGGCGACCAAACACAACATCATAAGGACTCAGACCCATTCGTGAATGCACAGTCATTCTTGTGGACAGAAGGGCTAACGGCAAAGCATCCGGCCATTGTAGACCAGAGCTCGCTTGAATTTTGGCCAGTTTAAATTTTAACGTGCCATTGTAGCACTCAACTAGACCAGCTGATTGGGGATGATTTGCAGCGTGGAACTTCTGCCGGATTCCTAACCCATCACACAGTCTCTTCATCACTTGACCCACAAATTCACTCCCATTGTCACTCCAGACCATTCTCGGCAAACCATACCTAGGGAAAAATTCCTTAATAAGGGCTTTAGCTGTGGACAAGGCAGTATTGTCCTTCAAAGGGTAGGCTTCCACCCATCTAGAAAAAGAGCAAACAACCACTAAGACATATTTCAGGTTGTTGCACCTCTCCATGTGGATGAAATCTAGCTGCAAAGCCTCAAATGGATACGTTGGAGGAGCAAAATGACCAGCTGGAGTTGGAGTTCCCTTACCGGGATTGTACATTAAACAAACCATACAGTTCTTGACCAAATTCTCTGCACACTTAGGAATTCCAGCATTTTGCCATACTGGAGCCAACAACTTACAAATCCCTTTCATACTGATATGAGCCATTCCATGTGCCATCGTAACCACTGGAAGTACATACGCATCAGGCAGTAACCATCGGTGATTCTCTGACAACTCAACCCAACAACCATTCGAGTCCAATTTACCCTTGCTTTCTCTCCATTCATTCAACTCTTTCTCTGTAGCTTCAGCTTGGATGGATTTCACACTCTCAATCGTATCTTCACACATACTTATATCTGGAACCCATCTCGCTGGACCCGCAACATACATTCGACTCATCACATCTCTCGCAGTCTCTTTCGCGACTTCATCTGCAAACGCATTACCACGACCAACATCATCCGTGACTTTCTTATGCGCACTGCATTTCACGATTGCAACTTGCAACGGCAAAGTAAGAGATTCAAGAAGTTCATTCACCAAATGACCATGTTGGATCTTGGTCCCATGCGGAGTCAGAAACCCACGTTCTTTCCACAATCGTCCAAAGCTATAAGCAACACCGAACACATACTGGCTGTCAGTGTATACAGTCACTCTTTTCCCTTTCGACAACACAAACGCTCTTGTCAATGCAATCAACTCTGCCGCTTGCGCTGAGTTATGTGGGATACGTGCAGCTTCAACAATCGTGTGCAAAGTTGTAACAGCATATGCCGCAGTCGTATCACCATTCGGAAGCCTGAAACACGAACCATCAACCCATAAAGTACCATCACATTCTGCAAGAGGAGTGTCCTTAAGGTCTATCCTTCCTTTCGTTTCTTCCTCAGTCGTAAGGAAACAATCATGCTGTTCGGTATCATCTGTCTCAGTTGAAATCGGCAACAACGTGGCTGGATTCAACGTGTTGCATATCTTTTATGCACATGACTTGCTAGCAAGGTCAATTCGTAACCTGACAACCGAGCACTAGTTAAGTGCTGTGTCTTGGTACGGTTCAACAAGGTATCCACTGCATGTGGAACCATCACAGTCAGTGTATTGTCCATCACCAAACCGGCAGACTGTCGGATTGAAACAGCCGCTGCCGCTGTAGCTCTCAAACAACTCGGCAACGCTCTAGCTACCGGATCCAAAGTCGACGAAAAATAAGCACATGGACGTTGCTTATCGCCAAACTGTTGAGTCAAAACTGACAATGCACATCCCTCTCTCTCGTGGACGTATAATGTGAAAGGCTTACTGTAATCGGGAGTACCCAACACAGGAGCCGAACACAGCGCATCACGCAATTCTGAAAAACTCTTCTGACATTCGTCAGTCCAAGGAATAGGATTCAGAGTATCCTTAACAGTAAGAGGTATCAAAGGCTTCGCAAGCAACGAAAAATTAGGAATCCACTGTCTACAGTATGATGTAATACCCAGAAACGCACGCACTTCTCTCTGTGTCGTAGGCACACTCATTTTCGCAATCGCTTGAATTCTTTCTGGGGTCAATCTTCTTCCCTCCTTCGATAAGAGGTGACCTAAGTAGGTAACTTCTTGTCGACAATACTGCAACTTCGAAAGAGAAACCTTATGATGGAAGTCAGACAAGTGACGTAACAACGACAGAGTAGCCTCTCTACAAATCTCTTCATTGTCAGCAGCAACTTACAGATCGTCAACATACTGAATAAGAGCAGCGCCATCAGGTAAAACCAACAAATCAAGTTGTGTCTTCAAAGCTTGGCTATAGATCGATGGACTCTCACAATAGCCTTGAGGAGCGCGTTTAAACCAGAAACTTCGGCCTCCTAAAGAGAAGCCAAAGATATCTCTACTCTCCACGGCAATCGGGATGCTGAAGAAAGCATTCTTCAAATCAATCACCGAAAACCACGTGGCTGTAGCCGGAATCAAAGTCAGAAAAGCGGTGATATCAGGCACAACAGGAAATTGCGGAACAACGATCTTATTTACCTCGCGAAGATCGATCACAAACCTATATACAGGAGGCTGTGAAGAATCGGTTCTTTTCAGAACAGGCAAAACCGGACTATTGCACACATTACCTCTCATTTCCTCAATTACACCTTTCTCAATCAGATCATAGATGATCGCCAAAAGTGCTCTTTCACCATCACTTGAGATGCGATACTGTGGAATGCGTGGCAATCTAGCATTCGCCTTCAACGTCACAACATATGGCGGAATCTCCAAAAGACCCACATCATTAGGACCAGTAGCCCAAAGAGAATCAGGGAGAGAAGACAACTCAGCTGGAAGTCGATCTTTAGACAAATACATCGGGGAGATCACTCTCTTTCCCAATGTAAGCTGTACTCCTGAAGGAGAACAATAAAGCGTCGCACACAATCTCTTCAACAAGTCCAATCCCAACAAGTTCTCACCACAACCTGTCGTCAGAATGAGGGGTGCTTTCAATTCACAAGGTCCAACAGAAAGAGACAAAGGGCTAGAAATCGGATTACTAACCGGGGCACCAGAAAAACCTACTGAAACATTCGTTAAGCCAGACAAAGGTGCGCCAGGGAGTTTAGAGTGCATGATAGAACTCTTCGCAGCACCAGTATCCAACAGAAAAGGCTCTGACACACCTGATGCAATCACTTTAATATAAGGTCCACTCTGGTCCACTGGAACTGAAACAACTCCCTCACTTTGTCTGTGGCTGTCCTAGCAATCATTACCTTCCATATTCTCACCTTCAACGTAATAATCGTCCGCATAATACTGAGCCGTCCTACCAGACGCACTATTCTGCTGATCAAAACAATTCATCGAATTCTGTGGAGGCAAGGAACGCGCAATCTGGGACATACCACGTCCTCTACCTCGTGGAGCTTGTTGAACACCTCGACCTCTCACACCAGAAGCACCATTCGTGCGTTGTAGCAGAATCGGACAACTATTCTTGAAGTGACCCTCTTCTTTGCAATACGCACACTGATTAGGGCCTACAGAAAAACGCTGTTGAGAAGACTCGAACCTCTGCGAGTTTCTCTGATATTGTTGGGGTTGCTGATAATCACTCTGGGTATTGCGAGGCGGATATGCTTGCTGCAAAAGAACCTTAGTCTTCAATTCTTTAGTCTTTTTATCCGCTTTCTCTATCTCATCCTTATTTCTATTCTCATAGTACTGGGCAGTAGCCAGTATCTGTGCTGATGAAGAAACAGCCCAAGCACTCTCAGAATCCTTCAACCTATTACACAACTCGGGAAACAAATTATGCACAAACTTGTCAACGAACAACCGTTGACCACCTTCTGTACTCATTTCCTGGCCACTGTGGTCTACAAATGTCTCTTCAAATCTAGTGAAAAAGTCGGACACAGTTTCGTCTTTCTTCTGCTTGCATGCAGACAACTTGTCCCAATTGACACGCATAGCAGGCATCAAGGTTTTCATATAATCAATAATTCTGCCAGGGAGGTCAACAATCACAGCCTCGGGTTTAGCACCACCTACCTGTCTTTCATCTGCAGTTCTAAGATTATTCCATGTATCACCCAATTCCTGCACATGATCCGTATGACGAATCTTACCCCATCTAGGCTGTGGATCAACATTCCCAAAAAACATATCTATATCAGCCAAATTCATAATACATGAACTCGCAGTTTGAGATAGCTGCTTATAAAACCCCGCAGGATTTTTACGTGGATCAGGCAGAGTCTGCTTTAGAGCTAGGACTTCGGCACGCTTCCATGGAACATGTACCCAAACGCGCTGGAAATGTGGCAGAACAGGTGGATTAGCTTGCGCATCACCAGGTCTCCAAACGGGAGGAACCTCACGCATTGGATATTGACGCGCCTTTCTCCTAACTGAAGAATCAGGCTGAAATAGTGACCTAGAAGGAGACTCACTCCTAAACGACAACAATGTCGCGACTGCTCTTTCAACATCAAAACCCACTATAGTTCCTTTCCCAAACTCGGACTGCACACGGAACAACTCAGGCGGAGTCTGTCCTACCGCACTATGTTCCCATTGTTCACGAAGGAAAGAACACATGATATCAAATACATATCTTTGTGTCGGTGCTTCCCATTGATGGAAAACATCCATAACACCCTCAAGATCATAGTACGAAGGATATGTAACCCATTTACGCGCCAAGTGATCCAGCACTGTCCGTTCATCAGGACCAGGCAATTGACTACGCAATTGCTTACGCTCTACAACAGGAGACACACCCAATGAACCCATCAGAGGAGCAAAGAGACTAGCAACCGCATCAGTTATTCTCCGTCGAGCAGAAGGAGAAGGTGACAAATGAACAGGAGACAAAGCGGAATGAGAAGGAACCGAAATCGGAACAGTAACAGAAGGAACAGACAACACAGGTATAGGAGTAGCAGACAAAGGAGGTAGCAAAGCAGTAGTAGCCAGTGGAAGAAGAGCTTGCTGTTGAGGAACTACTGGAGCTAAAACAACCGGAGGTTGTGCAACTACAAGTAGCGGAGGTGCGGTAGCACTCTGAACATAAGGGGGTGTCGAACTTAGTAGATGCGACATTAAAGGATCTTCCACAAGATCTTTCATTTTTTCTTGCTGGTGAGGCGGCAAAACTGGATAACATTTGTCTACTGCTAATTTACGTCGCCTAAGCATCTGTTCTCTTTCTTGTTCTTCCTCATTATCCCTAAACTGTATAGCAGCTTGCACCATTGACATACCTCGTGCACGCTTATTTCGTTTCGCTAACTTAATTTCCTTCTGTTTGGCTTCCTTTCGCCAAAGGCGGAAAGAGTCAAACATTGCCGGCCGGGCTTTCTTTTTGAAGAGTCTGACTTCTAAATTATCTAAAATCTCCGTGTCATAACTACCATATTGGGGCCATTTTAGGACACCATCCTTCCTAGTATACCTAATCCATACATCATTATACGTAATGGGGCCCACGCCATGTTTTAAATAGAGCTCATAGGTCGGAGTTCCAATCGGAGGCACCGGACACGAGTCCTCCAATCGGGAATCCCTATTACAACCACAACAAAATATCTTTCCAAGTCTGCTAAGACCAGGCATCTTCGCTCACTAGTCTAGCTTCAAACTTCAAGGGAATATCAAAACGATAGCCTCGTGAATACACAAGTCCCTCGGCTTTGGGGCCTGCAGGTACCAAATCAAAGCGATCCCGAAGGATACCAAAACAAACTAAGGACTGGGAGACGCTCCACGCATACTTAACTGAAATATCGATGACGTCGCCAGAAGACCCGTCTATCGTCTCGCTTTACAAATCATCAAAGGGCTCCAAGACAGGGCGACAGTCAGGGCAGCAGTCCTTCGCAGCCGTCGGAAAGTGGGGAACTTCGCAGCAAAGACTTTCGGACCACAACGACATACAGGGGTCGATGAAGTGGTAGGCCTCCCTCCAGAATTTTCACACGAAGCTCCTCACGATCTTCAGGCTTGGACCGGTACCGCTGAAGTCGCTCCCGAGTTGGGCGCCAACTGAAAAAACGGGATTTAAACCCAGCGGCGCAGGGGACACGCCCGAAGTCTTCGGGTTCACCTGTCTTAAAGTACAGAGACACGGGATTCTTCTTGGTGACGCCAAAGATCAATTTTATTAGCTGCAGCCAGTAACAGAGGTCCTAGAAGTACAACACGGTGTATGTTCTCAGGAGATTGCTCAAATTCATAGGGCGGAGCATCGTCTTTTATGCAAAAAATCACGTTCCTGGCTAGCATCAATTACTTACAAATTGACCAATCAAAGGATGACATTACCGGAGTATCACATAACGACAAGCCCACTTTCAGTTGTGCAGCCCCCAAAAATGACAAGGCAAAATCCAGCATTCTTACTCTAACAGGCCGGACGGGCCCACCATAAAAGACCTCAACCTAAATCAATAATTAGGCCATAAAGAAGGAAACAGAAACAGATGAGGAGCAAGATAGAGGGGTGTGTGCGTGTGTCATAAAATCAGCAATGTCCTGCTCCCTGATCTCTATCTGACCACCTGCTTGACAAGGAGGAGGCTCAACAGTTTAGCCTCGGACAGCAGGGTCAGTTCGCTCAGGTCAAACAGAAGTCAGCAGGAATTCATGCTAAGGTGTATGTGTCCCTAGAGACCCGTTTGGCCACGGTCATGCTGTAGTCATCAGCCTATGTGAGGGCAACCACAAAATGGCTGCTATGCGCAAAATGAAACCCAAGGGTTCAGACTAGATCGTAAAATACATAGTGAATCCATTGGTGTGACATGATGAAAATACTCATGCATACCGCACTCGTCGTTTGCGGTGCGCTGATGCCAAAATCGTCACGATTCGACAATCTTATTTGAACGGGTTCAGGATTCACGGAACCTCAGACCCTCCTTTTGCCCTTACATAGGCAATAACCTAAACTCACGTCAATCTGAATCCAGGTCTATATTCATCAGATCATTAAGATGTTGCTGTAGCATCATCCTAGTACTTAGTAACTCCCTCTGGACAGATCTCCTCGAACACGAAGTAGCACAAAGGCCACATATAGCAGGAGCACACTGTACACAAAGACAGAACAGGAAAAGGATAGCTAATATCATCCCAATGACCATCAGAATCTTCCATCCCCAGGTGGATAACAATCCCCAGAACCATCCCATTAGCGACCAATCTCCTTCGTCCATATGTACAGACTCAGAAATTTTATGTAGCTTGGAAATGGCTTGGAAAACTGTCGGAGCATTGTCTGGAATGAAAACACAGCAGCTCGATTGACTCAATTTACATACCCCTCCTCTATCTGCAAGTATGACATCTAACGCCACTCTGTTCTGAAGAGTCATAAGGCGATCCGACTGGAGCTCAGCAGTCAAGTTACCAAGGGCACCGGCAGTTTCGACTATGGTGGACTCAACCACTCTCATCAATTTCCGTATGTTCCTGCTGTTAACCATAGGTCCCCAAAACGGCAGAAAACCCTTCAGGAAATCTCCCACTTCTTGTTCTGCGGTATCTTCTTTCCTGAAGACACCTCTGACAACTCTCATTTTGTGGTAATCTGCCCCAGCTGTAAAGGTAGGAGGCAATAGGAACGAGACAAAACATGTGCCCGAGAAATCGGGGGGCAACCATGTATACGCTCTGTCATGGCAAATGAAGTAGGTACCCTTAGCTGCTAGAAACGATGGGGAAGTCTGGGACGCAAAAACATACGTCTCAGTGCAAACGCTCTTCCCTAACTGAGCTCTCGTATTCTTGCCATTACCTTGCAGACAGTAATGACCCTGATGGGGTACTATCCAAATCGGAGAGGATCTTTTCGCTCGCTGGTTCCCACTCAGACTAACTCCATATCCAGTAACGTTCCATCCAATATACGCTAGCGACTCATCTCTCGGGATAGCCTCATAGGAAACTATTCCTCTAATCATGTCGACTATTCCCTTGACCAGAGCACTATTCTTTGGATTATCCTTCGCAGAACGTAGGGGGTTAACTTCACAGGCATAAATGAACATTGTTCTGTATGCCCACACAGAACCGTTGTAGCTAAATGGCAGGACCAGGTAAGGAATACCTTTATCTGTAGTATGGTGCATAAGGCCACACACCCAACAATTAGTTGTGTTCACTACTAGCTGGTGTTGGTGCAGAAGCTGAATAAAGGAATTATTAGCGAATTCCATTCTCCTAATGGACTCATGTTCGGGCAGAGGGTGAAAAGAATGTGAAGAAACAGTAGGAGGAGGCATAGGTTGCGTGGTGGGCATGAATGTCACTTGAAAAGAGAATGTCACATATCCAATTAAAAACATAATTAAGCTAAACAGTATAAACAGACATAATATTAAAAAACGTTTTCTACTCATTACTATACACATTTTGCTCTTGAAGCTCATTCTTTTAGCAGGTCTCTCCATCTCAAAAAACTCCATCCTCTAATCGTGCTGCTCGCGGCGGATGGGTGTTCTGTGCTAAAGAATGCGGCTGTCGGTCCAGGGAACGCCCTTAGACCAAACAGAACCGTTGACCTAACGTCTTCGGATTGCACTCCAAGGACTTGGCACCGCGACCCTACAGCTGAACCCGGATGGCGGTTCGAAAAAACAAAAATCAAATAAGTTTCTCAGAGGAGAGCTGACCTTAAAAATAGCAAAGAAAGAACTTAATTTTTAATTTGTCCCGTGACTCTCGGTCGCACATTATAACGCTTTTTGCCAGGCAATGTCTGTTCTCAGAAAAGTAGCTCGGGTTCAACAGTGTTCAAATGGTTCAATGGAGGCACAGCTTCTTGAAGAAGATCGTCACTTTCTTGCTCAGGGCATCGCTGAAAGGCAGAAAACGAGGCACGGTCTCAGCGTCAGAATCAGGAAGTCCTTTTTGGACCCACAGGTCGTACGGCAGAGGTAAAGGGACCCTCTTACAATGTACACCGTGAATCCAGTTCTTTTTACAGTGCACTCGTACTGCAGAACGGGTAGATAACAACACCAGGTAAGGTCCTGTCCAGCGGGGCTGCTCGTTCGTGGTGCGCTGAAAATTCTTCACGAGCACCCACGCGCCAGGTTCAATGGCGTGTCCTGGATCTTTAGAAGCCTGTGGCAAGGTATCATGAACCTGTTGATGCAGAACGCGCAGTTTAGCCGTCAATTCGTACAGGTAGTCAAGCAATACAGGGTGCTCTATCTCACTAAATTTTGTCGGCCGCGGCACTCCCCAAATATTTGCCGGGCGACCAAACACAACCTCATAAGGACTCAGACCCATTCGTGAATGCACAGTCATTCTTGTGGACAGAAGGGCTAACGGCAAAGCATCCGGCCATTGTAGACCAGAGCTCGCTTGAATTTTGGCCAGTTTAAATTTTAACGTGCCATTGTAGCACTCAACTAGACCAGCTGATTGGGGATGATTTGCAGCGTGGAACTTCTGCCGGATTCCTAACCCATCACACACTCTCTTCATCACTTGACCCACAAATTCACTCCCATTGTCACTCCAGACCATTCTCGGCAAACCATACCTAGGGAAAAATTCCTTAATAAGGGCTTTAGCTGTGGACAAGGCAGTATTGTCCTTCAAAGGGTAGGCTTCCACCCATCTAGAAAAAGAGCAAACAACCACTAAGACATATTTCAGGTTGTTGCACCTCTCCATGTGGATGAAATCTAGCTGCAAAGCCTCATACGGATACGTTGGAGGAGCAAAATGACCAGCTGGAGTTGGAGTTCCCTTACCGGGATTGTACATTAAACAAACCATACAGTTCTTGACCAAATTCTCTGCACACTTAGGAATTCCAGCATTTTGCCATACTGGAGCCAACAACTTACAAATCCCTTTCATACTGATATGAGCCATTCCATGTGCCATCGTAACCACTGGAAGTACATACGCATCAGGCAATAACCATCGGTGATTCTCTGACAACTCAACCCAACAACCATTCGAGTCCAATTTACCCTTGCTTTCTCTCCATTCATTCAACTCTTTCTCTGTAGCTTCAGCTTGGATGGATTTCACACTCTCAATCGTATCTTCACACATACTTATATCTGGAACCCATCTCGCTGGACCCGCAACATACATTCGACTCATCACATCTCTCGCAGTCTCTTTCACGACTTCATCTGCAAACGCATTACCATGACCAACATCATCCGTGACTTTCTTATGCGCACTGCATTTCACGATTGCAACTTGCAACGGCAAAGTAAGAGATTCAAGAAGTTCATTCACCAATTGACCATGTTGGATCTTGGTCCCATGCGAAGTCAGAAACCCACGTTCTTTCCACAATCGTCCAAAGCTATAAGCAACACCGAACACATACTGGCTGTCAGTGTATACAGTCACTCTTTTCCCTTTCGACAACACAAACGCTCTTGTCAATGCAATCAACTCTGCCGCTTGCGCTGAGTTATGTGGGATACGTGCAGCTTCAACAATCGTGTGCAAAGTTGTAACAGCATATGCCGCAGTCGTATCACCATTCGGAAGCCTGAAACACGAACCATCAACCCATAAAGTACCATCACATTCTGCAAGAGGAGTGTCCTTAAGGTCTATCCTTCCTTTCGTTTCTTCCTCAGTCGTAAGGAAACAATCATGCTGTTCGGTATCATCTGTCTCAGTTGAAATCGGCAACACCGTGGCTGGATTCAACGTGTTGCATCTCTTTATATGCACATGACTTGCTAGCAAGGTCAATTCGTAACCTGACAACCGAGCACTAGTTAAGTGCTGTGTCTTGGTACGGTTCAACAAGGTATCCACTGCATGTGGAACCATCACAGTCAGTGTATTGTCCATCACCAAACCGGCAGACTGTCGGATTGAAACAGCCGCTGCCGCTGTAGCTCTCAAACAACTCGGCAACGCTCTAGCTACCGGATCCAAAGTCGACGAAAAATAAGCACATGGACGTTGCTTATCGCCAAACTGTTGAGTCAAAACTGACAATGCCTCTCTCTCTCGTGGACGTATAATGTGCAAGGCTTACTGTAATCGGGAGTACCCAACACAGGAGCCGAACACAGCGCATCACGCAATTCTGAAAAACTCTTCTGACATTCGTCAGTCCAAGGAATAGGATTCGGAGTATCCTTAACAGTAAGAGCTATCAAAGGCTTCGCAAGCAACGAAAAATTAGGAATCCACTGTCTACAATATGATGTAATACCCAGAAACGCACGCACTTCTCTCTGTGTCGTAGGCACACTCATTTTCGCAATCGCTTGAATTCTTTCTGGGGTCAATCTTCTTCCCTCCTTCGATAAGAGGTGACCTAAGTAGGTAACTTCTTGTCGACAATACTGCAACTTCGAAAGAGAAACCTTATGATGGAAGTCAGACAAGTGACGTAACAACGACAGAGTAGCCTCTCTACAAATCTCTTCATTGTCAGCAGCAACTAACAGATCGTCAACATACTGAATAAGAGCAGCGCCATCAGGTAAAACCAACAAATCAAGTTGTGTCTTCAAAGCTTGGCTATAGATCGATGGACTCTCACAATAGCCTTGAGGAGCGCGTTTAAACCGGAAACTTCGGCCTCCTAAAGAGAAGCCAAAGATATCTCTACTCTCCACGGCAATCGGGATGCTGAAGAAAGCATTCTTCAAATCAATCACCGAAAACCACGTGGCTGTAGCCGGAATCAAAGTCAGCAAAGCGGTGATATCAGGCACAACAGGAAATTGCGGAACAACGATCTTATTTACCTCGCGAAGATCGATCACAAACCTATATACAGGAGGCTGTGAAGAATCGGTTCTTTTCAGAACAGGCAAAACCGGACTATTGCACACATTACCTCTCATTTCCTCAATTACACCTTTCTCAATCAGATTATAGATGATCGCCAAAAGTGCTCTTTCACCATCACTTGAGATGCGATACTGTGGAATGCGTGGCAATCTAGCATTCGCCTTCAACGTCACAACATATGGCGGAATCTCCAAAAGACCCACATCATTAGGACCAGTAGCCCAAAGAGAATCAGGGAGAGAAGACAACTCAGCTGGAAGTCGATCTTTAGACAAATACATCGGGGAGATCACTCTCTTTCCCAATGTAAGCTGTACTCGTGAAGGAGAACAATAAAGCGTCGCACACAATCTCTTCAACAAGTCCAATCCCAACAAGTTCTCACCACAACCTGTCGTCAGAATGAGGGGTGCTTTCAATTCACAAGGTCCAACAGAAAGAGACAAAGGGCTAGAAATCAGATTACTATCCGGGGCACCAGAAAAACCTACTGAAACATTCGTTAAGCCAGACAAAGGTGCGCCAGGGAGTTTAGAGTGCATGATAGAACTCTTCGCAGCACCAGTATCCAACAGAAAAGGCTCTGACACACCTGATGCAATCACTTTAACATAAGGTCCACTCTAGTCCACTGGAACTGAAACAACTCCCTCTCTTTGTCTGTGGCTGTCCTAGCAATCATTACCTTCCATATTCTCACCTTCAACGTAATAATCGTCCGCATAATACTGAGCCGTCCTACCAGACGCACTATTCTGCTGATCAAAACAATTCATCGAATTCTGTGGAGGCAAGGAACGCGCAATCTGGGACATACCACGTCCTCTACCTCGCGGAGCTTGTTGAACACCTCGACCTCTCACACCAGAAGCACCATTCGTGCGTTGTAGCAGAATCGGACAACTATTCTTGAAGTGACCCTCTTCTTTGCAATACGCACACTGATTAGGGCCTACAGAAAAACGCTGTTGAGAAGACTCGAACCTCTGCGAGTTTCTCTGATATTGTTGGGGTTGCTGATAATCACGCTGGGTATTGCAAGGCGGATATGCTTGCTGCAAAAGAACCTTAGTCTTCAATTCTTTAGTCTTTTTATCAGCTTTCTCTATCTCATCCTTATTTCTATTCTCATAGTACTGGGCAGTAGCCAGTATCTGTGCTGATGAAGAAACAGCCCAAGCACTCTCAGAATCCTTCAACCTATTACACAACTCGGGAAACAAATTATGCACAAACTTGTCAACGAACAACCGTTGACCACCTTCTGTACTCATGTCCTGACCACTGTGGTCTACAAATGTCTCTTCAAATCTAGTGAAAAAGTCGGACACAGTTTCGTCTTTCTTCTGCTTGCATGCAGACAACTTGTCCCAATTGACACGCATAGCAGGCATCAAGGTTATCATATAATCAATAATTCTGCCAGGGAGGTCAACAATCACAGCCTCGGGTTTAGCACCACCTACCTGTCTTTCATCTGCAGTTCTAAGATTATTCCATGTATCACCCAATTCCTGCGCATGATCCGTATGACGAATCTTACCCCATATAGGCTGTGGATCAACATTCCCAAATAACATATCTATATCAGCCAAATTCATAATACATGAACTCGCAGTTTGAGATAGCTGCTTATAAAACCCCGCAGGATTTTTACGTGGATCAGGCAGAATCTGCTTTAGAGCTAGGACTTCGGCACGCTTCCATGGAACATGTACCCAAACGTGCTGGAAATGTGGCAGAACAGGTGGATTAGCTTGCGCATCACCAGGTCTCCAAACGGGAGGAACCTCACGCATTGGATATTGACGCGCCTTTCTCCTAACTGAAGAATCAGGCTGAAATAGTGACCTAGAAGGAGACTCACTCCTAAACGACAACAATGTCGCGACTGCTCTTTCAACATCAAAACCCACTATAGTTCCTTTCGCAAACTCGGACTGCAACAAGACCTTCACCCCTCCTGCACAAAAAGGCAAAAGCACCATAACACTCACGCTTACCGTATCGTACTGCATTAACAAGGTACCTAAGATTGACGGACAATTCAAGAAGAATGCAGATGCACCCCCTAAATTGGCAACACAGTATAATTTTATTTATTTTATTTTTAATGTTTTATAGAGCGCGAACATGACCCGTGAGGGTATCAGGGCCCACCATAAAAGACCTCAACCTAAATCAATAATTAGGCCATAAAGAAGGAACCAGAAACAGATGAGGAGCAAGATAGAGGGGTGTGTGCGTGTGTCATAAAATCAGCAATGTCCTGCTCCCTGATCTCTATCTGACCACCTGCTTGACAAGGAGGAGGCTCAACAGTTTAGCCTCGGGCAGCAGGGTCAGTTCGCTCAGGTCAAACAGAAGTCAGCAGGAATTCATGCTAAGGTGTATGTGTCCCTAGAGACCCGTTTGGCCACGGTCATGCTGTAGTCATCAGCCTATGTGAGGGCAACCACAAAATGGCTGCTATGCACAAAATGAAACCCAAGGGTTCAGACTAGATCGTAAAATACATAGTGAATCCATCGGTGTGACATGATGAAAACACTCATGCATACCGCACTCATCGTTTGCGGTGCGCTGATGCCAAAATCGTCACGATTCGACAATCTTATTTGAACGGGTTCAGGATTCACGGAACCTCACCCCTTTGACACTTAGTGAGATATGTTTGCTGGGTTCACACTGCTTTGTTTTCTGCTTCACACTTCTCAAAGACCCGACCAAAACCAGCCCCTTTAGCTAACAAACACAAATCTAGTCTACATAAAAAATGACTCAATGTTTCTCTTGTTGTTCATCAACAGCATTGTACTACAGGTCCATCTATCGCATTTGAGTCGGGACTCAGTTTGTACGGAGTTGGACAAGTCTGTTACTCTGAGTCAGGAGGATGATGGAAGGACTCACGGCGTGACTACTTCAACAACTGCCACCAGAAGAAGGAAGTTATCAACTACAAAACATTTGTTGATAACTCTAAGAGGCCTACTCAATTCTGTGGAGTGGTGGTGAAAGAGGTGCATTGATTTTACTTGATTTGGTAAATGCAATGATGCTGAGTGTGTGTGCTGGCTGGCTCACATTTGAAGCTATGTGGTGGTTGGCCTATTGTTGTAGGTAACCGGAGACAGACATGTGGTGATAATCACATTCTGCACGTTATAGACTACATATTATTATTATGATGATCATCATGACAGTTGCGAGTTTGATCAGCCCAAAACATGCAGCCACTTGTCTGTGATTGTTAATTGTTTTAATTACTCTCACCGAATTGATCGCAAATCAGTCATAAAATGAATGATTACAAAAAGGACTATTCGTCTTTCTTGTGCTGCCTCTGATTCTTCTTGGTGCATTCATTATGAAGTGTAACTTTTGTCCTTCTCCTTGATTCTACAATATCATTTATGTTTTACAATCTGCAGACCTTCACCCCTCCTGCACAAAAAGGCAAAAGCACCATAACACTCACGCTTACCGTATCGTACTGCATTAACAAGGTACCTAAGATTGACGGACAATTCAAGAAGAATGCAGATGCACCCCCTAAATTGGCAACACAGTATAATTTTATTTATTTTATTTTTAATGTTTTATAGAGCGCGAACATGACCCGTGAGGGTATCAGAGCGCTTTACATGGTTAACAAGGGGGAAATAAAAAAAATAATATTTTTTTAGAACTGTGTTTTGTTCACCTCAATCCTACATATTTTGTATTTATTATTTTTGAAACCTAGGTGACAGAACATTTAGATATATAATAATATAATTGGGTCTCTCTGGTGCTGACGGACTGTTTGGGTTGCACTGCATTTAATTTAATTGTGTCATAATCATTTCTTCCTTTTCTTTTCCTCCCACAACAGATTGATGATGATTGGCTGCTCATTGCCCAGATAAATTTTGTCTTTGTGTAGTGTTTATCTTTGTCACACCTTTCCTTAAATCCCCTTTCCCATCCATTCATAAGACCCCTAATCCTGTTCCCCCAGGTTGTGTGATTTGTTGAGGTGTGACTTTATAATTTACACTATTAATTCATCACACATGGTGGGGGATGTGGTTAAAGCAACACCAGATCAGTGCAGGATCTTCACTTCTAATTTTATTACCAAAACAATAGCCCACACTGGCCCCATTTACTCACCCACGCATAAACGTGATAGACATTTTAGCAATAGAAGAGCATCATTCGTTAGCATCATCATTCTGGCATTGTGTTGCATAAACGCTTAACCTTGATTCGAGTATTTACTACTTTAGTTTGAATTAGAATACTAGCTCACCATTGCTCTGAATAATTTTTTTAATTTAGTAAGGCATGTTATATTGTTACTATCAGGTATTCTTTGATGCATAGTAGTCTGGTCTTAATTGTTTGTAAAGCTATGATATAATAATATATATAACCCACTAACAAAGTTTTTATTTAAATTTAGTTACTTGCGATGAATAATCTTTCAGATGAATCCCACAGTTGGAGTTCACAAAGGTGGGACTGGGACCTTGCTTCTCCTTCACTCTTATTGCACTAGCCACTACCACCACCATGGCACCTTGGGAAACTATGCAACTCTCGCTTCATCTATTCAGGTAAGATAACTATGGAACTTTGTTGTTGTAAGCAATATAGGTAATGGAAAGTGGAAAGTTGGATCCGCCCCACCTCTCCTTCTTGGTTAATATAGTTGTAGGCTGCAGAGACTAAGAGCATATTAGTAGGACAAGGGCACCACATAACTAATTGTTATCTGCGGTGAGCTGAATTTAAAAACAGACTGCTGCTGAGATAAAAGGCAGCACTGTAAAGTAAATCACCCCAAATTTTTTTGAAGCATAACAATATTTATTACCCTAAGTACAACAAGAATATTATATAAACTCACCCCTTCAACCTTAAACTGCTTCTCCCCTCGCTCAAACAATTCTCCCCTTCGCCAACCAATGCCCAAAATGACTGAAAAATGTAAAACTAAAGTCCAAACTGTCCCAGTCCCAACTCCCATTCCACCCACAACAAGTCCCACTCAGCAAAACAAAGGTTCAAAAAGGGGCAGAAGAGGGCACTAACGGCAGGCCAGGAGCTTTTTAGGTGCCCTTTCATCTTGATTTACCTGGCTTCCATGTGGTCCAGCCTGAGTATAATGTGGCGTAAATTGAGGGACAGAGGGAGTGGTGAAACTCAGGTAGGTGGCTGCCTGCGGACTATGGCACCGGTATTGAGAGGCTAGAGGCTCTGGTGGCTGGCTGGGGCCTTGGCAGCTGCCTCCCCTTCCTCCTGGGCCACCAGCCATCAGTACGCATCACGTATCGCCTCCAGCTTCTACTGCCGCAGCCAGGCTGCTACATCCTGCAAGCTGGATGACCAGCAGGATTAGCTAGAAACAAAAAAGAGAAATAATAAACAATGTTCTGTGCAAAACACTTGTTTAAAATGATGTAGTGTGTGGCACAGTAGCAGTAAATTGGTAGTCCCCTAGGGCCATTCGATTTGATGTGATTAGAGTGACAGTCATTACCCTCACATGCCTGACATAAAACTTAAGGCAAATGGCAAATGCACTAACTGTCTGAAAGGAATTAAGACAGAATATGAACACAGACCACTCCTGTTATTTTTCTTTCTTTTCAAGGATTTCCTAATTAAAAAAACTAAACAGACACTTTGTGTGGAAAAAGGAAAATCAATTACCTCTCATTAATTAGTAAGGCATTATGCACTATAGAGTACAAGTATACTCTCTCTGGTTCTAAATTAATGGAGGCATGCTAGCTCAGCTGGCACCCTAATCCTACTCATTACTAGTCATAATTTTCTACTCTCTGCAGTCTGCAGCTGGGGCAGCTGTAATAGACAATTATCTTATTCCAATGGCCCTGCTCTCCTCTAAAATGCCTTTCAATCTTAACCTGACTACAAGGTAGGTGAATATTGATACATGTGACATCACATATCAATTATGCGGACATCCTGTCCGGCATAGGTAGAAAGTGGGAAAAGCAATGCACTACAGTACAGGGAAAGGAGTAAGGAACAGGATATAGGTTGTATCTGACCCGTTCGGCAAAGACTATCCCATCTGCAAAAGTCAAGGCAGTTACTTAGTTCCACTTGACTCTCTGGCCTCACCCTCTCCACCTCACTTTATAATTTAATTTTCTAACTCATATATTTGCTTGGCAGTAAGGAAAGGAAACTTAATCATCATCATGTGCCTTAGCTTTGGCAACTGTGTCACTTTGGTTGAAAATGTTGAAAGGAAAGAATTTGAACAGGCGTAAATCCATTATGGAAGCAAGGATGAAATATATCACTTGGCTAGAAAAATGTGGCACATCCAAAGAATAGGTTTTGCAAATTTTTTGGAAGTCAGGGACAGAACTTAAGAAAGAATAAAGGAGTGAAGTAGTAGGAAGTGGCTGAATGGGCACTGGGAGGAAAGGGAAACACACCGTCTTTTCACATTGCCATGCATTGAAAACTTTGTAAATACCACATGAACTCAAGTAAATGCATGTTGCACGGCCAACACTGCAAGTGACAAAATTGCAGCAGTTAGGTCATCATGGGTAGCACTGGCAAAATGCCATGGGTAGGGAGGGAGGTGATGATTGATGATGGGTGAAACCGCATGTTGTGAAAACTCCCAGTTATGCAGGAAAGATAAATCTGTTGCGGACAACTTTCTAGTCCCACTATATGGGTAGATGATGGTATTATAAATTCAATAGAGATTACTGGTATATATCCTTAACGTCATAGAGGGCATGTATTAGCAATGTAAATGTACTCTGTGAAATTATTTTTTGTGCATAAGAACACCATTGAATCTATGAATGGGATGTCTATTGAACATTTGCAGCCGATGCAGGTAAGAGCGGTGGGGCGGGCGTGAAGGAAGCACATAGACGACAGAATAGGGAAAATATATATTTTTTAAAATAAAACCACTTACCTTACGCTTGCCGCACCGCTGACTCAGCAATGCGGCTAGCGTATGGTAGGGGGTTTATTTTTTATTTTATATTTCGTCGTCTGTCGACTTCGACCCCACCCCACCCCACCATCCCACCGCTCTTACCTGCATCGGCCGCGACTGATATTCAATGCAAAAAAATAGTAAAAATAGATTAAACAGAATTCAAAGTGATTCCAACAATTTTTCAGTGCACGCATGACTACAAATATAAAAAATCGATCACATAATGTATACCTTCATTAAGTTTTGCAAAGATTGTATTTTGTATGTGTTGGACCCAGGCCCCCACTTGCACGGAGGTCGTACTCCTTAATGAGTTTTTTTTGGAATTGTAAGGCACACCATGGAAAAACGCTTCATATTCTTCGGATCATGAAGCAGTTTTATTCATTTTCTCTGATAACATTAATCTTGTCCCGCTGTAGATGTGCCTGGAGAAAAGGCTCTGGCGCAGGTTTGAATACCCCAAACCTACCTAATGATGGAGAAATGAGGTTTATTTGGCTGCTTGCAATATCCACCGTCGCCAAAAGACTTAACCTGCAGCCCTGGAACTCGGACTGCGACAGCAAACATTGATTTGTTGCCATTGAACGTACTTAGATGGAAGCAGAGCATTCTCAAAGTAAACTTCATTTAAGGGAATTTCGTATTAAGTTTTGTTAGGGGAAGATTCTGTCCTCTTTGCTTTCCAAGGTCCTTTTAGGGAACCGAATATCTTGTGATTTGCAATGACGTTGTTAATTAGTCTTAACTACATGCTGGTAAAATGTACTGAGTGTGTGCGAGAGTGAGTGCACGAGCGTAATCGTATCCATTTTTCCATCCCCAATAATTATGGTTTGTGCATTCAGGTATTTGTGTGGTAGGGTCAGTGTTATAGAACTGACTCTTGTTATGCTAGAGATGCATTGTTCATAGCATTTTGGCGCAGTTCAACTAATCTGAACAAAATAATTTTATAGGTATGTATATATACATATGTGTGTGTGCGTGTGTGTGCGTATGCTCAGACCTAAAAGGTATGGAATACACAGATCTAAAGGGTGTACCTTTATAGGAGGCACCCCTAAAACGTGTGCCAAGTATTCAAATTTGGTCATGATAGCCCAACACTGCTGAACAGATCAAACCCAAACATTGCTTAAAGAAATATGGCGCTGCTTTCTTCATGCAGCGGTCTTCAAAATGCAAATGGATTTGCAGGCTAGATTTTTTAATGTAAACCCAGTATTCTTATGAAGGCCAAAAAAGCCAGGATGAACACTTATGAGTGGGGAGCCGGTATTGGGATTCCTTAGCATAATTAGACCCTCCTTCTGTTCTATTCTATTCTATAAGGATTTCTAGAGCGCATGACTACCCAAAGGCTTCCCAGCGCTAGCCTTGCGGTATGGTATTATTGACACCTAAGCTTCACTAAGCCCAGACTTAGGTAGAGATTAAGCAGGATAGATCCATGCTTTTAATTAGTTCCTGAATACAAGTTTGTTATAAAACAGATGCAGGTTTCGAGGCATTGAGTTTCACAGTTTGGGGATTAGATGGCAGAAAGAGTGTCCACCCCAATGTGTCCTATGTATTTGGGGTGCTTTCTTAAGTCAGGCATTGATTGACTTCAGTGCCCTGCTTGGTATATAGGGCACCATAATAACCCACAACAGAGAGGGGCCTTTCATGTGAAGTCCTCTATGCACTAGGCATAAAGGCTTGAACTTCACCTGCTGCTCAACGAAAGCCAGTAAAGGGAGACCAAGGTATTCTTAGCAGAAATATGTTTTGGAACATTAAGCAGAAGCCAATCTGCCATGTTTTGAACTACTTGTAGCCTTTTTGTCACATACCGTGGGGAGCCCAGGTATGGGGCGTTCCAATAGTCCAGATGTGATAGCACTTAGGCTTGGATAACAATCTTTTTGGAAGGAAGGGGAAGCAAATATAAGATTTGTCAGAGAGTTGTAAGGATGCCATAACAGCTGGTGACAAGTTTCTTGGCTTGTGCTTCCATTGAAAGAGATTTGTCAAGCCACATCCCCAAACTTTCAATGTGGGTATTAGGAGCTGGTGCAGTGCTTAGACAGACAGGCCACCCCAGCGTCAACTGACAGTTTCGGTTATTGCCCAATACCATAATCTCCGTCTTCTCCCCATTGAGCTTGAGGCAGCAGCTTGCCATCCAGCTAGTTAGCTTTTCCAAACAGGAAGCCAGTTGCTGAGGCTGTGATCCCTGCCCAGGTGTGAGTGTGATGACCAACTGTGTGTCGTCTGCGTAGGAGACAATTGACAGCCCAAAATCAAGGACAATATCAGTGAGCGGGCGCATGGAGAGGCAAAAAAGCATGGGACTGAATGCGGATCCCTGTGGCATTCTGCACTTCAGGGGGGAGATGTCTGAGTAATAGTTTTTTTCACAAACCTGAAATGTCATGTGCTTGAGAAAGAAGTGAGCCAATTTAGAGCCTTATCTTTTATTCCGGTTTCACTAATTATTTGGGTAAGTATTCCATGGTCGTCTGTGTCGAAAGCCGCACTCAGATTGAGGAAGATGATAGTAGTGGACCCTCCCTGGTCCAACAGCATCTTTAGCTCCTCTTAGACTGCCAGGAGTATGGTTTCAATGCTGTGTTCTGGGCGGAACTCTGTCTAAGTGGAATGTAGGAGAGTATTCTCCTCCAGGAATAGGGATCATGTTTTTCTAGACTCTTGCCCACTGCCAGAAGTAGGGATATAGGCCTGTAATTCCCAGGACATGAGAGGCCAATAGTGTCTTTTTTTAATAATGGTTTTACAGCGGCCTGTTTACATGCTGAGGGAACTACTCCACTCCAGTAGATAGTAAAAGGCTAAAAAGATCCAGTAGAACTGGAAAAATACATTCTGCTCCTTGAAGGAGTATGTGGGGGGCCAGGGCCCAGGGGGGACCAGTACTTCACTTTACTAAAATGTTTTGGGTGTAGTTCGATGGGTAATGGCATTGCTAGGAAAACCGTAGATGCGCCCACTGTCTTTCCCCTTGTGGTGGGGTTAGGTGTACTATTCATACTTTGTAAGGAGGAATAAATGTCGGGGATTTGTATTTTTAAAACAGTGCCAGGTCATTGCAACGTGCTACCGTAGGTTCTAGACATTTACTGTCTGACTTTGATGCGGTTAATGATTTGACAATTTGGGATCGTTCCCTCAGATGAGTTAGATGCCCTGTTGATCAAGGATTCAAAGTAGGATGCTTGGGCAGATTTGATTTCTAGGTGAAAGCTTCTAATGGCCAGTCAGTAGATTTTATCCTCCTGTTCTTCATATGACTATCTTCAATTTCGTTTTAACCCCTTAAATTCTTATTTAGGATTAGTAGGTGCTGGGTGAATCAGGGCGAGATTTTGCCAGTTTTTACTGAGATTACCTAATCTAAAGATTGTTTGTCCCAATCTACAAATTTGTCCCCTGCCCTGGATGGATGATTCCGTAATGAAGGTTTGGAGGCGTCGAGTATGGAGTTCCATTCCTCCTTCTTGGTTTTAGACCATCTATTGTCATTTATAGTCAGTGGTAAGGAGTCCAGTAATGGGGATTCTCCATAAAAGATCATTGGTATAAGGTAGTGGGCTGACCACAGCATGAGTATAGGATCATTGATCTTAAGAATGGGGTCATTGCTAAATACAGGGTCAATAAGATGCCATTTCTCGTGGGTACTCTTTGAGTTAGCTGTAATGATCCAAGATCCTGTAGTATTCTTGATGGGAGAGGGTGATTGGTGTGTTCAAAGTGAACATTAAAGTCTCCGAGCAGAGTCACTGTAGGCCCAGTAGTGTATAGGGTATCGCGGGTGTGCCATCCTGGGGTCTACACCATGAAGGTGAGTCTCTTGTAAAAAGACTATGTCGGGATCATGGAGGAGGATGTAATCCCAGACTTGGTTGAACTTGTTGGGGGAGTTAAAGCCACAGGTAATCAGAGAGAGTACTTTAAGACCCTCGTCTATGAAAGGGTGGTTTGAGAGTAGCAGTCATCCCAAATATGTCTACGGATCACCCCTGAAGAGAATTCACCCCACCCTGGTAGTACGTCATGGAGGAAAACCTCCAGTGTAATCCGTCCTCACTCATCACAGTGTTCACAGTAGTGCTGGGAACTGTAGAGGCAAAAACATCAAAACAAACCAAATAACAATTGCGTACCAACAGGGCCCAACTTGTGCGTCTGCTTCCCATTGAGTCCGGAACCAAGGTGCCTGTCTCTCTCCAGAGGAGTCACCCTCAAGGGATGCATGATGTGTGGGGGGGGCGCCAATGGAGAGGTAGTTTAAGGGCAGGAGATTATCTGAATACCACCCCGGCCCCACGTTCACCACCACCATCTCAAGCTCCTGGTGTCGGCCAGATGTCTTTCCAGTTCTCATATCGAGAGTGACCCCAGCCATTGCAAAGACACCTCAGCTAAACAGATCCAGTAGCAGAGGGTGCTGGCAAAGCTTCCTTGTCCATGCTCCGGAGGTGCTGGACAATATCCAGCTTAATTTCCAGACAGCTGCCTAGGCAGCGGGAGGTCCCCATGGTCCAGATAGGCTTCAATGTCTCCCCCCAGTGCCCGCTGGGTAGGAGGGTCCATCTCCATCATGGGAAGACATTCCCAGTAGCCACCTCGCCTCCACTAGAGAGTGCATAGATCACCACTTGTCTTCCCAGGTAAATAGCAGAGCGAAGGGGTGGCCCCAGTGATACCTGATGTCTATGGCACGCAGTTTGTCTGTGATCGGTTTGAATTCTCATCTGCATCACAAGGTTGTAGGTGAGAGGGGATCACATCTGGTTGCTTCGGATCTGAGCCCACCCGATGTGCTCTGTCCATGACAAGGGGTGATGCATCGGTGTCTCCCCAAATGCCATTATGTCAGTGCCCTCTTGTCCTTTCGGCACTCCCTGAATATGGATATTGTTCCAGTAACTGTGATTTTTCGGGTCTTCCTGCCTTAAGATCAATGTGTGGTTCTTCCGGGGCTTCAACGCATCACAAGAGCATCTCCTGGTCCTCTAACATGGCGTACACCTTGTGCTTTAATTATTCGACTCGCTCCCCTATGTCTGATAATTCCTTCTTGAGGTGTCTGATGCATGCCTTAAAGCTTGCCCTATGTGAGCCAATCTCTGATCTGATTTCTTGTAGGAAGGGAATCATCTAGTCCGTGTTATGGAAGCTGTGGTGGGGGACTTTTCAAGCTCATCTTGAGTTCCAAGGGGCTTATCCATCTCTTCAGGCACCGCTTTATGCCGGAAGGAAGTCACCAGATTCTTCTTAGTGGATTTGTTGGCATGTGGCATATCAGCAAAAGGTCATTATTATTTATTTATTTTATTTAAGGTTTTTGTAGAGCGCATCCCAGCGCTAGAACCTAGAAAATCGGGAGGGAGCAGTAGCGGAGAAGACGGGAAGATCAGGGGAAGAGGAGAGTTTTCAGAGCTTTTCTGAAATGGTGGAGGTTTGGTTCTGTTCTGAGTTTCCGGGGGAGACCATTCCAGTGCTTTGCTGTGTTTACAGAAAAGCGGCGGCCTCCAGACCGGGCTTTTTTTACTCTATGAACGGTGATGAAGTTCTCGTGGTTTGACCGGAGTGACCTGGTAGCTTTGTAAGGAATGATGAAGTTTTTAAGAATGGGGGGACGTTTGTTGTGAAGAAGTTTATGTGCCAGGCAGAGGGCCTTGAAAACCACCCTCTCTCTGACTGGAAGCCAGTGAAGTTGCTTCAAGGCTGGCTTTGCTGATGATCTGGCTGGGGTGTTCGTAAGAAGTCGGGCAGCAACGTTCTGGATTCTCTGTAAGGTGTTGAATGTGGCTTCCGGGGCTCCCAGGTAGATTGCATTGCTGTAATCCAGCCTAGACAAAATAAGGCCCTGGATCAGCAGTTTCCGGGAAGTGGGGGGGAGCAGGGGAAGCACCTTCCTGCATGCCCTAAGAAGTCCAAAACAGACTCCCGCCGGTTTTTTTGCCTGGGTTCTGAAGGTCAGATCTTTCTCAAGCCATACACCCAGGCTCTTAACCTCGTCTTTGGGAACAGGGGGATCACCTAACCAGGCGGGCCAGATGTTGGGCGGCAGGGAGGGCCCTTTTTGACCAAGTAGCAAGATTTCGGTCTTGGACCCGTTAAGTTTCAGTGCTGAGGTGTTCATCCAACCATGGATTTCAGTAAGGCAGCTGTGGAGATTGGAGGGTTCTTGGTTGGGGTGGGAGAGGGTCACCACCAGCTGGGTGTTGTCGGCGTAATTGATAATCTTCACTCCAAACGGGGTGACCAACTCCTCCAGCGGGGACATGTAAACGTTGAATAACGTCGGGCTAAGTGAAGAACCCTGCGGTACTCCACAGCGGAGGGGGACCGCAGGGGAGTGGCTGTCATTCTCCCAAACTTGGAAGGAACGGCAATTGAGGAATGACGCAAGCCACTTCAGGGCCTTGCCCTTCACTCCAATGTCTCTCAGACGCTGGATTAAAACCTGGTGATTGACAGTGTCGAAGGCCGCACTGAGGTCCAGGAGGATCACTGCCACTGATCCTCCTGTATCTAAAATGCTTCTGGCCTTCTCCACTGCCGCCAGGAGGGCGGTGTCAGTGGCCTGGCCTGGAAGAAAGCTTGTCTGAGAGCTCCTAAGCAAGTTGTTAGTTACTAGGAATAGTGATAGCTTTTTGTTCACTAATTTCTCCGTGATTTTGCTATTTCCTGGGAGGAGGGAGATTGGCCTATAATTGGCTAGGTCCTGAGGGTCCAATGAGGTTTTTTTTATCAGCCAACTAGTAAGGGGGGTTGTCCAAGAGAGCGCCTGCAGTGTCATGCTCCCCAAGGCCGGTAGTGATTGTGTCTCCGATTTTAGAGTCACTGGGGAGACTGCACCACAGCCAAAGCCCGGTAAGAAGGAGAGCACGCAATTTCAGGCCGGGGCTCACCGAGCAAAGCAAGAGTAGTTGTTGTCCTGATCACTAAGCGGATAAAGTTAGACACACACACTGGTGGCAAAAGTACTGGCACCCCCACTTGTAGCGCCACACTCAAGCTGGATGCACGTTACAGGGCAGCGCAGGGTGGTCCGTGAAGGGGATGAGGCTCTCTTGTGAATGAGGTGCAGACAGTTGTTCAAGGCACCCAGCACTATAATCCTCCAGTCTAATGCCGGGGGTTGCAGGAACAAATCTCAATAGCTCCAACATGCCAGCTCGCAGGGGCATCCGCTCCTTCCAGCTCACAGTCTCAAAGCCCCGCCATCCCTTTGGGGATCATGCGTGCTAGAGACAGCCCCACATGCTCCAGACCAGGGTGTCAGGCCCAGTTCTCCTAGCCAGGTCTGCTGGGCTCCTAAAAGGCAGTCACCCTCGGACAGCATGTCCCCTAGGAGGGCCACAACCAAGTCAGGGACTTTCTATCAGCCCCCGGGGACAGCCAGGCTATAGGGAGTAGTGATGCACAGTATGACTGCGATGTGGCTCACCTAAGGCAGTATTACTGGCTCCCACACCCAGTCCCCCTCTCATATGTGCCCACATATAGCAGCAGGGCATATCCCCCTGTTGATTGCCGGTACTGTCCCTTGCACTGTCCATGGGGTGTTACCACAGTGATAAGCCTCTCCACACAGGAGACACTCAAGGTCGGACTTGCCCCCGGGAGCACCGCAGCTGGCTCCGTTCACCCACTCCAGCCCAACAGGTGGTTCAGGGAGTGATCTCTGCAGCTGTCAGCCTACTGCAGTCATCGCCAGTGGAGTGTCACTCCTGTACCGCAGAATGCTTCCGCTGGGTCTGTGTCCCTTGGCACAGGCTTAACGTTTCTGCAGGAGTGCCATCAGTGCCGCGGCTCACCCCACAGTTCCCTAGATGATGGCATCAGCAAGGCTAGGCCGTGACTCGAGCCCTGCGCTTTCCAGCTGTGGCCAGCTCGCTGTGACCCTTCAAGTGCCTTTATCATTTGGGGAGAGTAACACAGATGTCTCCCTCTGCTGCGCAGCGGTCGGTCCAGCCCCACTGCATTGGATGGAGTTTGGATATTCACAGGGGCCCGAAGAGGCTGAAACTCGCATCTTACTCCATTGCGATTCAGGCCATGCCCCTTTGTTACCTCTTTTATCTTTGATATAATTGGTTCAAGTTAGTACTTTAATTTTTTCTTGTACCTTATGAGATAAATAGTAATTATGTTTTTTTGTTAGGAGTTTATGTTATATATATATATATATATATATATATATATATATATATATATATATATATATATATATTACCTACTGGCGGTCGCCAGTAGGTAGTTATAGTTAGGACCCTGTTTCCATAGGAAAACCGCAACATTCTATTTGGAATAACTTTGGCGCCGGTCGACGAATTCTCACGAAATTTTCAAAATAGGTGGGGCGCTACGCTCCGCTCCTACCCTGAAAGTCTCGGGGGGATTCGTCAAGCGGGGGCTGAGAAAAAAGGGGGGTCCCAAAACGCGTTTTTCCCATGCATTTTTCCATAGGACCTTTAGACACAGCTACAGCCCGAACGGCTGAACAGAGTTACTTGAAATTTGGCAGAGAGGTTGTCCTCAGGTCAAGGAAGTGCCTTTTGTAGGTCTGGTGTAAATCTGTTCAGTAGTTCTTGAGAAAATAGCATTTAAATCAATATATATATCTGTGGCATCTTACGGTGCGCTTACGGTAAGCTTACGGTAAGCTTACCGTACGCGTACGGTGACGTGCGCGAGAGCGATTCTGATTGGCTGTTAGATCTTAGTAAACATTCGAATCGGTCGAAACCAGGAAGCGGCGGCCGCCATTTTGTGTGTTTCACACAGAAAAAAAGGGTGATAACTTGAAAAGGGGGCAAGGAGGAGAGTTACAGACCCCCTAACATTTGAAAGGGGGTCAAAGAAGGACAGAAAAGTACAAAAAAAACATTTATTAATTTAAAAAAAAAATCGCGGGGTACGCGTACGGTAAGCTTACGGTAAGCTTACCGTACGCGTACGGTAGAAAAAAAAAATAAAAAAAGAAATAAAATTCAGATTTAAGTGTTTAGATATTAGGGGGCTCTAAAAAGAGCCGTTGTGTTTATGAAGTGATTTGATTTTTTAGTGGTACCTACAAGTAAGTACCGATGCAGAGTCTAAGGTTCAAGAGGAAGACTCTGTTCCCTTCATCAGTGAAGTGTACACCATCTCCTCTATAAATGTCTTGCATGTCGTAACGCAAGTTGTTGTGGTAAATGGAACCCATACCATAGTCTCGGAGGAAAGCAGAAACAGATTTGTTGACGTGCTTTCTTGCTCTGTTGTGCAAAGGTCTCCTTCATAAGCATTTCCAGACCTACCCCAGTCAAAGTGCCTAGGTCATTGCCACCACAGTGCACTATTATGAGGTCAGGGTGTTGGATTTGCATGAAGGATTTCACCAATGGCATCAATTGGTGCCACTTTAACCCTCTCTGACCAATCCATTTAATGTCTACATTTGGCAAAGCAAGGTCTCTCACCATATCTGTTTTCTCTGCATACTTTTCACTCCGGAAGACATAGCTGTGCCCTACAATCCACACTGTGAACATCTTTAAAGGAGAACTGGATGCACTCAGGAGGTGTAATTCAGTAGAATGGTAAAAAGAAATGAAAGACAGTTTGGAAATGGAGGCATACATATTTTTTTTATAAAAAAAAGAACTGATTGGCAGTTTCATACCATTCGAGAATAAATACTAGACTGTATGTGTAAATTTATAGAAGCATGTTTTGTATTGGTACAGAAAAATGTGTTACCAAAGAACAGTACTATGGATTTGCTGTTAGGTTTGAAAAGTCAAGCACTCCTGCTCTTTGGAAATGAAACATTGTGTGGCGAACTTCTGACCTAACTCTACACAGCAGTGTTTCAAGAGCAGTTGCTATGGTAGCAGGCAGAAGTCAAGTTGGGGGAAGGGTACTAGTGTGGTAAATAATTTAATTACCGGTACTTAATTTGATGCGGAAAACTAATAAGATCAGCTCAGTAAAATAAGAGGCAGAATCCGTGGTATTAGAGGTTCGGAACGGGCTTTATTCCTATACAAAGGAACATAATTCGAATTATGGGCCTTCTATTCCATCACCACGAAAGTTCAGGAAGGAAGGAACATATATTATTGACAGGTAATCATTTTTATAGAAAATACATTACAGTAAAGCAGATGCAAGAGGCGTAACAGTTGATAACAGAGATAAAGGCATACATGCGTAACTAAAATGGGTGTAACTAGGCGTAACTAAAGAACGTCATTAGGTATGATGTCACAAATGGGTGGTTCCATGAAAGAATTTCGCAATGTCAGCAAGAATACTTGGCAGAGATGCGCGCGCAGCAGCATGACGTGTGAGTTGACGTGCAACTAGGGGGAGAATGGGACTTGACATTTAGCTCTACATGTGGAGACAAAAGTCTGGGGTTATGTCAACCTAATCCCAAATCATATCTAATATCCTATGTTTAAGGAACTGTGTTATCCAAAAAGAGAGGTCTCTTAGGATAGAATCTTATTCTATACTGACTATACTGACTGTTAGTGCGTGTACAAGCGTCTAAGTGTCTACACTAGATGCGAGGGGGTAGGAATATTCCATGGTAACAGGGCTATGAATTACTTGCATGAGGGCAGCGAGGCCTGGCCCCTTTGCACGGTAGCTGGAGGAATGTTTACTTAAACTGCTAGAAAGGAATGCATCGGATGAGGAGCGAAGGAGATAATCTCGAAGGTGAAATACAGTTTTTGGCAGGCGACGGGCTGGATCAGGCACCGTTAGCCGCGCAGGGAGTAAGACAAAGTTCATGGTCACAGATGCAGGCTCAGACTGGAGCTTTCAGAGGCAGAAGGCAAGAAAAGGCTTGGTGGCAGAGTCAGGGCCTACTCGCCTGAATCTGTAGAAATGTGGGAAGTGAACCATATAAAGCCGGTGGCCTTTTATACTTAGGAATAGAATATCCGGCCCATTCATGGCGGATCTGAAAGAGGACATGTTGACGGTGGACGCACATGTATTTGTGTCTTCATAACTGGAACTGGAGGGAACATACATGTACTTGTGACTTATACATGAAACCGTTGGGGTCCAAGATAGGGGACATAACCGACCATAAAAATCCATATTTCCACATTCCCTCCTTGTCCCCTACTGGCCCTTAGGAGATATCAATCTTCATCAATCCATCGATCTGTTCATATAACATCATTTGTTCTTCTTTTTTCTTCCGGGATCTCGAACGAAAACTTGGATGTGGGATACACGAGGTGGCACACAGACCACAAATCGCTGGCCCACATTGTAGACATAAGCAGCAACTGAATAGTATGAGAAAGCCAATACCTAGGAAGGATAGAATTCTCCATCCCCAGGCTGACAACACGCCCCAGAACCAACCGGACCAAGTCCAGGTGCCTGAACTCTGGTGTATCTGGCTTACAATCTTATGAAGGCGGGTTATGGCTTTATATACTGACGGTGAATTTTCTGGTATGAAAATGCAACAACTTGATCCGATGACCCTACAAGCTCCGCCCCTATCGGCCAGGATGACGTCAAGGACAAGACGGTTCTGAAGCACAACAATCCGCATAGCAGACTGCTCTTCTGTTAAATTGCCTAAGGCGGAAATAGTTTCGTTCACTACTGCTTCGAGGGTTCTGGTTAATCTACGTATTAGCTTACTATTAGTAACTGTACCTATATAAGGAAAGAAACCTTTATTGAAATCTGTGTATTTTTCCCATGCTGTTTCAGTGTAATCGACGATTGGGAGATCTCTCTGCTGTCTATTGTGTACTAAATGAGTATTTCTATGATAATCAGGAGGAGCTAAGAAAACAGGTGGTAGGAGGAATGCTATATAACAGGTACCATCCCAATCTAGAGGTAGGCGTATATATGCGGTCTGGCCACATATAAAGTAGGAATGACGAGAAGCTCTAAATGTAGACTTGCCTTGATCACTAAATTTTATCACAGTGGTGCATTTACTATGGCCCATGTGTATGGAGCCATTCTTTCTTATACATAGTTCCCCTTTTACTGGGAATACCGACATGGCGGGCAATATGGGTGTAGCTTCAGATTCAACGTTCAGGATCATGAGGTTAAGTGTAAAATTACCTAATCCATATACTTCATTTTCTAGATCAGTTCCTGTTCTTTTGGGAAGTCCCTCCTTGTTAGGGTAGCAGACCTTAAGCAAAACTAAGTTCAGGTTTCCCCATACCCAGTTGTCTTGATAAACTGCGGAATTCGAGTCTAGGGAATTGATCAAACTAAACCATGCTCCACAGGAGCCATTGTGTGTGAACGGATAGGGAAAGAGGGGCAAAACTCCCTTATAGTTCTGATAGGGAGGGAGTCGGCCACATATCCAACAATTTGTAGCATTGCTAGTTTGATGGGAATGATGTAACATACTAATAAAAGTGTTGTTGCGCAGCGCAAATCTATATGACAACTCATGCGGGGGTAATTCACTAAAAGAATGTTCAGCAGTAACATTGTAAACATGTTTAGAAATAGGATAATATATGTGCAACAATATACTTGCAGTGATTATTAAAAGACTTAAGAAAAACAAAATTAATAACGTCACTGTGCAATGACTACGCAGTGATTTACAGTACGCATGTCTTTTGAGCAGCATTTGATTATTTCTTTCTCTATTCCGGTCCAGAGGATACATGTCAGAGACAAATTCAACCGATTCACCTTGGAGAGGACTTAAACAATCAAATTGTCTGACTGACTGGACCTCAATTTTAGTCTATATAGTTCTGAGTTCGATTGCTCAACCAAAGGGAGCTTTGAGTCTGTCTTTGAGGAAATACAGGGTTTAGTCTCTATATCGGATGGTAGTCCATAAAATTTCTTGATATGACTCGAGTGTATCCAACCTTTGCGACCTTCGATCTTCACGGCTGTCCTCGTGGTGAGCAGTACAAGTTGAGGCGATTTCCACCTAGGATCCAGCTGAGTCTTCCGGTCAAAATTACGCACTAACACCAGGTCCCCGGGAACTACGTCATGGGGTTTCACCTCGGTGTTGTCGGGAAAGGCTGCAGCTACCTGTGAACGACAAGATTGTAGTGCAGACATCAAGGAAGCCAGGTAATCTGTCAGCATATTACAGTCAACGTCAGTTATTTTACGAGGTATAGGCGTCCCCCACATATTTGGTGGTCTACCGAAGATCACCTCATACGGGGATAGCCCTGTTCGAGAGTGCGCTACCATTCTCATGTAAAAGAGTGCAACTGGTAAGGCTACTACCCAATCGACACCTTTCTGTCTACATATTTTGGACAATCTAATTTTCAGAGTTTGATTATGTCGTTCCACGAGACCTGCTGCCTCGGGGTGTCGGACACAGTGAAATCTCCATTGATAGCCTAACAAAAGTGAAACGTGTTTCATTAGTTCGGATGAGAACGGCTGGCCGTTATCTGAGTAGACAACACGTGGTAAACCGTACCGTGGGAAGAATTCTCGAACTAACTGTTTGGCAGTAGTCGGGGCAGTGTAATCTGAGACCGGGTATGCTTCTGTCCAACGGGAAAGAGCACAAACAACTACAAGAACATATTTGAATCCTCGACATCGTTCCATCTGGATATAATCCATCTGGAGGACTTCAAAAGGGTGATCAGGAGGCTGAAATCCACCCTGTTCTACGGGAATGCTTTTACCTGGGTTAAACTGACAACAGATCATACAGGTACGAACTTTTTGTTTAGCTGCTGCTCGTAAATGTTTGTTGAACCAAATGTGTTGAATGCTGTCTAGCATAGCTTTTTCTCCTAGGTGCGCTGGACTATGTATAGTGTTAATGATGACTTGGACCATTGAGTCGGGAAGAAACCATATAGATTTTTCCTTCGTCATCCATCCCTGATCTGTTTGGATCCCTCCTAATTCAGTCCATTTCTTTATTTCATCTGGTGTAGCGTGTGTCTGTATGTCAATTACGTCAAGAGCGGGATCCTTAACCGTCATGCAATGTGTTGGTGTCAGAACTATTGTCTTTGTCATGTCAGACATGTGAGTTTGAGCAGTCTGTTTAGCTGTTCTATCAGCTAGATCATTGCCTTGGGAAATGATATCAGTAACTTTCGTATGAGCTTTACATTTCATAATTGATATTGCAGTAGGTAGATGTATTGCATATAATAAGGCATGAATGAGGGGTCCGTGCTGAATGTGGGCACCGTGAGAAGTTAAATAACCTCTCTCTCGCCACAGCACGCCGAAGTCATGTACAACTCCGAATGCATAACGTGAATCAGTGTATATGTTGACTTTCTTATTTGTGGCTTGAATACAGGCTTGTGTCAGAGCGATGAGCTCTGCTGCTTGAGCTGACAAGGTATTTATGCAATATGTTTCAATGACTTCAGTGTCTGTTGTGACTGCATACGCGGCCACTAGCTCTCCTGTACTTGTTCTCATACATGAACCATCTACATACAACGTCAGGTCTGGATCTGTCAATGGGACGTCTGTTAAGTCTTGTCTGGGTTTCGTCGTGATAGTAATAACTTCAATACAATCATGTGCTAGTGGGTCTGTTCCGTTTACTGGCAAAAGTGTGGCAGGATTTAACGTATTACAACGTCTGATTTCTATATGTGGCTGAAACAATGTTAATTCGTAACCGGTAAGTCTTGCTATAGTCAAGTGTTGTGTTTGCGTTCGGTTCACAAGAACCTCTACTGCGTGTGGTACTTGTACTGTCAATGGATGTCCTAATACTATGGCATCGCTTTGTCTGATTGCTAAAGCTGTTGCTGCCACTGATTTCAGGCACGCAGGCAGAGCCTGAGCTACTGGATCTAATGTACTAGAGAAATAAGCACATGGTTTATGTGATCCTGCTTGTTCCTGAGTGAGTACTGACAAAGCAGTACCTTCGCGTTCTGTAACAAAGAGTGTAAACTGTTTACTGTAACATGGTGTTGCTAGGACTGGTGCTTGACATAAAGCTTTCTTTAGGCTTTCAAAAGCTTGTGTATGTTCCTGAGTCCAAGGGAGGACAGTCGATGTGGCCGCCTCCTGTGTTGTCAACTGAATGAGTGGTTTTGCTAGAAATGCATACTGAGGGATCCACTGCCTACAATATGAAGTGAGGCCTATAAAAGCCCGTACCTCCTTTTGTGTCTTGGGTATTGGCATGTTAGCAATTAACTGGATGCGATCTGACGTAAGCTGCCTTCCCTCCTTGGACAGCGAGTGCCCAAGGTAAACAACTCGCTGGACACAGAATTGCAGCTTAGAAGGGGACACCTTGTGGCCCTTGTCGGCCAGAAATTTTAAAACCGTCAGTGACGCTTTTTCACATTCAAGTTCGCTTCGGGCGGTGATCAGCAGATCATCGACATATTGAAGCAAGGCAGTGTTGACTGGCATGTGGATACTGTCAAGTTCTCGTTTCAGTGCTTGGCTATAGATGCTGGGGCTTTCTGTGAATCCTTGAGGTGCGCGTGTGAATTTAAAGCTTCGTCCTATTTAAACTAAATCCGAACAAGTATTGGCTTTCCGGATCTATTGGGACGCTGAAAAAGGCATTCTTGAGATCAATTACAGTAAAGAATGTTGCTTCGGAATCAATGGCTGTCAGTAATGAAGAAATGTCTGGAACAACGGGGTATTGTGGTACAATACATTTATTTAATTTGCGCAGATCAATAACCAATCGATATACTGGCGGGGCTTTTGGATCAGTTCGTTTAAGAATCGGAATTATCGGGGAATTACATACATTGGAGTCGGTTTCCACAACCACTCCTTGGGTAATAAGCTCGTCAACGATTTGCAGTAAAGCCACTACAGCATCTGGGGGTAACTTGTATTGTCGCATTCGTGGTAGTACCACTCCTGTCTTTAGTGTGACTCGATATGGTGTAATGTTCATACAACCAACATCTGTAGGGCCTTGTGCCCATAAATGTGTGGGTAAAGTCTGCAGTCGGTGATCCATGTCTCGGGACACATAGTGCCCTTTGAAATCACGTAAAAACAGTCTTACTCCTTCCGGAGAACAACATATTATAGCTCCTAGAGCTTTCAATGTTTTTATACCTAACAAGTTTTCTGGACATGATTTAGTAAGCAATAAATCTGTAGTTCGTGTCAAGGGACCAATCGTAAGTGGAAGAGGCTGTGACACTTCGTTAATGATAGGTTTTCCTGAAAAACCAAGGGAAATATTCTGTGAGCCTGAGAGGGGTGCCCCTGGAACTTCACTACGTTTTATGGTTGTTCGGCTTGCCCCTGTATC
Organism: Triturus cristatus; assembly: GCF_964204655.1. Taxonomy (NCBI): domain Eukaryota; kingdom Metazoa; phylum Chordata; class Amphibia; order Caudata; family Salamandridae; genus Triturus; species Triturus cristatus. The sequence goes on from NC_140589.1 coordinate 1,728,033,215, forward strand.
AAGTAAAAATTTTCTATTTTGGCCTAATAGTTCACTGTGTACATAAGGTCCTTCTTGATCTACAGGGACCTCGATAAGTGGTAAGCCAACTTCCCTCTCTAGGCTGTTTCATGAGTATCGTTGATAATCAGGATAGTCATACTGTGCGGTCTGGTACATCTGTCGTGTCGTTGTTGGAGTGGCAGCAATAGGCTGCGGTGGTGAAGCTGGCATAGACTGTTGCGGAGCTGGCATGGCCTGTGCATGCTGCGGGGCTCCTTGTTGGTTCTGATCCTGTCTAAGTGGCCGTGGTCTTTCTTTTGTATTACCTATGGCGATATTATGTTTTAAAACCGGACAGTCGTGTACATAATGACCTGGCTGTTTACAATAGTTGCATGTCCCTTTTACAGAACCTGCTGAAACACTGGACTGTGTCATACCCTTTTTATGACCGTCAGCTGGAACTGTCTGGGAAACTAGCATTTTCATTTTCGTGTCTTTCATGCGTCTTTGTTCATGTTCTTGTTCCTCTCTAATTCTATTGTGATGGTACTGTAGCATTTGTAACATTTGTGACGGAGTGTTACCTTGCCAGGTACTCTCGAATTTCAATACTCTATTCTTAACTTGGGGCAAGGCATTTTCAACTAATTTTGTCACAAACAGATGTGGATACGATTCGCTACTTGCTTTTATTCCACTATTTACACCAAAACATTTTTCGAATCGGGCATAAAAGTCACTAGTGTCTTCATCTTGCTTTTGTTTACAGGCTGAGATTGCACCCCAGTCTTCCTTTTTCGTAGTTAATAAACGTGGCAGTACCTGTACTAATAAACCTGGTAGTATTTTGGTCTTTTCCCCAAGCCCTAAACCTGGACCTCGAGCTGTTTCTTCGTTTTCTAATGCTGTCCAATCTATCTTTTGGTCTCCCACCTCCCAATCCTTTTCTTTGAGTTTTTCATAAATGCCCGCAGGCATTAATACCTTTAATATTTTCATAATGTCGGGATAGGTATACTCTCCCATGAGCAACATGTCTTTAATTTCACGGTGGAAACCCGCTGGGTCTTTGTCATGACTGGGTACCACTTTCTTCATTTCTAATAGTTCCATTTTAGATATGGGTGTGTATACAAACACACGTTTAAACTGATTGTCATCACCTTTTATCGGGTGCACTTCGCGTAAGGGATTCTGTCTATCCATATAATACGTCGTTCTTTCCTTGATGGGCAGTGAGACATGTTCGGGGCATACAAAAAGAATGTACTGCTTTCTGTATTCTAGTATTTCTCTAATTAACTCAGTACCTGAACCTCTCCATTTATTCGTGAGTAATTCGGTTAACATATCAGGTAAGGGACCAGGATCGGAGTGTTGGCTTTTATACAATATAAGGAGTTGTTGAATCATGTAGATACCAGCTAAACGCTGTTCATCTGGGGTGAGGTTCAAAAACGTGTGTGCTAGTGTATCATCACTATATTTTCCGGGACTGTCAACCCAGTGAACGGCTGACCTGGCTAATTCTTGTTCGTCCATAGAATCTAGTATATGATAACCCCTTCGTTCTCGAAGTAATTTGTCAGTGGCATGGAACGAATGTTCGGGGGACCTTATATTTATTATAGGGGTTTGGAAATCTCTGTTATTAACTGGACGTATCGAACGTATCGGATCAGTAAAGCATCTAGTATTATTACAAGATCTTCCTCTACCTACATAGGCCATTGTTTCTAACTGTCCTGTGGGCAGTTCTAATTCTTCCTCCTCCTCGTTTTGTTCAGGCTGGTCTACCGCCAATCTTTCTTCGTGTATTCGTTCTACTTCTTTGCGGATCTTTCGGCACATAGCTACTATACTTAGTAGTTTATCATGTCTCCCCTCTGATATATTCCGACTCCATGTGGTAAGAATCCGCATTTCTTCCGGATTTACCCCTGGTCGGTCTTGATTTCTGACCACACAATTTATGAGGAAACGTAACAGTTCCCCCTGTATCTCCACTTTCTGGTACTCCATGGCTCTATTAATACTTTCAGAATCTCGCCCTGACTGGATAAAATGATATATATTTTCTAAATGTGTAGTCATTCCTGGTAGCCTCCCTAAATATATTGCAGCTCGTCGGATACGTAATGATGCCAGCAGCATTTCATCCTTTTTGCCGGGCACAGGGTCATATCTACAATCTACTAGAAGTTCCTTAAGCATGTCGGGAGTTACTAGTTTGGGCGTACGTTGGTGGGCTAATTCTTGAAAGGAAAGTTTATTTACTCTGGGTGGCGTGGAAAAAATGTTTGTTGTACCTCCTGTAGCACCGCCTGGGGTGCTGGATGTGAAAGGATTCGTTGAACGTGATATAGCAACCATAGGTGTGGGTACAGCTGTAGAAACAGATGTGCTTGCCGGAACTTGTGTCGGAGTTTGTTGTTGCGGAGGTACAGACGGAGGGTCTTGGCGTTGAACCCCCTCGGCAGGCGGTCTATGCGGTGCAGTATTAGCATACTCGGGAGCTGTGTCGTCTAAATAAGAGGAAAGGAAAACATCTTCTGCGGTTCTGGGATGCCCTTTGGGATGTGATTTTATCGGAAACAACGGAGGTGGCAAGTCTTTTGGTATCTCCGGAGTAGCCTTAGGTAACCCTTCGGCCAGAAGAGGATACATACCATTCATAAGGGCATTTCTTTGTCTGTCTACTTGTTCTGATTTTGCTCGGGTACCTTCTTCAATTAATAGATTTTCTCGGACTTTATTTGAATTCTCCTTACTCTTCTCTTCCTGTCTGCTTGCTTTTTCTGTACGTCTATACGATTCTTTACGCCATAATTCAATGGCATCTTTCTGTGATTGTCTAGCTTTCTTTTTCCATAATTCTTCCTCTACTTTCATGATGCAATCTGCATCCCAGGTCCCAGCTGCGGGCCACCTCTGACTTTCTGGTAATTCCTTGGTGTAGTCTACCCATAAATCAAGAAATAATATGGCGTCTAGGCCATGTTTATGATACATGAAGTACCCTGGAGTGTCCCTAGGAGGAATGGGAACAGCTTCTTCGAGTACCCCTTTTCTAGTTTTGATCTGTCTTAATTTCGAAAAGAGCGGCATATTGAGAACTGATCTGATACCTAATTTTGAACACGTTTAATACAACAAAACACAATAATGAACAGTCATTCACACCACAATATGCAGAACGTATTTAAAACATTTAACATTTAACATTTAATGAACAACAATGATGGCCATTTAGGGATCTAGTCACTAAGCATAATACTCGGCACTAACTAGGTATTCTGAATATATACTAGACATACTAGATATACTGCTAAACAGTACAGATACACTGCTGAAACAGTGCAGACCGGATTTGTGTACCCAAACCCGTCTTGACCGGCACAACCTATGTGCACGTCAGAACGCCTCCCCGGCAATGGTACTCACCGGGTAGCTCGGAACGGAAGGCCTCGGAACTGAACTTGAACTGGACTCGAACCGGACTGGACTCGACTCGATACTTCGAAACTTCGGAACTTGGTGGGCCTCTGTATACCTCGGATCTTGCTCTCTCAGCTAGGCTCTGGTCGGGATACTTCGCACTTCTCACCGCCTCGTCTGGGTGTTGATCGCAGCCTCAGTTACCCCCGCTCGGCAGGAGGGAGATACAGGAAATCCTGTGGGTACGCGTTGTTGTCCGTCCAGCTGTGGCAGGAGACCGGGCCTGCAACGCACCTCCGGCGCGTGAGATGAGAAAGTGTCCCTGTTCGGGCGCCATATATGTGGTAAATAATTTAATTACCGGTACTTAATTTGATGCGGAAAACTAATAAGATCAGCTCAGTAAAATAAGAGGCAGAATCCGTGGTATTAGAGGTTCGGAACGGGCTTTATTCCTATACAAAGGAACATAATTCGAATTATGGGCCTTCTATTCCATCACCACGAAAGTTCAGGAAGGAAGGAACATATATTATTGACAGGTAATCATTTTTATAGAAAATACATTACAGTAAAGCAGATGCAAGAGGCGTAACAGTTGATAACAGAGATAAAGGCATACATGCGTAACTAAAATGGGTGTAACTAGGCGTAACTAAAGAACGTCATTAGGTATGATGTCACAAATGGGTGGTTCCATGAAAGAATTTCGCAATGTCAGCAAGAATACTTGGCAGAGATGCGCGCGCAGCAGCATGACGTGTGAGTTGACGTGCAACTAGGGGGAGAATGGGACTTGACATTTAGCTCTACATGTGGAGACAAAAGTCTGGGGTTATGTCAACCTAATCCCAAATCATATCTAATATCCTATGTTTAAGGAACTGTGTTATCCAAAAAGAGAGGTCTCTTAGGATAGAATCTTATTCTATACTGACTATACTGACTGTTAGTGCGTGTACAAGCGTCTAAGTGTCTACACTAGATGCGAGGGGGTAGGAATATTCCATGGTAACAGGGCTATGAATTACTTGCATGAGGGCAGCGAGGCCTGGCCCCTTTGCACGGTAGCTGGAGGAATGTTTACTTAAACTGCTAGAAAGGAATGCATCGGATGAGGAGCGAAGGAGATAATCTCGAAGGTGAAATACAGTTTTTGGCAGGCGACGGGCTGGATCAGGCACCGTTAGCCGCGCAGGGAGTAAGACAAAGTTCATGGTCACAGATGCAGGCTCAGACTGGAGCTTTCAGAGGCAGAAGGCAAGAAAAGGCTTGGTGGCAGAGTCAGGGCCTACTCGCCTGAATCTGTAGAAATGTGGGAAGTGAACCATATAAAGCCGGTGGCCTTTTATACTTAGGAATAGAATATCCGGCCCATTCATGGCGGATCTGAAAGAGGACATGTTGACGGTGGACGCACATGTATTTGCGTCTTCATAACTGGAACTGGAGGGAACATACATGTACTTGTGACTTATACATGAAACCGTTGGGGTCCAAGATAGGGGACATAACCGACCATAAAAATCCATATTTCCACACTAGGCAGAAGTCAAGTTGGGGGAAGGGTTCTTTTGGAAAAGGGTTGGTTTTCAACCAATAGAAATGTGTGATTACATTTGAAAAAAAGGGGGAAGCACTGAGATTTGAAACTAACATGTATATGTGTGGAAAAAGAGAGGGAAAGTTTGCCATTATCTGGTTCTACTGAGAGGAGAGAGGTGAACAGAACAGAGATCCTGGCTCTGATAATCTGCTGTTTGAGTGCCACATTTCTTTCACAACTAACTAATTTTAAAGGTGAGTTTAGAGTTTGAGAGGGGATGTATATGGTAAATTAAGAAATGAATAATAGAATTGGAATTCCTTTTGTTGAAGTTGTGCTTATTATTTTCTGTTTTGGGAGAAATTTAAATGTGAGGAACATGTAAAATAATATGGACTATGTTTTCACGAATATTTAAGGTGTACTGGCAAAAATAAGGAATACTTTAAGGGTTTGAGGTTGCACTCAGTAATGCAAATACATTCAGCATCAGTGTAGTGAGTCACCCAGGTTATACATGTTGCTGGTCTCAGAAAGCTGTTTGGTATTGCTCTGGTGATTTTACATTTGCATTAGATGGAAAGGGGGAGGTTTTTTTTATGCAGAAGCAGACTCTTAGCACACAGCCAGCTGGTTATCCTGTGGAATCATGGATAGTATTCACAACCGAGTGGGGTTTGAGGTTTCAGTTAGTAATGCAAATACATTCAGCATTACTAAGGCTGGTTGCCCTTGCTGGAGTGTAGTTAGTCACCCAGGTTACACATGGTGCTGGTTTCAAAAAGCAGTTTGGACATGTGCTGTTTTCAGAATCTGAAAAGTGGATTCATAATGTGTCAGTCTGTAAAAGTGTTTATCACTTGCCAAATAAAAGAGTAGTAAGTGTGCTTTCAAATTGGCAAAGAAATTTCGTTTTGTGACTAATATGAAAACATGACTCTGTGTGCAAATAGGAATTACAGGCAGAGATTTATTGCGTATTGCTCTGATGATTTTGCATTTGCATTAGATGGAAAGGGGGAGCCATTTTTTTGTATGCAGAAGCAGACTCTTAGCACACAGCCAGCTGCTTATCCTGTGGAATCATGCATAGTATTCACAACCGAGTGGGGTTTGAGGTTTCAGTCAGTAATGCAAATACATTCAGCATCACTAAGGCTGGTTGCCCTTGCTGGAGTGTAGTCAGTCACCCAGGTTACACATGGTGCTGGTCTGAAAAAGCAGTTTGGACATGTGCTTTTATCAGAATCTGAAAAGTGGATTCATAATGTGTCAGTCTGTAAAAGTGTTTATCACTTGCCAAAAAAAAGAGTAGTAAGTGTGCTTTTAAATTGGCAAAGAAATTTCTTTTTGTGACTATTGTGAAAACATGACTCTGTGTGCAAATAGGAATTACAGGCAGAGATTTATTGCGTATTGCTCTGGTGATTTTACATTTGCATTAGATGTAAAGGGGGAGCCATTTTTTTGTATGCAGAAGCAGACTCTTAGCACACAGCCAGCTGCTTATCCTGTGGAATCATGGATAGTATTCACAACCGAGTGGGGTTTGAGGTTTCAGTTGGTAATGCAAATACATTCAGCATTACTAAGGCTGGTTGCCCTTGCTGGAGTGTAGTCAGTCACCCAGGTTACACATGGTGCTGGTTTCAAAAAGCAGTTTGGACATGTGCTGTTTTCAGAATCTGAAAAGTGGATTCATAATGTGTCAGTCTGTAAAAGTGTTTATCACTTGCCAAAAAAAAGAGTAGTAAGTGTGCTTTCAAATTGGCAAAGAAATTTCGTTTTGTGACTAATATGAAAATATGACTCTGTGTGCAAATAGGAATTACAGGCAGACATTTATTGCGTATTGCTCTGGTGATTTTACATTTGCATTAGATGGAAAGGGGGAGCCATTTTTTTGTATGCAGAAGCAGACTCTTAGCACACAGCCAGCTGCTTATCCTGTGGAATCATGGATAGTATTCACAACCGAGTGGGGTTTGAGGTTTCAGTTAGTAATGCAAATACATTCAGCATTACTAAGGCTGGTTGCCCTTGCTGGAGTGTAGTCAGTCACCCAGGTTACACATGGTGCTGGTTTCAAAAAGCAGTTTGGACATGTGCTGTTTTCAGAATCTGAAAAGTGGATTCAAAATGTGTCAGTCTGTAAAAGTGTTTATCACTTGCCAAAAAAAAGAGTAGTAAGTGTGCTTTCAAATTGGCAAAGAAATTTCGTTTTGTGACTAATGTAATACACTGGGGGAGATTCATTGACGATATCTGTATCATATGGAATGGCTCAATTGAATCAGCTAATGAATTTGTAAAAATGGTTAATGTTAACGAATTGAATCTAAAATTCACTGCTCAAATCACTGCAGAACGAGTGGCATTTTTAGATGTAGAACTGTATATCAGGGACAACAAGATACAGACCAAACTACACCGGAAAAGTACAGCTGGGAACTGCTCCATGCCCAGAGCTCCCATCCCCATCATTTACTCAATAGTATTCCCTATGGGGAGTTCTTGCGCATCAGGCGTATATGCAGCTTAGAGTCTGATTGTAACACCTGTCTAGCTGAATCTTTTTTAAGATTCCTAGCTCGAGGATACAAAAGAGATGATCTAGAACGAGCTTTGGCCAAAGCTAAGACTATGAACCGCAGTGTATATTTTGAGACAGTCACTAAAACTACCACTCACAAAACTACGGGCAACACTAACAGTGTATCCAATGAGGTGGATTCTCTCCGTTTCATTACTACTTTCAGCAGCCAAGACAAGGATATAAGGAAACTTATATACAAAAACTGGCCTATAGTGAAAACTGACCTCACTATGTCACAACTAGTACCAGACTTACCCCAAATTACATTCAGACGAGCACCCTCAATGAGGGATGCTCTGGTGAAAACTAGTCCTGAGGTAACCATCACAAACACCTGGTTATCCAAACGTAAAGGTTTTTTTAAATGCAGCTCCTGTCGAGCTTGCGGATTTGGCATTAACACCTGTGAATTTGTGAGTGTCTTTGATCAGACCCCTATTAGTCTTAGAGGTCTGTTCATATGCAAGTCTGACTATGCAGTATATGTACTTGAGTGTGCCTGTAAACTCAAATATATTGGCAGCACTAAACTACAGGTATTCACCAGGATCCTACAACATCTACGTGCCATAGTCAATTCTGACTCAAGTTACCCTGTTGCACGACATTTCAAATTAGTCCATCACAATAATTTGAATGACTTGAAATACTTTGTGATAGATACAGTACCAAAACTTCCGAGAGGCGGCAACAGGGAAAAACTTCTTAGACAATTAGAAACACAATATATACTGCTACTAGACACCAAGATGCCCAATGGACTTAACACAGGGGAGGACATGCACAATTTCTTATGACCACAGTATACTAGTTGAATCCAGTAAATACTAGCCATTTAGGTTTTCTTTTATCATCTTTAATTGCCTGTTCCTTGATTTTAACCTAATTTTATCCCTGTGGGTTGCCTTTGGGTTTATATATCAAGGTTTTTTTCACTAGATTTCTATTCATCAGAGTATATATGTTATTATACATTTCCCTCGAAATCTGATAGTTTTCAAGACTGTTGTAACATTTTAGCCTAAGGTAGATCATTTTCCCTTGTCTTTCCTACCTCCTTTTCCTATGCTGCTATATGGTTGCCATCTTTGCACATTGTTTTTGCCATATTTGCACAGATGCACTAGCACCTTAGAATACATGATTATTTAGATGTACTGTATGAGGCACTAGCACTTTATACTACATGATTTTTTAGCTGCACTGTATGATTTTAATATTTATATTTGGAATTTTATCCATTTTATAAATATTCCCCTAACCTGATAGACTCCCAATATATATTGCACTTGCACTTTATTGGAGAGTATTATACTGTTCAGAATTTTAATATTATCTATGTATTAAATTCATGCATCAATATCTGGGGATTTACCTACTACCATAGCGCATACTCATACATGTGATACACGTTTAGATGTTCAATCATGTCTATAGTTGATTCAACTATATTTTAATATGGTATACATCTAAGAATAGGCATTAACCAATGTTGTCATCTGCAGCAAAAAGAAAATTCTTTATGTTTTGTGCCAAAATACCAAATGCAATTATTGATTCTTCAAATAGAACGCACAAACAAGACGGTACTTTGTTCTACGCTTCGGTGTTCTCAGGGTTTCTAAGGCTATGACTTCTCAAATTATTTATGTTTTAATCAAATTGGTTGTATGGAATTCCTTCCTCCGTATGCTTATTTATGTAATTAGGGCTACTTTTAGATCGAATTTCGTTGGTCCCCTTTTTACTGTTTGGAATTATATTCAGTGTACATTACAGGGTTTTTCTAGAATTTTTCTGCCACTTTGGAAACAAATGTTTTAAAGTTTAACTTAGAAATTAACTGTCCAAACGATAGTATTTCTTTTATGTTTACCCTGTCGGTACGTGTAGCTTGCTGTTTTGTCTGTTATTATTCCATTGGTTGAGAGAGGAGGAAGTCAACCATATTACACTATATAAAATGTGATAGGTCCACCAAGTGTAATTTGATCAAGACCGTGGTGACGCGGCCGAAACGCGTCATGCCGATTGACTTGGAATAAAATCTGCACTACTACTTATCTTCTGCGTGCTGTGGTCTGTACCCGTCTCCACCACCGGTTGGATCTTTGGGGAACATGCTCTCTACATATATATATTCACTGAAAAAACCATAGGTTTCACACACGTTATAGTTAGGAATTAGCATTTAAAAAACCTTGCAAATTCACTGAAAAAACCATAGGTTTCACACATGTTATAGTTAGCTGGACATTTTACTCATAAAAAACCAATGAAATTCCCCCGTTATAGTTAGTGCAGGCAACTATAACTCACGCGACCGCAATCCTCTGCTGATGCTAATACTGTATTTAGACACTTATTTGCCCATGTCTTCTTCCATTAAATTTTAGCTATACATATATTACAAATATTTTTTTTTCATAAAGACACATATGTCATCAGCAGAGGATTGCGGTCGCGTGAGTTATAGTTGCCTGCACTAACTATAACGGGGGAATTTCATTGTTTTTTTATGAGTAAAATGTCCAGCTAACTATAACATGTGTGAAACCTATGGTTTTTTCAGTGAATTTGCAAGGTTTTTTAAATGCTAATTCCTAACTATAACTTGTGTGAAACCTATGGTTTTTTCAGTGAATTTGTACGGTTTTTTAAATGCTAAGTTACTTTACGCCGTTCGTGGCGTGCGCGCCCACTTAACGCAGTTCGTTCCGTGCGCGCACGGTGCGCTTCGCGCACCGTGCGCGCACAGTGAGCACGCGGTGCGCTTCACGCACCGCGCTCCCACTTTACGCAGTTAGTGCCGTGCACGCACGGTGGGCACGCAGTGCGCTACGCGCACCGCGTGCCCACGTTACGCTGGTTGGGCCATGTACGCACGATGCGCTTCGCGCACCGTCCGCACACGGAGGACATATTATGCGCTTCGTTGTGAAAGGTAAAATATTAAATGTTCCATATATATATATATTCACTGAAAAAACCATAGGTTTCAGGGGTGTTATAGTTAGCTGGACTTTTCACTTGTACAAAACCATTGAAATTCCCCCGTTATAGTTAGTTCAGCTAACTATAACTTGCGCGCCCGCAATGCACTGCTGATGACGTCACATATTACATCACTCATGACATGGTCAGTGACATCACTCATGACATCACTGATGACATCTCAAATGACATCACTGATGACATCATCCAGTGAATGTGTGTTTTTCTGAAAATTAAATATGATTTATATATGTATATCTCAAGGTCGATGGAAGAATAAATGGGTATATAAGTGTCTAAATGGATGATTTGTTTTTGAAAAATTGATTGTGTAACTGACTGATTAAGTGTATCATAGTGAATACATGGCTTAGTGAGTAATGTTTAAATATGTAAATATCTGTATCAGTCTCTCACTTTGTGTATAAGTGGCTGCATGGGTTGGTGAGTAGCTACATGGGTGTCTATATAGGTTATTAGTTGGTTTTTTGAGTATCAGTCTGAGTGTCTGCATGGTTCGGTGGGGGGTATTACGTAGTGCATAGGTGCATGAATGAGTGACTCACTGTTTGTATGTGTTGAACACAGCATGTGTGCAGGACTGTATGGGTGGATGAGTGTGTGTATGGGTGTGTTAGTGAGTGAATGACTGTCTCAATAGTGTCTTTATGAGTATCTACATATGTTTTAAACTAGTATATGTGACTATTGGTGTATATATGTGAGTATATGTGAGAGTGAGAGATTGAAAGAGTTCCTGTATGAATAAGTATGTGTTTCTATAGGTGATTGTTTAAAAGACTAAGTATGTGTAAGTTTCCGTAGAAGTAAGTATGGTGGTGTGTGTATAACTGTATATGCAAGTAAATGTATGTTTGATTCTTTATTAGCATGAGTGACTATGTGTGTGAGTAACTCTATGGATGAGTGGCATTGTGTAACAGGATGTATAGGTGTATGAGTACATATGATGAGTGAGTACATGTATGAGTGACTGTATAGGACTGTTGGTGAATGAGTGGATGTGTATGTGGATCTTAGAATTACTGAAGAGGTTGTTGTAACTGGTATTGGTATGTCCATTGTTTTAAAAATTTTAGTCTCTATTTTTGAATGTGTGTATCAAAGGTTATATTAGGGTGAGAGGAGGTCTGCCACTCTATCACAAGGATGATGTCATCAGTGATGTCATCAGTGATGTCATTTGAGATGTCATCAGTGATGTCATGAGTGATGTCACTGACCATGTCATGAGTGATGTAATATGTGACGTCATCAGCAGTGCATTGCGGGCGCGCGAGTTATAGTTAGCTGAACTAACTATAACGGGGGAATTTCAATGGTTTTGTACAAGTGAAAAGTCCAGCTAACTATAACACCCCTGAAACCTATGTTTTTTTCAGTGAATTTCTGAGGTTTTTTAAATGCTAATTTCTAACTATGCCTACAGAGATAGGACATGTGAAGAAAGAAGAAAAAATGCACAGAAAGAAACAAAAGAAGTGCAGAAAGAAGCAACAGAAGTCCTCAAATACGAAGATAAGTGCAGGAAGAAGGATAACGTGCAGAAAGAACAAAAAGAAGAGCAGAAAGAAGCCTTGTTGCAAAATCATCCTGTACCCTCAACTTTTTCAGACGGATACTGGTGGTAACTGAGTCTGACTAACCAGTCCTAGAGCCAGTGCTATGTTAAAAGACACTTAGAGTACAGTGAAAACACCTACATACACTAGGGAACATTATGCGTTGGGGTCCCCCTGTGATTAGCATGACCTCCTCTGTAAGCCCCTAGTGTATAATAGGGCATGGGGATTAAAACTACCTCTTAAAACAGGCCACAGGGCGTTTTTGCACACGTTAACTCAGGCCCCGTCCCCTCCCTTCACCACTGTGTAAACACGCCCTGTGTCCATTTTTAGTTGGGAGATTAAGTTCATTTGAATCCTGAGGGTCCCTAGGGTCCAACTAGCCCACTAGGTACCTCCAGTAAGTGCCACAGAGCTGCGTTGCAGAGAGGTGTAAAAAGTGGCACTGCCTGGACCACCTCTCTGCAATGCAGCTCAGTGGCGCTTACTGGAAGCACTTGGTGGGCTAGTTAGCCCCCAGGGGCCCTCAGTATTGAAGGGAAATTATATCCCCAATTTAAAACGTGCCATAGTGCGTGTTTGCACACGTCACCTCAGGCCCCGTCCCCTCCCTTCACCACTGTGTAAACGCGCCCTGTGGCTGTTCTAAGTTGAGAGATTAAGTCCCCCTGAATCCTAAGGGTCCCTAGGGTCAAACTAGACCACTAGGTACCTCCAGTAAGCGCCACAGAGCTGCGTTGCAGAGAGGTGTAAAAAGGGGCTTGGCCTCAGAACACCTGGCTGCAGCGCAGCTCCCTGGCGCATACTGGAGATGCCTGTTGGGGGCGCGTTTGCAGAGTGCTGCACGGAGGGGGCATGGCCTCCGGCATGATGCCAGTCTTTTATTTATTTTAGTTTTTTAAGAAGGGGGGCTGTTTGGTTCCCCTTCTTATTCTAATTTATTGGCCCTGATGACCCCATCCCCCAGGGCCAGTCTCCTAATTATATTTTTTTGACCCCAATCCCCAGGGCCGGCCACTGTTTTTTATTATTTTTAAAAAATATATATTTATAGACACACCTAGGACATGCTGGACAAACCGTACGTACCTATCACCATGACGATTTGCGTGATATTCATTAAAAGGCGACTATGCATGCAATGAATCCACGTGGAATGTATTTACACCACTAGTGAAGCTCTGACATGTCTGATGCCCTACCGTGCCTAATCCTGGTAGACACCCTTGTCGTTTATTTATACAAACATGGGTAGCTATTGACGGGCACATTTAATACACATGCACACCAAGCCATTCAAAGGGGATTCGACAAAAATTCGACCAAAACCATGCAAGAAACCCCCCTCACGGTTAATAAAACACACATCCACTGCCGGATGTGTAATACTTTTTATTTTACTCTCTGGAAAGGGGACGAACATCACTTGAGAGTCACAGCGTGCTCCTGACAGAGCCCAATGCTGTGTTACACCCACCATTGCCTGCCGAGTGCCACACACCTCTGTGTTGTATTCCACTAGCTAGTGCATATGCTATGACACTCTCTAGCCCATGTGCACTGTAACACCACCCCGTGAATATGTCATGCCACACATGTCTTCGCACGGGTTATATTGCCCCATCTAACGTGCCTTTCTCGATGCCTATGTTATAACGCACAGTGCTATGCCATACATATTACAATCTGGGATCCATATCTTTGTCACAGTGCATATGCAACGTTACACTCCCCAGCAAATATTTTATATTACAACTTTAGAGACTAGTTAGGTTACACAACACTGCCCTGTGCATATTACACTCCAAGGCGCATATCGCATAGCACGCGCTAGTGCCTGTGCTATCTCGCGCTCTCCAATGAATCTGTCATTGCGCACAATGTATTGCATATTATATTTCACGCCCGGTTCATCTTATGTCACACTTTTTGGTGCATAGTTTATACCATACACTATATCTAGTTTTCATTTTCAATCGTGCTCTCAGGACTATGTTCTATATAACACTGTGTTCACCTACCCTTTTCACGGGCATTACATTTTGCGATAGGGGGTGGAGGGTCAGGGGGTGTTTCTGCCAATTGAGCCCGGAGTCACAGTCACAAACGTCCTCTTCTTCCTGAATAAAAGTGAGATTATGCTGCATACTTGTTCATATTTTAAGTAGTTCGCACAGACACAATGTTTTAAAAACAATAAAGTTCCTAATACCCGCCTTCTCTGAACAGTTAGCTTGCTGCCCCATCCCCTTCCTCCCTATCCTCTGTTGTGTGAATCCATGGACTAGCCTCCTCCCTCCTGCCATGCATGGTCTGATGTGCTGCCACTGCCCTCAATTTAGTATGATGTACCAGTCCACTCCTCCTGCCCTCCATTGCCCAATTCTATGCCCCATCATTGACCTCCTGCTTAAACTCTGTGCTTAGCTTGCTGCCCCTATTCTCCTTCCCCCTGCCCTCCGATGTCTTTGTGCATGCCCCTGCTCCATCCTTTTTGCCCACCATGTCCCATGGACCTGCCACTCCTATCTACTCTGAGTGTTCTGTTGAGCTGCCACTCCCCTCCCACCTGCCTAGCATTGTCAGATGACTGTAACCTGTCCCTGCCACCTCCACCCTGCCTGTCCACATGCCATGCCCCTATCCTCTTCCTCCTGTCCTACATGGTCCATTGTACTGCCACACCCTTCTGCCCTCCCTGGTCTGTTGTGCTGCAACTGCTCCTCCTGCCTGCCCCGTGTGGTCTGTTGTGAGGTCCCTTCCCCTGAACTTTCTTGTCTGTGCACAGGTCCTGACCCTTCCTTCTATCCTCCATCGTCCTTTGTGCATGCCCCTCCACCCTCCTTCTTGCCCATCATAGCCATTGTGCTGCCACTAACCCTCCCACTTGCCATGCATGGTCTTCTGTGCTGCCATGGCCCCTCCCACCTTCCCTGTGTGGTCAGTTAGCTGCCCCTGACCCCCTCCCACCTTCCCTCCATGGTCTGTGTGTATGCCATCACAGTCTCACTGTTGCTCTTCATGGTGTGTCTTGCTTCTAGTGCCCATCCTGCCTGACCTCCATGGCTATCTTGCTGCTCCTGCCCTGCCCCCTTGCCCCCAGCCCTACTCCCTCCCTCCTGGCTTGTCTGTTCCATTGTAATGCCCCTGATCCGTCCCTCCTGCCCTTTATGGTCTGTTATACTGCAGCTTTCTCTCCTGTCTGTCCATTATGGTCAGCTAGCTACCATTGCCTCTTGCCCCTCTGTTCTCTGTTGTCCATGTGCATGGTCCTGTCCCCTCCCTCTTGCTTTCTATGGATTGTTGTGCTGCACTCCCGTCCTGCATGCCCTGTGTGGTGTATTGTGCTGCTGCAAACCCTGATGCCTGCCCTGCAGGGTCAGTTTGGTGCACCTCTCCATGTCCCTCCTGTCCTCTGTTATCCAAGTCCATGTCCCTATCCCATTTCCTTCCATGATCCAATGTACCATACTTGCGAACATTTTGAACTTGGTAAGAGGGAGATTTTGAAAAAAAACTGGGGTATTGATTTTCCCCTTCGAGTTACATTGAAAAAGAGGATATTGTAGACAGGAGACAGATCAAATAAAGCCCATTTGAGCTTAAAAACATTGGACGTTTCCTGGCTGAATCGGGTCTGTTGGCATGTATGGTTGTACTGCCATTGCCTCTTCCTTCTACCCACAATGGTCTATTACATTGCCACAGCCTTGAAGGAGGGTAGATTTTGTATCGCAGGGGGCCCCTGGCCCGTTCTGTCCACACCTGAAGTATGAGACCCTTGTCCTTGCCCTGCCAGCTGCATTTGTAGGCCGTATTAAATTGACCAGCGGGTCCTGTGTTGCTATATAATTATCCTGAGACATCCTTACCACTCAGCCAGCATAAAACCCCTGTGTAGGCCCTTCTGTTCAATATGTAGGCCTCTTTGTTAAATTGACCATAGCTCTGCAATTTTAGTGTATAGCAGTCTGAAGGCAGGTCTGCGAGGCCTTCTGATCCAAACTAGTAGCCCCCACCCTACCCGAGTGCTCCGTGCTCGGTATCAAAGTTCAACATCCCCCTGAAGCTGTCGACATACAGTAGGCTGCATCCTGGACTGGTACTTGCTTCCTGGGCAGGTTTCCCGCTTTTAAGGAAGTGGCAACCGCAGAGCGTCAAGTTAGGAGAACTGAGGAGATTTTATACATGAATATATTGAATTCCCGTACAATACCCATTATTTTCTGCTTGCTCTATGGAACTTACGATAAGCGATTGGCCTGAGAGACTGACCTTTTCACCCAGTCCATTGTCAGCATTAAGTGGGTAAATGACGAAATGTCTGGTAAAATCTGCAGACGAAGCTTTTGGGTAGCATACGTAGGTAGATGTAGCGTGCAAAGGAGCCCACAAAATGATATAAAAAGGGAGCACCCACAGATATCGACGGACTACCTCGCCGTCTGTATGTAGGTTAACAGGCAGTGCAGGTTTTCCCCAAGAGCTGGGAGCTCTTGTCTTCCTTTGCTTAAAATGTCTTGCTCTGCTTTGCTTGAAGTATCTTATTCTATTTTACCTATATGAAATGTCATGTTATGTTTAACCATTGTTCTCTTTACTTTTGCATTTAAAAGATTTTGTATTGTAATTGCAGGAATGCTTGCTCTAAGAGTAAACGTGAGTGTTCCTAGGTAACATTTTCCTTGGTGTAACTTGTTTCTCATGATGCATTTATAGATGTGTTTTCTCTCTCTCTCTGTCAGTACATTAATTGAGATACAGAGAATATTATGACAGCTGTATGATTATCTGGATTCTGTATTTTGTACTTTATGTCTCTATTCTGCGGTTTCTTTGAAGTTGCATCTTCTCATTAAACTGCCATTGTATTCTGCCTCCAATTCCATGTCTCATATGTCTGTTTTCTTCATTTTTGGAGCAAGCGTTCCTAGGCATCCCGGCTCAAATTAAGGTGCCCCTTTTGTCCCTGACTCACTCTCCTGCTCAGTTCTGTGGTGGCTCCCGGGGATCTGGGGACCGCCCCTAGCTTCCTTGACCCGTAATAGATCTTCCCTCCAACAGCCTCTCTTGCAAGTCCTGTATTGTTGGTTTGTTGCCCCTGCCCCCCTTTCCACTGCCCTCCATAGTCTGTTGTGCTTCCACGGCCCTTCCTGCCTGCTCAGTGTGGTTAAATTGTTGCCTTTGCACCCTCCTACCTGCCTTCAATTTTCAGAGTCCGTGCCCCTGGCCTCTGCCTCTCAACAGTATCCTAATGAACAACTAGATTGCTAACATTCTATATTTATTACAAAAGTGTGGAACGCCTGACATCATCTTGATGTAATCAAAACTGTAATACCTAGAGCATTTCCTTTAGAAATTACATATATGAGAGGGTCTTATTGGCATCAAAATTATGGTTAGTGCTCTAAAAGACTAAAATAAGGACATATTTTCTGAGTTTTCAAATAGCGACAAAGCACTTTTAAATTATTTGTTATTTTTATGTTTTTTTATCCAGTTGACCACTTGATTAAATGTTGCACTTAGGGGAGAGGATGTGGTGTTACTTCCAGAACTGCAGACTTTGCAACTGGGGAACCAGGTTGAAGTTTCTGCTTCAGCTCGACATTCTGTGATTCTGGTCAAATCACTTAATCTCCCCATGTCTACAACCAAAATGAATTTGTTCTTGTGTGATGTAACCAATGCTCATGTAAAGCACTCCAATACCTGACAAGTCTGCACTATATAACACTGCAAAAACACAAAATAATAAGTGTTTTGCACACTTCTGTCATTGGGCTATATTTGGGCTACATCTGGGTGATTTTGGGCTACATTTGGGCTCTTTTGTCTCCGGTGGCCATCTTGGGAGATTTATTTGTTATGAAGTTTCCTAATTTCCTCATGTACTGCAGTCTCCTCAGTAGGAAATGCTTTCAGTTTTTTACTTTGATTCCATCATGAAGGTATTCAGATATGTCACACATTTGCCATAAATTCTGAATGTTAGCACTCTAGTTGCTCATTAGATCACTGTAGTAAAACTACTGCACCATGGAAGTCTGCTCCTGGTATTAAAAGTGCATGTTTCAGTCTGCATGTCAGAATTTTTTAATGAAATAGAAGAGGATTTGAGAAGTCACTCAAAATGTGCCCTCATTTTCTTTCTTCAGCATTAATCATAATTTCTATGGCAAAATGAACCTCCTCATTGTGTTCCTTTTTAAATTAAATGTTTTAAGTGTTACCAGTTTATTCCAATCAAGATGGCTTCAGGTGTGCCTTACTTTTGTCATAATGAAGACAGTAAGCGCTCTAGTTGTTTTTAAGAACATTCTGGGACATTCTGTCATTGGGCTATACTTGGGCTACATCTGGGTGATATTTGGGCTACATTTGGGCTCTTTTGTCTCTGGTGGCCATCTTGGGAGACTTATTTGTTATGAAGTTTCCTAATTTCCTCATTTACTGCAGTCTCCTCAGTAGGAAATACTTTCAGTTTTTTACTTTGATTCCATCAAGAAGGCATTCAGATGTGTCACACATTTGCCATAAATTCAGAATGTTAGCACTCTTTTTGCTCATTAGATCACTGTAGTAAAGCTACTGCTCACCAGGGAAAACTGCTGCTGGTATTGAAAGTGCATGTTTCAGTCTGCATGTCAGAATTTTTTAATGAAATAGAAGAGGATTTGAGAAGTCACTCAAAATGTGCCCTAATTTTTCTTTCTGCAGCACTAATCATACTTTTTATGGAAAAATGAACCCCCTCATTTTGTTCCTTTTTAAATTAAATGTTTTAAGAGTTACCACTTTAATCCAAGCAAGATGGCTTCAGGTGTGCCATACGTTTATCATAAGTAGGACTGTTAGCGCTCTAGTAGTTCTTTGGAACACTCTGGGAAGCTGCAGTAGAACACAAAGGAATCAACTGACAGTCTCTGCCCTTGTTGGATGTACATGTTTTACTGAGAATGTCAGACTTCATTCTCACATGACTGAGAAAGATAATGTGAATTTACAGAAAATAAGCTCTCAGTTTAGCCTATAGATCACCTTCCAAACCTCTGTGGTAAAAGCATGAGAAAATATTTTTCTCTCAATCATGACATCCCAGCAGAAGGCTTTTTCACATGGTGAAATCACCTTAGAACATACCACAATTCCTAAAATGAGTATGGTACCATCAACAAATGATTTATAATGTAACTAAAGTCTTAAAACCTTTTATTAACTGCAATGCTTTTTAATGAGGTGCTATCATGTATATTGGTCCCAAGATGGCTGCCAACACTTCTTGGATGAAGTGCTGACAGCCAATCAGATCTCAGGATGAGATGTGTGGTTAGGCTCCGCCCACATATATATATGCTTTTAAATGCTATTTTCTCAGGAAATACTGAACAGATTTACACCACACCTGCAAAAGGCACTTCCTTGACCTTATGGCTACCTCTCTGCCAAATTTCAAGTAATTCTGTTCAGCCGTTCGGGCTGTAGCTATGTCTAAAGGTCCTATGGAAAAATGCATGGGGAAAACGCGTTTTGGGACCCCCCTTTTTTCTCGGCCCCTGCTTGACGAATCCCCCCGAGACTTTCAGGGTAGGAGCGGAGCGTAGCGCCCCACCTATTTTGAAAATTTCGCGAGGATTCGTCGACCGGCGCCAAAGTTATTCTAAATAGAATGTTGCGGATTTCCTATGGAAACAGGGTCCTAACTATAACTACCTACTGGCGACCGCCAGTAGGTAATATGTATATATATATATATATATATCGTATATATATATATGTATATATGCAACCACAATCCTTGGATGAGACACAACCAGGAACGGACCACCACGCAGGTAATTGATTTCCAAGTGTAGCTTTAATTCTTCCCTTTACAACAACATGACGCGTTTCGCCCGGATTCAACCGGGCTTGATCACATGACATGTCGAGACAAATCAGTGCTTTAAATACATTTTTAGCGTGAAGCTAGCTCCTCCTACAGATTTTATAGAACCAGAAAACAGACTTCTAATCTGAAAAGAGTACAAATAGTTTGCAGTGAAACCATAAATCATATCGCAGTACAAATACTAAAGTCAATGAGATACGATTCACAATAAAATGCCATACATAAATATTTAAAAAAAGGATTTTAAATAAATAAATATGTAAAAACAGAAGACAATGTAAAAAAGTTAATTGATAAGTATCAATAAAGTTTCTTCAAAAAAAGTCTCTATCACATAGTGTCCTAAAAAAGGTTTACAAATGCAGGGCAAGTGCCGAGAGACTAACCGGCATTGTATGTCACAATGTAACTCTTAGAACAGTACTGGAAATATTAAAATATAGGGGAGCAAGAGTAAGCATACTGTGTGAAAAAGTGCCTAATAATCCGTGCAAAAATTGAGTAAATAAATAAATAAATAAATAATTATTATGCTAGTTCTCTATTAAAATCATAGTTTACTGGCATAGCAGTGAAAAATAAATAAACTAAGATCTGCGTGTAAACGGAAACTGTATGATCAATTAGTCCAGGCCAAAAAATATAGTAATTTGAATAATATGCCAATTGATCCTGAAAATAACTTATTTAAGTAGCAATGAAAAGAGAATATCCTCATACTCATGTGCTGAGTGTAAAAACAACTGATGCGATAGGACAAACTAGATATCTTCAGTAAATTCATGTACAATTCAAATACATTTCAAAATTTAGCCAAACTCATGTAACAACCACATAACACATCAAAAGTGTAAGAACATGGGTGATAACCTGGAAAAACCCAACGCCAGTCTTAAAATCCTGTCATATAGAACCCATATGTATATATATATATATATATATATATATATATATATATATATATATATATATATATATATATATGTGTGTGTGTTTTAATAAATTAGATATGAATATATATCTTTTGGAATGATTTCTAGTGAGTGAGATTACGGTTGATATGTTTCTTGATATTTTGGAAATGTTTCTTACGTTTGCTTTATTATGCAGACGATATTTAGTATTTCTTTACTTTTATTTTTTTTAATATTTCCTTTAGACATTTTTATAGCTTTATTTTTGTAGTTGATGATTATGTCTGTTTGTTTTATGTGTAGGACGGTGATATTTGTCTTCGTGATATTCCTTAACAATACTTTTTTGTTTGCTGATCTTTATGTCATATAGAATAGGCTGGCTGTAATGAATGGAAGCAGACTGGCTGGGGTAAAGTCCAGCAGGCAGAATTCTAAAGCAGAGAAACAACATTGAGGAACACTGAAAAGAAAGACCAGGAATGATCCACTGGAGCAAAAGGAGAGCGAACAAATCCAGAGCTGGAACACAATGAAGGGAAAACAATGAAGAAGGAGACAGAAATTCTAATCTGTAGCACCAAGTCATAGTTGTTAAGCCCTAATGTGAGGGGAAAGAGTACTTGCATGCACCTCGCCTGTGAGTGAGATAGTGTTCATTGATTGCCACTACCTATGCCATAGAGTGGTTTGTAATTTGAGCTCATACTCAGTAATGTTCAATGCAAGAGTGACAGTCCACTAGCTGTTTGTGCATGTATTGTCGTGCTTTATGTTGTTGTCGGGAAGTTGCTGGTAAGAGATCCTACTGATTTTCCAAACCTGCTTGACTTGCTGCAGGGGGATGGTATGCTCATTATGCACATAGGCTCCAGCATCTGCGGTAACTGGTGATTTCTTCCTGATCTGTCATCTGTCCAGACTGCCATCTTCTCAATATGATACAAGTGAGGTACCTCAGAACAGACACTTCACACTGACCCGACTTGCGGCCCTGCTACTGACACATATTTACAAATCACAGGTTTTGATTCATAAAAGCAGAAACAGGATGTGTACTTTGGGAAGCACTAATGTAAAGGGAGAAAGTACTTACACACCCTGTGGTTGAATGCACCTCAGCTGTGTGCGAGGTACTGTCATTGCCTGTGCATAAAGTAGCCTGCATTTTGTGCTCAAACTCACCATGCACGATTGACAATCCACTATCTGCTTGTGAATTCATTGTTTTGCTTTAATGTAGCCACCACATTGCTTGGGAGAGAACCCATCAATTTCTCAGTCACCTGGCCTAGGGTAGGAAGATGGTGTGCCACCCATGTGCTTGCCATTAAGCAAGTAGTCTGGTCTTCAGACTCTGGGATAACTATTGATTTTCCCTGATTACTGCTGTCTTTCTGCCCAACCACCATATTCTCAATATAATACAAGATAAGTGAAAAGACCCTCCATGTAGACCTGACTTGTGTACTGGCTGCTAACATATATTCACAATAAAGGAAAGGGAGTTGGAGGATAGAGAGGTAGGTTTTGCCTCCTGTTACAATATATCTATCAAAAAGAATCCAAAGGGATCCTAATAAAACCTACCTAAGATTATGTACTCTACACTTAGAAGAGTCATATGCTAGAAAACAACACATGGTTTTCTAGAGTCCCCTCACTCACCTAGGGTTTCCCCAGGGTGACATGCTTCATCATAGGGGTCCTCCCAGGCATCTACTGTCTGGGGCGTGCTACAACTTGGCAGAATACGCAGGAGCACTTTTTATTTTATACTATGTGTAGTGATGTGCTGTGTGGAGTGAAAAGTGAAATAAATCAATAAAAATTACCTGAATAGTGAGCCCTAATTTTATTCTGCTCCTATCCGGTAAGTGTATAATAAAATGGGGCTAGTAATAGAGAACAGTAACCATTATGTGAAGCTGTCCCTATTTACTTGGTCGACATGTTTCGTGGTTACCCCAACCACTTCATCAGGACCACACAAGGACCAGCCCTGTGTGTACCACTCCGTGCCTTTAAGAAGACTCAGAGTTATGTATCAATGGGGTAACCCGGTAGACCACTGGACTCGGGTATAGATAGGTACACAAAAAATTGTCACAGTGGAAACAAATTTAGAAGGATAAAAGAACATACATTTGTTAGTAACTCGAACAAATTTAACGACACCACCTATTTCCTGCATGTATGACCATCATTTAATTGATTATCCAATTTTTCAGTCAAAAGGAAGATCAGCAATTTAAATCAAAGCCAAAAGCATCACAATGTCAACATTTTTAAATATACATCGGTGTAAGGTACGTGATAGGTGCAAGATTTTGGGATTAGTGCAGGGCGTTGTGAGGGAGGGAGGTTGCGAAAATTTAGGAACATCCACAATTCGTTGAAGAACCTAACCTGCCAATGGCCACAAAACTTAAATCAGACAACACAAAATAAGACAGCAGTTGTACATTCACTGACAGTCTCCTGTGTTGATTGAAGACAAAAGTAAGTCGACGTTTCGACCCCTGTTAGAACCAGCAAATTGGTTTGCTTGGAGTTGGGGTCTTCATCAGGACCAGGGGAAGGGCTTACACCTAGGGGCAAGGATCAAAGATGTAAAAACGTGAGGTGTGTCTATTATAAACCATTATAATTAAGAGAGGAACAATGATAAAAATTACCAGCAACAGCAGCATGCATCAAGCTGGAAAATTGGGGAGGGGCCAGTCAGTGCTCCTGGGAAAAAGGAAAAGAGACGAGGAATACTACTAAAACCATACTTTAAAATCACAATGAGTGTCCGTAAAACCTGAGTGGCAGAAAATACTCACCAAAGGTGTAGTATTCCAATTCTCGATAAGTGAGTCAAGGAAAGGCTGAAAGAATCAGCACAAACAAGGATCCAATGGTGTCCAAAGCTGTAAAAAAGGGGGGGGTGAGGAAAGGAGAGTTATTCTCCCACACTCGGATCATGTCCGAGAACGCAGCGCATATAAGGTTAATTAAACCATTAATTATATTACGCGGGAAAAGGCGAGTACACAAATCAGAATTAAATCGCAGCGCATGTCTAGCGCGTCATTGGCCATTAACAGAACATACGGGAGACAATCTCTACGCAGTGTGTCGCAAACCCCACTAATGCGATAATGGAACGGAGAGAGCCACTGAGTCAACAGACTCCAACATACCTCAAGGGCCGCGCCGAGTATACTGACAGCTAACCCTGGGCTTGGTCACATGACTATAAAAATACGGACTAGTCACGCGCGCAACCGGAACAGTTGCGCCATGATTGGTGGAGACTCAGGGGTGTGTGTAGTCACGTGTTCGTATGTGAACAGAGCCGGGGGTTCTTGCAGCCGCATTGATGCGTAAACGGGAGAGAGAGAGAAGCGAAAACACAGAGGCTGCAGGCAGCAACATACCTCAAGGGCCGCGTGAGTCGGTCTGACAGCTAACCCTGAGCTGAGTCACATGACCATGTTAAATACCCAACAGACGCGCGCACACCCGGAGGGATTGCGCCCTGATTGGTGGGAATTCAGGGGTGTGTACTGCTACCTGTTCTGATGTAAAGCAGGGACCATTTGCTGGTTCTAGGTGCCACAACCACAGTAAAAGAGGAAATATGATAATATGGTTACTACAGTGAGTGATACGAAAGCAACCATATCATTGAGCATAATTGATACATTACTTGTTGGCGCTCAAAAACATTTTTGCCGATTACCCAACATACAGAGTAGCACAGGCAAATGACACCACTAAAAGACACAACAGTTATAGTGCATAATGGGTTTAAATGTAATTTTGAATGGACACATAGCATCACCTAAAACCACAGCAAATACTTTATGTAGTGGGGTTGACCATGAATTAGACAGTTTAAAAAGGATAGCCTTCAGTATCGTGATGCTCAACCATTATTTATTAAAGATAATTGGGTGTAGGTTGCATCAAGTTCATTAAGGCCACAGAGGACAGATTCAAAGCGGTCCATCCACTTACATTCCCTGATGTTAAGGATTGAGCCGAGGTCACCGCCCCTAACGCCCAGTGTTATGGCTTCAATTACCAGCCATTTTATCGATTCGGGGGAATGGTTACATGTGTTAAAGTGGTCGACCATGGGCGCTCCAGGAGTGTTACATCTTATCCTGCTGCAGTGTTGTAGTATCCTACATTTCACTTTCTGGGTAGTCTGGCCTATGTAAATCTTATTGCAGGGGCAGACTATCGCATAGATGACGTTCTTAGTATTGCAATTGGTGAGCGTCTTTAAATCCACCGTGCAGTTGTTATGCTGGAACGTCTTTGTTTCGATGGTCAAATTGCAGGCTTTGCACTGTCCACATTTGACATGGCCCGTAGGGGCTGGAAGATGCCATAGCGATTCAATTGTTGGCCTAGGCTGTGTTTCCAAGAGTGACTTGACCACATGATCGCGGACATTTTTGCCTTTCTTAAAGGCATGCATTGGGGGTTCGGTGAGCTGTAGTTCTGCTGACACCAAGTGCCAATGTTTATTGACAATCTTGCGGATATCGTTGCTCATGGTGTTAAAAGTCGTAACACATATTAGTCTGTTAGGATCATCCGTCCGTGCTTTAGGAGTGAGGAGGAGGTCTCTATGGTTGTACCAGGCTCTCTTGCGGGCCCTCTTGACAAGCCTCCGAGGATAGCCACGTTCGATCAATCTAAGGATGAGGTCATTAGATTCCGTGAAGAAATCATCTTTTCTGGAACAGTTCCTCCTGATCCTCAGGAACTGGCCGAAAGGGAGGTTATCGCGTAGTCCTCTGGGGTGGTGACTTCCATACCTCAATAAGGTGTTTCTTTCCGTAGTTTTTCGGAACAAGGTTGTATAAAGACAGTTGTCCATAGCCTTGATGGTAATATCAAGGAAATCAATACTAGACTTGTCCTTGGTCATGGTAAACCGAATGTCAACCGATCTATCATTCAACCAAAGGAAAAACTCATCCAGTTCCTGGTCGTTGCCTGTCCAAATCATCAGGACGTCGTCGATATATCGTTTCCAATACTTGACTTTTTGCCTGAACGGATTTGCGGTGTTGCTGACAAAGGTCTGTTCGAAGTTGTCCATATACAGAATGGCCAGGTCTGGGGCAAAGCTGGCACCCATCGCCACGCCTTTCGTTTGCATGAAGAAATCATTTTGAAAGAAAAAGAAATTCTGTGTCATTGCTATGTTGAGCAATTTAATGGTGAAATCCGAGGGAACTTGCATCGGTTGAGTTCTTGTCTCCAAATATTTCAAAGTCACCTCCAATGCATGTTGTTGAGGGATACTTGTATATAAGGACACAATGTCCAGTGTCACAAGAATTTGGGTGGCTGGATCGAAGGGCATCCCATCAACCAGATTAATAACTTGCATCGTGTCCCGCAGGTACGAATCTGTATTTTCTGACAAAGGCTTCAAGAAAAAATCGATGTATTTACACAGGGGCTCAAGAATTGAGCCACACCCCGAGACTATGGGGCGGCCGGGTGGCCTTTCCTGGTTTTTATGTACCTTGGGTAAGGTGTAGATTGTCGGAAGACGAGGCTGAGGCTGATTCAAAAATTGGAACTCCAGGTTCGAAAGGAAACCTTGGGCAAGGCCATCTTGGGTTACTCGAAGGATCATGGTACTGATCTTTTTGGTGGGATTTAGATTGAGTCTGATATAGCTGATGCCATCATTCAATTGAGAGTAAAGTTCTTCCTTATAGTTTTCCACGCTCTGTAATACGATGGCTCCACCCTTGTCAGCGGGTTTGATGACAATAGAGTGGTTATTCCTCAAGTCATCCAGGGCCTTTCGTTCCGCAGAGGTGACATTATGTTTGACATACTTTCTAGTGGAGCAGACTCCTAGTGCCTCCTTAAGTACAGTACTTTCGTAGGTCAAAATCCGACCTGCAGACTGAGTTATACCGGTTTTTTCGCAAAATACGGTTACGCTACTTCTTTCGTCAGGCTCCTGTGAGTACAACCACATCGTGTACTGGCCTACGCACTCCCTCCACATTCACACCTACCTCTCAGATGGTCTCACATCGGATTTTGACCTACGAAAGTACTGTACTTAAGGAGGCACTAGGAGTCTGCTCCACTAGAAAGTATGTCATCCCACCAAAAAGATCAGTACCATGATCCTTCGAGTAACCCAAGATGGCCTTGCCCAAGGTTTCCTTTCGAACCTGGAGTTCCAATTTTTGAATCAGCCTCAGCCTCGTCTTCCGACAATCTACACCTTACCCAAGGTACATAAAAACCAGGAAAGGCCACCCGGCCGCCCCATAGTCTCGGGGTGTGGCTCAATTCTTGAGCCCCTGTGTAAATACATCGATTTTTTCTTGAAGCCTTTGTCAGAAAATACAGATTCGTACCTGCGGGACACGATGCAAGTTATTAATCTGGTTGATGGGATGCCCTTCGATCCAGCCACCCAAATTCTTGTGACACTGGACATTGTGTCCTTATATACAAGTATCCCTCAACAACATGCATTGGAGGTGACTTTGAAATATTTGGAGACAAGAACTCAACCGATGCAAGTTCCCTCGGATTTCATCATTAAATTGCTCAACATAGCAATGACACAGAATTTCTTTTTCTTTCAAAATGATTTCTTCATGCAAACGAAAGGCGTGGCGATGGGTGCCAGCTTTGCCCCAGACCTGGCCATTCTGTATATGGACAACTTCGAACAGACCTTTGTCAGCAACACCGCAAATCCGTTCAGGCAAAAAGTCAAGTATTGGAAACGATATATCGACGACGTCCTGATGATTTGGACAGGCAACGACCAGGAACTGGATGAGTTTTTCCTTTGGTTGAATGATAGATCGGTTGACATTCGGTTTACCATGACCAAGGACAAGTCTAGTATTGATTTCCTTGATATTACCATCAAGGCTATGGACAACTGTCTTTATACAACCTTGTTCCGAAAAACTACGGAAAGAAACACCTTATTGAGGTATGGAAGTCACCACCCCAGAGGACTACGCGATAACCTCCCTTTCGGCCAGTTCCTGAGGATCAGGAGGAACTGTTCCAGAAAAGATGATTTCTTCACGGAATCTAATGACCTCATCCTTAGATTGATCGAACGTGGCTATCCTCGGAGGCTTGTCAAGAGGGCCCGCAAGAGAGCCTGGTACAACCATAGAGACCTCCTCCTCACTCCTAAAGCACGGACGGATGATCCTAACAGACTAATATGTGTTACGACTTTTAACACCATGAGCAACGATATCCGCAAGATTGTCAATAAACATTGGCACTTGGTGTCAGCAGAACTACAGCTCACCGAACCCCCAATGCATGCCTTTAAGAAAGGCAAAAATGTCCGCGATCATGTGGTCAAGTCACTCTTGGAAACACAGCCTAGGCCAACAATTGAATCGCTATGGCATCTTCCAGCCCCTACGGGCCATGTCAAATGTGGACAGTGCAAAGCCTGCAATTTGACCATCGAAACAAAGACGTTCCAGCATAACAACTGCACGGTGGATTTAAAGACGCTCACCAATTGCAATACTAAGAACGTCATCTATGCGATAGTCTGCCCCTGCAATAAGATTTACATAGGCCAGACTACCCAGAAAGTGAAATGTAGGATACTACAACACTGCAGCAGGATAAGATGTAACACTCCTGGAGCGCCCATGGTCGACCACTTTAACACATGTAACCATTCCCCCGAATCGATAAAATGGCTGGTAATTGAAGCCATAACACTGGGCGTTAGGGGCGGTGACCTCGGCTCAATCCTTAACATCAGGGAATGTAAGTGGATGGACCGCTTTGAATCTGTCCTCTGTGGCCTTAATGAACTTGATGCAACCTACACCCAATTATCTTTAATAAATAATGGTTGAGCATCACGATACTGAAGGCTATCCTTTTTAAACTGTCTAATTCATGGTCAACCCCACTACATAAAGTATTTGCTGTGGTTTTAGGTGATGCTATGTGTCCATTCAAAATTACATTTAAACCCATTATGCACTATAACTGTTGTGTCTTTTAGTGGTGTCATTTGCCTGTGCTACTCTGTATGTTGGGTAATCGGCAAAAATGTTTTTGAGCGCCAACAAGTAATGTATCAATTATGCTCAATGATATGGTTGCTTTCGTATCACTCACTGTAGTAACCATATTATCATATTTCCTCTTTTACTGTGGTTGTGGCACCTAGAACCAGCAAATGGTCCCTGCTTTACATCAGAACAGGTAGCAGTACACACCCCTGAATTCCCACCAATCAGGGCGCAATCCCTCCGGGTGTGCGCGCGTCTGTTGGGTATTTAACATGGTCATGTGACTCAGCTCAGGGTTAGCTGTCAGACCGACTCACGCGGCCCTTGAGGTATGTTGCTGCCTGCAGCCTCTGTGTTTTCGCTTCTCTCTCTCTCCCGTTTACGCATCAATGCGGCTGCAAGAACCCCCGGCTCTGTTCACATACGAACACGTGACTACACACACCCCTGAGTCTCCACCAATCATGGCGCAACTGTTCCGGTTGCGCGCGCGACTAGTCCGTATTTTTATAGTCATGTGACCAAGCCCAGGGTTAGCTGTCAGTATACTCGGCGCGGCCCTTGAGGTATGTTGGAGTCTGTTGACTCAGTGGCTCTCTCCGTTCCATTATCGCATTAGTGGGGTTAGCGACACACTGCGTAGAGATTGTCTCCCGTATGTTCTGTTAATGGCCAATGACGCGCTAGACATGCGCTGCGATTTAATTCTGATTTGTGTACTCGCCTTTTCCCGCGTAATATAATTAATGGTTTAATTAACCTTATATGCGCTGCGTTCTCGGACATGATCCGAGTGTGGGAGAATAACTCTCCTTTCCTCACCCCCCCCTTTTTTACAGCTTTGGACACCATTGGATCCTTGTTTGTGCTGATTCTTTCAGCCTTTCCTTGACTCACTTATCGAGAATTGGAATACTACACCTTTGGTGAGTATTTTCTGCCACTCAGGTTTTACGGACACTCATTGTGATTTTAAAGTATGGTTTTAGTAGTATTCCTCGTCTCTTTTCCTTTTTCCCAGGAGCACTGACTGGCCCCTCCCCAATTTTCCAGCTTGATGCATGCTGCTGTTGCTGGTAATTTTTATCATTGTTCCTCTCTTAATTATAATGGTTTATAATAGACACACCTCACGTTTTTACATCTTTGATCCTTGCCCCTAGGTGTAAGCCCTTCCCCTGGTCCTGATGAAGACCCCAACTCCAAGCAAACCAATTTGCTGGTTCTAACAGGGGTCGAAACGTCGACTTACTTTTGTCTTCAATCAACACAGGAGACTGTCAGTGAATGTACAACTGCTGTCTTATTTTGTGTTGTCTGATTTAAGTTTTGTGGCCATTGAATTGGCAGGTTAGGTTCTTCAACGAATTGTGGATGTTCCTAAATTTTCGCAACCTCCCTCCCTCACAACGCCCTGCACTAATCCCAAAATCTTGCACCTATCACGTACCTTACACCGATGTATATTTAAAAATGTTGACATTGTGATGCTTTTGGCTTTGATTTAAATTGCTGATCTTCCTTTTGACTGAAAAATTGGATAATCAATTAAATGATGGTCATACATGCAGGAAATAGGTGGTGTCGTTAAATGTGTTCGAGTTACTAACAAATGTATGTTCTTTTATCCTTCTAAATTTGTTTCCACTGTGACAATTTTTTGTTTAAGAAGACTCAGTCAGATTTTAACTTTATGCAAACGTACTTGGTTTGCTAAAGACATACGATTCCCATGTTATAAGAATTTCTTAGATGCATAGGGTCGAATTTTTTTTTTTTTGGAGGTGTAATTCTACTCCATGGTGTTGCTGGGGCAGGGAGGCTCTAGAAATTTGTCTAGATAGGACCATCAGCCGTTAAATCTAGTAGCTCCCAGAACTGAGTGTTCTTAAAGGCACGGAGTGGTACACACAGGGATGGTCCTTGTGTGGTCCTGATGAAGTGGTTGGGGTAACATAATGGTTACTGTTCTCTATTACTAGCCCCATTTTATTATACACTTACCGGATAGGAGCAGAATAAAATTAGGGCTCACTATTCAGGTAATTTTTATTGATTTATTTCACTTTTCACTCCACACAGCACATCACTACACATAGTACAAAATAAAAAGTGCTCCTGCGTATTCCGCCAAGTTGTAGCACGCCCCAGACAGTAGATGCCTGGGAGGACCCCTATGATGAAGCATGTCACCCTGGGGAAACCCTAGGTGAGTGAGGGGACTCTAGAAAAACAAGTGTTTTTTTCTAGCATATGACGCTTCTAAGTGTAGAGTACATAATCTTAGGTAGGTTTTATTAGGATCCCTTTGGATTCTTTTTGATAGATACTAACATATATTCCCATAAGATAAAACAGTGCATAAGCAGTAGCATGATGTGTGCACAGTGCATTCATGCCAAATTGCTGGGAATGTGTTATTAATGAACAATAACTACATATATCTATCAGGAGATATGCAATGCACAAATGCCGGAATCTTGCATATAGCCGTCCGGAAGGTCATAATTTCATTCACATTTTGTGAGTTGTTTACAGAAGGTTGCACTGCTATTGTACATCCCACTGTTAATGACTGGATAATATAATGATTTAATGTTTTATTTGTTATCTTTGTTCAAAAAAATGTTTTGCCGCTCTTTACAGTTGTCCCTTACTCCAGGATGGTATGTGAACACTGAAGCAGGAGAACAAGATAAGAGCAGACTGGAGTAAACTCAAGTTTCCAATTGAAAAACTGAGAGCAGAAAAAGACCTCCAGAAATTAAGGTTAGTGGACTGCAATAGACAACAGGAACAGCAGATGTAGCAGGGGCATGAAGCTACAGGAGGAGCAACCAAATTGAAGCGATGTTGCAGTGCAATTAAGTATATCCCAGAGCTGCTCAAATAGGAAGAGTTTGAAAGATGGGAGGCGATATCACAGGAATTGTTAACATATTGAGTTAGGAAGGTTATTAGAACTACAAAGTTGAAAAATCTCTAGCCCAAGTGGAAAAATTATATCAAGGAATTTTAGGAATCAAACAGTCAGGATCAGGAGCCACACCATTAGTATACACTCAGAACTACCAAAGAGAGGCAAAAATCAGAGGCACCACAATCCCATCAGAATTTTGTAAAAAGCACAGCCATAGTCAGCGTATTTGCTCGGGGACAAGCAATCTGAATATGACATATATGGTCAGGAAAACAATAGCCCACCCAAACAGGGCACATACCAATAACAACAGAAACCACCCTGCCAATTGGGGAAACTAACACCTGACCATGTAGCCGGACCAACTGCACTGGGTTCATGGAACAATGCTGCATGCATGTTTCTCAACACACGATCACTTAGCAAACACACAACCGAAATATGGGTCCAGTTGAGCATCAACACACCGACATCCTCTTCATCACAGAGACCTGGCTCAACCCCTCATCGGCTCCCAACATCACAATGGCAATTTCAGCAGGCTACAAGATTGCTCAACAGTAGGCCTGGGTGCAAAACTCCACTTCGCTTGCGGAGTGTTTGGAATTCTGCAACTCTGCTTTCTGTGAAGAATGCGGAGTTACCGATAAACCCCGCACTCTGCAACGAATGCAGTGTTTTTTGTTGGCGTGCTGGAAATGTCATTTCGTGTGCATGGGTTCGATTTGCGGGGCGCACGCGGGCACCCACAATATTTTCTAGCCAATTGTGAGTGCCTGGTGATTTGTAAGCCGTCTGCGAGCTCCTGTGTGATTTTGTGGGTGCTAACACTGCTTTAGGCCACACCAGTGACTTCTGGAGCTTGTTTTGTGACGTACATAATCGCAAGCGAGTACAATCGACCGAGGCTGCAACTGGGGGAAGATTATTTCCTCGAGAAGCATCTAAATCTTCCCAAAATGACAATTTGGAGTAAAAAATATTCTCAAATGGACCATTCGCGATGGTGTTTTTGTGCAAGGAGTCTTTCTTTACCAACAGGAAGGAAGTGCCCTAGAGTTTTCAACTCGCTGTTCCTCTCCAGCAGGTTTCTCCCAGTGCTTTGTCCTTCTCCTGGTCACTTTTCACTTGAATTTGGAGCTGGAATGATCACTCTTTGTGGCTGCTGCATATACCTATAGATTTAAGGACTGTGTATTCGAGATTTCACAAGTTGTATAAGGGTTTTGTTTGTTTGATAGAGGGCATGCACCAGGATTTATTTCTATTTGTATTCGATTTTTAAAACTCATTGTGGTGGGAGTGGTCTGCAATTTCAGTAGGGGCCTAGTTATTTTTTGCATGTAATTTTTCTTATTTTGTGAAGGAAAAATGTTGCACAGTTTAGTACATTTGCTCCATGTTTTTTAATAAATGGGCAATATTTTTTTAATTCACTGTGTGGCCTAGCCTGCCAATGGGCCCTCCAGCCCATAGGCCCAGTACTAGTCATGAGTGCATGAAACAACTGGTGTCTGTTGAACTGAAACATCATGTAGGCCATGGATGGCATTGGATTACAATACAAAATGTGTTTTTTGTGGTATTTTGCATTTTTTTCCCTGCAAATAATGTATAAGTGGGGTAATACTTTTGGAGAATGTGTGTTGTTGGAAACATCTTCAGCCCTGTTAATTTTTCTTTTTGGCATTGCTGAATTAACGCTGTGTTCTCTGTGTTACCATGTCTCCTTTGTCTGACTAGTGTGCCGTAGGCCACCATTTGTCTTTGTTCCCCATTCCATGTGGTCAGGACCCATTTAGTATAGTCAGTGTCCATAGGCCTGCATGTGTTCTTTGTTTTCCAGGCCCCCTGCTTGTTGTTGTGACAATGTGGCTGGCGGTCATTTTGTGTAGCCAGTCAGTATGCTATTGCCATAGACCTGCATGTCTATTTTGTTGTGGCCATGCCTTTTTGCTGGTTGTCGTGACCATGTGGCTTGCGGCCATTTTGTGTAGGCAGCCAGTGTGCTTTTGCCATAGGCCTGCATGTCTTCTCTTTGTTCCCAATGCCTTCTTGCTCAGTGTTGTTGTTGTTGTTGGCCATGTGGCACTGGCTGGCAGCCATATTGTGCATCCAGCCAGTGTTCCCCTTTGCCATAGGCTTGCAAGGATGCTGGTTGAGATAGCAGTTCAATAAATGTTATGCTTGAGGATAATTTCACTTAGTTATAAAAAAAAAGTATTTTAATTTTCTTATCTTAGGTTTTATAATTGCAATTGTTTTAATTTCATTTTTTTATTAAATTTGTTTTATATTTTAATTTCAATGTTTTTCTTGTAATTTCTTTTTATTTAATTTTTTTAATATGTTTCCCCATTTCCCTAACATCTGGCATCATCCCCATGTCTGCTATAGGTACACAACAGCATTCATTGTCTAAGGATTATTCCATTGACACCTGCACCTCCCTGAGTGCCACATCCCAACTTGATGCACATAAAACAAACAGTTACATCTGTATGTTGTTGTTGTTGCTCTTTCTTTTCCTTCCTGAGTGTACACCATGAAAGTTTATGTTGATGTGGTTTTACGAATGGCTACATTGTATTGTTAATTATTTATAATAAATTAAGTAACCACACTAAATGATATTGTTTGTTTGTACTACTAATTGAACTGCAACAATGCCACATTTCACTGATGTTCTTCTTGCTTGTTTTCTTTTTGGTGCACAAGAGACATCACCCACCGTACTTCCAGACAGAAGGCCTCTGCACAATGTGACACTGCCAACTGACAGCTTCAAGATGGCCCCAAAGAAAGGTGCTGCCACGAAAGTGGCCAGTTGGGAGGATAAGAAGCCAATTTCCACCAATGGCGCGCTGGCCTGGACCTTTTTTGGCAAACATATGCCTGCCCCGCATCAGCAGACACACCCCAACCTAAGCCCAAGTCACGGAAATGCCGACGAGCAGTGATGTTGAAATGGAGTTATTTCCTTCACAAAGTAGTACCCAATTGATGCAGGAAACTCAGATAAGTGGAAAACAACAGTGACAACCAGCAATAGTAGCTCCTCCCAAAGTAGGAGCAGTTTAGGAGATCGAGCTTTATGCTGAGGAAGTAGAAGAAGCCACTCTATCAGAAGATCCATTGTCTTCCAGATCTCCAGCAAAAAAAAGGAGGGTTAGTCCACCTTCTTCTCCAAGCCCACCTTCTGACGCTGAAGACTCCACTTGGGTCCCTCCTCAGTCTAGAATTTGTGGCAGCCATCTGCTCAAAATAGAAGTTTCCCAGCTGGTCCGATTTTGACAGAGTTGCTGTTCTAGTTCTATATCACGATGTGCTGGAATTGCTTGGCCAATCATTGCAGCAGAGTGCTGTTCACACTATACGCCTGGTTGCCAAGCCACTGATTACATGTGCATCATTGCACACTGGATCTCTTTTGTGGGAGTTAGAGTAATGATATCTGCAGGTATTGACACTGCTGAGGTTTTTAATGGTGCTTGGAAGCATGCAACAGTGCCATGTTCGCCAAGGAGCAATTCCAGAATGCTGCAAACATCTTGGAAGACTTTAACAACAAGGTCTTTGAATGGCTGCAACCAAGTGGGCTTAAGATGGATTTGTTGCCTCAGACAATGGCAGTATTATAGTTAAGGCCATTGCAGATGGTGGCTTTTTCTGGGTCCTTTGTTTGTCACACTGCATCAACATCATTGTACAGGACTTTCTAAAAAAAGAAGACAGAGTCAACAACTTACTGTCCACCTTCAGAAGAATCTGTACTCATTTCAGATATTCTTTTGAAGCCTGGAGGCAGCTGAGGGTCATTTAGAGTGATAATAGAATGCAAGTTAAAGCACCCATACAGGAGGTGCCAACATATTGGAACTCAACTTATTACATGTTGCAACATCTGTTTGAGCAGTACAGACCGATCAATGAATATGTCATGCAAAGAGGGGATGTAACTGTGAAAGGCATGATCATTGAGATGGCCCAATGGGTTCTAGTCAAATGCCTGACAGAGATTCTGCTTCCTTTTGAGGTTTTCACACAGGAAGTCAGCAAGAAAGACAGTAATATGGGCCAAGCTATCCTGTTTTTGTATTTCCTGCAGGAACAGCTAAAGGAGGTGTTTGAAATGCACACAGGTGTGGACAAAAATTAGTTGGTGAAGAGCTTAATCCTTTCCTTATCTGTAAATACAAGGGTGCAACGAGGCATTGTGTCATCCAAACATTACGTCTGTGCCACAGTTCTTGATCCATGGTACAAACAATTACTGGCCACTCTCATTCCTTTTTTCAGACAGGGATGTTTCAAACTACAAGACATGGATTGCCAAGCAAGCGAGTGACCTAGAAAACAAACAGATGGGAATTAGAGGCCCACTCCACAAGGGCACAAGTTCTACTGTGCAGGCTTCAACATTAGAGCCCGAGGGCAGTGCTATTGGCTTACGGCAGCCAAAACCATTTAATAGAACACCAGCAACAAATGAAACAGGAGCATCAGCCCCAAAATCTGCCTATGATTGGTTTGTGAAGGCAGGGCTTACATCCAGTGCAGAGGTGAAGGCAAAAGAGGTCGAGAAAGATGGAGCATCAATGACTATTGAGAGGATGGTCCAGGCCTATCTCGATGACCCAACAGAGGTCTATTTTGATCAAAACCCATTGTTGTAATGGTATGGAGAGAGGCGCCAATGGCCAGTGCTCAGCAGGCTTGCAATAAACTATCTGGCTTGCCCAATAGCCAGTGTGTCCGCTGACCATGTGTGCATGCTGGCACAGTTGTCACAGTGAGAAGGACCAGTCTCTCACCCTAAAACGTGGAGAGATTAACTATGATCAAAATGAATCAACACTTTATACAACCAAATTGTACCATACCTGATGTATGACAGGAGGAGGATGGGGGTGATTGGTCTGATTCAGGTCATAGTAGTAGTGTTAGCTGACTGAGTTTGAGAACAAACTCCATTTCCCCGACTACTATGCCTGGGCCATCAACCATAAAACTTTTTATTTCTGTCGCCAAAAGGCTTTGACAAAAAAAAGATATTGCTAAGAAATATTATTTTATTGTTTGTTTGTGTCTCACTGACTAAAGCAGCCCCACCATTTTAGGCACATTTTGTTGCTGGATTGAAGTTGGACCAGTGTGCAGTGAAGAAGCCTCCCCCCATTCCCCTCAAGGACATTGGAGAGATACATTTGTGCCTGGTTTGTGCCTGCCTCCATCCCGGGCCTATCTATCCTTCTTTATTCCCCTAGCCAGACTGCCCCACATTATTTAATTTACAAATCTGGCCAATGTGTGTTTCGTGAAACAATGGATTCGCAATGTAACAGCCTCACTGCCCCTGAATTAGAACAGGTAAATGGCATGCACGCACCAAAGGTTGAAAAATATTAAGAGTGATTGTTGTTTGTGAGTGTGTTGAGATGATTCCTGTGATGGCATGCAGTGAGACTTGGTGCTTATTATTGTTTAACTATAACTATAAAGCTTGATTGTGTTTTTGATGAATGATTTGCAATGTTGGTGGCCTAACAACAAGTGATCATTTTTTTCTTGAGAGTGAGTTCTTGCTTCCCCTGTGACACTTAGTGAGATATGTTTGCTGGGTTCACACTGCTTTGTTTTCTGCTTCACACTTCTCAAAGACCCGACCAAAACCAGCCCCTTTAGCTAACAAACACAAATCTAGTCTACATGAAAAATGACTCAATGTTTCTCTTGTTGTTCATCAACAGCATTGCACTACAGGTCCATCTATCGCATTTGAGTCGGGACTCAGTTTGTACGGAGTTGGACAAGTCTGTTACTCTGAGTCAGGAGGATGATAGAAGGACTCACGGCGTGACTACTTCAACAACTGCCACCAGAAGAAGCAAGTTATCAACTACAGAACATTTGTTGATAACTCTAAGAGGCCTACTCAATTCTGTGGAGTGGTGGTGAAAGAGGTGCATTGATTTTACTTGATTTGGTAAATGCAATGATGCTGAGTGTGTGTGCTGGCTGGCTCACATTTGAAGCTATGTGGTGGTTGGCCTGTTGTTGTAGGTAACCGGAGACAGACATGTGGTGATAATCACATTCTGCACGTTCTAGACTACATATTATTATTATAATGATCATCATCAGTTGCGAGTTTGATCAGCCCGATACATGCAGCCACTTGTCTGTGATTGTTGATTATTTTAATTACTCTCACCGAATTGATCGCACATCAGTCATAAAATGAATGATTACAAAAAGGACTATTCGTCTTTCTTGTGCTGCCTCTGATTCTTCTTGGTGCATTCATTATGAAGTTTAACTTTTGTCCTTCTCCTTGATTCTACAATATCATTTATGTTTTACAATTTGCAGACCTTCACTCCTCCTGCACCAAAAGGCAAAAGCACCATAACACTCACGCTTACCGTATCGTACTGCATTAACAAGGTACCCACGATTGACGGACAATTCAAGAAGAATGCAGATGCACCCACTAAATTGGCAACACAGTATCATTTTCTTTTATTAATATTTTTTTAGAACTGTGTGTTGTTCACCTCAATCCTACATATTTTGTATTTACTATTTTTGAAACCCAGGTGACAGAACATTTAGATATATAATAATATAATTGGGTCTCTCTGGTGCTGACGGACTGTTTGGGTTGCACTGCATTTAATTTAATTGTGTCATAATCATTTCTTCCTTTTCTTTTCCTCCCACAACAGATTGATGATGATTGGCTGCTCATTGCTCAGATAAATTTTGTCTTTGTGTAGTGTTTATCTTTGTCACACCTTTCCTTAAATCCCCTTTCCCATCCATTCATAAGACCCCTAATCCTCTTCCCCCAGGTTGTGTGATTTGTTGAGGTGTGACTTTATAATTTACACTATTGATTGATCACACATGGTGGGGGATGTGGTTAAAGCAACACCAGATCAGTGCAGGATGTTCAGTTCTAATTTTATTACCAAAACAATAGCCCACACTGGCCCCATTTACTCACCCACGCATAAACGTGATAGACATTTTAGCAATAGAAGAGCATCATTCGTTAGCATCATCATTCTGGCATTGTGTTGCATAAACGCTTAACCTTGTCCCTTTCACGATTCAAGTATTTACTACTTTAGTTTGAATTAGAATACTAGCTCACCATTGCTCTGAATAATTTTTTTCATTTAGTAAGGCATGTTATATTGTTACTTTTAGGTATTCTTTGTTGCATAGTAGTCTGGTCTTAATTGTTGGTAAAGCTATGATATAATAATATATATAACCCACTAACAAAGTTTTTATTTAAATAATCTTTCAGATGAATCCCACAGTTGGAGTTCACAAAGGTGGGACTGGGACCTTGCTTCTCCTTCACTCTTATTGCACTAGCCACTACCACCACCATGGCACCTTGGGAAACTATGCAACTCTCGCTTCATCTATTCAGGTAAGATAACTATGGAACTTTGTTGAGAGACTAGGAGCATAGTAGTAGGACAAGGGCACCACATAACTAATTGTTATCTGCGGTGAGCTGAATTTAAAAACAGACTGCTGCTGAGATAAAAGGCAGCACTGTATAGTAAATCACCCCAAATCTTTTTTAAGCATAACAATATTTATTACCCTAAGTACTACAAGAATATTATATAAACTCACCCCTTCAACCTTAAACTGCTTCTCCCCTCGCCCAAACAATTCTCCCCTTCACCAACCAATGCCCAAAATGACTGAAAAATGTAAAACTAAAGTCCAAACTATCCCGGTCCCAACTCCCATTCCACCCACAACAAGTCCCACTCAGCAAAACAAAGGTTCAAAAAGGGGCAGAAGAGGGCACTAACGGCAGGCCAGGAGCTTTTTAGGGTGCCCCTTCATCTTGATTTACCTGGCTTCCATGTGGTCCAGCCTGAGTATAATATGACGTAAATTGAGAGACAGAGGGAGTGGTGAAACTCAGGTAGGTGGCTGCCTGCGGACTATGGCACCGGTATTGAGAGGCTAGAGGCTCTGGTGGCTGGCTGGGGCCCTTGGCAGCAGCCTCCCCCTCCTCCTGGGCCACCAGCCATCAGTACGCATCACGTATCGCCTCCAGCTTCTGCTGCCGCAGCCAGGCTGCTACATCCTGCAAGCTGAATGATCTGCAGGATTAGCTAGAAACAAAAAAGAGAAATAATAAACAATGTTCTGTGCAAAACACTTGTTTAAAATGATGTAGTGTGTGGCACAGTAGCAGTAAATTGGTGGTCCCCTAGGGCCATTCGATTTGATGTGATTAGAGTGACAGTCATTACCCTCACATGCCTGACATAAAACTAAAGGCAAATGGCAAATGCACTAACTGTCTGAAAGGAATTAAGACTATAAACACAGACCACACCAGTTATTTTTCTTTCTTTTCAAGGATTTCCTAATTAAAAAAACTAAACAGACACTTTGTGTGGAAAAATGAAAATCAATTACCTCTCATTAATTAGTAAGGCATTATGCACTATAGAGTACAAGTATATTCTCTCTGGTGCTAAATTAATGGAGGCATGCTAGCTCAGCTGGCACCCTAATCCTACTCATTACTAGTCATACTTTTCTACTCTCTGCAGTCTGCAGCTGGGGCAGCTGTAATAGACAATTATCTTATTCCAATGGCCCTGCTCTCCTCTAAAATGCCTTTCAATCTTAACCTGACTACAAGGCAGATGAATATTGATACATGTGACATCACATATCAATTATGCTGACATCCTGTCCGGCATAGGTAGAAAGGGGGAAAAGCAATGCACTGCAGTACAGGGAAAGGAGTAAGGAACAGAATATAGGTTGTATTTGACACGTTCGGCAAATACTATCCCATCTGCAAAAGTCAAGGCAGTTACTTAGTTCCACTTTACTCTCTGGCCTCACCCTCTCCACCGCACTTTATAATTTAATTTTCTAACAAATATATTTGCTTGGCAGTAAGGAAAGGAAACTTAAAATACTCTACTGCAGGGTAAGTTAGAGGGATTAGGTTGGGTCATTAGGCGTTTTACTGATCATCATCATGTGCCTTAGCTTTGGCAACTGTGTCACTTTGGTTGACAATGTTGAAAGGAAAGAATTTGAACAGGCGTAATCCATTATGGAAGCAGGGATGAAATATATCACTTGGCTAGAAAAATGTGGCACATCCAAAGAATAGGTTTTGTAAATTTTTTGGAAGTCAGGGACAGTCAGGGTCTTACCCACACTATCCCAAAACTTATGAAAGAATAAAGGAGTGAAGTAGTAGGAAGTGACTGAATGGGCACTGGGAGGAAAGGGAAACACACCTTCTTTTCACATTGCCATGCATTGAAAACTTTGTAAATACCACATTAACTCAAGTAAATGCATGTTGCACGGCAAACACTGCAAGTGACAAAATTGCAGCAGTTAGGTCATCATGGGTAGCACTGACAAAATGCCATGGGTATGGAGGGAGGTGATGATTGATGATGGGTGGGATACAAATGTCTGCCTCACTTAAAAAAAATAGCGTGAGTCAATGGAGTAGACAGAAATACCAACCCAACCCTTTCTAAGCAATTGAAGTAGGTGAGCACGCCCCTATCCAGAAGAGCTCCCTTGTTTCTTCTTCCAAGCAATTACCCATTCATCATTTTATTGTTCTAGTAATTCTCAACATTGGATTGGATACACACCATTTAAGCTTTACATACATTCTCTCATCCAGTCTTTTCTTATTGAAAACCATTCTATCACATATATCCATCCTTCCAAACATTGCGCTGAATGCACCTTTCACCAGCATCCATTTGCCTACCCACGCATCCTTTCACCCATTCACCCATCCTGATTTACACCACCTCAGCATTCCTTTCACACACCCAGGCAGGCATCTTTTCACAGAGTATATACTTTCATCCATCCTTCACCCACCCATGCATCGTATCACCCACATTTATGCATCCTTTCACACACATATTCACCCACGCATCCTTTCACTCATACTACATTCCGCCCATCCTTGATCTTTGCATCCTTTTTTCCCTTTTCTATCAACCCATCATTGTTAAACTTAATTTATTATCAACCTTTGTCTGCTGAGTTCCAGGTAGAAGAGGCCGTTAACTGCTCAACTCCTGCTGTATCTGCTTAAGTGGGGTGTTCATAAGTCAACATCCTTGCAGTGAGTATGTCTGCTCCACTGTTGCCCTCACCCATTATTAAAAAGAAAAATCAAAATACAACCACAATACATCACTACAGTTCGGTTACAGTATCTTCAAAATATCATGATGGGCATTTTGTTGGGTAGCAATGTTTGAAAAGCCAGGTAGACAACCCTTCCAAAAACATTTTGTAATGGAGGGTCAGAACTATGATGAATCTGAGTCAATGAAGCACAATGAAGGGGTGGAATATTTAATCAACGGACATATGGTCTTGGTTGGCAAATGAAATTAGGCCGTCCTCCCTCAAACTTTGAGTCATGTTGCCCTGTCATCAACTGCTGGTATACTACAATAATAATACATACACAACATTTGGGTGTCCACCATGACCATGGTCATTAACTTGTTTTACTGTTTGAGCATGAGCAAGAAAAATAAATCCTTCTCAACAAACATGCGTACATTACCTCACTTGGGCATGCAATCTTCACAGTAGAGTAGTAGTACCTGACCTAAAATGTTTCTATGTGCCTTACAGTACCACCAGTCCACAAGATATATAAGGCGAGAAGGAAAGCTTACTGACAAAGCAGAAGAAAGGAAACTACAGAACAGACAGACTAGTACAGACAGTTTGATGTCAAGTACAGTAACTTCAGCTATAGAAAATAAGTAAATA
The DNA here is from genome assembly GCF_964204655.1 of Triturus cristatus. Classification (NCBI taxonomy): domain Eukaryota; kingdom Metazoa; phylum Chordata; class Amphibia; order Caudata; family Salamandridae; genus Triturus; species Triturus cristatus. Next base: position 1,728,075,978 of record NC_140589.1, read on the forward strand.
AGATAATGCAGGGATAAGAATAATTTAGGAAACAAACAAATAAAACTAAGAGGAGTTGGAAATAAATTAGGAGACAGGCATTGCAAAAAGGAAAAATAATTCTAAATGTGGAGCAGTAAAGGTTAGGGAAATAGTAATATTAACAACAGGAGGACATACTGAGGCCAGCAGAGCCATCTGCAGACGCACTTGTGGAGGCAGTTGCACCTCCAGCTCCCTCGTCTGCCCCGCTGGATATTCCAAGCCCATCCCTCTTCTTGCCCCTGGATGCTAATGTAAGAATTACATTAAATAGCATTAGTGGTATAGTTAATAATAATTTCCACAAAAATATTTTGAAAGGGAGAGGCAAACAGCAATTTTTTTTAATTTTTTTATGTCCTCATATTACCTCAGATAGATGAGCATCCTCCTGGTCCCTGCCATCTCACTTGCATATATCTTGGGGGTCTAGTCTCAGCTGATGTCACTGCAAATTTCCAACCCACGTTGTACATCATGAGCTGACCAAGAGGTATAATCATTAGACTTCCTAATCATAGTGTTACTCGTCCAATAAATTCCAGAATAGCGCGAGCTCTGGTATTTTTCTAAGCCGGTTATCCTTTTGATCGAGATCTCTAAAGAATCTCACAGAATTCCACCACTCGTTCCATGTGGGGGGAGCCACCTGTTGCCACCTTTTACATATCTCCCTTCTTGCCAAAAGAGTTAAGTAAATTACAAGCTTGTACTGCAGCCCCAAAGAACATTCCAAGTCTCCCATTGGCTGCATAAAACCAAACAAAATTAAGATAGGTCTTACCTTTACTTCTTTGCCCAAAGCATCTGACATAGTCTTACCCACACTATCCCAAAACTTTTTCAGTGCCTGGCAGTTGGTAAATATGTGGATATAGTCTCCTTCCTGGCCACCACACCTTTTACATTTGGCATCTCCTCCACCTCTTAATTTGGACAGCTTAAGTGGAGACCAGTAGATTCTATGTAGAGTGGAAAAACGATTTCTCCTTAGTGCAGTGGACTTAATTACAGAATAAAGTCTAAAGATACTTGCCATAAATCTTTCAGCTCCTCATTAAGCAGGCAGCCTTCCCAGACCAGGTGAGGGGGTCTCAAGCTTTCTTTCATTGCAGCGAGCAGGCATCCATACCAAAGGGTCATCTCCTTCTTTTTTTAAGGACTTATGTCTTGAAGGTCTTTCACCATTAATTTATCCGGTGAAACTTGCCACTGCTGGTTCCTACACCATGCTGAGATTTGAGCAAACTTGAACCTGGATAACGTGCCATTCATCACATTTCTCCAGGCATCCCAGGAAAATCAAATATCACCTTCTATTATGTCCCCCCAATGTGAGACACCACAGGTTTTCAGAGGTTTTGCGAGGGCATCCAAAAGACACTCTGGAGTTCCCGGCGAATCCCACACTGGGGCCAATTCACTGTAATACGGGATGCCCAAACGCGAGTGACATTCAACCCATACTTTTGCTGTGGCATACAGAACCTTCAGGCGGATATTATTAAAGAATTTGGGAGCCCCAAATTTATACATGAAACTAACCCTGGGCGTAGTTCATGTAGTAGCGCTACGCGTAGCTACGCGAAGTGCACTTGGCACTACGTGAGATATGCGTAGCACTACGCGAACTGCGTAGTACGCTGTTCACGATGATTGCACAGTGCCGGATGCTTGTCTGCACTGTGCAATCATTGCAAACGGCATCTTGCACAGTGCAAGCGGTCGTTTTCTACCGCTTGAGTAGATTTTTACTGGAGCGGCAGCTTTCTCAACGCGGACTGGTAGTTTCTCATCACGAGCGGTCGCGAGCATATGCGACCACTCGCAATGAGAAACCTGACCTCCCTGCGTTGAGAATCTCGCTGGGAGGTTTATTTTCCATGCTCGCAATCGGCAACTTGATGTTGCTGATCGCGATGAGGAAAAAGTCTCGCCGGGATGTCATTTTGCTCGCTCGCGGTCACCAACTTGATGCTGAGGACCACGAGCGAGCATATAATGCCAACTACGCTACGCGATTTTGAACTGTGCTAGGAAGACCTAGACCGCCATGTACAAGCTTCAGTTTTAGCTTTTTCCAGGACAGTCTAATCCCCTTACCTGCCCATATAAATGCAGAAATTCTTCCCTGTATTTTAGCAAGAAGTTTCTTATCAAACTCCAACGGGATGTTGTCAAACAAATAGGTGAACTTGGGCAGGACATACATCTTAACTAAATTAATCCGCCCGTACTGTGTGAGTGGAAGGTACAGCCAGCTCTTTATGTTCTAGCTTTTGTAATATAGTTGCACCTAAGTATCTTATTTCTTTTGACAGCCTAACATCATGGGCATCTTGGTTCCAGGCCATAACTTCAGTCTTGCTGCTGTTGATCTCATATCCAGACATCTTCCCAAATGTCTGCACTTCAGAGAATAGTTCCGGAAGAGCTCGATTGACATCAGAGGTGAACAGAATCAGCATACAGAGCCAGCTTCCTAGAGAAACCACCCAAAATGAAGGGGGTTATTTCCTTATTCTACCTTAAACTTTGAGACAAAGGCTCAATGTATAGGTCAAAGAGGATAGGAGATAGGGGGCACCCTTGTCTCGTGCCTCTCCCTATTTGCACGGGGACCGTGAGGTTGCCATTCACCAATATTTGGGCTTGGGCCGTGTAGATTACTTTGAAGACCTCCATAATTGTCTCGCCAAAGCCGAAAGCTTTCAAAGTCCCACTCAACAATTTCCAGTTCACCCGAATGAAGGCCTTTGCTGCGTCTAGGGTAATTATTGATAAGGGAGTTTTCTGTATCGTGGCAATGTCATAGAGCCTATCAGAGTGTGTGTGAGCTCCTTCATCTGCCTCCCTAGAAGGAAGCCCTTCTGATCCTCGTTGAATAAAGGCCCAGCGATTTTACTTAAACGGGCTGTTAATATCCCTGTGAAGATTTTATAATCACAGTTCAATAAAGATATTGGGCAATAAGACTGGCATTGTGTAGGATCTTTGCCTAGTTTTAGACTTAGGGTGATAACAGCCTCGTTACAAGAATCCGGAAGTGGTGAGGTGCCCCATAGCACTTAATTGAATAGCTCTAGCCAGACTGGGATTATTACTTCAGCCAGTAATGCACAAATTTAATTTGGAATCAAGTCCGGCCCTGCTGCTTTACCTTTTCAAAGTTTTTTAAGAGCAGCCAGAATTTCCTTCCCTGATATATCCTGGTTCAGATATAGGTGATTTTCAGTACTTAGTTTTGGAAGTTGTTTTCCAGAGAGCCAGTGATGTAACACAGCCTCATCTACCACAAGATCTTCAAGGCATAGGTCGCAAAAGAATTTAGTAAAGGCCAATCCCTTCCTTGTCCTTCACAACCCAATCCCCACCTTCCATTTTGATCTTCCTGATATCATTATGGAACCTATCCATTCTGCTCCTCATTGCCAGCAACTTTCCACAGTTCTCCCCTTGGTCAAATTCATGCAGCTTACTAACTTCAAATTTCTGCAAGAGATTCTCCTTCATCATAAGTCTGAATTTCAGTTGCAAATCCTCAACTTTCCCAACCAACCTTTCCTTTTCCGCCCCCTGGAAATGCCCTGGCTTCAGCTACCGCTAACTGATCTTCGAGTAAAGTAATCTGTCTTTTTTCTGCTCTAACCCAAGCAGCCGAGGCACCCTTCAAGGACCCCCTTAACCAGGCCTCAAATGCGTCCAATACCACATGTGCGGGGGCTGAAGCTGAATTCCATTTAAAGAAATCTACTGTGTCCCCTTCTATCTTGCTCATAATATCAAATTGCAAAAGTAACCTTCTATTCAGGGTCCACCTTCTAGGAGTTCAATTCAAAGGGATTTCGATTTTTAACCAAATTGCAGCATGGTCGGATAAGTGAATGGGCGAATAATCTATATTTTTAACTTTTCTGACTTCTGACACTTCCATAAAAAAGTAATTAATACTAGAATAGTGACCATTATTTTTGCTATAAAAAGAATAGTTTCTAAGAGTCACCACTGACCCTGCACCACACATTGCATAGATTTAGATTATTTAGCATTGAAAGAAGGTAAGCTTTAACTCGTGGTGAAGTGATTTGAGTGCGGGGAGAGGATCTATCCAAATTATTGTTTAGAAGGACATTGAAGACTCCGCCAATTCTGAGTGGAGCTTCAAAGTCTAACCAACTAGAGCAGAGATTATTCAGAGGTGAAATGTCATCTTCATTCGAGCAGTAATAGCTAGGCAAGGTGTACAAAAATCGACCAGTTTTAACTTCCACTATTATCAGCGCCCATCTTCATCGGCCTGAGATATTTGCAGCTCTGTCCCTGAACTTGCCTTAATTATTATAGTGATGCCTTTAGAGCAGAATTGCTGGTCTGTGGCTAAAACCTTGTCGACCCATCTTTGCCCTGTAAACAGTGCTAAACGTTTCTGGCCGAAATAGGTGGGTTTCTTGAAGAAAAAGAACCCTAGCTGGGCTTTCTTTCAAGTATTGAAGGACCAAATGCTGCCTCCTTTTAACCCTTAAACCATTCACATTCCAGCTCATAGCCTCCAAGAACACCCCCCCGCAGTCTCCCCTTATCCCCCATCATCTTCTGTCAAAGACACACAACATCTCGACCCCATCTATTCTAAATGAGGACAGTTTTTTATTTTTTATTTTTTCCCTATGCTCCCCACCACTCGTGCTCCCCCCCCTAAAACCCCTCCCTCCTCAGGGAACATGGAGACCTGCTAGTTAGTTAGCTGGCTGGGAGCTGCTCTTTAGACTCCGGAATGTGTACCCTTTCTATTTCTTCTGGGGCCAATGTGTGGAGGCTCGGCTCTGTTCAGGGCTGCTGGCGTACTCTCCGATTTTTGAGCAGTGGGGTACGCCCTCCCCCATCCTGGAAGCAGTCTCTGGGCAAAGCATGGCAGAGACAGCAATGGAAGCAGTCTCAAGGGGAAGCCTGGCAGATGCAGCATAGGCTTAGGCTCCAGGGACTGTGGGAATCCAGTTGTGCCGTCCAGAGGGTTTAAGGAGTCAGCCTATAATGGAGAGGTACCTGCAGCAGAATCTCTCTATAAATGAATCTATGGGAAGCAAGGAAGGGATAAGAGGCAGAAGCATGGTGTTAGACCTACACTTATGGAACCCATGACCCACATATTTGAGGGTAAGGAGTGTAAAGACCGGGGGGGGGGGTATTGGCAGCAGACCGCAAGCTTTCAGGCCCATTATTGCTGGTAGCTAATGACTCATCCCTTGGCAAAAGATACAAGCTTAGGTATAACACTTTCTTTTTTAGGGGTTAAAACCACAAGCTGAGTTAGCAAGTAGTCAGCGTATACAGCCATTAGAACTCCCTCCTGGCAAAGCTAAAGGCCTTTCCAACAGACTTTCGTAAAAGAAGGATATCTCTCTAAAAGACAGAAAAAAGAGACTGGCCCGAGGGGCCTTAAAGTGACACCCTCTCCCAGGTTGTACTCTAAACTGAACTCTCCGCTTAACATGGAAGCCCCCCAGGGGACAGTCAGTTCATTGGAGAACACACTCAGACTAGAGGAGGGTTCTCTCTCCCACCCAGAGATTCCCACGGCAAATAGATTTTCGCTGCTGGATGATTCAACACCAGGCAGCAATGAAGGAGTAGCAAGAGAGAAACCCCAGCCGATACACACAAAGCCGAGACATAACATTCTCCATTAAGTCAACTGGATGGTGAGGTTAGCCACGACACACCAGGTCTGGCCATGGTTCAAGGGATGTTTAGTCAACTCTCTATTGAAATTATAGATCAATTTTCAACTTCGAAATCTAACCAAAGAAGCATTAATGATACATGCAGTAGCCTTGAGGAAAATCTACTTGTTCTAACTCAACGTACAGAGGTACTAGAAATCAAAGTTCAGGAGCTGGGCTCAGACATGAATGACAACACCCAGGAAGTGACAAGGTTAAAACAAAGGGAGAAAGATCTAGCAGAAAGGCTAGAAATACTGGAGAATAATTCTAGGAGGAACAATATTAGGATCTTAGATGTCAAGGAGAGGGAGGAAGGAGAGGACATTAAGTCTTCTGTAATAGACCTCTTGACCAAAGCCTTCCTGCATGTCGTACCTGTTACGACTCTGGAATCTGAAATTCAACGAGTACATCACGATCCCTTTAAACTAAACCCTGGGCGGAAGAAACCCAGAAAAACAGTCCTGCACACTTAAGGAAAAAATTCTGGGGGCCGCCCTTAAGTAAAAAACCACACAGGTCCAGGATCTAACCTTTAAAATCAGGTCTGATATCTCCTGTGTGACAGAAGATAGACGGTGGGAGCTGGGCAAGCGAATAGACCCTCTAAGGGAAATTGGTGCCCAAATGCAGCTAAGGTTTCCAGCAATTCTGAAAGTGATGTGGGCTAATACAATGCACAATTTCCAGTCCCCAGAAGAAGTGGACAGCTTTATGGCCCTCAGTAAGGCCAGTAAATAGATATGGCACTCATAATTGAAGGCGGTTGAGAGTGATAGTTAAGTCTAGTTGTAAATACTGGATTCTGTGGGTAGCAGCTCAAATTGGCTTTCTGGCAAACACAGTAACATTGAACTTTTCTAAATCAGATTTCCTATAGTACTACTACTACAGTGGGCCTATTCATAATTTCCTAAACCTAAACGTATTCCACATTTCTTAAACTTCATTTTGGAACTAATAATAAATTGCAACAAATGATATTTGCTTCTCATCTCATTCTCAATCTCTTAGTCTCAACCCCCTTTGACGGGCCAACTCAGTCATCATTTTTTCAATGCATATATGCATAATGCATACTACACATCACTGGGAAATTACACAGAGAAGTGAGAAAATGCACTAACTCACTAATACTAATAACTACCACTATCTTAGTGACAGGACAGAGGAGTCTCTGCATGACTTCTTAAATAAACAGCCCAAGCCAGCACCATCGAGTAGGATTAGGTTGCGTCGCTGAGCACCTGTCTACTCTATGATCACATACTTTTTGCAACATAATCTTAAGTGTGAGCAGCATGATTGCTATTTGGGAAAAAAATATTAACATAGATTGAACACAATAAATAAATAATTATTACTCACCGTGCACTGCAACCTCCACATCCAGCAGGTCAAGCAGGTCCTGCTCCCTATTTAGGGTGTCAGCCCACCGGGCGTAAGCTGTTGTTGGGTGCCGGACCCCAAATCAGTGGCATGCAGCCTGATGCACCCTTGCCCAGCGCTGCCTATGCTCCCTGAGGGAGTACCCACTGTCATGCCTGCCGCCTACCACCAGGGTGGAGGGGAGGTGGCACTGCACATAAAAAACGAGCGCAGCCACCTCCACCTCAGCGAAAATGTATGCTGGGCTGCATCCCTTCACGGCGCATGGTAGGCGGCAGTGGATGGTGGTGCTGGTTCGTGGGGGCCTGGCACTGCTGCTCCCCTGCTCTGCCATGGCACTGCATGGGGGGAAGAGAAGAAAGTAGAAACAGGAAGGAAAAACAAGGAAGGAAATGAAAGTGAAAATAACAAAGTACAAAAGTCATGCAAAAACACAAATCACGTGAGCAGGGTACAGTGAGCAACTCCACCCGCACGTGGAACTCTGTGTAGTGTTGCAGAGTTTTTTTGCCACTTCATGGAGTTCCACGTAGCGCAACTACATGAACTCTGCATGGGCACACTCAACAGGACCTCCTTCACAAGCCAGGCGGAGAACTCACTATCATCTACAAGGAATCCATAAAATGCACAGCATCCACAAAGAACGCCATCTAATTTATGGAACACCTGCACTTCACCCTGAATGGATCTCACACCTACCGACTAAGGGTGGGTGTAATTGGCGGAGTACAACTAAGTAGTTGAACAAAAACTCAGTAAATTCCGCAACTTCGCGCCGTCGGTCTCCCAATTAATAAAACAGAAACCTCATATACTTTTGGTAAAATAGCAAGTATCTCTGTCTTTACATGCTTAAATGCAGATAGTCATTTAACAAAAGTGAAAATGAAAATTTAGCAAGCAGTGAGAGAGGTGATGATTTTGGGATCCTCTTTGGGAGAGAACCATGCAGATGCCTTGAAAACAAAGAGCACATCTTGCTGAACGGTTTGGTGGTGGTCCCATCCTCTTAGGACCGCCCTAAGCACAGTTATGGGCAAAAATACAATCCCAATCAAAGGCCCTCATAGCATTATGGGATGAGATTAGCAGTGGGCAGTGATTATTATAGTATCCAATATCAAAATAATTCTACAAAGAGCTGCAGTTCAACTAGTCGTTACTAGGTGTCCCTCACGAATCAAGCATTGAACTTATTACAGCAAGCTGCAGTTCCACTAGTCGTTACTAGGTGTCCCTCACGAGTCAAATGCAAAAGCATTGAAACCCTTTCATGAAGCTGCAGTTCCACTAGTCGTTACTAGGTGTCCCTCATGAGTCAAATGCAAAAGCATTTGACTTGAGGGACACCTAGCAACGAATAGTTGAACTGCAGCTTGATGTAATAATTTCAATGCTTTTGCATTTGACTCATGAGGGACACCTAGTAACGACTAGTTGAACTGCAGCTCATTGTAGAATTTTTTTGGTATTGGATAATATAATATTCAAAGTTCACTTTGTGAATTGGTTATATGCTTTTTAGCATGTGAAGTTGCTTTATCAAAACATTTGTGGGTGCAGTTTAGTAGCTGATTCCGCTACGTGGAGGAACTGAGTTTTTGCTGAATTTCGTCGTTTTAATGGAATGCGTAGTTAACAAATCCCCGCAAACTCCGGCAACGGAGCGGAGTTCATTGCCTAGGGTTACTACCGACCACTCGGACCACGAGTTACCTTTACCAACCTCATCATCGATTTCGTTGCTGCACTCATCATAGAATCCAGAGCCTAAATTCTCCTTGATGACCTTAACTTACACCTTGAAGACCGAAAGCGATCCCTGCCCCACAGCACTCCTTGAAAGCTTAAGCAGCAATTGACTGACCCAGCTCGTCTCAGAACCAACACACACTACAGGACACACACTAGACTCCATCTTTACCACGAACTACAGACTCAAATACAACTCCACCACACCGTTCACATGAACTGATCACTCCATCATCCACTTCCAAATCAACACACCTCACGTCAAAACCCTTACCAGGTTCTTCATTCCAAACCACAGCTGGGGCAAAAATATAGAAATAGACCGGCTCAGCACCATCAGCACGGATCAACGTAGCCCCACAAACAACCTCAACACGGACATCTGCAACTTCAACAAAAGGATCAAGAACTAAGCAGACTACCCTGCACCCATCAAACCAAATAAGCATAGTAGATCAAACAAGGAGGCCAGCAGGTACACAGAAGACCCCCAAAACACCAAATAAAACTATAAACAACTAGAAAGGACATGTAGAGTCAGCCACAAAACCCCCTAACAGAACTACCTACAAGGCTGCACTCAGATGCAATCACCAGCAAATAACAACCATTGCCAACAATATTGCTGACTCAAAACAACTCTGTGACAACATATCCAACTTTTTTGCACAGCAAAATTGCAAACATCCACAGCTACTTTGAACACCAACTCAAACCCAGAGAACTCATTGCTAACCTAACTACCACCAACCAAAACGGCCACCTGACCGAATGGACAACCCTCACCAGAATTGACACTGCAGCAATCATGCACACCATACACGCAGGAGCCCCAATGGAACCATGCCACCACCACATCCACAACCTGGGAAAATCAACTATCAGCACTACCCTGACCCACATCAGCAACACCTCTATAATTTCCACCACTTTCTGAAGAAATCAAAGCCCTCCTTAAGAATCCCACAGCTGACTCAAATCACCTGAACAACATCCAACCCATCTCCCTGCTCCCCTATCCAGCCAAAGGAATTGAGAACACCAACCACAAGCAACTCTCAACCCACCTCAAACTTCACCATCTTCTAGACAATACTCAATCAGGATTAAGATAGCGATGCCACCCTTAACATTAGAGATCAAGAAACTGATGTGCGGAGTTCCACAGGGAGCATGCCTTAGCTCCACCATTTTCAACATATACATAACAGTGCTCACCAAAATCATCTGATCACAAGATATCACCATCATCTCCAACGCTGATGACACCCAACTCATCCTCTCCCTGATGGACAAGATAGCCACCACCAAAAACAACAAACTGTGTGACAAAGGTAGAAGAATAGAGGTGAACCAACTGCCTGAAGCTGAACTCTGACAAGATGGAAGAACTGGTCTTTGGCAACAAGACCTCCCCATGGGACTCAACCTGGTCAGAGCTATGACCAACAACCACATTCGAAGAACATGCAAGAAATCTAGGGATCATCCTAGACGACAAGCTCAGCATGACTGCTCAAGTCAACACAGCGTGCACCTCCAGCTTCCACATCCTACATATGATGGGAAAGATATTCAAATGGTTCACTCAGAACATCAGACAGACAGTAACACAAACACTCATCACCAGCAGGCTGGACTACAGCAACTCTCGCTATATCCGAATCTCCAAACAACTCCTACACAGACTCCAGACCATCCAGAACACTGCCACAAGACTCATACTCACCCTCCCATGCCATAACCACACCACACTGCACCTCAGAAAGTGTCACTGGCTCCCCATTCCCAAGCATAGCTAATTCAAACTTCTCATGAACACATACAAAGCCCTACACAACAAAAGATCAGATTGCCTGAATAGCCACATACACTTTCACCAACCCACCAGATACCTATGCTCTGACTCACTCTCACTTTCGCAGACTCCTCACATCTGCAAAAGCAAAACTGGAGGTCGCTCATTCTCCTACATTGTACCCAGACATGGAACGACTTCCCTCAGCACCTCAGAACCTCCTCCTCACTTCTTGAGTTCCTCAAAAGCTGAAGACCTGGCTCTTCATATTAGCCTCTTGGGGACCACACACCTACACATTTGCCCAAACACCTGGATACCCTGTCAGGTTATTAGTGCACTATAAAAATCAACATAACATAACACTCTCTTTCCTAAAAGATTTCAAATTGAAAAGAATGTTTGTTTGAATCAGAGTACATCTCAAATTGCAGGAAGTGTGATCTCATTGTTATATTCAAATTCAGGGGTTGGCAATAATAATAATTATTATTATACAGTTAGATTGTGAGGCATTACAAAGTAGCACAAGTATTCTTATTATGTTTTGTTCAGATATTTAGTTTGACCATTTGTCTGTGGCTGGCATCCAGAAGCCAAATCTCTCTGAGTATTGAGATTATTGCACAACTGAGTCAAAAGCCTGGACACAAGTTGAAATTGTCTATCTGAGATGATCTTCTTTGCAAGACCATGGAGTCAAACTATACCAGAAAACAGTTGCAACTTGTGCTGTGGATGAGATCCTAGTTAAAGGAGAGAAGTAAGCCAATTGCAACCATGATTATACTATATCCTTCTGGTTTTGACAAATAAATGATGAAATCTATTGATATGTTTTCACATAGCTATTGAGGAAAATCCAAATACTGTAGAATGCCATATTTTGATTGAGTGCTGTCTTGGGCCTGTTCACATATTCTACGAGGAAAGGTGAACAGCCGTTAGTACGCAGCTATTACACCGCATACCATTACAGGGCAAGTGTAACAACGAATGCGCTGTAACAACGCGTAGCCTTTACAGCGCATGTTATTACATCGCATGCGTAGCTAGACCGCAAGCGTTGTAATGCGATCCACATCGTTGTGAGGAAACGGAGGCTCTTCCGTTTCCTCACAACGACGTGCACTGATCACCGCCCCTCTGATGACGCTGGAAGGAGAAGAGAGGAACCACGAGGAGAGAGAGGTAAGAGGGGCCGTGTAGGTTCTAAGGGTTTAGGGTAGGGGGTGGGTCGTGCAGGGGGTAGTCTTTTAGGATTAAGGGTTGTGTTGTAGTGTTTAAGGAGTAGTGTTTTTGGGTTAAGAGTAGTGTCAGGGGTTGTGCAGGGTAGTGTTTGGGTGTAGGGACAGGACTGGTGGTCGGGGGAGGGTCATGCAGGGAGTAGTGTTTTAGCGTTTAGGGTAGTGTTTTGGTGTTTGTGTAGTGTAGGGTAGTGTTTTAGAGTTTATGGTAGTGTCTGGGGTGTCGTGCAGGGTAGTGTTTGGGTGTAGGGACAGGACTGGCAGGGCCGGAATGGGACCCAAAACTGGCCCTGGCAAAATGCTCGGCCGGCCCTCCCCCCACCCCCCCCGGGGGGTTGGGGGTGCTGCCGAGCTCTTTGCCAGGGCCGGTTTTCGGCTGATTTAGTTACAGGGCCGATTTTGCCCTTAGTGGATTCTTAGTGGATACAAAAGGTTTCTTATCAACAAAAATCATTGCTTCCACCGCAAAAACATGTTCCTCTTGGCCCAAGCATATTGGTTCAGATCTTATATGCTGTCTTTGCTGAGCAAGGTTAGGAAAATAGTTCATCAGGGAGATTATATTAATAACATTCTTGATGGATGTGTCATTTCTTTCACAATAGATACTTTTGAGGATCGATCGTTGATAAGTAATCATCAATGATTTTGAGGGAACAAGAAATAAAAGTTCTGACAATGTCATACTGTTCAAGGAAATAAGCCTATCAAGCATTGGGTTTTAACAAAATTGAAGCTTCAGTCAAACTTTTCTTCAGTTCAGAAAAGGCTTGTGAACCCTTAGTTTTCTAGTGAAAATGGCTTTCTTTGTTCAATAGGTCAATAGTTGCATTCAAGAATAATTAAAAGGTCTTTATTAACTTCCTATACAAGTTTGTCAGTTTAATTAACTTGACATTTCTTAAACTATAGTTTTTTCCAACTGTGAATTGTTATGATCCGCTTGCCAAAATATCAGTTTTTTTCTTTTTTGCCTGAAAGGTAATTGTGCCTTGATCTAAGTAAAATGTCGCTCCCATGTTGTTCAGAAATGGACAAGGACTATACACAACCAAATGTTACTATAGATTTGGCTACCAGGTCAATAGCATATTAAAAAATCTGATGTGAATGAAGTAATCTATCAAACGGCTCACTTAGATCAATCAATGTCTGGCCAACAATTCCTTGTTAATCGGACTTAGGCAAAGAATGTGTAACAGGCTTGTCATGCATTTTGTTCAAACGGTCACAAAATGTAGACCCCAAAAACAAAGTCTTAACATCTTAACATACTAGTTTATATAGGAATTATCTTGTAACTCCAAGTTATTCCAAGTACCACAGGATATTGAGGAGATAAGATAAAATGTGATTACCTCACGATGCCTAGAAATCTTTAAAGAAAGGTTGTGCCTATTCCTTGACAAGACCAAAAGAAACTGGTGGTTCATCAACAGCCTCTACAATAAATGGTTTGTCTATTTAAGAAACAGAATATTAGACTTCCTGGCTCACTCAATATCTATACAGGATCCAGATGTTCCGATTTCAGTTAAAATATGTAATATACCACGTAGAGCTATATATTTTAGCATAGCTTGAGAAAGCTTGGGGTGGACAATATTGATTAATGTACGGAACAAACTTTGATGGTTTCATTCCTTTGCTTGAGGGATGCATGCATTAAGCTTTCTGATCATTTTCTAGGCCTTCCAGGACAGGAATTGAGGAGGTGTCCTTTTGCCATAGTAGAAAGATAATCCTAGTCTGTCTCTCCTTTTTCATTGTTTGGCTTCTAAACTAAACCAAAGTGCACAGGTTCTTCTTCTGAGCCATCTAGGTGTAAGGAAGACATAGAACTTGTTTGATATATTATTTTAGGAGTACACACTGTTGCCAGGATTACTTCCTTTTGATGCTCTTGCCCTATTTCCTAGAAACAACTATGAATTTGAATAACCAGTTACACTATCTATGTGAAAGTGGCAGGTCCAGCCATTCATGCCAATTCATTTTTAAATTCCTCCTTCAGAACTTTATGAAAAGTTGTAAACAGAGTAGACTCTGCCAAGTGAGTCTCTTTTTTTGAGGTCGCAAGCTTCTATGTTTCCATTTCCATAGACTAAAATCTAATAACTCATCTTGTGCAGAATAATGCAGATCTTTTCTGTCAAACATTTCCTAAAATACACTAATAAATTCTGCAAAATTATCGATCAAGGGACTTCCTTGGGTTACATGCAATGTGTCCAAGTCAAGATACTTCCTGTTGAATCATTAATGATAAATACTGCTTTAGCAAGGTCTGAGGCATAGTTGTGGAACTTGAAACTAAAATGGATAATACATGTATATAACTCCTCGCATTTTCAAGTATTGCCGTCAAGCCCTCATTCATCTAATCTAGCCAGAGGTGTGTCCAATTAAGCAAGGCTAAATATTGTCTAAGAGCATCTTTCTCATTTGTTAGGATGTGAACTGAAAGCAATTACAGCAGTCAAAAGATCTTGTACCTGATCCATAGATGAATTACAAGACTTGGACGTTTGTAGTTTTGCAATCTGTCACTGAGTGTTTTTTGAGAAGTTAACAATGTATTTTGAAGAAATGGTCTACCACTCTTCTCATTCTTTCCTTGCTCAATGATGGTATGTTAACAATGAAGCAGACTGGAGAAAAGTCCAATTTCCAGAAGAAAAATCGAGAGCAGAAATAAAACTCTGGAAGTCAAGTCGCCCCAAGACAGGCTATAGGAACAGCAGACACAGCAGGAACGAGAAGTGCCAGGTGGATTCCAAATAAGGTAACAGAAAGGGACATCTTTGTCTCGCACTGAATCGCATCCCTCAAACAGGAAGAGGTAAAAACATGGGCGCAGATATCACAGGAAGTAATCATAGCCATGTCGTGTTAGGAAGGTTCCATATTACAACTAAGCTGAAATGGCTCTTACCCAATTGGAAAACCATGACAAGGAATTTCAGGACACAAATTTCCAGGATCAAGAGCCAAATCATTAGTAACGATGCAGAACTGCTGAAGAGATGTGAGAGACAGGGACATCACAATCACATTCGGGTTCTGTAGAAGAAAACACATTGACAGTGTATTTTCTCAGGGGAAGACCAGTATGGATCCAACACACACAACGTGTAATGATAATATCAGAATCTACCCTGTCAACTGTGGAAACAAATAGCTCTTGACTATGTGGACCAGACTGACACCACTGGGTACACGGATAACCTCTGCTCGGTCCTTTGCCTGGTACAACCATAACAGACAAGGATTAGTAGACCAGAAAACTATTACTAGTGTGTGTTTAATGGTAATATCCCTGATATTTCGTTAAACCCACATTTCACTTTCACTTACATCAAGTCTGAATGGGGATTAACATGAATAACACAGTCTTGGTGTCTTGTGTACTTCTATTTAGAAGAACATGTTGGTTCTATATGAGTACCCGTATAAAGATGTGAAAGAATATCTTCTTCAAATGGCCATCTACAACCCATGTGCAGAACCCTAAGGCAGTGGATGCTTTATTTCAGCACCTTCAGCTGCACAGGGGCAAATGTAAACGTATGTTGAATCAGTGCAGTTGTGCTTAGACAGTATCAAGGATCAGGGCCGGCTTTAGTGCTGGTGGCGCCTGTTGCGATAATCATTTTTGGCACTCCCACACCTCATGACCGCCTCCTCGGATTCTCTCACTACCACCGGGTAAAAATGCCCCTCATCTCTCCAATCATCCATTGTTGCTAAACATAGGACCCCCCCCCCCCTCCTGAGGTCAGTGCCACCCTCCAAAGGTAAGCTCCCAGTGCGGCTGCACCGTTCGCACTACCATAAAGCCGGCCCTGTCAAGGATTGGACCACTGGAATGAAGGTTGACAGTGGTAGGAATGGAAAATGAAAATGCGTGTACCGTAAGATTTGCACAGGCATCACTTAGCAAGATTGCCAATAACAAAAGGAAATAAACCAATTGGATATGTTCTGAATGTGGTGTCGAAACGCTTGCTCAGCTCACCATGATGTGCACCAATACCTGGATGATCTTCTATGACCATCTAATTGAGTGCTTGGTGGAGGTTGATAATTAGGGTAAGGCTCTGGCTTGCATTAAGCCATATTTATCTGACCACACCTGAGCAGTACATCTTCCTCCTTTCTATTCCGAGTTTAAACCTCTATCACACTGTGCCCCTCGGGGCTTCTTCGTAAATCCTACTCTTTTTAATCTCTATGTTCTTCCTTAGCCCAGCTCAATCATTCTGCAGGATTCAATTCTATACGTTACATCGATGACACACAAATTTCAATTATCCTGGATGAACAGACCCAGGGCTTGAGTGACAATTTTTTAAAATGTTTGCTGGAAGTTGTCATGTTTATGGTTATTAATTCCCTCATGTTAAACACATAAAACAAAAACTCTGATAGTCTTTGGTTGGGAAAATTGTCAATCCCTACATGTGGACTTTTGGCCCCATCAGCTGGGTCCCTGCCTCTCCTCTAGTTCATCTGTCCTGTACTTCAGTATCCTTCTCAAAGAGGATCTGTCTCTCTCCACTCAGGTTAATAAACCTTCCTCTTCTTGTTTTTTTCACCTGAAACTTTGGAAACTTCTTCCTCTCCTGACCTTTAATTCCTGCCATTTAGTAGCCTAGGCAATTATGAGTATCTATTGTGTGTATTGCAGTTTCCTTATCTAGGTTCCCCTTCTTATCTATAATAGTGTCTTCATTGGATTCTGAGGGCTGCATCTTGTCTTGTACTCAATCTTCCCAGTTTCTTGTCTGTTTCCTTGTGCCTGAGTTCTCTTCATTGCCTATCAGTTGCCAAATAGACCATCTTTATATATTCATACCTTGTGTATAAGGCTTTCTGTCGAATTGGTCCAGTTTACTTGCAGCACAAGTCTATCCCTCAGTCACCTGGGATCTTCGTCAGCACGTCTCCTTGCAATTGCACAGATTTCCCATGCTCATATAGGTGTCTGGCCATTCTTCATTCTGGCTGCTGGCACTGGAACTCTCTGCTGTCCATCTTCATGCCACAGCACCTCTCTTGGCCTTCAAGAAAACATTGAAAACGTGGTCCTCCTCGATATAACTTCCTTTTCAACAAGGCATGGGGACTCTGTTTCTGGTGATCTACTAGTGCAAGGGCACCGTCTAGGTAATCATGAACATTGTGAGACTCAAATAAATTAATAAATGTGATCACAGTCCGGTGTAAATCCCCACTATACAGCTACCTTCAGTACTCCTGTTTTCCACGTTGTTTTGCAAATGCACGGATCATTTAATTTTCTCTAAAAAAACTAAGGGCCAGAGGCACTAAGGCTTTTTGCAGTTGTAAAGGGTCCAATTTGCAAAATCAGGCAATTTGCGACTGCTAAAGGATTTTTTGGTTGTGCTTGAAACCTAAATTGGGATTTTGTAACATGTTACAGAATTGCAATTTGGGTTTACAATCAAGTACTGATCAGGTGTTTAAGAAGGGGCGTGTTTCGGGCGTCCCTTCTAAATACCGATTAGGGATGGGATGTGTTAATGTTTTGTGACCAAAATCCGGTCGCAAATCATTAATTCTTTACTGACTACACAAATGTAGTGGTAAGCCATTCACAAACATGAATGGGTCCCATTGGGACCCCTTTGAGAATGTGGGAAAAATAGTAATTAGAAGTATACATAAAAAACGTTAGTTACAATTTTTATTGCTTTTTTTCGTGCACTGCTTTCCGTGAAGGAAGACAGGTTGCATTTACAAAAAAATGATGCATTTAAAAGCAATCACAGACGTGGTGGTATGTGGACATTACTGGCTCGCTATCTCTGTGACAGCTGCGATTCATAGCACGTTGAACTTTGCAGCCTACCTCATTCATATTCAAGAGGTCGATTGAATTGCGACCCACTACAAAATTGGGTTTTTGCGAACCAACCTATTGGTACACAGGTCAGTTCGCTAAAACCCAGAATTGGTTTGGTAAAAGTCGGTGCGCAATCTGTGACCACAGTTACCAAATACATTCTTAATAAATCTGACCTTTGGTTTGGCATAGAAATGTCTGAAGAGAACTCTATTTAGGCTATTTGCAAGCGGTTTTTATCCAAGTAAGTACCTTTCGTACCTTTTGCTCATGATTAATGGATTGGACAGTGAACCATGCATAATTTCTGTAATTTCTGCAAGTGTTACTGGCAGTACCCGAGGAAAAAAGACATCCCACGTGTTCCCCCACACTCCTAACCTTCTCACTTTCCAGTAAACATGCATTTGAATAGTGTTCCAAAGATGGACTGTATCTGCATGCATTAAACCTAATGTCAAAGCTCCTATATGCCTTTTGGAAATGTCAATGCAGAAGTATTGGCTTCGTGCAGTTTCTGCACGTCCTGTGTTTTTTCTGTCTGCTCTCCGCTTCAGTAAAAACAGCTTTGGGCGAATTCTGCTGACTCAAACCGCATTTAAGAAAATAGCACTAAAGCGGCTTCTCTTCGGGTTTAGGTTACTTGTGCATTTAAGTAGATTGGATTTGAGGTTCCCAAATTCTTTTGCGGTTTCCCGAATCAAGGTAGGTCGGGCATGTGCAGCCTCAGAGTAGCTGAGCGGAGGCCTTCCGGTGTTATTTCTGTCTTTGCTGGGTCATAATAATGTCATCATGCAAGATTAACATGTTGCAGTTTTGCAAAGATGGCAACAGAGCAATAAATCCGTGTGTCAGGGCACTTCCTCTACCCGGTAATCAACAGGCTCATTTTCAGGCTGCTCTGAGCCAAATCCGAGCATGTCTTTAGGTGCTTATCTCCCTGAAGTGAGATTTCCTGAACAGAAAAGAAAACAAAGCGAAAACAGCAGTTTCAATCCGAGCCATCTGTCTAGCTGGTGCAATCCCTCTTGGACAGGTTCCTTTCCTTGCTGATTAGTTTCATATTACCCCAGCTGAAGGAAAATTCCACTGGAAAAGACTATAATGTCATCTTTTATCCATTTCTCAATTTGCGCGGACAGAAAATTAAAGGAAATATATCCAACAAAGTTATGCACAATGACTGATTGTGCATGCTGTTCCAAATCATTAAACACTACATTTATTAACATGGATTTATGCTTACTTATAATCAGAGCTGCCAATATTTTGCATATCTCAAAGGGGAGCATCTCAAGTTGGAAGCTGCTAGCCAAGCACAGGAGTCATTACTTAGGAATGGTGGCCAAGAAGAGCCTTACGCGCTTGCTTAGGCATGCATGGATAGCAGCCCATTGATATAAAATATGATCTAATCACTGCAAATATATTGCATTGATGGGGTTCATATCTAGTGCAGTTACTAGCAGGGGTGTGTGTTTAGTTAAAATGGTGTCTTCAGTGCTTAATTTGTGAAATAATAAGTGCCAGGGTCGAAGATACATTAAACAGTAGGCCACTGCTTGTGCCACCTCTGGTCCCTGCCAGCATTGCAAATACCAGTACCAACAACACCTAATTCCATTACAGTGCTACAAATAGTACCGTTTGGACAGTAGTAGATGAACCAAAGCTGAAAGAATGGCCTGAGCAATCTGGCATTATTGTTTTTTAAATGTACGTTGAATGATTACAATTTGCTCCTATGCTTTTTTTAAATAAAAAAAAAATAGAGTGACAGTATCACCATGAGGTGGACCGTCATAAAGCTTTGCCAGTTTTGCAAAATAATTGCAGGTGCTGAGCACCAGCAAACACCAGCACAAATTAAGCATTGTGTGCCTACTATAGCTAACAAATGAACATGAACGAGCTCAGATAGGACTAAAAGGTTACCTTAGAACATGGCAACCTGGGCCTTGCAACAAGCTGTGAGTCACAGCGATACGTTTTGTGAATCCCAATCAATGGATATTAATGATGGGTGAACATTTTCTCAAAAGCGTGATTAAGAAAGATTCCTTTCGCTTTTAGGTCCGGCATGACAGTGCTGCTGTCACTTGACGTAGGGTTATCAACCTAAAAAACATTTTCAGGAGTACAATAGAGAGGGGCTTTTGCTCCACCCACATGTTGGTATTCATAAGTAATGTTTCTGATTGGGCAGAAGGGTGTGCTTTTCCTCCACGCAGCTGTAATTGTTTTGGTCATTTTTGCATCTGCCTGAGCAGTATGGCTGCCTGAGCCCGAATTGTCAGAGGCACCCACATAAAATGTAATAATATAAAGATATTAACGTGTGTTAGATAACTAGATAATTTATGGTGTTTTCCTTTCTCTGGCAGAAGCACAGATCCCCTCCCCTTTCATCATTAACTTTAGACTTCAGAATCCAGTTTTGTGTTTGGAAGCAGTACAGGATGCCTAGGGCTACACTAATCTATACGGTTTTTCAGGCCTTGCTTGATAGTGCAACTGATGACTGACATTAGATGATACTCATAGAAGAGATTTTAGAGTACTACTGAGAGATGGGCTTAGGTTTAGGATTTAATTGGGCCAAATTTGTGTGCTTGCACTAAACAAACTGCTTGTATTGCAGTTTTTGCTTGTGCCAAGGGTATATTCAAGACGGCAGGATTGACTTGGTTATAGTGACAAGACATTGATCATGCCAACGATGTTTATAATGGCAGAAGGCCTGACATATTTATTGTGAAAATTATATCTTAAAGTCAATAGGCATTAAACTACATGGAATCTCACACATTATTTAAGTAGTCAAGGATTTTGGTGTTGTTTGACAAGCCATGGTATAAAAGATTTGCCTTGTGACAATCTTTGTTAAGCCATTGTAGGAGGACTAGTATTTTGCTTCGCCAACTCTAATTTTGCATATATCTGCAATTCAATGACTAAATTCTGATGGTTGCCATATGGGAGTGTGTTTGTTATGGTGACAAACCAATGATAACAACTCTAGGCTTGATTGGTGTGCAGGGGAATGTTATGCTAGATGCCATACGTTTGGCATATTTGTTATTTAAAGATATTACAAAAGCAGTAGGACTGGCTTATTTATTGTGAAAAGCATATGGTAACACCAATATACCTCTAAGAGTAGATTGTTATCACATTATTTCACAGGCTATAGAAAGGAATTTGGTTTCATGTATTCTCTCAGATTACCAAAGCAGGCAAGGGGATGTATGACGTTACAACGCATACATTTACATCGCGGTACACTACATCGCGGTTTTGACAACGCAAGTCGTTACAACGACTTGCGCTAGATGGCGCTCTAGGACAAGGAATAGGACTTAGGAGTAGTATAATTTACTATTCCAACTCCAGTCTACGTACAGTAGGGAAGGTGTTGGATAGTAAATTATACTCTTCCTTGTCCTAGAGCGCCATCTAGCGCAAGTCGTTGTAACGACTTGCGTTGTAAAAACCGCGATGTAATGGCATTGCGATGTAATCCCCGCGTTGTAAACGATGTTTCCCCAGGCAAGGGTTTTGGTGTGGGTCTCCCACTCTGACAATCCTTGGGAGTAGAATTTCACTGTAATGATTCTTGTTAGGTAGGCCCTATTGAAAGGGGTTGTATATTGTTTTGTAATTTTGTACATGTTTGTAATTTTATAAATGTAATTTTATACTGCCATTTTATAAAGACACGCCTGTTGGTTGCCAGGTTATGCACACTTCTTAAGACCTGTGTTGTATATAGTGTCAAGCCATTGGTGAAGGCTGGAGGGCTTCTCGGATTATTGAGAAACGTTATGTCTGATTCCTTAGGTGTGATCTGTATATAATGAAACGTCATGACAAAGCAAATAGGTTTTACTTATTGTGAAAAACATGTGTTAAATTAAATTAGCTTTTTTTTTTTTAAGGACATGAAGCATTCCTTTATTGTATTTTTGACTGTTAACACTCAGTGACATACATTGCTTCTCGTCTACAACCCTGAGGCCGGCTAACATAGTTTCGCAAGGTATTCTGCAGCACATCTTATTCCACATCCCTGAGGCCGGGCATTAATGCGCGCCGAACACACCCTTCAAAAAGTACAACCAATATTGCAGCACTGTACAGCAGATCGATAGCAACTTTCCCCCCTGTGAATCACAGTTTTCTTATTTAACGTAACAGTAACAACAGAAAAAAAAGGGGAAACAAAGTGAGCCCTCCTAGCCCCCTTCCCCCCCTACCCTAACCAATAGAGGTATCTAGTCACTAATCCTCCCGCAGTTCCTACTCTATTGCGCTACCAAGCTATAAGAACAGTACGGTGAGGCCGCCCCGTCTCATTGACTCCCATTTCAGCTCATAGTTCGTCAGTAAGCGTTCGTCCCATCTCCGCAGTCTTCCAGCCCCCATCTACGCCGCAGGTGAGGCAACTCTTCATTCCCAACACCCCCACTCATTTTTGGAGCCTATCTATAACATCATTTAGGGAACCGCTGCTTCCGCTCCCGAACCACTGGCCGTCCCCCCCCTCAGTTTCTGTTGCCGAGCTATCCCTTTTGAGGTACTCCGCATATAGCCCCCAGAAATGTTTTGGCCTACTCCGCGGAGATAATAATTCGCTAAAAGTTTCACACTGCGTGCAACAGTATAACACGTCCCTGTCCCACTGTGCCAGAGTTGGCACGGGTCCTCGCATCCAGCACATTGCCACCCTACGTTTTGCCAACAGCAGCCCCATATCCACAATCTTACGCGCAGACTTCGGCAATCCCCTGGAGTATCCCAGGAGTGCTAGTTTAGGGTCCAGGGTAAGTTCCAGTTCCACTATGTTCCCAATCTTCTGAAAGATAGCTACCCAAAATTGAAAGACGCCCGGGCAATCCCAAGCCAAGTGATAGAAGCCCGCCGCAGGGTGTCTACATCTGTCGCATGACGCCTCCTTCCTAAGGCCATACCTATGTAACCTCTCCGGGGTGTAATAGACTCTGTTAATATACTTAAAGTGGATTAGCCTGTGCTTGCCATGTAGTGAAATCCGGCGTGTTCCAACGCAGCAGTACGACCACATGGCGTCATCTATGGGACTGTCTAGGTCTCTTTGCCATGCCAATCTGGCCTTAGTGTATTGGTGGGATCTCTGTGACATCGCTATACTATATAACTTGGATATCAGCTTGCGGGGACTTTTTTGCTTAATGAGATAAGTTAACTCCAAAATCTCAGGAGGCTCAGCCATATCATCCCCTAGGTGCTTCCTCCACGCTCCCCTCACCCTGTGGAATTGGAAGCGTTGCAGCTGGGTAGGGGCCTCGGCCGCAGCTGCAACCTCGTCCCAGGTTTTAGCAGTGCCCCCGTCGAACAGCTCACCCATCGTGTGAATACCTAATTCCCGCAGTGCCCGTACCACTCCTGTGTCCCTGCAAGGAGGCAGCCACACCGCCCAATCTATGGGCATTATCGGTGAGTATAACAATGCTCCCGCCGTTTGTTGCAAAATACAGTGCCAGGCGTGCCTGGTTGAATTGAGGGAGTCAAGAAAACCCCCCCTCCGGTCTGCCGGTTCGCAAATTATCGCTGGCAGAGGTAGTGGGTCAGCAAACAACCTCTCGAGCCTAAGATATGGGACCGACTCCTCACCGTGTATCCAGCTGTGCGCTTGCGCGCCCTGCGCCACTCTGTAGTACAGCTCCAAGTCTGGGGCACCCAGACCCCCCAAACAGTAAGGCAATGTCAGCACTCTCCAGCCAACCCGCGCCTGTCCACCAGCCCATGCAAGTCGGAGCATGGACTTATTAAGCCTAACATAAAAGGAGCACGGGAGAACTATCGGGATGTTGGTAAATAAAAATAGAAATCGGGGTAATATTACCATTTTCATGATTGAAATCCTACCGATTAATGACAGAGGTAATCCAATCCAAGTCTCTACCTCGTCTTCCAGCTTGGGAATGGCCTTACCATAGTTCTCCCTCATTACTACCTCAGAGTCCACGTGAAGTCGTATCCCTAGGTACCGGACTGGATCATCAGACCATTGGAGCGGGTATTCCATGTCGAATCTAGCCGTGGTCGGGGTTAACGGGAAAGCAATAGACTTAGTCCAATTAACTCTCAAGCCAGACAGTGCCCCAAAATGCACCACCTCCCGTAGCACCGGGGACATATTATTCTCTGGATCCCTGACATACAGCAGAGTATCATCTGCATACGTCGAGACCAGTATCTTATAAGAGGGGAAACTCACCCCTCTCAGGCTATGATATTCCCGGAGAGCACATGCAAGGGGTTCGGCAATCAGGGCAGATAGGATAGGCGACAGGGGACACCCCTGGCGCGTTCCTCTGGTAATCGGTATCGCTTCCATAATCCAATCTCCTAGTCGTATTCTTGCAGTAGGCATCTTATAGAGCACCCCCATCATCTGCAAAAAGACTGGACCCAGCCCCATTCTAGTCAATACCTGACTCATAAAGGCCCATTCAACAGAATCAAATGCCTTCTCCATATCTAGAAAGACCGCCAGCCCCTTAGAGTCCCGTCGAACATGTTGCATCGTGCCAAACACCGTTCGTAAGTTATAAGTGAGGTTTCTGCCCGGCACAAACCCCGCCTGTTCCGGGGCTACCAGTTCCAGAGCCAGCAGCGCCAGGCGCGTGGCCAAGACCTTTGCGAATAGCTTAGCATCCACATTGAGCAAGGATAATAGTCTATAAGAGCTGCACTCCTCTGGAGACTTTCCTGGTTTCGGGATAGCTACTAGGACGGCCTCACACATGGATTGTGGCATCTCGCCCTTGACGCACATGTCGTCAAACAGCGTGGAGATATGCGGAAGCAACAGGTCTATGAAGGTTTTGTAAAACGCCACTGTGAGGCCGTCCGTCCCCGGTGCACTGTTTGACTTCATGCCAGACAGAGCCTCTAAGATTTCATCTTTTTCTATGGGGAGGGCACGGAATTCTCTGTGTGAGTTCGTCAGGAATAGCAACTTAATATGTTCTAGATAGTCTCGTATATTCTCATCCATATCCGTCTGTTGCGAGGAGTAAAGGGTTGCATAATATGATCTAAATCGTCCTGCTATATCTACTTCGTCTGTGATCAATGCCCCCTCCTCCGATCTGATCTTAGTAATGTTGGCTTTTCCTCTCCTAGCTTTCAACATGTCAGCCAGAACAGAGCCGGGCCTCTCACCTTCGCCATACACCCTGGCCGTAGCGTACTTCCCCAGGTGTTTAACTTCGGAGTCCGCAGCCTCATGAAATTCTGCCAGGGTCGCCTTAAACTCTTCTGCGGTGTCATCCTCTGACATCGTCTGCTGCCTCTCCTCCAGTTCCCCAAAATTACCTTCTAGGAGCGTTAGTCTGCGCCGAATGTCTCGAAGCACCCCTGAGTGCTTAGCTATAGCAACCCCTCTGATGCAAACCTTGAAGGCTTCCCAGACCGTTTGGAAACTATCCACGGTGCCTACATTGACTTTGAAAAATCCTGTGATTGCCTCCGCTATTTCCTCCTTAAAAAGAGGTTCTAGGAGCGAATACGGGGGAAAACGCCAAGCAAATGGCGGGACAGTCTTCACCGACGTAGAGAGGGTCAACAGTATAGGGGAATGGTCCGACAGGGTGCAAGGCAAGACCCGGCACGCTCGTATCTGTGGCAGAAGGGACGTCGACGCTAGCCAATAATCTATCCGCGTGTGCAGGTTATGATATGCCAAATTGTGCGTGAAGCCCCCCTCTTTTGGGTTAAGTGTTCTCCATACATTAGCCAGTGCCATAGTAGTCATTGCCCTATCGACTGCTTTGACCGCCGCCGCCGGCCCCCTGCTGTGGCCACCTGATCTATCTAGTCCCGGGTTCCTAATCAAATTAAAATCTCCTCCCCACAGAATATGAGGCAGTCCACAACCACTCACTATTTTAGCTAAGGAGTCATAAAATTCCGGGCATGCATAGTTTGGGCCATAGACGTTCACTAACAGTAGGTCAAGGCCTTTGCCCTGACAGCGCCTTATCACATACCTGCCTCCATTATCTGATGATAGCAATTGCAGCTTATAGCCTGATTTGGGGTTAGTACAAGTCAAAACCCCCCTAGCGTGCGTTGTAAAGCCTGCGGCATGCACATTACCCAACACCCCTCACGTGCGCAGCATGGGGCTCTGATTAGGGAGGTGCGTCTCCTGCAGAAAGGCCACATCAATAGCGTGTCTGTTTAAGGTAGTGCAACACCTTGCGCAGCTTACGATAATCATTAAGGCCTCTGACGTTCCAAGTGATCACTCTGAGGGAGTCTAGCGGTCTCCCACCTGCAGTGTTACTCGACATTCCTTTCCTGTCTATAACGCTTTGCTTCTCTCGCATAGTACATCACATGGTTTTTATGGTGAGAAAGATACCACAATGGATATTGCGTGACTAACCTCTGCCCAACAAGAAAACTGTACTCACCCCGAATCCCCCACCCATCGCAGACCACCCCCAACTCGGCCATGCCGCTCCCGCTTCAGGGAATCCCCCTACCTCCCCCTGCCCGCCCCCCAAAAACAAGAACACTCCTCAATACTGTGGTCTGCACTCGCGGGGGGAGATCGCTCAGTGCTAAAACTATGAAAGGAAATCCCCTTGCTCCTTGTTTCCGCCTCCGAGTGCAAGTATCTAATCCCTGATCCATCACCTTATTAAATTGTAACACTTTATACAGTAATGTGTGACCCATGCCCTACAGCGTGGCCTACTGCTAGTACACCAAATAGGGTCCTTCCACAGCCGCCTTTCCCCTAGGACCCGGCAAAATAGGGCCCTCAACCGCTCAGGACCTTTGCTCCCATAACAGCCCAGTAGCCCTATCTCCTCCTGTAGGCTTTATTCTAACGCTGACCGACAGCTTGCCATTAGAGTCACTTGGCCCCTTCCTTGCATCCTCTCCCCGTTAAAGTGTCATCATGAAGTAGCTGCCCAATATAGTTACCATCTGCCAATGTTAGTCCTGGTGATCGAGCGTGCTTTCCGCCTCAACACTCTGCGGGTGCTTCTCTGGGCTGCGTGTCTGTTCCTTACTCCAGTCTTTCAGCGCCTTTTGCAGTAACTTGGGGTCCTGGAAAATATGTGTTTTCCCTTGCCTATTGACTCTTAACTTGGCAGGATACAGCATCGCATAGTCCAGCCCCATATCCCGCATTTGTTTTTTGGCCGGAATGAACTGTCGTCTAGCCTCCTGCACTTGTGCGGTAAAGTCCGGGTATAGCGAGATGAGAGACCCCTCGTATGTCAGCGACCGTTTTTCTCTCGCCACACGAAGTGCAGCGTCCCTGTCTCGGTAGTTCAACAACTTCGCTATGATCGGACGCGGTGGCGCCCCTGGCACAGGCCTCGGCCCCAGTGATCTGTGCGCCCTCTCCACCACAAACATTGAAGAAAAAGCCTCCTGACCCAGCAGCTCCACTAACAACTTCTCGACAAAACACTCCATCCGTCCTGTTGGCGTTGTCTCTGGCAGGCCCGTGATGCGCAGGTTGTGGCGGCGAGAGCGGGCCTCAACATCCTCGATTTTATCCTGCAGCACTTGCATGAGTCGCCCCATTTTTACACGGTCCGAATCCGATGCAGTTTGCGCTTCCTCAACTTCCACCAGCCGCTGCTCCGTCTAATCTAGTCTCTCTGCATGTTTGTCAATGCGCTCCGCCATCTGGTCCACTCTATACGAGAGGGCGTCCATTTTGGCTCCTAGAGAGGTTATGCCATTCTGTAGTCCCTTCTCCATAGAGAGCAGCAAGCTCTGAATATCTTGTTCCTCCTCTGGACCGTTACCTACTGCCCATCAGGGGTGACCTGAGGCTTAGGGCGCTTCTGCTCAAAAGTTAGCTTTGACCGTGTTCTGTCGGACTTGCCCATCATGCGCTCCTTCTCAACGGTCCACCGTCAACTGCCCCTGTCATCGTGCCCTAAGGGATTCTTCCTGCGCAGCGCACCGCAAGCCGACCCCTGCCCAAGTCTGATGCTGGTCAGCCCGCAGAGCGCACTCTGCTGAGCCTCCGAGTCCAAGACAGGTCGCCTCGTTTGCTGTCAGGCCTGTCGCCAAGGGGCCAAGCAAACCTCAGTGCGCCTCAACTCCTGCTATGGCCAACACCGCAGTTCAGTAGACGACTGTCAGCTTCGTCCACCTGCAGACCCTGCATAATCGTCGTGCCCTCTCCAGGCTCCCCCTGCACTCCGAAGTCGCTGCACCGTTACCTGGGGCACCTCTCCGCCCAGCTCGCTGATTAGTAGCGTCCAAATTCCACTCTACCCCTCCGGGCCAGGAACATTCCACGTAAGCTTCCACTGAATTGCACAGCCGCCCTTCTTCCTCCTGGGCTGTATGTCTGTCGCCCCCAAGCACGAGCTCTCACCATGTCGCAACTCCTGCGCCCAGCAGCATACCAGCCTCACGTAGCACCCTGCTTTTCACAAGCGCCCCACCTGTGCTGCCGCTCTGTAGCCGCTGTGTACACTGGCCGTGTCACATCTTTCCATCGGCGGCAACCGCAGACCTCGCATTTGTACTGGCAGCCGCAGGTCCGCGAACGACCCAGGGACGCCCCACCGGTACCGTCAAAGGGGCCACTCTGGTCCGCCCTGCCTCCCCGCCCAATCGCACCGGGTGGGGGAGGGGGGGGACTTCTCCGTCACCCCCTACCGGGGAGAGGCTCTGCAGCGTCCCCACACAGCAGCATTGTTTTCCTCGGCACAGTCAATCAGTCTGCTCCCTCTCGAGCTCTATGTTTCGGTGCTATGTCCCCGCTCCACTAGGTAGGGCGCTGCTACGATAGTCCTCCACCGGCGCCGCTGTCGTGCACGCAGCCGCCCTCTCAGCGCCTCTGGTGGGCTGCACCCGGCGCACTGCTCGCTGTTAGGCACCCTCAGCCAGGGGCGGCCCGAAGGACCGGGCCGCCTCTCGTGTCCACGCCGCATGCACAGTTACGCCATCCAGCAGCCGTCGTCACTCGAACTCGGGGATTGGAGGCCCACCAGCGCGCTCTGCTCTCTCGGGCTGTAAACCGCCTTAACGATATCCCCAGAGTCTCGCTCTTCCTTGTTGCGGCTCGTGACTGCCTCCGCTCACAGGGCTCCGCCACAACGTCGCTCTTCCGATGGTGTGGGGAAGGATATTTGCCGGATTGTTGTATTGCGCTGCGGAGCTCAAGGCTCAGGCAGCCATTTGCTTTGCGAGCCAAGCTCCGCCCCCAAAATAAATTAGATTTTAATGTTGGAGTGGTATTACACTGTGCTAAAGCTGATAGGCAGGTATTTTATTACATTGTAACTTGCAGATTACTGTAGTTGGCAGGCGTTTTGTTGTTAATGACCCATCTGAGCAAACCATGGGATAGATGATTTGCACTATGGAAGTCCTTATTAGGTTCTATTAATAGGGATTTTGTATTGGTTTCACAACTGTAGTTTGTACATATTTGCAATTTCAGTTTTTTACGCTATACCTGATAGTTGTCTTGAAGGAATGATTGTGACCACCACTCTACATAGCACGTCTCTGTGGTTAGACCATTTTGATATGGTTCTGAGTACCTATTTGGAGCAACAATGCCCATGACTGGCCATCCTGTTTGAACAGTTTGTGACACCATTACTGGGATCTCAATTGGCACATTTTTTGGTTCTCCGATGTACCACAATGAGATTTTTACTACTTATGGTTGAGAAAACAATTCTTGGAATGAACAGATTTCAGTGACAGGAAAAAACTGCCTTAATGGGCATAAAGCCTGCCCATGATTTGCAGTGAAATATTAAATGCGCAAATAGTGTTAAATACCACCTTTTGTCCAAGATCTAACCTTAGAAGTGAAGATTGTACAAAAACATGGCCAGATTCGCTAAGCATTTTTGCAGACTGAGAATCAAATGGTCAGGAGTCAATTCATCTAGCTTTTTACATTTTCATTGGCCAGAAATATACATACTTTTATGACTTGCTTATATCTGAAAGTGGGGTTTGGATGTGCAATCAACTGTCATAAATTCCTACATTCAGTCATGGATTGACTCCTGACAATTTGATTCTCATCCCATTCTGTGTTTTGACTGAAATATTCAATATTCTAGTTGAATTTGCTTGCTGACGCATATGAGTTACAAAGTAGTGGCATCTTTCCTGGTACAACAAGAGCAATGGATGCGATGTATTTCAGAAGACACCTTGAAGACCATGAAAAGCATCCACTCCGGAGCACCATCAGACCCCTACCCACACCACATCTTCTACAGAGCCGCCTCTACCATCGGACCTGAACTACGTCGGACGATCAACTGCTCCTTCGCCAACGACTGGAAACACTCCAAAGTCAACCACCTCCTGAAGAAACCCTCTGTGGAGCCGACGGACCATAAGAACTTCAGGCCCATCTCCCTTCTACCCTTCGTAGCGAAAGTCATCGAAAAGGCCATCAACTAGCTAGCAAACTTAATTGAAGCTAACAACATCTGGAAATCTTCAAATCCGGATTCCGAAGCAACCACAGCACTGAGACCGCCCTACTCGCCACCACCGACGACATCCGCTCCCTCCTCGACCAGGGTGAAATGGCAGCCCTCATCCTCCTGGACTTCTCGCGGCATTTAACACCGTCTCCCACCGCAGCCTAGCCACCAGACTCCACGAAACCGGCATCCACGGCAGGGCCTTTGACTGATATGTTCATTCCTCACTGGCAGAACTCAGCGGGTTAGACTCCGTACCTACCTCTCAGAACTGACAGAGACCAACTGCGGAGTGCACCAGGGCTCTTCCCTCAGACCCACCCTCTTCAACATCTACATGGCCCCCCTCGCAACCATAGTCAGGAATCACGGGGCCCAACATTGTCTCTTACACCAAAGACACCCAGCTGTTCATCTCCCTCACCAACGAACCCAACGCATACAAGGCCCTTCACAGCACCAGACCCGAATACCTGAACAGTTGACTATCCTTCCACTCACCCAAAAGACACCTGCGATCAGCCCAGCTCTCTCTGGCCACAGTCCCTCGTATCACCAAGACTAGAATGGAGGAAAGTCCTTCGCCTTCCTCGCAAGCAAAACCTGGAACACCCTATCCATCCACCTCCGGCAATCTCCCACACTGCTCCAGTTCAGGTAGGACCTCAAGACCTGGCTCTTTGGATGACCTTAGCACACTACGGAGCTGCCCCTCTTTCTCCCAGCACCTTGAGACCCTCACGGGTGAGTAGGTGCGTTTTACCAACCCCTGATTGTTTGATTGTCATGAAGATATTTCATACTCAATCCATTATTAACAAGGAGAAGGAGAGAAAGGGGTCAAAGCAACAAACAAAGGGATTGGTTGATAAAATGTGCACTCGTGCATGTAAATATATAATCATAGGCATTCACTCATGTTCCATGGATAAAGTAGCCATCCAAAATTGTAGAAATCGGCAAAAAATGATTTACTCACCAGGGAAAGAGAGCTACAGGAAGAGGCATGGGCTAGCCTGATGCAGGCAGTGGAAACAGGGGATATGTTGCTTTTCTTTTCTGGAGAACAAAAAACATGCCATTCCTTAAGGATAACACTGGTCCTAAGACGGAATCCTCAAGAGTGGGTGGACCATATGTCTTGCATGTTTAACCCCATGGGAACCAATGACACTGAACCTGACAAGAAGCTGGTTTCTCATCTAGTTTCCATCTCCTTCATCCTTGAGTAGGTTACTTATGCTTTATAGAGAAGCCCGAAGGGAAAGTCTCCGAGCCCTGACGGTGTTCCCCGGGACACATATAAACACCTAGTATCCCTTTTGGCACCCCTGATCACCATGATGTTAAATGAGGCAAGTGCTGAAAATATAGGGCCCGACTCACAAAAGTAATCTGAGACAAAATCCTAACTTCACGACTTTCGGTATTCACAAATGACATTTAGGAGTAGTAAAGTTAGGATTCCTAACCTTACTACTCCTAAATGCCCTTTGTGAATACCAAAAGTCATGAAGTTAGGATTTTGTCTCAGAATACTTTTGTGAATCTGGCCCATACCTACTACTTGGTCAGAAACAGTCATCATTCCTATTTTTTAAGAAGGCATATATAAGGGATCCAAAATGCTGTTGACCAATATCTATTTTAGACTCATCAGAAAAAATATTAGGTAGAGCTATTCTTTAAAGATTATAACAGTAGGCAGAAAAGAATGGAATTCTGACTGAGGAGCAATATATAATTAGAAAAGGATTGGGCATGGTGAAGCATTGCCCAAACTTGAATGTCCTGTTGGGAAAGTACACAAGGGCAAAGGCAGGGTGCATCAACATGTGTTTTATGCATCTGAGTTGTGCCTTTGATCTAGTAAAACACAAAAAGTGCTTGAATTTGTTAGGCACATCAAAGGATGTCATTTCTTTGTTGGACCATATGTACTAAAAAATATCTGCCAGGGTGTGCTTTGAGCCATCAGGGGAATTATTAAAACCCTTTCAAATAAGGAGGGGCATTAGGCTGGGTTGTGTTTTGGGGCCCTTTTTATTCTCACTCTAGATTAATGGAGAAGAGGAGACGCTCCAAGCCCTAGGTACAGATGCCACAAGAGTTGGTTTACACCCTGGGCCCATCTTATTATGCGCCAATGACACGCTATTGTTATCAAAATCTCCAATTGGCCTGCAACAAATTTATTAATACTTTCACAGATTAAATGAAGGAATTAGATCACAAGGTTAATTTGAGAAAAAATTACAGGATGATCTTTGGTAAAGAAAGGCTGAAGACTCGATCCTACTATATTAAGGGCAGTCATATTATCAATGTTCATACCTTCTCTTATTTGGGACTGTAATTCTTCTCATGTGATACCTAAACACCTCTGTAGTGGTGTTTAGGTTCAGTGCCAGACTTGGCTTTAAGCCTATTAATGAAATGTTATTCATTTATTGAAGAAAATGTATCTCAGCTGCCTGTATGGAGCTGTTGTGTGGGGCTTAGGTAGTTCCTGCTCAATACAAAGGCAATAAAATGAATTCCTAAGACGTCTACTTGCAGCCCCTCATTCAATTCCTGAGTCTCTTCTCCATAAAGAGGTTGCACTGGCTCAAATTAAGGATTCATTACAAATAAAACCAGCCATACTTTGGTAGATGATACGGACCGCAATGGAGACCTCTTTTTCTAAACATATTCTTAAAGACTGCCTATTTCTGGATCAGGCGTTTAACATCCCTTGGTTAGAACACATTAGAAATGCTCTGAACCAGGTTAGTGACTTAAATCATGATCACCCAGGCCATTACTGAGGACATTACTAGTTTCTCAAAAAAGGAATTAAAAGATCTATACAATGATAAAATTGAATACAAGAGAGATTTAAAAGTCTCAGGCAAAGTTATAGTAAAAAGGTATCTGCCCTTCTATGAGCAAGGGGAGATTCAATCATATTTACACTTGGTTACCAATGCATATCAAAGCTATATTTTAACTTATTTCCATTAGGGAGTCATACTTAATTTGGTGGCTTTTTCAAAACTGGGTTTATGAAGCACAGAACAGTTCATGCGATAGGAAGTCAACCCAGTCCACATTGTGCTTGCCACTTTTCTGTCAATTTGATAATTATCAAAGGAAACAACATTTAAAATGAATATTATCAAATATGAATTTTAATGACCATCAAGATGCTTTTGTCTATTTCTGAAAATTAAATGATGCCCTAGAATGCAATGCAGTTGCGATTTTCATTATTTAAGTTATTCGCAAAAGGAAACTTTTAATGTATTAAGAATCCTCCTACGTGACAACGTGATGTAATTTGATTGCAATAAATTTGAATGTTTATTTTACTTAGGACAGTTTGTAATTGTTTTAAATTAGGCTGTTTTATTGTGGTTGTACTTTTATGGTTTATTAAGTGTAAAAACCGAATAAAGATATCTTGATTATGAAAAGGTTTGCAAATATGAGGCCTTAGTCACAAAAAATAAAAAATGTAGAATTCTATCCGCATTTCTTAAAGAGAAAAGATTCACTAAATATTTGACCTGGATCGTCTACTTTTGGTAATTACAATTCAGCAAAAGTCGCTTTCGGGAGCAGCATGATGACAACGAGGAAGTGGGTCTTCTCACTTACCATGTTGTATAGAGATCCCAGCTTCAAAGAAGAAGGCAGTCTGTGTGAGCTGAGCAAAGGTTACCTTGGAGGCATTTTCTCGACATTTTGATTACCATGTCAAGAGATGACAATGCAAAGGATACAGGACGGTGCAAGGAAAAGAAGAAGTTCAGCAAGAAAGAACTTGAGGAGCTCACCGAAGAGTGTGTGGCACACCATGATGAGAGCTTTGGAAAAAGCTCATTGCAAGTTCCTGAGAGTGAGAAACACATAATCTGGAAGGACATCCAGGAGAAGATCAGTGTGGTTGGAGTGACCCAGAGCACTTTTGAAGAGCTTTGTAAGCCCTGGTACAATCTCAGGTCAGGTACCAAATACAAGATGGCTAGCGGACTTGCAGAAGCACAGGGAACAAGTGGGCGACCATGCACTCAGCCACCTCCTGCAACTCTAGAGGACAGGATTGAGATTACGTTTTAGCCAGAAAGCCTTGTTGTCATCCCTGACATGGATACCTGGACCGCACCAGTAACTCAAAGGTAAGGTTTTACTTTTTAACATAAATACATGTTTTCTTTATTATTTTAACTGTTTGATTTTCTGATCAATTACAAATTTAAAACCACTCCAGACACAAAAAATATTATTACATTACTGTTGCATTATGGCAGTTGTAGTTTCAAGGCTAACAATAAAGTCAAAGTAGAAAAATGAAACATTTTGCATTCGTATTTAAGATACTAAATGACATTAAATACTTGATATCAATGTACCCAAAAAGAGTAAACAAAAAGGCTTACATATCCAGTCAATTAAAATACGTATCATATATCTCTCAGATCTATCAAAAACCATATCTGATGAAACTGAAAGGAAGGAAAATCAGGACAATCACCAAGCTATGGAGGATGATAACAGCACAGCCACCACACCCAAAACACCAGCACCAGCACCACCTAGACACAGAGAAACAGTGTCCCCACTTCCTGACTTTGAAGAAGAAAATGAGAACATAACAACAGACGTGCCTACAATTCATTGTGCCAGAAAATCTAGACAATGCCTCAGTCTCTTCTTCGAAGCCAACGCAATGCAATCAGAGGTGTAGATTTGGTGTTCGCCGGGCTTCTGATGAAGTAGACAATACTGCTTTGCTTAGTGGTTCGGAGGCGTCTATATTACCGGTGCAGTGTCCTCAATCTAAAAATTAAAAGTCAGTCAAGACACATTAAGTGTCCTTGAATAAAAACATTATAGAAATTGAATGATGGCTTAACACAACTAAACATTATTGGGTTGGGGCAAAAAGCTGCTGCTAAAAATAATAAAGAACTCATAAATCCAATTAAAAATGTATGCATAATAATGTAGCGAGATAACGTAACACACAGACATCTCCATCATCAGCTCATAAGCAGGGAAAAGGGTTTCACAAGATCTATGATCTGGCTGACAAATGCTACAGCAACTTTATTTCTCCACACAGTCAACATGCAGGTTGATGTGGATCACTCCTTAGTAGAAGTCACCAATGCTTTTGAAAACATACAAACAACACACAAATCAGTAACTGGTGACTTACATTCAGGGGAGAGTGAGAAGTTGTTCAGCCTAAGAAGAATTACTGCCCCAGAAGCTCTTAATCTGTGTTGAAGTCGTAGACAAAGTATATCTAGAGAAGGCCCACAAAATCAAAATGCTGAGCAGGTAGAAGGGGCAATTGGAGTAAGAGGAAGAAAGAGGTAGTCACAACATGTTTTTGTATTTTGAGTGTATATTTAAAAAATATATATATATATATGTATTGTCAAAGATGACATATTTGCTTTGGCACAGAATGTGCATTACAGATTGTTTGTTTAATCTTTCAAACAATTTACCTGAAGGATAGGTAATAAAAGAGAACATTATATGTAACAACACTATCTGAGTGACAAAAGGCTACTACATATCAAATACAGGTAAATATAAGATTATTACCAAGTAATTATCCTTCACCAAATTCTCCTCTCAGAAATTATGTGTAAATTCCACTGTGATGAAGATAAACGGAGGCTTCCATGGATCCGTGGATATCTGTAATGACATTTTAGACTTTGCATACCACTTGAATATTTAAGGAATTAGTATTTTTATGATTTCTACATAAAAACTCATTTGCACATGAGTACCGTTGATGCAGCCAATTACACTCCTGGTATCTTGGGCGCAAAAAGGGCTGTAAGGACAGAGGACAGAACATGACTGCTCCGTTCTGGATTGGCACTTCCCAGGGGGTCAAACCAAAAAATACAATTTAAGAGGGGGTCAAGAGGGACATTAAGTTTAAAGACTTCTACAACTCCAAAACCCTCAGATCAAAAGCGCAAAAACTAACAGGAGATGCAGAGTCTAAGAGAATAGCAAGCTACTGACTGCTGAGTAAAAGAATACAGAAAAGTACAAAAAAAGTCCTTAAAGAGATCAGGATAACACCGGGCAGGAGTTAAGAGTTCATCAGCACACCCTTACTGGCGGAGCTTCGTCATCTGAAACTCTGTGGAATAGAGAGCTAAGTTCACAATGGCAGGCCAAAAGGTACTGCTAAGTGCTAAGCCTGACTATTCCTAGAAGAAAAATACTCCTGCCAGGGGTTATACTCAAAACCTGAAGAGTATAGTGCAGTGCTCAAGTGTGAATGTGAATTTAAAAATGAATACTAAGGCAAAAAATATGTTTATTCAGGATTACCTAAGTTTCATATTTAAAAAAACCATAGTCTTAAACAAAGATAGACTATTTCCTGGCTTGATTATAAAATGGTCGACATGTTTCAGCCGAGATGGTATGAAACTTAGGTAATCCTGAATAAACATATTTTTTGACACTGTTAAGTAGCGGCTAGCAATGCTGTGTTTCTTTTGTGTGTTGCCATTTGGTGATATATGATTCTTCTGATTCTTTTGACTCTTTATAGGAAAGAAGACATCTCTCTTATGTCGAAAGATGAGCTTATATGTATGGTAGGGTGGCTATTGCCACTGTCTAATTTGACGTCCATACGTCTATATCTTGATTGTTTTTGTACACTACACCAACATATGTATTTTTTCCTGCAGTAGCATCTTTTCTATATCTATTTTGTTACTGGTCCTGAAGAAAGCCGGGTCAAGTGACCATCTCGGCTGAAACATGTCGACCATTTTATAATCAAGCCAGGAAATAGTCTATCTTTGTTTAAGACTATGGTTTTTTTAAATATGAAACTTAGGTAATCCTGAATAAACATATTTTTTGCCTTAGTATTCATTTTTAAATTCACATTCACACTTGAGCACTGCACTATACTCTTCAGGTTTTGAGTATAACCCCTGGCAGGAGTATTTTTCTTCTAGGAATAGTCAGGCTTAGCACTTAGCAGTACCTTTTGGCCTGCCATTGTGAACTTAGCTCTCTATTCCACAGAGTTTCAGATGACGATGCTCCGCCAGTAAGTGTGGGCTGATGAACTCTTAACTCCTGCCCGGTGTTATCCTGATCTCTTTAAGGACTTTTTTTGTACTTTTCTGTATTCTTTTACTCAGCAGTCAGTAGCTTGCTATTCTCTTAGACTCTGCATCTCCTGTTAGTTTTTGCACTTCCCAGGGGGTCGCCATCAGCTCCAGCCTTAGGCACTCCTGCAGCCGTTTTGGCCCTTTGCTTGGCATCCACACAACAACACCCCCTCCTAAGCACACTACAGGGCTCCGCTTGAGTTGGTGGGGGGCAGAGAGCATTTAGAGCTGCTGCAGTCTAGGGTCTGTGTGCACATGCAGGGTGGATAGTATGTGATGCACCTGTGAGTGCAGGATGAGTGATGTGACTGTGTGA
The DNA here is from genome assembly GCF_964204655.1 of Triturus cristatus. Classification (NCBI taxonomy): domain Eukaryota; kingdom Metazoa; phylum Chordata; class Amphibia; order Caudata; family Salamandridae; genus Triturus; species Triturus cristatus. The sequence continues at coordinate 1,728,113,747 of NC_140589.1, forward strand.
CTGCAGGGTCTTTGTGAGTAAATGTTCAGTTTCCTTTGTTTTAAAAAAACATTATAGCAAGCTTTCTTTTCTCAAATATTATTGGGGGGGGGGGGAAGAGCTTTGCCCCCCACACCCATGTTTGATTCAAGTTTGCTTGAACTTTATATTTAACTTTCGGCTCATCACTTTTGAAAAGCACCAGCCGCCACTGGAGTTACTCTGACTCTAAAAATGCGCTCCTATCTCCTCCTACTTAAACCTGCCAACATCCTCATTCTCCTTGGCATCACTTACAAATTAACCATTGTGTTAAACACAGATGCATTCTGGGGCTGTTTATATAAAATGCACCTGGTTACCACCTGTTTTGAGTTGGTGGTAAATTGCACAAGTAAAATGTGTTTTTATGCAAATTTTCGAAAATTGTGCATGATCATACATACAATTTGAGAATCTCAAATAGGAAATTGCAAAATGCGATTACTATTTTGAATTCACATTTTTAGAAATTTCCAACATTAGTGAATTGGAAACAAAATACAAAGGTAATAACCTTAGTGCATACAAAAAAGCCTTTTTAGTTCACAGCGGCAAGAATTAGTGATTAGCTTGGTGGTCATTTCTAAATTCAGCAGGCCAGATCTCTATCAGGGCAACAGAATAATGTTTTACCTAGGAGAGAAAGGTGACTCGTGCCGATATCTAAATTGGCTTTTCAGTTCCCTGATGATTTACATACACATCGCCATGTTTTGTTGTATCACATTATGAAATATTTATGAAATTTCTGCATGGTACCAAGGTGCCTTATAACGTGCTAATAAGCACGATTCTATGTATGGCCTGCAGCACCACTCGTGTTAAGTGATGTAATGCCAGAGTCAGGCTCTTCAGTCTTCATAAGCTGGAACACTTCTTGCTAGAAAGTGACCCCTGGGAATGGTTCCATTTGTATTAATATGGATCCTCTTTCCTCACTGCTGGTCCTGTTTGACCAGATTTAGATAATGCATCATATACCATGCAAATTCAGGACTGTGGGCCTGATTACCATGCTGGTCAGATTCTTAACCGACCAGCACCGTGGCAGAAGCAGGACCGCCCAACTAGAAGTCGGCGGTCCCTGTGCCCGCATTACAATGCGACCTCCGTGAATGCGTATATTTTGTGTTGCGGTGCGTGCTGCGGGTTGCAGCACAGGCCACAATACAAAATATACACACTTAAAACATCCCTGCACTGTGTGGCAGGCACCATGCGCGGCCTTCCACATGGTGTAGGGATGTTTAGGAGCACCATAGGTGCCCCCCAGGCTCAATAGTGGAGGGCCAGAGGGGAAGGAGGCCCTGCAGGGGGCCCCAAAGGCACTTTCCACCTGCCTTTGAATGTATGACGTTACATCGCATACATTCACAACACGGTATTTTACATCACGTTCGTTACAACGCAAGTCGTTTAAATGACTTGCGCTGGAGGGCGCTGGACTTAGGAATAGTATGATTTACTATTACAACTCCAGCCTATGTAACAGTAGGGAAGGTGTTGGAATAGTAAATAATACTATTCCTTAGTTTAGAGCGCCATCCAGCACAAGTCGTTGTAACGACTTGCGTTGTAATGCCGGCAATGTAAACATACCGCGGTGTAACAACTGCATTGTAAAGGTCGTTCTCCCCTGCCTTTTCATGGCATTCATGGCAGGCGGAAAGGGACATTGTAATCACTATCAGGGAATGGAAGTCTGACCGCCGCACTAGCGGGATCCTTGATCATGTCGCCCACAGCTGTCTTTCCCCCAGACAGCCAAGCTCCGACTGCCTGCATCCTAATGCTGTGGTCGAGCCAATGGCCTGGATAGCAGTGGTTTCACCACCCACGGCCTGATGGTGGCGGTCCCACCGCCATCATAATCAGGCCCTGTGTCACAGCCATCAGTCAGCACTAAATAATTAGGCGAGTGGACTTATCAGCATTCTGTGTTGAATTATGTTAGATAAATTTACACCAGTAAGTGAAATCACCCACAGCTACCGAATACTTGACTGATCCACACATTTTCAAAATAAATGTAAAATGAATAAAATAGTTATAAAATTAAATTACACTCGTCCTAAAGCTCTTTTTTTTGCGCGCATACATTTCTTCTAATATCACTGAATGAATGCAATGCACCCCGCATTTTCAATTTAATAATACCAAAATCTCAAAGAAAATCCTTTCAGGAGGGATTATTGTATATTTACTAACTAAGGTTGGTCCTACCAAAATAATGTGTTCTGCTAAAATCAAGAGTCCCTGACAACCGGGCAGACTACCAGGCATTTGCTCTTGAAAGCAGTTCAACTCAATAAAGGGACAGGGGCTGCTTTAAAAAATAAAAGCAGCCAGAGCATGCTGTCAAACACCATTCATTTTGAAGGTAGAAGATGTCCCTCAGGGTCAGATTCCACTTTGCAAATGCCTTATGACCCGCATTTTGGGAGACAGTAACAGATCAATAGATTGTGACCACAATAGTGGCCACGAACCATTGAAACTTTGTCAAGCAAAATGCAAATGAATGGGGGATGTTGATTATAGACATCCTTCCTGTCAGCCATCATTGCTGCAAAGCACACTTTACAAATTGGAAAGACCTTTAGGACTTGCAATCTACCTTTTATACATCACTGGCTTAGCAATTTCAAAAATGCTTTGTGCATCAGGCCCATTGTTCTTCTTTCTACTATTAATGCTTTATCTCTACATTTATCTGCCATGACAACAATGTACAAAATGTGTTATATTCTTTTCAATATGTCTGATTGAACTGGCCCTCTATCACCTTTTCCCTTTTCACTCTAAGGGTCCGGTTTCGATGTCATTAGAAAGGCCTTCCCAGAGCCTTTTGGAGTCGGACCTTCCAACCAACTCATATTAGGAGCCGGTACCTACAAATGACGATGCCCAAAATCCTTTACTTACCGAATGACTCGGTCACTCTGATTTTGTCTACATTTTACAAATGAGAACACTTCGGAAATGCTGAATGGAGTAATTCGGAGGTATATTCCCAGTCCGATGCAGAACGCGGAAGTACGATTCGTACTTCCTATGCCCTGAATCCGTCGCTACAACCAACACGTCAGAGCATCCGGAAGGGGAGTATTTCAGCTCCGATTCGCTCCACAACACGATTCCTGCGAACGAGACAGTGCAGCCATGTATCCCATCGTGCATGTCATCCCTATACTTTACATGTACGGGCAATACTACAACCGTAACCGACATGGTCGCCGCAGAAGGTAAGTCCAACACCTACCCCCACACAAAGAACTCCACTACACCGCCAAACTCAACATAAGATAAAGCAGGGGCGAAACTACAGTTACACATGGGGTGGGGGGAACACTTGCAGCAATGTAGAGGCAAGAGGGGGTGGGGGCATTAGTTACAGCAAATCAGACACAAAGGGTGGGCTGGGGGCCAATACTCCCGGCAATGTCTCGCCAAAATTGGGAGGTGGAGGTCTAACACTCTCAGCAATGCAGAGTAAAAACTGCGGTTGGGGTGAATATCTCCAGCAATGTATAGGCAAATTGTGGGTTGTGAGGCAAATAGCCACAGCTATGTTGAGCCAATCTGGGGTATGGGGCAATCACCGCCTGCAATGTATAGGCAATATGTGGGTTGTGGGGCAAATACCCACAGCTATGTTGAGCCAATCTGGGGTATGGGGGCAAATACCCCCTGCAATGTATAGGCACTATGTGGGCTGTGAGGCAAATATTCACAGCTATGTTGAGCCAATCTGGGGGTTGGGGGCGAATACCCCCTGCAATGTATAGGCAATATGTGGGTTGTGGGGCAAATAGCCACAGCTATGTTGAGCCAATTTGGGTGTTGGGGGGCAAATCTGCGGTTGAGGGGCAAATATCCCCAGTAATGTTGATGTAAATATAGGGTTTGGGGGGAAAATAGTCACAGCTATGTTGAGCCAATCTGGGGTATGGGGGCAATTATCGCCTGCAATGTATAGGCAATGTGTGGGTTGAGGGGCAAATAGCCACAGCTATTTTGAGCCAATTTGGGGTATGGTGGCAATTACAACCTGCAATGTATAGGCAATACGTGGGTTGTGGGGCAAATAGCCACAGCTATGTTGAGCCAATCTGGGCTATGGGGGAGCAAATACCCCCTGCAATGTATAGGCAATATGTGGGCTGTGGGGCAAATATTCACAGCTATGTTGAGCCAATCTGGGGGTTGGGGGGCAAATACCCCCTGCAATGTATAGGCAATATGTGGGTTGTGGGGCAAATAGCTACAGCTATGTTGAGCCAATCTGGGGGTTGGGGGGCAAATACCCCCTGCAATGTAAAGGCAATATGTGCATTGTGGGGCAAATAGCCACAGCTATGTTGAGCCAATTTGGGTGTTGGGGGGCAAATCCCTCCTTAAAAGTAGATTCAAATCTGGGGTTGAGGGGCAAATATCCTCAGTAATGTTGATGCAAATCTGGGGTTTGGGGGGGGCAAATAGTCACAGCTATGTTGAGCCAATCTGGGGTATGGGGGCAGCAATGTTGATGCAAAATATGGGTTGTGTGGCAAATAGCCACAGCTATGTTGAGCCAATCTGGGGTATGGGGGCAGCAATGTTGATGCAAATTTGGGTTGTGGGGCAAATAGCCACAACTATGTTGAGTCAATCTGGGGTATGGGGGAAAATACCCCCTGCAATGTATAGGCAATATGTGGGTTGTGGTGCAAATAGCCACAGCTATATTGAGCCAATCTGGGGTATGGGGCAAATACCCCCTGCAATATATAGGCAATATGTGGATTGTGGGGCAAATAGCCACAGCTTTGTTGAGCCAATCTGGGGTTGGGGGCAAATACCCCCTGCAATGTGTAGGCAATATGTAGGTTGTGGGGCAAATAGCCACAGCCATGGTGAGCCAATTTGGGTGTTGGGGGGCAAATACCTCTTTAAGATTAGATGCAAATCTGGGGTTGAGGGGCAAATATCCCCAGTAATGTTGATACAAATCTGGGGATTGGGGGGAAAATACCCCATTAAAGTGGATGCAAATCATGGTTTGGAGGCAAAACACCCATTAAAGTATCTGCAAATCTGGGGTTTGGGGGGCTAAACCCCCATTAAATTAGATTGAAATTTGGGTCTTGGGGGGGCAACTGCCCTCAGTAATGTTGATGCAAACCTGGGGTTTGGGTGGCAAATACCCCAGTAATTTTGATGCAAATCTGGGGTTTGGGGGGCAAATACCCCCAGTAATGTTTTTTTTTTTTTTAAACAATTTTTATTAACATTAATCTTGCACCTTTCATCATACAGGTTTCATTTCCAAGACACATTTTGTGATCATACCTGTTGAATTTTAACATTTGTAATAGCACTCTTTAGCAGCCATACGTCATCTTTACAAAGAACACAGGTAGCCTCCTGAAGGTATTCCCATACGTGGACCCTGTCATCTCTAACGGTGAAGTGTTCCCTCTGTGTTATTCGCTTAGGTCGGACTCTGATCCCGACAGCGGGGGTTTGCATGTATGACCCCTGAATGTGTTCCATTTTCCCCATATCCGCTGCCATCGCTTTGTTCGCCATAAGTTGGCAGGGTATGCTCAGACGTGAGTCCCTTGCTCACTTTGCCATTGGATTCAAGCAAGCCTGGCTGAAGACGGCTGAAATGCCAGAAACCGGTCCTAGGAAGCTTGTTTCCGGTCCAGGGAAGGCATGGCTTGGCAGTTCGGGCTGGACTGTTCCCATGAGGCACAGGGTCAGACTGATTTGCATATGGCCATGTCTGAACTGGGGTGGCAGAGTGGGCTAAAGAACGGTGATGGATCAAGCCCAGATCTGTTGACTGGGTGTGAGTGTTTGATTGGTTCTGATGCTCCGTCCATCACCACCCCCTTTTGTACTGCTTTGATCGCCGGGGGCTATTGCCACACACCACCTTCTCCGCAACCATGGCGCCATCTAAGTCACGACACCACCACGCGTGTGAGGGGGTTGATTGCGCCCCCCCAGTGTCGTGCAATATTTCTCTTTGCCAATACTAGTCCTATGGTCACCCAGGTTTGTTCGGCGTTCCCCCAGTAATGTTGATGTATATCTGGGCTTTTGGGGGTAAATACCCCCAGCAATGTGTACGAGAACAATGTAACTGGAGCACATGCAAAGTGCCCCAATACCTACAGGTGGAGCACATGCTGCAGGAATGTCTAAATAAACAAACGCAAAAGTCATTTTCCATTAAATGCATTCCCATACTGTTGCAGCAAAAGTTGCTATAGGAACTGTTAAAAAACAAACAAAGTCTCATCATCCAATAATTGGTCCCTTAAAACCTGTAAAATACTGTGTGGCTGATGTGCAAACAAGACAGACCAGCCACCTACAGCAGCTTAAGGACTATATGGTGTGTGCGTCGAAGCTTTTTCAGTCTGGGCTGGCACACATGATGGGCGGCCAAAGTCCATATCCCTCTGGGTGTTGAGTCCAATCAGAAAGTGTTCCGCATATCCTTGGATTGGCCCTGCTGGAAATTTCGCGTTGTTTGGTGGGCTGGTGCACCAGGTCACCTGTGCGCCACGTTTTTGGGGACTTTGTAAACCACACAAATATCCTGACTCACTTCGCCAGTCCTAACCAGGCCATAGCAATGTGGTGCCAGCATCCTGTCCGCTGACCAGCTGTGCTGCAAATTGAAGATGGGGGCCAGACTTTGGAACATACTCACCTTGGCACCCTGCGTCATGCGCCTTGCAAGAAGCTGTGTCATCTCCCCAACCCACCCATGAGCATCAGGGCACGGCAGGGGCAGGAGGTTGCATTGGATGTAGGGGACTTGCAGGGGAGCAAGTCACATTTGGCCATTTCAAAATACCCCCACACCCCTTTGATCAGCAGCAGTGTGCCTTCCTCCCTTGACAGGTGAAATTGGAGAGGCTACTATGAAAGTGAGGATCACTGAATGTGTGCCAATTACTTTCAGAGTACCCATGCATCATTATGATCCCAATATGAACATGGGTCCATAGCATGTTGTATATGACCAAGGAAGGAATGTCATCATCAGGTGGGTACACTCAACCCCCTTCCAAAATATTGACAATGCCAACACCTATGGAACTGGGTGTACTGTTCCAGTGTCACATGTGAGTTTGCTCACAGTACAAACTGTTGTCCGGAGCACAACCAGAGATATCATTACAATGAGTCCACTCCCCTGGTGCCCCCACAACTTGGCCATTCAAAGTCAGAATACCATGAATACCCATGCATGTGTAGTCTACTGGGAAGTGTGGGGATGCGTTTCTGGAGTTGTTTGCCCCTAGGTGGCACAACAACACACATCCATGACTATTCACTTGAGGGGGCAATAGCCCCCTAAGCAATGGACTGATATCCAATGTTCCTGCATCATGACATAACCTCAGAAGCAATCACCACCTCCATCCCAGGGCTTCATCCAAGGGTAGGAATGACCAATCAGTGACCACAACTACCTAGAAAGGGCCACTCACCACTTATGCACACACAGAACTCAGACAAGGCAAGCTTAGGTGGAGGTACTTGTCCTGTAATGCCAATAGGTTTTGCACATGTCTGTGTACTCAAAGTGGCCATCACAACAATCAGTCATGAACATACATTGACAGACAGCAAGCTGCAGCAAACACATCACACATCTACATCTACATATTCACTCTGGCTAATGTTTCTGCATACACAGATACACATAATCCACACATATGTACATTTCAACATAACCACAAGGCCTGCATAAACTCACCATGTGCAGGTATGACCCCTCCCACATACTCTTCAAAACTACCATACACACAAGCATGTTAGAAGCCCCCTCTGGTGCAGCTAGACAGAAAAGCATGTCTGCTCCACAAGCTCCAACCATGTTCTCAAACTCTACCAAGCTGAGTCACACTAAATCACTTTTGCACTGCCCTTCTAACATCCACATCTACACTAGCAGCACCACTCTTCATCACTATGTGCATGACAGCTCTCACATACCTGACACACACACAATGTACTGTACTCATCATCACAGCCCACTATGATATGCACACTTAGCACATCAACCACATCTCACAACAAGACACTTACATAGCTCAATGAATATGTACTCAGTCATTTGCACATCACCATACACCCACCCAACTCATCTCAAGTTCTACAGCTTGTCACTGCAAAAGAAGATGTGTCCACAGATCCAAACACCACATATATCAACTACACAACACCTCACATTTCAACATTCATCACCCTAAATTACACAACAGGTGTAAATCTCTTCACAATCACTTATACACTCTGTCACATATGACTAGTTTAACCTTGTGTAACTGTGGCCCTGTGACATTCACACATGACTTTCTTGCCCAATGACCTCATGGACTCATGTACAGTAACAACTAACCTCCCTCATCCAAAGTGCGCTGTTCAGACTACAGCTCTATTCACCTGCCATAATCCAAACTTGTTTATCTGGATATACCCATATCACATCTACCGATTCCTACCATACTTTGCACAGGATAAAGCAGTTTAACAAGCTCACATATTCTGACTTACACCCCGCATTTAAAGCACTCACATTGGGACAATGTGGACACTCCACGTCTCATACACAAGAACTGCCTATGAACCAAACTCATACCAGACCCTCTCACACATTCTCCATATTTGTCCAGCCTCATCATGTAGGAGTCTCCACTACATAACAAAGTTTGAAACAACAGTCTCTCTCACCTCCACCCTTGTGTGTGCCATCTCCTTACATGCAGTATTAACTCTTGCTAACCACACCTGCAGCTAGGCCTCACAATCTAATTTCCACATACTGGACTGTGTGGTAACTAAGAGCATGGATGTGACACTGGCTCCAGTGGCATCTGCATGGCAGACAGACACACTACACTTCTGTGCACCCACTGTCCACTCAGCTTACCACATGTAGCACAGGCCAATCCAACAGACATCACAGCACCCCTAGGTCAGCTCTGTGTGACCTGGCACAACATCATGCATAGCTCAAAAGGACACCATTAACAGTCATTCACAAATGACTACCTACTCACAAATCTTATGCTCAACTACGAATGATGTGTGGCTGTAAACATGAAATTTCATCTTCGACAGACCAAACACAACATCAACATGATCGCAGAGGAAGAGTCTCTGGGCAGAGGGGGTAACAGGAGAGTCAAGGGTAGGGGTTGTGGAGGCATAGGGTTTTGATGTCTGGGGAGTGTCTGTGGATGCATGTGTGTCTTTTGCAGGCATGTCCCTGGTGGTGTGCATGCTGTCTGTCTGAGTGTGAATGTGTGTGGGTTTGTGCTTGTGACTGTGTGTTTGTGTGCTGCCTGGGGCTGTTGAGGTGTGTGCATGTGCATGTTTGCATGTGCTCGGGTCAGGTAGGGGAGTTGGGACTGTGGAAGGGGAGGGACTGCTGGAGCTGGGACACTGCTGCCATCAGTGTGGAGGCCAGAGCCTGATTGGATCTCTGGAAGGCAGACATGTCAAAGTGAATGCCCTCCATGTATGACATCATGTGTGTCAAAAGAGTGGTATGCACATGGAGAACATTCAGCATGGATGTCTGCCCCACAGAGATCTGCCTCATGATGTCAACCCCCTCCACACTAAGGGCAGCAGGGGAGAAGGGGGCACAGGGTGAGGTGAGGAGCGCAAAGGAGAGCTGTCCCCTGCCACGGGACCTGCCATTGACACTGGGAGCAGTTGGGAGGATGGCAGTGGTGGTGGTGATGGACTCTGATGTTGAGGAATCCTTTCCTTTGTCCTCCACCACCAGGGAGTCATCATTGGAGCTTGACTGTTCCTTGGATCCTGCAGATGTAGTTGCAGACTTGCCCTCAGTGTGGCTCCCCTCATCCTCCCCACCAGTTGATGCCTCCACATCCGAATCGGCACTGGACCCAGACTAGCAAACTGCTCCCACTAGTCTACACCCTTGGCACTGTCTCCTCCTCTGGCCGGTGCTGATGCTGTGAACAAAAATGCAAAAGATTCACATAAGTCATCTGTATGTACTTGACACATAGGTAACATTGCAAAACCTCACATTTCAACCAACTACATCATTTAGACTCGTGCTATCGACTTGTCATTCATTTACATACATGGCACTTGTTAACCTGCAAGTTAACCATTGCTCCCTCATACATTTGGTTATCTGCAACATTGGGTTCATCAACATCAATTGACACAACCACCTTGGTGACTACTTCACTATGTAGCAGGTGATGTTTAGGTCTCGCCTGACCCAGCGCATGCGCTGGTCTGGTGAGACTTATTGAGAGGGCTCCAAAAAGTGCTACCAGGCCAGCCTAGAGCTACAGTGCATGTGTGCGGGCGCGCGCGCCGCGCTTTACCGCAATTACTTTCACTTTTGCGGCCGCACGGCCTCTTTGATGTTTGATCGTGATCGCGATCACTTTCACTTTCGCTGCCGCTTTGCATAGCCAATAGGTCTCGCTTTTGGGACCTTATAAGTATTTAGTTATGCAACTGTTGCATGGCTAAACACTTACAAGGTCCCAAAGGCGAGGCCTATTGGCTATGCCAATGCTTGTTTTATTACTGGCACCTGACGGTTTCGTGTCCTGACATACCTGTCTCATCTACTGCAAGGGAGTATAGAGCTCACAATGGGAATAGGATAGCCGGAAAACTCAGGCAACAATGAGGAAAATGCAGGGGGTAGTCAGAAAGCTCACTAAAACCTGTTTCAACACTGGAGAAAGAGTTACGAACCTTGAAGACAGAATAGTCGCAACAGAATCAGAAACAGCAAGCGCCACTGCCCTGGTGATGGCCCAAGGATCACAGATTCAAGATATCCAGTGGAAGCTGGAGGATTTTGAAAACAGACAAAGAAGGAATAACCTGAGGGTGCTGGGGGTACAGGAAGGTTTGGAGGGGTCCGATGCCAGGGCATATATAATCGATCTTTTTAAGGCTGCATTTCCCGAATTATCCGAGTGGAATTGGGTAGCGGAGATCCAAAGAGCGCACCGTACCCCGTTTAAACTGCGTGCGCCAGCAAAAGAGGGGGACAGACCACGTGCTATACTGGTATTCTTTGGCAATTTCCTCCTCCGTCAATCAATTTCAGATAAAGCCAGGCCAGATGCAAAAAGATCAAGCGGGGGGGTCTCATTTTTCGTGCGGCCAGATTTTTGTCACTCAACAGTAGAAAGGCGCTGGAGACTGAGACAACTCATAAAACCTTTTCAGCAAAGCAATCTTCAGGCCTATCTTGTTAACCCAGCTCAACTCAAGGTTATTAATCAGGGGGTTACCCGGTATTTCACCTCCGAAATAAAAGCTAAAGAATATTTGGACTCTTTGGACAAATAAAAGGGGTTCGATATTCTTAATAATGGTTAATGTGGTGGATTAGCTGGTGGCGGGGGGGTGTAAAGAAAACTGTCTTGTTGTAGGGGGGGATGGTCCTGCAACTCTATAATTGTTGATTTTGGATTCAGGATGTAAGTTGAAATGTTAACTTTTGATGCTCGGCTTTATAGGACCCGGGCCACTGGCGCTGCGCGCATCATATGCACAGACTAAGGTCTGAGCGCCTCAAGTGGGTGGTGGGACGATGTCAGGTTAGGGGGGGGATGGAGGCCCCTTGGGGGAGTCCAGGGGGGGAAACGGGGGCAGGGGTGGGGGAAAATTGTTAAAGGAAAATACCTGGTGCTATGTTTTTTATTCTTATGGTTTAAGTTTCTTAGTGGTAAATATATGATTGGATTCAGACAAAGAAAAGTGTTTTCTTTAGCAAATATCAATGGGGAAGCTTAAGATCTGCTCAGTTAATATCGGGGGTTTGAACGACTGGAATAAGAGACAAAGGCTTGGACAATTTGTTAGATCAAATCAGATAGACTTAATTTGTCTTCAGGAGACCCATATACCTTGGGCTAGGAAGCATATGCTGAATATAAGAGGCTTTGATCTGTTGGTGTGCTCCGCACAGACATCAACTACGAGAGGTGTGGCAATATTGGCTAAATCATTGATGGGAGGGGCTAGACGTCTTAAGTCAGATGCTTTAGGTAGGTGGGCACTGGTGGAACTCGAGATGGGATTCACAATATGTACAATCTATGGCTCTAACCAGGATGAGCCCGAACTATTTGATCAGTTGGAGCTAGAATTGGCGAATTGGCCTGGTCCTGTAGTGGTCTGTGGGGATTTTAATATCTCAGCAGACTTTACTGGTGTAGGTAATAATGTTGGTAATAATGTCTGTTACACGGGTCGTAAACCCAAAGTATTTCAAGCACTGAGCTCCTTAATTACATCACATGGACTATCAGATGTTTGGGGGGTTAAAGTACCGAGCAACCCAGGATTTACATATTTTTCATTTCCATTTAAGAGATATACTAAATTAGATTATTTTCTTATCTCTTCAACCGAACTGAATAGAGTGGGCATAAAAAAATTACCAAAAGTGATCTCTGATCATAATCCGTTAATTATGGAGTACGATATAGAAAATTTCAACAAGGGCCACTCGAGTTGGACTTTCGAGAGGAGACTTCTAGCAGACCCTAAATTTGTTGAACATATAAGAATCTGGTCTCAAATGTTTTTTGAGATGAACCGATATAGTACATCTAGAAATATGGTTTGGGACTCTTTTAAATCTACTCTAAGAGGTGAAATCATTAGTTATTCAGCCCGTGTAAGGAAGGTGGCAAGGGACGAAAATGAGAGATTAGTGGCTTGTCTGACAGAAGCAGAAGAAGCACATATGATAGATATAATTCATAGGAGGGAGGCAGATGAAAGCCAACAGAAAATTTTCATCATTAAAGCTGAATTACATAAATGGATAGCTTTGAGAACTGCGGAGGAGTATCAGATCTACAGGGGTAAGATGTATGAGACAGGAGAGCAGGCAGGTAAACTTCTAGCACTTAGGATCAGGCAGGCGCAAAGTAGGAATGTGATAATCAATATTCGAGAAGGGGACCAGGATTACTCCGAGCCAGAGGACATCCTTAAGGTATTTAAAAATTATTATCAAAACTTATATAGTGAGGTGAGTAGAACAGATACCTCTAGCCCAGAATTCGAGGATATAGGCCCACAGTTAGCTAATGAGGATATAGTAATGCTGGAGGAGGATCTGGCAATAGGGGAAGTGATCGAAGCAATGCAGGAACTATCAACAGGGAAAGCCGCAGGGCCGGATAGTATCCCACTTGAGCTATATAAATGTTTACAGGATGTGATAGCTCCTCTATTGCTGGATTTATTTACTGGCATAATTATCTCTGGGGTAATCCCAGAGTCCTGGAAAGAAACCAATATTGTGGTATTCCATAAGAAAGGTAAGCCTAAAGAAAATCCTGGGTCTTATCGACCAATATCCCTCATAAATGTGGACACTAAGATCTACGCTAAGGTCTTGGCTAAAAGGCTCGGGAGGGTCATTGGTGGTCTGGTTTCCCCGTGGCAGCATGGATTTATCCCAGGTCGAAGAACAACAGACCATATTAGGCGGGCTATCACGTTGTTTGATATACATGCTGTCACGGGGGGACGGATGGCCATGATCCTCCTAGATGCAGAAAAGGCTTTTGATCGCGTTTCATGGAAGTATCTGTGGGGGATATTGGATCGAAGGGGCTTTGGCCCTAAAATGGTGCAAGCTATTAAAGCCATGTACTCAGACCCCAAGGCTAGAATCAAGATAATGGGAGAAAGCTCGGAAAAAATTGATATCTCTCGTGGAACACGGCAGGGATGCCCATGTTCACCAATCCTCTTTGCCCTGTATATCGATCCACTTGTACGTAGAATACTACACTGTGAAGATATTAAGCCGATAGTTTATAATAGGTATGAAACCAAACTATTGGCTTATGCTGATGATTTGGCCATAATAACCCCAGATCCAGTGGCATCTCTGATCGCTATAACAGGTATAGCGCTGGAATTTGGACAGCGTTCAGGGTACCTACTTAATGAAAATAAAACCCAGATCATATGTACTAATAATATAGATAGGCCTGATCAAAGATATTCTGATTCAGCGGTTTATTTGGGGGTCAGGATAAGTTCCGCAATTGATAGAATTATTAAAGACAATTTTACCCCTTTAATTATATCAATTGCGTCAGATTTAAAAAGAATAGATGCCATGTATCTGACTCTAATAGGGAGGGCTAATGTCCTTAAAATGACAATGCTACCTAAAGTATTGTATCTCTTCCGCTCTATCCCGTATTTGATCGGAGAGGATATGTTAAAATCTCTTGAAGCACTATTTAACAATTTTATGTGGCAATATGGCAAAATTAGGCGATCTATTAAATATCTGTCCCTTCCAAATGAAAGGGGAGGATTGTCAATCCCTAACATTAGATTCTATCAATGGGCTTGCTTAATCAGTCAGATGGCAATACTATTCGATTCTGCTACAAATTTGACGGATACCACTCTTGGTAACTTGAATCTGCCGTCTATTTTTGAATTATTATTGGGGAGAGAAGCCCTGGGGTCGCTTCTTCGTAAGATCGACAGACGCTATTATAATAAAAAACGATATAAGGTTTTAGATAGTGTGTGGGTAGTCTGGAAATCAGTCCAGAGAATACTGACAATTCCGAGGATCAATTATTATACTCCTCTCTGGAACTCTGGTATTTTTCCACATCTTAGTAATGATAGGATGGGAAAAATATGGCTACAGCAAGGAGTCAGAAGAATTGGTGATTTATTTGAAGGGGATAACCTATTGAGTTTTGATGATATCCAACGTAAATATGAAATATCGGATAATCAAGTGTATAAATATGTACAGATATATCAAACCATGAAAGTTATTAGACCACGGTTATCTCCAGGGGGGAAAATTAATATTATGGAGTATTTATTAGGAGGAGGACCTAAAATTAAAATGATATATAGAACCTTAGTATCTTCAGTATTAGATGATCTGGACAAATTTGAGTCCTCCTGGACGCTGAAACTACAAAACCCTGAAGTAGACTTAGACAAAGCTCTACAACTAGCTGGAAAACTGTTTCGCTCCACGAATCTTAAAGCCCAACATTACAAAACACTGTTTAATCTGTATTTCACACCAGCTAAATTATATGATTGGGGTAAAAGAGACGATGATACATGCCCAAGATGTTTGGAAGGGCCCGCTAACCTTATACACATGTTTCATCAATGTGCTAAATTAATTGGAGTCCGGCGAGAGATAGAGAAGTTTTGGGAAGGGCTCCTCAATGTTAAGATTAATCTATCCCCCACTCTCATGATACTAGGAGTTGATAGTAAACTGGGTCTCAGTAAGGAGAATGAAGCTTTTGTTTTTATATCTGTGGCTGTTTTACGGATACTATTAGCGGCAGGTTGGAAAGATTCTGTCGCACCTACTTTCCAGCTCTGGCTGGCTAGACTCCTGGGGATACATAACATTGAATCCTCTTTATATACTAGGAAGGGCATGAAGCTGAAAATGCTGGGGATTAGCATCTGGGCCCCCCTCAAGAGATGGAGAGATTCTCGACTATAAATTGTTTATGGTGATATATTTTACATTATGTTGAATATGTCCTCTCAATGAATTAGCGTTTCTTTTTTTTTTTTTTTTTTTTTTTTTTCTCTGAATCTCTGTAAAGAAAGCTGGATTTTAGTTGGAACTATGTATAAATTGAAATATAAATTGTAATGTTTACTGATTGCACCAGGTATACAATAAAAAAAAAAAAAAAAAAAAGGGAATAGGATTCACACAATTGAATTGAGACATGGTATCCATTCTGCAATCCCTCATCATAAAATTGGGAAACATTGCCCCAGGTCAAATGACATCCCTGTCCAACTTTAAGCTTGCATACTCGGGGGGGCGCTAGAGGGCGCACAGCGGAATGGCTGCCTACTGAGACAGCTCCGCCGGACGGGGGACAAAAAACGACGCAGCGGGCGTGAGCTGTGCAGTGATGTCGTCGCCAATTAGTGCCTGAGTGACCGGAAAGCGGGGGCCACCTGGGGCTGGTGCGAGGACCGCTCGGGAGGCTCCACGAGCAGAGATATGGGCTGTTGAGTGCCCTGATGCGGATGCGGCCGGCGGCTGACAAGATGGCGCCGCCCGGATACATCGAGCCGCGCTGAAGGAAGAACCCGCGGGGGCAACCGCGATGTGTGGCGGCGGTGAACTGAGGCTTGGCGCTGCCTGCTGCCTCTGAAATTCAAACACGCTCTGACGGTCCGAGCGTATCGGAGCAGGCGTCGCTCTTGTGGGGCGGAGCGGCGCGAAACGGCGGTGTAAGGAGGCACTGGCGCTGGCTCGAGACGAGCATATCCCACACGGAAGGCACTGCTCCGGCCCGAGAGTGACGCGGCTGCAACACAGGAATCCGCGCGAGGAAGGTGAGAGCTTCCTCCATGATGAACGTGCCTGCGATTGCCCGGATGCCCATGGCTGCATGAGGAGGAACCAGAGCGAATGCTGAGAGGGGGCCTCTGGGGGCTCTTGGGTGGGTCTGGCATCGTTCCCTGCGAGGAGATGGCCTGCATGGCGGAGCTGGAGATCCTGGCTGATTCTCGGCGCAACTAACTGGCTGATGACTACCCCCCCTCCCCCTCGGGACGTGTGATCTGGCTGTTGGTGACCTGGCTTGAAGGACACGGCCCCCTGCGCGGCCTGCTGGCTTCTCGACCCCCTGGCTCGCTGGCTGGCCCGAAGGTGCGCTGCCGGACATCGCTGATACCGGCACCCGGGTGGCTGTACAGGAGAGTGGCGATACTACGAGCGCGACCAACTGGGGCGCTGTGCTGAGCCTGGTGAGCGGCGCGACTGGGGCACGCTGCGTAAGCGGGTGCTAGCTGGGGTCGTCGCCGTTCGGACAGTCGACTCCCCTGGTATCTAACGGCGGAGTGGTGCGACATGGGGAAGCCAGAAAAAACGCAATCTAAGCTCCCCTTCGAATCCAAGCGCCAGACCAAGGGTGCTGCGGCGCTGTCGGACACTGCCTCGGACGCTGGGGAGCCAGGGCCTTCGGGTATGGAGGGGGCGCTGAAGGCCATCCAGCAGAGTCTACAGGATATCCACGGTAAACTGGACACCATAACGCTTCGCGTAGACAACATGGCGGCCAAGCTGGATGGGCACGGGGAGCGGCTGGTGGAGGCCGAAAATCGAATTGGAGCGGTTGAGGATCTCTCACAGGCCACGGCCAAAAAGTGTGCGGAAGCTGAGCGACTGCTGGACGTGCTCAAAAACAAGGCAGAGGATTTGGAGGCGCGATCGCGGCGCAATAACGTGCGCATAGCGGGGGTTCCGGAATCCACCAATGTTGGCCGGATGGAGACGTATGTGGAGGAGCTGATTCGTAACGTCTTTGGCACGGAGCACCTCTCCCCGATGTTCCTGATTGAAAGAGCACACCGATCGCTGGCCCAGAGGCCGAAGCCCGGGGCGCCCCCGCGTCCAATAATCGCCAGGGTCCTCAACTACAGAGACCGTGATGTCATCCTCAGGCTGGCACGAGAAAAGAGGCAAATTACACATCAAGGTAATGCGCTGGAATTTTACCCGGACTTTACGATCGCCGTCCAGTTGGCGCGAAAAGAATTCAACCCGGTGAAGAAGAAATTGCGCGACTTTGGTATTGACTATGCGATGCTATATCCAGCCCGGCTTCGGGTGACGTATGAAGGCCGAGCGACAATATGCCACACACCTAAGGCGGCACAGGACCTCGTCAAAAAAATCGGAACCAGGCGCAAAGAACGGCAGAGAGGCGACCAGAATGCGGACGCAGATGAGTGACCTGTCGATGAGAAAACCTCGGGAGATGGTGGTTTGGATCAGGTCAAGCTGAGAGGACGCCCAAGTCGCCCGAACTGGATAGCGTGGGGCGGACACGCGGCCCTACTGTGGAGGCGTCATGGTGTCTCTCTGGCAGTGGAGGTTTGCTGGATCGTCAGAGACTGTAAGTATGAATGATGCGCAATGTTTCGCCATCTCACACGCCCTGCTGATCTGTGGCACCTCTGCAAACTTTCTAACCCTGATGAGACTGAGACTGGGATCAGCTAAAAACTGCCGAGGGGGGTAATGCTCACATACTTTTGGGCTGTCATGTTGGCTGACACTGATCCTCCCTCCTATGGCCCTGTGAAACCTGGGGGTCGGGACGATGGACAATCGGCTGGGGCGGTGGGAGAATTGCATCAAATGTACAGCGTTGGGCCTCTGACACAAGTGTCACCCCGGAGGGGGCTGCGCGCCTGGGAGACTGGGACCCGGGCTGCACTCCACATACCTGCGAGACTATAATGTGGTAGAGAATAAGCTGCAGGCTATTGACATGATTACGGCAGGCCCTACCGCAAGGTGAGGTGATGATTGCGCAGTCACAATACCGCTTAGGACTTGACATGTACTATATCCCCGTCCACATCCATTAGCTTGGATGGAGTTTGTGGGCTCTAGGTGGTCCCCCCGACACGGGTGAGCCCCGAATCAAGTTTCAATAATGTTTGTTCTGATTTGTGGGGTTTGTCTTTGGCATGGTTGGGGTGCTGAAGTGGGTGGGGGGAGGCGGGTAGGGGTTGGGGAACTGTTTAGTTGGTCACTGTGCATGAGACGCATCGCTGAAATCCGAGCACTTATGTTGCGGCACACTGAGGTCAGTCCATGCTTGCCTACACTTTGGAGCGTGCTACCCGAACGGTTATGTAAATGCTGCTCTAATACCACTGTTGGACAATGGCTGAGGCACATATAGGGGTTGGGCGCCTCCAATTATTAACATGGAATGTTAGGGGGCTAGGTAATCCCAAGAAAATCAGACAGACACTGGCATACTTAGACAGGCTACACATCGATATTACACTCATACAAGAGACGCACTGTGCACCAAATCACCAACCCAGCATAGGGCGCAGGTGGGCTGAATCAATGCATCACTCCTCGTATTCATCCTATGCAAGAGGAGTGCTAATATTGGTAAGAAAAGGGCTACAATATGCGATAGATAATGTCGTGGTGGACGACCTGGGACGCTTTGTCATAGTCTCGGGTCTACTACGGGGGCAGAGACTGGCCATAGTGAACGTTTACGGGCCGAATGTGGACGACCCACAGTTCTTCCACTCGTTGTGGGGTAAACTAAGAGATGTCCATGACTCACACCTGATATGGGGAGGAGACTTTAATATCGCGCTATGTGACGAACTAGATAGATCTGGACAGACGGTAGAGCCGCATAGACGCGCGCTGCAGGTCTTAAAAGACATAATGATGGACAGGGGACTTACTGATATATGGAGAGATAGGAACTCAGAAGGGAATGAGGCTACGCACACATCGGCAGCACACGGTAGCTGGTCCCGCATTGATTATTGGTTGGTTACTGGGGATGTTGCTCTGTGGACGAGGGAAGTTCGGCACATGCCCAGAACGCTGTCTGACCACAGCCCGGTGCTCCTCTCGCTAGAGCTCCCGAACTATACCCCACCCCCCTTCAGCTGGAGATTTAATGCTAAAGCGCTACTAGATCCCCTATACGTAGACACCATTGGGCAGGCGATACAGGAGTACTTTGAACACAACGCGCCTACTATGAAAGACGCGGGCATGCTCTGGGAGGCTTTTAAAGCTACGATTCGCGGTGTCTGTATTAGTACGACTGCGGGAATCCTAAAAGACATACGGCGGCAGCTCACGGTGAGAGAAGATAAGTTGCGTGAACTGGAAAGGGAGTACGAGCAAACACGAGACGCGAAAGTATTGGGTACTATCCGAACTGTACTTTCGGAGTACCAAAACTATGCGGAGGAGGAACTCAAATATACAGCGAAGAGACAGATAGCGAGGGCCTATGGGGAGGGTGGCCGGCCTGGACGGCATCTGGCGGCTAGCATATGTGGCGGTCGTGCACCGCAGCACATCCAAGTGATTCGCGACTCACAGGGGGAGCGGCAGTATAGCGCACAGGACATTCTAAAGGAGTTCGTGGCAACGTATGGAGCGATGTATGCCTCCAGACCCACAGCCAATTCGGCGGAAATCACGGAATATTTGGATAATGTGGCGATAGCATGGCTGTCGGATACACACCGGGAGTACCTCTCTCTACCCATCACGGTGGAGGAGGTCACAGACGTGATCAAATCGCTGCCGAATGGCAAGGCCCCGGGACCGGATGGGTTTACCGGCGAGTTTTATAAGGCGTTTGTGGATCAGCTGGCCCCTCGTCTGGTGGAGATGTATGGCAATGCCCATGAACAGCAGAGACTGCCACCGACCTTGCGTGAAGCACTGCTACTGGCACTGATTAAGCCGCAAAAAGACCCGGAGATTTGTGACTCGTACAGACCCTTGTCCCTCATAAATGTGGACAATAAGATATTGGCTAAGCTGCTCGCGGTCCGGCTGAACCCTCTGATGCCTAAGCTGATCTTGCCTGATCAATCTGGGTTCATTCCCTCGCGATCCACAGCACATAATACGCGAACCCTGTTCGCCCTGTCGCACTATCTAACTAAGGCTGCGGCGGTCTTTTTAGACGCGGCCCAAGCCTTTGATTCGCTGGAGTGGCCGTATCTAAATATAGTGCTGCGAAGGATGGGCTTCCCACCTATGTTCCTCCAGTGGATACACCAACTGTATGATGCGCCGGTGGCACGAGTTCGGGTAAATAAATATATTTCGGAGCCCATTGCAATACAAAGGGGGACTCGGCAGGGATGTCCACTGTCCCCTCTCTTATTCGCAATAGCGCTAGAGCCACTGGCATGCAAGATTCGGCAGGGACATCACTACTCAGCGCTACAATTCCCGCAAAGGCCGCTGCACATATCGCTGTATGCAGACGATATGTTGTTATATGTGAGGGACCCAGGGGACAATCTGAACCCGCTCCTGCGGGAATATATCAAATTTGCGCACCACTCGGGTATCACTATAAACTGGGCCAAGTCTCTGATCATACCTTTAACGGACGGAACGCTGCCGCACCCCATGGACTACCCGCTGGAGTGGATCACCGAACCGGTAAAATATCTGGGAGTGTGGTACCACCGCGACCCTGAAATTGTGATTAGGTCTAACTATGGGAAGGCAATAGCTGCTCTGGAAGGGAAAGTACGACGATGGATTCAACTACCGCTATCTTTAGCAGACCGCATTGCCATAGTCAAAATGGTAGTGCTTCCCAAACTACTATATCTTTTCAATAACATTCCAATTCACCCCCCAGCAGAGGTGTTCCGACGTATTAACTCGATGGTACTGCAGCTCATATGGGCAGGGAAAACGGCCAGGGTTGAGATGCAGACGCTTACCCTACCTTATAGCCAGGGGGGGTTCGGAGTCCCAGACTTCTTGCTCTACTACCTATGTGCGCAAGCGCAATATGCCCACTTCTGGTATCACAAAGTCCCATTTCTCACCCACACAGCAATTGAGGAAGGGGACGCCTCCCCGATCCCGCTGGAGGCGGTCATCACCCATCGTAGGCCTCCCTTGCACAAGAACGACATTAACCCGGTAGATGCCACGAACAAGGCCTGGCGCGCCATGGGAAGGAAGGCTAACAAGCTGCCACTCTATGCCCCGGCGCTCCGGCTCCAGTGGCATCCGGAGATCTCCGTTACCCAGGAGGAGGTGGGGATGGGACTGCTGCGGCAGGTCGGTATAGACACGATGGGGGACCTCTATGAGGATGGAATTTTCAAGACACTTGACAGTCTGACTTTCATTAGTAACAAGACAGCGTTGTTCCAATTCAACTATCAACGCCTACAAAAGGCCGTGAGCCACCTCTATCCAACGTTTCCGGCGGAACCGCCGGTATTGGATACCCTGCAATGGCTGATAACCACGCCCTCGGCCAAACATTTAGTATCCACGCTCTACACAAAATTACAAGCCGATATAGCGGCAAACACAAGTAAATCCATGGAGAAGTGGAATGGATGTCTGGAAGCTCCCTTGAATGAGGAAGAATGGGGTGTGGCATGTACACTGACAGGCATGTTGACGCCAAATGGCAACTTACGCATCCTCCATTTCAAATACTTACACCAAGCATATTACACACCTGCTAGGCTGCACAGGTACGGGTTACGGGCCGACTCTAGGTGTGACCGATGCAATGTGGAGGGGGCGGACTTTGTCCATCTCGCATGGTCTTGTGGGGCGGTTATGGAATACTGGACGCAGGTGGTGCAGCTGTTGGGGGCGATGGTGGGCTGTGCAGTGAGCTGCAGTATTAGAACCTGTTTGTTGGGTCTCCTACCCGGGGTAAAGGCCTTGAAGCGCAAGTTTTGCGTGATTGCACTGCTCATGGCCAAACGGAGAGTCTCGCTATGTTGGAGTGGCAGGAAAATCCCGAAACTTAAAGACTGGATCACGGACCTAACATACTGTAGGGACACTCTAAAGACATATGAAGAAGAACTCCCCACTGGGTCGCAGCCACGAGACTACTGGGCATACCTAACCCAATACCTGCAATTGCACCAGATAAATTGAATGTATATTCTAAATGCTCTGGGGTGCGGGGGGCCTGGCGGACCTTGGAATAAGAACTGTAACTATACGAGTGGATGAAGGATGCTGTTGTACTGTGACCACACTGTTTCTGTCTGTGTTTGAGTTGTATTTTATTGAAATACCAATAAAAAAAAAAAAAAAAAAAAAAAAAAAAGCTTGCATACTCATTGCATGAGTCATGTCACACATATCACAGTGATTGGGCTGATTTGTCCTGAAACGTAGGTACTCTACTGTCAGGTCACATATCTGACTGTGTTTGAGGATTCACCAAGGTAGTAGACATAGCTAGGGTGAGAGGCACGTGGCCCACTGTCTTGTGTCATCTATGTACAGTGTCATGAGGATGAATAAGATTGTTGTGCACATTGTAAACAGCTCACCAAAAACAAATGTGAACAATTGTCTGCACACATCCAAGTCCAATGACTGCATCTTCACAATGCTTCTGGTGGACACCATACCAATGGCCCGTCTGGGTACACTGTCTGTACAGACTATAAGTACTGAACCTCCACCCTTCATGAGTCCAGTCAACACTGTGCCCCAATCCTGTCTAATCTGCCGAGGTCCCCATTTGAGTGGCACAAGTCTGAATGTCCACAACTTTCATTAGACATATTGCACACTTTTGTTGATTCTCTTCAAAACGATGGATATTTCACACCTCTCAGGCTGACAGTGATGCATCATACACATGCTTAACAAAAGCCCAAGTATGTATAGTCAACAGCAGATACTCACATGGCTACTGTTGTAAATGTGTATCTAATATCAGACCTCACAATTTCAGTCATGTTCCAAGCAGGGGGAACAACCTTTACAACGCAACTTTTACAACGCACTACCATTACAACGAAACTGTTACAACGCGAGTGCATTGACAACACAGGACATTACAACACAAGTCTTTACATCGACTTGCACTAGATGGCGTGCTAACATTAAAAATAGTGTAGTTTACTATCCCAACACCTTCCCTACAGTTACGTGGACTGGAGTTGGAATAGTAAATTACACTTTTTTAATGTTAGCACGCCATCTAGTGCAAGTCGATGTAAAGACTTGCGTTGTAATGTCCTGCGTTGTCAATGCACTCGTGTTGTAAAACTTTCGTTGTAACAGCATGCGTTGTAACAGCATGCGTTGTAACGTCATACATCCTCCAAGCAGTGACCACCTGTGTTTGTCTGTGAATGGCATATGTTGTCAGTGTTCCAGACTCAGACACATGGACCCACTGCTTTGAATGGAGTGAATGGTAACTTCCACACAATCATGTGACAGGCCAGTATGATCAGACTTAGCATACCTGTAATTGGCCTATGGGATACATTTGATAACACAGAGAAGCATGGCTGGGACAGAACAGCGGTACAATGAGCAAGCAGAACTCACCAAGGCCTCAATCTTGATGTCTCCTGCTGCAGCGATGCATAGCATGGCTTATTCACACTTGTTTGCTCCAATAACAACATGCCTCACAAATTTGTGGAAACCACACTGAGAACAGGTCATACATTAGTCAATGTGCTGGCACATGTTGGGCATTGGAATTACTCCAGAAGCTTATCTTTCTGTGATTTGTGGTTATCACATGAGTATGGCACTACGGTCACAGTTTGGCAACAATGTCTAAGTGCTAGGCATATGGCATTCTGTGCAGTTGTCCTGGGTTCAATGATGACTCTGTCCCATGAGAACAGTGATAAGATGTCCAGACCAGTACATACACTTCTACAGCAGTGTACCTGCCCACAACAGTTATCTACACACTTTTGAAGTCACAGATAACATTTTACATGCTTGCAAATGAGATTCCTAATGGTAGTATAGCATGGTGATTGCACATGTCCAATGAAAATGCAGTGCGATCATCACTCACCTGCTCCTCTAGTTTGCCATACATCTGACTGTACAATGGCAAAAGGGTGTACAACAGGGCCTGGTTCTCCTCCTCGCTGAACGCTGGGGCCCTGTCCACTGTATGCGCTATGGTAGGTAGCTCCCAGATGGTGTGGTAACAGCAGCAGAGAGATGGGGAGGTGCAGGAATGATGCAGGTAGTGCAGGCAAGTGAAGTCTCTAGGGAACAGACAGACATATCTAAACAGCATAGGCGGTCTCAAATTCATGCTGCAAAAGTGATAGGTTTGCATCGGTCGCATTCTCCGTATCGGTCCAATGCATTACATTGCTTGCAAACGACACGCCTACCTCGACGTTCAAAAACTTATCATCAGACCACGAGTGATTTCGATATATTATTGATGGGTGGTTTCCGAGTTGGTTTCCACGCGATGACGATGGGAATTGAAATGAGTGTCTGCCACCTTAACAACCAACATCCAATGGCTGTGACTGATTCGGTTTGGATGTGGCTACCGCGTCCTTTGAATAATCACCCGCGTCTGTCATCATAATACCTTTCAGCCAATGGCTGTGACAGATTTCGTTCGAATGCGGCTGCCGCGTCCTTTGTTAATTCTGCAGGCCAGGAACTTCTGTGATCGTTGTATGTTTTGAGCATTCCTTGTGTATATTTATATTTTTACAAACTAAAACTGACCTTTATATGCAAAGCTCACACACCCATGAGGAGGTAAATTTGAGGGGCACATTACACACTGTAATTGTGGCTAACAACAACAATTTACCTAGGTTTTCCATTTACCCTTCTTGGCTTGGCCACATTGCCAATGAGTCCATGGGCATGTACAAGTCCATATTTTGACATATTCATGGCATTAGGTGAGTCTGTGACCCAGTGCACAATCAATGTGATTTCTGACTATAAATAAATGTGTGTGATTCATGGTTCAAGCATTGACATTTGAATGATTAGACCGTGACAATATGCACCCAAACCAATGATGTGTGTGTTGGGTGTTTTACCAGTGTAACTTTGTTGTCCCTGACTCAAGTGTATGAAGGCATCATATATGCAACTTCCAAAAAGTTCATGGTTTGGGTATGTAATTGTATGTGTGATGCTGACCTGACAACATGACAGTATACATCTTGGATAGTAGTGTGTATAATGTTCAGAGTGAGCAGCTGTATGTATGTGGTGTTCCACATATCTGTCAATTCTTGATCCTTATGTGGGTACATTTTAAGCATGTAATTGTTGTCATACACCTATATCTCAGCTTATATTGTGTTGATTCGTTTTGTATATAATGCTTGATTGACATGACCAGTGATGGACAGAATTGAATTTACCAGTATGGCTCACAAATTACTGTGTGACAATAAAGTGGTAACAGATCTGGCAAGGGTCATATGCTGTGAAATGTAGCCAAAATCAATCGTATACATTCAAACATGTATTCCTAATAATCCAGAGTCCATTTTTTGGCTAAAGTTTCATGTTCTGTTTGTAATGATGCATGTTATCACTCTACACATAGGTATTACAGACAACTACCAGTCTACAGGCCCTTCCCAGACCTGCAGACGAGGGAGGAACATGACCAAATTCACAAATATCATTTCACCAGGGCAATAATTGAACAGTTGGCTAACCAGTTGACACCAGATTTGATGCTTGGTCACACATATCTGACCGCACTGACCCCCAAGGTGAAGGTCATGGCCGCCTCACATTTCTTTGCTACTGGTTCTTTCCAGTATACTGTGGCAACATCTGGTGGCACATCACAGACTATGACCAGTACATCAAGTACCCCACGCCATTGTAGCAATTGATGGAACCCATGTTGCTTTGGTACCACCACAGGCAAATTAACAGGTGCACTGCAACAGGAAGCACTTTCACTCCATGTACAGGTGGTGTGTTTGGTGGACATGTCGATATCCCACGTCTGTGCATGTTTCCCTTGCTCGGCATATGATGCTTACATCCTGAGGAACAGCGTCATCCCCCATATGATGTCCCAGCTGCAACATGACTGTGCCTGGATTGTTGGTAGGTGATGTTTCATGTGTATGTTGTCATGTGTTGATTGCATGTCAGATAGTGCTCTGTTGTCAGACAACTGACCTTTTTCATGTGTTCTATGTAGGTGACTCTGAATACCCCAACCTTCCTTGGTTTCTGACCCCTCTGCACAACCCAGTCACCCCTGAAGAAGTGTGTTTCAATGAGGCACATAATTGTACCAGGCGAGTGGTTGAGCGGACATTTGGTCTCCAGAAAACAAGGTTCTGGTGTCTGGATCGCACAGGAGGAGCACTACAATATGGCCCCCTGAAGGTGTGCAAGGTTATCACAGCTATGTGCATGCTCCACAACCTTGAAATCCGGAAGGAAATTCCACTTATACTGGATGCCAGAGACCAGCAGCCACCAGCAAGGGAGGATCCAGGCATGGGAAATGATGCCAGTGATGATGAGGATGATGTTAGTGATCTCCGAAAACAACTTATCTGCAACTTCTTCACCTACATGTGAGTATTCAATGAGAGGTGTCAACCCCAAAATGTTTGTTTTTGTGTTGCTGTTGTCCTATTTGTATGTATGCTGCTGAGTGTATGTTATTCTTCAATGTGTTTGCCTGAGTTGCTTAATCAACTGTTGCATTTGACATGTACAATGCTACACTCAATACTAGCTTGTGTTCACACTGACATTTGTATGCTTTCACTGAGACAGTTAGCAACATTACACAACATCATTCCTGAGCTCCTGACTCTATTCTATGTTTCTCCTTACCAGGATCATTCACCATGTCAACTGCAGAGTTGTGACCTCACCAGACCCATGATGCTGTGCCATACTCCAACACTGAACAGTTGTGCAAATCCTTAGACTACACTTCCTCAGAAATGATGATCATTTCTTTTTACTGGTGACTCTTTTGTTACTGTGTGATGTCATTACAGTTTGTGTTAAGGTGCATGGTTGTATCAATTGAATAAACCTGTGCTCCACACTGATGTTTGCCTTGTCTGTTTGCACACATCCAAAAGTTATCCTGAAACAAAATATATTCCATGATTGTTGTACTTGGCCCTTTTTGCAGGGTCATCCCTAAATTGTTTGCCTTTCTCCTAGCCTTTTTTCTGACATGGTGTTGGTGGTTTTAGAACTCTGGGCACTTTAGCATTGCTGTCCAGTGTAAAGTGCGTGTGCTCTCTGTGTTAAATATGGTAAGATTGGTCTACACCTGTTTGGCCTATTTAATTTACCTGTCAGTGCCTTGTAAAGTGGTATCTCATATACCCAGGGCTGGTAAATTAAATGCTACTGGTGGGCTTGCAGCCACCAAAGTAGCCTTTCAAACCTATCCCAGGCCTCTGCCACTGCAGGGCCTGTTCACGCAGTGTTACTGCCGCTGTGACGTGGCACCTAAAGTGTGTGCCATGTCTGTGACCCCCCTTTTGCTGCATGTCAGTCACCCCTAAGGTAGGCCCTAGCTAGCCCTATGGGCAGGGTGCATTGTAGGTAAAAGGTAGGACATGTACCTTAAGTGCGTGACATGTCCTGGTAGTGACAAACAGCCATTTTGGTTTCTTACTTCTGTGAGGCTGCCCTCCCATAGGAATGCATTGAGGATTCCCTGCTAAGGGTTTCAGTGGTAATTCCTGATATGAGAGGAGCAGCGTGGTCAAGTTTGGTATATTTGGAATGGTAACAATAAATGCTATGCAATGGTGTGTGCAAATTTATTATAACTATTTTAGAAATGCCACTTTTAAAAGTTGGCATTTCTGTGTGCTATGTGTCTGCCTGCCTCTTGTGAATTGCATGTCTTGCTTTTGATTGACAGGGGCTGGTGAGGTGTGTGTGGCTCCAGGAGGGGCATCGTGAGTCAGCACTAGGCTGAATGGGACATCTGCATTTGGAGTAATGGGAGGAGAAGTCCCTGGTCCCTGAATAGGTCTGTGCCTAGCTTGTACAATGCTGGCTCCACCCCCTGTGGTGTGTCTGATGACAAACCCCCACCTAACAAAGGGGAAGAGGATCCTTGTAAACAGAGTGCTCCAATTCCCCCCGAAACAGTTTTGGCTGGTTCGCCCAAGCCCTGTGCAAGGGCAGACATAGTAAATATGGAGTATAAATGTAGGGGATGTGACCCCATTTTTAAGTGTGCTGTTCCTGTGCTTACTGGGGATTGCTGCTGCTGGGGGGCCCAGGAGGAACTGCCACGAGGGCTGGCCTCCCTGCTGGAGGGCCCTGTGTGCTGGCCTGCCTGGGCCCAGCTATGCCCCTTGGACCTTTTCTTGAAATCCAGCGCCTCGTGGGTGCTCTGACTTTGATTGCCCCAGAGAAGAGAGTGGGCTTTGCAGCGCAGAGCTGCAGCTCATTTAGAGGGAATCCCGACTTGGGGATTCCCCCGCATTTCAGCTGATCGGAGCAGGAGCCCACCCCGCTCTTGGGCACCTTTGAAAAGCGGGTGCCCACCCCACATATGGTGTTTTACTGGCGGCCCTCCACCCCGCTTGTGTGCATATTTTAGAAGCGGGTGCCCACCCCGCATTGTGGTGCCGATGGCGGATGCCCACCCCGAAATGGTCTTGATTTAAGGCGGGTTCCCAACCCGCATGCGGTGTTCGATGGCAGGAGCCCACCCCGCAATTATCTTTAATTAAAGCGGGTGCCCACTCCGCATGCGGTGTTCGATGGCGGGAGCCCACCCCACAATTATCTTTAATTGAAACGGGAGCCCAACCCGCGTTTCACCACCGCGACCCGGGGAAGGCAGTGCGGCCAAGCCCAGAAGCCAGGCAAGCTGCCTGACTGTGGGCGGGGCCAGGAGGCGGAAGCGGTGGCCTGTCAAAACAGGGCTCCTGGGAGTATGGAAGAGCCCTGCGGTGTTACCTGGAGGGGACCGGAGTGAGGAGGGAACCTGCCGCCTGGAGACCATCCCCCAAAAGAGAGGCAGACACGACCAAGGGACCGCGCTGCACAAGGAGAAGCCAGGAGGAGTCCAGGAGTCCCCGTTGAGTGGGGGCATTTGGTTGGACTCTCAGAGGGGAGCTCTCCCTGATGCACAGTGGTGCCAGTTCCGCCTATATTCTTCACAGCTGCACCGCAGTACCGGGCAGCTCCACCTAGGAGGCACTTTTGTTTCTAAGAGTTTCGGAGTGGGGCTCAGGCAGCACAGTGGTGGCAGGCCTTTTTCACAGCTTCACCGAACCAGCGCAGGCAGCTGCAACGTTGGGCTCATTTGTTGGGAAGAGTCCCAGTGGGGGACCAAGGGCACAGGAGTGCCAGTGCCATTATTTCTTTTGGGGCATTTTGGAGACTTGGGTGAGTTGCACCCCACGCCCCAGCGCAATTGCGCACTTTGATTTTGCTGCATTGGCAGCCAAGCCCTGACATTCTGGACACAAGGGCATTGGGCCCCAGAGAGAGGCCAGTTGGTCTGGGGTCACGGTGGCTACCAATGTTGGTAGGGCGCAAGGCCCTGATGTTATGCCTACTGGGATTGTTAGTGCTAGGATATCATTGCATAATGTGTTTATGCTTATGAGGTTGGCGCATAATGTGTTTTACGCCTAATGTGATGCTGATTGCATAATGTGATTTATGTTGCAGGATATAATGATGAGTACAGTATTTTGCCAGTAATTACTGGTTATGTTCTACATTTACTACTTGTGCTTTCTGATGGTTCTGACAGTGGCCCAAATGGCCCTGTCTTGTGTCTAATCCCCTGTAAATAATGCCTAGTGCCAGCTGCTACGGTGTATATGGTTTGATGACTATTCTAATGTGTTTTGGATAATACAAAAGCTATTTTTATACATAACCTTGTGTGGAGTTACTTTTGTGGTCTGCCTAGTGTATTGCTGCTGTGTGTGTGTTGAGCAAACGCGTTACACATTGCCTCTGGGATAAGCCTGACTGCTTGTGCCAAGCTACCAATGGGGTGAGCAGGGGTTATCTTCAGTGTGTAACTCCCTTGCCCTGACTAGAATGGTGGTTTCTGCCTGGCTTTGGCGCAAGCCTTAGCCAACCAGAAATCCCATTTCTAACAATGATGATCTGTTTTGGTGAGAAAGATTGTTGTTTGTGCTTGCAAATGGTGATATGTTTGCAGACAGTAGACTGCGATTGCATCAGTACCATGTACTATGTGTTGTGTGATAACCTGGTTGTGTCAATCTATCATGCTGTGACAGGTTACATTTACTCCCAAGCCAGTAGTTGACATATCTAAATTGATTTTTTATCCAATTTTGCTGACACTTTCTTCTTTGTTATTCAGTGCATCACTTAAATCTGTACATTTATGTTTCAAATTCATGGCAAGAGCAAGTATTTTGTGCAAAGTGATTTATTTTGGTACATGGTTTGATGATAAAAATTCAGATAATGGGAGTGTGCTCAAACAAAACATGGAAAACAAAGTGCACAGACGAGTTGGTAGAGTTTGTAGATGAAGTGTTCAGAAGTAAATTCACAGTTATTTAAGTACAAAGTCCATATTAGACCCTCCAGCCAATGTGGGAGAGTTCAATGAGAGTCAACAAAGTTAATGCTTGGCACACAATGGAGAATATCAGAAGCAGGTTGTCACTTCCTGGGGGTGATGCATAGCCTTCGGTCTCTCAGGAATCCTTCTTTGGATGACCCCTCCCACATTTGTTGGGAGGTCCCTCAGGTGCAGACAGCGGTTGTACAGGGGGCTCTCCGCCAGAGTCCACATCCCTCCCTGTGGCAGGTGCAGATGTTGATACACCAGATGTTGTGGGCACACAGGGAGGAGTGGACGTGTTGGTGGCAATCTGGCAGAGGCAGGTGATAATGTCCCTGTGCACCGCAGTAAGGAAATCAATTTTGTCACGGTGGGTTGCCTGCTGTTGTTGCATGGTTCTGAGGATCCCAACTGCCTGGCCATCATCTCCTGTACAACCCTCATACGCATGGAGGATTCGGGATAGGTGTGGTTCAAATGCAGCACCAGCTGCATGATGGCGCATGTCCCCACAGCCCCTCCCACCACCCCTACCCACCCAAGCAGGACCAGTTGGTGCCGGCACAGTCGACACTGAGCCTCCTTCCTTGTTGACAGTGGTGGTGTTTACTACTTGTGCTTTCTGATGGTTCTGACAGTGGCCCAAATGGCCCTGTCTTGTGTCTAATCCCCTGTAAATAATGCCTAGTGCCAGTTGCCACGGTGTATATGGTGTGATGACTATTCTAATGTGTTTTGGATAATACAAAAGCTATTTTTATACATAACCTTGTGTGGAGTTACTTTTGTGGTCTGCCTAGTGTATTGCTGCTGTGTGTGTGTTGAGCAAACGCTTTACACATTGCCTCTGGGATAAGCCTGACTGCTTGTGCCAAGCTACCAAGGGGGTGAGCAGGGGTTATCTTCAGCATGTAACTCCCTTGCCCTGACACGAGTGGTGGTTGCTGCCTGGCTTTGGCGCAAGCCTTAGCCAACCAGAAATCCCATTTCTAACAATGATGATCTGTTTTGGTGAGAAAGATTGTTGTTTGTGCTTGCAAATGGTGATATGTTTGCAGACAGTAGACTGCGATTGCATCAGTACCATGTACTATGTGTTGTGTGATAACCTGGTTGTGTCAATCTATCATGCTGTGACAGGTTACATTTACTCCCAAGCCAGTAGATGACATATCTAAATTGATTTTTTATCCAATTTTGCTGACACTTTCTTCTTTGTTATTTAGTGCATCACTTAAATCTATACATTTATGTTTCAAATTCATGGCAAGAGCAAGTATTTTGTGCAAAGTGATTTATTTTGGTACATGGTTTGATGATAAAAATTCAGATAATGGGAGTGTGCTCAAACAAAACATGGAAAACAAAGTGCACAGACGAGTTGGTAGAGTTTGTAGATGAAGTGTTCAGAAGTAAAATCACACTTATTTAAGTACAAAGTCCATATTAGACCCTCCAGCCAATGTGGGAGAGTTCAATGAGAGTCAACAAAGTTAATGCTTGGCACACAATGGAGAATATCAGAAGCAGGTTGTCACTTCCTGGGGGTGATGCATAGCCTTCGGTCTCTCAGGAATCCTTCTTTGGATGACCCCTCCCACATTTGTTGGGAGGTCCCTCAGGTGCAGACAGCGGTGGTACAGGGGGCTCTCCGCCAGAGTCCACATCCCTCCCTGTGGCAGGTGCAGATGTTGATACACCAGATGTTGTGGGCACACAGGGAGGAGTGGACGTGTTGGTGGCAATCTGACAGAGGCAGGTGATAATGTCTCTGTGCACCGCAGTAAGGAAATCAATTTTGTCACAGTGGGTTGCCTGCTGTTATTCCATGGTTCTGAGGATCCCAACTGCCTGGCCATCATCTCCTGTACAACCCTCATACGCATGGAGGATTCGGGATAGGTGTGGTTCAAATGCAGCACCAGCTGCATGATGGCGCATGTCCCCACAGCCCCTCCCACCACCCCTACCCACCCAAGCAGGACCAGTTGGTACTGGCACAGTCGACACTGAGCCTCCTTCCTTGTTGACAGTGGTGGTGTTTACTACTTGTGCTTTCTGATGGTTCTGACAGTGGCCCAAATGGCCCTGTCTTGTGTCTAATCCCCTGTAAATAATGCCTAGTGCCAGTTGCCACGGTGTATATGGTTTGATGACTATTCTAATGTGTTTTGGATAATACAAAAGCTATTTTTATACATAACCTTGTGTGGCGTTACTTTTGTGGTCTGCCTAGTGTATTGCTGCTGTGTGTGTGTTGAGCAAACGCTTTACACATTGCCTCTGGGATAAGCCTGACTGCTTGTGCCAAGCTACCAAGGGGGTGAGCAGGGGTTATCTTCAGTGTGTAACTCCCTTGCCCTGACTAGAATGGTGGTTTCTGCCTGGCTTTGGCGCAAGCCTTAGCCAACCAGAAATCCCATTTCTAACAATGATGATCTGTTTTGGTGAGAAAGATTGTTGTTTGTGCTTGCAAATGGTGATATGTTTGCAGACAGTAGATTGCGATTGCATCAGTACCATGTACTATGTGTTGTGTGATAACCTGGTTGTGTCAATCTATCATGCTGTGACAGGTTACATTTACTCCCAAGCCAGTAGTTGACATATCTAAATTGATTTTTTATCCAATTTTGCTGACACTTTCTTCTTTGTTATTTAGTGCATCATTTAAATCTGTACATTTATGTTTCAAATTCATGGCAAGAGCAAGTATTTTGTGCAAAGTGATTTATTTTGGTACATGGTTTGATGATAAAAATTCAGATAACGGGGGTGTGCTCAAACAAAACATGGAAAACAAAGTGCACAGACGAGTTGGTAGAGTTTGTAGATGAAGTGTTCAGAAGTAAAATCACAGTTATTTAAGTACAAAGTCCATATTAGACCCTCCAGCCAATGTGGGAGAGTTCAATGAGAGTCAACAAAGTTAATGCTTGGCACACAATGGAGAATATCAGAAGCAGGTTGTCACTTCCTGGGGGTGAAGCATAGCCTTCGGTCTCTCAGGAATCCGTCTTTGGATGACCCCTCCCACATTTGTTGGGAGGTCCCTCAGGTGTAGACAGCGGTGGTACAGGGGGCTCTCCGCCAGAGCCCACATCCCTCCCTGTGGCAGGTGCAGATGTTGATACACCAGATGTTGTGGGCACACAGGGAGGAGTGGACATGTTGGTGGCAATCTGGCAGAGGCAGGTGATAATGTCCCTGTGCACCGCAGTAAGGAAATCAATGTTGTCACAGTGGGTTGCCTGCTGTTGTTGCATGGTTCTGAGGATCCCAACTGCCTGGCCATAATCTCCTGTACAACCCTCATACGCATGGAGGATTCGGGATAGGTGTGGTTAAAATGCAGCAGCAGCACCAGCTGCATGATGGCGCATGTCCCCACAGCCCCTCCCACCACCCCTACCCACCCAAGCAGGACCAGTTGGTGCTGGCACAGTCGACACTGAGCCTCCTTCCTTGTTGACAGTGGTGGTGTTGTCTGCCAACTCTAGAGTGCCCCGTGTTGCTGTGCTTTCAGTGGTGGCTAGGGCTGGTGTATCCGTTAGGGTAGGGGTCAGCTGGGTGTTGTCAGCTGAGGCAGGAGAGGTCACAGAGGGTGGTGATGTTACTGTTGCTGATGCTGCGTGCTGACCCACACTTGATGTGCCAGGTAGTTCATCGTCATCCTAAGATGGTTGAGAGACCTCAACGCCGGTGAGCTCTGGGTCGACCAGAGTCTGGGATTGGCTGTCCTGGTTTGTGGCAGAGGTGTTCCTAACTTGCCCTGTGGGTACATAAAAGACACAATGATTGTGTATGTGAATGTCCACAGCCCCTCAAATCATACACATTAAATGGGCTACTGAACCTAAGGATGAATTTATGTACATAGATTGGCCTCTTTCGGCAGGGAGGAGGAGTGTTTTCAATGGCCAGATCCCCCATCAGGCCCTTCATTACACACACATTCC
Source organism: Triturus cristatus (assembly GCF_964204655.1). NCBI lineage: Eukaryota > Metazoa > Chordata > Amphibia > Caudata > Salamandridae > Triturus > Triturus cristatus. Next base: position 1,728,148,668 of record NC_140589.1, read on the forward strand.
AACAACCAAAAACACCCCTGGAACTATGGTATCCATGAGAGTGAGTGGATATGTACAGACAAAGAGGTCAGACACAGGTGCCTCGTGTTTGTAGACCAAGGCCCTGCTGGTAGTTGTGGCAAGGTCACACACCAGTGACCAGTGAAATGCATCATGCTAGTACAATTGTACACATTGTGGGTAAGCTTTGTTCCTGTTGGGCTGTGTGTGCTGGGTGGTAAGGTGTATGTTGGACAGGGACTGGTGTGAGTTGTAGCCTTTCCAAATACTCCTCCTCCCACCCAGCCCAGCGTAATCCTCTGAAACGATGGCTAACTGTCAGTGAGGGAAAGTGCAGTAGCAAGAAGGCTGACACTGCTGCATGTTATTAAACTTGAAGAAAACTCCCAACAAGGCCTTGCGCACATAACACCATGCTACAGTGCCAGACATCTTGCTGGTGCACTTCCATTAACTGTCAGGTAGCCATAGGCCCAGATGAACTGGTTGATTTGTGTGTGGGTAGGAGTGTTTGCTATAACTCCAACTTGCATCAGGCCCTGTCCTCCACACACATTCCCAGCCAGCACATACAGACCAACAGGAACTGTGTTTCCTGAAAGTAAGTGGGAAGTGTACTGTAAAGATGTCTGTCACTGGTGCCTGTTGTCAGAGTTGACCACAACTCCCATCATGATCTTGTGCTCCAAACACCGTTACCCAGTATCATCCATATTGTCAGTGCATTTCCACTCAGTGTCAGGTAAGCAGAGTTCCATGTGTGCTGTTTGTTGTGGGTGGGAATAGTGTGTGTTGACCAGGGCCTGCTGGGAGATGTAGTCAGGGCTAGCACTCCTCCTCCCACCCAGCCAAAAATGCCCATCATGAACCATGCTTACCTGCCAGTGAGTAGAACTTTCCATTCAAGATGACTGACAGTGGTGCCTGCTGTTTGACTTGTCTGCAACACCCATCAAGGGCTTCTGCTCCAGACACCACGCAGCAGTGCCGGTCATCATGGCAGCACATTGCCACTCACTGTCAGGAAAGCAGCGTTTCAGGTAAGCTATTTGGGATGTGTAGGAAGGTGTGTGTAGAATAGAACCTGAAGGTAGATGTCGTCAGTGCAAACACTCCTACCCGCACCCAATCAAACCGGGTCATCTGTGCCTATAGCTTCCTGACAGTGTATGGAAGTGTACTAGCAAGATGGCTGACACTGTTGCATGGTATTTTGCTCACAGAGCCTTGATGGTAGTTGGCTTTAAGTTGAACACAAGGCCCCAGTGTCAGCCACCTTGTCAGTACACTTCCCCTTACTGTGAGGTAAGCATAGGCACAGGGGAGTTAAAGGGCTGTGTGTGTGGATGAGTATTTGCAATGGTTACAACTCCCATCAGGCCTTGTCCCACACTCACCTTGCCACCCAGCACCAAAAGCCTACATGTAACTCAGCTTCCCTGACAATGAGTGGGAATGTACTTGCAAGAGGTGTGACACTGATGACTGGTGCCTATTTGCCCACAACTCCCAGCAGGGCCTAGTGGTCCAAAAGACCATTTCCCAGTGTCAGCCATGTTGTTAGTACTTTTCCACTCACTGTGAGGAAAGCATAGTACCAGGTGGGCTTGTTGACCTATGTGGGAGGAGGAGTATTTGCACTGACTTCAACTCCCATCATGCCCTGTCCTCCACACACCTTCCCAGCCAGCCCAAACAGCACACCTAGAATTATGCAGTCCCTGAGAGTGAATGGAAATGTACTGGCAAGGTGGCTGACACTGGGAACTGGTGTGAGGAGCACAAGGCCTTGATGGGAATTGTGTGCAGATCAGACACCATTCCCCATTGTCAGCCATCTTGCCAGTACTTTTCCACTCACCATCAGGGACTGCATGGTCCCAGGTGTGTTGTTTGAGGTTGGTGGGACAGTGTGTGTAGGACAGAGCCTGATGGTAGATGTAGTCAGTGCAGACACTCCTCCTCCCAGGCAGCCCAACCAGTCCATCAGGAAGAGTAATGTCCTGATAATGAGTAAAGTGTACATTCAAGATTTCTGACACTGGTGCCTGCTGTTTGTTTTGACTCCAACTCCCATAAAGGCCTTATGCTCCTCACACCAGTCCCCAGTGTCAGCCATCTTGCCAATACTTTTTCACTCACTGTGAGGAAAGCATAGTACCATGTGGGCTTGTTGGGCTATGTGGGAGGAGGAGTGTTAGGTGTGACTGCAACTCCTATCAGGCCTGTGCCCACACCCACCTTTCCCACCATCCCAACCATCCTTCCTGTGACTCAGCTTTCCTGTGAGTGAGTGAAAGTGTGCTGGCAAGATGGCTGATACTGGTGACTGGTGTTTGGAGCACAAAGCCTTGCTATGAGTTTGTAAGAAGTTTGTACATGTTAGGGGAATGTTAAACTTTCTATTTCATTGCAGGTATGTTGTTTCTCAATCTAGCATACACATCACAATCTCATTTACTCTAGATTTGTATCCCTCTGCTGACAGTCATTTGTATCACTGTATCCTTGACAGTGTTGTCATGGATGTGTAATTGGTGGCATAGTGGCCAGTTGAGTAGGTACTCACCAGACTCCGTTGCTCCTGGTATTCCAAGGATGCCCTCAGGCGGAAGGATGGCACGCACCTTCTCCTTCCACGAAGTGAAGCGCATGCGTGGTGCAGGAGGGCCACCACCAGTCTGCTGACTCAGGGGGTGTTCGCTTGAAATCAGGTTCTTGACCCTCCTTTGCACATCATAGTACCTGTTCCTGATATCCTCCATTGTGCGCAGGCAAGGTGCTTGAGCGTTCACCTTGTTGACTATCCTCTCCCACATCCTATTTCTCTGGGATCGGTGGGTCTGTTGGGCTAGGTTCCCAAATAACTGTGGCTTTACTCTGACAATTTCATCTACAAGCACTTCCAACTCCTCCTCTGTGAACCTTGGGTGCTTCTTTGGGGGCATGGTGAGGGTTAGGGTGAAGATGGAGGTGAGTGTGAGTGTGAATAAGTAAAAGAGTGTGTGTTTGAGGGTGTCCTTTGCAAAAAAGTTAAATGTGTGCAAGTTGTGTGGTGGGTGAAGTGTGTGTATGAGGCAGAGAGCAGTGAATTAGTGGCTATGTAAGTGTCCTCTAAGCCATTCTGTGGTTGCAAAGGATCATGGTCATCTGTTTAGCCCTTTTTATAGGTGGATTGGTGGGTGTGGCTAATTATTTAGATTTTTGGGGGGTGTTGCCACTGCTTGTTTTGACATCATTTGACATTTTCCAGTTGCCTTTTGTGACACAAACCGACACGGTTCAAAAAACGAGTTGTCGCATCGTCATCTGTTTGTGGGGAAAACCGAGTCTGATTCATGCCCGCAATGCTATATGTCTGTGTTCACGTATGAGTCGGTCGCTTCAGTCTGATTTCTGGACTGATCAGTTAGACGGATTGAACTCCAGACTAGTCTGTGGAAGTTAACATGCAAATCATTGTACTCCGTCGTTCGGGAAGCTCGGGGTCTACGCGTTTGTAAAGCATTCCGGACCTGAGTCGGTCGGAATGCTTTCCTAATGAGATCGTAATCGGCCCCTAAATGTCTACATTTTCACCTGCCTGTCCTCCTGGCATAAGAGAACCTGATATTACTCGTAGGGGAAATCAGTCCGCCTCTATTTTTCACTTGAGATGGGGTGAGCTGGTCAAAAACCTTGCTAAAAGAAGAATCACATTTGGTTACCTACTCCCCTATGGAATCCGCCAGCAGAAGTCTGACCCTTTCACTACAATGGAGAAAATGCATCTTAGCCTCTTATGGGAGCGTGCCTTGGACCAGCAAATAAAGCAATTATCTGATTTATTTCAGCCAATATTGTTACTTTGATATTCTGGTACTACAAACAGCTCCACATCTGAAATGAAAATACGTTTATTTAGGACTGATTGGTCCTAAATATTGGGCGGCCAACTTTGAATCTGAGTTTACCATTGACTTGAGGCCAATCCTTAGATTGGATATACGCGGATCCAGTGTTCCACCTTTTACTATGAAAGACTCTGCAGGATTTAAAAAAATGCTAAGATGTCAACCAAAAGTGAGCACAGGTGGTGTTGAAGTTTATTTGTACTTGGATTATCAAAATAAGTGCTGCTAACTATGTCCTCCTGACACCAACACACTTTCCTTGACTCTGTTCGTCTGCTATTAATCTTCTGAGGCATCTCAGGATTATTAAGTTTCAGAGCTCTTGGGTCCTACCAATACATAATATCTCTATCTGTTTCACTGTGTTTCTAAAAGGAAGGGTCTTTCTTGAAAATGTTTGCAATCTGCTTTGAATTTGAAAGATTGGGGTCCAAGCCTATGACATGGCCTTCTGCAATAGACATGCATCAGGATAATAGTGCCCATTTCTGCTTGGCTGAACTCTTCTTTGTGAAGACTCTCTTTTCCTGGCCTTTCACATGTGGCTTCCTGGGCCCTGACACCATAGTCAGGAGGAAGCCGAGAAATACCTTAATTGCTGTCAAACTTCTTCAGAGCTTTCCATGCAGTGCATTTGCCTCTCACTCTGATACATTGGTGCCTGTTAATCTTTTGTGTGGTTTTCCTCCAGATGTTTGTATTTGTTCACTGAGCCTGTTATTGTTGACCATAGGACTCTGCACACTTTAGTCCTGATAGCCAGTGGTAAAGTAATTGTGATCTCCCTTTAAACATGGTAAAATTGACATAACATAGATCTTGTGAAACCCTTTTATATGCCTATAAGCTGATGATAGAGATGTCTTTGTGTTACGTTATCTTACTACAATATTGTGCATACATTTTTAATTGCATTTGTGAGTTCTTTATTTTTTCAGCAGCAGCTTTTTGCCCTAAACCAATAATGTTTAGCTGTGTTAAGCCATCCTTCATTTCTATAATGTTTTTATTCAAGGACACTCAATGTGGCTTGACTTACAGACCCTGCACCGATAATATAGATGCCTTCGAACCACAAAACAAAGCAGTATTGTCTAGTTCCTCAGAAGCTCTATGAACACCAATTCTACGACTCTGATTGCATTGCGTAGACTTGGAAAAAGGGACTGAGGCATTGTCTAGATTTTTTTCTAGTTGCACAATCGTTATCACGAAACCCTGGGACCTGTGTCACCCAGTTGAGTGAGGGTGAAGGACAACTGCACAAAATAGTCCTTTACAATACACTACGTTTTGTAGAGCTTTCTGATTTCATCAAACAAGAAGCAACATGCGCAAACAGATAGCACAGACAGGCCTGAGATGGAAATACGGATGACCTTGTTCATATTTTGTGTTTTTTTGGGATAAGAATGTTGTTTTTGTTACTGGGATTCTTTATCTGGTCATGTAACCCTTGTCACAAGACCTTCGTAGGTTGATCGCTTCCACCGCATGAGGCAATCAGGAAAGTTTTGAGATGCACAGGAAACCTCTGGAAAAAGTTTATCCAGTGGTAATCTCAAGGATGAGGTTTATTATTTAAATTCCCTAATCCAGCGGTTCTTTAAGTTTTGACACCTGTGGACCCCCACAAAATCACTAGTTAATTCCAAGGACTCTGATTTAAGCATTTTCTGCTACTTGAACCTCAAAACAATACCAAAAAGTACAGAAACAAGTATACATCAAGCCAATACACAAAGTATGAAATATGTTCTAAATTCACAAATAAAAATATTCAAAAATCAATGTTTTTATTTTACTGGGAAAATTTGAGCTTTTAAACATTTTCTTTTATTTCTAACAGACGAAACAACATGCTAGACTATAGCATATCATTTTGTCTTTTTTGTTCCAAATGCTAGCTCTAGTTTCGTTGTCACATATCAGTGCTTCAGTCGAGGTCACCTGTTGTCCGTACTAAATTCTGTTCGCTGTACTTGTGCTGCTTCCATGATACAGTACAAAAATAGGTGGAATTCATTACCATTAAGGTTGGCCTTTCTTCATATTGCTAACGTGCTTTCCATTGTTTACAGTACTTTTTACAAATTCTCGATACCATTGAGACAACTTGTTTCTTTGACAGAGGAGCCTATGGGCCCATCCTTTTGATTCCTTCCACTGACACAATTGCGGTGGAAATAAACTGGACATTTAATGGCATTTTTACCACACATATTGTATAGCTCATGTCACCCATAGTAAGTGTGCAATTCTTTTTTTAACTTCACCTATAGGTGGCTCCTCCCGTCCTGATGAAGACCCCTGTTTAAGGACCAAATGTTTCCTCTATAATTTCGAGGTCGAAACATCGACTGTTCACAATTGTGTACCTGTACTGTTTTTGTACCCACAGTTAGATAACAGTGATTGATTGACTGTATCTTTAGAAACTGTGTATCGTGACTAAACTTTGATCACTGAAATGGCCAGACAGGTCTTTGTATATAGGTTGTAAATATTGTACATTCCTCTTATCTTTCCTTCTGGTTCCTTCACATGAGCACAATTCCTAGCACACTATTATCACTTTGTTTGGAGCACCTCTTATGCAAACTGTATTGATTACTCGCAATGCTGATAAAATACTCTTTTGAATTTGAAATCCCAATGATTAATGTGGTTAGTCTGGGTGACATGACTAGAATGAATAAGGTTTTCCCACTGTGACCACCTATTTCTGCACTGCAACTGACCCAGGTCCGGTGGATTGTTGGGTTTTCCCTGTTATTGTGTAACGCTTCCATGAAACAGGCAAGGATAGTCACTTAGTTCACTGTCTATTTCAAACGCACGCTTCTGCAGGGCATCACCTCTTTTAAAGTCGAGCCTACCAGACAGAAAACAACATATTGTTAGCTTGCCAAGAATTACAGTGGACTTAAAGCTCACCCATTGCTTACCATTGGCTGACTTTATTGTCACTCTCATCTACTTGTTTCATATTCGATGGTTTGCTTTGTCCATCTTGTGTTTGTCCCTCCCACGGAGCATATCCTCTTTAATTGTGTCCTTCCACTGCTCACTTTTAGGGAGCTACTTTGTTCTTTTTATTTAAATACTCCATGAGAGAGCATGTGTTTTTTCATTTGTTTCCCTCCTGTGCTTCTCCCCATCCCTGTGCTCCATGTGGTTCTCTCTCAACAGTGTGCTTCTCCCCCTCTTCCAGTGTTGCTTTCTCACCTATGTGCTTCTCTCCTTCCAGCTGTGCTCTGTTTTGATGTCTCTCACGTTTGTACCTTTCTCCATCTCCGGTGTTGCTCTCTCTCATGTTCTGGTTCTGTCCTCCCCTTCCCACTTCTCATTGCTTCCCACACCACCCACTCCTCCATTGGGCCCACCTCCACAGTTCTATATTTTTTAATGTTAACTTTAAAAAAAAACTTTTTTAGCCTGTCCTTCCACACCCTAAATAAAAGTGCTTTTGTATTACTTTCTTTTGATATTTTCTTTATTTACCGATCCATTTCAGATTGCTAAATTAAAAAAATGGCGCCCACGTCAAACACATATTTTATTTACTTATTTTTTTATTTAATGCTTTTTTATATAGCGCAGACTTTACCCGAAGGTGTCAAAGCCCTTCACAATAGGAGCAGTAATGATACATGAGGAAAAAATTACAAGTGAGCATGTTACAAAAGCAAACGTTACGTTACATGAGGCAATAGTGACAGTTGTGCAAGTATAAAGAGCAAACAAAATACAAGAGGTAGCAAACGATACGTTACAAAAGGAAAAACGTGACATGTGTGCATGTTACAAAAGCGTACAAAGTACAAGTAGAGGTAAAATACTGCAATAAATGGCAGACATTCAAAACACTAAAACAAACGTTACTTTACATGAGGCAATGGTGGCAATTGTGCATGTATCAAAAGCAAACACAAATACAAGAGGTAGTAAACGATACGTTACATGCGAGCACAACTACAAAACGCCTTTCTTTTTACTTTTCTCCATGCTGTACAGCATACACAAAAGGCATTGCCAATGGCGAAACCTCTTGGCTTTTCCAGTGCTTGTTTGTCAAAAGGCTGCTTCCAGGTGCTGACGAACGCCCTGAGAGCAGCCAGAGTTAGCTACCGAGTATTACAAGTCAGAGGGAAGAGAGATCTGTTTAATCACGTTTAGACGTGTCAGCGGTGGGATCCCGCTCGTCAGAAATTGTCAGCAGAGCAAGGGCTGCCTTATTTACAGTGAAGAGCCTCAGAGCCGGGGAGAAGGAGGGGGTTTGTGCAACATCGGAGCTGTAACTTCCCAGCATGATAACACCAAACACTCGCATTAATAAAAAACGCATTAGGTTATGATGGAGGGGAGGGCGAGGGGAAATGTAGCAGACCCACAAGTGAAAGCTGTAATGGTATGTCCAAGTGAATAAAAACAGCTGGGGGCCTGGATGCCTCATAAAATGTTATTGCTAAATATGCACAGATGATGAGCACAGCTGCAAACCATCAGGCGTGTTTATCGTGATCTCCGAGAGAGCAATGGGCGTGTTCCCCTTTAACACAACTTGTGCAAGTTTCACCCAAGGCTAGCGGCTCGAGGCAGGGAGATCTGGCAGCACACTGTTACCGATGGGCTCTTACAATGAGGACATAGCGGCTCTTCCTATATTCCGACATGTATCTTATGCAGCTCAGTAGTGTGGAAAGTCCTGTCTACTATGCTTCTTTCCAAGGCACAGCGCCATTTTGGAATTCACCACCACCGCCCAAAGCATTCAGAGAAGATAAGAATGAACTTCACTACAGCAATTAAAGCGCCTCTATGACTCATCAGTTAGTAAGCGCTATATAAATACAATTACAATACAATACAAGTCTGAATGGTAGTACACCCAAAACAAGACACAGTTACACTGTTGCAGCACAATAGTGCATTTTTATGGCTATACATTTGCACAGACCAAGGTGCTTTGAAGGCGGTGGCCAGGGTCACCAACTTAAGTGGAGCCCAAAATTTGAGTAAAAAAAATAGAATAAAAAAAATGAAAACGAAAAATAAACTTGGGGTGCGAATAGCCTGAGGTGCCAACTGCTGGAGTTAGACTATGGGACCCCCTACAAAGATATGGCTACTCTTTTGAAATAGAATGGTGGGCTGTGAATTAGTGGTTAAGCTACTGGGGGCATAGTTAGCGCAGCTAAATTATATTTCTTGCTTCACCACTAACAAGATATTGGGTGATGTTGGGCAAAGTGCCAGGCCACCCTAGCTCCACTTCATACACGCAATGAGCACCTTTGGTGCACACGATGTTGAAATTCCAGATGTGAACCTCAAAGCCCAATCACAGAACAAGATTTTCCTAATATTTTGTGATTTGTTTTATATCAGAAATTTAGGGTGAGCGGTGGAAACATTGGCGTTCTCTTGGAAATGGCAAGGAGAGCCCATTCTGAAGGGAAAAATACCCACAAAGTAATTGCTTATGGGGCTAATGTTAGTTTCGGACCGAATCACGATTGCACACATGTTGCACATACCATGTGGCTTGGGGAGAAACAATACCCCAAGCATTGCAAACAGGGGCAAACATGGGATCCCCTGGGTGGAGCGGGAGAAGAGATTCTAAGCATGGCAACATGCTCCCCAGGTGGAGAAAAATAAAGTAAAGGCGCATTGACACTTTTAATGTAACAGTACACCAGCTGCTCTCCACCAGAAAATGCACGATTTCCGGTCTAAGAGAACACATAGAAATCCATGGTTTTCATTGGTTTGCACGCACTTGCTCTTGGATTTAGATAGTCCAACGAAAAGATTAAGTGTATGAAATCCCTTTGTCATGTATCCACCGAGTAGCAGAAGTGCCTAGAAGCTGGCTGAACATATTCTAGAGATGTATGTGAAAATGAGCCACAGCTGATTGCCCACAATACGCTGCTGTTCAACATGGCGCAAATAGCAGGTCTGGTATTACCATCACGCATAGCCTTTTTTTACGAACATTCACCGCAAGTTGCCGCAGGAGACATTCGCAGAAAGGGGCGGTATGGGGTATTCCATTCACATCGCTTTGACATTTCGGGAAATGTTTGTAAAGCTCCAACGAGGCCCAATTACCTGAAATATGTATGTCCGGGGCAGCACTCCCCAGAAGTTCAGAATGAGCGAGCATCGGATTCTTACAGTTCATTCATTTGAGCCAAATCTAAAATCGCATTGCATTCTATTACAAGGGCACAATTTCTGCACAAGTGAACAAAAACAGTGCTCTGTTCTGCTAGCATGGGTATTAAATGCGAATGATGATCTCAAAACATATGCAAACGTCATCAAACGAAGCAATTATTCTAGAAAGCCCATTGGTGGGGATTGTTCGGGAGGTAGTACTGGAGAAAGAGACCCTTATTTACGTATAGAAAATGTCAGCAGCAGGTTTGTGTAAATCATTTCTCCTCCTAATTCCCCGAGCACATCCAGGGCTTTAGTGCTGGTGGCACCCTGTGCGACAATGTTTGTTGGAGCCCCCCCCCATGACCAACTCCACCACGGATTCACTCACTAGCACCCTTTAACAGTGACCAAGTCTTCATAACCACACTCTCTCAGATGCATTGAATTAGTTATATAGCGCTACTCATACCAGTGTAGGGTGTCCGAGCACTTTGCATCACACACACATTACACAGAGACAATCAATCAGACGTGTGTAAATCAGTGTATAGGAAATGTTACATAAGCCAAAGGACTAAAAGTGTAGGAGTCACGTGCCATCCATACTGGTAGGCAGTATAGTTTAAGAGTGCTTGGTGTGGATAACCACAAACTCAGATTTGAAAAAGAAACGGCACAGTTGGAAGTTTTCTTTAATAATAAGAATTGATTTCTAGCCAAATTAACCCTTTTTGCAACATTAATCAATGTTCTAATAATGTATACTTTGCAGTGTGTATGCAGTCCTAGGATGAAAGTTAATAGCTCACTATTCTATATTAGGACTTTAAGTTATAAATTGCAAGTAACCTGCTGATCTGTTTACATCATACCTACTCTGTAATCTACTTGGTACACGTTCTTTGCAGCAGGCATATTAACCCTCTGCACTAACTTCACCTAAGTCAAAACCTCAACTATACAAAATGCTGATCTCTCTCTAGGAAGACAATTAATCACACGAGTTATCTTGACATTTATGTGAGGCCTTGTAATTGCCGGGGAAAGAAACGCTGCAGCAGGTGCTTAAAAAGCATAATAAACTTTCAACACGGCACCCCAGGAATCCAGCACCCGGTGCGGTGGCACCGGTCGCACCGCCCTAAAGCCGGCACTGAGCACATCAGTGCTATTGTACCCTTTGTTTTTGAATCGTTTAGCTCGTTCCTAAGTTCAACCTTGATTGAATTCCATCCCCTGTAAGCTTTCCTGCCAGTTGCTTGCTGTTTCCTTTTTCTCATAAACATCCACCCCTATTTAGTCTTGTTTAGAGATTCCCAGAGAGGCAGGTGGCCTGTCCAAAATGTCAATAAATTGCAGTTAATGTGAGGTCACTTTACTAATTACCTCGAAAACAATCCTGATTCCAAACTGGCGTGGTGGCTCAGCAAACAAAAACTTTGGCCTGTTAAACCCTTGCCCCTGGGGATACCAATTAAAATAGTACCATCGAACAAGGCAAGATGGCAACATAACACGAGAAGAGATCTTGGATCAGTAGGCAAGAGGATGTTGATATGTGACAGGAAGGAAATATGTGTGGTTTGGTATTTTTTATCACTTTAACCTGCTTACCCAGTTTCTGTGAAAACGCCAAGATGATTTATAAAACTGGGTTCAGTTTTAGATTTTTGCAACTTTTGTTTTGGCACGCAGTCTTTTACAATGTGCCAAATATTGTTTGTCGACGTGGGACTTCTAGTTGTGAGTATATCTTTATACAACATTGGGAGGTATTTTCCAAAATCCAATATCTGATGCGTAGCTATATCGATAATAGTAATCGATCTCTGAGCGATTTGCACCATACTGGGGGATGACCTGAGATGACTCCCCGTTTTCTTTTCACCATGGACCATGCGGGTATGTAGTGACAGCAAAGAGGCATGTCAAGGACAGTACAAAGCTCCCTGCATACATGAATGAATAAATAAATACAAATAATATATAAATAAATCCGTATCAACAGGCTGCCCGTACCCATTTTGTACTGTCTGGCTTTGTCTCAGTTCTTGAAGTTGTAGGGTCTTCCTAGTAGTGTCCGAGGTGAGACTGCTTGTGGTCCTATCGACCCTGATGCCTGGCACCTCAGAAATAAAGTTATCCCTGCTAAATCTACCTGACACTCCAGACTAGCTCAGGCGATCAGTCATAACATTGTTCAGTTATAAGTGTAAGCCACCTTTCCCCCTTCCTTCTCCGTAGGCATATAAATGCAGATGCATACCATGTCACACCCTGTCACACCCAGCCCTTCCTGTGTTGTGGCTGTCTAGAGGGAATGCACAAAGTGTAGCTGTCACCCAGCCTTGATGTGTATCGGAGTCAGAATGCAGGCACAAAGAGCAAAGTTAGGAGGAGAAAAAAGTCCACTTTTTAAAAGTCTCAAATACCAACATAATTGCCAATATTGATGACTGCTAGATAAATCTTTACCCAATCACACGGGACACTCATAGTGACTGTTCACTATTAGTGGCATGTGTGATTGGGTAAATTGTTTTGATCTAGCAATCATCAGTATTGGCAATTGTGTTGGTATTTGAGTATTTAGACTTGCCTAGCCTTGCTGATTAAGGGCCAGAACCCTTTAGTGTTTCTAAAAGTGCCATTTCTGAAATGGTCATCTTAAATCCAAATTTACCATTAAAGAGGATTTTTCAACAACATTCTAAAGATATTAAATATGAAGTAGCTACTCCTTTCCAATCAGGAATTACAACTTAAAAGATGTTTTAAGGAATGCTCAATACTACCCTATTGAAGGAGTAGGCCTCATAGCAGTGAAAAACTAATTTAGCTGTTTGTCTCTACCAGGACATGTAAAACTTAAAAATACATGTCCTGCTATTATTTACATAACACCCTGCCCTTAGGGCCTACCATAGGTGTCACTTATGTGTAATAAAAGGGGAATTTAAGGCTTGGCAAGTGGTTTTAAAAGCCATGTTGAAGTGGCGATAAACAGCACACACAGGCCGATGCAATAGCAGCCCTGAGACAGGTTTGAAAGGCTACTTGAATGGGTGGCACAAACAGTGCTGCAGGCCCACTAGTAGCATTTAGATGACGTGCCCTGGGTAAATGGTATACCACTTTGCAAGGGACTTACAGGTAAACTAAATATGCCAATAAGGTATAATCCAATGTCAACATGTTTAGGGGAAACGCATATGCACTTTAGCAGAAGTCAACAGGGGTAAAGTGCTCAGAGTCCCAAGGCCAACAAAAGAATACAGCAGAAAGTGGAGGGAAGCAGGCAAAAAGTTGGGGGAAGACCACCCTAAGGATGACAGGTGCAACACTAAGGATAATTAGTTAATTTAATTTAATATATCTTCAATTAAGAAAGGTCTAGTATTAGGTTTAAGATAATGAAATGTGTTCATGTTAATCTGATTTCATTAATTAATGATTAGTGTTAGCATTAGGGCTCAGTAAGGGAAAATATTTTGGGTAGTATTAGTGTTTGAGTAAGAATTTTTTTTTTTTTTTTTTTAAAACCTTTATTGACAGTTCTATCAAGAACAAGTATGGGCCTACAACCCCCCGGGGCCGGCCGCTAAGTAATCAGAGCAAAAACAGGCAAGTGTAAACACAGGCAGCACTTCGGGGAGCAGAATCGTAATGCTACTACTGTGAACAAAGTAGGTAGGGCACCAGGAGAAAAAGGTTTTCATTTTATAATGAAACAAGGCAGAAGGATCAGGTGCCAAACAATTTTCAAACAGCAATTACAAATATGCAGAGTAATAAACGTAAGCGATTTACAGCAATCCATTAGGTCAATGGCGCAAACACAAGAACATCAGGATGGGGAAAAATATCATAAGCAGTTGCGCCTGCAGTCCTACGCCAGAACTCCCGGAGAACGCCCCGGAAATTGCGGTACACACGGAGCGGCAACGAGTCATAGCAAAGGAGGTGTATCACGCTGATCCCAGAAAAGAAAAACAAAAAAAATCAGAGAAGAAAAAGGAGGCCATGGAAAAAGAGATAAAAGACTAAAGAATCCCCTCCCCCAACCCCCCACCCTGCACCTCTGCAGATGAGTACGGCCCCCCCCCAGCAGTGTGCCTGTCGCCCTGGAACCAGACCCGAAATATAGGAGAATAGGGAAAAAGAAGTAGGAAAAGAACCCCACCAGACGGGGGGGGTAGAGAAAGTATTAATAAACTGGAGGAGGGCCTTCAAAACATACCCCCGTCTTCTCCCTCCCGCACGGTAAGTTTCCCCCAAAGTGAACAATAAACGGCACAAAATCTATCTTCTCAAAGAAAAATGGGGAGCATTATGCACCTATTATGCTGTTAGCTATGCCAGGAGAGCACGCAACCCCTGAGCCCGCCCGTCCACTAGATGACCACCCCTGAAGGATCAGCCTCATCCCTGACCACTCTTTGGGAGTCTGCCCATGCCTACCCCTCGACCCAGCACCATATCCGATGTTCCAAGGTAGAGGATTGTCCAAAAACGTCCGAGAAGCGACGCACACAGGTGGGGTGGAAGTCTCTGAGCATCAACACAGTCCGCAGCGTGGAGAAACAGGCTTCCCAGTGCTGCACAAGGATATGCACTGCACTCCAGGTCCAGGAAGGCAGAAGCAGCCAAAGCAGACAATAGTTGCTGGAGTTGTCTCTGGGTCGCAGGAGGGAACGTACGGGACGAGGCTACCACATCCCACTCAGGTCTAGTGCCTCCGGGGCAGATCAGGTCCTCAGCTGGACGAACACACTGTAGCATACTGGCCGGAGTGTCCAGCTGTGCACTAACCTCAGGGGTGGCCGCCAAAGTGTCCTCCTGTGCGCAGTGTGGGTAGTCCCTGTGTACGTGCGGACAGGCGGGCCGCCACTGCCCCAACGCCGACGCCACACCGTCGAGCTTACTCCCCAAGACCCCGACACCATGAATCAAGGAGGAGTGAAGAGCACCAAGGGCCTCGAGGAGGTCGCCGTACCCCAGCACAGCTCTCTGCGATCGCGCCGCCACACTCCCGAAAGTCGCACTCTCACAATCCCGCTGCGGCCCAGCGGACAGGATGGTAGGCTTCATTGCAACAAGATGGCCGCCAAGTATGCCCGACCCTCACCGGGGCCGGGACCCTGGGACAAGCGTCTCGATGTCCACGTCGCCGGTGACCGGGTTCCGGGGGCAGGCGAAAAGTTAACCGTTGCGTGGTCACGGGCAACAGTCGTCCCCACTACGGACCAGCTCCCGTAAAAATTCGGGGGCGGCCCGCAATGATCAGGGCAGGATACGGGCGGCGGCCGGGCAGCTCACCATCAAAGGCAGGGGCAGCCACCGGAGGGTCTGAGAATTGCACCCCCGGGCATGCACTCGGTCCGCTACGCATGACAGTATTTATTTATTTATTTATTTATTTAATGCCATTTATAGAGCGCGTACAATTACCCTTAGGCGTCTCGGCGCTGAAATTGCATAGAGGTTTCGCCCTGGAAGAGAAATGCGGAGATGGAAATCACTGATTGAACAGCCAAGTCTTCAGGTTTTTTCTGAACTGAAGGAGAGTGGAACTAGTTCTTATGTGGATAGGCAGAGTGTTCCAGAGTTTAGGGGCCGCAGTTGAAAAGCGGCGATCGCCCCAGGAGGTTGTTCGACTGCGTTATATCACCAGTTGCTTAAGAGAGGTGGATCTGAGCATTCTCGGGGGGTTGTAGAGGATCAGTTGCCCTCTAAGGAATCTGGGTCCTAGTTCCTGGAGCGATTTAAAGACAATACACAGCGCTTTAAATTTGACCCGGTTGTGAATGGACAACCAGTGGTATTGTTTAAGCGTGTCCGAGATGGGAGCAAATCTGGGTTTTTTTGAGAGCACTCGGGCGGCGGCATTCTGCACTGTCTGTAGTTTTTTTATGACTCTGTTCTGGGCATTGAGCAGCAGACCGTTACAGTAATCCAAAGATGACAACACTAGTGAGGAAACCAGTGTTTTTGCTGCTGATTCTGGCAAGTAAGGAGTGATTTTTCCTACCATTCTCAACTTAAAGTGAGCATTGGCAGCCACCTTATTCGCATGGGCCATAAAGTTGAGCTGGTTGTCAAAAGTGACACCCAAGTTTCTAACCTTGGCCGTAGGGCAGGGAGGAGTGCCCATGGCCGCTGGCCACCAAGTTGCCGACCAGGCTGGGGAGAGATTGCCGAAGATAACCACCTCCGTTTTCTCGGAATTGAGTTTCAGGCAATTTCTTGCCATCCACTCGCCTATGGCAATCATCCCATCTTGAAATCTCTCCGCCATTTCCTGTCCGTCTCCCTTTATGGCCAGAACCAACTGAGTGTCGTCTGCGTATGAGGTCAGGCCCATCCCGTGTGCTTTGATGACACTAGCAAGGTCCGACACATATATATTAAATAGTGTCGGGCTCAGGGATGAGTCTTGTGGGACCCCACACGGTAACGACAGGTCGGCCGACTGGAAGGAACCCATTGTAACCGCCTGAGTTCTGTTGGTCAGGAACGAGGCCAGAAGGTCTCTGGCGGTGGACTGAATGCCCATCCTCTCGACACGGTCGACCAAGATCTTGTGGTCAACCGTGTCGAAAGCAGCCGACAAGTCAAGGAGGACTAATACAGCAGTACCTCCTTGGTCACGAATGATTCTTATGTCGTCAGCTGCTTTGATGAGGGCGGTTTCCGTGCCGTGGTATTTGCGGAAGCCGAACTGGGTATCATCCAGCAGGTGGTTGTTCTCGATATAGGCTGATAACTGCTGGTTCATAGCCTTTTCTATGACCTTTGCTAGAAAAGGGAGACTAGCAATGGGACGGTAGTTCTTAAGTTCACTTTTATCTAGCCCAGGTTTTTTTAGCAGAGGTTTAATGAGTGTGTTTTTCAGGGAGTCGGGGTAGGTACCGGATGCTAGAATAATGTTACAGAGGGAGGTTATGGTACTGTGGCTAATACAGCAGAGGGGCAAGGATCCAAGGCTGATCCTGCTTTAATCGTGTTAAAAATGCTCATAACTTGATCAATGGTGAGGGCATTAAAAGAGGTCATGGTAGTACTAGTTGGATTAATCAAAGAGGTGATCAAAGAGGTGGAAGCACTACTATGAGCCTGATCCAGATTAAATGCTTGATAAATGTCATTGACTTTAGTGAAGAAAAAGTCTGACAAGGCATCACATAATGTTTGTGAAGGGGGTGGATTGAGATCTGGAGCATTTCCCGCAAGGGTTTTTGCAACATTATAAAGCTGTTTGCTAGAGTTTTTAGCAGCTTCTATATGGCGAGTGTAATAATCCTTTTTGGCAGTTATAATCATTAATTTATAAGTAGCAAGGGCCTTCTTATAAATGTCCTTGCTTTCAGTGTCATAACTTCTACGCCATTGTCGTTCCTTGTTCCTGGTGAGTTGTTTTTGGTCTTTTAATTCTTTCGTGTACCACTGAGCTTTAGGCGTGTTTCTGTTTTTAGAAATTGATTTGGTAGGTGCCAACTGAGTAGAAGCTTCACCCAGCCATTTTTGGAATTGATTGGTAGCGGTCGCTGGATCGGTGGATAGTTCCGGGGTTGACGCATTGAGAAGCGACATTAAATCGCTAGGGTCAATATCCTTCCAAACTCTAAATGTGCCTTCTGTTGCAGGGTTCACTGTTTTCCTATGCGGGCCTTTGATGGTTAGTTCGCTAAAAATGACAGAATGATCTGTCCAGGTCATAGGGAGAACAGAGGTGACGGACAGTCCTTCCACATTTGTGAAAATTCCATCCAGCGTGTGGCCTGCCTGGTGGGTGGGGGTAGTCACCAGCTGTTTAAGGCCCATCAAGTCAAGATCAGATATGAGGGTTGTGGTGTCCCTGTCACTGAGAAGCTCTAGGTGAAAATTAAAATCACCTAGTAATGTGGTGGATACTTCTGTTGCTATAGATTCAGTGATATTGGTAAGATTTGCGAGAAACGCAGATCTGGTGCCAGGGGGTCTGTTTACCAAAGTTCCCTTAAAATTGAACGTGGGGGCCATTTTGATATCAAAATGCATGGCTTCGCATGCTTTAATGGGTATAGGTACACAACGGGTTTGGTATTGGTCTCTTACAATAATGGCTATTCCACCACCTTTTCCCTTGGACCTGTCGTGCCGATAGGCACTGTAGCCTGGAGGAACTGCCGTAACATAGTCAGGCGCAGAAGCTTCGTCAGACCATGTTTCTGTAATATAAAGTACATCTAAATTAAAATCGCTAATCAGATCGGCTATGTCCTGGCAGTGCTTGCTCAGTGATCGCGCATTAACAAGAGCCATGGAAATATGTGTGTCTACCTCCGTAGCTCGACTTTTGCTATGCGGCGTGGGGGTAACGAGCAAGGGCGAAGAATTGCAGTGTGGGGACCGTGCATGAGATGCCGATAATGTGGGCATGACATCAAACTTGGTGCATAGTGGAGCGTATGAGGGGCACAGCTCCCTGAGCTCGCTGCGAGAGTAAGAAATGCGAGAAACAGGGGTCGTGGCCCTGGGCCCGGTCCCGGCGCGGACGGGCGCAGACGGGCCCGCCTTTGGCGCGCCTTCGGCGCGCCGCCGGCGCGGACGGGCGATGGTTTTGCTTATGTACATAATTTGGGCGGGGCGTGAGGAGGGTGGGAGGGGCGCCGAGATCTCGGCCAGCCTTCCCAAAGCAAGATGGCGGCCAAGTTCGATTCCCAGCTTCCCTGCGCCTGCCTACAGCGGCGCTAAGTGAGGGCAGTTCGATACTAGGCAAGGTGATCTGGTCTCAAAGAGACAATTTCATAAAAACGAAGCAGTTTAAAATATTCACAGTCCTTAAAAACAATAATTTGTCCCAATCGTTTTTGCCATACAAATATACATGCGAGGTGCAAGGGAGCACAATGAAACCTCCGGCTTCCGCCTCAGAGGGAAACTAGTAGCAATTGCCTGCGTTTCTGCTAGAACGAGGTTTAAATACACTGGGAGGGCGGGAGGGGCGCCGAGCTCTCGGCCAGCCTTCCCAAAGCAAGATGGCGGCCAAGTTCGATTCCCAGCTTCCCTGCGCCTGCCTACAGCGGCGCTAAGTGAGGGCAGTTCGATACTAGGCAAGGTGATCTGGTCTCAAAGAGACAATTTCATAAAAACGAAGCAGTTTAAAATATTCACAGTCCTTAAAAACAATCATTTGTCCCAATCGTTTTTGCCATACAAATATACATGCGAGGTGCAAGGGAGCACAATGAAACCTCCGGCTTCCGCCTCAGAGGGAAACTAGTAGAGACGACCACGACGAAATGTAGGCCGAGTTTGGCACCGCTCCGGTGGACCGACTCCACCCAGTCACAACAGGCCGCTGTTGTTGAACTGCCACCCGGCCACGGCGTCCACTCGAGGTCCCGGCTCCAGGGCCGCACAGGCCGCAAAGTTCAAATGCACATTTCTCCGGCGATACCGCAGCCAGAAACCTCGGAGTCACACAGTCGGGTGCCTCTCTCCTTCAGAAACACGACCGCGTAGCACAGGTTAAGGATCTCGTGCAGGATATCCGTGCGGGATGCGGAGGTTCACGGAGCCGGGAGTCTACGCTGCCGTCCCGGTCGCCATCTTGGCTCCTCCTCCGTTTGAGTAAGAATAAATAACTATTTTAACTTAAATAATGTATTTGCATTGAATTAAGGGTTATTATAGGAAGTATAGATTTAGATAAGGACAATACATTAATGTAATTAAATGCAATTATAAAGCATTAAAATATTTAAAGGTTGAGTTAGTATGAGGTTTAGATTATAGACAATTATTTATTAAAATTCATATAAAATAAATGCCTTTGGCTCCCAGGTTATGGTTAGTGTAAGAAAGTGGATTATTATTTGGGGTGGGTGACTGTGGGTGATTGACCACCTCAAGAAATTATAACACTTCTTGAAATCAACCTGAGCTATGGCACAGAGGACACAGGGTTAACTTACGTCAATATGTAAAGTACTTATGCAGTACCAAAACAGTAAAAAAGCCAAACACCAGGCAATTCAATCTCCAAATCGAATTTGAACAATAGAGTAAAATGTGATTAACAAAATGAAACAAACATTCCAAAAATCCAATAAGAGGAACCAGAGTTATGAGTTTTTAAAGTCTCAAGTGAAAATAGCCCCAAAAAGCACAAAGCACTAATGGTAGTCAATGGTTACAGCAGACCAGACCTATGCATGATTTGAGTCTGACCACAATGGAGCGCGGTTCAAATACACCAAGTGAATCAGTTTTAGTGAAAGTCTCGAAGTTGAAAATTCTATTGCCAGGACATTTCTAAAATTGTGGTGGCCGCCGTCCAACCGAATTCCAAATACCTGAAGCAGGTCACTCCCCCTGAGGATCTGGAGCTTTTGAGATTTCTTGCTGAAAATCTTCTATGTCCCAACTCAGAATGCGGCTTTGTCTTTTTTTTTTGTAGGTACAGAGATCTCCTTGCAGGATGCAAATGAAACTCAATCTGATGCTGTGAAACTGCCGGTCAGATACTTTTCCTGATAGGTTCTACGGAAGCACTGGAGGAAAAGTTTAAAAAAGTTTCCAAACCTTTTCTGGTGCCTCAACAATCGCGAGGACCCTTCAAAGTCCCCAGAATCTCAGGGGAAAGCGTTGAGAGGCTCTCACATTTAGAGATGCCAGTGATAGTACTTCTTCACCTCATTTCCTGCATTTCTCTTGCAAGACCATGTACGTCTCGGACTGGAGTTTTCTGTACGAGGGTTCAGATTTGGTTACTCAGTCTAATAATTTTTATCTATCCTTTTCCTAGACTACCAGGAGTGCATGAGCTTTCACCTGATGTGTCTTACCTGCTTGAGACACTTTAACCACACCATTATGATGCCACCTGTTTTTTTCTCTCTCTATCGCTTATCCCATTTTTCTTAATAAAGAATGCGGGCTTCAGAGTCTAATTGTAAACTTGTGCTTACATGCCTCTCTTGGTGTGGAGGCTTGGGGATTAGCATCAAGATCCTAAACCTCGTTTCTATGAATATCATATCCCCATATTGTTGTTATTCTGACATCCATTATGGGCAAGATTGCCTTATGGGTTTGAGTGAAGTCAAGAATGTTCTTAGATATCGTAGGTAAGACTCATACACAATAATGACTGGAGCTCTGCATACTTTTGGCTTGGGTCTTAAGAAGAGGAGTTACACCACATTCATATTTTTCAGGCTTTTTCAAGGTAGATGTTCATTTGAAGTTGAATATCTAATCTGGACAAAAATATGTTGCTTTGGTTTGTCAAGGTCCACTGGCTTACAGATCTTATAACCGTGTGATTTCAAATATTTTCTACTTAGAAGCCAAGGGAACCTTCTGGCTTCCCTTGCACTTGAGATTGTGGCAAATACCAGCCTTTAAAACACCATCTCTAAAATAAATCTTCTGATTATGATTGATTGAAAGAATGCTCACACCAAATACATGACCTTTAAATGTCTGATTTTCTATATAACCTACTAACGTACTAAAACATATGTTGCAGAAGTATTTATGTGCAACTGGTTAGGCCTAATAATTGTTTAAGAATATATTCTTTGTGAATTCTGCAGTAGAATGTTTAATATTTATCACAATTGTACAATGTCTAGTTAAAAATAATTAATGCTATAACTGCTACTTGATTACCTATACAACAAAATGATATTTATTTTTTAATAATCAACCTTAAAAATAAAAAACATTCTCACAAGATACCTGGCAATTGATTGGGAAGCTATCCCTACGTAATAAGATTGCTCCTTCACTTATTCAATCCAAACTTTTTACCTTAAATCTCCTTTATTGGACTCCTGCTCGTTTACAGAAATTGAAATTATGAGATAGCGATCTTTGTTGGAATTGTAAATTGGCACCTGGCACCCATTAACATATGTTTTTTGAATGTACATTATTGCAATCTTTTTGGGGCCTTTTAAAGAAACACTTATCATTAATCTTTAAAATATCTATAGATATTTATTTACCTATGATTCTACTGGGTCTATTGGCTACAGTTATTCCTTTACCCCATGACAATGCAGATTTGAAGCTTTTAGATCTACTTTTATCCACTGCCGTTAAAATTATATTAACATAATGGAAATCTTTTCATCTTCTATCTCATCATACCTGGTTTGCATGGGTTTCATACCTTCGTGGAGCTCATACTTTTGTTGAGGAAAAACATTACTCCCCTTCCATCTCTAATAATGTTTGGTGGGCTCTGGATAAGTATATGAAATTGTCCTCTCAGGGGATGGTAGCTCAGTATCCTTTTGATCCTATTTCATTTCTTAAGTTATTTTCTTTCATTGGAGCAAATGTCCCCTTCCATCTCTTTGTTTCCTTTCTTCTCTTCTTTCTGTCTTTTTCCTAGTTTTTTCTTTTACTTCCCCCCGGATCCTATGCTAATCGTTCCTATCTACTATGCAATACAACTGGTATGTGTTTTTGTCATGATATATATAGTTGTTTAACTTGACCCATGAGTCTGAGTTTTATATTATTACTTGATGAATGTTATAACATATACTATGTCTCATATATCTATTTCCTTACTCTGTTCAGTAAGGATATGTTTACAACTTTTCTTTTTCTTTTTATCTCAGTCCACTCACTTTTGTAATGAAATCCTCTTTTTATCTTTCAATTTTCTCGATAACTAATTTAATATATATCTAATTCTGTGCTGTTGTATTATTTTGTATTACCAATGTATTTCTTTTTTAAATGCAATAAAGATATTTGAACAAAAAAAAACATTGGGGCACTAATTTAATATATATCTAATTCTGTGCTGTTGTATTATTTTGTATTACCAATGTATTTCTTTTTTAAATGCAATAAAGATATTTGAACAAAAAAAAACATTGGGGCATATTTACAATACCTGGCGCATCCCTGCATATCAGCAGGGATGCGCCAGTTATTGTGTGCCACAGCTCCGCCACCATGGATGCGCCGCATTACAATGCAGCGCACCATGGTGCAAAAACTGTGACGCATCTGTGCCGTAAAGGTGGCGCATTGCTGGAGTTGCGTCGCAAGCGCGACGCAGCTCCAGCAATGCTCTGGGGGGCCCTATCTTATTAATGCTGTGCAATCCTTACGCCTGCTTCAAGCAGGCGCAGGGTTTTGACGCAGCATGGGCCTAAAAGTGACTGAGTGAAATCTTGTAGATTTCACTCAGCCACTTTTAGGAGGCGTTCCTGCGCCGGAAGGCCCCCTCTGCGCAGCAATGCCTACATGTGGCGCAGGGCTTTACAATGTGACGCATCTCCCAGATGCGTCACGTTGTAAGTACCCCGCACCATGCCGCAGGATTTGCGCCGCCGCTGCATCACAAAAGTGACGCAACGGCGGCGTAAATGAGGCACAAGGGGCTTGTAAATCTGCCCCATTGTGTTTCCTTTTCTTTTCACTTCTCAGGAGGATTTGAACTATCATTAGGACCCCCTTTCTCTCACCTAAGCAATTCACCTGCTTTGTCACCCTCTTTTTCCCTTCCAACATATCCTGTTCTGATGCACACACTCCTCCCGTACACCTTCCTTCCTCTTTCTGCCTTTCTCTCTTCCTGACTGACAATTCTCTGACTCACATCAACCTCTCTTGTTTACAACCAAGGTGTCAATGGCACAGTTTCTGCACTGCCATATATGGAGGGGACATGTCGATTGCCTCTGACACAGGACACCACCCAACCCTTCTTGATTTTACTACCATCAAATGAAAACCAAAGACCTATTTCATGTTTTTGGTTAGAGAATACAATCTGAGGCCATATTTATTAACATTACCATGCCTCACTCTGTTCTTAACATCAAGCAGCACACTTATTTACAGGATTGCTATACAAAATAATTCCCCAACTGCATTGTCCGATAGACATTGAGTTACCTACAGCCCAATCCCTCGGTGTGCATCAAAACATTTTTGTGGACTCATGGTATGTCTTTTTACATGGTACCCGCTGGCACCTCTATCCTTTTTGGACCCAGTATGGGCCACACATCAGAGAAAAAGCACCCCACTCGTATGTGAACCCAGGTTCTATTCAGTTATGCCAGATGTCCAAACCCTCGGAACCACCCACCCTCTAGCACCTGCTGGAGAGATAATTTGATCCCTTGGTGCAGACCACAAACCCCATCATCCCAATGTGCCACTGGCATTGGAGCCAAGAGCAAGAATGGAAGGCAGGGAAAGCCCCATTAGCAACGGACCAAACCGCCAGTAAAAGTACACATTTTTAAATGCTTCAAATACCCATAGAACATAAGATAAAAATCATTACCTGCATAGGAACCAAATGAAATAAATACAATTAATATACACTCTGGAAATCTGTAAAAACAGAGATGGGTGGCTGGAGAAGAAAAAATTCCCAACCTGCAGTGGCTTCCAAGTATGGGCTGTGATGGAGGTGCCTGCATGGTGAGGAGTTTTTTGCTTGGCTAAACCTACAAAATGGCAACCTTAAGTTCACCATTGAATTTGACCATGAGAGCATCCATTTTCTAGAGTTGATGGTGTGGAATAATGAAGGCCAGTTAACAATGAGCTTGTACACAAAACCGACGTCAAGAAACACACTTTGAAATACACTAGTTGTCATCCGCGTAATTTACGCGATAATCTCCCTTTTGGAGATCATCTAGTGAGGGCATACAATGAACCAAAACCTACTACATTACAGGATATGTGGGGTCTAATGCCAGTGGTGGGGCATTACCCATGTGGATGTTGTGCGGCTTTTGCTACCACTTCAGTGGTAAAATCATGTACTGTGAATGAGAAGCAATGGGTGTTGAAACATCATTCAAATTGTATGTCAAAAATGTGATTTATTGCATTCAGTGTCCTTGTTTGTTGTTTTACATTGGGAAAACCACACAAGAGGTAAAAAAACGTATAAAGCAACATCAGTCACAAATAAGATGCAAAGTAACATCTGCACCCCTGGTTGAACACTATTTGCATATGGCACATGCTCCAACAGATATGCAATGGTTTGTATTGGAGATTGTGAAGGGTTCTAGACGATGTCGTAACATTGATCGTCTGCTCACATTAAAAGAAAACAGATGGATTTGGTCTGCTAAAACTGTGGAAAGGGGACTTAATTCTTTTGTGGAGTGGTATACACTGGCTACATTATATCGTTAAAGGTTTACTGGCTTTGTGCGAGATATGCCTTTAACGACATACGGATCTGTTAGATGGATTCTTTTGACACTGCTGTTCTAGAATTTATGTCCTTCAATATTGTCCTCATTAAAGGTAGGGTGTTAGCGCTTTGAGCTTTAGGCTTGAGACTAATATGCTGATTGCACACGCAATGGATAGAGCCTCTCAACATTAGAGTTATATCTCCAAGATGGCGGCCATTCTTAGCCATATTACACACACACTTAGTTGAAGTTTCTCGTGTGGTGAACATTGGTGTAAATTGATTGTGAACACAAAAGCCTCTGTCTTTGGGATTTACTCTAGAGACTATTTCTCTCATAATAGGCACTATTACTTAGGAATGCGGGAGCCGCTGCCGCTTGGATTAACTCCATAGATGATCACTCGAGATTCAAATTGTGAGTATTGTTTCTACGTTTACCTAGATGTCGACATAATGTACATACTCCCGATGTAGACATAAAGTAGAATTGACAGGCTGCTCCTGCTTTTCTTGTTTCAGCTACAAATTGGTCATTGTAGATATCGGTAAGTGGGGCAGCTGTTTATATCTGTATAGAGCGTTGACGAGATAGGTGTTTAAACGGTGCCGTAATACAGATTCTGTTAGTTTCTCTACAGGTGTGCTCAAAGAGACCGGATTATTGGATGAAAAGAGTAAGGTTTGATTATGCGGTGATGGTCATTAGTTTATGTATGTCACAGTGGGTGGTGGCAATTGGTTCTCACTTTTATCTGTGCAGTGCTTTTAAGTGATGGGGTTTAAGGTGTAGTCTCGGGCAAGGTGATACATTGGTAGACACTTTTGGTGGATAAGTCGCTGAAGTTTGATTGTGGTGTGAGCAGATGACACGGCTAGAACCCAGGGATATTCATAGTTGTGTTTTATTCTGTATAGGAAGTGTTGAAAACTAAGCAACGCTGTGTCCTGAGGATGGTCTTATGGATCGGACTGACCAACTAAAGACCGAAATGTCGACTGTCTTACACCCGTCTTGTATATGTTTGTCAGATTTGGCATGACATTTTTATGTATATAATTGTCATAACTATGTTAAGGTGTTGAGTGACAAATACCTGCAAATTGTGACTCAGCTATGGTTGCAAGAGGGTGTCGCACTGCTAATGGAAATGTAAAAGAATTTTTAGTAGTGACAGTGTTGCTAGATAGCTGTTTTGATTTAAATTCATTCTACAAATACAATATTTATGAATTTGTCCCTGTGTTGTTATATTTCATTGGTCATTTCTATGACTTATTGAAAAAATGTAATGCTAGGTTGAATAAACCCTCAAGGTACATATGCATATATGATATTGCATGGTGAGGAGGGCAGGAACAAAGAGGCAGAGCCCTTCCTCACTGTAACCTTTAGAGGTGGTGGCTGATGCTATGCCCCTCTCCAACCCAGCTGTCATTAGATTCCCAGCCTGATGCCAGGTACCAGAAGCAAAGTGGCAGGCCAGGTCCATCTTTCACTGACCATACATGCCACTTCTTCCATAAGGTCGGCTGTAGACAAGGAAAATGTCTTAGAACTGTGCAGTGGCTGTGAATAATTTCTTGGTTTCAATTACTGTTTTCAGGCTAGAACATTAATCATCTACATATGCCTTTTTAATCTTAGTTTTTCCTGCTTTTTGTTCTTTATGTAGTCAGTCTTTCTGACTTGTTGCCCCCTTTAGAAATCATGGAGAAAAATACAATCTTCACCAGAAGATCTAAAAAAATACATAACGCACTCCATCAAGACACTATTATAGCATACAATAAACAGCTGTCATAAGTGTAGTATAAAGAAAAAAATGCCAGTTCTTTATTTTGTAGTGAAATTACATACAATATATAGTTTGAAAAGCTCTGCAATAAAACATGGACGCCACTCCAAAACTCACTACTCACTAAGGTCCTTATTTGGACTGTCAGGTAATTTCATTTATGGTGCAACTGAAATGGGATTCAAAGTCGGGCATTCCAAAGTGCAAATTGCACATGTGCTATTTTCCCATCTGCAAATTGTGCACTGTGCACTATTCGACACTTTATGGCAGATATAATCTAACGAGGGTCTTGTAGGCAAATGATATTAAATTGCAATTTGCACAGCCTGAATGGGGGGGGGGGGGGGGGGTGTTAGGCAGCACATATTTGTATTTTGTGCTATTTGTCAAAAATATACTATGACCCATACATTTCTACTTCTCACTAATATATTCTACATACCTAGCCACAGAAATTGATTCACCTTACTGGCTGAGTAATTCATTGATAACAGTTTCTGAGGAATGCCATTCGACCCAGAAGTTCTACAAAATTACCCACCAGATCACTGCATTATAGTCATTGTGCAGGAGCATAGCTATTAGAATTTATAATTGGAAAATAACTACCTTCATCACTCACCCTTTGGTAATTAACTGTTATGTAATTTACACAAACTTTCGAAAAATTAAGTACAAATATGCAAATACAAATCTGGCATCAAGTGCTATATTTTAGTACAAATTAATCCTCTTGCACATTTTGAATGAGGGTTGAATTTCACGCTAAAATATAGTGCAGCATTCTGTCTGTTCGCATTGTTCCAGTGCTCCAGCAATAGGATTTGGTAATTTAGCAAAACTTGCATAAGTGAGAGTCGCAGCTAAGCAACTATAAATACTGAACTGGGAGAACTATTTGACCCAGAGGGAAACCTTCTACATTAACTAGAAGAAGGAAAGAGAATAAGAATGGACAGAGAAGGTTTAAGGAAGCTACAGGAACAAACAGGAAAGCAAGCGGGTGAGAAGCCAAGATATACAAGGATTGATTGATTGATTGATTGATTGATTGATTGATTGATTGATTGATTGAAGGAGAAGGGAGATGAAAGGTAGAAACACACAAAGAAATAAAGCGTATACAAAGAAGGCCATGGACGAGAAACAAAAATTGAGTCAATGTGAAAGTTACGATGTCTAATCAAGGGGTCATGTACTGTTAACAACTCAAAATCAACATGGTCACTTTGATATTTCTGCTAGTAACTTGCCATAGAAGTAACTGAACACTGATATGATTTGTGTCCCAATGAAAGGCATGTGATGTTATCCTACCACTCTTTGAGATTTTAGTAAACTAAAAACGGGCACAAAAATGCATATAAATGTAAATTGAGGAAATTGTATCCAGGCAAATGTCCATGTAATAAAAATGTGAATACTTTTGATGAAGAACTGAGTGATACGTCCATAATGTTTTGGATACACTTACTTTATTATCCATCAGAGAACAGGATTGAAATCCAATAAACATTTCAAGATTACTTACAGATGTAGGTATACAAGGTACCATAAGCCAGCGAGTGAATAAAATGTCA
The DNA here is from genome assembly GCF_964204655.1 of Triturus cristatus. NCBI lineage: Eukaryota > Metazoa > Chordata > Amphibia > Caudata > Salamandridae > Triturus > Triturus cristatus. The sequence continues at coordinate 1,728,177,304 of NC_140589.1, forward strand.
ATCTACATTCACTGCTTAACTTATGCTTTTGATCCTTTGTTTAAATCAGTAATTAGTGATGTCGAAATATAGGAAAAGCAACAAGAAAAAATCCATCCTACATTATTAGATCCACTCTAAATTACAAAGAAAGGCAAATGTTGGTGCACCTACAGAGTGATGATACAATCACGATGAATGAAGTGAGTAAGGGGGTAATATTCTAGAGATTACAACACATAGGAATTGTTTCAATTGAACAATCAGGAGTTTTACTTCAAGTCAGATCATAATTCAGGTGACCAGGATAAGTAACATGATTAATGCACAATTGAAGAACTGGTTGGAACTTTGTTTGTTAAATGATGATGAATGCAGCTATTTCAAAGTCCAAAGATCTAGACATCCCTTTAGCTATAATTTTCATATGAATCAAAAGACGGCACCTTCTCCACCTCAGGGACCAATAACTTATGTAATATTTTGCGTACAACAGAATATGTAGCTGGTGTCTTAGAGCCATATGTAATAACTTGCAGTCCTACATTAGTGATACACAACATATACATATGATGAATGTTTTGACCTGGGAAGACAACATGCTTTTTGTAACCCTAGATGTTGTATCACCATATACCAGCGTTGATCACAAGTGGGGTATGACTATCTGACATATTTATTGAATAAATGTTCTGCTTACTATTAAGCGCACACACAGATGCTGTTGGAGATGCCAAATACCATTTTGAGATATAATGTATTCTTACAAGAACAAATCTGGGACCAGATGTACTAACCTATTTTGCGATCACCAGCACTTTGATTTCAAAAAGTATAGTTTTTTAAAACTAGAAAATAGGTACTTCTTATGAATAACACTTATTTTAAGAGTTGGTAAACCTTTACTAACTTCTAGGAAAGGTTCACAATTTGGAAGGGGTGTGTTGTGGGCATCCCTTTTAAATTACAAATCGTTGCCAAATGTATCAGTCATTTACAAACTGAAATAAAGTTATAAACCACTGAAAGGTTACTGACTCCCAAGTTGGGTTGGAAACCTATTCATAAAAGGGTAGTGGTCACATTGGAACCCCTTCCCCTTTGGGGCCTGGGTAAAAGTTTCAGGTAAGTAGACAGTGGCCCAGGGCACTACTGCCAACTCTGACTGAAACTTTAAAAAAATTACTTATTTTGTAAACCAACCTATTAGTACATAGATAAGTTAGCAAAATAGGTTTCTAGTCACTACAAGACTGGTTACAAATTGCAACCACTATTTATAACTGGAAAAATAGTACATCTAGTCCTATGTACCAACAAACCCAAGGCACTGCTATGGGATGTAGATTTGCCCCCTCTTACTCCAACCTCTTTATGGAGTGATTTGAGATTGATCACAACTGGAGTCCCATGGATAATAAGCAAACTGATAAAATATACTACGGGGGGAGAGAAATAGATCATTTTCATTGATATGGACAGAAACTCTAGTGGAGCTGGAACAACTTTTTGAGATTTTTGATCTAAATTGGTACCAGTGTAACATACAGTTTACACAGAACTGTGATAAAGAGATAATTATGTTTCTTGATGTAGAACCTCAAGTATAACATAACTGGATTGACAGCAGGATGAATAGAAAACAGAAAGCTTCTAATTATACATGTAGGAAATTTGGATACTGGTTGAGGGGCATAACATCCTACTCAAGCAGCAACCATGATTCCTGTCAGGATGAAGTCACACACAAATCCCAAATTAACCTGTGCTTAAACATCTTGTAGCTTGGCACAAGACAGTCAGGCTTAACTTAGAGGCAATATGTAAAGTATTTATGAAGCACACAAACAATAATACAACACAAGAAAAATCACACATCAATTAAAAAAAATAATCAAAATGTAATAAATTACTGGAGACCAAATAACAAAAATTCTATCAGTAGAACAGGGATATGCAATTTTAGAGATGCAAGTAAAAATAGTGTCTAAAAGCACAAAGGGCCAACTCTGTTTACCTGGTTGTGCCATATCGGGACAAAGTCATAAGACAAAGTCATAAGTTCAGTCTGATCGCAATGGAGCGTGGGCTGGATACAGGGACCAAGTCGGGCCAACTGAACAAAGCACCTTAAATCCAGGCTGCTGAGTGTTGCGTGATCCCATGTGGGGTATGCGTCGCACAGCAGTGATTCTGGGGAGCTGCGAAGCGAGGTCCTGCATTGAGGAGGAGTCGCGCAGTGGCTGTTCCAAAGAGCTGTGGGCTCCTACATCGGGGATGTGTCGCGCAGTGGCGCTTCCAAAGCGGGCCAGTCGGCAATTATTTTACAGTGTCTGTTCTGCTTGGACCACAGCAGGGCTGGCAGAGCACTGTCAGGCCCATTTCCAACAGTCCAGGACTGGGGTGGTACCCTTTTGGGGGCAAGACTCACAGCAGACAGAGTCCAGGTGCTGGGTTGAAGGTGTTTGCAGCCTTTTTCATCCCTGAGGCTCTGATGAGGAGTCCAGCCAACTAGGCGTTTGAGCCACTCTGGTGGTCCTGGGTTCAAGATGCAGGTCCATACCTTTTCACTCAGGCAGCAGGGCAGCAGAGTAGGTGAGTATCAGTCCTTCAAGCAGAAAAGTACAGCAGTCCTTCTGAGTCTTCCACAGGTCCAGAGTTGGGTCTGAGGGTCCAATATTTATACTTGGTGCCAGTTTTGAAGTAGGAGAAAGATCTGGAGGTTTCCACCCTCAGAGGTGTTTGAAATGTTCTGCCTCTCTGCCCTGGCCGCAGGTTGTCTGGGGAACAAAAGACTAGTGTCAAACCCTTTGTGAGCACCGTAAGGGAGAACCTTTGTGATGTGCAACTGTGGTAGGTAACAGCTCTGCCCCATATCAAGTCAGAGATGGCCCACTACCTGGACTTCCTTTGTTGTACTGTCTGGGAGCAATGCACAAAAACCAACTGCCAACCACCTAGTCATTTGACCCAGGATGCAGTCTGCAGCCACTGAATTGTTAGAATAGAAAATGCTAACTTTCTAAAAGTGGCATTTTTAGAATTGTGACGTAAAATACAAATTCAACATTAAAGAAGGTTTTGAATAATAATTCGTTAGACACCAAACTCCCTACCTTCTCCCAATTGAAGGTTATCCATTATTAAATGTAATAAGGTAACCCAAGGTTATCCCAGGACATGTAAAACTGAAAAGTACATGTCCAAATTTTTTAATTCGCTGCCCCCTGTGCTGATTGGGGCCTACCCTGAGGTGACATATATATTAAAAAGGAAGATTTAGGCCTGGCAAGAGTTTTTTCTTGCCAGGTCAACATGGTAGTTTAAAATTGAACTCGCAGGTTGCAATGGCAGACTTGAGACATGTTTAACAAGCTACTTGACCGGGTGGCACAATTAGTGCAGCAGACCCACAGATAGTATTTAATTTACAGGCCCTGGACACATGCGGTACCACTTTGCTAAGGACTTATAATTACATTAATTGTGTCAATTGGGTGTAAGCCAAAGTTACTACGTTTCAAGGAAAAGAACACACACTTTAGCACTGGATAGCAGTGGTACAGTGCTCAGAGTCCTAAGGCCAACAAAAATGTGATCAGCAAAATGGAGGAGTAAGTCCAAATGTTTTGGGGGAAGACTATTCTAAGACTTGTATTTCTAACAATACATTATATGGCTGTAGCCTTTGCCCTAAAACGATCCTGGAGGGTGAAATAATAAAAGCACGAAGGAACTGCAGTGAGAAAAATGAATCTGTCAGAAACATAAAAGACATGAAGTCAAGATTTAAAAAGAGGACTTATAATAATGACACAATACATAAAGCTGAGAATAAAGTAATCAAAATTATTAGGGCTTCAATGCTGAATCTAAAAGAAAGGTGGAATTAAAACATGAGCTCACTTGTCTAATTACATGGGATATGGAGGATATCTCTAAGTTTATCAAACACACAAAAGGTGATAGGATGAATGTTTGCAATTTGTCCAACCATTGGCAATCGCTCAGAGTAGTATTCCAACCCGTTGTTCTTTTTCCCACCATGCCACCTCAGCGATATGCAAAGCAGTCTTGACTCTAATCCAATAGCAAAATTCCAGACCAAACTGCCAACCCAGGTCCTTCCTGAACAGAAACACCCGAGTTAAGTTTGACGCTGGCTGCTGCTCGTCATCCGGTGTAGCTTTCCGGTGGTGAAGTGAGCACGGGACTCACGTCTTGGCATGCCCTTGCCACTTAGGGCGGTACATCAAACAAACAAAAGATAAGTTACAAAGGGTGGGGCTTTGTCTAGGCTGAATATTATATAGTAATTTAGATTCCAAAATTACTTCCTGGACCTCAGTGATACTAAAAATACTCAGCTGTCATGGAGTTGATTGTAACTCAAACTGGCTGCATACTATTTTCCTTAAATAGCTAGGCCCTCTTACAAGTGGTGCAAAAGTGGACAACCTGTGCTACACCACACAATGTGGTATTGCAAATGTTGCTGTGTGGCATCACTTGAAATTATCAATGTCTAACAACAGGTTATCCATCATTGCATTGAAGAGGATGCATTTTTGCATGGGGGCCTTTTCTTCGCAAATAAGGGAAACCCTGGCTGGTCGTGGCATATGCAATTGTGTAACCTGAGCTGGGAGAAACTCTCCTCTCAGGGGACAGTCAGTTGCCGAGAACTCAGAGAGGAAGATCATGTGGCACAGCCTGTCCACAGCCAGTACTACTGACCAGAAAATCTGTAATATTAACACAAACACCACACACCCCTGTCTTCCAATACACCCTAGGAGAGTGTCAGGTGATACCACCATCCCCTTGACAGGCACCAGTCCCACAGTACCGCTGTGCTTCCGCACATAATCAGTGGGCTTACAGCAAGACAGCACTAGACAGTCACCTAGAGTCTCATCAAAACAGAGACTCAAAGAGCTGCTGGAGTGCTATGTAAAGATTAACATATGGCTCTATTGAGTAGGGGTAGGGTTGCAGTCTGCCATCAGTAGCTTCTATATAGTGACCTCTGTGTGCTTACAATACTCTCCTCTGCACCCAGGGTATATCTAGGTGCCACTAATGAGAGATATAAGACATATTATGTTCTTTTTGTGATCATTGGCTCCACAAATGTGCGGTTTATGCTCTGTTATTGCTTGTTTTGCTGCAAAAGTACATCGACCTCGCTTCATGTGACTTTAGCACTTTTTTAAATTCGGGATTTTTTTACGAGCAATGCTCCAATGTTAGCACGCCATCCGAATGAGCAGCGTATAAAAAAGGGTCTCAACACTGCATGCATCTAGCAGTCATGGTGATTGTTAGTGGGTGTTGTTTTTAAATAGCAAATGCATTCATTTTAGTTGCTGGAACGGTGAAGTAAGTTAAGCATATGCCTGTATGACTTTACTGAGTCCATAAGCTGTTCTGGCTGGAAGGAACGCATTCATCTACTATAAATCATAACACTGCACATTGTCCTCTAGGGAATGTTCTACAATTCAGAGTAATTTCCCTGGAAACTAATATTAGGAAATCAATATAAATGCAAACCTCTGTGGAAAACATATTTTTACAATCAAGTGTTCCCAGTTACAAATGAAAATGTTGCCATGCCCAGGGAAAATATTATACTTATATCAGCAGAGCTATTGTGTGCAAAGCAGCCTCGATAAAATGCATTAATGGTGCAGCTGAAAATAATCTCTGTTTTATTGCACACGCTTTTTATTTTACTTTTCTTGTGTTTTAAGCTGTTAAATGCCGAGTGACTGTCGTTTCAGCATAGACACAAGCCATACAATAGAGGCCTACAGATTTCATGCAACAAAAGTGTTGGGCACAGCATTTGATATATTCCCAATAAACCACTTGAACTTTATAGCCTATTATAAGGTTTTACTCTCTGTTGTCATACCAGGTTTTTTCCTAACTATAAAGCAGGTTTCACATTTTTAATATCGAATAGTTTGTGTAAAGCAAATTTGTCAGTTGTAATGAAAATAGAAATATGTATTATATATATTTTACTCTTAATATCTTACTAGATTTAATAGTTTGCATCCACACACCCTGGCCTCTGTGCGCAATACCATCATACAATTGAAACATCTGTTTCTCCCTCTTGCGCCATCAGAGCGAAAAGAACTACCATATTGGGCTTATTTACATCTGTGCTGAAGTGTAACTGTGTAGTAATTGTGTTAAGCACATTGATTTAGAGAATAGCAGTAACATGCATTACCCTTGTATTTAGTGTTCCAAACCAAATGAGGGCTGAGTGGCAAAACACAAAAATAACACAGGTTCCTTGCAAACTGTGGGTGGCTATTCTAAGGGGTGTCCATCCAACTGGGGAACCAGTGCATTCAAACTCTGGTGAATGGCCCATTCAAGCAGCACACACTTTGGGCCCGATTCACAAAGGTAAACTCAGACTTGAAGTCTAAGGGCCTTATTACAACTTTGGTTGTCTTGGAGCAGGGACGCCACCCCACGCCCTGCTACAAGACAGCCATAGCCACAAGAAACTGCCGGCCGAATTGCAACTTTTTTTGTATTTTAACTTAGAGGCAAATACTTTACAAATTTCCTCTAAGTTAAGCCTGTCTGCTCTGTGCCAAGCTACCAAGAGGATAAGCCCAGGTTAATGTGCAGTTTTCTTGTGCCTTACCGTGAATAGAATTATGGTTGCTGCTTGACGAGATCTCACACCCCAGTCAACCAGTAACCCCATTTCTGACATTACCCAACTGTGCTTTGGTATGTCTTTTCATAAGTGAACAGTGATAGAAGGCTTCTCCAGCACCTCAGACCTTGACAGGCTGCAGCTGGTGGCTGCGCCAGCGTCCAGAGGCCATGACAATCCACAGTAGACTGCTGCTGCAGAATCCACAGGGATTTGTGGAACATGCCCTGACAAGTGGCTTCCCTCATGTGCATGGCCTGTCTCTCTCTCACTTGTGACCTCTTCTGTCTTAGATACCACAGCAGGCAGTCGGCCTCTCTGCTGTTTCACATGCTGTCGCAAATGGGACATAGAGACAAAATTATAATAGGTTATTACAAATGGCTAGTGATGTCATTTTCCTTTTACGGGCACGGTCTGTCAGAATGCCCTTTTAATAAAATGGTAACCCCTTCATGATTATAGTAATATTAGAGACTCCCACTTATTATAATACTGCTTAGCTGTGCTGTGTCAACTTAATCTTATTCCTAGCGCTACCACGCGCGGAAGGTTCAGTGCATCTTGGGGACATATGGGGACTTGATGTATCAGGATCAGGTCTTTTTTCTTTAACTTGGAAATTCGTAGTTTATTGGAACCTCACCATTTGTGTAGGGTCACGTTGGCCTTTCGTATACCCGGTCTGGCCACCCCTCTGGTTGTTGTTCCTCGATGATGTAGTACAGCTTCAGTGGAACCGCACCACCTCATTAGGCTATTGACACGTCATAGCCTTGATCGTACTGCTGTTCTACTTCTTTGTCACGTGGCATCGTCTTAATACGGCATCCTTGTAACTATAGATTTTGATTTGATCAACCTATCACTAACTTCATTAGGAATTTTTGTACTCTCATTGCTGCACCAGCCAGTTTTTGGTTCTACCCTGAGTCTGTTCTTTTATCTCCATCACAGGCGCCCTTTGTTTGTGAAATACGATTTAATTCACCTTGACTTGACTACGAACCTACCATGAATTGTCTTTAGCCTTGAGAAAGTCTGAATACTTATCAGTACAGACGAAACATGTGTTGGCTGCTTTATATGCTGGGAATTTTTCTGAAAATCAATAAAATGAACGTTGTCTACCGAAGTCTTGTGAAGTACCCTTTGCATTATTGGATCCACTTGGAATTTTAGGATTATTTGGACTGACTTATCGAACCTTGATTGGCACTTGTCCATAATTTTGCTTATTGGCTTGGACAAAATCTAACTTATGATGGGTGTGCTGTATTAGCTTATTTCTCTGTTATTAAGGCGCATGTTTTCGACGTGCCAATAGCACTCATGGGTGGTGGGTGCCTCAAGCTATCTAAGCACCCCGCTGTACTTACAGCAACTTGTTTATTATTCACGCCATTGACTGTTAATGTGTACAATATTGGTTTATTTTGATGTGCGGTATTTCCCTTTTAGGGAACACTACTACCCTCGTTTTGTGATTGTAATCTTATTCCTTGCTCAACTCATATCATAAATTAGAGTTGCAGGACCAGGGTCCGAATGCTTAGGCAAGCTGGCAGATTCATGAATATAAATTCTACTACCTCATAAGAGTAACACATTTATTTATGAACATGTTATTCATGGATAGGATTTTTGGCAGGTTTGTGTTATGCCTTGGTGTATTTATGTTGGCAGAGTTTTGGAGGTTTGCATTAAGACTATTTCTTTTCACATCAAATGACAGAAAAGCTTAGAAAACAAACTTAATTCCTCAACATTCGTTGGAACAAAAATGAGCAATGGAAGGCCAGCAACACAATACACATGAGAACAGAAGGCACTTAACCTAACGTTTTAACCAACACATTCTCTTTTCCTCATGCTTGAAAGTGAGTTGTAACCTATCCTTGTTTCATATTGTTCTTTGGTTATTGTAGATATTTTGCTATTTAATGTCTTGCATAAAAATAAAATTCAGACATTTACAATACTGCAAGACACTAAGGGCCTAATTAGGACTTTTGGCCACTGTTCCACTGCAGGTCGCTGTCGCCCTCCCACCAGATTACGACCAATTTTGTGGTCTGGCGGGTGGGCGGTGTGCTAGTCACGCTGCGGTGCGTCATTCAAAGACAGCGGTGCCTTTAAAAGAGGCACCGCAATTGCAATGCCACACAGGGTTCCTGCACGGCATGGACTATAAAGTCCATGCTAGGCAGGAAACTGGGAACGTGTTGTTCCCCCTCAGTCTGGGGATGCATGCATGGAGGCACAACTATGTTGTAGGACCCCTTTGTTTCAGCACCACCAGCCTTTTCATGGAGGAAAGACCTCCATGAAACCGCTGGTAATCCTGAAATTTGTAATATGCATGGCTGCCGCAGCGGCACCACCTGCATATCACATAGCCCCTGACTGCCGCGCCACCGTCAGTGAACAGCGGTTCCCTGGTGGAACCAGTGGTCCAATTACGGTCCGTCTGCCCAAATCGTAATAGGGCAGTCGGACCACTGGTGTGGTGGTGGCTGGACTGCCACCACTGCACCACTGCAGGTCTGGTGGTCCTCAGACCGCCAGACTTGTAATTAGGCCATATGGGCCTTAATACGATGTTGGCAGTCCTCCAGCAGGTCCGTCACCGTGCCATCTGCTGGAAGACCGCCAAAGCCATGGTGCACCCACCCGCCTGATTAGGAGTTTAATCCTGGCCAGTCGGGCGGGCAGAGCTGCGGCAACCTCACGGCCATGGGTTGTTAGGTTTGTAGGAGAGCCTAACATACAGCCCACCTCTGTGACAGCACCTGCAGCACATTCCTGCTGGGGTTGCAGACCACCATGTCTGTGATTGTTTTCAAATAAAGCAATATTTTTTTGTTAATGCAGCCTGTTTACCTCGGGGGAATGGGGTGTGTTTACAAATAGAAAATGAAAAATTTCATTTTTATTTTTTAAATATTCTCAAAGGGGAACAGGTCCCATGGGGACCTTTACCTCTTTGCAAATAGGTTACCACCAAGTTTGAGTTGGTGGTAAAGTGCAAATGTTTTGTGACCGCATTTCGTGCATGAAACATTCATATATCCAATTCTCATTCAGTATTTGAAAGGGACGCCCTAAACACACCCGTTCCAAATACCAAATCGGTATGTATTCGCAATTCCAAATTGCGATTCCGTAACATTCTACTGAATCACAATTTGGAATTAATACATACCAAAATGCATTGTTAGGGTTGGAAATGGCCTGATTCTGTGAAGCATGCCATTTGCAACTACAAACATTTTTCATACTTCTAGCCCTTGGACCACAAAACATTTATTTAATAGTACTCTTTTTTCAGGCTTGTAGTTCGCTTAGCTCCCACTCAGTTTTTCATTAGCCTCATGCTGTTTCACAAAGCTTCTGATGCGAATAGTGGTTGATTTATGAGATGTGGGCAACTCAATGTTCATTTATTTTGTAACATACTGTTCATTGCCCATTATCCTTCCATTTTCCAATTTCCTAACATTATTTCTGCTGTGAATATTTTTACAATGGTTTCATTTTATCATTGGTAAATGATAATATTTCTTTATCCTGGCTCAACACACAAAATTCTTGGATTTCATTGTTTCTGATTCTGCTATGTTGTAATTTTAACATCTAAAACTGGACAACATAAGGAAAGAATTACGGCTGGAGTTGTATTAGTTGCTTTTCTGTGCAATAAATCTAGCTAAGTAAGCAGATCTTCTAGCCACGTCCAATGAAGCTATTTTTCTGTATCCTTTACATTCCTAAACTCAATCCAGGATCTCAAACGTCTGCTTATGCACAACATACATACAGATATTATTTGAAAATATGTTAGAGGCTTGATTATTGGGAGGTTGGGAATAGAAGAGCCCTTTTAGGACACTCCCAGGTTGTCTTTAAGTCCCAAGCAGCCCATTTAGGGTGGGAAGCTTGAGATAGCTACTCATCGGCTAGTCTTAGATGAACTTAACATTCCACGTCAGCTGAAGAACATGGCAGACTCCTTTATACTAAAATGCAGCTCAAAACATTAACTACAAAGAACCTGTAGCATATGCCAAAGGTCACCCTAAGAAATGCAAAAATGGGTGGGATCCAGGGTCAGACTGGGACAAAAATTAAGACTAGGAACCAAATTAAAAGTGGCCCCCATTATCGAAGCAGATGTTAAAAAAAGTGGTAATATCAGAGAAATCAGCAGTAAAAGCTGCCCACCTGCCCTATACGCCAGTCTGACCTGGTGGGATCCCCAGATCCAGTACTTTGGATTAGGTGAGTAAATACACATCAGGGGGTAATGTTTTACTTGTCCATTCTAAGGTGCTTGGGGGATTAGTTGATGCTATCTGATAATGAACACATACTTCAAGAGAGTTGTTCTATCCAGGTAATGACACTGGTCCCAGACAAAGAGCTGACCTGGAGGATTGGTCAGTAACAGAATAATAACCATCCGCTGGCAACTAGAGAGTCCTGGACTCAGGTCTCCACCGTCTGATCCACCTAACTGGACAGATAGTTGAACCGGGCTAGATCTTGGTTTCATCTTCATGTGTTCACGCACGAATCATAGAAGGAACAGTTCCTATATAATGAGTGCACAAGACTCAAAATATTGGGAACCAAACGTCATTTATGATAATCATAAAAAATTCTAATATAGAATTATTTTGCCAAATCACTATAATTACAAAACCAATAGGTTTTGATGGTGTAGTATATTTATTGTTTTTCTTCATATGTTTGCTTGGAGGTTGTGTACAGAACCTGCTTCCAGTTTCAGGTGAGATTTTCTTTTCTTTTAGAGACAGCCAACTCGTGTTTCATGGCTAGGGCCGTTTCAAGGCTGGACGTTTATGGAAACAATAGTCAGTTGACAGGTTTTATGAAGAAAAACATTATGTGAAAATTATACATTCATAAAATAGAAAAAAAACAACCAAAATTTGAATCAGCGCTGTCTTAGGTGATTCAACTGGTGAGGCACAGCAAGCATGAAACACACAGGAATGAAAGAATTTACACGTGCTCATGGTCTCAAAATTGTGTCACTGTCACAATCATAGTTATCAAAATTGATGAAGAAAAAACATTACAAAAGTGCAAGTGGCATGGTGTACTGGTCAGTTGTTGCTCCATTGCGGAATGAAATTGTATATATTGTGCAAGTATGTACAATTAGAACGTTTTAGGCCAGAGAAAAATGATATTAGCAAACAACTCAAAGGTGAGCATCATGAAAGTCATAGGTACAGATGAGAAATTCAGAGAGATATAGTAATGTAGCCTGAAAGTGCCTGATGGTACATAAATGAATGAGCAGTGGTATCTAAATAATGAATTGTGCATATAACACGAGTAAAGAAACTTTAACAGTTAAAAGATACTGTGATATACTAGACTCTGAGTAGCATATAAAGGAGGCACAAATATTCAGTACTATCCATTCTTACAGTGATACATCAAGTTCCCTGTCACTGTTCGAAAACTATGTAGTGTACAGAAGGCTTGATAAATCTGAACCAACATCTTTAAAGTGTAGAGTTAGGAAGAGTTGTCTCTCAGTATTTTCATGATAGAAGGGGGCTGGAGTGGGTATGTGTAGTTTCAGGTAAACATTGTGATTATGAGCCCTAACTGAGATTTTTAATACGTACAATAGTGCATTTCATCTTCTTTAGAACTACTGAGAGGTACCCTGTCACTATGGTCTGTTGCCATCTAACCATCTGAGTACCCTGCCCATCTTGCACCACTTACATTGCCATCCAAATGTGTGCATGTGTTCCAAATTCAAACACTGACACAGTGGTCAGAAACCCAAAATGTATCCTATTAGCAGCAGATAAAGCAGCCCTTCAATTACTATCGTCTTTCTTCCACACTGTTACTCAAACTCTTAGTAGCGTCATGCATAAATGCCTCCCAATTCACATTCAGAATCTTCCCAGCACTCTAAGGGGCCCATTAGGATGACGGTCGTAAAACCACCCCGACCGCCATGGTAGCGGAAAACAACCGCCCGCCGGTACTGCGGCAAAACCAGCGGTACAATTAGGATCAACCGCCCCAAAAAACGACCGTGGCGGAACGAGGCAAAGTAAAAAAAACACCCATAGCGGGCAAAGAAGGCCAAAATCCATCTGCGGCGGTCAGATTTGCGGCGGCAAATCACCAAACCGCCGCCATGACAACGGAGACACCGCACAGAAAGTTAGGATATCCCCGATGTCACCGCGGTAGGTACCGCTGTTTCCGACCGCCGCGGTCGCTAACAGTGATGAATGGGAGAGCCGGCGGAAGAGCTGTAGCATAGCCACCGCTGCTGACGCTCCGTGACAAATATGGCAGTCGACAGTAAAAACTTACAACAAGGCCACAAAGTGCACACAGCAAACTACCCGTGCACCCAAAAACACCAAACACACCCCAATGACACAGCCACATGGCAACTATAAAAATACAAATCCCAGGACAACCCACACAACACACCTGACAGCAATACCCCATTTGGACACACCCACATAGCAGAGTATAAAACCAGCCCCTTCCCTGACCACAATCCTTTGCAAAACTCCACAACTGAAGGGCCCAACACCAGAGCACAAAGGAGAGGCAAATCAACACCCCATCACTACTCACGCCACACACAGCACCACCACCACTTCCACACCTGCACCTCTAACCCCTTTGCATATCACACACCATACACATCAACACCACCCCCACCACTTACACCCCTGCACCTAAAACCCCTTTGCACATCACACACCATGGCAACACATAAAATGCCCAAATTCACAGAGAGTGAGTTGACAGTCATGGTAGATGAGATAATCAGAGTAGAACCACAAGTGTTTGGTATCCTGGTCCAACAGACACCATTAGCCATAAGAGCACAAATGTGGGAAAGGATAGTCGATAAGGTCAATGCAGTAGGGACCACCCCGTGAACAAAAAAGGAAATCCTGAAGTGGTGGCATGACTTGAAGAGGGTTGTGAACGAGAAGAGGAGCAAGAACCATGAGCTGGCTCAGAGGACTGGCGGTGGCCCTCCCATTGCACCTAAAACATTCACTGCATGGGAGGAGAAGGGGCTTGCCATACTGCATCCAGAGAGTCTCACAGCAATAGCCGGGGGAGTGCAGGCTGGTAAGTACAAACAAATGTAGACAATTACACAGCTATTTACTGTCCAGCACAACTACAAAGCTACATCTCAGAGGCCCAAGTATATCCATATGCACCACAAAATCCAACACATGTCCCACAGATGTAACATTCACTCCATCTGAATCACCCCAAAGGTACAGGGTTGTATGTGTCCAGGTAAACAGCATGACAACTCCCACCATGCCCCCTGTCAAACCCCTGCGCAGGATGTGCATACCACCCACCCAGGAGCAGTTGGAAGCCATTGAAAGGTTCACCCTCACCTAACAGATAGGTAGCCATCTTCCCAGAGAGGGCTGTTTGGGGGTGGGAGGCCAGCAACACAACTCCCACCACGCCCCCTGTCCTACACCTGAGCAGGATGGAGCACCCCCCGAAGCATGTGGCAGAGATTGCATTGCTCACATCAAACTAACAGGTAGGTAGCCATCTTAACAGGGAAGGGTGTTTGTGGGTGGGAAGACTGTACTACAACTCCTACCATGCCCCCTGTCCCACACCTGAGCAGGATGGAGCACCCCCCCAAGCATGTGGCAGAGATTGCATTGCTCACATCAAACTAACAGGCAGGTAGCCATCTTAACAGGGAGGGGTGTTTGTGGGTGGGAAGACTGCACTACAACTCCCACAATGCCCCCTGTCCCACACTTGAGCAGGATGGAGCACTCCACACCCAGAAGCATGTGCCAGAGCTTGCTATGCTCACATCAAACTAACAGATAGGTAGCCATCTTAACAGGGAGGGGTGTTTGTGGGTGGGAATACTGCACCACAACTCCCACCATGCCCCGTCCCACACCTGAGCAGGATAGATCACTCCACACCCAGAAGCATTTGGAAGACATTGTCTCACTACAAACAAACTGTCAGGTAGGTAGACCTCATCCCGGGGAGGGCTGTTTGGGAGTGAGAGGCCTGCACAACAACTCACACCAGGCCCCTAGCCCACCCCTGAGAAGGATGGAGCACTTCCCCCCACCCAGACACATTTGGAAGCCATTGTCTCACTACAAACAAACTAACAGGTAGACAGACCCCTTCCCTGGGCAGACTGTTTGGGGGTGGGAGGCCTGCACAGCCACTCACACCAGGCCCCCTTGCTCCCCAGCTCATCAAGATGGAGCACTCCCTCCCACCCAGATGCATGTGTCAGCCATTACACTGTCCACTTTAAACTAACAGTTAGGTAGACATATTATGCTTACTTGTTCCACCCCTGAGCAGGATGGAAGCCTACACAAAACACACACACACACACACACAGATCTGTCACAAATCCAACCCAAATGTGAAAACATAACAGGTAAGTAGCCAGTACATGCACCCAGCCATTCCTCTCAAAAAGCATGGTGCCATTTGACAACACCAGCCCTCTCATTGCACAAATATACACACCAATACCGTTGCCACTCACAGTGTGCAGACAGCTAAGCAAATTAAACTGTCACATCAACCAAAGTGTGACACACCAACTAACATGCTGAAGAAAGTCTGTGCACAATCATGCACAGCACTGAATGTCATGTGTAAGTGCCATGTGGCCAGAGCAGCAAGGACCATATGAAAACAAAGAAAGCATGGTTGGTGATACAAATTCAGATTTGCACATGAAATGACAAAGGTATGCATGAGATAACAATGGCCAGTACATGCTCAGATGTAACGTCTGCCAGGGCAGAGCAATCAACAAAGAGGCGTCACAGAAAATCTTAGATGGCAACATGTTCCTGTAATCACAAAACATGCATGTGGTGCATGGTATGTTTTGACACCTCACACCATGGACAAGTAAAGCATGTACCTCAACATCATCTCAGGAGGTACAGTAGTGCACGTACAAACAATGTGATGATTAATCAACTGCGTGGTGTACAAACAGTGAATAATAAACAGCTAACACAAAGCTTGCAGGGTGCACTACAATAATCATTTCCCATCTGTCCCACAGGTGACCAAGAACTGATTGCAGAGGACAACACCAGCAACCTGCAGAGCCAGTCTCCCCCCCCCTAGAACATGGACTCTTGGATGTTGACTCCCGGGAGTCAGAGGACGAGGAGCTCCGAGCTGGCCCATCTGGTGTGCCAGGGCGCAACCGGTCCCAGGACCCCATCGTTCCCCACCACATCTGCAGCAACACCAACAGCTACCCAGACCCCTACTGTTACAGCCTGTGCATCCTCCTCCACCACCACCACCACCAGTGCTGCCTGCAACACTCCCCCGTCACAGAGGATGACCACTCCACACCACCAACTGAGGAGGGCAGAGAGAGGATGCGGGTGCCTACAGTGGTGAGGCAACAGGTCCATGGTAGCAGGGCAGGTGGAAGGGGCAGGGTCACTCACAGACAACCAGAGCCTGGGACCGAAGCCCTGGACAACATAAACAGAGTCCTTGGTGCAAATGAATGGGCCCAGGGACGAACGGGCCTGTCAGAAGAAGATTCCCGCGAGCTCCTCCTGCTGATGAGGTCCATGGACACCCGCATGGGACAAATTGTGGACCTCTTGGGCCAGCTAGTAGCGGTACTGAGAGACAAGCCTGTGCCACAAACAACACCTCCACCTCCCCCTGCTGGACTGCAGGATGACAGTTCAGCATACTCCCCTGCGGCCACAGAGAGGGGTGAGTCCTCAGACCCCACTGGCCCTACAGCAGAGGCCCCCCCTGTCAAGCGACGAAGGGGCCGTCCCAAGAAATCCCTGTGAGTATCCCGTGGCCCAGCACCTGCCAAACGTCAGACACGGAGCCAGCCATGATGGCAACCATCTTCACTACTGCATTGACGTTTTGGACTGTCCTTCCCCACACTGCCTTGTGAATGGCATCAGTCTGTTGGACTGGGTCACCACATCAATGTAGTGACTACTCGATTCTCTCATTTACCATAACTGTCAACTCTGTCATACCTGCCACACCTGCTTAACTAATCAACCCAAAGAAAATGTTCACCCCCTCACATGTCACCATTGTAAATAAATACTCCTTACCCACGTTGTTGTTTCTGCTCCGTCTTTACTCCAGGATGTGCAGTCTTAACCATGATTACAATGTACCAGGAGTATGGAATGTATGTAGGCAAGGAGAGGCTGAAGGGACCTAGGAAAATACAACAGAACATGATTCACTAGTCTGGGTGTGGCATCACAGACATCACACAACACTTACCATCACGCTAATACAACATGCACACATCACAATGAGCAAAAAGTGCCAACATGCACATCCTGTAGACGTTCCAAACTACCCTGTCCCAGAAACATTGTCAGCCACCACTGAGTCAACAACCGGCTACAGTCACAAAGCTCACATACACCTTCACAACAACAACATCATCAGACAATGGGTCTGTTGTACATTGTCACTCCCATTCAAGGGAAGTAGCGGTTGATGAGCTGTTGACGCAGGTCAAAACCTTCCTCCTCTCCACTGTCCTAGCACTGGACATGGGTTGGTTTGCAGGCGGGGGCCTTGTCTGCTCATCAGCATCCAGGAGCAGGGGGATCTCCTTGCAAATGGTTAGGTTGTAGAGCATGCAGCATGCCACTACAATCTGACACACCTTCTTGGGTGAGTACATCAGGGCACCTCCGGTCTTGTCCAGGTAGCGAAATCGTGACTTCAGGAGACCAAAAGTAAGCTCCACCACACAACGTGTCCTCCCATGGGCATCATTGTAGTGGACATCAGCTGGTTCCCTGGGATTCCGCAGTGGGCACAGCAACCAAGGACGGTTGGGATACGCAGAGTCACCTAGGTGTGAGGAACACAGAGAAACCTTGTAATGTCACTGTGGCAGAGGACAGCATGTCACACACACAGCACGCTATTTGACTCTGCATACTCACCCACAATCTATGCACACTCAAGAAGCAGATTAGCCATCAGCTGTGGTACAATGCTGTTACGCATGATGTATGAGTCAAGGGCTGAGCTGGGAAATTTAGCACACTCGTGTGAGATGATCATATCCGCCTGGCACACCACTTGCACATTAATGGAGTGGAAATATTTCCGATTCCGGTAGATGTGCTCACGTGCCTGTGGTGGAACTAGCCCAACATGGGTGCAACGAATGGCACCAACAACATGGGGGATGTGTTTAAGGGCATAAAAAGCTCCCTTCACAGCCGCCAATTCAGGCCCCCTGGGGAAATGGATATATCTGTCCTTGTAGATCATCATAGCGGACAGGACATCACGCAGCACGATGCTGAACATAGGTTGCGACATCCCACCTGCGCTGGACACCGTGTGCTGGAATGATCCAGTGGGAAAAAAATGCAGGGCCACCATCACCTTAGACGTTGGGGTGAAAGCTGTTGGATATGTTCGGCGAGGCTGCAGGTGGGGTTCCAACATAGCACCAAGGTTCTGTAGGGTGGCTCTAGCCAGACGGAATTTCTGGATGATCTCCTCATTCTCCATGTCTGCCAGCACTGTGAAGGGACAATGCTGATTTGGTCTCCTCCTAGTTGAGTTGAAAGTGGACACATGTCAATGCAATACACCATGAGATGTGCACAACATCTTACGCTTTGACTGACATAACGCCAACAATGACTGTCATCACAATTGAGTTACAGAGCAGCTTACATGTAGGGATACCTTCAGCTACACTACTCGTACCCTTGTCCCCTTTCACACAGCAAGTACCTCTGAAACAACAGCGGACTATGAGAATGCACATAGGGATATGGCCACATCTAGCATGGGCACGCCTGACAGTATTTCATCCAGCATATGTGTAAAAATGCAACACTACTGTCTCATACCTAGCTACTGTACCTGCCACACCTTCAGGCGTAAGTTGAACATGGCACACATCAACAACACAATTACCACAGGCTGAGTGTAAACAACACTTATGTGCATGATCCAAGAAAAGAAGACAGTCAAGTATGCACATTGATCATTAAGACATACATCACTGTGATGGTCACAGCACTTTCACACATTGACATGTGTGCACATCAACACTGTTCTGTCTACATGCCCATCAATATCACAAGTTACATGTGAGGGAGTACATGCCAATGTACTAAATCACACACACAAACATGGCATGTGTAGTCAGCAGTGGGTTAAATGTGACATTGGCATTGTGTGCACAATGATGTGCCATTGATCATGTGGCCACTGTGCACTGTTGAGAATTGCCCATTGGCCATTGACACAGCATGATGTGTCCATAGGTGCTGTCAAGGTGCTTCGCCACCTAAATCACGGTCATAGGCACCAATGTATGGCACCCAAATCACGGTGGCTACCGCCTGGCACCAGCGGTGTGTCATCGTCAATGCCCAAGACACAATCGTGGCATTGATAGATATATATGAGTTGCCAAATGGTGGTTGGCATGCTCCGCCACCCTAATCACGTTCATAGGCCCCAATGTATGGCACCTAAATCGCGGTAGCTATGACCTGGCACCACCTGTGTGTCACCGCCAATGCCCAAGACACAATTGCGCTAGTGATAGATGTATATGAGTTGCCAAATGGCGGTTGGCATGCTCCGCCACCCAAATCACGGTCACCCATGTCAATGTATGGCACCCAAATCGTGGTGGCTACCGCCTGGCACCAGCGGTGTGTCACCGCCGATGCCCAAGATACGATCGCAGTAGTGATAGATATATATGAGTTGCCAAATGGCGGTTGACATGCTCCGCCACCCAAATCACGGTCATAGGCACCAATGTATGGCACCCAAATCATGGTGGCTACCGCGTGGCACCAGCAGTGTGTCACCGTCATGGACCATGCCCTTACAGCCAATGGGAACTGCAATTGCGGTAGCCTAATGCAATTTTGAAAATCACAGTAGGCGTGCTCCGCTACCACGGGGCCGGTCATTGGATGCAATTGAAAGATACACTCCCGCAGTAGTGCCCGTCTGGCCCCGGCGGTGTGTCACCGCCATGGTGCATGCCCTTACAGCCAATGGGAACCACAATCGCGGTAGCATAATGCAATTTTGAAAATTGCGGTAGGCGTGCTCCGCCAACATGGCGCCGGTCATTGATGCATTTGAAAAAGGCAGACCTGGAACACCAATTGCAGCAGCCTAGAACCACTGAAACGACCCCAGGGAGCTATATATGTGTAGGAGAGAGCCTCACATTTCCACAGCTCCCAGAGCCTGCTGCCTGACACCCCTTATCTGCTGCTGCTGCGTCCAGGGACTGCTGCCTACCCCCCTCAACACCAACTGCTGCTGTCACCTGGCCACAGTGATGGCGAGGGCTGAGAAGATCCGGGCCAGTCCCTTCACCAGCTAGGAGCTTGAGGTCCTGGTGGACGAGGTGCTCATACAGTATCCAAGGCTATATGGTGCCCCAAATGTCATGGTAAGTCTTCAACAGTGTGAGTGAGAGTGCAGGGGGGGCACACATGAAGTTGAGCTGCTGTAGTATGTGCCTGAGAGTGTGGGGTTTTGTCATGCACTACCTAGCATGCTTTCTCCAGGGTGAAGGGGGGTGTAGCCAATGTCACACGTTTCCCTGCCTGCATATCAAGATTTGAGGGACATGTATTGTCTTGTCAGCCATACAGTGATGCAGCAAGTTGGTAATGCAGGAGTCAGGACAGTGACTGCTTGTGTGAATGGCTGTGTGGGTCCCTGTTGTCCTTCTCAGTGTGAGCCCACCTGGCCTGCACAATCACCGCCCAATCTGACAAGGACACATCACTGAATGTACAGAGTGTTGCATGTGTCTTTTTTTCCTTACTCTCCATCAATGAGCCATCTCAGCCCTGTAGATTGCACATGGCAGGCCTTGTGAGAAGGGTGTGGGTTTGTGAGATCATGTCCCTCAATGTGACGTCCATGACACAGTGAGCCATTCACAAGTCAAAGACATTGAGGGCTGCGCAGTGTTGTACACAGTGAGTCTACCCCCAAATATATGTTGATATGTAATGTATGTCTTGCTCTACCTAAAAATGGACAGTAGATGTGGGCAGACTACACATGGCTTTCTGTGCTGGCATCCTACTTGTGTATGAGATGGGCAGTTACTGTGTCCACTCTCACACCGTCATGCATTTACGTGTGGTTCTCCCATGATGATGTACCATGTCAGATGCATTCTTGTGTCTGTAAGACATATCTGTGGATTTTGGATGAGTCAGTATCATGCTACTGTACTGAGAGATATTGATACATAACACTGTGTCACTGATGTTTTCCCTCTCTTGTCTCCCATGCATGCAGCTCAAAGTACACCAGCGTAAGGCCGTGTGGAGGGCCATTGCATGCAAGGTGCGGGCTCTGGGTATCTCAAACCGATGGTGCACCCACTGTCACAAGAGGTGGGATGACATCTGCCAGCTAAGCAAGAACGTGGCCGAGATGACACTCGGGCTGATCCCTCCGACTGGCTGGTTGGTGCGGTGCAGCATGACACCACTAATGGCCCGCATCTTGGCCGTGACACAGCCTGAGCTGGATGCACGTTTGAAGGAGCATAAGCAGAAAGCCAGGGGTGAGTATTCTGGGAAGGGTGACTTTGACTGTGTTTGGCTGCATGTGTACACAGCCTTGGCCAGCTCTGAGCTATGTGATGTTGGAAGTGTGATGCAGTGGCTTGTAAGTGGCCTCTGTGCTGGGTGCAGCTCTCATACATTTGCCCTACCTGTACTTCCTAATGTAATTTGAGTACTGGGCATTTACATATCATTCTGAGTCGTAGGCTTCAGGTATCGTCAGCATTGGGGTAGTCTGGGAAATCACATGGCAGTGTGCCCAATCTGAGTGTGCTTTTCATCTGTGTGTGTATTGCCTGACCTCATATTTGTGAGGCTTAGACATCTGACACCAATGTGCAACAGTAGTTGTGCTCCAAAGTACAACATGGTGGATGGCATGAGCTCATGACCATTGTGGAATGTCATGCTGGAGTCTATCTGTGTTGTCCCCTTCTGCTCCATCCAGATCTGACAGTGTCGACATGTTGTGGGGTTCATCCTTGTCCCCATCAGGGCCCTAGGTGTGCTCAGAGCTATTTGTGTGTCTGGTTGAACGGAGCGTGGAAAACAATGAGAGAGCTAGGGAAAAGGAGAGGTACGTCCGTATCCCCTGGATGTACATAAGTCTTATCAATGGTGGACGGACCCAATGTGGTGTGGTACGATCACTGTGAGACAGTGTATGGGAACCCACTAGGTAGGTTAAAAGACCCCTCACACACCAACCTGGTTGGTGTCATGCTTCATCATCGGGGTCCCAACCGGGTGGCCGAATGCCCCCCGGTTGTGCTGCGACGCCTGGCTACAGCGGAGCTGGTGTGGTGCAAGAGTGTGATGAAGTGATAGTTAAAATGATATCTCTGAGAATCCTTGCCTTGAAGAAATTTATTACTGGCGGCTCAGGATATAGACTAAAAAGCAGGGTATGTGATGCAACTACGAAAGAAATAATTATCTACTAGTTGTCTGTGTTGTAGGTCTACATGTTTCAGCTCTCGTGTAAAAATGTGGAGCTTTCGTCAGGACCAGTGCAGTAAGTGAGTGGCAAAGTGCGAAATGCCATGTGGTAAGTGAAAAAATAAAAAGGTTGATTACCTACACACTCGCTAAGGTGTGTGGACCCAGTGTCGGCACAATTGCGGACACTGCAGCGCAAAACACTATGGCTGAGTGGGTGCGCTGTTCAGGAAGCGGGAGGGGGGCGCTCCTCACGTCAATTTTGGTTGAAGAGCTACCAGCGCCTGGCACCTACTGTGGACTCCCGAAATCCCGGATGGTTGAACGGAGCCCCTGGCAGGATATTGTGCTGTGTGGTCATCACATGGCTCACTTATGCCTGGTTTGCTTGTTGACACGCACTGTTCGAGTTAAACATTGAGGTTGCACAATGTTATTGCACAGGGTGGTGTGCAACATGTAGGTTTCATCATCTTCAGTGATGCTTTGCTTGCATATGATTGTTCTGTTGATGCCAATGAACTGACCCTACATCTCTCTCTCTCATGCAGCATCTCCCGTGGGCACGGAAGGACAGGGGACGGACACCAGTGGTGAGGCATCAAGCAAAACAGCTGCACATGAGCACAGTGACACAGATGTGACCAGCGCCTCAGAGGGGGACAGGAGTCTGCTGGAGGAATCACAGCCAGAGACGCAAAGCTCAACGTCATCTGACTCCAGCGGTGACGCATCCATGTTGGCGGGCACAGGAAACGGGGACTCTGCCTCCTCTTCCACCACACAGTGTACAGTGCTCACCCTCCCAGCTACTTCCACTGTTGCTGGCCGTGTTCGCACCAGTAAGAAGAGAAGAGCGTCCTTCACCCCAGGAACCGCTGCCCCTGTCCCCCCTGCTGCCAGCAGTGCTGAGTCTGTGGACCTTTTGTGCCAGCTGTATGTGAGCAAGACAGCTCTCCTCAATGCCTCCATAGACCACAACAAAAAGTTGGCACAGGTGGTTGCTTTCATGGAGGGCATACATTCAGGCGTGGGTGGGCTGCACCAGACTGTACAGTCTTTGTCCTCCGCAGTGACGGCAGCCATTCAACTGGCAAAATCGCGGAGTCCAGCTCCAGTCCCTTTGTCCACACCCCTGCCAGAGGCCACATCTGACGATAGTGACCACGCACAACAGACCTCAAGGTCAAGATACAGCACACGCAGCACACAGCAGCAGCAGCCCAAGCAGTCCAGGGTGCAGACACCATCCCCACAGAAAACTAAAGCCACCCCAGAGCGCAAAGACAAAAGCCCGCCAGGCGACACCAGGGGCCACAAAGCCAAGAATCAGACCTCAGGGTCACATGCCTCAGAGGCATCCCCGGCCAAGGGCTCTCCTGTCCCAAAAGTGTCTTGCAAAGACAAGCAGACAGTTTCCGTGCCCACTGAGAAGGTGGTGCCTGCTAAGAGTATACATAAGAAGAGCTCCAAGGCAGATTCACCCACAACCTCGACTCCCATCCAAAGCCCAGTGAAGCAGGGTAAGGAGGGCACTGTAGAAGGAACACCTGGTAAACAGGGGATGGAGGGGCAAAGGCAAGGCCAGGCCAAGCGTACCGCTGGATCCAGCACGTCCCCAGAGTGTGGGCCACCGTCTGCACCTGATGCAGCTTTTGTGGTGAGTGTGCCTGTTGTGTCTACACCACTTCCCATTAATCCCAAGACAAGGAAGCCATTTAGAGTCCCCAAGAAGTGGAAAGGCACCCCTTCACAATCTCCCACCCACACTGTGTCTCACTGCAGCATGACTCCACCTCCATGTGCCACTACACCACCTGGCCCAAGCAGCCCTCCAGCTTCCCAAGCCACTGATGCCTCTACCTCAGCTGGGCCTCTCTCTCCCCGGTCAAGTCCTCCAACTGTCCCCGACACACAGCCAGCTCCCAGTCCAACTGCTAGCCAACTCTGAGTGGTAGTCCCCCCACACACCTGTCTCTCCCACAGCGGTGCCTGTACTGTCCGTTGTTACCCCCCTGACTGTGTTGCTGACCATGGCAGGGTACAGTCGCATACATTCCCTGTGCAGCTTCTCATGGACTTACTCTGCACATTAGACTGGCCACTGGCCTTGTTGTTCACTGCTGTTTGCCCCTTGCCTGTGCAGCTTTCCATGGACTTACTCTGCACATTGGACTGGCCACTGGCCTTGTTGTTCACTGCTGTTTTCCCCTTGCCTGTGCAGCTTTCCATGGACTTACTCTGCACATTGGACTGGCCACTGGCCTTGTTGTTCACTGCTGTTTGCCCCTTGCCTGTCCAGCTTTCCATGGACTTACTCTGCACATTGGACTGGCTACTGACCTTGTTGTTCTCTGCTGTTTGCCCCTAGCCTGTGCAGCTTAAATCTTTTTAAGGATGTAAATTTTTAGGGCGCTATCGCTGTTATGCTATTTTATGACACTTTTATGTTTGTATTGTGTCTTTTATGGTTGTAAATTACCGAATAAAGACTAATATTAGACTGGCCACTGGCCTTGTTGTTTACTGCTGTTTGTCCCTTGCCTGTGCAGCTTTCCATGGACTTACTCTGCACATTGGACTGGCCACTGGCCTTGTTGTACACTGCTGTTTGCCCCTTGCCTGTGCAGCTTTCCATGGACTTACTCTGCACATTACACTGGCCACTGACCTTGTTGTTCACTGCTGTTTGCCCCTTGCCTGAGCAGCTTCTCATGGACTTACTCTACACTTTGTGCTGACCATTGGCCTTGTTGTTCACTGCTGTTTGCCCCTTGCCTGTGCAGCTTCTCATGTAACTACTCGTCACTTTGTGCTGGCCACTGGCCTTGTTGTTCACTGCTGTTTGCCACTTGCCTGTGTAGCTTCTCATGTAACTACTCTGCACTTTGTGCTGGCCACTGTCTTTGTTGTTCACTACTGTTTGCCACTTGCCTGTGCAGCTTCTCATGTAACTACCCTGCACTTTGTGCTGGCCACTGACCTTGCTCTTGTCTAATATTGGTGCCTATCAGTGCAATGTGTAAATAAAGACAGTTGCTCCTGTTGTCTGTTTTGTCAGTGTCCTTACGGATTAAAGTTTTTTCTGTGTGTGTATGGTTTACTGTGCCACATGCTCTGTGTGCCACTTCAACATTGCCAATACCTTGTCTCACTTTTTCTAGGTTTTACAGGGGGGACAGGGACTTCAGTTCTTCCTGACTCTGATACTTGTGGGTGCAATGATGGTGGTTTTAGATGAAATACTGTTGTCATTATCGTTCTTTGTTCATGTTAGCTATATTGTACACAGGTCATGTTTGGAGGCACTGCCAGCATGGCGTAGGATTCTATCCACAGGATTGCAGGCAGGCTGGCCAGCGTCATCATGTATGTGTGTTCTTACTTTATGTGCGCCCAGCAGTGTAGGTGTATAGTCATCTTGTGATGGTCAGT
This sequence comes from Triturus cristatus, assembly GCF_964204655.1. Lineage (NCBI taxonomy): Eukaryota > Metazoa > Chordata > Amphibia > Caudata > Salamandridae > Triturus > Triturus cristatus. Next base: position 1,728,203,023 of record NC_140589.1, read on the forward strand.
CATCCTAGTCACATGGCTTACTTTCAATGTGCGCACTTGGGTGGTCAAGAAGTGTGCAGTGTGAAGGGGTGAATTTGTTGGGAGTGTTGATGTGTGTGTTTCCCTGCAATGTCAACTACACACGTGTCACCCAGGAGTAGAGTGCCAGTTTGTGTGGTTGTTCAGCCCTGTGCTTGTGATTGTGTGCACATGCGTGTGTTGTAAGTTGTGCACTGTGCAGTGTGTTGGTGTGTCCTTGCAGTTCTGGCTGACTCCTACGTGTTGTTTTTGGCAATTGTGAGTATGCAGAGTATGTGACTGGCAAGTCAGTGTTGTGTTTTGTTGACCATCCATGTGTCTTGATGCTGTTTGTGGTCACTGTGCATACCTGCTCAGCCGCACTGACATTGTGGGGGTGTTTTCTCATGCATTGCTGTCACATGGGGCTTTATTGCCTCCAGTATGGCATGTGGTGTCATACCATCCCCTATCTGTGCTTCTGATGCCTACCCATTGTGAGTCTGCCATCCATCTATTTGTGTATGGTACACTCCTTCCATGTCCACTACTGACGTACACACCACTTTACTTTCATGTCAGCTGTCCCCTTGTGTTGCCTGTGTGTGCACCTACCCATCACTTCATTTGCACAGGAGCAATGTACCACTCAGGGCATTTTCCCGATTGGTTATATGTGATTTTCTTTTACTATTTAGCAGTCATGGTTGCTCATATGCAGTTCAACTGTTTGTGGTGCACAGTCCTCTGGTCAGGTTGTTTCCACTTTGGTGTCCCAGACTTGTGCATCTCTGGGTGTTGGGTTAGGTGTATGTGTGTACGGTGAGGTACTGCTTCACGTCCTGAGTGTGATGTTGTCAGTGTGCTGGTTTGATTGTTGTTGTGGGTGTTCATGGTGTGTCACTCATATCTGTGTGGGACTGGTATATTTGGAGTGCACACACTGCTTGTTGTGAATGCAGTGCTGTGAGTATATGTTGCCTTGTCCTGGCCTGGTGTGCATCCCCTAATGGCCTGCTGTGTTTGCTATGTGATTTATTGGCATGTGCAACTGTTGCGTGTTTGATGTGGCTGTGTGCAGTGTTTGGGCTGTGTTGTCTCTTGCAGCTGACAGATGCTCTGTGTGTGGTGTTCTATTTGCATGTCAGTGTGTGTTTTGATAGTGTGGTGTGTTTCATTCAGATGTGTGTTGCCAGTGTGTTGTGCCTTACTTGTGTGTCTGTCACATGAACCGAGGTCTATTCTAGTTCCTTTGCTTGTGTTAGGTGCATCCATGGTGTTTTCTCCTTTCATATTTGAGCTGTCTCTTGTCATTCTTGTGCATATGCAGGCATGTGGTATATTGTGACACCATGTAGATTTGATGGGTGGAGTGGCATGTCTGTCTGTGTGTCATTGTAGGCCCATTTCTCCCAGTTTGTGTCCATTATTGTTTTGTGATGGTGCATGTCTTGTCTGTGTTGTGGTATGTTGTCTGTGCAGTGTTCCTGACTGATGAGGTTGTGCACTCATGTTCTGTCTGTGCTCCCATTGCCTTTCCACGATTTGGCTGCACGGGTCATGTCTGGTCTTGTTGTGCTTCTGTGTGTGTTTTTGTTGAGTTATGTGTTTGGTTGTGGTTTTTGTGAAGACATTGGTTCTGGCATCCCTGTGTGTATGTGATGTTTGTGGATACCCCCAGGGAGTGTGATTGTTTGTCTGTGTATTGACTGGACATTATTGACACCCTTCTGTGTGTCTGACACTGGTGTTGTGTGCTGCAGGTGTGATGGGGGTATGTGTGAAGATTCCTACTTGTGTTTGACAGTCATGGAGTCTATCAATGGACCCTGTATGTTGATGACATACTCCTGTCAAGTAGTTGGATACAATTGTGTGGCTGTTTACTGTTTGACTTCAGGGCCTTCCTTTCATCCCTGTGCCTATAAATGTGTTGCCTTGCTGTCTCCCTGAGTTGTTGCACTGAGGTGTCTGTGGTTTGTCTTCACTCACTGTGCCAGCCATGTGTGATTTGATGGGCTGAGGGTGTTGTTATATGTTCCTTGTCTTGCATGTGATGTACACACGCTTGGTAGTTAGCTCCTTGGCCTTCCACGTGGGCACCTCACTTTAGCTTTCCTATATGTTGTACTCCATTGCTGCTGGCATGTGGTCTGTGTATGTGGCTGTGTTTCAGTGTGGGGTATGTCTTTGTGACTTGGCAGGCTGTGTGTCCAGTTGAGTGATTGTTCATTATCTGTGTGAGTGTTCATTTTGTGCTTGGACTCAGTTTTCTCGCCATGAGTGTGGTGTAGGTGTGGTGTGTGGGTTGCCCTGGCCCTGTGCTTCTGTGTTGTGTGTTCCTCTGCAGCCCCACCTGCTGAGGCTGTCTCCCTAGTTGTTTGTTGTGTGGTGCAGGGTGTGGGTTCAACTGGCTTGTTGTTGTGCATGGGGGAGTACAGGAGGGGCACATGGCATGTCCTTTTAGGGGGGGCCTAGTGTGTGGAGGGTGGAGGTGTGGCCCTGTGGATTTTGGGCACTGCCCATGCCTGGTGCCGGGCCTGCCTTCTGCATTATGCTCATGTTTTCCCGTGTCTTCATCGCTGCGGTGACGTGACCGGGACATTACTTCATGATCGTGGTAGATGGGTGACCTGGATGCGGAGGGGTGCTTTTATGACAGGTAGGACATGTGTGGGTACACTTGTGGATGTGTTCCTGTCCCCACCAGAGTGTCTGGTGTGGACAGGAAGCCTATACCAGGCCATGAGTTGTGTGTTGTGGCTGTGTGCGGAGTTGTGTTGTTGCTTACCTGCGGCGTCCTCCGCGACGGTCCATAACTTGCTGGTAGCGTATCAGGTACAGCACTGGGAAGATGTGTAGAGCTGGATCCATTGCGGTCGGGACCGGGTGGAAGGGACCGGGAGTCTGGTTTCCCGCTCCGCTGTGGTGCTTCCGCTGTCTCTGGTTGGGCGGTTTCTCCGCTGCGGTGTGACTGGCTGTTTGGGGCATCCTGATTCGTACAGCGGACGGGACGTCATTCCGCACGGAGGTGGGTCTCCATTGGCTCCCACCACCGCAGTGGCGGTTGCACTTTGATGGCGGTTTACGTTGCACCGCAGCGGACGGGAAATGGGCTATGTTTGACCATACTAATATGGCGGCCATGAGGACCGCTGCTGGCGTGTGGGAAAAAGCATTTTCCGCCAGCACCGCGGTGGTGCCTCCGCCCGCCATACTAATAGACCCCTAAATGTTTTTTTATCTTTGAGCTGGGGGCAACCCAAATCTTGTGCAATTGCAGCTTTAATGTATTCTTAGATGGTTCTGTTGCTGTTATTCAATTCCAAAACAGCCTCACTTAGGGGACGATTTATATGTTGGCAGAGAGGGAACTCCAACGCAGCGGAGTTCTTTCTCCCCAACATAATGGTCCGCCCACTGAATTTAGATGTGGGCGGACCATAGTTTGATGATGGCGGAGACAAGACCATGTCTGCTGTGGTCTAACTTCCTTAACAGCCCGACGTAGTGAGGGCCATCAGAGAATTGGCAACATGTCCACCCTATCCAATTTAGATGAGCTGACATAGCCATTTAGTGTCTGTCATCACAAGGGAAACCCTGGCAGTTAGGGGCAGTTAAAAATAAACAATGCACCCCTCTCCCTGGGAGATGACTTCCGTGGCGAGGGGGGCATTATTTATTTTTTTTAAAGAAAATTCTGCTTCAGGATTTTCTTTTTTAAAATAAAAAAGTTGACGGATTTGTCATCTTTGATAGAGCCTTCCGTCAAAGTTACAATGCATTGACAGCAACCTACGTGACAACATTTACTGCTGATGTTAAACATTTTCACCAGCCTGATGGTCATTTCTAAATTTGGTGGGCGGGATCTCTATCAGGACAATGGAGAAATGTTGTCCCTCGCCCTGGTGGAGTAATAACTCATCCTCCAGGATATAAATAATGCCCTAATGTTTTTTTAGTCTTTTTATTAACATAAACATGCTTCAGTTCAATACCCACATACAAGTAGCATTTAAGGAGAGATAGCTGAGACAGGTTCACAGTTCTCAATATGCAGCCCATCAGTGATCCCTCCCATGCAACATCCACCCTCCCCCACCGCAAACGCTAGCATCCTGTCTCCTACATCAATATATAGCAGTTCACAGGGCTCACATCAAAGTTCTCTGCATTCGACCCATGCACTCAACATTTTCTCCCCTTTGCGAGGGCAGCCCTGGCTCTGTTAGATAACCCGCTCCATCCCACAACACCAGTCCAGGTCTCTTTTCCAGGCCGTCAGGGTAGGGGCTGTCTCTGCTCCCCATGCTCGGGCAATGTTTCTCTTGGCTACCCCACCCGCAAGGGCCAACCAGGTCTTGTCCCACCGCGGCCACGTCGTTTCTCCAGTCACCCCCAGGATAAGCCACCTTGGGTCAAGCGGGACACTCTCGCCCACTACCTGTGCCATCACACGTGTTATACCAGTCCAATACGATTGTATCCGTGGGCATGACCAGAGTATGTGGAAGAAGGACCCTACCTCCGCACATCCCCACACGCATACATCAGTCTCACAGGTGTCCATCCGAAGATACGCTATTCAGGATGCACAGGATCTATGGAGGATACGGAGCTGGATCAGCTGAAACCGTGCTCTTATGGCTATTTTTTGGGGGTTCTGTAATGCTTCAGCCCAGTCAACATCCTCCAAGAGGCCCACATCCGACTCCAAAGCCTCCCTTAATGAGCCCAAACAATCCGGGGTGTTGTTGATCAATTTCCGATAGGTCAGAGAGATGGCCTTATCAATCATAGGGTCCAAGAGCAGGCGGTCCTCGAGTGGTGAGTATTCTGGAATCGGGGACCCCTCTTGCAAATGACAATGAAGCGCATGACACAATTGTCGATAGTGCAGAAATTTCCCCCCACCCGTTTGGAACTGTCCCTGCAGTGTGTCAAAGTCAATCATCTTCCCATTCTTCCAGACATCCCCCAAGTGGTCAATGCCTATAAAACTCAATTTCCGGAAGCCAACAAGTCTCGTCACTTCACCCAGCCGGCTACCCTGCCAGAGAGGAGTTTGAGCAGTAAGTTTGCCCGCCCACCCGGTCATTTTGGTTGCTTTATGCCAAACATCAATAACCATCCAGGTATGAGCTGGGAGGAGCGGTATACCTTACCCCTTCCGGTATAGTTCAGTGAGGTAGCTGCTAATTCCAAAGGCCAAACGGTCTACCCTATATGCCGCTTCCTCTAATGGGGAAAAAGCCCATCCATTAATGTTGATGAGCTGAGACGCCCAGTAGTATTTCCTCCTCTTTAACACAATCCTGGGACTCCCTCTCCCCCAAAGCAAGAGACGCTGCTCGGACTCAATGGATCGGAAGATTGACTCCGGAATCTGGTACGGGGTGTTCTGAACTGCATATAACAGGCGAGGGGGGGCCATCATCTTAAAGAGGACCACCCTATCCATCAAGGAGACTGGAAGCCGCTTCCAGTGTGCAACATCTTTCTTCAGGCGCAGCAATTGCGCCTGTATATCAGGCCCTAATGTTTAAGGATATGAAGACAGCCTAATGCTTCTTGGAGGTGCAGCATTCCACATAAATGGAGATATTGCCTTTATAGGTTCTAATTCTAGCTTCTGCATCTCCAGAGCATTGGGAAGCTTGTTTTCTACTTACTCTGTCTTTCTCGAGCCTGTTTCTCCTTTTGAACTCTCTATTGTCCTTAGCCTCCTGTAGCCACATGCACATCTAACCTTCTAAGCACTACCACAGTGCTATAAAAGGACACAAATCTTACTGTAGAATTTAAGATGTGTCTAGAAGGGGAAACAGGAATGCTGACAGCCTGGGAGGTGCTTAAAGGGGCATGTGCTCATTGCAATCTCTGGAATGTGCTTCCATGGATTTCTTTCCATCTTATTAGAAATTACTTTTGCCTTATTTAATCCTGCATAATTGACCTGTCTGCCTTTACGAACTGTTCTTGGCTCTTCAGTGGGCAAAGCCTCCCACATGGTTTCCACAAAGCTCTGGTCCCCTGCCATCTTCTAAGCAGTTAACAGCAATTAACCCAGACTTATTGTTTGCTGTACTGTGTTTTCTGAGAGTTATGCCCCAAATACAAGTTACACTTAACAAGCTTTCAGGATGTAATTCTGCTACACTTCATTATAAGTTGGTCTGTGTTCCTGCACATAGATTGCCTGGGTGTGGAAACAACAGACTCAGCGTTACCACCTGGAATATCTAGCCTGCATAATCGCCTTGGGAATGGCTGCATTATAGTTCAGGCCCCATACCCTTCCCACCCACTTTATCAAGGCATCCCCCGTACAATGCAAAATCCATACAGAAAGGTACATCTTGTGTAACAGTTGTGCCCAGGATCACTTAATTCTTCAGAGCATCTGGAATTAACAGAATAAACTGCATTTGGAGGCTTATATATTTTTGGGATGTTGAGGCACAGCATGTAGAGAAGGAAAACTGGCAAATTCAGAATTATACAATTGGGTAATGGTAACATTTATTTAAAGTGCATACAATCAGCAGAAGAGTGATATCAAGTTTTAGTTCTTATTAACTGTTGAAAGGTGGCAGGTATTCCTCATCCAAAGCATCACGGCACACAATTTGTAAAGTCTCACTGGGGGTTCAAATACTGTTTTCTCCTTAGCTCAATGGTTACTAGTGATCTGACAGTAGCCACTATTCCTATTAAAGGTGCTCACAAATCTCTCAGCTCCGAGTTTGTGCACAAGTTCATCTGCTAGTAACAGTGGTGCTGGTGTTCTCATAAAGACTAAGGTAGTCTACCCATAATCTAAAATCTGTGGTACCTTGCATAGGAACCGGCACCACTGCCCTTGCCATGGGCAACCGGACATCTCAATGACTTTGAGGATTGCATCTTGGCCAGTTCTGCCTTGAGGCACTCCTGGACCTTATCACATTTCCTATAGCTGTGACTCTTCACAGGAGGACTGTCCCCAGTATTAATGTCAGCGTGTGCACATTGGAATCAGAACTGGTGAGAATAGGCCTAAGAATTGTCTCATTGCAGTTCTTCACTCATACTCTTGTGCAAATGTCAGATCTGGATAGAGATGAACGCCCTCCCCTGACCGTCCATCCATAGGTCTCCAGGTTAGACAAAGGCTGCCTGTCTGCCTTGTCAATAGTGGACCTAATGAGGATGCCAGGGAGTTGGACACCCTTTTTTGCTCCATTTACTCACCTGAAAGAGCTCCAGATTGGCCTGGCAGTTCAGGCGAGACAGTTCCTGTTAGAGCAAGGTCAAGACTGATTTGCATATGTCTGGGTCCAAACTGAGGTGACATGGTGTTCAAAGGGAACAATGGACTGGTCTGAGTAATTTCCAGTCACTGAGATTAATTTAAGCATTCCATCCATCTCTTTTTTATATACTTTGTTGCGGCACCCTAAATGCAATGGGAATGCCCAGACGTTGGTCCAGTGTTCACTGTGCCATAGCATGCATTCCTAATGCCTATAAAAGAAACGTTTTAAACACACATACCATCAAGCCTGGTACTAAATGACAAATGCTGCATTTTCACTGAACCACAATCAGAGGAAAATATAAAATAAAAACTATTTTCCCCAAAAAAGGTTTCTAGTTTGATACTGTGGCTCTTCACAATGTTGATGCGTGTAAGTCTTCACCAAGATTAGAAGAGTGAGTTTGAAGAGGACTATAGGCATGCTTACGTGAGGTGCAGGGATAACTGCATTCCTACTGCTGTTGTAAACTACCCCTCTCATATCAATGAGCCTGAACTTTGAACCAATGCAAAGTAATAACAAGCATTGGCATAGCCAATAGGTCTCGCTTTTGGGACCTTATAAGTATTTAGTTATGCAGCATAATATCCTTGGTGCAACAACATAAACTGTTGCATGGCTAAACACTTATAAGGTCCCAAAGGCGAGACCTATTGGCTATGCCAATGCTGGTTATCCAAGTCCCTGACTCCTGTAATGGCAGCCACAAAATTTTCTTTCAAGTTGTGGCTGGTCGATCAGATCATGCGGTCCCATGAAATCAGTACTCAACCTGCAGCACTGAAATAGCTCACAGTAGAAAAAGCTCCTTCAGCCAATCAGAAGACCTTATTTTTATCAGTTTTCGGCACAGTGGAATGTCGGTTGGACCAACCATCCAGCTATATGCCTTACTTTTTAACCTCTTCATACACAGCCCAAGCCCCTCTTAAAATGCAAATTTTCTGAAAAAGATTAACAGATTTAAACCGAATCACAAAAAGCACAGTTTCTGAGTATAGTTTTAACGTTTTGCCAAATTTGTTGAAATTCCATTTTGGCTGTGTTTTATTTGTATCGGAGAGCAAAGTTTCCAATGACAATTAACATTGGAAATAAATAGTTTAGGTTCACACCCCCAATTGTGTCCTCTACTTGAAGGATCAACACACATTTTTGCATGAAGGAGTAGAGGTGGATAAACTGTTTTTTGGAAAGTTTTATACAGATTTGTCCAATGAGGTCAACGTTAATAGCAAAAAAATGCTTTTTCTTTGGAAACTCTGATCGAACTATAACTACACAAGCCCAGCAGCCAACCCCCTACTATGCACGGCCATAGGCTGTGCACAGCAGGGGGTTGGTCACCAGCAGAGTTGATGGGTGCAGGACCAGGCACCAACACCCTGCTGGACTAGGCTGTGCGCAGCAGAAGCAGTGACTAAATATGATTTTTTTCCAAAAAGGAATTCACTGAAAAAAAACCAAAGGTTAAAGTCACATTACAGTTAGGTATGGTAAGATGATCTTAGCTTACATTTTAAAAAAAACTAGATATTACCTGGAAAAAAAGAAGGGTTAAAGTGATATTATAGTTAGCTGTTGAAATAACATAAAAACTAACATTTAAAAACAACAACAAAAAAAACCCTTAAACTCACTTGTTAAAGTTTACCGAGCTAGCTATAACCAGGGCCACTGGAATTATACGATTGTGTGGCTGCAGCTATTTTCACATAATTGTTGATTTGTCACATTTGCCAAATAATCCATCAACTGCCGCATAGTCTGCAGATTTTAACAAAGAAAAATTTGTTTCTAGTTCAAACGATACGAAAGTTAGGAAAAATGCAGTGATACATGTTGCCGCATAGTGAAAGGCCCTTTGCAAAGGGTGACTGGTCAACTTTCTGCAACATATTGCTATATTTGTGTGTTTAACTGGTACTAATGACATACAACCAATGCCCATACAGTGTTAACAAGCTTACAAATTACTAAATAATGAAGTAATACTATCCAAAAATGTGCCACATAATGCCGTATAATTTGCCTTTTCTTGCCAAGTAATTTACTCATCTCTGCCTTACAATTTGACCCAGCCCTGCTGCATAATGCCAGTGGCCCTGACTATAGCTTGAACCCTTGCCTTTCACTGCTTATGACCTTACATCTTATATCACTCATGACACGTCATTGATGAAATCATGATGACATCATCCAGTTACTGTTGCAGCTAACTATAGGGTTTGTGGGCTTGAAGTAATATAACATGCTACAACTGTGGTCAATTTACTATTAATTTAATGGGATTATCCTCTTAAACACTTCACATGACCTGCAAATTTAGGCAAAGTGGTTGACAGGTTTGCGTTGGCCAATGAAAAGATAGCTTTTTCCCAGGCTCAATGGACAACACTTGGTAGTTTGGTAGAATAATCTACAAACAGTACTGAGATGGGCAAAATGCCAACCTTACAGCCATGCTTACAACCCTAGGGTGGGATACACTACCTCTAGATGGGACGCTAGAGTGCTTTGCAAACAAAAAAGCATGTGTGCCATGTAGGAATTGTTCCAAAATGCCATCAATGATGCTTTTGCCAACAATTATATTTTTATTGTGGCACCAATATTAATAATTTGTTACGTTGGGGTGGTTACAATGAGTGATGGGTGTGCGGGGGGGGGGGAGGAAGAGGAACCACAGTGGATGCAGGGTTATAGAGAGAAAGAGAATACTATGGAGATTGGCTGGTTGTCGGTGGTAGAAACATGTTTAAAGGGTAAGGTGTCAGTTACTTTCTAAGTGACTCTGAATTATTATCTATAGTGCATGATGTTCAAGGAAGGTTCGCTGAAGTAAATAATCTCTTCAAATCCTTATACCTTTAACCGAAAGAAGACACGTGATTGGGGTTTTATGATGCACTCACTCGGATACTGTGTTAAGGCAGCCGCCCAATGAGTTCCCTAGAAGCCCTGGTACTGGTGTCTAGAGTGTGTGAAGTTTCAAAGTTTAATTCTGCAACCTTCTAGAAAGTCTATTGACATCTTTAAAACCTTTCACAGTTTCCAAAATATTTTGCAACTGGTCATCCAGATGAAAACAGTGACTTTTGCAACAAGTTATGACACAAAAATCTTGGTTAACACAAAAATTGAAATCATGCGGCAATCCATTCATTTTCTTTTCCTCTGTAATGCCGGTGTGCGTGAGAAAGAAAGATTTGGCATACATTTTCCAGCATGGAATTATGTTACAAAGATGCACACAGTGTGAATCGCAGTTTAGAAGAAATAATTGGCGTGCTTAATGGTAATTGCATGAACATAATCTCGCCACCCAGTAGAAACAAGCATTGGCCGCGCTGCCGTGAAAATGACACGACTGCGCGGCCCGCAAAAGTGAAAGTGATCGCGGACGCAATCAAGCACGGCGGAGGTAAGACACATGGCGGCTGCGCGCGTGCACGCTCACGTGCACGCAAGCTTTAGGCCACAGGCAGCACTTCAAAAACCCGTACACTAAATGTCTCGGCCAGGTCAGCGCATGCGCTTGATCAGGCGATGCCTAAAAAACCGGGCCTATTGGATAGAGCCCTGCAAACCCATTTCCTATGGCCATATGGATGTATAAATGATTGTCTTTTTGTGTTACACTTTTAATTTTGTGTTCCTTGTCAGCCTGTGCTCTTATGGAAAAGAAACTGCAAATTTGTTCGCAAAATCTGAGGTATGAAACATGTTATTCACAATCTGGCTGGAAATTCACTGCCCCTTTTCAATAAGTGCTTAGTTTGTGGCTTTGATTGAGCTGTGATGTATTTGATGAACTAAAGTATGCAAAAAAGTGATGGATGAAATGCTTGAATTAATCTCAGCCACTGGTAATCACTCAGGCCGCATCCCAGTCCATTGTTATTTGCACACCATGCCTCCTCAGTTTGAACCTAGGCGTATGCAAATCATTCTTGAACGTGATCCAATGGGAACAGTTCAGCCCGAACTGCCAAGCCAGGTCCTCCATGAACTGGAACACAAGCAACCCAGGACCAGTTAGCCCTCATCAGCCAGGTATAGCTTGGTTCCAGTGACACAATGTGTACAGGACCCACCTCTGGGAATACCTGTCCCACTTAGGGTGACAAACTGAAGTATACAAAACAGTGATGGATGAAATACATGACTCAATCTCATCTCTCATGATTACTCTGGACTGCATCCAAGTCCGTTGTTTTTTGCACGTCATGCCTCCTGAGTTTGGACCCAGCAAAATACAATTCAAGCTTAAACCTTCTCTAAAGGCAACATTCCAGCGTGAACTGCCAGGCCAGGTCCTCCCTGAACCGGAACACAAGCAACTCAGGAATGGTCATGATAAATTGATAGCAAGATGTGTCTAATCCCAGAAATTAGCACACTAATGTTTGCAGACTACACGTTTGTATTTCCAAAGCATATTTATGAATGGATGGGCACTGTGGAGCGTTAATCTGCCAACATAGAAGGTGAGTGCTTGCAAGCATGTTCATATGATAGATCATAAAAGCACCAGGGTGTCAGGAAGATACATAGGAGTGAACAGGGATCTAGCTGTTGGATGGAATGGATAAGGAGGAGAAAGTTGGATGCACTTCACAATAGGAGAGGTGAGTTAGAGAGAGGAGGTCAAGAGATGCACGCTGCTTGCCTATACGGGGTGCAGATATAAGATTAGAGACTGTTGGTTGTCATGAAAGGTGTGAGGGCAATAAGCAAGGAGGTAGCACGTTTACCCTCCACTATTTTCACATTTAACAGCATCACTTTCTGTCCTAATAATTTAGAAAGTTCAAAAGCCACCACTGAGCATGGTACCCCTTGTCAAACATTATACCCCCAAGCACAATGATTTGTTCCCCTCTGTGATACCATAATCTTGCTTACTTTACTGCACTCACGATTTTGAAACTAGGGGAGATTTTGCACATAGAAGTGAATGTTGTAGCTACACTTAATTTTGCACCAAATCTGTTTAGTGCTCCTGAGATTTTTCTATGACATATCGAAGCTACGTCAAGGGTTATTTTGCACCTCAGTGTGCTTTGAACCAAATGTGAGCTCAAACTGATGCATGCTGTTTGTGCCTAATGTGACATATTACTATCACATGTTCTATTCATACTGCGATATTCCGTGGCAGCATACTGCGACTGTTCCGTACTGAATCTGCTTCACAAAATTGATGGTCCAGACTTTTTTGTGCAATCTTATAATGACTATCATGCCTAAAAGAAAAAGAACTTGATATCAGAACCAACTCCATGCACAATACTGTGTACCACATACACTTATATACTCTCTAATCACAAATCTAACAACACATCCTTTAGTTACAAGACAGGCTGGAGCCCTCTCCCCCCCCCAGAACACCGGAAGGGATTCATAGTGGGGGCCGGCCCATGACATCATTGGGGGCACGAGGCTCACCAGGGGCCATATAAGGTACAAGATAGCACAGGGACAGCCTCTTCGTCCCCTACAGTGTGTCCAGGACAGTGCGGACCAGCAGCAATTTTCCTAACCATCCATCCCTAGAATGGCAGGGCCCCTGACAGCAAATTAGTGGGGGATACCAAGAAGTGGACTTTTTGTCTGGACTGACTTACCCATGGACAGGGGGAGCATTCATGAGGGCACCGGGCTGGCAGGAGGGGAACAGTGCAAGTTGGGGCCTGCTGGCACAATGAGCACTGGTCATTTTACCACAATGTACGTGTCCTTGTGTATTGCTGCAATGTATATAATGTAAATACAGTCTTTCTTCTAATGTAACCTTCTGGCTCTTGTTTGCATCTGATTGTCCTTCATTTGACTTTAAGAAATTCTTGATGACGTTTATGCTTGCTTAATGACTAACGTTAATGTGAATAAAAGACTACGCCGTGGCTGACCCTCAAACTGCGTTGTCACTCTTTGAGCAATGATTGTGGGGAGAGTTGAGTGGTCGGCGAATCGCACGTTCTATGCAGAATATAAACCGTCTCCAGAACTAAACAACCTGAATCTGCCCAAGCATTCTTAGAAGGATTGCCTCCTCTCAATCCAGTGATCTCTCTCCTACACATTGCATCAACGCTGCTCTGCTAAAATGTAGGTCTCCTGTTTGTAACGCAACATCCCCATCTGTTCTTAGCCAGGCTTTTGACCTTGACTCTATTGTAGTCACTGAAACCATCCTCTGCTCAACCACTGTCTTCTAGCAAGACTACAACATCACCCATGTAAGCAGAAGAGGAAATCAAACTGAACCTGAGGGTGACATATTGCCTCATGGCACAGTTTTCGGCCTTGCAGCACCTCATGATGGGCAAATAAAAAATAAGGTACAAATAATAGCACCTCATGTTTGGCAAATACAAAATAAGGTACAAATACTGGAGGAACAGAAAGAGACTAGCCGCAGGAGGCAATCAGATATAGTCTGTACACATTTGTATATCTGGGCATTTATATGCATTGCAAACATTTAAGCCAGTTCTCTTGGCTACATCAATGTTTGTTTTTGTTCGGCCATGACGAGTGAGTCAGTAGGACGTTGGCACCTGGGAGTACAGTGACTTGCTGCCTACTTCCTGTGTTCAGAAGGTTGCCGCCGTTAGCACTCTAGCACTGAATGCACAAGTGCTAATGGTATGGTGAGGCTAACTGCTATGATTCACCAGTGTTTGCACGACTATGGGTCTACTCACCTTCTGGGTGCAAATTGTGCTCTTCTAGCAGCACAGACACACCTTGCTTACTCAACATACAATCTCACACTTCAATCTGAACCCACCTGTGTTAAATACATTTTCATAGCTGCAGCCAACCTACTTTATGCACTAAGAGGTAATATATAATAATAGCTTTGCATTGATCACCGATTCAAGAACCGATCGATGCCCTTCTGATTTGCCATTCAGGGCCAGTAGCACTGAAGTCATGCTGAAGTATGTAGGACGTGTGTGTTTGATGTTTTACACTATTGTTACCACAAACAGGACTACTGTGAGAAAGGATCATTAACTGGGGTTACAAAAGATGCCCCATGTCACCTTTATCACAGGCCTGCCCTCCAGCTACCCCCAGTTCAGGCCCTTCCAACAAATATCCCAATGAACCCACTTGTATTTGCCAAATATTTGCATGCACTACTGTTCAGGTGATAGACGAATTTGTATTGGTGACCGGCCAAATTTGCACCTGCACGTCCACTGACCAGCTAGTCCAAAATTACATTTCGACTCAGCATAAATGTCGTTGTTAATCTGCAAGTGGAAATATATCTTTGCTCTAGTCCGTATGTGCAAATGATGCTGCAGATTGAGTCTGGCTAGTGAATGGGATGCTGCTAAAATTCTTCAATACATTTCAACACCTCGATGTTGCTTAACAAGATTAGGGGAAATCGGTTGCATTGCTTTGCACTGGCTCTAACGAAGCTCAGGGTGTCAGTTTGTGCCTTAAAAGGTCTCCTTCTCTTAAGCGAACGAAGGATGCGCCGTTATTTTATTCAAAATACAACTGGGACCACCAAGGAGCAGCGTCATTAGCAAACCGTTAATTGTAGCAGTTTGTTACGATCACTTAGTGATAAGGGCTTCATTTGCCGCGACGGGTTTAGAGGGATGAGGCGCATCAGGCGAGCAGAACACTATGTAAACATGTAACCTCACGCCGCGAGGTCTCATCCGGGCTGACAGGAGGCGACAGCACTAGCCGCGGCTAATATGAAGGAAGGCGGAGTGGCCCCCGCCGAGGACGCAGCGTCAACAAAGCGTCAACAGTGTAAACATGGGGGCGCGCGCTGCTGGCCGCGCCGGTCTCGTCAACAAATAGAGGTGATTGAAAAGTCCAAATAATCCTTGATAGGGGTATCAGGAGGAGGCCGGGGAGTGACCGAGGCGGCACCGCGGCCTAATGAGATTCGCATGCCCGTGTTTTTACAACAGCGCCCTGGTATTGTTCTAAAGTAATCATTAAAGTTCCCGCACTGAACTCGAGGGAATGTCGCATATGACGAAAGAGCAACACAGCGCGCCCTGGTGGAAGTTCCAGCTGACCAGTTGCAATTGGGTTTAGTCAGTGGAACCAGCGGTGGTGTTTTTGACAATGCACTATATAGCCTCACTGAGAAAACAAGAGAGGCTCTACTACTGGAAAGAAACATATCAAATGGAACCAGTAGACAATATTACACACCTTTAAAATAAGAACATCATTATTTTGCAATACAGAATCACGCCCCCCAGTGCTTTAAATGGGAAAAAAAGAGTACAGGTACTCATTTAAATGTGGCGAGTGGGCGGGGCTAGGGGCGGGGCTAAAGGAAAGGCATGCGAAGCTTATTGACTTGTATACTAGTTGCAGCACATACCAAAACAGGAGAAATTTGTTTCTATAAACAAAACAGGTTAATTCGTTATACCAAACGAAAGTAAATCACAATTTTAACATTTCATTGTTTTGTAATATTTCTCTCGCTTTTCTCTCACACAAAAACACGCACACACAAGCAGGCAAACAGACAAACATAAGCAGACCCACACAAAAGAATCAGGTGGGACTAAGGACCTTTTAACCTCCTTACCTCCCATGGCTTTCCTCATTGTGCTGATACTGAGCTGCCTGGATTCCTTGCAGCACAGCATGACAGCAAACACCCGGATATCATGCAAATGAGCCCACACTGAATAGTTCAGCAGGGGCTCAGCTCAGGGATATAAAAGAGCTTTGGCTGTCAAAGAGACAGGCTACCACCACTAGAGGCCAATGCGCCTACCCTTCAGGAGTACCGGTACTCTCCACAGCAGTAGAGAAGTACAGGCCCATTTAAAGCACTGACGTCCCCAATCCCCCCCCCTGCATTCGATGAACGAGTAACCGTTCACAGGAGAGAAAGGACGCATTTTCAACCTTAATTTTGTCTATCTAGTATATGCTTAAAACACAATGGGGCATATTATCAAGAAACGGCGTTAAGATTATCGCCGCTTTAGCGGAAGAAAACTGCAGCTAAAGCGGCGATAATGGGCTTGATAATATGCCCTTGAGAATTCCCATAGAAGCCCATGTTCTGGTGTCAACATGGCCTTCTATTGGAATTCTCTACGGCATATTATCAAGCCTATTATCGCCGCTTTAGCTGCAGTTTTCTGCCGCTAAAGCGGCAATAATCTTAACGCCGTGTTTGATAATATGCCCTAATATTCCTGTAAAAATCTCTAGCAAAAATCATTCGCAACAGGTCGACTTGTAACTCGACCAGTGACATCTACATGGACAAAAAACCTGGAACACTGTTTCACCATTTCTTTTTGTTGCGATTAAAATGTACCAGACGTCCAGGAGGACACCAGGGCCATATCACGAACAAGCTGGAAGACACATTATAGGCCACAGATTTGGTCTGAACGATGTCCGAAATAGTTAAAGTGCTAGAGATGGCTAGACTACCACCCTAGCGGTAAAGGGTTACTTGTCACAGGAACTTCAAAAGCATGTTCTGCTTTTGGCTTTAAATGTATCAGGATTGGTTGTGACATAAATGTAAACAAGGTAAAAAAAAGAGAACATAGCACAACAGCGTAGAATCTCTTTTTAGTTTTAATGCACATCACAGGAAAGGAGCAGCAGAAAGAAACGAATTTGAATTAGTGTACCACAAAGACATAGTTTAAACAAACAAACCAACAAGGACGGGCAGAAAAGAATGGCAAAGTAAAGTACAAATACAAATACACGTTACTATTTTTTAGTAGATGCACACATGTACCATGTGCTCCAGTTCAGGAAAGAGCCAAAGAGACACAGCTTTAAAGAACACTACATCACAGTGAAGCAACAGTCCACATTCACTGGTAGAAACCAGCTTTTCCCACCAGCACGTTGACTGTAACTTTGCCTTTGACCCTGCACAGCCCTTCCCTGCATTCTAGCTAGGTTCACACCATACTAATACCAGATACCACCTACATACAAACATACATGTGCACAAGCAAAATGCTGTTACAATACTAGAATGCCAATAGCTGAAATGAGCTAACCCATTGCCTCATGCTGTGTACTGTAGTTGGTGAAAGGAAAATGTAGATAACAGTTGAGGAGACCAATGGGTGGAGAGGGCTGACCCATATCACCTCTCTGTATGTATATATGTACATATTAAGTTTGGATTAGATGTCTTTCTAGCCTTATGCTTTCAAAAAATCTTGTTTTATACATGCATACCGCATATCATGGAAATGAAAAAGATAGTCCAGTTTAAGGCAAAGTCGGCGAAACATGAGAGCTAAGCTTTGTTGGCTTTACTGATATGTATATGAATAAATAAAGAAGAAAAGGCCTTTCTCATCTTATTTCCGGAGGAAAGGGGATTGTTTGTGAATTTATATATATATATATATATATATATATATATATATATATATATATATATATATATCTATATATATATATAGAGAGAGAGAGAGAGTCCAAATCCCCACTCAAACAATAAAAGAAGGGTCCGACACCGCCAGGATACATGCGGGAGGATTTAATTAAAGGTAAATCACAGCGCAAACTGGGTAACAATGTGGCAACAATGTGGCAGACGCGTTTCAGCAATTCAGCTTTCTTCAGTGCCTGTTGCTAACAAAAGAGTCTTGCACCTATTGGTTATTTGAGTCTTCACTTGACCACTCCTGAAGTTTAACTCGAGGCTCCTCCTTTGCCTTTAAAGAGATATTGCAATTCGCGCTGTTGGAACGGACTGCTGCATGCTGGTATTGGTAGTCCATATGCGAATCCCCCTTGAGTAAGTGGGAAATCCGAAACACCAAGTGGCGTCCCATCAATTTGGCCTCCGGACTACACCCAACCGCTGCTTTCCGTTGAATAGTTGTCCTCACTGAGACCCCTCGATGCTCCCTGCAGTCAGTGCTGCTCCTCTCTCCCCACGCAGTAGTGTCTTCACTCTGTGATGTTTGGATCCGCGCAGGGGGGCGCCGCGTTGTGCATTTAGAAACACAAGTCCAAAGGTTACTGGCTAACGCGGTGCTTCCTAATCGAGAGGGCGTATCGGAAAGCCAGTGCCTGCAATACTGGCATAACATAGAGTCCAAATCCCCACTCAAACAATAAAAGAAGGGTCCGACACCACCAGGATACATGCGGGAGGATTTAATTCAAGGTAAATCACAGCGCAAACTGGGTAACAATGTGGCAACAATGTGGCAGACGCGTTTCAGCAATTCAGCTTTCTTCAGTGCCTGTTGCTAATAAAAGAGTCTCGCACCTAGTGGTTATTTGAGTCTTCACTTTACCACTTCTGAAGTTTAACTCGAGGCTCCTCCTTTGCCTTTAAAGAGATATTGCAATTCGCGCTGTTGGAACGGACTGCTGCATGCTGGTATTGGTAGTCCATATGCGGATCCCCTTGAGTAAGTGGGAAATCCGAAACACCAAGTGGCGTCCCATCAATATGGCCTACGGACTACACCCAACCGCTGCTTTCCGTTGAATAGTTGTCCTCACTGAGACCCCTCGATGCTCCCTGCAGTCAGTGCTGCTCCTCTCTTCCCACGCAGTAGTGTCTTCTCTCTGTGATGTTTGGATCCGCGCAGGGGAGCGCTGCGTTGTGCATTTAGAAACACAAGTCCAAAGGTTGCTGGCTAACGCGGTGCTTCCTGATCGAGAGGGCGTGTCGGAAAGCCAGTGCCTGCAATACTGGCATAACATAGAGTCCAAATCCCCACTCAAACAATAAAAGAAGGGTCCGACACCGCCAGGATACATGCGGCAGGATTTAATTCAATGTAAATCACAGCGCAAACTGGGTAACAATATATATAACCTACTGGCGGTCGCCAGTAGGTAGTTATAGTTAGGACCTTGTTTCTATTCAAAAAGCGTTTTTTGTTTTGCCAATAACTTTGGCACCGGTTAATGAATCTTCGCGAAATTTTCAAATCTCGTGGGGCGCTCCGGTCAACTTCTATCTTGAAAGTTTCGGGGTGAATCGGCAAGTCGGGGCTGAGAAAAAAGGGGGGTCCCAAAACATGTTTTCTCCATGTTAATTCCGATGGGAAACTTTAGACACGGCTACAGCCCGAATTGCTGAGCGGAATTACACCAAATTTGGCAAAAAGGTAGCCCTTGGTTCAGAAAGAGACCTTTTTTTAAATGGTGTAAATCCATTCTGTAGTTCCTGAGAAATTCAAAAAATAGTGGTCAGAAAATCAATTTCCCATAGGAAACTTTAGATACGGTTACAGCCGAAACTGCTGAACGGAATTACACCAAATTTGGCAAAAAGGTAGCCCTTGGTTCAGAAAGAGACCTTTTTTTAAAATGGTGTACATCCGTTCAGTAGTTGCTGAGAAAATCAAAAAATAAAAGTTTCGATATTTAGAGGCGCGGTGGATCCGCACACCCTCCCGATCACAAGCTTTATTCTAATTGGCTGTCAACACTCCAAACCAGGAAGTGTTGGCAGCCATCTTGTGCCTCGGTAACCGAGGCACAAGAAAACAGAAAAAGAAACGCAAAAAATAAGAGAAGGGGGCAGGGTAGAAACACCCAGACCCCCTAGGCCTGCTAAGGGGGTCCCACAAAGACCCCCAGGGCCCCAAAAAGAATAAAAAAAAAAAAAATCGGCCAAATTCTTGCTGGGTGCACAAATCCGGCTGAGAAAATAAAAAAAAAAACGCTTCGTTGTATTGAAGCCCACGGGTGGGCCAGGTCCCGGGGGTTTGTACGAGTGAAATGTCCAACTAACTATAACTTTCCCTAAAACCTATGGTTTTTTCAGTGAATTTCTAAGGTTTTTTAAATGCTAATTTCTAACTATAACGTGCCTGAAACCTATGTTTTTTTCAGTGAATATATATATATATATACATCACACCACAAATTCCGGTAGTGCGGGGCTCAACTATACGGCGGTCCTGCACGGATCCCAAAAATCCATTAAATCACCTTCATTTATTCTCATATGAAAGAATATAGTGCAGGACACTCCACACTGTGACAAAGCCGTAAAGGTAAAACGCGTCGGATGGAGGCTTTTCTGTCTACAATAAACATCATTTAAGCACTGTGGAGTGTCCTGCACTATATTCTTTCATGTGAGGAATAAATGAAGGTGATATATATAATATATATTACCTACTGGCGGTCGCCAGTAGGTAGTTATAGTTAGGACCACGTTTCCATAGGAAAACCTCAACATTCTATTTTGAATAACTTTGGCGCCGGTCGACGAATCCTCGCGAATTTCTCAAAATAGGTGGGGCGCTACGCTCCGCTCCTACCCTGAAAGTCTCGGGGGGATCCGTCAAGCGGGGGCTGAGATAAAAGGGGGGTCCCAAAACGCGTTTTTCCCATGCATTTTTCCATAGGACCTTTAGAACGAGCTACAGCCCGAACGGCTGAACAGAATTACTCAAAATTTTGCAGAGAGGTAGTCCCTAGGTCAAGGAAGTGCCTTTTGTAGGTTTGGTGTAAATCTGTTCAGTAGATTCTGAGAAAATAGCCTTTAAATCAATATATATATCTGAGCCCGCTTACGGTACGCTTACCGTACGCTTACGGTAAGCGTACGGTGGCGTGCGCGAGCGCGATTCTGATTGGCTCTTAGATCTTAGTAAACATTCGAATCGGCCGAAACCAGGAAGCGGCGGCCGCCATTTTGTGTATTTCACTCTGAAAAAAAAGAGTGAAAACAAGGAAAGGGGGCAATGAGGAGAGTTACAGACCCCCTAACAATTGTAAGGGGGTCAAAGAAGGTCAGAAAAGTACAAAAAAAACATTTATTGATTTTAAAAAAAATCACGGGGTACGCGTACGGTAAGCTTACGGTAAGCGTACGGTAAAAAAAATAAAAATAAATAAATGAAAAGCAGATTTAAGAGTTTAGAAATTAGGGAGCTCTAAAAAGAGCTGTTGTGTTTATGAAGTCATTTTTTTAGTGGTACCTACAAGTAAGTACCGATGCAGAGTCTAAGGTTCAAGAGGAAGACTCTGTTCCCTTCATCATTGAAGTGCACACCATCTCCTCTATAAATGTCTTGCATGTCATAACGCAAGTTGTTGTGGTAAATGGCACCCATACCATAGTCACGGAGGAAAGCAGAAACAGATTTGTTGACGTGCTTTCTTGCTTTGTCAATCTGTGGACAGAAATGATTGGACCAGTTCCATTTTTGCCTTTGGCATATGTTGGAAAACACAAAGGCAGTTTTAGGGAAAAGTGTAAACAGTTGTGCAAAGGTGTCCTTCATAAGCATTTCCAGACCTACCCCAGTCAAAGTGCCTAGGTCATTGCCACCACAGTGCACTATTATGAGGTCAGGGTGTTGGATTTGAATGAAGGATTTCACCAATGGCATCAATTGGTGCCACTTTAACCCTCTCTGACCAATCCATTTAATGTCTACATTTGGCAAAGCAAGGTCTCTCACCATATCTGTTTTCTCTGCAAACTTTTCACTCCAGAAGACATAGCTGTGCCCTACAATCCACACTGTGAACATCTTCAAAGGAGAACTGGATGCACTCAGGAGGTGTCTTTCAGTAGAATGGCAATATGAAAAGAAAGACAGTTTGGAAATGGAGGCATACATATTTTTTTAAAACAAAAAGAACTGATTGGCTGTTTCATACCATTCCAGAATAAAAACTAGGCTGTATGTGAAAATTAATAGAAGCATGTTTTGTATTGGTACAAAAAAATGTGTAACCAAAGAACAGTACTATGGATTTGCTGTTAGGTTTGAAAAGTCAAGCACTCTTGCTCTGTGGAATTGAAACATTGTGTGTCGAACTTCTGACCTAACTGAATACAGCAGTGTTCCATGAGCTGTTGCTATGGTAGCAGGCAGAAGTCAAGTTGGGGGAAGGGTACTAGGCAGAAGTCAAGTTGGGGGAAGGGTACTTTTGGAAAAGGGTTCGTTTTCAACCAATAGAAATGTGTGAATACATGTGAAAAAAAGGGGGAAGCACTGAGATTTGAAACTTACATGTATATGTGTGGAAAAATAGAGGGAAAGTTTGCCATTATCTGGTTCTGCTGAGAGGAGAGAGGTGAACACAACAGAGATCCTGGCTCTGATAATCTGCTGTTTGAGTGTCACATTTCTTTCACAACTAACTAATTTTAAAGGTGAGTTTACAGTTTGAGAGGGGATGTATGTGGTAACTTAAGAAATGAATAATAGAAATGGGAATTGTTTTTGTTGTAGTTACACATGGTGGTTTCATAATGTGTCAGTGTGTAAAAGTGATAAATCAGATGTATTTTGGAGTTATTTGAGATATAATATTGTGATTATACTTCTGAAACAAACATATCAGACGGTATTTTAAAGAAATAAGTATTGTTTTTAGATGATATTTTTTTAGAATAATATGCATTTCTGTAATGATAAGTTTAAGTGAGAAGAGATTCTGGGCTTTTTTAATACAATCTTTGAGATTGTTATTTTTTTTTGCCCGCTGTAAAATGATGAATGCAATTGCTTTCACAATTTATAGTGAAATGCAATATATTCTGAAAACAGCAAAAATAAGGCAAAAATATTTTTTTGAAAAAAATGTAAATATGTATACTGTATTATAAATTGTTAAAAAAATATTAATACTTTTTTCTTTTTTTTCAGATCGATATAGAAAATTTTCGAAAACTACAACCATTTTTAAAACTATTTTTTAAAAAAACAAATGAATAAATATTTTTTGGAGTGAGTATGGTAAGTCAATAATAATAATTGTAGTCTCTCAAGGACCTTGTAATGTGATAATTGATTTTTAGTGTTTTTTTAAAAAAATAAAAAAAAGGTACGCGCACCGTATGCGTACGGTAAAAAAAAAAAAAAAAGGTTTTAAAAAACATATGTAAAAAAAAGATGAAAGATAAGGTTGGCTCTTAAAAGAACCGTTGTGTTCATGCAGGGACAGAGGAAAGGAAGCATGGGAAAATCATTCAAAGCTACAAATGTGCTGATCTATTTTGTTGTTCACTAGGGAAACACTGGTCTCCCTATGACAAATTAGACCTTTACAAAATGTGCAATGAATATCAACCTTCCGAAATCGAAGGTTCATTTCCAGAGGGCCAGCAAAAGGAGATTCTCCCCCCACAGATGAAGGGCTCACCTGACCTGCAGAAGAAGGAGTCAGCCCTGCAGATGATGGTCCAGGCTGAGCTGCTGTGGATGTACTGGCTCGTCTTTCTGAAGAGTTACCTCCAAAAAGATGACCATGTGTCGTTCCGTGTACATCCTGGAGGTGCCTCTTCATGGTGTGATTCCCAAAGGAATACTTCCTGTTAGGATTACCTCTAGAAAGTACACGCTTACACAGACAGCAAGTAACTAAGGGTGCATTCACCTTTTGCTGGCCTTCTGGAAAAGTAAAATAATCCCAAACATAAGAAGGCTTTTGTTTCCTCGATCTCTGCCTCAAGACAGTGCTGCTGGTGCTAGGCTCACTCTCAGAAGAGCTCTGCTGTTCTGCCATCGTATCCCAAAGACAAACCAGCTCCTTCTCCCAAGGGATCACAAGCAGAAATGAGGGGAATGGGTGTGGTGTAGGAGAGTTCTAGAACTGAAAGTAGTTTCAACCAATCAAAAGTTGTGTTTCAAGATCACATGACCTACCGTACGCTTACGGTACGCTTACGGTACGCTTACGGCAAAAAGTACGCGTGCGCGTAAAAAAGACACGCGCTTGCGCGCATGCGCATAACAGTCACTCCCAGGCACTTCCGCGTAACGTGCGCGTGTGGCGTAAGCGCGCACGCGTCCCACGCGCAGTACGCGCGGCTACGCAAATTGCGTAACTATACGCAAGCAGCGTAGATAGATTACGGACGTTGCGTAAACCGTACGCTTACCGTGAGCTTACCGTACGCGTACTAAAAAAAAAAAAAAAAAAAAAAAATCTGGTAATAAATTTTACATGTTTATTTTAAAAAATATATTATAAAAAAATATTGAAGGATTTTAAAAATTTAAGCATAGTCTTTATATAATGAAAGAAAATTAAATTAAAAATATGTTTGAAAAAAATGAAGAATAAAAAAAAAAATTAGCATTTAAAGAACCTTGCAAATTCACTGAAAAAACCATGGGTTACACACACGTTATAGTAAGGAATTAGCATTTAAAAAACCTTGCAAATTCACTGAAAAAACCATGGGTTTCACACACGTTATAGTTAGGAATTAGCATTTAAAAAACCTTAGAAATTCACTGAAAAAACCATAGGTTTCACACACGTTATAGTTAGGAATTAGCATTTAAAAAACCTCAGAAATTCAGTGAAAAAACCATAGGTTTCACACATGTTATAGTTAGCTGGACATTTTACTCGTAAAAAACCAATGAAATTGCCCCGTTATAGTTAGTTCAGCTAACTATAACTCACGCGCCCGCAATGCACTGCTGATGACGTCACATATTACATCACTCATGACATGGTCAGTGACATCACTCATGACATCACTGATGACATCTCAAATGACATCACTGATGACCTCACTGATGACATCATCCTTGTGATAGAGTGGCAGACCTCCTCTCACCTTAATATAAGCTTTGATACACACATTCAAAAATAGAGACTAAAATTTTCAAAACAATGGACATACCAATACCAGTTACAACAACCTCTTCAGTAATTCTAAGATCCACATACACATCCACTCATTCACCAACAGTCCTATACAGTCACTCATACATGTACTCACTCATCATATGTACTCATACACCTATACATCCTGTTACATAATGCCACTCATCCATAGAGTTACTCACACACATAGTCACTCATGCTAATAAAGAATCAAACATACATTCACCTGCATATACAGTTATACACACACCACCACACTTACTTCTACGGAAACTTACACATACTTAGTCTTTTAAACAATCACTTATAGAAACACATACTTATTCATACAGGAACTCTTTCAATCTGTCCCTCTCACATATACTCACATATATACACCAATAGTCACATATACTAGTTTAAAACATATGTAGTTACTCCTGAAGACACTATTGGGACAGTCATTCACTCACTAACACACCCATACACACACTCATCCACCCATACAGTCCTGCACACATGCTGTCTTCAACACATACAAACAGTGAGTCACTCATTCATGCACCTATGCACTACGTAATACCCCCCACCGAACCATACAGACACTCAGACTGATACTCAAAAAAACAACTACTAACCTATATAGACACCCATGTAGCTACTCACCAACCCATGCAGCCACTTATACACAAAGTGAGAGATACACTTAATCAGTCAGTTACACAATCAATTTTTTAAAAACAAATCATCCATTTAGACACTTATATACCCATTTATTCTTCCATCGACCTTGAGATATACATATATAAAACATATTTAATTTTCAGAAAAACACACATTCACTGGATGATGTCATCAGTGAGGTCATCAGTGATGTCATTTGAGATGTCATCAGTGATGTCATGAGTGATGTCACTGACCATGTCATGAGTGATGTAATATGTGACGTCATCAGCAGTGCATTGCGGGCGCGTGAGTTATAGTTAGCTGAACTAACTATAACGGGGCAATTTCATTGGTTTTTTACGAGTAAAATGTCCAGCTAACTATAACATGTGTGAAACCTATGGTTTTTTCACTGAATTTCTAAGGTTTTTTAAATGCTAATTCCTAACTATAACGTGTGTGAAACCTATGGTTTTTTCAGTGAATTTCTAAGGTTTTTTAAATGCTAATTCCTAACTATAACGTGTGTGAAACCCATGGTTTTTTCAGTGAATCTATATATATATATTATCTACTGGCGGTCGCCAGTAGATAGTTATAGTTAGGACCGTGTTTCCATAGGAAATCTCAAAATTCTATTTTGAATAACTTTGGCGCCGGTTGACGAATCCTCGCGAAATTTTCAAAACTAATGGGGCGCTCCGTTCAGCTCCTACCCTGAAAGTCTCGGGGTGATTCGTCAAGCGGGGGCCGAGAAAAAAGGGGGGTCCCAAAACACGTTTTCCCCATGCATTTTTCCATAGGACCTTTAGTCGCAGCTACAGCCCGAACGGCTGAACAGAATTACTTGAAATTTGGCAGAGAGGTAGCCATAAGGTCAAGGAAGTGCCTTTTGCAGGTCTGGTGTAAATCTGTTCAGTATTTCTGGAGAAAATAGCATTTAAAAGCATATACATATCTATACGCGCGCAGGGTGCGCGCACCGTGCGAGCACCGTGCGAGCACCCTAACGTGCGCGAGCGTAATTCTGATTGGTGGTTACATGTTAGTCAACGTTCAAATCGGTCGAAATCAGGAAGTGTCAGCCGCCATTTTGTTTGTTTTCAGTGCGAGAGTGAAAAAGGAAGGTGGCGAACGTGAAAAGGGGGCAGGGTAGAGAGTTCCTGACCCCCTAGCCTTTGTCAGGGGGTCCCTGAAGGACCCCAAAGGCAAAATTGTTTTTTTTTTTTTAATTGCGGGGGTGCGCGCACAGTGCGCGCACCCTGAAACCCCCCCCCAAATTTTTTTTTTTTTTTTTGTTTTTTTTTAAATCGCAGGGTGAAATCCCACAAAACAAAATAATAATTTTTAATACGTAGTTTATTGTAAAATAAATATATAAAAAAATCATAATACATAAATAAATTAGCATTTAAAAAAACCGTACAAATTCACTGAAAAAACCATAGGTTTCACACACGTTATAGTTAGGAATTAGCATTTAAAAAACCTTGCAAATTCACTTAAAAAACCATAGGTTTCACACATGTTATAGTTAGGTGGATATTTCACTCGTAAAAAACCAATGAAATTCCCCCGTTATAGTTAGTTCAGATAACTATAACTCGCGCGACCGCCACTCTATCACAAGGATGATGTCATCAGTGATGTCATGAGTGATGCCACTGACCATGTCATGAGTGATGTATAAGTATACATGTAAATATACATTCGGCATAGTGCCTTAATGTACAGAGGTGCAACCTTCGAATTCCACAAAATGTCAATGGTCCATACTTATACATGTATTATTCCATTTGTACAGCAAATAGTTTGTCAGCATCTGCTAGTAGTGGCAATAATTGTATCTTCTTATTGAAAGCACTGTCGTTTTATATGCCACTAATTTGCTGATTATTCTAGCAAGAATATGCATAATCAATTTTGTTTACGTAGCTGGATTCACGAGCAATATCACACTATTTGTGTATTAATTTTGCCACATGCTTGATTTAATTCTGTCTCGTGTATTTGCAGCCCGTTTTATGTTACTACAATTCTTAATTTACGGTTGATTTCGCAGATGGACTTTTAATAATGGCCGCCAAAGTCACAGACACCACTTGGCTAACATTTGTCTGTTGTTGATTTCTACAGCTATGTATACACCTCCAGGCTTTCATGTTACTTTGTGTGAACAAGTCAGTTCGCTGACGAAACGCGTAACAAGTAAAGAATAAATCCTTGGTTTCCTTCTTCCGAGTGCGAGCTTTTCTGTGAGGAAAAACGCTGTGTGTTATATTATTAACCAGGAGACCCGCCCGGTTTGTGCTCGCCACCTGCCAACGGGACATGGATTTCAGCAACCAGGGTCACTGTTGATTATTGAAATGGAGAAATCCGCCGGCCGGCCGCTTCAAGCTTGTGAATACTCGCAGAGTGTTTAGGATCGAAGACCAGTGATTCTCCTCAGCCTCGGGAGGTAAGTGTCTCCTTGTCCCTGGCGGGGGAGTGTGTGTTTGGTGGGGGGTTGGACATCGTTTGGGAGCAAGCGCGCCCAGTCCCTGCCTCGCATATTACTCTTGGAGACACGGTCTGTTCCCCGAAATTCAATCAGGCTCCACCACGCACATACGCTACATTGGCTGTTTCGTGCTTGTAGTGCGATGATACGCATATTCTTCGATATCACGAAGCATCCGTAATGGCATGTAATCTTTGTGCGTAACGCGACGTGTGAATCACTTAGCAGTCTCGAGCCACACTGATACTTCATCTGTAAATTAGCGGCAGCAGGAACCTCCAACTAATGTGGAGGGGAAGAAGGAACATAGGCTGTATTACTAAGTATAAGTGCCTTACATTTATACAGACTCACGCATTACCACTGAATCTAAGTGTGTAATTGACTCACAGTTCTTTGCAAACTCCAGCATGGACACTGAAGCAGAACGACGTGCGGCAGCAGTTACTCTGCTAGCACGAACACCTGGTGTGGGAAGTAGTGTACATAAACCAATCCAACAGATTGACACCTCATTGAATGTCAAACTCAAACGTCTGGAAAAACTC
Source organism: Triturus cristatus (assembly GCF_964204655.1). NCBI lineage: Eukaryota > Metazoa > Chordata > Amphibia > Caudata > Salamandridae > Triturus > Triturus cristatus. Next base: position 1,728,231,642 of record NC_140589.1, read on the forward strand.
AAGAAATCTGAAACCGCAAAATGGTGGGAAGCCATTTCTCTACAGGATTATGTGGACAAGCAAATGGTCCCCAGAGGTCTGCGTATCTATATCATACCCTCATATGAATCCCAAAACCCACGCATGCTACAAGATTGGCAAGAAAATTCAGCCAACAGTTCCAGAAATATGCTTAACATATTGATCAAATATGCATGGGAAGACCGTGAATTGATTTTATCTGTAATTAGCACAATTGAAGCGGATCTATCCAAATGCAATGAACAAGAAATGATCCAAAAATTCATGGCTGACCTTAAACCTAAACTACAACAGCATGAAGACGATATTAAAAATCGCGAACAAAGGAAACTCCACAGAGACTGTGTAGACTATGAATCCGGCCGGATACTAACATACAGTCATAAATATGATCACCTGTATAATGACTTACCACCTGTTGTTGAGGTAATACAACCAGTTGAACATGAAACCATTTCCCCGGTTCCAGGAATAAGCGGATCAGATACGGACATTTCAATTTCAACCACTAGTTCGTCTTTGGAGAGGCCAACCTCAACAAGAACTGCCACTTTTTTAGACGAGTTCAGGGTCTTGAGGAAAGGCCGACAAGTACCAAGATCGAATACACAATCACCACCACGAAGGAGAAGAACACCACGAGGCAGAGGCCGTGGAAGAGGAAGAGGGAGGGGAGGAGCAAACAAAGACGCAAAAGAAGAAAACAAAGGGAATCTAACCAACACAAAGGAGCCTATGGGAAGCAAGACACGCGGCTCAAGGAACAGGAAATAATGGATCCGGACATGGTAAATAAAACCATCATCAACTTAAGTGATAAAGAATTGACATTTTCAGAAAAAAGTACTTTATGTTTGGGTCTTACCTTTTGCCCTACTGAGATTTTTAACTACGCTGATACACGTATTGATTTGTATAGATTCATCAGAAAGGTTAAGTTGAAGAAGTGGCACCATCTATACAAACGTGATTATAACAATCAGCTCTCTACGAGAGAGAATGCTAACTGCCCTTTCCAGAATCTTAATATCGCAGATGCTGATGTTTTACGTGACATGCATGTTTTGGCCATGGGCAATGAACCACAGGACAGTCTGTCCAGCGAGCCAGTTATGCTAAACGTTATGTTAGATGTCCCTACAGATTCAGCAGCGTCCACTAAATTTAAACCACGTTCCATCTTCTACCCTAATCTTCCACATGACAACATAGACACATTCCAGGAAATGGTCATTCAATCTTTACTCAAGCTTAAACATCAGACCAATAACAGAAAGAACATTCAATTTAACCTATCCCTAGAACAAAAAGAATTTTTGCAATCATTGGCCGAAGATCCCAACATCGTAGTACGCCCTGCAGATAAGGGAGGTAATATTGTTTTGTGGGCTAGGCATTTGTACATGGAAGAAGCGTACAGACAATTAAATGATACACAATTCTACTTCAAGGCTAGTGTCGACATGTACAATGCCAGTATCTTCGATACATGGGCAAAACTTAAGCTTTGGGAAGAGAAAGGTTACATAACATGGGAGGAATATGGTTACCTTAAACGTGACTATCCGAAATTGCCTATTTTGTATCTTTTACCTAAAGTTCATAAAAACATCAATGTACCACCTGGTAGACCAATAGTGTCATCTATCGGCAGTACTTTGGAAAATGTATCCAAATATGTTGACCATTTTCTCCGAGAATTTGTTGTTGAACTCCCCTCATATGTTAAGGACAGCAAGGATTTTCTTACTAAACTTAACAACATCAAATGGGATTCTTCTGACCTCATGATAACACTAGATGTTAATTCCTTGTACACCATCATAGACCACACACAAGGCATACAAGCATGTAAACACTATCTCAACCAAAGACCTATTGAATTTTTAGAACATATCAATGTACTGCTGGAGATGATGCAGTTGTGTCTCACAAACAATATTTTCATGTTTGATGGCAATATCTACAAACAAACCCTTGGTACAGCTATGGGGACCTGTTTTGCACCAAGTTTTGCCAACCTTTTTATGGGCAAATGGGAGGAGGAAATCAGACAAGACAGTATACTATTCCCCTTTTTCAGCAAAGTTAAAATCTGGCTGCGTTACATAGACGACCTTTTTGTAATCTGGACAGACACTGAACAAATGTCCATTGAATTCATACATAATCTCAATAGTAATTATTATAATATTACTCTAACCAGCAACATGAGCAGATTCTCTATTGAATTTCTAGACCTATTGATTGAGCCCCAACAAGATAAACTTCAAACTAGTCTGTTCCGGAAAACCACAGCAGGTAATACGCTTCTGCATGCTCTCAGCAGCCACCCTGAACCCCTCAAATGGAGTATTCCTTTCGGTGAGCTGCTGAGAGCAAGAAGAAACTGTAGTACCGATAGTGCATTTCAACGTGAGAAGGAAGTTATGATTAAAAGATTCAGCGATAGGGGTTATCCCAAGTGGGTCCTCCAAAAAGCCATCACTAAGGTTAATTCCATTGATCATGCCCAAACACTACTAACTAATATTGACACTACTGAGGGCAATCTGGAAGAGAGCAATAGAGTTATATTCACTTACAACGGTAACTCTGGACAAATACAGAAAATATTGACAAAAAATTGGGATATATTGAAAAGCGATCCTATCATTGGCCACACCTTTGACACAAGACCTAAAATAACTTACAGAAAGGGTCGTAGTCTAAGAGATCTTTTGGTCCATACTGATGTTACATCTAGATCAGCCATAGGTGAACATAATCTGAAAGGTTTTCACCCTTGCGGCCATTGTAAAGCTTGTCGCAATAGCTACATGACCAAAACTGTGGCCATTCCAGGACAAGCTTCACCAAGGACGATCAACCAATTTTTGACCTGTAGTACTTCCTTTTGTGTGTATGTGGTAATATGCCCATGTAAACTATGGTACGTGGGCAGTACTACTTGTATGGCAAAGAAAAGAGTGTTAGAGCACATGCGTGCTATTAATAAGAAAGATAGCAATTATCCGATTGCTAGACACTTTGACCTTTTCCATCTATCTAACAGCTCTTTACTGAGTTATTTTGTCCTTGAACAAATCCATACTGGCGCAAGGGGCGGTAATAGAACCCTATTACTCCGAAAACATGAGTCTAAATGGATAATTACACTTGAGACCAAGTTTCCTAAAGGCCATAATTTGGATGAGGAGCTTAATGTCCATTTACATGATGCTTAATCGTGTTCTTTTTCCCCCCTTCTAGGGATGTAGTTTCTGCTTAACTAATAGTGTATAGCCAATATATTCTTTATTCCTTGGCTACATCTGTCGTATTGCTGGTGTTTTTATGAATATTTTTTATGAATATTATGTTTTAACCATGTATGTATACTATGATGTAATAGTATGACAATACCGTAACTGTAACCTTATATCTGCGGTAACAGTATCTGAAGTATGATCTTCTTTTTCATCTTTTCTTTTCACAGGAAGAAAGGAAGGGTCGCCTCTACAGCGGTGTACATTCCGTACCGGTTACCCTACCCTTTTCTTCCCGGTTCTGTGGGCACAGTTAAGGATATTTTTCCTTTCTTGATCTTTTTCTTTAATATTTCTGTTTAATAACTTTGGGCACTATCACTTTGTATCTGGAGGAAATAACGTGCTGTGTAATACGTTTTTTGGACTTGGTGGCGCTTGAATTGTACTATACAGTCTTTATACCATGTGCGATGGACCATTGACATTTTGTGGAATTCGAAGGTTGCACCTCTGTACATTAAGGCACTATGCCGAATGTATATTTACATGTATACTTATACATGTATTATTCCATTTGTACAGCAAATAGTTTGTCAGCATCTGCTAGTAGTGGCGATAATTGTATCTTCTTATTATTGAAAGCACTGTCGTTTTATATGCCACTAATTTGCTGATTTTTCTAGCAAGAATATGCATAATCAATTTTGTTTACGTAGCTGGATTCACGAGCAATATCACACTATTTGTGTATTAATTTTGACACATGCTTGATTTAATTCTGTCTCGTGTATTTGCAGCCCGTTTTATGTTACTACAATTCTTAATATACGGTTGATTTCGCAGATGGACTTTTAATAATGGCCGCCAAAGTCACAGACACCACTTGGCTAACATTTGTCTGTTGTTGATTTCTACAGCTATGTATACACCTCCAGGCTTTCATGTTACTTTGTGTGAACAAGTCAGTTCGCTGACGAAACGCGTAACAAGTAAAGAATAAATCCTTGGTTTCCTTCTTCCGAGTGCGAACTTTTCTGTGAGGAAAAACGCTGTGTGTTATATATATATATATTTTTTTTTATTTTCACTGAAAAAACCATAGGTTTCAGGAGCGTTATAGTTAGTTGGACACTTCACTCGTACAAAGCCATTGAAATTCCCCCGTTATAGTTAGTTCAGCTAACTATAAGTTAAACACACATGGATGATGTCATCAGTGATGTCATGAGTGATGTCATTTGAGATGTCATCAGTGATGTCATGAGTGATGTCACTGACCATGTCATGAGTGATGTAATATGTGACGTCATCAGCAGTGCATTGCGGGCGCGCAAGTCATAGTTAGCTGAACTAACTATAATGGGGGAATTTCAATGGTTTTGTACGAGTGAAATGTCCAACTAACTATAATGCCCCTGAAACCTATGGTTTTTTCAGTGAATTTCAAAGGTTTTTTAAATGCTAATTTGTAACTATAACGTGTCTGCAACCTGCGGTTTTTTCAGTGAATTTCTAAGGTTTTTTAAATGCTAGTTTCTACCAATGTGTACTTAGGTACGACATGTGAAGAAAGAATAAAAAACACACAGAAAGAAGCAAAAGAAATGCAGAAAGAAGCAACAGAAGTCCTCAAAGACGAAGAAAAGTGCAGGAAGAAGGAAGACGTCCAGAAAGAACAAACAGAGGAGCAGAAAGAGGGCTTGTTACAAAATCATCCTGTACCCTCAACTTTTTCAGATGGGTACTGGTGGTAACTGACTCTGACTAACCAGTCCTAGAGCCAGTGCTATGCTAAAAGACACTTAGAATTCAGTTAAAACACCTACATACACTAGGGAACACTATGCGTCTGGGTACCCCTGTGATTACCATATCCTCCTCTGTAAGCCCCTAGTACATAATAGGGCGGGGGTATTAAAACTACCTCTTAAAATGCGCCACAGGGCGCGTTCGCACACTTGTGAAGGGAGGGGGAGGCCTGAGGTGACATGTGTGCAAACACACCCTGTGGCCGTGTTAATTTGGAGGATAAAGTCCCCTTGAGTCCTGAGTGTCCCTTGGGTCCAACTAGCCCACTAGGTGACTCCAGTAAGCGCCACATAGCTGCGTTGCACAGAGGTGTAAAAAGAGGCATGGCCTGGACCACCTCTCTGCAACGCAGCGCAGTGGCGGTTACTGGAAGAACCTGGTGGGCTAGTTGTCCCCATGGGCCCTCTGGATTGAAGGGGAATTATTTTCCCAACTTAAAACGCGCCACAGGGCATGTTTGCTCACGTCACCTCATGTCCCGTCCCCTGCCTTCACCACTGTGTAAACGCACCCTGTGGCCATTTTAAGTTGAGAGATTAAGTCCCCTTGAATCTTGAGGGTCCCTAGGGTCCAACTAGCCCACTAGGTACCTCCAGTAAGCGTCGTTGCAGAGAGGTGTAAAAAGGGGTACGGCCTGGACCACCTCTCTGCAAAGCAGCGCAATGGCACTTACTGGAGGCGCCTGGTGGGCTAGTTGGTCCCCAGGGGCTCTCAGGATTGAAGCAGAATTATTTCCCCAACTTAAAACACGCCACAGGGCGTGTTTGCAGATGTCACCTCAGGTCCTGTCCCCTTCCTTCACCACTGTGTAAACACGCCCTGTGGCCATTTTAAGTTGGGAGATTAAGTCCATTTGAATCCTGAAGGTCCCTAGGGTCCAACTAGCCCACTAGGTACCTCCAGTAAGCACCACAGAGCTGCGTTGCAGAAAGGTGTAAAAAGTGGCACGGCCAGGACCACCTCTCTGCAACGCAGCGCAGTGGCACTTACTGGAAGCACCTGGTGGGCTGGTTGGCCCCCAGGGTCCCTCAGGATTGAAGGGGAATTATTTCCCAACTTAAAACGCGCCACAGGGCGTGTTTGCACACGTCAACTCAGGCCCCGTCCCCTTCCTTCACCACTGTGTAAACGCGCCCCGTGGCGTGTTGTAAGTTGGGGAATTCATTCTCTTTCAATACTGAGGGTCCCTGAGGGCCAACTAGCCCACTAGGTACCTCCAGTAAGCGCCACAGAGCTGCGTTGCAGAGAGGTGTAAAAAGGGGCGTGGCCTCTGAACACCTGTCTGCAACGCAGCTCCCTGATGCATACTGGAGATACCTCTTGGGCTAGTTGGCCCTCAGGGACCCTCAGTATTGAAATAGAATTAATTCCCCAACTTACAAGTCGCCACAGGGCGCATTTGCACAATGGTGAAGGAAGGGAGCGTGGCCTGAGGTGACATGTCTGCAAACACGCCCTGTGGCGCGTTTTAAGTTGGAGAATTAATTCCTCCTCAATCCTCGCGGCTCCTGCTCTGCCATAGCAAATTGCTTTGGTTTTTGGAGGAGAGAGCAGGAAACCTGATCTCTCTTCCAAAAACCAAAGACGATTGCTTTTCCACACGGGGAGCTGCATCTTAGCAGCTCCCTGTGTGGAAAAGCAATGCCGACTCCCACAGGAGGCGGGGAGCCGGCGGGACCGTGGGGGGATTGGGGACCCCCCACGGCCCCCAACAGAGAGGGTCAGCCCCGGGGGATGGGGTCCCTAGGGCCATTAGTGGCCTGGGAGTGGGGCCACGTGGCCCCCCTCCTCAAAAATTTAAAATATAAAATAACAAATAAAAATAATTTCGAAATTCCGTAAGTTTCCTCAAGTGAGTCCGCTTGTGTGCAGCAAACATAAAACTCAAAAGCGGGTCTTCAGTGTTATCAGGTGCTTGTTTCCAGCTTGGTGCCTGCATGTAATTTAGCCCTTTGATGAAGTGCGAGTAAGCAGGAAACGCGTCGGCTTGAAGATGACGAGTGATGTTCTGACTATCCTGCTGTAGCCTGTGCCCAATAAACCTGAAGATTTACCTACCTGTGTTGTGGCGTTTTCGAGGGGACAACTCTCTGTGGTGGATGTAAAACGGCCAGTCCTGCCGTGAAAGCGCCCCGCCACATGGAAGCGGACCAAGGCTCAACGCCAACCGGCGCAGAGCAGAAGTTGGACAGGAGGTGTGGGGGCAAAGGTCAGATGGTGCAGCAGAAAAAGTACGGGACATTTCACTCACCCACTGGTGTTTTTTATTGACTTTTATGTTTGCTGCACACAAGCGGACTCACTTGAGGAAACTTATGAGCACTACACAGACCGTCAGGCAGCAGTTCTGTCTACGCCCACTGGGGCGGGTCTTCAGTGTTATCAGGTGCTCGTTTCCAGCTTGGTGCCTGCATGTCATTTAGCCCTTTGATTTAGTGCGAGTAAACACGAAACGCGTCGGCTTGAAGATGACGAGCGATGTTCTGACTATCCTGCTGTAGCCTGTGCCCAATAAACCCAAAGATTTACCTATCTGTGCTGTGGTGTTTTCGAGGGGACAACTCTCTGTGGTGGATATATATATATATATATATATTCACAGAAAAAAACATAGGTTTCAGGCACGTTATAGTTAGGAATTAGCATTTAAAAAACCTCAGAAATTCACTGAAAAAACCATAGGTTTCAGGGGTGTTATAGTTAGCTGGACTGTTCACTTGTACAAAACCATTGAAATTCCCCCGTTATAGTTAGTTCAGCTAACTATAACTCGCGCGCCCGCAATGCACTGCTGATGACGTCACATATTACATCACTCATGACATGGTCAGTGACATCACTCATGACATCACTGATGACATCTCAAATGACATCACTGATGACATCATCCAGTGAATGTGTGTTTTTCTGAAAATTAAATATGTTTTATATATGTATATCTCAAGGTCGATGGAAGAATAAATGGGTATATAAGTGTCTAAATGGATGATTTGTTTTTGAAAAATTGATTGTGTAACTGACTGATTAAGTGTATCATAGTGAATACATGGCTTAGTGAGTAATGTTTAAATATGTAAATATCTGTATCAGTCTCTCACTTTGTGTATAAGTGGCTGCATGGGTTGGTGAGTAGCTACATGGGTGTCTATATAGGTTATTAGTTGGTTTTTTGAGAATCAGTCTGAGTGTCTGCATGGTTCGGTGGGGGTATTACGTAGTGCATAGGTGCATGAATGAGTGACTCACTCTTTGTATGTGTTGAAGACAGCATGTGTGCAGGACTGTATGGGTGGATGAGTGTGTGTATGGGTGTGTTAGTGAGCAAATGACTGTCTCAATAGTGTCTTTATGAGTAACTACATATGTTTTAAACTAGTATATGTGACTATTGGTGTATATAAGTGAGTATATGCGAGAGTGAGAGATTGAAAGAGTTCCTGTATGAATAAGTATGTGTTTCTATAAGTGATTGTTTAAAAGACTAAGTATGTGTAAGTTTCCGTAGAAGTAAGTGTGGTGGTGTGTGTATAACTGTATATGCAAATAAATGTATGTTTGATTCTTTATTAGCATGAGTGACTATGTGTGTGAGTAACTCTATGGATGAGTGGCATTGTGTAACAGGATGTATAGGTGTATGAGTACATATGATGAGCAAATACATGTATGAGTGACTGTATAGGACTGTTGGTGAATGAGTGGATGTGTATGTGGATCTTAGAATTACTGAAGAGGTTGTTGTAACTGGTATTGGTATGTCCATTGTTTAGAAAAGTTTAGTCTCTATTTTTGAATGTGTGTATCAAAGGGTATATTAGGGTGAGAGGAGGTCTGCCACTCTATCACAAGGATGATGTCATCAGTGATGTCATCAGTGATGTCATTTGAGATGTCATCAGTGATGTCATGAGTGATGTCACTGACCATGTCATGAGTGATGTAATATGTGACGTCATCAGCAGTGCATTGCGGGCGCGCGAGTTATAGTTAGCTGAATTAACTATAACGGGGGAATTTCAATGGTTTTGTACAAGTGAAAAGTCCAGCTAACTATAACACCCCTGAAACCTATGGTTTTTTCAGTGAATTTCTGAGGTTTTTTAAATGCTAATTCCTAACTATAATGTGCCTGAAACCTATGGTTTTTTCTGTGAATTTCAAAGGTTTTTTAAATGCTAATTTCTAACTATGCCTACAGAGATAGGACATGTGAAGAAAGAAGAAAAAATGCACAGAAAGAAAAAAAAGAAGTGCAGAAAGAAGCAACAGAAGTCCTCAAAGACGAAGAAAAGTGCAGGAAGAAGGATAACGTGCAGAAAGAACAAAAAGAAGAGCAGAAAGAAGCCTTGTTGCAAAATAATCCTGTACCCTCAACTTTTTCAGACGGATACTGGTGGTAACTGAGTCTGACTAACCAGTCCTAGAGCCAGTGCTATGTTAAAAGACACTTAGAATACAGTGAAAACACCTACATACACTAGGGAACATTATGCGTTGGGGTCCCCCTGTGATTAGCATGACCTCCTCTGTAAGCCCCTAGTATATAATAGGGCAGGGGGATTAAAACTACCTCTTAAAACAGGCCACAGGTCGTTTTTGCACACGTTAACTCAGGCCCCGTCCCCTCCCTTCACCACTGTGTAAACACACCCTGTGTCCGTTTTTAGTTGGGAGATTAAGTTCATTTGAATCCTGAGGGTCCCTAGGGTCCAACTAGCCCACTAGGTACCTCCAGTAAGTGCCACAGAGCTGCGTTGCAGAGAGGTGTAAAAAGTGGCACAGCCTAGACCACCTCTCTGCAATGCAGCTCAGTGGCGCTTACTGGAAGCACTTGGTGGGCTAGTTAGCCCCCAGGGGCCCTCAGTATTGAAGGAAAATTATATCCCCAATTTAAAACGTGCCATAGTGCGTGTTTGCACACGTCACCTCAGGCCCCGTCCCCTCCCTTCACCACTGTGTAAACGCGCCCTGTGGCTGTTCTAAGTTGAGAGATTAAGTCCCCTTGAATCCTAAGGGTCCCTAGGGTCAAACTAGACCACTAGGTACCTCCAGTAGGCGCCACAGAGCTGCGTTGCAGAGAGGTGTAAAAAGGGGCTTGGCCTCAGAACACCTGTCTGCAGCGCAGCTCCCTGGTGCATACTGGAGATGCCTGTTGGGGTAGTTGGCCCTCAGGGACCCTCAGTATTGAAGAGGAATTAATTCCCCAACTTACAACTCGCCAGGGAGCGCGTTTGCAGAGTGCTGCAAGGAGGGGGCGTGGGCTCCGGCACGATGCCAGTCTTTTATTTTTTTTAATTTTTTAAGAAGGGGGACTGTGTGGTTCCCCTTCTTATTCTAATTTATTGGCCCTGATGACCCCCATCCCCCAGGGCCTGTCTCCTAATTATATTTTTTTGACCCCAATCCCCAGGGCCGGCCACTGTTTTTTATTATTTTAAAAAAATATATATTTATAGACACACCAAGGACATGCTGGACAAACCGTACGTACCTATCACCATGACGATTTGCTTGATATTCATTAAAAGGCGACTTTGCATACAATGAATCCACGTGGAATGTATTTACACCACTCGTGAAGCTCTGACATGTCTGATGCCCTACCGTGCCTAATCCCGGTAGACACCCTTGTCGTTTATTTATACAAACATGGGTAGCTATTGACGGGCACATTTAATACACATGCACACCAAGCCATTCAAAGGGGATTCCACAAAAATTCGACCAAACTATGCAAGAAACCCCCCTCACGGTTAATAAAACACACATCCCTTGCTGGATGTGTAATACTTTTTATTTTACTCTCTGGAAAGGGGACGAACATCACTTGAGAGTCACAGCGCGCTCCTGGCAGAGCCCATTGCCTGCTGAGTGCCACACACCTCTGTGTTATATTCCCCTAGCTAGTGCATATGCTATGACACTCTCTAGCCCATGTGCACTGTAACACCACCCCGTGAATATGTCATGCCACAGTTGTCTTCGCACGGGTTATATTGCCCCATCTAACGTGCCTTCCTCGATGCCTATGTTATAACGCACAGTGCTATGCCATACATATTACAATCTGGGATCCATATCTTTGTCACAGTGCATATGCAACGTTACACTCCCCAGCACATATTTTATATTACAACTTTAGAGACTAGTTAGGTTACACAACACTGCCCTGTGCATATTACACTCCAAGGCGCATATCGCATAGCACGCGCTAGTGCCTGTGCTATCTCGCGCTCTCCAATGAATCTGTCATTGCGCACAATGTATTGCATAATATATTTCACGCCCGGTTCATCTTATATCACACTTTTTGGTGCATAGTTTATACCATACACTATATCTAGTTTTCATTTTCAATCGTGCTCTCAGGACTATGTTCTATATAACACTGTGTTCACCTACCCTTTTCACGGGCATTACATTTTGCGATAGGGGGTGGAGGGTCAGGGGGTGTTTCTGCCAAGTGAGCCCGGAGTCACAGTCACAAACGTCCTCTTCTTCCTGAATAAAAGTGAGATTATGCTGCATACTTGTTCATATTTTAAGTAGTTCGCACAGACACACGTTTTAAAAACAATAAAGTTCCTAATACCCGCCTTCTCTGAACAGTTAGCTTGCTGCCCCATCCCCCTCCTCCCTATCCTCTGTTGTGTGAATCCATGGACTAGCCTCCTCCCTCCTGCCATGCATGGTCTGATGTGCTGCCACTGCCCTCAATTTAGTATGATGTACCAGTCCACTCCTCCTGCCCTCCATTGCCCAATTCTTTGCCCCATCATTGACCTCCTGCTTAAACTCTGTGCTTAGCTTGCTGCCCCTATTCTCCTTCCCCCTGCCCTCCGATGTCTTTGTGCATGCCCCTGCTCCATCCTTTTTGCCCACCATGTTCCATGGACCTGCCACTCCTATCTACTCTGAGTGTTCTGTTGAGCTGCCACTCCCCTCCCACCTGCCTAGCATTGTCAGATGACTGTAACCTGTCCCTGCCACCTCCACCCTGCCTGTCCACATGCCATGCCCTTATCCTCTTCCTCCTGTCCTACATGGTCCATTGTACTGCCACACCCTTCTGCCCTCCCTGGTCTGTTGTGCTGCAACTGCTCCTCCTGCCTGCCCCGTGTGGTCTGTTGTGAGGCCCCTTCCCCTTGAACTTTCTTGTCTGTGCACAGGTCCTGACCCTCCCTTCTATCCTCCATCGTCCTTTGTGCATGCCCCTGCACCCTCCTTCTTGCCCATCATAGCCATTGTGCTACCACTAACCCTCCCACTTGCCATGCATGGTCTTCTGTGCTGCCATGGCCCCTCCCACCTTCCCTGTGTGGTCAGTTAGCTGCCCCTGAACCCCTTCCACCTTCCCTCCATGGTCTGTGTGTATGCCATCACAGTCTCACTGTTGCTCTTCATGGTGTGTCTTGCTTCTAGTGCCCATCCTGCCTGACCTCCATGGCTATCTTGCTGCTCCTGCCCTGCCCCCTTGCCCCCAGCCCTCTGTTTACATGTGCAGACTCCTACTCCCTCCCTCCTGGCTTGTCTGTTCCATTGTAATGCCCCTAATCCATCCCTCCTGCCCTTTATGGTCTGTTATGCTGCAGCTTTCTCTCCTGTCTGTCCATTATGGTCCTGCCTCTTGCCCCTCTGTTCTCTGTTGTCCATGTGCATGGTCCTGTCCCCTCCCTCTTGCTTTCTATGGATTGTTGTGCTGCACTCCCGTCCCGCATGCCCTGTGTGGTGTATTGTGCTGCTGCAAACCCTGATGCCTGCCCTGCAGGGTCAGTTTGGTGCACCTCTCCATGTCCCTCCTGTCCTCTGTTATCCAAGTCCATGTCCCTACCCCATTTCCTTCCATGATCCAATGTACCATACTTGCGAACATTTTGAACTGGGGTATTGATTTTCCCCTTTGAGTTACATTGAAAAAGAGGAGATTGTAGACAGGAGACAGATAAAATAAAGCCCATTTGAGCTTAAAAACATTGGACGTTTCCTGGCTGAATCGGGTCTGTTGGCATGTATGGTTGTACTACCATTGCCTCTTCCTTCTGCCCACAATGGTCTATTACATTGCCACAGCCTCTCTTGCAAGTCCTGTATTGTTGGTTTGTTGTCCCTGCCCCTCTTTCCACTGCCCTCCATAGTCTGTTGTGCTGCCACGGCCCTTCCTGCCTGCTCAGTGTGGTTAAATTGTTGCCTTTGCACCCTCCTACCTGCCTTCAATTTTCAGAGTCCGTGCCCCTGGCCTCTGCCTCTCAACAGTATCCTAATGAACAACTAGATTGCTAACATTCTATATTTATTACAAAAGTGTGGAACGCCTGACGTCATCTTGATGTAATCAAAACTGTAATACCTAGAGAATTTCCTTTAGAAATTACATATATGAGAGGGTCTTATTGGCATCAAAATTATGGTTAGTGCTCTAAAATCCTAAAATAAGGACATATTTTCTGAGTTTTCAAATAGCGAGAAAGCACTTTTAAATTATTTGTAGGCTTTCCTGTTTTCAGTTTCTATTTTTGGTAAATTCTGGTGGGGTTTTTTCAGTGTTTTCCAGTGATTTCAATACCTTAAAAAAACAGTGGTTATCAGTGGTTACACATTGTAGCGCCATTAAAAACAAAAGAAAGAGTGTTTTTCCAGTGTTTATGGAACATTTTGCTTTTATTCTTGCTTGCTTTCTGCACTGATATTGCATGGTATATAGACAGTGTACGTACAGTGTATATGAGGTCTAAATGCATTTTTACAAATCAAACTTATAGTAGTACACCATACAATACTTCTTCAGTGAGTCTTAGGTCATGCAAGATCGCTCATTCCTTCTCATGTAAACTTTTATCTGTGAAAAGGCCCTCTCAACATTGGCACTTGAGACAGGCAACGCCAAAATAGCCAGTACACAATTTGCTAACTCTGGCCACTTGCATAGCTTTCCATGCCAATACTGGTGCACCTGAAGATTGGGATTCTCTGTGACAGGCTCTGCAACATATGCGTTGAACTAGGCGCATATGCCCTTAGAGTTATTGAAGCGGTCAAAAATGAGGCAGCACTTTTGAAACACCAGAGAAAATGTTCCTTTACGGAAGGGATCTATAACTTGTGCAGAGTACCACAGTGAGGCTTCATTGACTTCAAATGCCATGGTTGTTGAAGGGCTATTTCTCATACATTGTAAAATAAAAGTTCCTGAATTGCTCCTCAACATTTCTTTGCTTACCAAGTGGCAAGCACTCTAACATGGAACATGTTGCAGTGCCAAAGTCACTAAAAGTGTCACCCAGCTTACTCTCAAGGAGATGTTTCACATCTACACAAATGATGCTGAACACTTGGCAGACAAGGGTGTTTTCAGACTCTAGTTTTTTTAATTATGTCCTCTACAGCAGTCATGCTTTCCTATAAAAATCTAAGAATGCGATGTTACATATCGGGAAAGATTCTTATGAAACCTACATTTTTCCTATCAGTGAAAGACTCAAACGTAGCCAAAAAATCAAATATGACTTCGATATTTCCTGATTCTCTACAGTTTATAAAATAAATAAACAACACCTAAAACATGCTTCTAACCCCTGTATCTTTAGACCAAAGACAACAAAACTGAAAAACGGATGAAGAAACAATATTTTAGTGACATCCCTAAACAACAAAACTCAAGCAGAATATTGTTAGGCCAGTGTTTCTTACTGCTACTCTATATAACAAAGTTACATTGTATTGGTCCATTCAGGAAGAAATAAAAATGACTCTTTCACTCTCCTTTTCCTTGCTTTGAATGGCATTTAGTTTGTGGTTGTGCAGGTTTTTTTTCAGTGTTTATATGTTTACACTGTTGAGGGCTATTTCCCTTCCGGTGGGGTTTTATCAGTTATTATAGGTTTAAACCTAAAACCGGACAGCCTAATTATTTGTTACCTTTATGTTTTTTTATCCAGTTGACCACTTGATTAAATGTTGCACTTAGGGGAGAGGATGTGGTGTTACTTCCAGAACTGCAGACTTTGCAACTGGGGAACCAGGTTGGAGTTTCTGCTTCAGCTCGACATTCTGTGATTCTGGTCAAATCACTTAGTCTCCCCATGTCTACAACCAAAATGAATTTGTTCTTGTGTGATGTAACCAATGCTCATGTAAAGCACTCCAATACCTGACAAGTCTGCACTATATAACACTGCAAAAACACAAAATAATAAGTGTTTTGCACACTTCTGTCATTGGGCTATATTTGGGCTACATCTGGGTGATTTTGGGCTACATTTGGGCTCTTTTGTCTCTGGTGGCCATCTTGGCAGACTTATTTGTTATGAAGTTTCCTAATTTCCTCATGTACTGCAGTCTCCTCAGTAGGAAATGCTTTCAGTTTTTTACTTTGATTCCATCATGAAGGTATTCAGATATGTCACACATTTGCCATAAATTCTGAATGTTAGCACTCTAGTTGCTCATTAGATCACTGTAGTAAAACTACTGTTCACCATGGAAGTCTGCTCCTGGTATTAAAAGTGCATGTTTCAGTCTGCATGTCAGAATTTTTTTAATGAAATAGAAGAGGATTTGAGAAGTCACTCAAAATGTGCCCTCATTTTCTTTCTTCAGCATTAATCATAATTTCTATGGCAAAATGAACCCCCTCATTGTGTTCCTTTTTAAAATAAATGTTTTAAGTGTTACCAGTTTATTCCAATCAAGATGGCTTCAGGTGTGCCATACTTTTGTCATAATGAAGACAGTAAGCGCTCTAGTTGTTTTTAAGAACACTCTGGGACATTCTGTCATTGGGCTATACTTGGGCTACATCTGGGTGATATTTGGGCTACATTTGGGCTCTTTTGTCTCTGGTGGCCATCTTGGCAGACTTATTTGTTATGAAGTTTCCTAATTTCCTCATTTACTGCAGTCTCCTCAGTAGGAAATACTTTCAGTTTTTTACTTTGATTCCATCAAGAAGGCATTCAGATGTGTCACACATTTGCTATAAATTCAGAATGTTAGCACTCTTTTTGCTCATTAGATCACTGTAGTAAAGCTACTGCTCACCAGAGAAAACTGCTGCTGGTATTGAAAGTGCATGTTTCAGTCTGCATGTCAGAATTTTTTAATGAAATAGAAGAGGATTTGAGAAGTCACTCAAAATGTGCCCTAATTTTTCTTTCTGCAGCACTAATCATACTTTTTATGGAAAAATGAACTCCCTCATTTTGTTCCTTTTTAAATTAAATGTTTTAAGAGTTACCACTTTAATCCAAGCAAGATGGCTTCAGGTGTGCCATACGTTTATCATAAGTAGGACTGTTAGCGCTCTAGTTGTTCTTTGGAACACTCTGGGAAGCTGCAGTAGAACACAAAGGAATCAACTGACAGTCTCTGCCCTTGTTGGATGTACATGTTTTACTGAGAATGTCAGACTTCATTCTCACATGACTGAGAAAGATAATGTGAATTTACAGAAAATAAGCTTTCAGTTTAGCTTATAGATCACCTTCCAAACCTCTGTGGGAAAAGCATGAGAAAATATTTTTCTCTCAATCATGATATCCCAGCAGAAGGCTTTTTCACATGGTGAAATCACCTTAGAACATACCACAATTCCTAAAATGAGTATGGTACCATCAACAAATGATTTATAATGTAACTAAAGTCTTAAAACCTTCTATTAACTGCAATGCTTTTTAATGAGGTGCTATCATGTATATTGGTCCCAAGATGGCTGCCAACACTTCTTGGATGAAGTGCTGACAGCCAATCAGATCTCAGGATGAGATGTGTGTTTAGGCTCCGCCCACATATATATGATTTTACTTTTGATTTTCTCAGGAACTACTAAACAGATTGACACCAGACCTGCAAAAGGCACATCCCTGACCTGAGGACTACCTCTCTGCCAAATTTCAAGTAATTCTGTTCAGCCGTTCGGGCTGTACCTTGGACTAAAGGTCCTTATGGAAAATTGCATGGGGAAAACACGTTTTGGGACCCCCCTTTTTTCTCAGCCCCCGCTTGACGAACCCCCCCGAGACTTTCAGGGTAGGAGCGGAGCGGACCGCCCCACCTATTTTGAAAATTTCGCGAGGATTCGTCAACTGGCGCCAAAGTTATTCCAAATAGAATGTTGCTGATTTCCTATGGAAACACGGTCCTAACTATAACTATCTACTGGCGACCGCCAGTAGATAATAAATATATATATATATATATATATATACATATATTTATATATATTCCACTCGAAAGCTGGATAATGGATTCAACAGATCCACAAGCCCACACGATAAGGTATAGTTGGTTTATTTTCAATGTGACAAAAGAGAACGCGTTTCAACCATGTCCTTGGTCTTGGTCACCTGACACCATGCGGTTCATGCCCCTTTTATAGGTTGTCATCATGGTCAGACATACCATGTGGCAAAACCACTAACATAGACATAAAAGACATACGTGCATAAACAGTGAAAAAAAGCAGTGAAAAACACACAATAATTGCTTGGAGCAGTGATTCGTGTAGATAGAGGATCATGTGTTGTGAGGCAGCTTTTCCTCTGATTATTGCATGACACCTTTCTGCACAATTCAGTTGATAATTGTGTGTGGGTTTCTAGGTACCTCAATGGTTGTTGATGTATAGTGTGTGTACAATATTGTGTGGCATGTTTATGTGATTAACGTTATACATATATATTACCTACTGGCGGTTGGGATGTAGTTTCCACAGAAAGAGCGTTTTTTCATTTGCCAATAACTTTGGTGTCGTTTACCGAATTCCTAAAAAACTTTCAAAACTAGTTCCACGCTCACTTCAGCTGCTGCCTTGAAAATTTTGGGGTGATCTGTCATGCAGGGGCCGAGACAAAGGGGGGTGTCCAAAAACTCGTTCTCTCCATGTTCATTTCCATAGGAACTTTAGACGAGGCTACATCCCAAACTGCTGAACGAAATGACACCAAATTTAGCAGAAAGGTAGCTGTTGATCCAGAAAGCTACCTTTTTGTGACTTGGTGTAAATCCATTCAGTAGTAGAGGTTTTTCAGATATACACCTGGGGACGAGGAGGATCCGCGACCCCACCTGAGATCTCATGCTGAGATCTGATTGGCTGTCAACACTTCAGACTAGGAAGTGTTGGCAGCCATCTTGTGACTCGAGTCACAAAAAAACATTAAAAAAAGAGAAAAGGGGGAAGCGTCGGAATGCCCTGACCCCCTAGGCCCACACCGCCCCCCTCCTAGAGCCAATAATGGCCCTGGGGACTGCCACCCCCTAGGGCTGGCTCCTGCATTGTCCCGGAGTGCCCACCCCCTGGACATTGCAGTTTGCTATGGATTGGCGGGAGCTTTACCATTCTTACCAAATCATAGCAAACTCTGCTCCACTTCCAGCAAGCAAGAGCATAACAAATGCTCTCACTTACTAGAAGCAGAGCAGAGTTGCTTTTAGACAGAGGGAGTTGCATGTTCGGCAGCTCCCACAGTCCAAAACTAATGCCGACAGGGACTGTGGGAGCCTTCAGGCTCCCCTGTGGTCCCCAAAGGAGTGGGTGCCCTGGGTGGGACCAGGCCACTCACAAGTAAGGCTGGGCACCCTAGGATGTGGCCGCTCACCACCACCCTTTAAGTATATTAACATTTGTTTTTTAAAATGGTGGGCCCCAGGGGATGGCACCCCAGGGCCGAAATCGGCCCAGAGAGTGGGAACTCTTGGTCCCCCTCCCTTAAAATTGTCATTTAAAAAAAACAAAAGGCCAGGCACCGGGGTATGGGGTTCCCGGGGTCAAAATCGGCACAGGGAAGGGGGGCTACATGCACTCCTCCCCGAAAAAAAAAGGTCCGGCTAGTCACTGGAGGGCATGCCTCCTTTTTCCACCACTCTGCAAACACGCCACCTGGTGCAGTGCTGGTTTGGGAATAAAGTCCCCTTTGCTCCAGGTGCTCCTTGGAAGACAACAAGCACTTATGTTATCTCAAGTAAGTCTCACACAGCAGGATTGCTAAGGGGTACTTCAGAGGCCACGCCCCCTGTCTCCACCACTCTGCAAATGCACCTCCTGGTGCACTGCTGTTGGGGGGGCTCAGAATTCACTCATATAAAACCAGTGAAATTCAGCAGTTATAGTTACCTAAGCTAACTATAACTTATGCCCCTGCAATGCACTTCTTATTACCTCACAGGGAATGGATATAGAGTGATATATCTAATTACAGAATAACTACGTGTTAGACAATATGTTTAATGAACCTGTACTCATAAATACGTAAAAATAACGGTTGTAACTAACCTTGAGACATAGCATGTAACAATCCAATTAGGCCCAAAAAGTACATCCAACTAGATGCTAGGAAAAAAACAAAAAAAACATATTCTCCTAGTCGGGATGTGAAAGAAAAATAACTACACAAAAAAGTGCAGGGTCAGAATTTTATATTTAGTATCTCCTTGTAAAGTCAGGAAATTAATATATGCATTTTTTCAACTTTCAGGCAGCAATGGTTGCAAATGCAAAATGATAAACAAATCTCCATTCACCGTGGAAAAGTCTCTTCAGATAAATAACTATGTCCTAACGTCTTGACAGGGAAATTCGGATTCTTTTCAAATGTTGATTTCTTCCTCTCGTTACTTTTCAGACAGAACGAGTGGCAGTGAATTACAGACGCGAGGAGAAAGTGCTGGAGACGTAGACCTCTGTCGAGGGAAAGTGGAGCCCCTCGGAAACCCAGAAGGAGAACTCAAGGAAGAGCTGTGACCTAGAAGAGGACGTTCAGAGCGTCCAGATTTAGGAACTCATCAGCCCGACCATCAAGAATCAAAGAACACCTGGCTAGCAGGAAACGAGGATCATTCAGGTAAGTACAAAGGAGTGCGGCGAGTCTAGGCAGATCCGTAACTGAACGTGAAGTGCGTTCATGTTACGGACTGCCCTTTTTATCCTCTGTTGGCTCTGCACTTGTGTGTTTAGGACTGGAATGGAGCAGAGCGTGCCTGGCAGGAAGGACCAAACATCCAGTATTTGGCCAAAAGCCAAGTACATTGACTCTGGAAGGCAGTGTGTGGACAACTGGACATCTGAGTGTGTAGCAATGGCTATAGTGTCCATACGGTATGCTGAATAAATGTTATAACTCACTCACTCGTGCACAGGAGATGTATTTGGAAGGGTCTGGTGTAGAGGTGTTGAAAATGAAAGTGGCAATCATGATGGCTCACAGGCACCAATACAGTGGAACATGATCAACATGACCGTTATACATTCTGGATCACATGCTGCACACTTTTGTGCATGATTTTCTTGTAATAACTTGAGGCATGGGAGAAATGGCATCTGCCACTTCAGGTGAGTGACTACTGGCAGGTTGATCAAGATGCCCACTAGGTTACCTTTGAGTTTTCTGATTGAATGGGGGACAGCAGGTCAGTGGAGGCAGTTTGTCAGTCTCCCATGCTAATGCCTGATACATTGTAGATCTGTGCATCCACACCACTTTGGTGTTATTTGCTGTCTTCATTTGAGTTGTGGAGGTTCAGCATTGCTTTGTTGTGCCCGGATCCTGCTTAGGCAATTGGGCCGAAACTACTCTTGTTAGGACTGATGTTTGGGTAAATGTTTTTTGATGCACCGAAAAATGCTTATAAGGAGGCTGGGGGTGTGTGGTAGTATGGTGCTCTGGGTTAGGCAGACTTTGGTGATAGAAAGACATGTCATCTTAGCTTCCCTCACCCAGATCTGCAAACAACATTACTACAGGCTGTGCCACATTCCTAAGTTCCTTTTTTGGATTATTTCGAAAAGAAAAACTATATTTGTAGACATTACCTTGGAAATATATTTTTGCATTTCTTACATTCTTTGAGAACATAGGGCCAGATGTACAAAACATTAGGAATACAGATTTCCAAATTGTGATTCTCTCCAAATTGCAATTAGAAAATCGGAATTCCTAATGAATGAAACTCATTGAGTTTCATTTCGGGATTCCTTGTGGGATGCAAATTGACCAACCTCATGAATATTAATGAGGTAGGTTGCAGTTTATGACCCATTAGGTATCACAGCCATCTCAGGGATGGTGGCAGGTAGAAATCAGCAGAAAAAATGTCTGTGATTGCTTTTTAATGAAGCTATCTTTTTTTTGTTGTTGTAATGCAGCCCGATTTCCCTAAAGGAAAACGGAAAGAATTAAAAAAGAAAACAAGCATTGGTGAATGCCTTGGTTTCGTCTATGAGATTAATAATAAGCTGTTTTTTGGTAAGTTGTAGCTTGCCGAGTGGTTTTACAATATAAGTTACATAAAGTCTGTTAAAGTGTTATGACTTGTTTATGTACATAAGGCATTACTAATGGTATAGTGCAGGTAAGTAATAGCAACATTTTGAAAAATGAAATGAAAGAGGGAAATAATAGAATTAATTGATGCAATAGCAATATTATGTGCGTAGAGGAATTCAGACAACTTTTGGACCTGGTACCACTGCACCTGCTTCACCATCATTCAAATCATGACTCTGTTGCCTGTAAGGTAACTGCACTTCTGTCTGCCTGTTTAGTAGTAAAATATAGCAATATTTGGTGTTTAGAAGGGTTCCTAGAGCTTTGGGCCCGGGCGTCACTACACCTGTTGCACTATTGAAATCATGACACCAGTGCCTGCAATATAACTGCTCTTGTGACTGCTTATTTAGTAATAAAATATAAAAGTATTTGCTGTTTAGAGGAGTTCTGACAACTTTTGGCCCTGGTGCCACTGCACCTGCAGTACCACTGAAATCACGACCCTATTGGCTGCAAGCTAATTGCACTTGTGACTGCCTGTTTAGTAGTAACATATATCAATATTAGATGTTTAGTGGGGTGCTTAGAGCGCTTGGTCCTGGTGCTACTGCACCTGCTGCACCATTCAAATTATGCATGTCCCTATCGCCTGCTAGATAAATGCACTTGTGACGTCTTGTTTAGTAGTAACATTTTGCAATAATCTGGGTTTAGTGGGGTCCCTAGAGCTTTTGGCCCCAGTGCCACTGCTCAAGCTACACCATTCAAATCAAGTCCTTTGTAACTGCAAGGTAACTGCAATTGTGACTGCTTGTTTAATAGTCAAATATAGCAATATTATGTATTTAGAGGAGTTCTGACAACTTTTGGGCCCTGTGCTGCACACCTGCTGCACCATTCAAATCCTGACCCTGTTGTCTGTAAGGTAACTGCACTTGTGGTTGCCTGTCTAGGATTAAAATATAGCATAGCTCCTGTATAATAACTTCATTTGTAACTTGTAATGTTTATTACAATATTTATTATTTGATCATGATGACCAAATAGATTAAGTTGGAAAAATCAATCCGATAATGCTTACAAAGTGCAAAAAAAGGTATTGAGCCATGACTAGGAATGCCCCAAAAATTCTAAAGCATATGCTTTACACAACTGAGTAATAAAAAACAAGCATTCCAGCATACTGTTAGAAGATGTTTGCCTTTGGGAGATGAGAAGAGATTTTATCTTGGCAGTGAATGGGGCTTTAACAGTGTGAACAGCTTTAGTAGAAGTATCGTAAATGCATGCAGCCAGGGGAAGTTAACAAAAAAAAAGTTCTACACAAAAGCGAAAGAACACAGTAATTCGGTGTTGGAAACTGATAAGAGCTCCTTTTTAAGATATATTAAATACAAGCACAGTGCAAGCGCTGTGCAGGCGAACCCTAAAAGTGAAACCTTGCAGTTTTATTTTATATGTGTAGTGGTCCGTGGGACCACTGCCTGCTCTTAAAAAATATTATTATTTACATTCTCAAATGAGGTCCCCGTACCCTTTTGCAAATAGGTTACCACCAGTAGTACTGTTTTGCGACAGTAATTCGGTCTCAAAACAGTAATACATACCATACTGATCCAGCATTTGGAAGGGGGAGCCCTAATCATGCCCTTTCCAAATAACAAATCACAAAAGCAAAATGCGCATTGGAAAAAAGTGGCTCACATTATGCGCATTTGAAAAAACTTTTTAATTTTTCTGCAAATCGGGCCGTTTGCGACCGAAGAAATGCTTTGTACATCTGGCCCATATTTTCATGGTCATCATGAACGCGGAATACTTCTTTAATGAAAATCACACAAAAGAACCAGTGAAAAGGGTATTTAAAGCAGGACTGGAAAACTGACAGCCCAAGCAGTTTCTAAAAGCAGCCTCTTATACAAGAAGGGCTTGTTTCTCCAAGACGAAGAACAGAATGTCCTTTAAATTTTCCACATAAACTTTGAGCACAAACTTAGTATCAAATGTACTCATTTACCAAAATGAGCGAGGTATATAAAACAGTGAAGTAAGAGCAAGGTAGAGTGCCAAGCCTATTAATATCGTGAAGAGTCCTTTGTTTACCAATTGACATCAATAAAGGGCATTGCTTTCACGGTTCAGCCTCAGTTTACAAGAATATCTTCATTTAGAATTTAGAAACAACCAGGCTCCGCATTTCTAGGAAGCAAGATTCTGTCTGTCAGGATTAATGTCTAGAAGCTGAACTCTTCCTGGGGCCCTGTATTCAGAGCACAGGGAAACGCACTGAGATCTCCGAGTGCTCCAATCATACACGTGTTCTCATTTTGCTGTCTGTCAGATTCTATGAATATGAATCTTTTTATAGCCTTAACATTTGTCGAACTGGCTTTAAGGTCGATCTTTTGTACTCAAGTTTTTCAAGCTTTAATGTATGGCAGGGGTGTGAATTGGGTATATTTAAGATTAATGTGTGACCTGCTTTATTTGAATCAATTATTAAATGTTTTAATGAGCAGAAAATGTCAAAAGTCCAGCTTCTAAACGCAGCACATATATTTACAAAACATCAGTTTCTTATCGTAGCAGCTTTATTTCTGTTTGCCATCGTATTGTTAGTGAAGGGAACTAAGTTATTTACACCCTCAGTAATCTCCCTATTCTATTTTACAAATGGTCATGGTTTTGCGAAACAAAATTGGTTAATTGTTAATGCAAGCTGTGCATTAAAGTTGATATGGTAGTCTAGATGTGGGACAGCCATATAAACCAATAAAGAAATACACGATTGAAATTAAGATGAATTATACTAGAAGGAATTTCAGCATTGATTCACAAATATTCTGTGCAGCCAAATTTTCAATTTAGTGCCCTCACAGGTGCCATCCATATGTGCAAAAGAAAGATTGCATTTTCTGCATCAGGATCTGCAGACATAAATACATACAGGAAGAACTCAGGGCCTCAGAAATTGAGCAAGTCACGTATGTGTGAAAGATTTTCTTCAGTTGCCGTTCTTCAGTTGAGTTCAGGTGGAGACATTGGTGCTTCCAGTGTAGGTAGGAGAAGAAAGCAGCTATTTGGAGTTCATATTTTTGTGAGTATTTACAAACATTGGAAAATGCTTGTTGGCGTCCGCTACAGACAGCCATAGCTATCTGTTGGATACCTATTGATTGAAGTAGAGCACATATTATTAGAGCGGGCTTGTATCAGCCCTCTGCTCAAGATTAGATGGCTTTGTTAATTGGCCTACCTTCCTGATACAATGACTTTACTCCCTGTTATTGCGTTTGTCCTGCCAAGAAGCATTTTGATCACACAGTGTTTTGACTGAATGATTTGTTCTTCCACTGCTAACCACAGGGATTGTAGTGGTTTTGAGGGGCTATTTCCTCTCCCTCTCTCTTCCTGCTCACTTCTCCCCCTCTTTTTTTAACCACCCCCTCCTTTCTCTTCTCCATCCAGTGACCAATTACCCCACATTCCCCTTGTGCTTTCAAAGGGGGGCAGCCATCTTAAAATGTTTTTTCTTCATTCCAATATGGCCATTCAGCCATGGGATGTGCAGTGGGTTTACCTGAATGCAATTTCTTATATTTTAAGAAATTTAATTTTGCATCCACAGTGGCCATCTTTGAATGGGTTTTCCTAAAATATAAGAAATTGCACTAAAAAATGCTCGCCCTGGATAAGTGGTTGCATCCACAGCAGCCATCTTTGAATCCAGCCTGTGAAAATGTAAGGTGCACCATACATGGCAATAGCCCCAATTCAGTGGGAGACTCCCAATTTGTGACACCAAATATGGCTTATTTTAGGTGTTCCCCACATATAATCAACTTTGTTTCTATATAACCCTATGGGGAAAATACATTCCCCCAATTTTTCTCAAAGTCTTCCACTTCCCAGTTTAAAATATCGGCATGTATGCTTGTATGCACACCATTCGAAGAGCGGTACAAAAGGGGGTGGTGATGGACGGAGTATCAGAACCAATCAAACGCTCACACCCAGTCAACAGATCTGGGTTTGATCCATCACCGTTCTTTAGCCCACTCTGCCACCCCAGTTCAGACATGGCCATATGCAAATCAGTCTGACCCTGTGCCTCATGGGAACAGTCCAGCCCGAACTGCCAAGCCATGCCTTTCCTGGACCGGAAACAAGCTTCCTAGGACCGGTTTCTGGCATTTCAGTCGTCTTCAGCCAGGCTTGCTTGAATCCAGTGGCAAAGTGAGCAAGGGACTCACGTTTGAGCATACCCTGCCAACTTATGGCGAACAAAGCGGTACAAAAGGGGGTGCTTTGTTCGCCATAAGTTGGCAGGGTATGCTCAGGCACAGGGTCAGACTGATTTGCATATGGCCATGTCTGAACTGGGGTGGCAGAGTGGGCTAAAGAACGGTGATGGATCAAACCTAGATCTGTTGACTGGGTGTGAGTGTTTGATTGTTTCTGATGCTCCGTCCATCACCACCCCCTTTTGTACCACCATTCGAAGAGAACACATTAATGCTGGTCATCTGTCAGTGGTCTTTCTTAAAATATAACAAATTGCATTCAAAGATGGCTGCCACAGAAGCAAGAGCTTTCACTGTAGCCATCTTTGAAATGGATCTGTAAAAATAAAAAAATTGCAATCAAACAAGGCTATCATGGATGCATGCAACCATGACACGCAAATATTTATGCATTTTGTAATATTTTATGACACCCGTTGAAAGTTGACTGCTGCGGATGCATGCACATTAATAACAGCTATCTAGAAAAACAAGCGTTTACAATACCAATAGGTTTCATGGCTGAAACTTCTTGTCATTGCCAAAGCTTGCTTAAAATAAAGTATGTTCCTCAAGCGTAGAGGCACAAGCCACACAAATATATAGTCAGGCAGCAAGTAAATAAAGTGCATTTATTTCTAAACATTTATAACTAAGGTATCTCCCTTTTGTAAAGTGTCACACCAGGAAGAAGGTAAAACAAAAGAAGAACATATTAACTGAACTCAAGCAACAAAAACATTAAACATATGGAAACATGGTGTCCAAGGGCAGTCCAGAAAGGGCCCAAACAAAGGAAACAAGCATTAATTGAACTCAAACAAAGAAAACATTAAACATATGAAAACATGATGTCCAAAGGAGGTCCAGAAATGTCACTGACTAATTAATGTATTTCAATATGTAAGTCTTTTGTGGATATCCTGCAAATCTGAGATGGATTTAACTATCCCGGACCTGCTATGGACCATAAATGCTGGCCATACTTCTTTATCATTCAACGATGAATGTTTGGGTAAAAGTGAGATCCATGAGAGCATGAACTCAATCCTCCAGAATGGGTTTGTTTATGACTTCCCAAATCTTCAAAATCTCTTTTCTAAGAATTACTGTGCTATGAAGCTATGAACCCTACATTGAAAAAAGCACACCATTTACAGTAAGGTATTTCAAGAAGGCCATACTTTCATAAGTGTTTGAATGCACAACTTAGGACATGCCCACTCTATAGAAAACTCTGGTCCAAAAAGATACTACTCTATCATACTACTAACAAATATTAGCAAAACCAGTATGTCTTGCTTTAATGTACAGAGTAATGCAAACACAGGCATACACAAATGTGTTGCATGCACAAATACTGTTTAACTTGTTAAATCCAGAATGGAAAAAGTAGTAGTAAAAGCAGGGCCGGTTCTAGGATTTCAGGGGCCCAGGCAGAAAGGGAGTGTGCGAGGCCCCTCTAATTTACATAAATGACACATGCAGGGCTCTTGAAGCTGTTTTGTGCAGACTCCTCCTGGGTCTCAGCTCCTACTCTCAGCCACCTACAAGCACCTCGTTTACAGCTCCTATCGAGCTGAAGGTGTGAGAATTGTTTGTGGGCTGAAAGTTAAAACCATGGGGAGCTAAAGTGCTGGACAAAGGGCCTCCTGCAGTATCTCTGAATGGGCAGCCGGGCAGGAGCCTAATTGGAGGACAAACCTGCAAAATGTATCTCCTTGCAACTGGGACAAGAGGAGGCTTCTCTCTCCCCTAGGCCTCCCCACACCATCCCTGAGTACAGGGAGGGGACCGCCTCCCATGGACCCAAATGCAAGGAGATACCTGTCTTGCAGTTGGATCAGCCAGAGTACATGAGGACCCGTTTTGTGTTGCACTGGTGCGGGGCCCCATGCTGGTAGGCTGAGTGCGAAGCCCTGGGAAGCTGCCCACACTGCCCATGCCTAGCGCCTGCCTTGGGTAAAAGTGCCAAAAAGTGATTGACTTTGTACAGAATGTATATAGGAAAAAAATAATTTATTGCAACTAAGAGTATGACAATTAAGTGTACCATTCAGTGTACTTTTACAATGTAAAATAGTCCCTCATGCATTGCAACAAAAGCTCTTCCTGGAGGGCAAAACGTTACACACCACAGGCAATAGGATTAGGTGAGGGAAAATACTCCATTGTGTGGAAACAAAGGCCACTGTATCTATATTTTAAAGAATAGGTAACAATAGGTTTAGCAGAGAGCTGTGCTGACAAGCCAGACCTCCCTGGCTTAATGACCCACAGTCCTGCTAAAAAATAAAGCATATATCTGCGCCTGTTCTAAAGAAACTGAACATTTCAAGGAGCGTCCAACATGAACTAAAACAGAATGGCTGTTAAATGTATCAGCGATAAATCCACTACAACAGGAAGATGGATTCATCACCTTTACGTTATTCTCTTTTACTGATAACTGTGTTTATTTTAGAAGAGGATTCCTCTGCACATTTTGCAGTCTGATCCATGACAGGCTTGACATTAGAATGGAAGGGCTTATTTGAGGCTATTGTTAAGTAATGATATTGCAACCAATCATAACCAATAGGAGGCTAGAAGAAATGTGAAAACCAGAAACACTTATAAGCTTTAGGTTTTAGCTGCTGCTACATTTCAATATGAATGAACTTATACAATGACAACAGAAACTTGCTGAAAAACGAATCTGTTCCAAATTGTACTTCTCTAGAGAGGCAGGTTGTTAGACAGCAGTCCCCAATAGACATGGCCATCACAGTGTGTTATGCTTTAACCAAATGAGAGGTAAGTGGGGGAGGAATATTCCTAGGAAATATTTTATCCATGAATAATGAAGATCTAAAGAGAATCAGTCACAGAGTAAAGCCTCAGTCAACCAACCAGATATTTTATCCCTATCAAAATTCAACCAAACAATAAGGCACACAAAGAAAATGCACTGGGACGTGTATTAGAGATCTGGCAAAACAAATCCGCTATTGAGAGGATGTGAAATGGGATTGTGGCTCTTTTACTGTTTCCCTAGAGGGTATGAAAATGTTTTTAAGGCGCTAAGTTTCACTTTTGTTAGATATATTGTTAACACATTTAGTGCATGCAGAGCCATGGGACAAATGCTATTTTTCTGACCAGCATTCTACTAAAATTCAACCATTAATTATCCAACCTACTAGCGTAAATCTAATATCCTCTTTACATTTTAATTTAATCTTACTTATACAGCTTGTATGCTTAAGGCTTTCCCAATAAAACTTACGAATTAATGTGTTATATTAAAATTATGAATGCTTAGACATTTTTGTGGCCATTCCCAAACTTACACGACAAACAACACCTAGGACTACCCATTTCCAACTGAAATTAGTGCAAAAGTGTGTTTTTTATGATGGAGGGGTTGGCAGCAATTTTCTGCATGATCCTCCACAAAAAGAAATAAATAACATTAAAAATAAATGTAACATTTTTGGGTGGTTGTAGAGTGCTACGGAGGATCAGGTTGTGGAAGCAATGAGGAGAGAGGGGGCAAAGCAACATAAAAGGGAGAGCAACATGGGGGAGACACAAATGAGTGAGAAAGCAACACAGAACAGCGTGTGTGAAGGTAGGTAGTTTGGTGAGAGAGAAGCAAGGGAGAGTTTGCAACACGAGGGAGACAGAAACATGGAGTGTGGGAGAAGCACATGAGGGCGGGAGCTGTAAAACACATGTACTCTTATGGAGTGTTTGGCAAAGAGAAAAAAAGTTGTTGTCTAAATGTAACCAGTGGAAGATTAGAAGTCCCGTAAATAAGAATGATGGTAAAGATGCTATGCTACAGGGGAGGGACAACCACAAGACGGACAAGTTGGGGCAAGGAAAGCCATAGAATAAGGAGCAAGTAAACACTAGCGACAATAAAGCACACCAACAGTTAGTCATGGGTGCTGCATGCTGTTGTAAGGTTTTTGTAAGCCTACAGTAGGTATTTTGCAACTAGATAAATTGAATGGGAGGCTTGACCTAAAAATGGCATGATGTGAAGTGCTCCCTTAATCTCCACAACTAATATACATTTTGTGGGCAGATTTCACTTTTTTCCAGGAGCTAGTATTCATCAAGGGCTTGTGGTGACAACTGTAGCTGCACATCATTGATACATCTCATTGTTATGAAGTAGGAACAGCCTTTTCAGGTCCCCTTTTCCTACCATTTCTTAAGCAGTTACAATGTATACTTTGTAAGCCATTTCTAATGTACCTGTAATACAAAGCAAGTCACGTTTTGGAATTCGGAAGCCTTCAATTTTGTGAATCGCATGCTTTGAAACTGCAAAAACCTTTCGTTCATCCGACCATTAGGCCTTAGGTCCATCTTCATATTCACATTTAAAAGCTATAGGCACATATAGCTTGAGCACTATGAATTCATCACTTCTGTGTGTAGACTAGAGACACAGAACACAGAACAGACAACAACCACCTATAATGTTAACAATCCATCCAGTTGTGTTTTTTCTTTAAAAAAGAAAACCATGTTCCACTGGGGAAGTGGAGTTGCCCCCTGGTGCCCATGTACCTCGATCCCCAAGCCTGGCAGCGGTGCATAGGGGCAAACATCGAAAAGAGTTATATTTCTGACACTGTTAACATAGTAGAGATTTGCTTTGCTGTAAACACTTCAAAAGAGGCTGCTTGTTGGAAATCATCGACCTGAGCCCTGGCACACAGATGTCTTCTCACCCACATTGCTGTGTTAGTCCTGGCACTGGTCAACGAGAATACATGGAGCCCTAAGCAGAGCAGCTGAACAATATTTATTGTTTCCTTGATCAATGAGTTCTCTGCTATGTTCAAAATCTAATAATTCTAAAGTTGTAAGTTTATAGTTAGGCTGAAAACTTGATTTACCAGGGCTGGGGAAGTGGGTGGCTATTGGGATATTAGTAAATGGACCCACAGTTGTACTATTCAGGGCATCCACACATCTACTCAATGGTGTTCACACCACTTGAGCGTTAAAGGCTCAAGAGGGTCGAATAAGAGTGTGAAAAACACACCTTTCTCCTCATATTTTAGGGGGTACATTATACATTAGTATGAAAACTTGTCGCATTAAGCAAAAGGATTTCTTGCAGCTGAATTACCTGCCACTTTAGGTTTTGGCATATATGCAGACATTTATTAGCTTTGTAAATTTAGGAGTTAATATAGTGGCTTGTTTGTGAATGCAATAACATAGGTAGCTTTGCAAAAGACATAAGCCTACACCTTGTAACTACTATGTTGTGTGTTTCTGACGTATTGCTAAATTTTCAAATTCAAAATGTTTCAACATTTTAAAAATCTTCTCCGCGCTCTATTCTATGTTGTAAAAGTCTTCTATTTAGAGCTGCTGATCTATGTTTTTATGTGGTTTACATTATTGCACAAGCTCATATTTAAATGCGCATGTCAGTGGATAATTTGACCACTAAATGTAGCTCTGTGATACTGGAAGAACAAACTATAGAGTAAGTTAATGAAGGCGCATTACCTTCTATTCTATATCTGCTTTTCTCTGCAACCTGATCAAATTTTGTAATATTATGGTTGCTTAGCCTGTCTGTTGGATATGTATCTGAAAATTGTAATATAATTCTGCACCTGAAATGAGTTTGAATCAATCGTGGCTGGTGCAGGTAAGTGCAGTGGAGCGGTGGGGCGGGACGGGGTGGGGTGGCAGTCGAAAGACGACGGAATATGATTTATTTATTTATTTCATTTTACCTCTCCCGTTGTATGTTAATTCATCCCCCTCCCACCCCGCTCCCGCCCGACATTCCCACTGCGCCAGCCGCCGCTGGTTTGTATGTGTCATGTTACCAGCTTGTGTGCTATATCTGGAGCCAGCTTTCAACCTGCCCATAAAAAGGTGACACTTCTTAAACACAGTTTGATAATGCACCTGCTATTCCTAATCCTACATGTGTGGGGCACCACATAGGTTCGGTTCTATATGCATAGAATGAGGAATTTGGCAACATTCCCAAAATATCTTTAAATCTATGTTTTTCTTAGTTGAAAATATTTGTATTTCAATATTAGCTATAACATTCCCCTTTCCCTTCATTCAAAAAATTGTTCCATAAAATGTCGTGCCTTCTCACACACTCATAAAAAAGATGGGGAATTGGTGTGCTTTTCCACAAAGGTAGAACATGTTATGCCTGGATCAAGAGAGGAAATTGTGCCTGGATCATTAAGCCCATCTCCATCTTTGTGGGGAATGCAATCATAAATACCTACTTAGGAAATGATGGTTTTGCTAATAAACATGTACTAATGGAGTTTTCCTTTCAAATAAATGTAACTATATACAGACATTAGGGTAGATGAATGATGCTATATTTTGTTGTTGTTGAGATTTTGTAGGTAATCTGAAGGACATTCCCTATAAAGAGTGGTCCTTCACACAGTCTACTGTACCATGAACGTTCAAGCAGACAGTAAAGGGGTGGTAATGTTAGTCAATGTGGAGAGATCAAATGGTTGTGCCAGAGACAAACATGGACAGATTGATTTTGGATGGAGCACAAGCAGGGAAAGATTTTGCATAGGGCAGCAAAGTGTAAAGCATTAGTATAAACAAGTGAGCCTATTTTTCTTGACTATTTGCATAGCGTTATTAAAGCGCTGCTTATGCGGCCTGAATTGCACATTTAGGTTTTGGTACATGAGCACACTGTGTACAGACAAGTAAATAAACAAGCATTGATAGTGTCAAAAGGTTTGACTTTTGTATATAGTAGGCCCGAAAGCACACAGAAATACAAATGTCCGCTCATGCATTAAGAATGATCATACATTCCTTCCCATATGTATACAGACCAATATATGTACATTTATCCATGCACATAGACACATGCGAATACTACATACACAGATCAGCAGATCTTCAGACACCAACACACACAAACCTCAGATATTAATGACCCTTAATGGCCACAGGTATTAATGAGCCTCACCGGCCACAGACAGTAATGAACCTCAGTGTCACCAGGCAGAAATATACCCAAATACCCACAGGAAGTAAAGAAAATGAAAGCCTCAGACAATACATGTATCAATTGCCACAGGCAATCAGGGCCGGACTGGCCGTAGAGGGAACCGGGCGTTTCCGCAGTGCACCGGTAGGGTTGGGGCCAAATTAGGCCCTTGTAACAAAAGCGCAGCAGCAGTGTTCCCACCAGCCCTTCCCCCCTCCTCTGGGTGCCGGTCGGATGTAATTGCCCGGGATGGTTTGCGATCCCAGTCTGGCCCTGCAAGCAATAATGGTCACAAATGACCCTAATGCAGTAATAAGCCTCAATGTATGTAGAATGGGCCTCAATGTCTGTTGAAAGTAATGATCAACAATGGCATCAAGTGGAACTCGTTACCAAAGGCACCACAACACTACATACTGCAGACAGTAATGGCTGACCAATTCAGCTTGTTAATGTTATGGGAAATGCACTTGAAGTGCTTTATTGTCTTGACGTTTGAATTGGGTGTCAACGTGCTCTTCTTTACCGATATAGTGAATGGAGCATTTTTCTGCTTTTGTTTGCTCAACTCAGGTATTTTGCAGATCTTTGACCGAGGCACTAAGACGTGATGAACTTTACAGGGCTGCAGTCACTACGTACACTCCCTGCACATTGTGCAATTATGTCAACTAAATGCCGTCGTTGGTAACTTTTTTAGCATTCTAATCCAACCTTTAGCTTGCACATAGTGAAAGAATTAACAAACACGCATTTTCAATGCAATAGGTCTCGCGTTTGCTATTCACGTTGTAAATGACAATGTCTTTTACCTATGTGTTTTGGTTTGGAGAAGAGTGGAATTATATGGCTTGCATTGGAATTGTTAGTTGTGGAATTGTGCGGGTGGAATTGTGTGGTGTGCAGTATATTTGTATTGCAGAATTATGTGGCATGATCAATAGATGGGGTGAGAGCTGCACAGAATAGATAGAAAGGAAGATAGAGAGGGATAGATAGTTTGTGCAGGAAGTGGTGAATGAACTCGAGATAGAGGAGCAGAAAGAGTGTGTGAGGAAGAGAGAAAGACGGGGAGAGCAGGCCACAGACACCTACAGAGAGAGGACCTGTGTATCCAGAAGACACTCTAAGAAGAGTGAGGGAGCATGTGTGTAAAGGGTGGAAACCTTGAAAAGGCTCGGGAAATAAACTGTGCCTAGTATGTGTGAGCAGGTAGTATAGAGAGGAGATGGGAAGTGTGAGGGAGGGATGAGAGGGGGCAGTAGGATTGCGAGATGAGGGGGCATAGTTGCAATGTGAGGGAAATATGAAAGGGGCATTGGCTGTGTGGGGGAGAGTTGACAGGGCTGTTGGAAGTGCAAGGGGGAGACATGTTGGATTGAAATTGTTTGTTGTTGAATTACGTGCCGTGGAATTGTGTGGTGTGGTGTGAAGTTGTTTAGTGGAAATCTGCAGCACATTATCCTGGGTGCTACAACATCTACCGTTACTTCACGTGCCACTGGTGTATGGCAACACAACCAAGGATGAGCTTCTGTGCTATTTAATGAAAATATGATAAATTCTCTTCAAATTTAAAAAAAGTGTATTTCTTTAACAAAAAAGCTTTGACACTAATAGACACAATATAGCACTGCATTGAGAAGCACTTATTTAAAGTATCACTTTTGTACAACTTGTAGTCTGTTTCAACGAATCCACCATTCTATTTTCGTTGGTTCTTCTTCATCAAGAGAACATTGAGATCCATTTACAGAAAGTACATTATTAAATGTCTAAGTGCTCGATGTAAATAAATATTTTTCTATTCGGCCTCCCAAAAAAAAGTGTGATATTGGTATCTGAACTGGACTAAATTGTGCCTGCTACTAACAAGAACATGTTACTGGTACTCCATATACTGCTCCATCTATTTAGGTTTCAATGAACATCTCTGGAGAGGTGATTTGAGACCTACAATGATGTATTTAATTAAAATAAAACCACTCCCTTAGAAACCCTGGGATGAACTACTCATCAGCCAATTAAATTGAACTTTGAAATTATCAGGACACCCATTTTTCTTCTAATACTGAAGAGACTCAGGTCCACCTCCGTTTTTTACAAATGCCCCTGTAAATTTGCAGAGAGTGTCTGGATAGCTTTCTGACACACATGTTGTCAGTGAGAGTGCGGTGAATTCTGAATTTTGCTGGCAGCCTTTCTCAGACCAAAATGTACATAACCTCCGATATAATCTAATGACTTCATTTAACTTGGCAGATATCTGGGAGCACCATCTTAAATATCGGTCTTCATCAGTCTTTACAAGCCAATAGAGGTTGACAAGTCCTGAAGAACGTGCCATCCCTGTTGAGAAATGCTGAAGTGCCCTAATAAAATATTACAGATTTATGGTAAAGTGCAGGGATTAAATATTAACATATTGCATCTCTGCTAAGAAGTGCAGAGGTGGAACTATGTAAATAAAGATGTTTTAGTATTTACTTAATTGCAAGTACATTTACCTGCGGTAGCTACTTCTCCACTGCATACGAAAATCACAGATCAATCCATCCTGTTTCCTAGTGGATTATGTTTTCCTGTAATTTCAGAACTTCCGGATCGCAAAACAGCCAGTCCACTGATTGAGAATATCTTGGATGTTGACAGGGAGCGGGATGGATTCTTGGGCCTAATTATGAGTCTGGAGGTCCTCGGACCACCGGACTCGTGGTGGGGCGGTGGTCTTCCGACCACCACATTACGACCTTGGTGATAATGCCGCCCTGGGCCTGCCAACTCTGCCAGGGAACCGACGCTCCATGGCGATCTTGAGGCAGTAATATGCTTGGCAGGACCTCCGCGATCCTGCCAAGTAAAATTATGACTTTTCTCACCGCCACTGATTTCATGTGTGTGTGTGTCTCACTCCATGTGACACCTATGTGTATGCACCCCAGTTCCAGCATGGCATGAACTCCACAGTCCATGCTATGCTGGAACTTCCTTTGACGTTCCCATTGCTGTGCCCTTAATGTATAAACTGACCTAGGATTGGAGTATCGGAGGTTCATCGACTAATCTTAGAGTGCTGAACTAAAATCATTAGCTAATGAGTCCACATGTGTCTCTGCTGTAAATAGACACATGTACGCACAGTTTAGCTGGTGCTGTGCTGTGTGGAGATAGTAGTGCTTTGCTTGGTTGGTGGTTCAGAGTGAGTCAGTCATTTTCAGACTTGAAATTAAAGTAACCCGAATGATAGCACACATCGAGCTAGGCAGGTGCAGCTGCTTCCTCCCACAATTAAGAGAAGTAGAGGGAAAACATTTTAGAACTGGGCAAACTCCAGACAGTGAGAGTTAGCGAGGATCGGACCCTGGTTATGCAGGCCCGCTGAAGGGCATTGAATCACCCACACCTCGTCCACATACACAAATAAAGAGGATGCCGCTAGCAAGGCTGACAGTTTTTTAAATGCATCACGGCCACTCTGCATGCCTAGGTGATGCTGTTCACCGTCTGCTGAGGCCAGCGCTGCACCAGGACATGAGGTAACAATATGGACACCTATAAGCCTCCACCGCCTCAGGTTAAGAAGAACCCACGCCCCCTTAATAACAAGCAATGAAGGAAAAAGCAACAATGATGGGAAGCAACCAAAACAAGTGTGTGTTGTGTAGATAAAAGTAAAGTTATGCGCAGCGCTGCCATGTTGAAACATGAAGTGCGATGGCCATGAAGCGGTTACGTACAGATGGCTACCATACTGACCAAATAAAAGGCATGCGGCCTCCCAAATAAAAAAAGGAGGGGCTGCAAACAACAAAAAAAGACTTTAACATGACAATCGAAGTAACCAATAAAAAAACAATGGCCGGGCTGAAAGCCCATAGAGTCATTACAGCGTGTCTTGGAGAGACAGCGCATGGGTTGCCAAGGCCCAACCTAAAAAGGATGTGGGTCCCAACCTTTCAATAATGATCCAGGTCTTCTATGACTATGATCGGGGCCAAACTCACCTGCCTTAGTAAAAACCATCTACCAACGTTTGGGCCAGCAGCATGGTTGAAGAAGCAAAGGAGACTTCGGGTCAGATTATGAGCATGGCGGTTCATAGGATCCCAATACTTGTAGTGGCAGACCACCGCCACCATTGCGGCACTACCTGCAGAATTTTGAGTGTGGCAGTTGGGCTCCGTGTCTGCCGGGATTCAGGATCCTGTGGTGGTGGCGCAGCAGTCATGAGCAGTGATTTGCTGGCGGTGCTGCTGCGGCACCACCAAGCATATTATGAGTTACCTGTTTACCACTTATTTCATGTCGGTGAGCCTGCCATGAAAATGGTGGCAGAAAGGAAACTAAGTGGGCCCTATCAAGGCGCCCTGCTACTCCTGGGTCTGGGTTGCATGCAGGGAAGCACATGTTGTGCCCCCCTGGAATTGCACCCCTGTTCAGGCACGGTGTGGCATGCATAATATGGTACATGCCACACCATGCAGGAACGTGCTGCAGGCACTCTCACGGTGGTGAGCTGCATGTTAGGTTCTCCTATGAGCCTAACAGACCACTGCCATGACACCGCCACAGCACCACCTGGTCAACCTGGATTTAACTCTCAATCCAGTAGGCGGGCGCACTACGGGCTTGGCTGCGCTCCTGTCGGCGCGGTGTTGGCGGGCCGACAGGACGACCGCCAAACTCATAATCAGGCAATTAAGTTAGTTCCTTTAGGACAATGGTTGGAATGCTGAATGATTTCCAAGAGTGTGGGAAAAAGATGAAGCTGAGCTCTGCAGCCAAGTTCTGAGTTAGTTTGTCGGTTTTCGTGACCTGGTGTGATGTGATGATCTTCACTAATCACTTTGCCTTCAATCAGTCATTGAACCAATGTTTATATAGTGTTAAAGATCAAAAATTCAACTAAGCCTTTTGTTGTTCTTCACGCAATTTGTTTTCATGTTTTAGTGATGAATTTCATTGCATAGTCACTTGCCTTGTGTTTCTTCTACTAGAAAATGTATTATGCCTTGTTGCTTTGTTTAGGTGGCATTACGAAGTTGTGGGTTTGAAGTGAATTGTCTGCCTGGTTCTCTCTGTATGTAAGTCCAACACAGTATATTTTTCTTGCTCGCCTACCTGAAGCCATCATTCTGGAATTACGGATTCAATATGTTTGAACCAGAAACTACCAATACTGAGGGTGTTTGTAAATTTGGGGTGCAACAGTACCACAAGATTAGACATTTTCCTGAATTGGAAATGGGAATAACATTGGAAATCGCTCTTTTCAACGATTTCTGCATGTGATGCTTATATTCGTAGACCTTATTCTAGGGCAAAGTCATGCAGGTTTGACCTGGCTAATTCAGCAGAAAAATCCTCACATTATTTCATGTGTGTTAGTACTGCATGCAAAATCACCATTCCCTCAGAATTCTCGATTCAGGCAAATGTGAAATTGCAAGGAACTTAGAATACAGACCTACATACTTAATTAATAACAATGTCCCTTCATCACCTTGACTTTAAAAATAAAATTAATTCACACTCAGAAATGCATGCACAACGCAGAGATATGATGTCTCAGGACAGGCGTGATAATTAAGTAGGCAAGCACCCACAAATGTAACACATTTTTTAGGACCATAGATATGTTTAGTGATTTCCTCCTGTCAAAGGTGGGTGTAAATCTGTATCCAGGGCGAGAACTGGTTAGAATAAAGGGATTTATTTCTCCATGAAAAAACATATTTTCCTAGTGTAGTACAAAAAAGCAAACATATTTAAAGTTCAAATGCACTTTTGAAAATTATTTACACATACACATGTGTAATTATTTACAGATGTACGGGGTCATCTAGAGCTGAAGCTATCGTAGCTTCTCAGAATTACTCCTGGAATTCTTTGTGAAATCCAAAAAATACGGAACTTTACCCCAAACATAGAGATACACCTACTGGAGGGAATGTAGTTTTTCCAATCGTCTGTCAAAAATGTGGGTTCATTTCACAGTGTGCACCACACTCATAGTTGTGGAATGGAGGTTTCAAGGGATAATGTTGCTTTCTACAGTTTAGTAATTGCACGAAAGCCTGCGGGGATAGTAAATTTGCACAAAAAAAGTTACTAATATGAATTAAATCATTACCCATATGATGTAACCTTTTACAGCCTACAGTTTGCAACCAGTGCATACTTTGTTTACCAACTAAAAATATACTTTGTAGATAAAAATTCACAGTCATGGAAAAGACCCACATGGTAGGCGCCTTGAAGCAACTTGAAACCTGCACATCAATAAAATATATGTAGATAAAGGAAAGAAATAAAGAAACAATGAAGGAAATTGCCGAGTTGCGGTGTTTGCTTATGCAGTGTGGTTTACAAGTGTCAATGGTGACTTCCCTTAAAATGTTGTAAAGTGTGCTCCATTTCGCCATTTTTCAGGTCAGTTTATAATCGGAGGAAATAGTGTGACAGAACCCGAAGTTGGTTTCAGTGCAGTCTGGTTCTAGTTTAGGCTTTCAACAGTGTAGAAAGAAATACAGAATGTACATAATTGTAGCAAAACTGTACACATGCTGGCTGTAGCTGGTCTAAACAGGATTTATAGTTTATATTTAGCACGCCCCTAAATCACATGTACTTGTTTTCCTTAAGCAAAATGGCACACAGGGAGCTGGTTTAAAGTTTATGAGGAGCAATTTGAGAGCAATTAGCCATTTAAATTGAAGTTGCTGGAGGATTAGGCCAGTTGACATTGCTATATTGCAGCTGTTAAAGGCCATCACCTATATCATAAATATCACAGTTTGAGGCACACAAGTGAAACAGCATAAGCTACTTGCTGAAAGAATAAATGTGAGCGCTATAAGTTATCCATTAAACATTACTGTGCATCATCCTGAAATTCAAGTTTGTACAACTGAGTGTACTTTTCCAAAGTTTTAAAGCAATACAAGCCACTCATTGTCTGCAATGTATAACATTTTGTGACTACTCTGTCGCTACTGGGAAGCAATGAATTATTCTGAAACCATTTCGACTCAACATACAAATGTAGTGTGTATTAAAAGTATTTAATTTATTTGTACATATGGATTATGGCGCACATATCTTGTGAATGAGAATTCATGATGGCCTGAGCAATGAATCAACAAAGGTAAAACAGCACATGCATGTTCGAGTATCTGCGCACACCCGCTGCTGAGCAATTATACTGCATTGGAGTATAACGTTGATTTGATTTGGGAACAGAGCTCAGGGGCATATTTGTGAACCTCTTGCACCACCGTCGCATTACTTTTTGTGACGCTCCAGCGGCACAAACCACCAAATCATATTTATGACGCCACACAAATACGTCGCTGCTTATGAAACT
Organism: Triturus cristatus; assembly: GCF_964204655.1. Lineage (NCBI taxonomy): Eukaryota > Metazoa > Chordata > Amphibia > Caudata > Salamandridae > Triturus > Triturus cristatus. The sequence goes on from NC_140589.1 coordinate 1,728,271,649, forward strand.
CAGCAGAGTCTCAATCTCCAAAAAGCATCAGCATACAGTTGCAGTAGCAATATGTGCAAAATAAGCCTAAGCAGAAAAAGTTGAGGAAACAGATGCAGCAGTAGCTACGCCTGACAGGATAGGAAAATATAAGGTATTGTCCCCTCCAAAGTGGCAGGCAACAGCAAAATCCATCAGCAGTTGCCACAGTCAGAAAGCAGATCGCAGATCCTAGGAAGGAGAACTCTGAGCCTAACCAGAAACATGCACTAACATAAAAGACATGAACATGTGCGACCAACAATGCTGCAGGTCAGATCACTTCAGTTCAATGGGAAGACATCTTTCGATGGTGAGCAATCTTCATTCTTCCCTTCCCAAGGAAAACACATGAAGTCCACAGTTGTTTATCAAATATGTAATCGATATCACCAAATATTTGGGTATCTGATAATGTCTAACCTTGGTTCCCAAAGAAGTTTAATGCAGAGCCTATTCGATCATGTGATCAATTTTTCACTGAGTAAGAATGAACTACACTAAAGAGAAAAAAATGTGCTTGCAGAGTTCTAGTTAGTTGATGCTTTTCGTATTTCACATAGGTGAGAGTTACTATTAAAATGTCTGATTCTCTATACAGTATTATGTGAGCAAGCAGTAGGAAGTTCAAGGTGGGCACATTAAGAATCTGTAGTTTAGAGAAAGGAATACATTTTATAAACCCTGAACACTCTGCAGTTATGCCATTATCTCAGCAAGTCATGTTAAGGTCAAGCTATCAAATACATTTGTGCATGGTACAGCAATTTCTACAGCTTCTATTTGTTAAAGGGAAATTAAACATCAGCCTACCAGTGTACATGACTGGCTTGTGCTTTGTACATTATGACTACGAATCATTTTACTATGTTTCTACGGTAAAACCTAAGGCAAATTATCAGCAAATTAAATTTTAATTTACATTTTCGAGATCTATCATCCCTTTAGACTTTTTTGCTATACACCATCTCCTAAGTGCACTCTTGTATGGCTCCACCCCCTCAAGAAGCCCCCTACACCAATATTTACAACTGTATTATTTAAAAAAATATTACCAACATTTTTATATAAAATATTAATGTAAAATAATGTATATTTATTTCAAACATAAGTAGTAAAATTGCGTTACATCATTTTTAGTTAAATATGTTTAATATATTAATATTTATTTAATTTTAAAATAATATGTTTTAAATAATAATTTTAAAAGGCCTACCTACCTTAAAATATGTATTTGGGTTTAGTACATAATAACATTTATCAACAGTTAAGTATAGAATTAATTTAAATTATTTTTATTTTTTAACAAAAGTTCATATGTTTTCAATATTTATATTAAAATAAGTACATTATCACATTTTATAATAATATAGTAATTATGTATTATTTATATATACTTTTAACATTTTTCAAAATATATATTTATTTCAAAATTCAAAATAATTTTATTTATTTAATATTGTTTTCCTATGGGGTGTTATTTTTAAGTCTGTGCCTCCATCATGTTCTATGGGAGTGCGTTGCAGCACCTATGACTGGCGATACATGGCTCCGGACTTCCTCCAAGGTGGGATGGACTGCATTTACTATTGCATTTGGACTTTTTTGTCTGTAGTAACTTTAGAAGTGTAATTTGTAAGTAGGAATGAGCTTACACTTTTGTGAGAATTTGTATTTCCATCTCCCTCCGTAAAACCCAACTTACCACTCCCTAAATCCATCCATACTACTTAGGTGTGAGAATTTCCTATTTTCCAGCCTCTACCCCTCCAATCCCACATTGACTACTGAGACCTACATGTGCAGAGATCTCCACACAGAAAAAGAGACAAGGCTGCATTCCCATTCAGCACACCTGCTAATGCAAAGGGGTAGGAGATACAACAGCTATGATGCAAGACAACCGTCACCAGGTTAAACTCACTATACCAACAACAAAAGACACAGAACCTGTCCAAATAGGAAAACACCTTAAGCGAGCCATATCCAAAACATTTTTTCACTCTGTTGGTAAATGTGTTTGCTGCTTCGCCTCTCATTTTGAAGAATATATACTTGAGTAGGAGAGAGGATGTACAGGCAGAGGATCAACATCTTTTTCATGTCCACGAAAGCAGCACTGGCAAGCAACTGTTATACTTGATATGGTTGCCGACTGGGAGCAGGAGCTTACTTCCAGACTCTACCTGCACATGTTAAAATATTGACTGTGGGGTTGTGATCTTAGTGTGGAAACAATCTCTATGTAGGAGGGGGTGGTGGGGCTGCCTTACACAGGAGACCCAGCTGTGGCACAATAGGCTCCTCCCAGGGCTTTCGGGGCTGGGATCAGATTGACATATCTTCCTTGGGAGATATTATGCATGGCCATACTCTTGAATCGTTTCAGGAACTTCAATTAGAATTCTCCATGCCACGTAGCCAGTTCTACAAATATCTCCAATTTTGTCATGCCTTAATGTCGTATATCACTAATCTCATGGTCCTTCCCGAGTTTAATCCACTGGAGGGCAAACTCCTGCTAGGCGATATCAGCGTTAAATTTTCAAAGATCCATCAATCTCTAGTTACAAATAGCACCACCACTCTGGAGGCCCTTAGGACAGTGTGGCAAACGGATCTGGGCCCTATTGACAATGATGACTGGACGGAGGCCCTGGAGTCTCTGAGAGGGGCGGTGATTCCCTTGCACCTGCGACTGATGCAATTTAAATACTTACATAGGGCCTATTACACCTAGTATAAGCTCTGGATGGCAAGCTTGGTCACGTCCACTGCATGTTTGCTATGTGGCAATGATGAGGACACTTTCCTACACACTGTTTAGACCTGTACCACCCTGGATAGGTTTCTGAGGGGGGTGGGAAGCCTAGCCAGGGTTTTGGGGTGGGAACATCCCAGATCTCCCAGACTGATTCTACTCCACAGCACAGATGGGATTGGGTGTAATAGGTACAAGTGCAACCTATTATTTTTGGGCTTCAGACCAACCAAACATTATATAGCCAGACTGTGGAAGGCAGACACCCTGCCCCTATTAGGTGTCTCAAAGAGGGACATGGACTTTTGCATGGTTCTAGAGGTATCGGTCTTCCGAGCTAGGGATGCCCCAGAAACATTCCAAAATTTGGCAATTGTGGGTGGATTATCGGAGCCTGACCCATGAACCTCAACCAACAATAGATCGATCCATCGGTGCAGAAATCCAGTTGTATGGTCGAAATGAATAGTACAGTCTACAACTTTACAATCAGGTGCAGGTAGGGTGGTGGGGGGGAGGCAAGGGTGCACAGGTGGGTTACAGTGCAATATGTTGGGTCATTTTGTTTTGTATTTCTCCGATATAATGCCATATTGATACTTGTATATCAATTGGTATACATAAGTGGTCCTCTAGGACCCTGCTGTGGCAAGAAATTTAATAAAGTATGTTGTGGAAAAAAATAGAAGAAAAATACTGACTGTGCCCCACTTTCCTGCCACTTCACAGGATCTTTTCAGATGGTCACTGGGGACATGAGCGTATTTGACAGGCAAGTTATTCATTGTGCTTGTACCATGTACTATGGCACTTCGCCAACTGAGAGCACCCGTATATCAAAATGCAACACTTACTAGTGAAATGGAATGGGTGGCAAAAGAAATCTATGACATTGTCTACTTCCCTCGGGTATTAGGTATTCACTGATTTTTATGCTGCTTTCTTGGATACAAACAATACAGCTACATTTTCCAGCAGTAGGCTCTTGCATGTCAGATGGTTGCTAGACAATATGGTAATGTGACTGGTAGGTAAGTTTAGCTAACTCACATTTGAAATGACTTCCCAAATATACTCACTCTAAGCTCATCCTATCTCAATGCAGCCATGACAATGTCATTAACTTCATACATGTATGCAGTGTACGCAGTATATGTCTTTGATAAAGGTGTTGCCAGGTTTGGCATCTCTGCTATCTACAGAATCCCACCCATGTGCAACCACCCTGAGTATTTGCTTGTTTGTTTCTGTGTTTGTTTATTTGATTCTTTGTTTCTTTGATTCTTAGTTTTTTTCTTTCTTTTTCATTTCTTTCTATCTTCTGTTGCCCTCGATGTTGGAAGAGTTATTCCCTGCCCCCACTGATTTGTCTCTGATTCTCTTGCAGTACCTAAGAGTGTCCACTTGTGATGTTGTTCTTCCTCCAATTCTTGGATGGGGTAGATATGAGACAGTTTGGTCTATAATGCTACTAGAATGATTAGGGTATAACTAAGAGATTTGCAACAGACGTCATTTTGTAGCACTCCCAGTTTGCTCCTGGCTTAGTCCTGGAATCCAGGATTACAACAAGGATAAATATTTGTGATTAATGCCCTTTGTGAATCTGACCAAAGGTATAGGACTGGCATAAGCAGAAATCTCCACTTTCACCTTAGTGAATTGCATTTAGTAGTTAATGAAGTGGTACTATTGAAGTACTACTTCATGTACCGTTGTGAATTGGTCCCCAAAATCCCACATTTTCATAGTATTCTAAGCTCACAAACCTGGACCAATTTAAATCAATTCAAAAATCTTTATTTCGGTCAGTTTCGACCATAAAAGATACAGTTATATAAACTCTTTAGTTTAAATACAATTGATATGAATATATAAGTTGCAATTGAACATAGTAGGAGCATGTTAATAAAAATGGCAGTTGGATTACCTATTTCATCTATCGCCATTAAAACTTATATATTACAATAAATACAATAAAAGCTAGGCAAAATTAACAAAGGCAACATTGTTTTAAAAACCATAACTTTTTCTTTTGTATACACATCAATTTCTATTTGGGTGAAGGTTTCTAATTACAAATTTTCCTTTATCAGTTAATCATTTCAGAATCACAGTTTCCCATAAACACCCGTAGATCGTAAAGTGCAATATTCACTAAAAACATTTACAAAAATATACATAATCCTAACCTGTTATAACTTCAGCCCAGCTTTGGCTCTTATAAGGCTCACATTGAATAAATATCTACTTACACTGAAAACAATCAATTGTGAGGTGTCAGTCTTCAATATACGTTCAGCCTCACTACAACATCTAGTATTCAAGTTTTTGCAAACTGGCTAGATCCAGCTTTTCCTAGGTCTTTCATATGTGGGACAAAACAATAAAATATGTAAATCATTTTCTTTATTGTTATTTGAACATAATGCGCATAGTTCACTACTTTTGCCATCATAAATGTTGCTCCAGCTTGATTTATTGGCATTTGTTTGAAGCACCCCATATCTAAACTTCATGAACAAAGATTTCGCTAATTGTGGCCATACCTCATCCAGAAAGGGTTCAAACTGTGCTACATCCTTAAACAAAAGAAAATTAGATGTTAATGACCCAATAAAAGGGCGATGTAGCACGCTATTATTGATGTACACCCAAATGGTGGACTTTAATAGTTTCTTGCAAGCTAGTGTCAACTGGGCTGGTTCTTCCCAGTAGTGAGATAAGACCAACTTCGACATCCACAAAGCAACATGTTTAAGCCATGGGATGTCCCTACTCTTATCGTTTCTCATAATCTCTTCTAGGCCTTCCTTGTAATGTAGCAACTCTGAGGTTGACCATATCCTCACCCAAAATAAAAATGGTCTTAATAAAGCATGGCGGTCAGTGCGTCTAATGTTTAAATCAATAAGAATCGGAATTAGGGGAGTTCTAAAGGGGAGGCTTAATAATTTCCTTAAAAACTTGTTTTCTCCCAATTCAAAATTCTTTTTGCAGTAAGGTCCCCATATTTCAGCTCCATAAAGGAAGGAAGATTGTGCTTTATATTTGAATACTTCTAAGGCGGGGGATACTGCCTTTGAAATGCTGTCCCCATGTTTCTTTAATATAGGAAGTGAGTTTTGAAGCAGAATTAACTTGTTTTTTTCCAATTGCGGCTTCCAGGATAATTTAGTATCCAATGTGATGCCTAAATAATTAAAACTTTGCACATATTCTAATTTTTGACTATTAAGCACTAAATTCTTTTTAAACGATCTATGAGGGTTTATTGACTTGTATTTCGTTTTGCTGGAGTTAATTTCGGGACCTTTCATAGTACAAAATGTATGGAAGGAGTCCATTAAACATTGCAATCCTTTTCGGGTTTGTGAAATTAGGATAGTATCGTCAGCAAATAGGAGCGCTGGCACTGAATCACCCCCCAGCTTGGGTGCATCATTCTGACAGCCATTCAAATAATTAGGGATGTCATTTACGTACAGAGAGAACAGGGTGGGCGCCAGTACGCACCCCTGGCGCTCACCGGGATTGCCTTAGTAAGTTAACCTCTGGGGCCCCATCTTACTTTAGCAAAATTATCATTGTGGAGCCTGATTATTTGTATGAGTAGTTCACTTGGCACCCCTTGCAATCTCAACCAATCCCAAAGTAGATATCGGAGTACAAGATCGAACGCTGCCTTTAGGTCTATACGAAGGCAATGTACAAGTGACCCCCTCTTATGTGTATGTATTTCCAGCATAAACATGTAAATCTAAATACTTGGTCGATCGTACTAGTTTTGATTCTGAATCCTGCCTGAAAGTTTGATAGAACCTTATTCTCTTCAATCCACTCATTTAATCTATTTAAAATATGCCTAGCAAAAAGTTTTTGTAAAATATCAATTAAACTGATAGCTTGCAGGGTCATATTGGTTGCCCTTTTTAAAAATCGTGATAAATTCTACCCCTTTCCATGTTTTGGGTATCAGTGTGCCTGAGGCTATTGCGTTACACAAATGATTTTCAGTAAGTCTCCCGGAATTTTGTCAGGTCCGGGAGCTTTCCTCAGTTTAACTGCTTCAATTGCCACTATTGTTTCCTTCATGCTAAAATATAAGTTGGGAATCTTTGGAACAAATGCCAAGTCTTCAATAGTGCTAGATTGCAAACATTCGGTGTCTGTATAGCGACAGGAAAAGTGGTCAGTCCAAGTATTGGCGTCCAAAAACAAGTCCTTCTTAACACTTCGTGACTGATTCCCCTTCGCTATTATTCTCCAAAAACTGGACTGATCCTTAGACTTGGCTGTACTAATCAAGTCTGTCCGAATATCCTCGTCCCATGTTTTTTTCGCAATCGCAAGAGTTCTCTTATATTTTATCCTTTTTTCCCTAGTTACAGTTATGTTGTTATTTTTAATTGCCTGGATAAGTTCTGCTTTTGCTAGCCGGCAACTTTTGTTGTACCAGGGATTTGCCACTTCGTCCCTTTCCTTTCTTCCAGTAGTACTCTCCTTGGGTATGTTACTTATAACCGGAGTTAAAGGATCTACAAGAGTGTTATGTAGAACTAGTGTTGAAGTTTTATCTTCTAATAAGTGGAGAAAGGATGTAATAGTGTCTGCAAAGATGTTATAAATGCATGCCATGGACTGGCTGTTCCCCAAAATATGGGGCCACTTTAGGGCACATCGGTTGTTACTTAATATAGTGTCATCCACAGTAGTACTATTATCTCTGCTGGCCCAAGAAGTAGGAAGGAAATATTGAGACGCTAGAGACAATTGTAGGGGACGATGGTCACTCTCGGTTCTTGGATCTATTTTTAGATCGAGGACATGTGACCAGAACTCTATCGACACCAATATGTAGTCTATATGACTCCGAGAGCTGCCTCTACAGAATGTATATGCATTTGGCCTATCGGAGGGCAGACAACCATTGCACGCTCTTAATCCATTACCCATAGTGAGCTTCATAATTTGTGCAACTGCTACAGTACACCACACTTCCTGGGAACTTTCTATGGCAGGAATATTACTTGCCATATCTTCACCTTCAAAAAGGTTATCAAAACCCGCCACAGGTTCATAGTTATAATTAAAATCTCCACCAACAATTACCCTCATCTTTGACCCCAAAGTACTTAAAAAGGAATCAAGCTGTTCTATTGTTAATGAGTCTTTGGTAGCAGGGCTTGGTCTATTGTAGATGTTAATTAGGTGTAGTTCTTTACCATCCCGTATAATCAATTTTACACCAACCATGTCCTGTGATGGTATGTACAGTGGAATAATTTGGATTTCAAGGGTGATCCTTATCCATATTGCAAGGCCCCCTGATGGCCTGCCTTTTGCTGATGGGATGGCATTCACACTAAATGTCTTGAACCCCACTCTGTGGGGAGTTTCCAGTGTCCAAGTCTCCTGTAGAAGGCAGATGTCACTTTGTTCAATGTATTCATGCCATACCATGTCCGTTAAATGTCTGTTTAGCCCTGCTATATTCCACGAGGTCAGACGTACTTCCATCTGCTTACACAGTTCTACGAACGAAGGTACCCCGCTTTCCACAATGCCATTAGATGAGGTTAACATATTACTTTCCATTGACTGATCCAGGTGTGGCCCTATGGGGGAGGCTTGTGAGCTAACTATGACTCTTGTCCTCACCTGCTTTGGTGGTTCTTGAATCCCATTTATCTTTAGAGCACACCGTGGCACTTCTGCATTCTGCACATGTAAAGGAAATAAATAGGCCGTGTTGTCATATGGCTGTGAAATAACAATATCATTGCTCGTTTTTTGTTACAAGGGTTTTTGTTGTCAATCTGGGATATCTAGTGATGATAGTCCCTCAAATCTATTTGAGAGCGCAACAGGAGTGACCACACCATTAACACTATTTCCAGGCCATGGTCATTAGAAATGTCCTAATGGGAGAGCACAAACACAAGTGCTTCGAGGGGATATCACTTCTCGCATGTTTAGTAAATTCCGAACCATCTGAGGCCGTCTAAAGTTTTTCACCACGCAATCACCTTTTATATTCTTATTAGACTCGCCAACCTACCCTACCCTACGAACCATAAGAATATCTTCAGTGTTCAATGGGTTAAATCTCTTAAATTTAGTTAACCAGTCCACTGTTTTATTCCATAGATTACTCCAGGACTCTTTCTGTTCCCTTCTTAAGACAGGAACCCCTGCTAAAACTAGCACATAAGGACACGAAGTGGGAGGTAATTTTAGGACATCAGTGTTTGGTATTAAGTCTGTGCTTTTAGGGCTATATGTTGCTCACTGGCCAATATAGGTTCCTGGACCATCTGGAACTGTTTGAGCCAAGTGTCTATTGACTGGACTTCCTTGGTTGTCATGTGTATCCAGTGACCCACCCTGTTTGCTACCTGCCCTGCTGTTTACTATTGTGGGGAAATTTGTTATAGAAATATCCCTTCCCACATTACTCATAGAATTTGCTATATCCTTGCTAGATGGCACTGAACACCCTGCTTGCGGTGGTAGTTGTATTGGTGTTTTAATCAAAGGAAAAACTAAGGAAGGACCCAGACAGGGACATGCAAACACACAAACACACCTACAAAAGTGTGCACCAGTTGCCCCTCATAGGTACTGCAAGGGAGCCACAGACAAATAATAGAGGCAGGAAATACCACTAGTAACACAAGGCCAATGCTTAAAAACACTAAAGATGGTCATATTCCTTTAGATAGTCATGTGAAAACTATAAAAATATTAAAACATATGAAATAAAAAGAAAATTCATTAAAATTTGTTATATAAACTTCTATAGTGCATATACTCATATACATCAAATTGACAAATATTTTTAAAAAATATATATAATGAATGTAAAAACTGTAAAATAAAATATTATATTACTCGGAATATTGCAACACAACTAATCTCACATCAAATACTACTCTTCACACATTCAAAGTGCCAGCATAACTCATTGCATGTCCCAAACACTCACACATAGAACTTCAAGGGTTCTTTGAAGGAGCAGTTGGATTCTGTGAGATGTGTGGCATGCATTTCTTTCTTGTGATCTGAATGAACGTGCTGTATAGTTTATTGTCTGTTGTATAAAAGGTTTGTCCATTTGATAGGTTTTATGTATCCATTCTACAAAATGATTACATTTCTGTTAAAGTTTGAATAGGAAGAAGGAATTCAGGACATCTGTGACCCAGTTACTGAAAAGGTGAACTGAATCATCTAACAAAGGACTGGTAGCAGTGCTGATGATGTCATTATGAGTCTACAATACTGTAGCATCACATCAGGCTGCAGTTCTGATGTTGATGCATTGAGTCTTTGTGAAGGGTCTTCGATGGAGGAAGGTACCGCGTAGTGGTCAGTTTATATGACAAGGCAGGGCTGACAGTCTGCATCAAGAATATAGCATCAAAGAATATATGATGTTACACCGCAAGCAAATACCACGCGGTAGGTTACAACGCGGTCGTTACAACGACCGCGTTGTTACCATGCGTGGCTTTACATCGCAAGTTGTTACTACGACTTGCGCTAGATGGCGCGCTGGACTTAGGAATAGTATAAATTACTATTCATACTCCAGTTAGCGCAACAGCAGGGAGTGTTGGACTTAAAATCCAACACATTCCCTGGTGTTGCACGCCACCTAGCACACGTCGTAGAAACGACTTGCGATGTAAAGCCACGCGTGGTAACGACGCGGTCGTTGGAACGACCGCATTGTTACCTACCTGCGTGGTAACAACAGCGTTGTAAACGCTGTTTCCTAGCATCAAAGCTTGCTCATGATGTATGAGTAGGGCCACTGGTAAGAATGGTTTCCTGTGAGGGGAGAGTGGGAGCAATAAAAGGAAAAAGAACAACATTTTGGTTATATTCCTAAACAACAAAATGAAAACCTTATATAGCTATACCTGCTGCCTTCTTTAAAAAGCCAAAGAGGGTTAGGTTCTTTTGCTAGAAATGACAAAAAAAGGTGTCTATCTCATTTCATTCATTTTTTTGAATGTCATTCAGCTATATACGAAGACGTCCTTAATTTTATATGGCTGCTCCTCTTCTTCAGAGTAATAATGAATAACAGTGTTGGAATGGAGGAGAATCTGTATTTATCAGTATTTGTTTACACTGATAAGGGTTATTTTCTTTGTTTATTTGTGTAAACTGAAACAGAAAACCCTGTGTACATGATGATCATACTATAGATCTCACATTGATATGAAATTTCAAGTTTCAAATGGCATCATGGGATTCATAGACTTGTGTGAGAGAGATGGTGTGAGTGATGACCTGAGGTAATATTTAGGTGTGTGGCAAACATGAGATTTAGAACAAGGCTGGCAAACTAGGTGGCACATTACCAGTGAGGTGTACTGAGGAGAAACATCTATATTTCTCCTCATTATTTCCTCTTTCCACGCATGCTGCATTTTGCAGCATGCATGGAAAGAGGAAAATGCCTCTAAGCATTGTTTCTGTGCAGGGAGGTCTCCATTCTGAAACTAAAGCAATCCTGCCTGCAAAGACAACTGCAAGGGTGTTTGTGTTGGTGCTTAGGCAACACCAAGTATGCAGTGCAAGGGGAGAACAGAAATGCTCCGTATTTCTGTACATATGGAGCATTTCTGCAATCTCCCTCAGGGGCGAAACAAACACCCCCGCAGCCCCCGCGGGGCGGGGGGCCCCTGTCTTCAGTGGTGAAAGGGGCCCCCTCAGCCCTTTGGTAGAGAGCTGTGAGGTTTGGTCAAAGCAGCTGCAGTCTCCTCGCGCTGACCCAGGGCATAACTGAAGAGAAACAAAGTAACATGTTACATTGTTTCTCTTCAGTCAGAGCCACGAGCCAGTCCGGAAAAAGGATGGGGGTGGGGACCCCAGAGGCAGCATTCCCCACAGAGCACTGCTCCTCTGAGAAGAGACAGCACAGAGCTGACAGGGCCAGGAGCAGGGATATTTTAAAGATTTAAGGATTTTGGGGGCCCTGGGCCAAACTTATTTTGGGGACTCCTGTTTGGAACTGCTTTGAATTTAGATCCAATTTCAGCACTTTCATGCACCCTTTGGCCAGGTCACCGACAGTGCACAAGCACACTAGTGCACATTCTAAATGTGTTTAAATTTAATATTAATGGATAGTGGCTTGTGTTTTCAATATTGTAACACACCAGCAGCTCACTAATGTTACTGCTAATGACCTGTGTCACCCTCCCATTTCTCATATTTCAGGTCCTTTTGATCTAAAATAACCTTTTTTTATGGATTTTTCATGAAACATAAACACATTTCTCTGCAAAATGTCTGTAATAGACTTTCACACATCACCCACATTAAAAATAAATTAAAGAAAAATGGTATTTAAAAGGTAGGTCTTAGTTTTGGATTGATGATCAATAAGGCAGGAGTTGGGGAAACTTGTGAGTCTTGAGTTGGTAGGTTTGGTGTTGACTGGAGATCCTTGAGTTGTTCTCTGAACAGTAGCAGGTTGGATGGGTTTTGATGCTCTACAGGAAGTCTGTTTCAAGGGCTGTTGTCAAACATTAAATGGATAAGCCCTCTGCGGAGTATTTTAAAGTGAGTTATTGGGAAGGCGATGTGGGGTTGGAACACAGCTTATTTTTTTGGGGTGATTTTGTCCTTGATCGATAGTGGTGCTTCAAAGTAAATGGTTTTGTGAAGTAGTGTCGTGGAGGTTGAAAAAGCAGCAAGAGCGAGTTGTTAGCATTCAGGAAATACAACAATGATACATCTGTCCAAGAATGGTAACAGACAGTTGCATGTGTTAAAAACCTTAGCCCTGCCTGGTCTTTACAATTTATGCACTTTCATGCACCCTTTGGCCAGGTCACCGACAGTGCACAAGCACACTAGTGCACATTCTAAATGTGTTTAAATCTAATATTAATGGTTAGTGGCTTGTGTTTTCAATATTGTAACACAGCAGCAGCTCACTAATGTGGTACTGCACATGACCTGTGTCACCCTCCCATTTCTCATATTTCAGGTCCTTTTGATCTAAAAGAACATTTTTTATGGATTTTTCATGACACATAAACACATTTCTCTGCAAAATGTCTGTAATAGACTTCCACACATCACCCACATTAAAAATAAATTAAAGAAAAATGGTATTTAAAACAAACTGTCTAAGCATTACCCATGGTCACCAGGACAAGACTCTGCAGAAGAGAGCTAGCTCTATAAGGGGGCCCCCTGAAAGGCCGGGGTCCTGAGACAGAGCCCACTTTGCCCATGCCTTAAAACGTCTCTGGCCAGGAGAAGGTTTGCAGCTCTAGGAATAGGACTCTGCTGGGACACATTGGAAGGTAAGCAAGCATTGGAAATGCAATAATCATCGCATTTGTTTGTGTTGGAGCTATTGGCATTGAAATTGGCAATGTTTTTACTTATTTGTTACAGAGTGTATGCATGTGGTTTGTTGTGGAATCATATGGGTTGGATTGAATTAGTTGGTTGTGTAATTGTGTGGCTTGGAATTGTGTGGTGTGGAGTGAATTTGTGTATTGGAATTATGTGGCATGGGTGCTGTGGAATTATGTGGATAGTAATTATGTGGTATTAAGTGTTCTGGAATTATTTGGAGTGGGATTGTGTCAAGCTACATAGAAAAACTTTAACAGTCCTCATGATATCTAGCACTTTTTGGGGCATATCAGCAAGGCGATGCGATAAAATTATCGCCACTGTAGCGTCCGTTTTCGGACAAAAAGCGGCAGTAATTTTATCGCCTTATCAGCATGGACATGCTAAAGTGTGAATCCATGCCTTAGCGTGCCTGTTTCCTTAACGCCCAGCTTTGCATCTCTAAAGAGATGCAAAGTGGGCGTTCCTCCCCAAAATAACTGGAGAAATGTCGCTAACCGACATTTCTCCAATTATCAAGGTGTATGCTAACATGCAGAGTGATAAGAAAAGTAGCGCTAACCTCAGTTATCGCTACTTTTCATGTGCCTGCTTTTATTCTGACTTAGCCATGTAATCCAATAGGAGGTGGATTACATGGCTAAATCCACCCTGCCCCATTAGCAAGGTATCGCCGGTCGCAGTGCGATTATCACTGGATTTCCAGCGATAAGCACACTGTTTTGTGGCTAACGCATGGATTTCTATCGCTTGGGAGATAAGCGTTGCTGATAGCACGCTATCTTCGCGATAGAATCCAGCGTTTGCCTGCGATAATGATACTCGCGCTAAGAGCGCTGAGTGATAATTATCGCAGGCCCTTGCTGATATGCCCCTTTGTTCTTAAAGAGATAGCTTTGGTATTTATCTGTGAATAATCTGCCATAAACCTTGCGCAAAGTATTAACCTTTTCAAAATTAGGGTGATGGAATTTCATTGCAGGAGCAGGGGAGGCGGGGCTTTAGTAAGAAGTAATGTAGATAAGAGGAGGGACTATTACACACTGTAACAGGAGGAAGCATGAAAGTACTGTCATGGCTAACAACATTGCTCTCTTGGTGAAATCGCCTGGGCATCAGCCAAGCTTCCAGGGGTGGGACTTTGGAAAGCAGTCCACCAAAAGGGGGCCAGCTTTTCTGACTTGCACAGCAGAGAGTGAGTGGCAAGTGCTCTGACTCTAAGCTTGACCTAAAAAGCAGAGATATGCTGCTACTTTGGGTTGAGGAAACCAGGTGAAAGTTTCAGAGTCAGACTTTTCATCCAGCATGCATAGTGCTGCTGGAAAAATCAGGTCAGGCTGAAAGTCAGTGACATGCTGACAGCTGAACACCTAGCATAGCAGGGCCTAGGGAGGAGGGGGGTGAGAGGGGCACGACCTCTGCCCCCCAGAGTACACAGTGGATGCTGGGTGCCAAACATGAGTTGTTGGAGATGCCGAGATGGAACAGTAAAGATTGACCCAGGTACCAACACCCAAAGTGATGCCTGAAGGGGTCTTTTGTAATGGGGTCACTATATAGCTGCTATGACCATAGCTTACTACTATCTCTTCAGGGGACAGGAGATACACCACCCATATGTCGTACTCGAAAAACAGGTCCTGTTAATGCAGGTAAATGTGAGGAGGAGAGTGGGGAGCAGGCTGAGATAGGCCGGCTGGCCTCGGTATATCCACAAGAATGTGTACACATGAGGGATAGTTGCCCCTTTCCTCTTACCGGCTTGGTGTTAAACATGCAGGCTAACAACTGCATGTGTAGTCTTGGGGTGAATTTGACCTATATAACCGTTCTATGTGTACAAGTCTCAGAGCCCCATGGGTACGTGTACATATGTCTTTTGCATTCATTGCTTTTGGGTACAACTCCCAGGGCCACAGATGAACCTGTGTAAACTAGGGATGACGACAGATGTTTTTCTACATTCCAGTGTCCGTGTTCATCCTCCTGGGTCCCGGTCACATGCATGTGCACATAGGCAGCTTGAAGGCTTCTTTCTACTCCGTGTAAAGCCAGGAGCCTCCTGTTATATTCAATGCATTGATATGTTGACATCAGAGACTCGGTTTAACCCCTTCTATCCTAGTGGTGTACTGTTGGAGAGGTACGGAAGGAAACAAAATAGTTTTTTTAAAAAGGGGGTGTCTCCCAGGCAGTCATAATGGAATAATAAATGGAGTACTGGTTCAGACAGGCATCCCTTTTGGGTCCCTCTAGGTACACGCAGACACCGCAAGTTATTGTCGCCTTGGCTGAAGCACACGGTATCCATGACACTGTGGGGCTGCCGCCATGACAGGATGCCAATGCTCTCTTACCTGAGGTGTCCCACATGTTCAGCTCTATCCGCTGCTACCTAATCTCAAAGCTTGCGGTGTAGTTCTCAAAAACAGCAGGCACGTAGTTCTGAAAGACGGAGGTGACAGCAGCTGCGAGTTAGAACACCACTTTGAATTTTACTTGTGTTGATGGAATATTATATTAATAATGTTAAAATGTAAATATTTTGCCGACCCATTGATCTTTTATGGTTCAGATATTTTTATTAATTTATCCAGGAACAAATACTCCTACCTAAATCGAAAGGCCGACAAGGTAGAACAGTGGGAGAACAGAAGAAGGAGATAGAAGGTGAGGAAGGGAGGATACGAGGGGGACTCGGAAAGGCAAGAGGTAAGCGATAAAATATCTGGGGTTGTCACCCAGGGAGCATAGCCACTCTCGCCAGAATTAGCTCTTTCGCAACGTATTCAGTGTCAGCAGGCTGGGTCTTTTAGTGTATCATATCCACTGCGGTCAGTCTTTATCTTGCTGATCAGGCATGCCCCCCGTCCTGTAAGCTGGCGTACTCATAAGTAAAGAGGATTAGTAAGTTCCCAAAAGTCATTTGCCAGAGATTGGATGCATGGGCCCCTCATTTTGTCAAAGTGTAGCAACTTGTTCTGCAGGGAAGCAGTAAGCTTTTTCATCCCTGTGAGGTAGCACAGTTTATGAAGCAAGACGACAATGTAGCGGTGCCCCATTTGGTTTTGATGACATGTTTAGCCCCACACAAAGCCAAAACCCATTATTATTGCCTTCCCTTTGTTAGAGTGTAGAGGGTGTGTTGGGGCATTGGTGAGGCTCAGTAGCACGTAGCTAGAAAGACAGGGTATATCTGTTGCAAACATTTCATTGATATCTTTCAGATGGCCTACCAGTAGTGTTTGAGCTTGGGACAGAAACAGAGGAGATGAGTCAGTGTGTCTGGGTGGCCGAAGATTTGTTAACAGCCATTAGGACTGTTGACGTTCCATTTCACCTTCCGGCTGGATTGTAGTACCGATAGTGTGTCACCTTAAGCATTGCTTCTTTTCCTGAGGCACAGAATGAGGTGTACACTTTGTGGAAGGTGTCAGTCTATTTCTTTAGGATAAAGTGAAAGTCCAGCTCAGCTTCTGAGCTGTGGGGCTAGAATAGTTGCAAAATTCCCATGTTTTGAACTGTGTACTCAGACCCACCTTATCCAGTATTTTCCACAGAAAAAGTCCAGTGCACTCGATGGAAAAGTTATGTTTGTGACTGGTTGTCTTTGTCTTTATCGATTTAGAGAAATTTGGGGAAGATACCTTGGATTGTTTCTGCAGGACAGTAGGTTGAAGAAAGAGGTAGGTCTTAGTTTTGGGTTGATGATCAATAAGGCAGGAGTTGGGGAAACTTGTGAGTCTTGAGTTGGTAGGTTGGGTTGGGTGTTGGCTGGAGATCCTTGAGTTGTTCTCTGAACAGTAGCAGGTTGGATGGGTTTTGATGCTTTACAGGAAGTCTGTTTCAAGGGCTGTTGTCAAACATTAAATGGATCAGCCCTCTGCGGAGTATTTTAAAGTGAGTTATTGGGAAGGCGATGTGGGGTTGGAACACAGCTTATTATTTGGGGTGATTTTGTCCTTGATCGATAGTGGTGCTTCTCAGTAAATGGCTTTGTGAGGTAGTGTCGTGGAGGTTGAAAAAGCAGCAAGAGCGAGTTGTTAGCATCCAGGAAATACAACAATGGGCTGTTTAAATACATCTGTCCAAGAATGGTAACAGACAGTTGCATGTGTTAAAAACCCTGCCTGGTCTTTCCAATTTATTGTCAGAGCGTGAACCCCAATGAATTAGCAAAATTAAAAGGACGCAGGGACAGATTCCAAGACCAGGTTTACTAATGTCACAGCTGAAGGAAAATGTTGATAAATGTACTAAATGACCATTATAAAAGTGTACATCCCATTTAAGCCAATGTGCTGACCTAATAGATGCACCTCATGCAATATACTCTTTTTTTTTACATTTTCCTATGTTGGAATATGCCTGGGGAATTGGGGAGGTGTGTCAGTGTGGATGTCTCTGGGTATGAGGTATTGACCTGGTGGGGGAGCTTTTTCTTGTTTGCATAAGACTTCACAACAGCATTGCAATGTCACTGTACCGAACACAACAAGAATGCTGTATGAGTGATAAAGGAAGTGAAGGGGTTTGAACAAGGCTATTATACATGGCCCAAAACAAAAAGTGCTTTTGGTGGGTCAGAGGTAAGAATGTGTCCCCCACTCCAGCAAAATCCTCTCCTCCATCAGTGGCCTTTTTGTATGTGTGTGTGTGTGTGTGTCTGTGCATGTAGATGGAGATAGAGACAGAGACAGAGAGACAGAGACACAGAGACAGAGACACATAGAGAGAGAGAGAGAGAGAGAGAGAGATTGATTCAAACAATGTAATCAAACAGCACCGATCTGCTACAAAAGGTAGTTGGACAATTTAATGTGTGTGGCAAGGTGCAGTGTCTGTTTTTTCTGTGTCATCACCCAATCCATTGAACAGCTGTGGTGGTGGTCGCTACGGGAGTCAGGACAAATAGCACTGGGGACTGGCACCATCTGGCCTCTCTAGAGACACCAGTGAAGACTCTGGAGTAAACAAATACAATCTTTGAGGCTAGGGGTTCAGGAAGAAAATGAGGAAGAAGAAGGGCAATAAGGTCTGTACAGGATTTATGAATAGTGATAGATAAGAATGCACTGGAAGCGCTAATCAAGGGACCCAGCGAGAAAGTATGAAGGAAAGAAATCACAAGGTGCTATAGGGACAAGGTCAGCTGGGGTATAAAAGAGGAAAAGAGAGGTAGGGAATGGAGAGGGTGAGAAAATGGACGAAGGGAATACAAACCAGATAGCATAAAAAGAGCAGAGAAAGGGAGAGAAATACTGTACAGGAGATAGGAAAAGCATAGTGTAATGATTTTGATGGGATGGGAGAGAAAAAGTTGGAGATAAAAGTGATAGAGAATAGAAAGAAACAAGCTGGGGTGAGAATGAAGAAAAGATAGGATACTCAGAAATAATGTAAAGGAAGAGATAGAAAGCCAGAGGGAGGAAGGAGGTGTGAAAGAGAAGGAACAGTGGATGCACTTTTGGCAACACCGAACGAAGAGTGGGCCCGATGTTGCATATCCTCACAGAAGTCTGCATTAGGAAACCCACCTAAAATAGGTACTTGCCCAGCATACTGATGGCAGGGAACCTGTAGTGAATAGACCATCACCTATAATAGACTGCAGGCAGACTAAGCCCAAATGTTAACTCCACCATCCAGGGTTACTTATAACGGCCGTGTGGGTACCAGTGGAGTAGCAATAGCCCCCGCAGCCCCTGCAGTATGGCGGGTCACTGGCCTGAGAGATCTTGAGTGGCGCAGAGAAGGGGGGGGCATCCATGTACTCAAGTTTCGTTATGCCACTGATCTCCCTTTCTCACAAAGCAGCAACTTTGCTGCCCTGCATTGGGTGAAAGATTAGTAAATATGTCCATTGTACGCAGGTGGGGTGTGGAAATGAAAGAATGGGCAAATAAAGAGGGAACAACAGATGTATGGGAGTTGAGAATTGGGAGGTAGTGGAATGGAGGAGGCTTTAAAGGATCAAGATGGTGAGAAATAGTTAGGGTAAAGAGAGGCAGAGGGCAGGAGAGAAATATTTGGGATAAGGAGGCAGAGGACAGGTGGGCAATAGGGAAAGCAAAGAGTGTCGATGGGTAGTGGGTGAGATAGCTCATTATGAAAATTTAAATCCAATGTATATTTGTGTTATCTGCAAAGAAGAATAGTAGTATACTAGTCAAAAAATAAAATTATATTCTGGGTTATTGCAATCCATTCAGGCAATTACATATTAGAAACTGACTATGATTAAACCTGAAGTCCAATAGTATCACTGTGTTCTGCAGTCAAGTGATGCATGGCAATAAAATAAAATATAAGTTTAATCAAATAAATAGTTGTCTACTGGCATACGCGAAATTCAGACAGTCATTTTAAGCTAAAATGCTAATTGTGAGAACTTGGGTTACTGGTTACCCTACTCAAATAGCAACCACAATCCTAGTCAGGGTGAAGCCACAAGCAAACCCAAAATTAACCTGTGCTCAACCATTTGGTAGCTTGGCACAGAGCAATCAGGTTTAACCGTGAGCCAATATGTGAAGTATTTATGCAGCAATTCGCCTAGGAATAAAGTGAAACACAACACAAAACTTTAGAAAGACCAAAATGCAAAAAATCAATTCAGTAGAACCAGAGATATGCAATTTTAAGTATCTAAATCAAAATCTTGTCAAAAAGCACAAATCACAAAATGTGGTTATCTGGTTGCACTACACCGGGACAAAGTCACAAGTTTAGGTCAACAGCAATGAAGCTCAGACAGGCTACAGGGACCGAGTCAGGCCTGCTAAACAAGGTACCTTAAATCCTGGTTGTGGAGCGATAGGGAGTCCTGCATCTAGCATGCATCGTGCAGCAGAGGCAATTTGAGGTCTTTGCAAAGAGATGCATTGTGCAGCAGCAGTTCCGGGAAAGCAACAATGGGAAGTTCTTGCATGGAAATGCATCACACAGTGACAGTACTGAGAAGCAGTGGTTGGTGATGTGAGGTCTTTGAGTCAGACGTGTCACACAGTGGTGTTTCCAAAGCGCTGGTGGGCAATGCAAGGTCCTTGTGTGGAGATGTGTCACACAGCAGCATTCTGATGAGCTGCAGTTCTGTGATGAAAAGTCCTGTGTCGGGGATGCACCAGCCAGCAGTTACGATGGGGAGTCTTATGAGGCGGTCTATCACGCTGCATCAGTTCTGCTGGGAACACAGCTGGGTTGGCAGAGTGCCTTCAGTCCCACTTCCAGGGGTCCAGGACTCGCTCAGCACTACTTTGGAGGGCAGGACTCATAGCTGGTTGAGTCCAGGTGCTGGGTTCAAGATTGTTGGAGCCTGTTCTGTCCCTGAGGCTCTGATTGGGAGGCAGGCCAACTAGCCATGGAGTTACACTGTTGGTCCTGGGACAGTGATGCAGGTCCAGTCATTCTCACTCGGGCAGGAAGTCAATAGGGCAATAGAGAAGCACAGCAAGGCAGGAGAGTGACAGTCCTACTTGCAGCAAAGCAGCACAGCAGTCTTTCCTCTGAGTCCTCCACTGGTCCAAATGTGTACAGAAGAGTTGGGTCTGAGGGCCCATTATTTATTTCTGTTGCCCACTTTGAAGTAGGAGAAGGTCCTGGAGGTTTCCAGCTCCCTCAAGTGTCAGGCATCCCCTTCCTCCTGCCCTGGTCTCTACTGATCAGGGGGCACAAAACACTAGTGGCAAATACTTTGTGAGTGTGTTCAGTCAGGGCATTTAAGATATGCAAATGTGGTAGGTGACATTCCTGCCCCCTCGTTAATTCAGAGTGGCAAATCCTGTTTATACTTATCGTCCCTTTGTCTCACTCTCTCTGGGATTAATACACAAGGAGCAACTACCATCGACACCTAGTCATGTGACCTAGGAACAGGAGAAGGTACAGAAACGGTAAGGCAAAGAAAATGCCAACTTTTTAAAAGTTATAATGCCAAAAGGGCGATCCTGTCGCCACAGCTGCTGCACTGCTGCAGCTGTGGCGACAGGATCAACCTTTTGGCATTATCATTGATATGCTGTGTTGGGACAATCACAGCGCTGTTTTGCACGCATTACTTGGCATTCAAAGCTAAACTAATTTATTCATCAAGGGAAGGAGTGCACTCGTTTCTCTACACTTGTTTAGCAACTTTTTAAAAGTGGCATTTTCAAAATTGTAATTTAAAATCCAACTTCACCATCAATTAGGATTTTTCATTACAATTCCAAGGACATCAAGCATGAACTTGTTACCTGTTTCCATTTGGAAATGACACTTATAAAATGTAATACAAATGTTATCCTATGGGAGAGGCAGGCCCTGGAATAATGAAAAATGAATTTAAGAGTTTTTCAGTACCAGGACATGTTAAACTTAACAGTACATGTCCACCTTTTTAAGTACATTGCACCGTCCCATCTGAGCTGTCCAGGACCTAAGCTAGGGGTGACTTATATGTATTACAAAATGAAAGTTTGGGCATGGCAAAAGGTTTATTTTGCTGGGTTGAAATTGCAATTTAAAACTGCACATATGGGCTGAAATGGCAGGCATGAGACATGCCTTACAGGGCTACTCCAGTGGGTGATATGATCAGTACCTGGGGTACCACTTTACTAGGGACTTACCTGTACATTAAAGGTGCCAATCAGGTATGAACCAATTCTCCAGGAGACAACACAGGCAATTGAGCACTAGTTAGCAGTTTTAAAGTGTGGAGAGTCCTAACATCCAATAAAAATGGGTTCAGACAACAGGACAGCAAAGGCAAAAAGTTTGGGGATAACCCTGCGGAAAGGTCCTAGTCCAAAACCAATCTAAACACTGCCATGTATACATATAACACAAATAGAGCAAAATGCAGTAACATTAAAGGCTTATAAAATTGTATCATTAACTAAAGTAAGGAGAACTAACCTAAACTAATGTATACCCCCTGAATTTCAGTGCCTAAAATAATAACAATTCAAAACTGAATTCATCTTGTTCCATCTCAAGGTTTCCTCTTTACATAGGTCTGTTTATCATATGTTTACAATAATGTAGACGATGCAAAACTCTTACTTAGGGAAAAAAGACTAAGTAAAAATTGTGAGAAAAGAACAGTTTATTTGGAGTGGATCTAAGCATCTCCTTCGACGAAGCATGAATACTTGATACCCTTGAGACAAAGACATCCTCTCATCCCGCTGACTAACGAGATCTCTGAACAGTACCCTCAGAAACCCAAGCAACGCTAAGAACAGCGTCCCATTTTACTCACAAATTGCAGCCTTTCTGAAAGCCAGAGTGTAGCGTGAATCTCAGTGAAAAAAAACAAATTGTTATTTCAGAGCTTCTGATAAGAGCTTCTGATAAGTCTATTGTATTATGTTTGATAATGTAATTACCATAGGACTTTTCATCATACAGTACCAGAATATCATTTAGAGTAATTACTGTGAACTAAATATTGCCTCATTGAAGTTAATGAAAGAAAATGTATACCAACGGACAGTGTTTTTCCAAACTGTATTCAGGGCACAGTATTTACGTTAGAAGTTATTTTTGTATACAATGTTCTGGAATACAACCGGATTTCAACAGAAAAACTTTAATTATTTTTCATGTTTATCAATACCAAAAACTTGTGTTATCCAGGTGTGCTTTGGTTCTTCTCTGTGTACGTGCAAATGGAAACTCACACAACTTCTAAAAATTGTTCTCTGATTAACATTGCTCCTCATGAACATCTGCTCCTCACAATAAGTTCCTCACAACCTCTTTGGCATTGTCTGTAGTGATATACCTGGTTCTAGCTTGGCTTCTGTGGGAGTCTGCCTCTTTGTTCATACCACTAATGTATCAATTAGTACAGCCGCCACTTATGGAAAGACAGGACTCCTCCACCCACACACCAGCTGAAGGATAGTGATATCATCTCATTATTAAAGAAAATAACTTGGACCCTACTAGCTTAGCCAGCATTTACCCTATTACAAATATTCCATAACTGGTGAAATTTTTCGAAAAAATATTTTCTTTCCAACTCCAACCATATCTAGATGACCATAACTGTCCCTTAATTTATCAGTCCCGTTTTACATCAAAACACAGCACTGAGAGTGCACTAATTGCATTTTGGGATGATGCCCTGTAGGTTGAGATGGGCTACCGCCTAGTCATGCTGGGCCTTTCATCAGCCTTTCACATGGCGGAATCAACGGAACTTGCAGAATAGGTTGTCCTTAGTGGCTCATGTTGGCTCCCAGCCCCATAGGTGGTTCCATTTCATTGCATATTTGTCTCCATGGCTTCAATGTATGAACCTTTATGATGGCTGGCATGTGTGGGTCCAGTCCTGTGTAGATGGCACACAAGTCTAGATGTCTTATTCAAAGAAGTCTACTTCAGTCCTTGAATTACAGGACCTTCTGAACAAAGTTTTTAACTGGATCTATGCCATTCATCTCCAATTAACAGTTCTAAAGCATATATTATTCTGTTTAGAGCCAAAAATCAGGTGGAGCTGAACACCTTACAACCTACATTTACACCAGTCAAAAAAGCATTAGCAAAACCAAGAGTTAGGCCATTTAGAGCCGAGAGCTATTGGATTTGACAGTGGCTGATTCTATTTCTTTCAGAACTCCAAGGGAATTTGTGTGTTTTCATGCTATATCTCCTCTGAGTGCCACTTCCTTCTTCACATCACCTGCCCCCGTACTGTCTGTATTACTACCGCAGCCCTGTGTTTGTTAATTTTTCTTCCAGTCCTTCTCATCTGCCTCAGCTTTTCTTTATACTGCCCTTTGCTTTTCCATTGCTCCCCCACCTGTTCACTGCTGGTCTTCAGCAATGTTGACTTGTACCCTAACACTCCTCCATTCCTACCCACTCTATCCCTCCCTGTTAGACCTCGGATACTTGGTGTGGCTTTTCCCCAAATGTTTTTACTTCAGACCTCCTGTTGTGCTGAATTCGTTTTTGCTGGCCTGAGGACTCTGCACACTTTAACACTACTAACCAGTGCAAATGTGATTGTGCTATCTCCTTAAAACATGACAGACTTGACTTATACCAAATAGGCACATTTAATTTACCTGCAAGTCCCTTATAGAGGGGCACTACCTGTGCCCAGGGCCTGTAAATAAAATGCTACTAGTGGGCCTGCAGCACTGATTGTGCCACCCACACAGAAGCACTTTAAACTTGACTTAGGCCTGCCACACAGTTTTAAACTGCCATGTCAATATGGAAAAATTCACCTTTTGCCAGGCCCAAACCTTACTTTTTAATACATGCAAGTCAACCCTAAGATTGGCCCTGGACAGCCCAGAGGTCAGGGTGCAATGTATTTGAAAAGTTGGACATGCACTTTTAAGTTTTATTTTTCACTACTGCAAAGCCTACCTCTCCCACAGGATAACATTGGCATTACCTTATTACATTTTATAAGTGTACTTTACAAATGGGAACAGGTAACCATTTCCTGTTTGGTGTTTTTGGAACTGTAAAGAAAAAAATCATAGCTGATGGTGAATTCAGATTTTAAATTACATTTCTGAAAATGTCACTTTTAGAAAGCTGACATTTTCCTGTCAATCATTTGGTGCCTGCAGCCTGTCTCTGTGTCACACAACTGGGTGTAGTTGAAAGTTGGGCTTTGTGTATTCCTCCTAGACAGCCAAAACAACAGGGAGCTTACGTGTGAATGGATGGGCTATCACTGGCAGGATTGGAGGGAGGAGCTGGGCCCAGCCCCACTTACACGTAAATAGGCTGTGTCCTATCTCCACATAAAGGCTGCATACCCTTGGTAATAAGTCTGGAGCCAGGGTCCGGAAGTCAGGGCACCTGTGCACGTCAAATACATGCCTCCAGAAGCTTCTCCCCACTTCAAAGGCACAACTGAGTATAAATACTGGACCTCAGACATCAGCTTTTTAGTAAACGTCTGGACCTATGGGTGCTCTGCCAGGAAGAAGGACCGCTGCACTGCTGAAAGGACTGCCACTCTGCTGGGCTGCTGCCTGTGTGTGCAGTTTTAAACTACTATATATTCGATTGTATTTTTGTCGTTCTGGTCTTGCTTTATTTATTAAAGGAAGCTCTATTCTTCTAACTAAGTGTTTTCACTTTTCTACTGTTTAAAGAGTTGCACAGATACTTTACATATTGCATGTAAGTTACTCCTGTTTGTTCCAAGCAACCAGAGGGTTGAGCATAGGTTAATTTGGCTTGTGCCTTACCCTGACAATGATTGTGGTTGCTGCTTGACTAGGGTTCACACCCCTGTCAAACAACAACCCAATCTCTTGCACTTCCCTTCCCAGTTCTTTTTAATTGTAATGTTTTTTGTCAAAATTCTTTTTTATTAAACATAAGCAGTATGCGGGGTAGCATTACAATAAAGAGAAAAGAACACTCCCCACAATTGTTAAACAAGCTAATGAAGGTGCAGATTCTTCACATGAGGGAGCCATTATTGTTAGCCGAGTACTACTTACAAGCCAACCGTACCATTCTTGTGCGTTGAGCATCGTAGGTCGTTCAACTTTGTAACCCCCACCCAACTCTCACTCCCCCCACCCTCAACCCACCCCTAATAAACAACGAAAGAGCAATGCCTCTATTTAACTTTCTTGATAGAAAACGAGCAGCAGGGGTCAGTAAAATGCCAGAATCACTTTGGCATTCCCTAGATTCCAGTCCATAGATATTGTCTTCCACGAGCGCCCGTAGACAATAATATGTTTTTCAAATCTTGTATTTTCAGTCATATGACCACCGAAGACCCTGATTTTATATTAAAAACAGAGCTTTGGACGATATCATTTCCCACTGAAAGGCAATATTTCTCTCCATGTGTTCCCATACTTGGCGTGTCACTCAGTTTGGTTTGGTGCTTACTCTCCCTCCATGTTAAAGAACAGTAGATGTTGCACCCAAGCTAATGTGCTACGTAGCTAAATACATATAAGGTCCCAAAGGCGAGACCGATTGCATTGCAAATCCTTGTTTATTTACTAGTGCAGTGGGTGGTCCACCTTCATGCAAGGATGGTAAAAAAGAAAAAAGAGGCCTTGGTGTCATGATGGTATTGCCTACATCATCACTCTCGCTCCAAAAGTTAAAATGGATGCTGTATTATGACATAAGTGCATGGGCTTGCCCCCCCATACTTATGTTTGCCCCGCCCATTGAGTACTTAACTATAATATTTGATTCAATGAGTTCATCCTCCGTTGCTGATGTAAAAAAGCATTTTTTTTAAACCCTTGTGAATTATCACTCTGTATGGCACGCTCCCTTCTCTCTCTCTCACTTAATTTCTCACTACTTCTCTGTCTCTTTCTCTCTCCCTAATGAGCTCATGCTCTTTCCCTCAGCACAACTCCTTCTCTCTCTTCCCACTGCCCATCATTCTGTTCATCTCCACACTCCTCTCACTACTTCATCAGTATTTCTTACTCAGTCTTCCACCATGGCTGCTGCCTCTTTCCTACTTTCCACTACTCATCAACAATATTGGCTTTGCCATTGAACATATAACTTTGAAGCTGGCATTGCAAAATCCAATAGTGGTGGCTGGGCACCTTGGAATTTCATTTTTATGCATCCAAAATTGCCATCAGGTTGGAACCATATGCAACATGTTGACCACTAGGGACGTATGAAGTAGTATGTTAAGCTATGCTGCAACTTTCCTTTTGTACTTCCAAGCTGTAAAGTTTCAAGATGGTCACCATGTTGCATACACACGACATGGTGGCCATCCTGGAAGTATACAGCAATCAATGGTGGCTGGATCCTGCTATTGGTGTTGTCAATCTTATTGCTATTAAACAAGCAATGGTAAAGTCAATATCTACAATCAAGTATTAGCAAAGAAAGACCAGTTAGAATTGGCAATCATTTTTTAACATTCCCAAAGTAATGCCATTGAGGTTCCATCAAGATATTCTGCACCAAGAAAGTGAACACAAACACTCGATTAATGTATAGTGAGACCAATTAAAATTCTTTCTTCTCCCCATAAAATCATGTTGACAATATTATCTAGTTCACATTACTTTTGATATATCCTGGCATTAAATACATTAAAGAAACAAAGAGAGAGAATACAGGAGTAAAATAGAAACAAATACTGGTCTAACATATGTTGCTCTAACTGAGGGTTGGTGACCCACACAAGGGGGCATATTTACAAGGGCTTTATCTCTGCTTTTTTGGCTTAAAAAGCCAAAAAAGCGGAGATAAAACGATCGCCCTATTTACAAGAGGGTGCAAACATGCATACTCGCATGTTAGCACCCTTTTTCCCAGCGCCTCCCTTTGCATCTCTAGTGAGATGCAAAGTGGGCATCACTGGGCGTACCCCGGTCGGACTACCTTGCACATATTGCTGATGTTCACATTGCGATATTTACAAGGCAGCCCACAGGATTTTAGCAGACGTTAGATTTTGGCAAAAACTGCAGTTTTTGCCAAAATCTGCTAAAATCCTGACTTACCTATGTTTGACATAGGGGGTGTATTATGCTGATACGACCACAGGGTCGTATCAGCAAGGTTATCGCCATTTTGCAGAGAATATCGCTGGAAAACCAGCGATGTTCCATGCAAAACGAAGATAAGCTCACTATCTCTGGAATTTATATCGCCCTGGAGAAACGCGTTGTTAATAACGCGCTACCAGGGCGATAAATTCCAGAGATAGCCTGCGATAATAAATGTATCGCTAAGCACAGCCAGCGATAATTATCGCTGGCCGTTGATAATATGCCCCAAGTTTCTTTAAAATAAACTTAGTAGTAAAAGAGGTCTGTGAACATACAGCAAAATATCTGATCGGTTTTATATTATAAATAAGGAAACGAACTTAATTTATTTAAAAAATGGTGGGTAATACCAGGTTCACAGAATATTGATATGTTAAGCCTTCAGTAAAAAGCTAGATTCAATAAAGTAGCTTTTTAGAATCCTGTATTTAATATCTCCTTCTAGTTTGTTCTGATTGTGTCTGTCACTTAAAGGGTCATTACGATGGCGGTCGGACTTTTGACCGACCCCCATCGTTGCAGTAGTGGAACCGGCCGCCTAGGAGGTGGCCTACCCACCAACCGCATTACGATGCGACCGCTGCGGTCGCGGGACCTATTTTTTGCATTGCAGCGGGGATGCAGTCAGCAGCTCCTTCCGCTATGGAAAAAAGAGGCACTTGCATATCCCTGCACTACGTGGCAGGCACCATGTGGTGCCTGCCACATGGTGCAGGGATATGTATGGGGGCACCAAAGGTGCCCCCCAGTGCCCTTGCCCCAGTCTCAGGGATTGTGGGACATGTAAATCCATTTCCGCCAGCCGTTTTGTGGCGGTTTGACCGCCGCAGAACAACCGGTGGAGAGGGATATTATAATCCCTACTGCAGTGCCTTGCTGGCACCGCTGCAATGCTGGCCTTCTGGGGAGTTCCGACAGGCGGTTGGAGAAAGACCGCCTGTCGGAACTATGCCGGTCGGTCTTTCTGACCGCCACCTGTCCACCCGCCTTAGTTATCTGGCAGGCGGAAAACCTCATTCCGTTGGCGATTGGCCCGCCACCGACAGGCTGTCGGTCGCTGGTCCTCCGCCATTGTAATGAGGCCCTTAGAGTTGGAAACTTGACTACCACGGCTTCTCAATTGAAATATTATATTCTACTCTTACTATCGGTTTGAATTGATGAGGCAAATTATATAATCAGCCATTCTTGCTCTTTTCAGTCTTTATCTGCTGGTGACAGTTCAGAGTTTGCCTTTGCAGTAGGTATTCAAGTATTTGAGTTAATTAATCATGTGCTTGTAAATACATGTGTGGGCAAAGCTACTGTCACTGAGCAGGTGCGAATTAGGTCTCATTTAAGAGAGTACGCATGCGGTGTCGCTTGCAAGATATATTGTGTACAAGCAGGTAGGAGGGCACCCCTTGCTTACCATTTGTTAGCATAATTGTCCCTCTTATTTGCTGCCTACTAATTGGACAGCAGGTGTCAGCGTCACTTCCTCTTCGTTCATCTGGATTATGGAACAAGTACTGATTGCTGCATTTTGATTACTGTCCTTCTGATGCTCGTGCTGTGATTGAGGTACTATTTTCTTCTTTCCCTTGTCTTGCTGGTCTGTGTTGTTTATTGCCCTCTCAGCCCCCCTTGTCCATGTTGCTCCTTCCTCTCCCAACCCCTTTTCTGTGTTGCTTTCCCTCCCATACCCATACTTGTCTGTGTTGCTTCTTCCCCTTCCAACCCCACCCTTATATGTGTTGCCTCTTCCCTCCCAGCCCCACCCTCCACCCTCCCATTGTCCATGTCGCTTATTATATACCTCTTCACCCTCCTGTTGTTGTGTTGCTTCTTCCCCACCATCCATTTGTCTGTGTTGCCCACTCATCATAAGAAGAAAATAAGCGCTATGGCCATGTAATAATCTTTTTTCTAACTTTTCAACATGCTGCCTGCCAGCCACAGTGCTCCAACATGGCTAAAATATATTGATTGGCAAAACCACTAGGTTTTACATAAGTGAGACCTGTTGGCTTTGCCAATGCTTGCTTTTAGCGGATGATGTCACTGGTCTTTTTTATGCTTGCACATGTCATGGCAAAAGTTGCATGCAAAAAAAAATAAAAAAGTTGCAGGCGTGGTCGTCATCTGTCTGCGTTTTCAAGGATGCGAGTAAGCCAAGGATGTTTTGTGGATCACCTATGAGTAACTTTTTAAGGTCTGGGGTGCTGTAAGCCACACAAATTCATTGTAGAGCACAGTATCTTTCCCATCATTCCTAACAAATGTTGTCTCTGGTCCTTTATGGCAATACATGCCATAATGAACTCTGTGGCACTAAACTTATAGGAAATGTTCTCCTTCTGCAACTAGGTTGATACAAACAAAATTGAGTACAGTAGTGCAAAACAAACCAAGCATTTCTGCCACCACAACTCTTTTCCTTTCCTTCCCATTTTCTCCAGTTTCAGCAAAAAAAGATTTCTTGACATTACATACTCAAATGACAATATTGGATTATACTTATAAAACTCCAAGTATATGAAGTTTCATTAAAATAAAATGAGCTTGCCACATAAATTATGATTTGAAGCCAAGTGTGGTGGGCTTTTATGAAAGGAGGCTGCGGATCAAATGATGTATGTGGAACATAATAGTGCAGGCACCCCATGAGACCACCTTAAACATTACCTGTTGTAGCTAAAGATATTGTGTTCTGCCTTGTTGGAGACCTCTGTTAATAAATGAATGATAATGAAAATGAGCAGAACGTGCTGCGAGCACCGCGTGGACGTTGATAGATTTTATGCATTTCAAATACATTCTTCTGCTCTTTGTGGCCGCTGTAAGTGAGCCGTTGCCAAGTGGTGGACTGCTAAATCACAGCATATAATACACTTCTTCTATGATTGCCCAAGTGGGAGGTAAACAAATTTAGAAATCGGATCCTGAAAATTTCCTATTTTTGTGAGCAAGTACACTGAGCAGCTGGAGAAGCAATTAAGCTTACTTGTGTGCATGCCCGAGGGAGATGATCAATGTTCCTTTCTCCTGTTCTCTCACCTCGATGAAGACTTATGCTCCATAGTGGTGATACCTTATGCTTAAAGGATTGCCTGTATTAGAGAAAGGCAGGGGTTCAGCCATGATGCTATCAAAACCCAAATGGTGACACAAATTTCCTAATTAAAACAGACGTCTAGGACTGTATTCTGCTATATGAGTGGCCAAACCGATGCCACAGAAGGCAAGCTAATGAATGGAAAAAATTTGATTGACTGTTGCACAGGGTAGAATATAACTTGTGCTGTATTCTTCTCATTATATATAAATCAAACACAAATTGATTCTACATCAGGATCCACAATGCTAAGCACAGTAAATTTAAATAATACATTTATAAAATGGAGAAAATATTAACAATATGCAAAGGAGGAAAAAAAAGAAAACCACATATTTTTATACTTTCTGAGAACAGTACTCCCTTTCGAATAGTTTTACAATAGTTTGATTCTTCATTTGCAGGAACGTTTTGTGAAGTTCTTCGATTTAGAAAAATGTGAAGATATATTATGAACTGATCACCCTCTTCCAAAAAGATTCATCATTTTATTGGTAACATAATGAACAGGTATCATAATAGAATGGAATCAAGTACAGCTTAAAATTAAAGAGAAACAACATACTATGCTGCTGAGATGATACCTTTTCTAGAGAAGCTCATATTTTGATGCCTAGTTTCCATAGGTCCACATGGACGGAAAAATTGTGGTCTACATCTATGTTCCTTCTGCATGCACATCTCAAAGTATAATGGATGTGGCCCAGCCATCTTGTGATCATTCCTCAACTAATAGTTTTATGTGTGCATTCCGGACTATTGGACAACTAGTACAGCAGAGAGGCAAGCTGGACACCGGAATCAATAGCAGTGCCTGCGCATGAGTACACATACACACACACACACACAGACACAAACACAGATACACACACAAACTTTGCCTAGTTGAAGATCTACAGCCCTAAGGGCATGACCTCCTCAAACCAGCAAAGCCACTGAGAGTGCGTAACCTACAGGCTTGGACATGGACACTTCAATTTTAAGCCCTTAAGTGCCCAGTGTTGACTATTAGTTAGTGGCACCTCGACATGAAATGGGGTGGGGTCAGCAACTCTCACTGTCTTCTTGTTTTCCCTTCCCACAGTGTCCAGATCCTTCCTGTGCATTCTGCTTCCCCTACCACTGGACCTGCCATCACTGAGGCCACCCATTAAGTACCTTTTTTAAGTGTTTGGTTGCATGTGTGCATGTATGAATGTATGCCTATTTGTAGGTGCCTGCTGTGAATGGGTGTGCGGATGTGTATGTGTTGTGAATGGTGGGTGGATGTGCGGATGCCTGTGAATGGATGAGTGTGAGTGAGTGTGCATGTGGATAGGTGAAACTGAGTATGTGTGTGTGCGCATGGCCCAACTCACTGCTCAGTCACATTACCAGCCAACACTGAAGAGGATAAGGCCCACAATAATCCAAGGACGCTATTCACACCACCTACAGAATGACACAAAATGTACAATCCTACAATAACATTCGAAAACACTCATGGACAATTCACTGTCTCAACACTGTACAAAAGCAGGGAACACACATCAAAGCTCATCTAAATTACATGTGATTTTCAAACAGCTCAATCAACTGAGCATTCAAACAACCTCAACACTCCTTGACTCCCAAGAACAGCCCCTGTTAACCCATTGTGCATCGTGTGACTCTCCAACAAAGTGCAGGTATAGGAATGCCTGTCTCCTTAAAGTAAAATAGGAACATACATTTGCAATTAACAAGCACTCCCAGGAATAATGTTTTTAACTAGTATATTAAACTCATATGCTTTTGTAAAACTATCTGGTGTTTGGCCTGAGAAATATATGTAGTCAGTGAAAAACACAATCAAGCATATATGATATAGAATGAAATCAGAAATAAATATATGTATACATCAAATGCAATTCTGTGTTTTGAGACCAGATCATGCATCAGAATAGAATTAAAAGTACGAATTAGGCCAAAGGCCTGATTGTGAATTTGGTGGTTCTCCGCCGACACTGCCACCACCGCGCTGGCAGGACAGCCAAGGCCATGGTCAGACAGCCTGCCAGGTTACGTTTGTAATCCTGGTCGGGCGGGTGGAGCAGAGGCGGTCTTAGGGTGACTTAGGGTCTGTTAGGCTCAGAGGAGAGCCTAACATGCAGACCTCCACCATGAGAGTGCTGGCTGCACATTCCTGCACGGCGTGGGATGCACCATGTAGTGCATGCCACTCCGTGCAGGAAATGGAGTGAAATACCAAGGGGGCACAACATGCGCACCCTCACATGCACCCCCCACCCCAGAGGTAGCAGGCCCTGTTAGGGCCACCTTAGTTTCCACTCTGCCACCCTTTTCATGGCGGGCTCACTGAGATGAAAAGGCGGTGGAAAGGTAACTCGGAATATGCTCTGCGGTGCCGCTGCGGCTCCACCAGCATATTCCTGCCTCTGACCGGTATGCTACCACTGTGGGAACCTGGATCACCGGCGGACGCGGCGGCCCTGTGGCGGTCTGACTGCCACACTTCTAATACTGCAAGTGGGCCCACAGTATGGCAATGGTCGAACCGCTACCGCCACCGCAAATAAGGCGGTTCTAGGGATCGCCGTACTCGTAATCAGGGCCTAAATCAGAATAACAGAGTGCAAACACATCACCATATGTGCATTTGTGTGAAATGTATGTTTAACGCTTTAAACTTATAAACATACAAATGCTGAGAGACAGATAGGAAAAGGCAGAAATACAATGTAAAATATAGTTTGGAATTCAGAGACGAATCAACACCTGTGTGCTAGCATACACATTCCCAATATTGACAAACATAAAGAGTGCTGCATTTCACCAATACAGCTAAACACCCCCTACAACCACTATCATGGATAACATTATGGCTCTGCCATTATTCCCTGACCTTGAAATATTGAACCTGAGAGTCGCGTCCACGTTTCTATGACATAATATCAACAGAGATATAAAAAAATATTGAGAACCAAGATATCATCATACTATATATAGAACACAAAAACATAAATATTGTCTACATAAATATAGTCATAAATTTTTTTGAAAATAACTAAATAAACGCGCGAGCGCGCAATCCAAGATGGCCTCCGCGTGAGAGTCTTCTCGCTTTTTCAGCCCGTTTTTCATTTAAGGAGACGCGCGAGCGGGCGATCCAAGATGGCCGCCGCGTGAGAGTCATCGCGCGTTTTCAGCCTGTTTTTTATTTAAAAACGCCGATTCCTGTCAGAAAATTTCCCTGGAGGGGGTCGCTGCATTTATAAAGGTCTTACCTGCATTGTGGAGCAGTTTTGGACGTTTCTGCACAGCGGAAGTGGGTTTTTTCACTGCCTGGTTCCTGCTTCTGTCAAGGGGGCAGAGTGAGCTTTCAGGAAAGGGCCTGGCTTGGGCCTAGTCACTCCCCCAGCCCATTTTAGCTGCTTCACCAGTCATTTCTTGGTTAGTTCCACAGCTTTCATTTTTTCATTTGTTATTTTGCTTCTGTAATTATATTTCTGACTTTATTTTCACTTTAGAATGGAAAATAAAGGTTCTGTTAATAAAAGGAGGCAGCAAGTCTCTCCTCCTGCTAAATCTAAAGTAGTGGAGTCTTCTGAACCCTCACTCTCTTTAATATTGGAGGAGATTCAAGCACTTCGTGTAAATACAGATACTATTGCATCTGAAGTAAAAAATGTGTGTAAAGACATGGCCAGCCTGTCAATGAAAATATCGTATAATTCCATTAAAATACAGGATAATAAGGTCAAAATTGACTCATTTACTCCACTTGTGGCAAAAATTTCACCTATGTGCTCAACATTATTGGACTTGGAAAATCGTAACAGACAATATAATCTACGCATATTTAACTTACCTGAAAATGTTGAGGGAGATAACTGTAGACTATACTTGGAGAGCTTATTACCTGGTCTTTTACAAATTACATTTTCAGAAAAGTTTGAAATTGATAAAGCTCATAGGACTCCCTCACATAGGAACCCTCAACACACAAAACCGCGACAAATGATTTTTAAAGTTCTTCGACATCACCATTTGGTTCTAATCAGAAAAGCAGCTAGAGAAGTACCTTCATTGATGGTCAATGGGAATAGAATATTTATTCATCAAGACTTCGCCAAAGAAACTATCTCAATTCTAAAAGAATTCACTGCTCTTCGTCCTCAACTAAGAAGTCTAGGCTACAAATATGGTCTCTTTGATCCATCGACGATGCGCATTTGGAAGGGTAATTTTTCAAAATCTTTTCAACGTCCAGAAGATTTGAGGCATTTTTTGGATCATCAGTCACAGCACTCTATGGATACCAATGACTCTGCTACTTAATTTTTGCCAGTTATGCCTTTTCTGACACAGTACTGAAATTTCTCTATAATGGGCTCCAGCGGTTCCGGTCATGCTTGTACAGCGTGTGTGCGTTTCACATTTCACATTTCTGTCTTCTGTTTGTCGTTTTTTCCATGTTTATTCATTTTTCCTTTCCTTCTTCCTTATCTGGAGCAACCTTTTTCTCATTCTCTTGATCCTCTTATATCTTCCTCTTCTTGAGCTCTTTTCTCCTTTCTTCTATTATGGCTAATATACATAATATTAAAGTAGTTTAATTAAATGTTAAAGGATTGCGCCATCCAGTTAAATGTACAAAAATTCTAGATTATCTAGGTAGTTGCAAAGCTTATGTTTGTTTTGTACAAGAGACTCATATAGATGATAACATTTTAGATTATATGAAAAAGAAATGGGTAGATGCTATTGTCTCTTCTCCTGCCAATGGTAAAAAAAACAGTGTAGATATTTTCTATCCAAAAAAACTTCACTGTCAAATTTTGAGTAAAACTTCTGATAAGGATGGTAGATATATTCTCGTTAAAATTAAAGTTCATGACTCATTTCTATTTTTATTAAATGTTTATGGTCCTACAGCAGATGACCCAGGTTTTTGGACTAATCTTACAACAGAGGTTCTAAAGGTCGGTAATGCCCCTTTAATTGTTGGAGGTGATTTTAATGTTATCTTTGACCCTTTATTAGATAGATTATCTCTTACTAAGTTTCACCCTTCTAAAGTTTATTTTGCTTTCAAATCATTTATTCAAGCCACTAAGTTAGTTGATATTTGGAGGTTAAATTTTCCTACAGAAAAATGTTTAACATTCTTCTCCAACCCTCATAATTCCCATTCTAGAATTGATTGTTTATTGGTCTCCAGGCAACTAATTAGTTCAATAACTGCTCCTAATATTGGTAACATTGACATTTCAGATCATGCTATGATTTCTTTGGTTTTGAATTTAGAATCAACTTATACTAAACAATCTAGATGGTGAATGAACACTGGTATAATTTTAAATGAGTATAACAAGCCTAAAATTTTAGCTGCCATTCAAGAATATTTTATACTTAATACTGAAGGCTCTACTTCTATGATTAACAGATGGGATGCTTTCAAAGCGTATATTAGGGGTGTAACAATATCTATTATGGCTCACGAAAATAAAACCTTTCATGCTAATGCTAAAAACATACAAAAACAGATTGCGAAATTTAAACGACTTTTTATTACATCCAACAATCCTCAATATAAATTTGAACTACAGAAATTGCGTTATGAATTTATTTCAATCCTTAGTAAAAGAGCAGGTATTCAAATCTCTAATGCCAAAGCCAGATTTAGCTTTAATGCCAATAGATCCGGAAGACTATTAGCTCATTATCTGCGCATAAAAAAAGATAAAACTCTAATCAACTCAATCCATGGTCCACATGGTAAAATTTCTCTCTCTCACAATGAAATTGTTAATGAATTTTTGAATTTCTATTCTACATTATATGATAAACCCGATTTCCAGGATGTTTCCTTAATCGATTCCTTTTTAAATTCCTGTAAGTTACCCAAGATTTCTCAATCAGGTAAAATTGGACTTGATGCTCCCATTACTAAAGATGAAATCTTATCAGCTATAAAATCTCTTAAAAAGAACAAATCTCCGGGTCCTGATGGGATCCCAGCAGAATTCTACAAAGAGTTTCAGTCTCACCTTTTACCCTTTTTACACCAACTTTTTATGTTTTTTGGATCTACAGGACCTACCTCTGGTTCTTTTACAGAAGCTTTAATTATAGTACTTCCGAAACCAGAGAAGGATCCCACCCTTGTGTTTAATTATCATCCTATTTCCGTGATTAATCAAGACTGTAAATTATATGCTAAAATACTTGCTACTAGATTGGGCTCCATATTAGATTCTATTATACACCCTGACCAGTCTGGTTTTATGAAGAATAAATATTCTGCTAATAATACGAGAACTTTGCTACATATTATTGAACAAAGTCCTACTTTATCGGTGCCATCTGGAATTTTAGCCTTAGATGCTGAAAAGGCATTTGATAAACTCCATTGGCAATTTTTATTTCATACGTTATCCTCTTTTAATTTTGGAGATACTTTTATTTGCATGATTTCAGATCTATATTTTGCACCTACTGCTCGTTTATTTATTAATGGCCAAGTTTCATCTCAATTTTCGCTTTTTAGAGGTACAAGACAAGGATGTCCTCTTTCTCCTCTCTTATTTTTTTTTTTTTATTTTTTTTTTTTATTTTTAAAAACCTTTATTCGGATATTTCAGAGACACAGCTATTCAGCCGACAACCCGGAGGTTCGGCAGCTCGTCAATCAACATATGTAGTCTTCTATAGCTGTCATGCAGGAGAGAAAAAAGGTTTCAATTTTTAAAGAAAAACATAACGAGCAAGGCAATATACATCATGTGTTCGCGTCAGATCCCACCGATGAGGCGGCCCCATATCCACCATCAGATCAGCCCTCAAGTGTGGAGGGGAGGGAGAGGCAGAGGCACTAACTTTCTATCAGATTTCATCCGCAAAACTCAAGTCGGAAGTGGGGCTAGGGGGAAAGGTGCTCCTCTGGTGGGTCAGTGGCAGGAGGCAGGCAGATGTACCCCCTATACTGGTTCCACCCCCCCCACACCTTGTGCCATTTCTTGGGCCTCCCCCGTGCACAATACACTGTTTTCTCCTGAAACATGCACCAGTCCATGTTGTTCTTCCATGCATCCAGGGTGGGCGGGCTAGGGGATCCCCACAATCGTGCAATATCCCGCTTGGCCACCATATTACCAAGGGTCACCCATTGAGTCTGCGCAGCATCGTAGTCTGTAGGGCCCCACACGTTCAAGAGACAGCGCCGCGCCTCTGAGTGCAACACAATACCCGTGACCTCCTGCATCACAACATGAATCTGCTTCCACAATTCCGCAATCACACCACACTCCCATATAATGTGCAGAAAGGTGCCCACCATCCCGCAGCCCCTCTTACACAGCCCGTCCTCGGAGAAACCCATGTGGACCAACCGGGGGCCAGTGACATAGACTCTGTGGAGTATCTTAAGCTGGACCAGCCGCAGCCTGGCGGGGATGGCAACCTCTTTCGGGGAGGAGACAGCGCACTGCCAGTCCTCATCGTCCAGCTCAAGACCGTCTCTAGTCCACTGGTCCCGCACCCCCAGGAGGAGATCGGTACGGACGTTCACCAGCTTCTTGTAAATGAGAGAGATTGTGCTCTCCGGCACATGGCCGTCCAAGATCCGGTCCTCCAACGGAGAGGATTCGGGCACCTTCTCCCCCTCAACGAGGACCGACCGCAGCGCATGACGTACCTGCGCGTACCGGAAGTATTCCGTGCCCTCTAGCGCATATTCCGTCTGCAGCTCTGTAAACGACTTAATCCGCCCCTTGGCCAGCATGTCCCCCACCCTGGAAATACCAATCAGGTCCCATTTGTCGAAACCCTTAGAGTTCCAGAGTTTCCCCAGCATGTCCGAGTCAAACAGCGGAGTGGCCAGTGTGAGTCTATCCTTCCACCCCAGGGAGTTCGTGACTGCCTTCCACACGTGCACCGCCACCCCGGTCGGCCCCGTGAGGGACCCAGCCGGGGCCCTTGAATAAAGTGCTCTATAGTAGCCACCACCCCGCAACAACCACCGGTCCATAGCGAAGCCGGGGCTAAGCGCAGGACCGTAGACTCCGTGGTTGACTGCGCTCAGTTGGGAGGCCCAATAGTATCTCCGGATGTCGGGAAGCGCGATACCCCCGTCATACCAAGGGAGAGTTAGTTTTGCTATCGCTATACGCGGGCGGCCGTCCCACAGCAGCGAACGCTGTAGACTCTCAACCTCCCGAAAGTAACTGGCCGGGACCAGCTCCTGGGTGTTCTGCAGGGCATAGAGAAAGCGGGGAAGCGACATCATTTTAAAGAGCGCCGCACGACCGAGGAGGGAAAGCGGCAGCCGCCTCCAGCCTGCCACGTCCCGCCGCAGGCGCGCCAACGGAGGGAGCAGGTTTCGCTCATACCGTACCGTGGGGTCGG
The DNA here is from genome assembly GCF_964204655.1 of Triturus cristatus. Lineage (NCBI taxonomy): Eukaryota > Metazoa > Chordata > Amphibia > Caudata > Salamandridae > Triturus > Triturus cristatus. Next base: position 1,728,310,830 of record NC_140589.1, read on the forward strand.
CTGAAATATAGATCCCAAGATACTGAAAGCCCTCCCGGGCGATCTGGATCGGGCAATTCCGCGGGGGAACCGGAGCGTCTCCACACAGGGCGTACAGATATGACTTACCCCAGTTGATGGTGAGCCCCGAGTTCCTCCCGAAGGAAGTCAAGATGTCGCAGACAACTATAAGGGACTTCCGGGGTGAGGTAAGATAGAGCAGAATGTCGTCGGCATAGAGGGAAATGCGGTCCTCGTGATCGGGGGACCAGCGAATCCCCCTCACGTCTGGGTGCCACCGTATCCATGCCGCTAGCGGCTCAAGGGCGAGAGCGAACAACAGCGGCGAGAGGGGACAACCCTGCCTGGTACCCCTTCCCAAGTCGAAGGGATTGGAGGCCCTCCCGTTAACCGCAACTTTGGCGAGAGGTCCTTCGTATAAGAGCCTCACCCAGCCCACAAATCCAGGCCCGAAGCCGAACTTCGCGAGCGCGGCCCACAAATATGCCCACTCAACCGTGTCGAACGCCATCGTTGCGTCGAGCGCCGCCACCACGGCTGGTTCCCGCATCGTCCCGACCCTTGCGATCACACCATGAATGCGCCTAAGATTCAACGCAGTATTCCGATGTGGGATGAATCCAGATTGGTCGGGGTGGATCAGGTCACCGATCACCCTGACTAGCCGGTTTGCGAGGATTTTAGCAAGGATCTTCGGCTCAGCGTTAAGGAGCGAGATCGGCCGGTATGAACTGCACCTGTCTCTAGGCTTGCCATCTTTATGGATGACCACGATCATTGCCAGGCGCTGGTCGAGCGGGAGGGAACCCGTCGCCCGCGCCTCCACAAACATGGCTCGTAGATGCGGAGCGATCTTGTCCGGCTGGAGTTTGTAGAGCTCAATGGGCAGACCATTCGGACCCGAGGCCTTGCCCGGACGCAAAGAACGGATCGCCCCCGCAATCTCATCGACCGTGATGTCGCCATCAAGGTCGTCCCTGTCCACGTCGGAGAGGCAAGGCAGGGCGAGATCGCGCAGGAGTGCACATGAGTCCTCCACAGGCCTGTCCGACACGGATGTATAGACCGTGCGGAAGTAATCCGCAAAGCACTGGACTATGTCCTCCGGCTCCGTGACCAGGACGCCAGCCTCCGTCACTAGGTCCGGCACCACTCGATTGACCCTCTCCTTCTTGTCCAGCCACGCGATCAATTTCCCGGCCTTGTCCCCGACGTCGTACAGACGGCCCCGCTGTTCCCTACTCAGAGCCTTGGCTGCGTCCGTCACGAGGGCCCTGTACTCCGATTGCTTAAGGCTCAATTCGTGCAGCGCCTCCTCCGTGACCTCACCCTCCAGGGCAAGCCCTAGGTCCGCGATCTCCGCCTCCAGCTGGGCGACCTCCGCGTCCCTCCGACGCTTGGCCGCTGTAATCAAGGAGAGGGCCTCACCCCGAATCATGGTTTTGAATGCTTCCCACAAGGACACCGCCGACGTGACCGAACCGAGGTTTTCTTGAAAATAACGGTCGATCGCCTTAAGTACCTCACTACGAGTCACAGGGTCTCTAAGATGCCACGGGTTAATTGGGGCCACCCTACCACCCACTCCTCTGGCAACATCCATACAGATCCACACCGGAGAATGGTCAGAAATACCTCGTGCCATGTGCCTGGCCTCAGAGACACTGGAAGCGTGTGCAGCCAGAGTAAGGACATAATCAATTCTGGAGAGACTGCCATGCGCACCTGAGTGGAAAGTGTACTGCCGTTGTGTGGGATGCAACATTCTCCAACAATCAACCAGCCCTAGGGTATCTATGAAATCAGGAAGCCACTTCTGAGCCCCCCCCGAAATCCTCTGCGGGTGCCTGTCAAGCAGGCCTGAGCCGACCGCATTAAAGTCACCACCCACCACCAACACGCCCTCTGGGAGATCTAGTAATGTCCTCTCTAAGTCCGCTAGGGTAGTGGGCTGCAATGCAGGGGGGACATAAACCGACACCAGGACCAGCGTCCTGCCCTCCCACCGTCCCGCTACTGCCGCGAAGCGCCCCCTATCGTCTACAGTAGTAGAGTCAACCTCAAATGGGAGAGAGGACCTGACTAGTATTCCCGCCCCTCTGGAACCCGAGGTGAACCCGGAATGAGCAACAAACTTATAGCCTTTACGATTGAGTGCATGGCACGTGTTGCCAATCAAGTGCGTCTCTTGCAAGAGGACAATATCAGGGGCACATCTCTTCAGAAATTGCAGTACAATCCCACGCTTAATACGATCCCCCAGGCCATTCACATTCCAACTGAGTATTTTGAGGCCCCTACCCCCCATCCCAGCATGTAAGGAGACCACCACCACCCACGTGGAACCCGACCCGAACCACAGGAGCTTGCATCATGACGCCTTGCAGAACCAAAAACAACAACAACCCCAACAACAAACCCCACCCACCCCCCACCCTGCACCCCTGCGTAAGCTCTAAAGTGCCCCCCAACTTGCAGTGTGCCTGTCGCCCCTTATAAAACTAGTCTACGGAAAGAACCCCAGAGGAGGAAAAGCTCCCCTACTGCCCCCGCCACCCCCCGGACTATCAACCTCCCGGAGGGATCGGAGTCGTGGTACTTAAGTCCCGGTTCAATGTTCGTCACCGGCACCATCTGCGCCACCAGAGCGTTCCATGCCAGGCCGCCCTTGGGGCAGAGTGTCCAACCAGTCTCCGACCATGTCGGGTGCCTCAAAAAAGAAAGTTCGCTCTTCGAACACCACCCGCAACCTTGCAGGAAAGAGCATGGCATATTTTAGTCCCATCTCACGCAGTCTTCTCTTGACCGCCATGAAGCCTTGCCGCTGCTTTTGCACCATCTGAGTGAAGTCCGGATAAAAGCTTACAGTAGTGTTCTGGAATGGCAGCGGGCCGGCCATCCGCGATGCTTGTAGTATGGCATCTCGATCCCTGAAATTAAAGATCCGGGCGACAATCGGCCTTGGTGGGGCCCCCACCTTGGGCCTCCCGCCAGGAACTCTATGGGCCCGTTCGACGGTAAAGAACTTGCTAAGGCCTTTGGGTGCCAGATGGTTCACCACCAGGTCCTCCACGAACAGGTCCACCGACTGCTCCTCCGAATTTTCCGGGACCCCAATGATGCGGACGTTGTTGCGCCTAGCACGGCCTTCGAAGTCCTCCAACCGGCGGGCGAAGTGATCATTTGCTGCCCGGAGAGTACGGACTTCCTGCTGGAGGCCGGAGACATCGCCCAGGAGGCCGGCAGTCTTGAGGTCCAAGGACTGAACCCGCTCATTAGTTTTGCCGAGGTCGGCCCGAACCAGGTTGACATCTATCGATATGGCATCTACTTTTTGTGCCAGGGTCTCAAATTGCTGCCCAATCGAGGACTTCATCCCTTCGATGGCCCCCATGATGTCCTGCAGGGTTAATTCTGTGGAGGGGGACGCCGCGTCCTTCGAGGCTTCCGACGTCGGGCCCGATTCGCCCGGGGACCCCCTCTGATGGGCATAGCGGTCCATGGTATTAGTCTGGGTGGAGGTGCCCCGCCTGGTGTTCTTGGGCTTCTGCTTTTCGGCGTCCGACCTGGTCGACATCTCAATCTGCCGTGTAGACAATCTCCTGGCCCGTACAGGGTAAATGGGCATGCAACCAGTGGCTGGCGCCGCGCACGCCCCGTCACGGGCGCCCTGGAGACTGGAAGGCGAAATCGAAAGTGAAAGTGAAATCCCCTCCACCTCCGACGACTCCTCCCCGACCAGGCCGCTGTTGTTCAATTAGGGCACGGGCACTGTGCCAACGCAAGTCCCGGGCACCGTGCGGGGATTAGGCCCCAAACCTCCAGGCAGTATAACTTCGGTCTCCGGTGGGCGATTTCAACCCGGACAACGGTTCCCGCCTCAGCAGCAGATCCTCTCCAATAGCCCGGGCATCAAGTACAGGATAATAGACAGGATAGATGCCGGAGGGAGCGAGGGTCTCGGGAGCTCTAGGCTCACGCGGCCATCTTGATCACGCGCTAAGCTCCTCCCCTCCTCTCTTATTTTTAATTGGTATTGAACCTTATCTTAATAAGAAAATGTGATAATATTAAAAGAATCATTATTAAGGATGTTACTGTTAAAACCCTTGCTTATGTGGATGATGTGCTTTTATTTGTTAGTGACCCTATATCTTCTTTACCCTCATTAATGGATATAATAAAAAAGTATTCTACAGTTTCTGGATACACTTTAAATACCAACAAAACTGAATTTTTTCCCTTAAATGTTTATTGCACTCCTGATATGCTTCCCATGCATGAAATTATTTGCAAAAGAATAAGCTAAAATATCTTGGAATTTTATTTTCCTCATTCATAAAATCGACAATAAATGTAAATTGTGATTTCATCCTAAATTATATTAAAGACAAAACGTCTAAATGGTCCTCATTACATCTTTCGTGGTGGGGTAGGATGGATTCTATTAAAATGACTATAGCCCCCAAAATCTTTTATACCCTTGCCATGATTCCTACTCAATTTCCATTAACCCCTTCAGTGCCCATGACGAGCTGGACTCGTCATGGGCTGCGGTGGCGCTGTGCCCATGACGAGTCCAGCTCGTCATGAACTCCGCCCGCTAATAAAAAGCGCGGCACTGGGCGGGGAAAGGGGCGGGCATGCAAGGGGTTAAAGTTTTATAAAGATGTTGATAAATTATTGTCAAAGTTTTTATAGAACAACAAATCTCCTTGTATTAATTATAAAAAATGACAAGTTCCTAAACGTAATGCTGGATTCGGTATCCCGGACTTTTTTCTTAATCATAAAGCTTTTATTTTAAAACAAAGTTCATTATGGTTTAATCACTCCTTTTTAAATAATCCTCCTGCATGGCTCTGTATTGAGAAATCAATAGTAAACCCATTTCGGTTACCTACTTTGGTGTCCATGCATAACAGTATTCAATTTTTAAAAAAATCCGTTATTATTAAATCTACTAAAATGATATTCAATGATCTTGACTTAATTTGTCTTTTTCCAATGAATAATACTGATGAATTATCACTATGGTATAGTAATGGTATTAAATTAAACAGAAATATTAGTTTCTGCTTTTCATGGATTAAGGCTGGTATTTTTTATCTCAAAGATGTTTATTCCAATAATACTTTTATTTCTTTCGAAATGTTGGAAACAAGATTTGGTTTATTTAAGTCTGACCTTATTAAGTATCAATACTTGTGCAATTCAATTTTAGATTCCTTCCCCAATGCCATTCCTTCTAATGTTACAGCTGATTTATCAATTTATATTCAAACAGTTTCAAAATCATCCCATGGGGTTTCTATTTTATATAAAAAGTTATCAGATACTCTAGGTAGCAATATAGAGATGATTTCCACTTTTTGGAAAAATGAACTCACTTTCTTTACCTACTGATACGTGGAAAGATATTTGGCTTAGTAGTATATCTGGTTGGCTGCCTGTTTCAATTTACCAAACAAATTCTTATATCCTCTACAATCGTTTATGGACTCCATCACGTTTATTCCAAGCTAAACTTCTCCCCTCTCCAGATTGTTGGCACTGTAGATTACATCCAGGCACACTACAACATATGCATTTTGATTGTCCTTCGGTTTTAAAATTTTGGTCTCAAGTTTGGGATATCATAAAAAAGATTTTTAAACTTCAAATTGATGTTTCCTATCAATTAATAATTTGTAAATCTGCTATTCTATCACAAAATTTACATGATTTAGAATGCAAACTTTTCAATTTCCTTATTTCAGCTGCTTTAAAATCCATTAATTTTTGTTGGAAAGATGTTTCTATGTTATCTGTTAATGCTTGGTGGTCGTGGGTTATTTTTTCTAGAAGAGGTGCTCAGTTATCCATGAATGGGATCACTCATAATTCCTTCTCTTATCAATCTTTTTGGTTACCTGTTGATGTATTTTTATCCTTTTAATGCTGTATTAATAATTTTTAATTCTGAGTTTTACACTACCAGATTATTCTTTCATGAAATATAGTAGCTCTGTATGCATCTTATGCATTTGTTGTAATATTTGACCCTCCCTCCCCTTCCTTCCTTCCGTTCTCCTTTTATGTATCTTTTGAATATGTAATCTTTTACTACCTATTGTAATTTTTTAATGACTTTGGTTACGGGATGCATTGTTATTTAGGTATTTTTGCTAAATAATAATATTCTAACCAAAACCATAAAAGCAAAAATATTTAAATATTGCTAAAATTCTATATAAAACAAGTATATTTATATATATGTTTATCTTTAACATGTTTACCATATATTATTTAAACATGTACAGATACCAGCAAAAAACATAATTAGCATTTAAAAAATAAAACAAAATAAAAAAACTACTAGCCTTTCAACAAATCAAATTCAAGTTACAAAACTGCTAGTAAGTAGAAATACTTTACCAATTAGAAACATTATAAAAAGGAAACAAAAATATGCAAGCTCTGCTGCACAAAAAAACAACCACTGCTCATCTGAATCTACACACAGAAAGGCTGCAACACTCTCAAAAAATAAAGCCCTACTACATCAAAGTAAGTACTAAATTAAAACATAGCTTAAACCTAAAAACAAAAATAATTTAAACATTGTCTTGTAGACAAACATAACTAGCAATTATTTAAACATAAATTCTGCAGACACAAAAAGAAAACCAAGCCATATAATTATAGAATAATCATGTTGCAGCAGAGGTAAATGAAATGTAAGTAGAATAAATAAAATACACAATAAACCATAATCTATCAAATAAATTCATGAAAAACAACGAACAAACAAAAAGAAAAAAGTAAAATCAACAAAAATTGAATTTAAGTAAGTAATGTCACATATGTTATAAAACAGACGCATAACCTATTTAATAGCATATTATATATATACAGCTAATAAGTACTACAATGAGAATTACTAAGATTTCGTACTTCAGGACAGTGAAAATAATTACTAAAGAATCATTGTCTATTTAACTAACAATAACCTATTAATCCTAACACAATGTATGTAACACATGAATGATGGACGGAACGTTTAAATAGTGCCCAGCACCATTCAAATAAATATATACTGTACATCAGCATTACCACTACACAAATGTACCTTTAGTATATTCACTTTTACCAAAGATGCAAAGTGAAACCTACAGTTAATGATTAACACTAATCAAACAAAATAGAATAATTGAATCAACCATACCTTGATTTTGAGCAAGGTATGATTTCCTCAATTGTAAAATCATATCCAGACACAGCAATCCAAGGGTCCTACTTCCATTATAATCAATGTATACAACAACCAACATTTTGGACAGAACATGAAACAAATGGCAAGTTTTGGTAAGCATTTTTTAAAAAATTCATTAGCCTTTATCCCTGTCATCAGTACCCAAACACTAATTGATAAAATCCCCATACTAAAATTAATAAGAACATTTACGACTAATAAACTAATTTGAAGACTCTTGCACTGGTCACCTGCACAAATCCGGACGCAGGCGCCAACAAAACTTTCACATTCCATGATGGAAAGCCTATAATAGTATCATAAACAAAGAGAGGGATTATAGGGCTTTTGTAGAGGTCCAGCATACAGAGCCCAAGCTGCAATACACAAAAAAAGGAGTATGCTGTTCCTCGAGGGTTAACATGATAAAAAGAGGAAAGCGAGAGATATATATGAGAATGCGTACCAAAAGGACAGTTATACCCGTCACCTCCAACCAATAATGTGGGTCCTGAGGGGAATTCCCTCTTTCCGAACTAGTGCCCTCACACACCCAGCCAGCTAGGTGTCATGCTTCATCATTGGGCCTGCTCCTCGTTGGGTTGGCGCTGCAATACCCTACGGGCTCCCAATAAGTGGCTCTTTTGCGGAGATCTTTTGTTCCTTGCCAATTAGTGAGGTGTGAGTGAGGGGCCTAGCAAGTGTAGGTGTGTGTAAAGAGTGAAAGTTAAAACAGGTTAGGTAACCAATATAATTTATTTGACTCTGGTTCCTACTTGATTAAAAGAAAAAGGAGAGGCGGTTTTGTCTGACATAATAAATCAGAACAAAGTGGTGCTCTACTCCAATAGGTCAACATGTTTCTTGCCTTGACAGCCCCACCGGGTCTATGGCAATTCATCAGGACCATGAATATAATGTGAAACTACCTACACACCGTGGTATATGTGAAAAAACTACCTACCACTTGAAGTATTGCTGCAGGTTAGATACCCTCAGATGTGTTCTGGAAAAGAAAGGGTTACAGCATATACATAAATTGCCGGGTATGCTAGCATTCAATATCTCTCTCATGTTGATGGTTTACTCAAAAGAAAAACCCTTTTATTTAAAAGGGAGAAGTTCCCTTTAACATTATATTTATTTATTAAAAATTGTTTCCATGATGTAGTCGCCAACTGTGCAACTTGTGAACAAAGTTCATGATAAAACATTAGCTCCTTCAAGGAATATAGACTCACCTAATCAATCTATACACCTCGCCTCAACAGTATCCGGCGGGCTAATACACCAGCGGATTCAGTATCCTGGAAAATGTATGAAAGTGGACTAGATAAAGCAACCACACAACCAAAGTTTCAATTACCATTCCAACACACAAGGTAAAGTAGGTGACAAACGTATGTCCAGCAGAATGGTAGATTGATTAAAAGCCCGCCCAGGTTACAATGTTACAAGATGCAAGGAGCGGCGTGCATTGACACTAGGGAAATTTAAGGTATCTCATAACTTATTAAATACTGTTGCAGGCCCTGTTGAAAGTATCCCGCCATGGAACCTGTAAATCTGAACAAGGGGGTGTAAAAAAACCTAATAATATTGAGGGAACAAGCGAACCCAGAATCGCGGGGGCACGTGTCAGTGATTACATCCAACTGGAGGCAAAACGCTGTAAAGTAAGTATCGGTCACTGCCCAAGGGAAGGACCCACCACCGGGAATCCTAGCATTGCCACAAGTAGATAAGGATTCATCAGTTGATTTAGATGGATAGCACCCTACTTACCCAAAAAGACGGTGTTGAAGTACTAACAACCTACCCATCCCCGTCGGTACCGGGTGATGGTAGGAGGCGTCTTTCTCATCAAGATATACAGCCCCCAATGAGGGTGGCATACCGGAAGTGACGTCAAATGCGTCACTAGTGTCTATAACGATAGTATCTAGAACGCTAATCTATCTAATTTATAGAAAGGTACTGAATCAAAACCAGCGGCCTTATCAAAATGTGCATAAAGGTACCGCAAGTTTAGTAACGAAACCCCTAGAGTTGTTGGACAATTATAAAGCCCATACTGGTTAGTGCAAAATTAGATGTATTACACCCACATTACATAAGGTATAACGTTCTAATAGGGGTTGTTCCTAAAATACATGTTCGTCAAAAGGGGTGCAGGGCCCTCACTTGATGGTAATTAGTAGGGAATGGTGAGTGTATATATACACAATCCGGAGCAATGTACACGGAAACAAATGTATAATAAAATTGCTATAATACAAAGTATACAAGATTAAATGCACAAAAAAAGTATAATGCAAGAATTAAAAAAAGGTGATAACAGGAGAGGCCATTCACGTCACTGGTAACCTTCCACTAAAATATGGGCCAGAAGAGGCAATTTGCGTCTCTGGTAACCTATAAAGAGAATCCCACGGGGGTAACCCGTTTTTTAATATCATAAACAAAGAGAGGGATTATAGGGCTTTTGGAGAGGTCCAGCATACAGAGCCCAAGCTGCAATACACAAAAAAGGAGTATGCTGTTCCTCAAGGGTTAACATGATAAAAAGAGGAAAGAGAGAGATATATATGAGAATGCGTACCAAAAGGACAGTTATACTCGTCACCTCCAACCAATAATATGGGTCCTGAGGGGAATTCCCTCTTTCGGAACTAGTGCACTCACACACCCAGCCAGCTAGGTGTCATGCTTCATCATTGGGCCTGCTCCTCGTTGGGTTGGCGCTGCAATACCCAACGGGCTCCCAATGAGGGGCTCTTTGGCGGAGATCTTTTGTTCCTTGCCAATTAGTGAGGTGTGAGTGAGGGGCCTAGAAAGTGTAGGTGTGTGTAAAGAGTGAAAGTTAAAACAGGTTAGGTAACCAATATAATTTATTTGACTCTGGTTCCTACCTGATTAAAAGAAAAAGGAGAGGCGGTTTTGTCTGACAAAACAAATCAGAACAAAGTGGTGCTCTACTCCAATAGGTCAACATGTTTCTTGCCTTGACAGCCCCACCAGGTCTATGGCAATTAATCAGGACCATGAATATAATGTGAAACTACCTACACACCGTGGTATATGTGAAAAAACTACCTACCACTTGAAGTATTGCTGCAGGTTAGATACTCTAAGATGTGTTCTGGAAAAGAAAGGGTTACAGCATATACATAAATTGCCGGGTATGCTAGCATTCAATATCTCTCTCATGTTGATGGTTTACTCAAAAGAAAAACCCTTTTATTTAAAAGGGAGAAGTTCCCTTTAACATTATATTTATTTATTAAAAATTGTTTCCGTGATCTAGTCGCCAACTGTGCAACTTGTGAACAAAGTTCATGATAAAACATTAGCTCCTTCAAGGAATATAGACTCACCTAATCAATCTATAAACCTTGCCTCAACAGTATCCGGCGGGCTAATACACCAGCGGGTTCAGTATCCTGGAAAATGTATGAAAGTGGACTAGATAAAGCAACCACACAACCAAAGTTTCAATTACCATTCCAACACACAAGGTAAAGTAGGTGACAAACGTATGTCCAGCAGAATGGTAGATTGATTAAAAGCCCGCCCAGGTTACAATGTTACAAGATGCAAGGAGCGGCGTGCATTGAACCTATAATAGTACCATCTCCCAAGAAGCAAAAACTAATAATACAATTGTGAGGGTGACATCATTCTTTCCAAAGAATACTTGAAAGAAACCACCCTACAATATAAAAAAATACTCCAAGAATAAAACCTGTCTTGAACAATCCCTAACACAACTGAAACCAAAAATATCCATACAAACTGAACAAATGTATGAAATGCTAACAATCACAATGTGATTATTCACTATTTACCAAGGTCTACCCTACCTTGAAACAATAGACAGAACACTACTCACAAAATATCACCAGAAAATAATTCACAAAATAAACTAACATAAAAATGCAAACAACAAGCTAAACAGTTTTAAAATAATGAATTGCTTCATTTGTATTGCTAACAATAAAATATTATAATAGTGGATAATTATCAATTCAAAGAGATGAAAAAAATCATTATTTCTTAAAAAGTCTCAAAATAACAGAATAAACGTACAATAATACACAGTGTACATAGATCAAAAACAGTACATTATGTAACAAAATGAGACGAAAAAGAATGACAGAATAGCAAAATATAAAGATAGGCAATATAATAAATGAATCCTACCCAACAAATGAGTTATATACAAATAAATAGAAGCCAAACTAATAAGAACACTTGTAAAAAAACATACAGGCAAACGCACCCTCAAAACAAACATACCTCACATAAATGGTAACACACTGGTCAAAGTTCCAAAAAATAATTAAAAATAGAAAATATTTTCTTATGATAAAAATATATAATGTTAATGTAGGAAATATAATGGAAATTGCCTAATTCACGTGCCTCAAACAAATATGATAAGACCACACACTAGCCATAACCTAAATACAAATACTACCCTTACTAACAACCTCCCACCTTCCTTTTCACATTCTAACCTTGGAGAATAGGTAAAAATGTGCCCTTTCTTTACCAGGTAACAGCAACAAGGATAAGAAACCACTGACTCACAGAGTTGCTGCTGTCCAGAAAGGATGAAAACAGACTACAAAATAAAGGACACAGTTAAAAAAAGACAGGTAGAATAATTATAATGAAAACAGATGTCTTGACACCAGAAACCACTATAATATATAAATGCAAGTATTGAATATATTTCCTGAAAAATGAATAACATGTTTATAAATTGTAAAAATATAAGAAGGTTTTTAAAAAATGATCTACAAAGAAATGCAAAAATACATACAATACTTGAAGATGAATGAAAATTAATTTATTTACAATATCTGTTATTCTATAGAAATACATGAACATGAAAATCATCTTATAAAAAAATATGAAAAACAACATGCAAGGAAACTTTTATGTAAAACTGAACAAAGTTGTGCATCCAGATAAACATATATTTTTAATGTAGAAAAAATAAAATAATATTTAAACTAACTTTATCTTTTTACTAATTTAAATATTCATATCTTTATACAACATTTACCAACCTATAAATAAATAATAATTATTTCTTAAAGCAATATATACTTTTTCCACTCCTCTCTTAACCTCTTTGGGGAAAATGGGTATACCTGCGAAGATACTCCGTTAAAAGCTATTTGTAGCAAAGGTCCCTGTTAAAAGCTATTCGTAGATTGAGTGATCTGGTCCTGAGGAATTGCCATTATGTGCATAGATTAATAAGGCCAGAAACATACCGACCCTTTAGGTGAATATAGATGGACATTATTTCCCATTATATACCAGCTTTGGTTTTCAACTTTTAACAGGGACATTTGCAATAAAGTACTTTTAGAGGGCTACCCTATTTAATTTTAATCTCTGGTTTAACAATATTCAGATGAATGCAATATTGGGATTCTTTAGACTCTGCACCCAGTGAGAAAAGATCTCTGGCAAGGAGCCCCTGTACAGGGACCAATTGGGAATTGCAGCTCTGGCCCAACGAGGAGCTAGCCCAATGATAAAGCATGCCACCTATTGGAGTGGATGAGGACTCTTGCTCTGATAATTTCAACATCCTGTTTAACCTGACAAACACTATGGTACACGAATGGTGTTAACCTGAACTTTCTGAAGGAACAGCACATTTTTTCTTTGGAGAGTAGATTGAGAGTAGTTTGAGGGACTTAGGATCAAACCTCGAGGCAAAGGGCATTCCCTGGGAAGTTGTTACATCTCTTATGGATTTCATCCTGTGAACATCACCCTGTGAACGCATCATTCACCATATTCACTTTTCTGTTCTGTCTTGCAATATGCTCACTGATGGCAATTGTCTACACATGTTCCATATTGCTGTGACTCATCCCACAATGATTTAATTCACCCTCAACTCTAACCAATTATTCTTCACTGATGGCCTTGGTGCTATTGTGACAGCAGCTAAGCCATGTTCTGATTGCTCTAAAGGAAATTCTTTGGTTAGGTGGTTTGCCCTGTTATTCAGGTAATGCAAAAGTTGCATCTCATTGTTTAAAGTTTGTCTGTATGGTTTGACAAAGTTTTCAATAATATTAGGTAGTTGACTTCTGTTTCCTTCCCACCTTTGCCATCCACTGTTTTTAAAGCTCATCCTTCACTTTATGACATAATTGTCAGTAAATATGGAGGACATTATATAATCTTCTGTTGGACTTGGCCCGTTTTGCAGGGTCACCCTTAGATTTTTGCCTTCTGTTGCTCAACCAATTTTTGCAACCATTAGGACTCTGTGCACTTTTTCCCTGCTAACCAGCAGCCGCGGTCGGTAGTAGGGGTAACTGAAGGGCGGTGACGTGGGGAGGAGGAGGGGCAGGGTGGGGGGTAGTAAACTATGGATTACGGAGGTTTACAGGTAAGTTAACATATAAATTAATAAAACAAATTTTGTTGCGTGCACTGCATCCCCAAATGCGATGCAGTGCATGCAACGAAATTCGTTTTATTAATTTATATGTTAACTTACCTGTAAACCTCCGTAATCCATAGTTTACTACCCCCCACCCTGCCCCTCCCCATCCCCACGTCACCGCCCTGCAGTTACTCCTACTACCGACCACGGCTGCTAACCAGTGGTAAAGAGTTTGTGCTTTCTCTATAAGGTGGGCTCTAAAGGCTCATAGGGCCGGTTGCATTGTATTTAAAAAGTAGGTCATCAGCGGTTAAGTTTTACATGTTCTGGCATGTGAAAAACTCCTAAAGTTGTTTTTCACTGTGGTAATGCCTAATCTCCCATTGGCTAATACTGGGTTACCTTCTTACATTTGATAAGTTCTCACTTCAGACTGGGAACCGATGGAGATATGTTGTTGACTTGAATTTGCCACTTTTGGAAAGTTGACATTTTAATGTCCTAAACAACTATGCCTTTCTGCCAGTGTCCTGCTCACAAGACAGTGAATGACTCTCCTTTTGGGGTTTGTATAGGAATTCCAGATAGTGAGACATAGGGGGTTTGGTGTGGACAGGATAGGCCATCCTGGCAGGATGCCAGGGTAGGAGCTGTAAACAACCCCACTTACACTTCAAAGGGCTTTGCCTACTGCCCTGACTTTTGTTATCCTGGACAGTCTGAAGCCTTGACCAGGGGAAGGTTAAGAATTTTCCAGAACCAGTTTTGGGGCAGGACAGGGAGTCCCACCACACAAAGGATCAGAGAGCACTCCTTCTTGCCTTACTGAAGGTTCCCTCCGATCCAGCGCAAAGAGCAAAGAGATGCAGGATCCCACGAAACCGTGCAGTTCTGAATCGAAGGCTTTACCGAACCTGACACCAAACAACACAAAGCCTCGCAGGGCCACGTCGCGCAGATCCCCTATGAAAACCACACAGGTTCCAACACAGAGCGACACAAAGCCCTGCAAAGCATCACTATGTATCTGAAGATTTGCTGCACAGCGGAAGGCTTCAGTTGAACCAACACAAAGCAACAAGAAGCCCCACATTGCACAGCTGCACAGACCTCGCACCAAGGACACAAGGTGCAAACTCTCAGCAGGCCAAACTCGGTCCAGTGCCTGTCCTGTCCTTTTCGTGCTATTTTTATCTAAGTTCTCCTGAATTTATTTTTCTCATTCTGGTATCATTTTAAATTGGTTTGTGATTTTCATTGTGTTGTGTTTTCATTTTATTACTTTTTGAGTAATGCACAAATATATTATACATTACCTCTAAGTTAAGTCTGACTACTTTTGTTCCAAGCTACCAGAGGGTTAACCACAGTTTAATTTAGTAACTTCTTGTGGTTCACACTGACAAGGATTGTGGTTGTTGCCTGAGTAGGGCACCACCCCTTCAACCAATAAACCAATTTAGTGCATCTTCCACGAGGGCACCTACATTCTGCTATGGAAGGGACGAGCTGGTTCATAGGCAAATCTCTAAATGAGGCTATAAGTCTTGATACTGTTTAACCTGTCAGCCACATACAAAAACGTGAACCATGAGAGCCTTTGTGACTTCCTATAAAAGTGAGCTGACATATCTGGCACAGCTTTACATTGGTTATATTTGGTTTTGTTTGTGGCTGGGGCTAACCAATTATTGAACATTATTTTACACCAATGACCATACTTGACTCCTGTGCTGTTCCTCAAGAATCTTCACCCTCACCTCACCTCTTTGATGTTTACTTGCAGTCAAACTAAACATCATCTTCAGAACTCATCAGCGCCCTCACTCTTATGAGATAGATAACCAGATAGATGTTTGCATACTAATGGGAAAAAAAAACATTAAACAATGTGATCCTGAACCTCCTTAGCATTCAGGATGAAGGAGCAATGGTTAGCCTGAATTTGATTAAATGACATGACATCACCTTGGCCTTGAAAGAACTCCAGTGGCTCCAAGTGGAATAAACAGTGAAATTCAAGATTCTATGCAATGTCAACAGAATGCGGGTAATGGAATTGAATCAATCTGGGTTTATAAAGCACAACAAATCACCTGTGAGGGTCTCAAGGCGCTGGAGTAGCTAGCTGCTTCACAGAGAAAGGATTGAAAAACGAGGCAAAAGCAGTAGAAAGCACTCAGAAAAACGGGGGAGGGGAAGGAGAAAAGTGTAGCAAATGAGGCAAAGGCAGGTGAAAGTTGTCAGAAAACAGGGTGAAAGTATGGAGAAACCAGTAAAAAACACAAGGCCAAAGCAGGAAAAGGCACTCAAAAAACAGGAGGAAAGGAAGGAGAAAGCAGTTAAAAAATGAGGGAAAAGCAGAAGAAGCAGGGAGGAAGACAAGCGGTACAGCAGTAAGTGAGAGCTGGGTCAGGGGCCTGCTCCCAGGTGAATAACCACAAAAGCTTGTGCACATTACATTCTAAATCTTGCCTTAAGTTGAGCAGCACTGAGGGTGTCATCGTATCGAACTGCAATCACAAAAAAAAACAATAGGGAAATAACATCAAAGGTCTAGGCGATGACCTCTACAAAGACCTTACCTTAATTCTGAGGGCTCTACATAGCTTTCAAGAGAGCACTGAAGACAATGCTGAGTGCTATGTTGGCACTGATGCTTTGTATGTACCAGATGCAGTATACCTATCCCTGTTTAGGGCTCTGAACCAGTCTCAACCATGAATTGTCAAACCAATGCATCCATTGGTAAGACGATCCCAAAATCACATTCTTAGTCAGATAACTCTAATACCACTTGACCTTATTCCGCACATAACAACAATTTTTTTTGGGTCAGCCAGAAGGAGGATACAAGATCAACATCACTTTCACAATAGCATACTCGAGACTACCAGTTAGTGGTTATGCTTTTACAGGGTTCTGACACACAGTAATCCGAGCCTGGCCATCCATCGTTGAAAGAAGCTGGAAACACTATTTGACTTTGAGCCCTCAAAGGTTATTGAGTGTGAAAGGTACAATGGTAACTGCTAACCTGGGCATGTGCAAAGCTATCCCCAACATGGCCTTCGTCTAAAGGTATCTCCTCCTCCTCCTCCATTGTTACGGCTTGCTCAGAATATGCCTGCTAGTGAACAGGTGCATAAAGCTAATGTATAAGAGCTCACATGGTGAGGAGATATTTGTTGTGCAGCAAATTCTGCATCACCACTGCAAAACCCCAACACCAGCAGCAAGCCCTCCAGCCCAGCAAGGGCGTATCTCTTGTATGATGCATGTAAAATACCACACCGGGGTGCTGGTAGCTGTTCCACGTTTATCCACCACATTACATTGACAGAACACTGGCAAACCTCCTCGGGCATGTTCACCCCCTATTACATGCACAGACCAACACCAGCGAAAGCACCCAGGGCCGGCCGTCCCCTCAATGGTATTAACTCTCCATGATTCTCCGTTCACCGAAGTGTTTCTAGTCAGGCGCTTGTGAGTTTCTTTAAAACACGGAATTAGCAAACAAGTTCTGACTTCGTCATTGCCTCATTGTTCGCACTGCTACTCGTTCCGAAATGATTTGGCCTACTAATAGTTTGCAGATATTTGTTAATGCAATGAAATGTGCATAACCTATCTAATGTATCAGTGCTTGGAGTCAGTGATTCCTCGGGCACTACGCAGACTCTACATAAACAAAACACGTAACTTTACCCACTACCCTGCATGACCCGACCCAAGTACTTGCAATCTTCCACACCTGTACCTAATACAGCCCGTGGAGACCACCGGTATTCACACATTTCACTCGCTAGATGATACAGCTCACCTTGTAGCACTTGCACTGGCATTGTTTCACCCAGTAAAATGCATGAACGGAGCACCAGTAGCGTTGCATGCATAAGGCGCGTCAGCCATAGAGTTACACAGAATGCATTCAAGTGAAGATTCAACAAACCTAACCAATCCTGAAGCTGCGCTCATGCATGAGAGCAGCTTCATGATTGCTGGGAGCAGGCTAACCAAGCACTCCTTTTAAGACTTTGAGCCTGAGTGCACAAGGATCCCTTTCAACCTAGTCCAGTCAGTCAGGTTATCTATGGGGGGTAATCAGCCCTTTGTGTGAGGACAGGACACAGCCTATTCAGGTGTAAGTGTGAGCTACCTTTCCCCCTTCCTGCCCAGGAAGGCTATCAGAATGCAGGTAAATGCAGATGAGTCGTCTGCCACATCCAGTTTTTTCTGTGTTTGTGGCTGTCTAGAGGGAATGCTCAGAGTGTAGCTGTCACCCAGCCCAGAGAATTGTCCACTTTCTAAAAGTGGCATTTCTAAAATGGCAATGTCAAATCCAACTTTACCACTAAAGAGGATTTATCGCCACCATTCCAAAGATATGAAACATGGTGTAGTTACTCATTTCTGATCAGGAATTACAGATTAATAAGTGTTTTAAGGAATTCCCAATGCTAGCCTATGAGAAGAGTATGCCTCACACCAGTGATAGACACATTTATCTGTTTGTCACTACTAGGACATGTAAAACGTAAACTACAGGTCCTGTCTTTTAGTTACACAGCACCCTGCCCTTAGGGACACCTAGAGCCTACCTTCGGGGTGACCAATATGCAATAAAAGTTTAGTTTAAGGCTTTGCAAGTGGTTTTAAATGGCAAGTCAATGTGACAGTGAACTCAATCAATCACTCAATGAGTGAGATTTTAAGCGCGCTACTCACCCATGAGGGTCTCAAGGTGTTGGGGGGGAGGCAGCTCCGGGCAGCCGAAGAGCCAGGTCCTGAGGGTCTTCCTGAAGATGTGCAGGGTGGGGGCGCACCTGATGTTGATCAGCAGCTCGTTCCAGGTCTTGGTCGCGATGTATGAGAAGTTTCTTCCACCCGTTCTTGCTCTGTGGATGCGCGGGGGTTTAGCGAGGGCAAGGTCGGCCAATTGGAGGTTCCTCTTAGGTCTGTGGATGGAGATTCTGTCATTGAGCTATTGGGGCTGGTGTTGTGGAAACATTTGTAGGCGTGGGTGACTATCTTGAATGATACTCTTTTCTCGACATGGAGCCAGTGGAGATTAATCAGGTGCTGGGTGAGGTGTTCGTGTCGGGGATGCCAAGGACGAGTCTGGCTGCGGTGTTCTGCACGGTCTGGAGTTTGCGGAGCAGAGATTTGTTGATACCGGCGTAGAGGGTGCTTCCGAAGTCCAGTCTGCTGGTTATGAATGAGTGGGTGACGGTCTTCCTTGATTCGGGGGGTATCCATTTGAAGGTCTTTCAGAGGATGCAGAGGATGTTGAAGCAGGTGGAGGCTATGGTTCGGGCCATGGAGAGGGAGGATTTGAGTACGATGCTGAGGTTTCGGGCATAGTCTGTGGGGGATGGAGGGCTGCCGAGGATGGTGGGCCACCAGAAGTTGTCCCATGTGAAGAGGGAGGTACTGAGGATGAGGACCTATGTCTTATCCAAGTTTAGCTTCAGGCAGCTGCTGCTCATCCAGGATGTGATGTCTTTCATTCCTTCCTGGAAGTTGAGTCTAGTGGTGATGGGGTCCTTGGTGAGGAAGAGGATGAGTTGGGTGTCATCGACGTTGGATACTATGCTGAGTCCATGCTGTCTGACAATGGCGGCGAGGGGGGCCATGTAGACGTTGAAGAAATTGGAAGTTAGCGACGATCCTTGGGGTACTCTGCAGTTGATTTCCATTGGTTTGAAGAAGAAGAGTGGCAGTCTGATTCTTCGGCTTCTGCCAGCGAGGAAGGAGCGGAGCCAGTTGAGGGCAGTTCCCTGAATGCCAGCTTTATGGAGTGTGGCGGTGAGTGTACGGTGGAAGACGGTGTTGAGGGCTGCAGAGAGGTCGAGTATGATCAGGGCTGCGGCATGTCCTTTGGTCAAGGAGGGTGCAGATGTAGTCTGTAGCGACGAGTAGAGCGGTCTCCGTGCTGTGGTTGCTGCTGAATCCGGACTGGGAGGGGTCAAGGAAGGAGTTTTCTTCAATGAATTTCGTTAGTTGGATGTTGACAGTCTTCTCTGTGACTTTTGCTGTGAAGGGGAGGAGGGAGATGGGTCGGTAGTTCTTGAGGTTCGTGGGATCTGCAGATGGCTTCTTGAGTAGGGTTCTCACTTCTGCGCGTTTCCAGTCATCGGGAAAGATGCCGGTTTCGAGGTGGTGTTGATTGAGTATCGTAGTTCAGGAGCGATGGCAGCGATGGCTCTGTGGAAGATGTGCGGGGGCAGGGGTCTGTGGGGGCTCCTGAGTGGATGCTTTTCATGGTCGATGCGGTGTCTTCGGTGGTGACTGGGGTCCAGGCAGAGATGGTGGGAGGCTGGTATGCTGGAGGATGCAGGAGTGGTTTCGGACTCAGGTGTCTGGTCATTGAAGTTGTCGTAGAGGCCCTTGATCTTCAGATGGAAGTAAGAGCCGAGCTTGTTGCAGAGGTCCTGGGATGGGGTGATTTCCATAGTTCCGCTGGGGGGTTTGGTGAATTCCTTGATGATGCTGAAGAGTTCTTTGGAGTTGCTGGAGTTGGTGACGATCTTGTTCTGGATGAATGTCCTTTTGGTGGATCAGATGCGTTGGTGGTATTCTGTCATAGCATTCTTGTAGGTGGTCCGGTCTTCCGAGAATTTTATGTTTCTCCAGTTCTTCTCTAGACGTCTGCAGGCGCACCTGGATTGTTGGAGGTCAGCGGGTAACCAGGTGGCCTTCCTGGGGTGCTGTCTGTCGGGGTTACGTAGGGGTGCAAGCTCGTCTGTGCAGTTGGAGATCCATCTATGAAGTTTTTTTGCTGCAATGTTGGCATCGGTCAAGGTGGTGGGGGCCTCGCGGTTGAGGGCAGAGTTGAGCTGCTCCTCTGTGATATTGCTCCAGTTTCTTCGTAAATGGCAGGCCTGAGGCATGTTTCTGAGGCTACTTTGTTGGGTGGCACAACCAGTGCTGCAGGCCCCCTAGTACCACTTAGATTACAGACCCTGGGTATATGATATACCACTTTACAAGGGACTTACAAGTAAACTAAATATGCCAATCAGGTATACACTAATGTCACCATGCTTAGCTGAAAAGCACATACACTTTAGCACTGGTTAGCAGTGGTAAAGTGCTCAGGGTCCTAAGGAAAACAGAAAGATACACCAAAAAGTAGAGGTAAGCAGGCAATACGTTGGGAAGACCACCCTAAGGTTGACAGGTATAACAGTGAGTATTCGATCATCTCTCCTATTAAACTTCAGACACAGCACAGATTCTAAAGTCATAGCATTAAAACAGTCTTCCTTTCAAAGGTCTGCTAATGCAGGCATCTCTAACACTCAAGAGTTCCTCCAAATGCAGAAACTGTGATTTGCCCCCCAAACTCAGGGTTCTCTGAGCTGGGAGCCTGGAAATTGTCTTAGGTTTCCTGTCATTAGGTGCACCATTCTACCAAGCAGTGCAGTTAGCTAACTTGTATGTGGACTATCACTCTTTTCTATTTGAGTGTTACTTCAGCAAGAAGACACTTCTACTCAGCCCCCTACATTCTCTCATGACAGCACATACTCCAGAAAGATGCTGCTCTTTCCAACTTTTCCACATTCTACTGTGCTCTGACTAGATCTAAGGCCAGAAGCTGGGATTCCATTAAGTGTGGGTTCTTGTAATTATTTACTAAGTCCCTAAAAAGGGGCACAAGCTCAACCTATAATGTCTACAGGGAAACTACGGAGCATAGTGGCTGCATATTGCCAATGGGTGACTTACTACTTAGAAGCTCAGGCTAGTTACACTACTGTGAAGGGACCTTCCCTTACTGGTCAAATCTTTTAACTTATGTTTGGAGCCGAAATAACACCCACTGAAAATTTATGAAAATATAGGTTAAATCTAGGCCTGGGTGGTAAATTCTGTTCCGCTCGCGGAATTTGCGGAATTTGGGTCATTTCGCATTCCGCGGAGAACGCGGAAATGCCCAAAATTATGCGTTCCGCAGCTTTGCAGAATTTTTTGCTTGTTTGCGTTCTCAAAATGCGTGTTCGCAAGATATTTCCCCCGAGCATGCAAACAGCGTTCGCGAACAGGAAAAAAGCATTGCGAACAAGCAATTCCGCGTGTTCTTGGAATTTCTGCGTGCTCGCGGAGATTTTTTACAGTTTAGCGCCACTACGCAAATTCCGCCCACCCCTAGTTTAATCCTAACTAGACCTTTACTTTGCCGAAGCCTGGGGAGAGTTCTGCCTCTCTTTGCCTGGTTCTGGGGATTTGGTGGTAAGATCATTGTGAAATTCTGCGAGTTCCATCCACCCCTATATTTTGGAGTTGCGGAAGGACTCTCAAAAGACTGCCGGCTACTATGGCCTATTGTGTACTCTACAAGATTGCCACACCTGAAAGGACTGCTTTGCTGCCTGGAGCCTGCCTCAAACCCTCAGAGGCCTACCCTTCTGTGTGAGCTCTGGTTCTTCACCTGAACCAAGGACTACCTGAGGGTCTCCAAAGGCAAGCTTGCTGGCCTCCTCTTCAGAGCAACAGGGATGTAACAGGCTCCCACCATCTTGAATTTGCATCTGTACTCAGCCTGAGCGACTCCTAACCCCCCAAGTGGTGCCCCTCATGTCTTCGTGGGGGTTCTAAAGATGCCTATTTTTTATTTTACAGAGTTTTATATAGTGCAAACTTGAGCCGAAGGTATTGGGTATCAGAGCGCTTTACATAGCACCAGTTGCATTACATGAGGACACATTCATTTTTGTTGAGCACGGGAAGATTAAGTGATTTGCCCAGAATCACAGGATTTTCAGCGTCATTGCCAAGACTCGAACCCACTTCCCCAGATTCGAGGTCGATCGTCCTAGCCATTAGGCCAACTCCTCTCCCCAAGAGTGCCTAGATAGCTGAACTCCAAAACTTGGGTCTAAGAAAATTTTTGGCTAAAATCTGCTCTGAGAACCAAGGGAAGATGAAGACCAACCTGCTCGTCTATCCGTCCATGGTGCATCACCTGTCGGCCTGGCTTTGTGGCTGTTCCTGCTATGTTCTTCTCCACAGCAGCAAATCCTGTTCAGTGGTCCTTGACCAAAGGTGTATCTGGCCTCTTGGAACTCTCCTTGGCTACACCTTCCTGCCTCATCCCACTGGAGAATTTCGACTGCCATAAAAGTGACTAAGTATGAACAAAGAAATCTTCACTGTGACTTCATACAGTGGCTCCCCGGCGAGGATGCTCACACCTCGGACACCGCCTGCAGCCTTGCTCCTCTGAAATGTACCTTCTCAGAACTTTTTCACCTGAATTTCTTCTAAGTCCAAAGGTAAGCACCGATTGGGCTCAATCCACTTCTTGTATCCGCCCCATGCTGCGTCGCTGATGGCAATATTTTTCAACTTTGACCCAGTCTCGCAAGACTAGATGTCCGCGGATGGTGGTTTGATCTTTTAGGTGCTAGTTTTTACATAAAACTTTGAAAATTGATAGCTTTTTGTCATCTTGGAGTCAATTTATTAAACTGTACTCAATTTTTCTAAATTGGTGTGGGATTTTTCTATGTTGTGTTTTACTTTGTTACTGTTTGTGTGCTGCATAAATACTTTACACATTGGATCTACGTAAGCCTGACTGTTTTTTTGTCACCAGCTACCCAGGGGTAAGCATAGCTTAATTTGGAGACTTTTTGTGGGTCAGCCTCCCAGGGATTGTGGCTGTTGCTTGACTATGACTAACAGCCCAGTCAACAACAACCCAATTTCTCATAGTCTCCTATTTCATTACTTATTCCTAGATGGAGGATTTAGGCATTCTATAAATTTTACTGACATTAGCTTCTGTGTGTGCTCTCAATGACAGCTCATTGATGAGCCTCTGGACTAAAATTTAAAACATCTTTGTTTTAGCATTCAATCCAGGCTTAAAGATGACCCGTGCCATACCAATGAACCCTTCTCCGTATATTTTCAGGAGTTCTCTCCCCTTTCAGCTGACAGTGACATTAGGGCAGCTAGGTCCATCAACATCCATACCACATAGCCCTTCACACCCTGGCACTTGTTTTGACCAATTTAGGTCATACATCTCTGTCTACTGCTGCTGTCCCTGTTAAGTGGAAACAAGCTACCTTGCTCCCCTGTTACTCACAGCAGGCCCTCAAACTTTAAGTCATTTCAGATCTATTACTGTTACTATCAAATTATTTGTATTTCATGTATGAACTTTCTAACCACATTAAAACCGTATTGTCCTGGTTTCAGTCTTTCTTAACTGACTGCCACAAGCAGGGTTCTTGCCTCCATTTCATTCTGCTTTTAAGTCTCTTACATGTGATGTCCCCCAGTGCTCATCCTTTACTACGTTCTGTCTTTACATCAACCCTTTCATTACCTTAGTCAGATCTTTCAGTTTTTCCATCATGTCTTATACAGATGACACTCAGATTACAGTTTCCTTTAATGATAAGTGTTTTCAGGATGTCTCTATTACCTTTCGGTTCTGCAAGCATGATGTGGCCAAAGTTAATGCCAATTTGCATGTTAGCCCAAGCAGGAGGGAAAATAGTTATTGGGGAGAGGTCAAAAAAGTTGTAGTTTCCTATTTTAGTTGCCAAAAGTTTGCTCTAAGCTACAACAAAAACCACTGAACAGACTTTTGCTAAACTTAGTAGGGAAGTAGAACTTTACTAATAAATTGTGGTTTTCTTGGTTTGGTGTAAATCTCCTCAGTAGTTTTTGAGGTATTAGTATTTAAAGAAGGTGCTGCCTTCAAGTGAAAGAGTTGACACTTTTGGTCCTTCAAAAATCATGATTTCCAAAATCGCAATTTCGGTCGGTTACGTTTGTGTTTTTTGACAAATGTGATTTGCAGATGTAGAGGATAAAAGCCTTTTTTGGCTCTTAGAATATAGTGATATTTTTACAAAATTGTGACTGTTGTGCTATTGATACACAATTCCAACAGTAACGAGGGATGGAAAGGCAGTATAAGTTGTTTCTGACCCTAGAGGGGCCCTGGGGAGAAATCAGAAGCATGGACAATAGTGACAAAAAAATTTAAACAATAGGTTTGATGTGGTAAAATTCCAGTTTTCATGAACATCGCAATCACACTGCCACAATCAGCGCTTAGAGACCTTTCGGTATTAAGCGCTCAACAAATCGAAATTAACATAACATAACAATTTGGCACCTATAAAAAAGGCAACATTTTTGCAAAAAATCACACTTTCTTACTTTTATGAAACTTACATTTATAAAAAAATAACTGGCTATGTTTGAGGAAAGACCAAGGTAGGCTGCCAGACAGGTGCTGCTGGTCGAGCCAAACACCATGGAAATAGAGTAAGTATTGGAAGAAATTGTAATTGTGCATGCTGAAAGTTATATGTTGCACCTTTACAAATCACTAAATTTTGGGGTGAAAATAGTGCTCCATGTTAAAAAAGGTATGGGCCGAGCATATCTTAACTGATGTGGGTTGTAGAGTTATTATTGAAAGATGTTGTGGATTAAGGGTAAAATTTGTTGCAAAAAATTGTAAGAAGAGCTAAACCTGCTGTTGACAATAGATTATTCACCAGTGGTTATATAGTCATGTGCACATCATAAAATACACAAATACTATGAAACAAAAACGTTTATGATTTGTTGATATTTATTTCCAGAACTTTCCCCCAAGGTTGTATGCCACTGTGCCCAACTAAGGAGGGTGTATAGTGTTTTTAACTGAACTAGAGACAGTTGTCCATAGGGCCTCATAGCAAGTGTGTTTTCAGTGGAAATGTTTACTTGTCAACCTCTTGCCTTTAAATTGCAGGTTACGTGAAGTCTTTCGCAGGGTAATTCCATTAAGGTGGACAGAAAATTGTTTGAAGGTGTAGCATGTTGAAATACATCAAATTCACAAATCCTTTTGGACGGTGTCCCAGTGATTGTATGATGTTATCACTGATTTCATTTGAAATATCATCAGGGATGTCATCATTGATATCATTTAACATGTCATGAGTGATGCAGTATGTGAGGTCATAAGCAGAGCATAGTGGGGCGTCAGTTATAGTTAGCTCAGTAAACTATAATTGGTGAATTTCAGTGTCTTTTAGTTTTTTAAACATTAGTTTTTGTGTTATTTCAACACTTAACTGTAACACCACTTTGGCCTTTGGTTTTTCAGCAAATTGCTAAAGTTATTAACATAAGCTAAAATCTTATCACCATACCTTACTATAATATCACCTTAACCTTTGTTTTTTGCAATGCATTTCTGAGGATTTTTAATGTAAGATAAGCTCTTATCATCATAACTAGCTAAAACATCACTTTAACTTTTTTTTTGTTAATACTTTTAAAAAAAATCATATTTACCCAACTTCCCCGCTAAGCACAGCTTCTAACCAGGCGTCACGGTGGGTTGACCACAGGTACCAACTCACAAGCATCATCTACATTGCCCGTGGGACCATGCACTCATCATCTACAGAAGCTTGCATGGTCCCATGGTACAATGAGGTGCTGATTGTGTGTTGGCTCTTATGGATGTCCCACAGTACCTCATGGGAAGGCTGTACTGGGTCCTCTGTGAGTACTCCAGTACACATGGCATAAGAAATGCTTTTGGCCATGGGAGAGTCCCTCTGGGTCCTCTCCACAAGTGGTGTTAGGGGTCAGGGTATTCCCACCTGGCCCCCTTGTATGATTTATTTTAACTTCTTCAGGAAATAGGTGCCTTGTCCTGTAATTGCAGTAGCATAATTTTTGTAAACGTTTTGGCTAGCCGATAAGATTGCTCAGTACAGCTGGGCAACTGGAGGAAACAACTCTCAGCTAATCAGATGCCCTTATTATTCACATTTATGTTAGTGTGGGACTCCCACAGGACCAACCATCCATTTAACACTATAGTTTTAACCCCTTCATGGCTACCACAGGCACCCCTTTAAATGCAAATTTCTTAAAAACAGCTGAAAGGAAATACACCAAACAATAAAAACACATTTTCTGAGTAAAGTTCTAACTTTCTGCTACATTTAGTGTAATTCTGTTCAGCGATGTTTTCCTGTATTACTTCCCAAAATTTGCTATGGGAATTAACATGTGGGCCCCTCCTTTTTCTTATTTCCCACTTGATGGACCACCACAAAGCTTTCCAGGAAGGAGCTGAAGTGGGTGTACTTTTTTTTAAAGTTTCATGTAGATTCGTCAAACACTGCCACAGTTATAGCATACCAAAAACACTCTTTCTGTGGAAACGCTGACTTAACTATGACTACACAGTGGTATACATACATACATTCATACATTGGGACTGATTCACAAAGGTAAATGTACACGTTGATGTAAGTTTGGAATGCTTGCTATCCACAAAGATATGTTACGAGTGGTATCTTTACAACTGTGGATTCTCCACACCTAAAAAGATAGGAGACTCCGCAATTGCAAATATACTACTTGTAAAGTACCTTTATGAATAGCAAACACTTGCAAGCATACACAAAAGTGTAAGTTTACCTTTGTGAATCAGGCCCCCCACAGTACATATATTATAATATAATAACACACACACACACACATATATATATATATATATGCACACATATATAGCAGCACATAAAGTAGAATGTATATTAAATAACTGAATTGTGAGTTTTATGTGGCATGCAGACGTAAACGTGCAATAAACACTGATGTGTTCTATCTATCTGTCTATCTGTCTATCTAGCTATCTATACATACCCATCAGAAATATTGCCATGATTTCAGGACTGAAGGGCATTTTTTAAATTAAACTACTGAACCATAGTGCACAAGTGATCACATTTACAGATTATATTTATGATAACTGCCAGTGAATCTTAAATTAAAGGATTGTTTGAGTGATACAAAAAAAGGAAAAAGAAAATAAATATATGGGGCCAATTCACAAACTTTACTCTTTTTCGTTATTCACAAACGTAAAGTTAGACCAAAAGTCTAACTTAGACCAAAATTCTAACTTTGCTCCTTTTCGGTATTCACAAAGGTTAGTTATTACTAGAAAAGTAAGAGCCTGATTCACAAAGGTAAACATTGCTCTGAAGTTAGACCAAACATCTAAGTTTACGACTTTGGGAATCCACAAAGGGCATTTACGAGCATTATCTTTATGTACGCACTCGGGCAAATTATCAGCTCTCCACAATTGTATCTAAATGTGCCAGCGGGCTGTCACAGAAGAAGCAACCAGATGCAGCTGAATCTATACACTGCAATCAAAAGATACATTGGATAAAAATGTAACCTGTTTCTCCATCATTAAAAGGATAGCAGTACAGTCATTACCCTGTTGCTACCCTTCATCCAAGGAATGACAGTTTATGAGAACAGATTGTATGGCATAAGTGTTATACGTGTTGTTAGGTATTGAAAAATCTGAAGCTGATAAAGATATTCTTTCAACTACTTCCATTTTGCTGTTGAGCACGTCAACAGAAGATGAGTGTTCCACTATGATGGAACCCTGAGAGGAAAAATCAGCCACCAGTAAATGAACTTTCACTACAAATGGATACTCTTCATTAAATCCATCCAAGGGATAATGCTTTGAAAAAAGCAAGGGGAACCCAGAGCTCTCCACTTCTCTCTATTCTGTTGATAGCACTTTGCACATTGTGTTGTGGAATTGAAGACTCTTACGTGTTTACTGGTTTTGGAAAAAAAATGTTTTACCCTTCATATTGAACTGAGTTAGGTAAGGTTAAATTAAACCAGGTGTGGTGTAATACTTTGCTTATTTCAGGCCTCAGGCTCCCACTGTTCAAATCAAGCTGTTCCTCCGATTTGTATACCTTAGGATTAGGCGACCCCTTTCTGGCTTGGAGGATTGCATGTGCAGCATTATTGGTTATTGTAGATCTGCAGTTACAGCATTATTGATCATTTGCTGAAGCAAGACAAAAGAAGGGAGTCCAGAAGGACAGAAGCTAATTTTACCCCCAAGACAGGGAAAAGGAGGCATGTTCGAGCTTCTCAATTCACTTTTGTAGGCTCCATAGCATTACTCAGAGTTTGAACAAGATAAATGACCAGCAGCCACCTCCACTCATCATCAGAATCCCAGTAAAGCTTTCCTCATTGGCCAATCCTTTAGGCAATGAACTCAGAGACCCTCCTGATGTTTCACAGGACTGACACCAATCAAGAGTCAAGCACAGGTTGCAGCTGTGACACAAGAGGATCTGCTCGACAAAGAACATTTCTTTTCCACGATTTAATGGTGAAATGACCAATTCATACTGATAGGATTAAAGAAAAAACCCTCTTTAAACAAATAGATCAAAGTGCGGACTCAGTGACCGTGAATGTCGGACTCTGATGCAGGTTATATACCCTAAAAAAACAATACAATATAGCAGATTCTTGGCTAATTCACTGCCACTGAATATAATATTCAGACATAAAAATAAGCACATAGAGAAAAATGTAAATTTACCAACAGAAGTTAGGCATGACATGTTCAAGATGAGACAGAAACAAAATGTAGTGGTTCTAATTAGTTGCACGTTTCAGGCTCAGGGCGGGGTATAAAGGTATAAGGTATAAAGCTATCTTACTTTTGTAGGGATTTGATATTTTCTACGATTGGTAAAAACTGTCTATGGAATGAGGTAATACTCACATGTAGTGCTTAATTTGAGCAGGTGGTTGCCGGTGGGGGGACAGAGGCCCTCATTTTATTGGACAGGCACATATTTTTCTACATCAGAGGTTTACTGAGACAGGAGAAGAAAAAACAAACAAAGCCAAAAGACAGAGGAAGAGAAAGATGGAAAAAAGTCAAAAAAGGAGAAATAAGGAACCTGTAAGAGTAAGATAAGGGGCATGGGCTGTCTGATATTGATTTAAAAGGCATGAAGTGGATTTAAGACCGCACCGCCTTGGTATTCAGCGCCGACATTAAATTGAAGTGACCATGGACTTGTGAGCAGAGTTTTGGGCACCGGCACGCGTTCTTTTTTAAATAAAGTACTGATCACATATTATAGACTGGACCAAGAAAGATGATTCTCCACTCATTCAGGGCGAAGGTTGTCATTTGATCTCTGAGAGGGAAGGAGGAACTTAGTTTTATATAGGATTGAGCCTCACTTTGATCTAAGTCATCTATGCCTGTATTTTGGTTAAGGAAGGTATGAGTGACAAAACCATCTATGCTGTCAATTCTCAGAAACAACAGAGTGCCCACGTTGGTTAAAAGAGATTCTGAAATTGATCAACACAGCAAAATATTCATTGAGGGGTTCAAGAGCAAAGGGGAAAGCTTAGACCCCATGTGGATGCCGAAGGGAACAGGGAATGGATCAGAAAGCGCATCTCTGACCTTTCCCAGTTGTAGTCATTTTCCAGAAAGAAACGAACAAGCAATAACCTGTGGATGTGAGTTTCGGCCGCCATTGCATTTTGAAGTGATGAGTCATTCAAGTAGGGTGATCACATGACCCCTGGCATGACACACACTATCCCCAGTGTCTTGTCATGTGATAACCTAAGATATTCTGAGTGTTGCAATCATGGTTTGTTTTCATCAAACTAGTTAAGCTAACACTCTTGAGATCACTGATGTGTAGGTTCAAAGCTGAGGGATGGAAAAACTTTATATGATGACATGGAGTTAAGTGACCACTTTCAAGTTTGTTGGTTTTGCTGAAATGCTATGTTATGTTGTGTTAAAATGCCTTCTACAACTCCCATACTGCCCATGAGGCTTTATGAAACTTTGAAATTATAACAGGCAAACATCTTAAAGAATAACATGAAATGCAACATCTTCAACAGACATGTAAGGTCCTCCTTCCAAGTTGACAGGTGTTTGAGTGCAGTAATCCTTCCCAGGAAAATTCCCATACTGTGCGGTAGCATTTTTCCTACGTTTAATATTTCCTCGCTTTTACCAGTTCCCAAGTTAGAAATGGAGGATTACCCAGTAACATTGTATATTTTTCAGCAGCTCTAATCAGCAGAATTCATGATCTTGCATTCTTTCCTTGTAGAAATTCAGCTAATTTTAACTGGTGGCATTTGTGTGGGAAATTGACCAGATAAATGCAAAATTCGGTCCAGACTTTTACGGTGATTCGGGAATATAATCTAATTTGACCATGAGCCAATGATACTGGTTGACTCTGAATGAGGACCCAAGGGCCTCACTTTGAATGAGATCCCTGTGTCAGTCAGTGCCTTCTTGCGGTGATCAAACTTTGTTGCAGGTATTCTGAAAATTCACTTTATTTTAGTTAATTGTCTCACTTAAATTTGACAAGGCCCTAAATTGAAAATTGCTGCATCGTTTATTCAAAGAAGTGATCTGTGTGTGAGATCATTCATGTAGCTGTCCTGTGGGGCAATGCTTAATTTGTAAAATAATAAGTGCCATGGCCCCCATCAGAAGGACACTGCAGCTTGCAACACCCTTTGCCCCTTCCAGCACTGTAAATAACAGATTAAAGACGTCTACTAACCACACACTCCTACAAGTATAACAATTTAGACTATTCCAGGGCCCCAAAGCTATAAGAATTGCTTGGATTTCAGGTATTAGTCATTTTTAATGTGTATTGAGTTAATATACAACTGTTGTTGTGCTCATCTCTAAACAATACAAACAGCGCCACCATGTGGCAGACTGTCATAAGTGCCAGTGTTGGTAATTAAGTGCCAGAGCTGTGCACTGGAAAACACTGCTCAAATTAAGCACTGCTGAGGGGTCAGTTGTTTTTACTGTATATGAAGACTACATTCAGTGTGTGACCTTATATTTAGGTATTTTACTCTGTGGTTTATGCCTGTGTCTGTTTTATTCTAAAAGGGAAGTTGTATGTAATAAGGAGGCTATTGAGCGAATGTTGTATGCATGTGTGCATGTATATGTTATTTCTGTACACAAACCTAGCCAAATAAGGAAGAGTGAGCATGAGGATGGGGCATATTTATAAAGCAGTTGCATTGCCTTTTGTGCCACGCAATGGGGAGCAAGGGCAACGCAACTCCGTAAGATTTAACAAGCCATTAAGGTGAAAGAGTGCCTGCATTGGCACTAGGCAGCACATTGTGCACCAGCGCAAGGAAAAGAGAGGAATGTGCTGTATAATGTTAAATATTTCGCATTTCACGCAGTGCAGCAAGATGGCTTAGTGCTCTGGCTGCTTTTTTTGATAAATGTGTCAAATATGTTACAGGGTGTTTTTCTTAGAAAGATCTACCCCCGCCAGTTATTCCAAAGCATTGTCAAAGGGCACTACTGAGAATGAGATGTAAACATAGCTTTTGATTTACGTTTCCATTTTTTTATAAACAGCACTCGATTTTGCATGTGAGCTCAATCTTGTGATGTTTTCAAGACAAACAAAATACACAAAACATCTGATAGTTTTCTGTAAAATATACAGGAATTATGGCAAAAATTTCAGTGATAAATCTGTCAGCAGGTCTCCAATATAGCTGAAATTTGGAGAAGTGTTGGCTTCTCTTCCTAAAATGTGCATGTAAAGCTTTTTGTCATTCAGGACCAGTGACATCAAGCAAAAGGAGCATCCAGTTACAGTGAGTGGGAGGGAAAAGTAATTAAGGGATATTTTAGGGGTTCTAAAGGCCAACTGTGTCAATTATTTACATTATTTCAAAAGTAACTTCTGGGAAATGTATCCACAATTGCAAATGCATTGGATAGGAATGTCTAAGGAGGGCAGACGCAGAGGCGAAGATGCGGATCAGTCCTCAGCTGGCAAAGTCCAATCTGTCAGTGGCATCATTAGCCATTTCTAAAAGGGTCCCTGGGATGAGTGCCTGCAAACAGCAAATTAACTGTTCTGCAGATCACTGCATTGCAATGAAACACTATCCTGTGGTGTTCCTGTGAGGATAGTCTGAAGAATATACAGCAGCTAGCAATCCAACAATCACCATAATGTGGGGGCTGTCTGGTAATACTGCCAATCACTCTCTGGGCATCATCTCATGTGGAATGGCAGGCTTCTTTAATGGCAACACATCCTCAAAACACCCGAAGCACACCAGCATGAATGACGTCAATTAGAAAATCTCACGCGATTTCGCGTTACCCAGTAACATGAAACAAACTGAAGCAATAGCAGAAACCATTCCAGTGAGAGGGGAATCCAAACCCAACACACCTTCAGGCTCAAAGCGAAAGAGTTAGCAGATGTCTCAGAGGAGGGAATCTCCACAGAAGCAAGGGGAAGAAGCATTACAACTACAATTTCAACAGGTCTCCCCCAAAACCACAATAATTTAGACTCACTGCGACCCATGAATGTCAACTGAACAATTGCTCCAAATCGGGGCTGGTCCGGTCTTTTATCCATTCGGACATTTCCCCCTGAGGGCTAGAAGAATTAGAGGCCCAGGGTCACTTCCACACTTCTCTCACTTTCCCCACCTCCCCTAGGATCATTGCAGGAGACTCGGCGGGGTCTTCAGGCGAGAGGGAGAAGGGGAGAGAGATCAGAGATGGAGGAGAAAGAGAGAGAGAGAGCAGAGAGTAGGAGAGAGACAGCATGGATAAATGAAAAGATAACTGGGAACAAAGAGAGAAAGCGAAAGAAAAAAGAGCAGGAGAAAGAGAAAGCAAAAGAGAACAGGCAGAAGAGAGTGGGTTTCATTTAAACACTTTGTTTGGGCTGCTTTTGGTTCCTATTTCGGCCCTGCACCAAATCAAGAAAACACCGCCCAACACTCATTAGAACTTTATAGGAGGGTTTCTGCTGCATCGCCCACACATCCAGCTTAATGGTTGTACTATAAGCCCAAGACCTCTCTCACAAAGTCCTACACTGAGATCAAGGGAATAAACCAGCACTACACCATCAATTAAAAGAAAGCAACTGAATGAAGCAAATCCCTGACCATCAAACTTAAGACACATTCTGTTAGAGATTGGGTTATAGTTGCGGAGGTGTATCCCATAACATTAATAGGTTTGATTTTGTCTTATTACTGGGAACCAAGTACCCAATTGTAGCACTTAACTTTCTCAGGGTAGTGAAGCACTGTAGTCCAAGGCCTGCTCAGGGGAGGTGGGGCGGGCTAGCAATACGAATTCGCTAGCATGCAACGACAGCACTCAATAACGTATGGTCCAATCAGTGCCTTTTTTCCTTTTAAAAGAGGAAAATGGCGTTTATTACACACACACACATACATGCAAATGATACACTCACATGGAAACACTCACTCAGACACACACACACACTACTAAATACTATGTATTAAATTACAAGTATGTACATCAGGTACAAGGACATACCTGTGGTGACACCCTCGTCTCAGGTTTCACCCCTCGTGGGTCCTGAACCCTATAATCTTAATACTCTCTACCCCAGAGGCAATAGTACAGTATAAAGGGCTGTCTTTAGACATAAAGCAGACCCGCTGACTTTGTCAGGATTTCACCACATTAATAACAACCACATGTTATACCTTATCAATATAATATCAATATATTACCATTAGAATTAATAGAATCCCCATGAGGATTCAAAAGGTCAACAATGCATTGTTGATTACTAATTCTGTTAAAAAAGCATTTGCAACCAAGAAATCATTAACATATATGTCAGAAACGATTTTTACTTTCTATAGACCAGATAATGTAGCCTTAGGACTGCCCACTAGGAATCCACCACATCACAGCCCCAGAGCAAAAGATCCCGCTGTGGGATTGCTTGAAATCAGCTACATCATCTCCACAGGTCATGCATTTTATGACCTGGAGATATAGTTTGTTTCGGAGCAAAACATTTCTGAGGCACTGCTGCACGCTCGTCAGCCCTCTGAACATGCTTGGACGATCATTGGTGGTGCCCCTGCACAGTTTGGGGCCACCACAAAAAAGCAGATATTCAAATTTCAGTCCTTTCCTGGGGCAATATGGGGTGCGCCAGTCAGGAATTATGAAAATGTAATGAGTTAGTTTGCCCACTGTCAGGTCTTTTCTTGGGCAGCCACATGCCACAGTCTTTTCTTGATGGCCTTGTCCTGGGTGTCCTGTTCCACCTGGGACATCCACATGTGGAAGGATTGGCTGAGGGGCTGCAGGGGGGAGCCTCGAAGACCCCCACAGACCTGCTGGCTTCCTCCATGCACTGCACTCCAGTTATCTTCTGCACCTCCCCCGCATGAGTAACTCTTCTTGTGCTCCTGTGGGGGAGGGGGTAACAGCTCCTTTTACTGCCCATGTGGTGGCAAGAGCCACTGTTAGATGCTGAGTGTGCCTGTGCTCACCCCTCCCGGATACGGGCATGGTGGGTGGCAAAGCGCCAAGCGCACTGCTTCTTGCAATAAGCCCTGAGGCAGAAGGAATGTTAGTGCCAGGTCCCATGCACTCTGTACGTAGCGTTAAAAAGAGGATTGCAGTTACTCCCAGGAGCCTGACCCACCCTGAGGGTATTTCTAAGAATTATGGTGGAGCGCCACATACTCATTTGAAACAGGCATATGTTTGGCCTGTTGGGCTGATTTTCATCATTTTGGCCTCGCTTTTGCTCCTACTGATCATGCCTAGTCATCAGGAGTATTTTTTCCAGGCCTTCTGTCTTCTAAAAGAGCACATTTTGGTGGGAGCAGGAGTTTTGGGCTCGTTGCGCCATACCAGTCCTCTGTTTGGCTAATAGTGCTCCTCTCCTGTTTTGGGGGCATCTGGTATAGCCCTTCTACAGTCAGCCAGTAGAAAACCCTCCCAGATGCGCTCTCCAGACCCCTAGCATCTTCAAGGGCACCCAGTTGGTAGTGGAGTTCAGGTCTTTTCCCCCAACTGGTCATCAGGTAACATAAGGGGGCCAGCTCCACTGGCCCTCGCGAAACCCATTCTAATACTGGGGTCAGCTGGAGTCAAAGTCCTTGGTCGATTCCTCCGGAGGATGAGATGGCTTCTTCTGCCAGCTAGGTATTTTTTCGCTGCTGTCCCACCAAAACTTCAAATGTGAGTGCCACATTTATTGGCTCCTAAGGTCTGGGCTCCCTCCATTTCTCCAGTGGGCTTGGGATGTCCCAGCACTGATGTAGTGTGAAAAGTTAATTACCAGATACAGATTTCCTCCCACCCCTTCCTTTCCCAGGAACTGAGTCAATCATGGGTGATTGCCTTTTTGTGTGTGAAGTTATTTGATCCCTCTGCTGGGAAGAAGAGTAATTAACTTAGCCCAGAAGGGTGGACAAAGGCCTGGAATCCAGTTATGAGCTAAGCCAGAGAAATATGACAAATCCTGACGTACCATAAAATGTGGATATGGTTTACTGGGGACTACAAATTTAAACTCTGTGTCCTTGTTTTGCCCCGTCTTGGCACCCCGTCTTGGCACCTTGCTGTGTTTAAGGCAGATTTCGTCTATATGTATGATAATGTGACAATACCACAGATCTACACTATGGAAGCCCAATCATATTACAATTTTTTCCTCAGGTCAAAACCAGTCCTTGCAGATTCCTTTCGGTGACAGAATATCTGCGCAGAGATACCAGGGCGTGCACAGCAGGAGTCTCACAACCTCAGCCCGCACAAGTGCGCATGTGTGTGCTCATGTGTAACCAGACCAGTGTTTCTAATCCTAGCTCCACGGCAGCGGCCTTACCTTAAAAGGCGGGCACTGGCAGATAGGACATTCAATCCAATTGCCATGAATTTACCATGATTGAGATTAAGGGAGTGAGACTCATTTACAGTAAACCCCAATTGTGAAAAATCATGGCAAACTAAATGGATGGAACTGATTTTCTGCACATTTTAAAAAACGACTAAAATCTAATCAGACACTACTACTTTAAATTACGTTAAACTAATCTGACTTCTCCCATACTGGTAAAAGGTTTTAGAGCAATCGGCTGCAACACAATGTGGAATCACGTGACCTCCTTGAATCTTTCCAAGTAAGCTTTTTGTCTGGCAAAAGCACTGGACTGTGTGCTCTCTGTGCTCGATGACATCTGCAGATAGGTGAACAAAGTCAAGGTTGCGGCAGGTTGCGGCCCTGGTACTTTTAGATCAGTTGGCCATTTTGGACACAATTGATTACATTACCTTCATCTACATTTTTAAATAAACAGAAATAGCTCATTCAGCTTTGAACTTACTCTCCTCATATCTATCGAACTGGCACTAAATTGTGGTGGGCCCACCTACTGAGTCAAGACCAAAAGATCTCAGTTGTGGTGTCCCTAAGGGCATAATTCTTTTGCCATTACTTCATAACATATCTATGAACCCCATGGCCAAATTATTTTCTAAAATTGGTGCCTCGTTTTACATGTATGCAGATGGCACCCTACTGGTCTTTGGATTTGAGCAGAGTGCTTCTTCCATCTCAGCCATGACCCCAGCCCTGTATTTGGTGCACTGGTGCTTTTCTCAGATCAAACTCTTCCAAGACTTATTTCTTGTGAGCACCTGATGGAGTGCTGACCCCAATGATCTTAGATCATCTTCTTCAATGGACTCTTCAATGGGCATCTGCCTCTCCCTTGGTATGTAATCAGGGTATAAATCTTGACTCAAATTTGTCATTCGTTTTTCATTTTTCATTAAAAAAAAACAAAAACAGCTCTTGTTTCTTCTGTTTAAAAACTATTCGGAATGTCCTAACTTTCCTGGATAGCTGTCATCACGTGACTGCGATAACTGCATGTATCCAGTCATTCCAGCAAAAGCACACAAAAAAACTAAATTGGTTCAAAATGCAGCCTCATTGCTGTCAGAAGGTTTGCAGGCATCACCATATTCGAAAGATTCTGAAGTAACTACAGTGGCTTCCCATAGACCAAGGATTTCTTTCAAATCTACGATGATCGTGCACCACTCGTTATGACAATCATTTTCTGAATTCATGGACACTAGAATTAAATGGCATATGGTCCAGGTAACCTGAGATCAAACGACCTTGATCTGTTAAGTCTTCCTAAAGCAAGAAGCATCACATTCGGTGAGGATTCATTTTCTCTATGATGTTACAACGTGATGTCTCGTTGGGGCTTTTGGGGCCTTTCTGTCTTTAATCCTGTTTTGAATTTTAAGACAGCTTTTTTGCACTTATGTGCAAGGATCGATTTGTTACACACAAGCATTTAAAAAAAAAATATACCCCTAAAGTCTAACCATCCTTCTGATATCAGCCTTGCTAGTGTTGCCAAAATGGGGCTTTAATCCATGCATTAAAATTGAAGAACAATTCTCGGAACCTTACTCTGATTGGGCCTGTCTGCCTTCTCCAATCCAATCCAATATTTCTTTATTTCGGTTGTTCTCCATAAAAGAGAAAGCTCAAGCATATACAAACAAGTTAAAATAATTAAAATAGTTTAAAAGCGAGAAGATAAAACAATTTATCTGACATAGTGTATTTTAAGATAAAAAACAATAAAAAGTCAACAACAATCAAGACCTTGGTTTTGCATGTTAAGGAAATATCTCGTAGCATACCACATGAAATTTAGGAAGCGTGAGACCGAAAAGACTATATGAGAATCTGTGTTGTATTTTAATATTCTAAAGGCTTCAATACAATGGGTAGTGCCTAAGTTTTTACATAGCTGGACTAACCATCTCTGTCTTGCTATGCGATATCCTGGATACAAAAAGAACACATGAAGTTATCCCCTGTCCATCTACATGTGAACGCACGCAGGGGGTGACAACTGTGTCGAAACTGTACATATAAGTTCCTGGCTAATGCCGTGCGGATTGCATCCAGGCATGCCTCCAGCCTGCAAGTGTCTTTAACTTCCAAGAAGAGTGATGTGAGGGAGCCATGAGCGGATTCTGCTTGAAGTTTTGCGGATGAGCTGCACCAGTAGCTGGAAATTAATAACTTGCGTGGTGTACTCAGGCACACTGTATCAGGGTTATCCCATAGTTCTTTTAGGCCTATTTCACGGAGGCCCTACCTGACAAATCTAAACCATGGTAACATCCCTGAGCTGAGAAGTCTCAGAATTTCCAATAACTCTAATCTGTATTCTTGAAGCTCCAATGTAGCCCAGTGGCGCCTCCAAAATAATAATGGCCTGCAGCCAATTTCCTCAGAAATGGATCTCACCCCTAGGTCCATACACAATGGAACCAGGGGGGAGCTGGTCGGTAGATTGAGTAGTTGTCTAAGGAATTTGTTCTCGGTGGTAACCAGGGGCCTAAGGTTGGAGTGCCCCCAGAGTTCAGCCCCATATAGGGCTGCACTCCTGGCCTGTGTTTTGTATATCTCCATAACCGGGCTCACTGGTTTCTGGGATGTTTCCCTAAAGAACTTGGCCAGGCCACCTCTGGTTTGTGTCATTTTTAGGTTAGATTTGCTAATTTGAGCCCCCTAAGTCATATTCTCTGTGAGAGTTAGTCCCAAATTGTCAAATACAGAGACCTGCTCCTAAGAGCTACCATTCATGTGCAGGTTTGGACGTGTGGATTTACTGGGGTTAAAAACCATTAATTTGGTTTTGTTGATGTTAATCTTGAGACCCCTAGTCCTGCAAAATTCGCAGAATCCATCTAATATTCTTTGGATACCTATTGGTGACTTAGAAAGGAGGAGAAGGGTATCGTCTGCGAACATCATGTCAGGGATTTGCTTAAGCGCAATTTTCGGAGCGTAACTGTCCTTGAGGGCTCTCAGCGCATTGATCAGACCGTTTATGTATATGCAGAACAAGGTGGGGGCAAGCACACATCCCTGTCTGACTCCCCTGTTTACAGGGATGGGCTGCGTTAATTCCCCATTTTTACCATATCTAATTTGGGCATAATTTTCATCATGTAGCCTTCTCAATACATCTAGAAGGCAAGAAGGCAGTCCCAAATCGCTTAGTACCTTCCATAGAGCATCTCTAGGTGCCAAGTCAAACGCATTCTTCAGGTCAACAAAGACCAGATACAGGCTGCCTTCTTCATTCAGGAGCCGACTCTGAGATGAGATCATACAAACATTTCTTAGAAGTCCTCTCGCTCCTATGTAAATAAAAAGGACATGATAACACAAGATGCTTCAATACTTTTATTCACATGAAGTTGGAAAGAATATTTGGGTATGAGAATCTTCGTTTCTGGTAGCTTTGCCCTCGATTACCAGTTTAAGGGACAGTGACGCCCATTTTTAGGCCAACTACCTAGAGCATTCAGCAGTGCCAATGTTTTTGCATTTGATGCTCCTCAAAGATGTGCAGGCACATAATGCAATCATGTGACATCACAATTGATTTTAACAAAAATGTCTCAGTACAAGTCACATTTGATCAATTTCTTCCCTTGAGCTGATAAGCAATGTGCTAAAACTCCCAGGAAAGTTAATAAGGCCAGATAA
The DNA here is from genome assembly GCF_964204655.1 of Triturus cristatus. Taxonomy (NCBI): domain Eukaryota; kingdom Metazoa; phylum Chordata; class Amphibia; order Caudata; family Salamandridae; genus Triturus; species Triturus cristatus. Next base: position 1,728,350,776 of record NC_140589.1, read on the forward strand.
AATAAAATCGCTTGCTTGTGACAATGCAAGCACCCTTCAGGATCCCAGTATTAATGAATAAAAAAGAGTTGCTCCTGGTATGTATCATCTCGATCTAAATCAGTGACAATGTATAGTACCAAATTATTCAGTTTTTAATATCATGCTACCATAACTTGGTAGCAAAATCATTATCACTGAAATATTGAATATTGAAGCAAGGTTTATGTGTAAGTATAGGTCTAAATATGTATGTATGTTACCTACTGGCGGTCACTTTCAAAACTAGTTTGGAGCTCACTTCTGCTGCTGTCTGAAAGTTTCGTGGTGATCCGTCAAGCGGGGGGCTGAGAAAAAGGGGGGTTCCGAAACATGTTCTTCCCATAGGAAATTTTAAACAAGGCTACAGCCCAAACTGCTGAACGGAATTACACCAAATTTGGCAGAAAGGTAGCTGCTGGTCCAGAAAGCGACCTTTTTGTCAAATGGTTTAAATCTGTTCAGTAGTTGATGAGTTATTTAAAGAAATTTCCAGCTGTATATATAGGGACCAGAGGATTTGGGGCCCTTTCCAATCTTGTGCTGAGATCTGATTGGCTGTCAACAATTGTCCTAGCGGGGTGGTGTAAAGTTTGTGTGATGGAGTGAGTTTAAAACTGACTGACGGATATTGATGCAACCTTTAATGTAGGAAGTCCTCTGTCAGGTTAAAAATCCTGATAGGTTGGTGCTACTTGACGGGTTACAATGTGACCTCGTAGCTTTATTTTATTGTCCTTAGTGGAATCAGGGGCAACATGTTTTGCGTCCCTGTTGGTCAAAGTGATCTGTGGCGCTTCTTCAGTACCTCAAACAAGGGTGAGTCGCCTACCCCACACTTTGTTAGTGAGTAGTCCCCCAAATGGGTGGTACCTACTTGCATTCAAAATGGTCATCTGACCTAACCAGAAGCTCTATTATGCCTCATGGGATGGGGCAGAGGTTCCATACATTGGTTGAGTTTCAATTTGCGTGCTGCTCACTACAACTACCCTTCACCTCTGCTCTCCCGGTTGAAAAAAAACATTTTAAAAAAACAGTAAAGGGGCGGGTAAAAAACATCCTGACCCATAGGCCTCTTGGGGGAGTCCCACAGGGACCTCCCATGCCCCAAAAAGCATTACAAAAAAATATTTTGGCACAAGTTGTGCAGGATCCACAACCTTGCCGAACTTTTTTACAAAATTGAAGTGCGGGCTCCCGTGATTCATTTCGAATTGGCCCTTGGGTGGGCCAGGTCCCAGGTGCATGTCTATAATATTTAGGCGGGAATGGATGGAACCTCCCTCTTAGGATCCCTAAAGCATGAGGACTGCCACCTCCCGAGGCATATTTATTAATTTATGCAGTGGTTGCCCTTGTGGCAAACTCGCGCCTTGGGGACTGCCACCTCCCCAGGGCAAATGTTTTAATAATTCGGGGGCCCACACAGGCCTTGCGTAGCCCCAGGGACCAAAACCTCCTGCATCAAAACATGACACAAATGTGTGGGGGCCACGTGGCCCCCGGGTCTGCTACCTCCCCAGGGCCAAATATATTATTAATGCGGGGAGACTACTGCCATGCTGCCCACTGCAGCCCCAGGGACCACCACCTACCTGGGGCTGTGGCCTGTAATAGAGGGGGCCATGCAGCACCCCCTCCTGGATCCATAGATGGCCCTGGGACCGCCACCCTCCAGGGCCTGCTACAGGAATGTCCAGGGGTTCCCACCCCTGGGACAGTGTTGTTTGTTATGATTTGGCAGGAGCTTTACCACTCCCGCCAAACCATAGCAAACTCTGCTCTGCTTCAAGTAAGCGAGAGCATGCAAAATGCTCTCGCTTACTCGAAGCAGAGCAGAATTGCTTTTCGACAGAGGAAGCTGCATGTTCAGCAGCTCCCTCTGTCCAAAAGCAATGCTGGCTGCCACATGACACAGATGAGCCAGCATGGGTGGAACCAGGGCACCCAGTGTAGAGGCCAGGCCCCGAGGGATGGGCTCCCTCAGACCAAAATCAGCCTGGGCAGTGGGCCACACTGCTCCCTCCCATGTTTTAAAATAAATAAATAAAGGGCATGTCTGGGGGCTTAGGGTCCCTGGGGGCAAAATCGGACCAGGGATTGGGGGCCACATTGAAATTTAAAAAAGAATAAGCCAGTCCGGGGTATAGGTCCCCAGGGCCAAAATTGGTCCAGGTAAGGGAGACCAATTAAAAAAAAATGCTACAGGCATGACACTGGAGGCCCCACCTCATTTCTGCACCACTCTGCAATTACGCCTCCTGCACTCTGCTGATGGGGGGGATGAAGCCCCTTAGGCTGCTGAAGGTCCTTGGGGGCTAACAGCCCCACCTAGTTCCTCCAGTAAGTCCCACACAGTGGGAGTGCTGAGAGGTGTTCGGAGGCCACTCCCCCTTTCTCCACCACTCTGCAAATGCACCTCTCGGTGCACTGCTGATGGGGGGATGACGTTTCCTTGGCTGCTGAGGGTCCTTCTGAGCAACAAGACCTCCTATCACCTCCAGTAAGTCCCAAGCAGTGGGATTGCTGCAAGGTGTTTGGAGGCCACTCCCCCTTTCTTCCCCACTCTGCAAACGCACCTCTCGCAGACTGATGGTTGAGGTTTGAAGTCCACTTTGATGCTGAGGGTCCTTGGGGGCCACAAGCCCTTCTGTTACCTTCACTAAGTCCCACAATGCACAATTGCTGAGGGGACTTCAGAGGCCATGCCCTCTTTCTCCATCACTCTGCAAATGTGCCTCCTGGCACACTGCTGGTTGGGGGATGAAGTCCTCTTGGATGCTGAGTGTTCTTGGGGGCCCAGAAGCCCTCCTGTTACCTCCAGTAAGTCCGACAGAGCAAGATTCCCGAGATGGTTGGAGGTCACTCCCCCTCCTCCACCACTCTGCAAACGAGCCTCTCGGCACACTGCTGGTGGGGAGATGAAGTCCTCTTGGCTGCTGAAGGTCCTTGTGAGCAACAAGACCTCCAGTAAGTCCCACACAGTGGGATTTCTCAGAGGTGTTTGGAGGCCACTCCCCTTTTCTCCACCACTCTGCAAACATGCCTCTCGGCACACTTCTGGTGGGGGTATGAAGTCCACTCCGATGCTGAGGGTCTTTGGGGGCTGCAACTCTCCTGTTACTTTCATTTAGTCCCACAATGCGCGATTGCTGTAAGGACTTCGGAGGCCACACCCTCTTTCTCCATCACTCTGAAAATGTACCTCCTGCCACACTGCTGGTTGGGGGATGATGTCCTCTTGGATGCTGAGTGTTCTTGGGGGTCCAGAAGCCCTCCTGTTACCTCCAGTAAGTACGACAGAGCAGGATTTCTGAGAGATGATCAGAGGCCCCGCCCCCATTGTCCACCACTCTGCAAACATGACTAACAGTTAAAAAAACATAGAAATTCACTTAAAAAACCAAAGGTTACAGCAAAGTTGTAGTTAAGAAATAGAATTTAAAAAAACCTGCGAAATTCACTGAAAAAAAACAAAAGTTACAGGAACATTAAAGTGAGGCTCAGTTTTCACTCACACAAAACCAGTGAAATTCAGCAGTTATAGTTACCTGAGCTAACTATAACTTACGCCCCGCAATGAACTGCTTATAACCTCACATATTACATCACTCATGACATGGACAGTGACATCACTGAAGACATCTCAAATGACATCACGGATGACATCATCCACAGAACCACTCACACACCTACTCACACCCACACACAACCTCTCATACACCCACTCACACACCCGCACACAACCACTCACACACCTATTCACAGACCTATACCAGTACTCACACACCCATCTACTGCGCCATAGAGCCACTCCCACTCCCACTCACTTACTCACACACCAATTTATGTACCTACAAAGTCACTCACACATCCACTCACTCACCCAATCAGCCTCTTAACACAGCCACTCACTCACTCATACACTCCTTCATATTCTCACTCACACAATCCCATACTAACCCATTCACACATCCATACAAGCACTCCCACATCCCTGTACTCACCCATACAGCCATTGACACAGACACACACTCTCTAATACACACACTTTCTTAAATTGTGTGTGATACCAGCATCACACAGAGGTTTTCTTTCCATTCAATGAAGATCAAAATGTATTGCGTTCCAGCAGGACCAATCAAAGTACTTATTAAAGGGTAAAATGGCCAAATACTTAAGAATGCTGGGATCACATACACTTTAAGTAAGAATCTTTGCTTCTTTTTCATGTGCAGCTATATCTATTTAGAACTGCATATTTGGAATTCATTTTATCATCTATTTGTGCCGATGCACTTTTAGAAAGTGGGCCTTTCTCTGCTCTTACTGCTTTATATACCTGCAAACTGACTCCAACACACATCTGGGGTGGTTAAAAGCATCACTTTGTGAATTCCCTCTCTTCCTGAGCAGGAAGGGAGAGAGGAACTGCCACTTGCAACTGAATAAGTAGTGTCCTGTCCCCACACAAAGGGCGTATTACCTGCTAGAAAGGACATTTGTGCACTTCAAACACCCTTATTTGAAGTCACACTCACTTCAAAGGCACAATTGGGATAAGTACTGGGTCTCTGACCCCACCACGTCAGTACACTACTGGACTTGTGAGGAACTCTGCCAGGAAGTAGGAATGCTGTGCTGCTACAAGGACTACTTCACTGCTGGACTGCTGCTCTGGAAGAACTGCTTCTCTGCTACGGTCTGCTGTCCTGCCTGTTACCTGCTTCTTGCCGACCTCTGCCCTGCTAAGTGGGAAAGGTGGCTCACGCTTACAACCGAATAGGTTGTGTCCTGTCCTCACAGGGCAGGTTCTTCCCCACAGATTACCCCTCACAGATAGCCTGGCAGACAGTACCATGTTGATTGGGATCCTTGTACATTTCAGAGAGTTCATTTGAAGTCACCTCTCTACATCAAAGGCACTTTTGGGTACAAGTACTGGGGCTCTGGCCCTACCAAATCAGTACACTACTGGACCTCTGAAGAACTATGCTGGAGTAAAGACTGCTGTGCTGTAAGGATTGCTACTTTGCTGGGACTGAATGTTCTGAGGAACTGCTTCTCTTCTTTGCTGAGCTGCCCTGCTGCCTGCTGATCTCTGCCCTGCTGAAGACAAGGACTGGACCCATCGCACTTGAACCCAGAGTGACTCCAAGGGATTGCCCCCGTCCTGAAGTCTTAGGGGCATCAAAGGCTTCCTTCAACCCTGCAGCGGCACCTGGACTATGCCATCTGTGAGTCCTGCCTTGCCACGTACTGGGCCATTGGAAGTGGCTTGTTTTGTACTGATCTATCAGAGTTCATACATCAATGAATTTGCAATGATCAGAAACTGCACTACCCCATTCGACGCAGCTGCTGCTCGATGATAGCGGCTTGATGGACTGCGCGAGTTATAATTATCTTAGGGCACGAGTTATCGTTACTTGAGATAACTATAACTGCTGAATTTCTATAGCTTGGTTTGTGTAAAATCTGAACCTATCTATAACGTCCATGTAATCTTTAACCTTTATTTTTTGTGTGAAATTCTAAGGTTTTTTTACTTTAATTTCCTAACTATAACGTCCCTGTAACATTTTTTTTCCAGTGAATTTCTAGAGTTATTTTGACGTAAAGTAATATTTAATTTTCATATGTTAATCCAACCACCGCCGCACACTTCACAGGGTTGGCAGCCGGGATCGGGTCCATGTGGTCATTAAGGGCTGGTCACCCCTCCCATTTGTTATTGTGGATGACCTGGAGAGATGGGGTTCTTGAGGCTCAAATCAGCCTGGAGAGGGGGGCCATTTGCCCCTCCTCCCATAGCCATTAACAGACCTGGGGACTCCATCCCCCAGGGCTGGCTCCTGCTATGTCCTGGGGTGAACACCCCCAGGACATCTCGCTTTTGCTGCTTGCTTGGCGGGAGCAATTTCAGAGCTTTAAATGCTCCTGCCCGCTTGGAGGGGACTTCAGAAAACAAATCTGAATAGAGCTCCCAACCCCAACCAGTTTGGGGTTGATTGAATGCGGCTGGTTGGCCGCAGGGCCTGGCAGCAGATCAGGCCCTGCGGTGAACCTCCTGCTGTGTGTGGCGGTGGTTGGATTAGCTTTGGGTTAGCATATTACTTTAAGTTATAAAAACCCTTTAAATTCACCGAAAAAAACAAAGGCAAAATCGAAGTTCAGTCCCAGGTGGCGGTAGCTTAAAAAATGCTCTTGCTAGCTGGGAGCGTACTTCAGATCTGTTGCCCTGCCCATAGTGATGCAGGAAGGGAAACAGATCTGAATATTGTGGCAAAAATAATAATAATTGTATGCTCCTTCTGTATACATCAGATCTGAATATTGTTCCCGCCCGCAGGGTGCAGCATTGTTAGCTGCTCCCTGCAGGCAGGAAAAATGCCAGCTCCTGCTGTATGCGTGGAGGCGGCTGAGGCAATGGGGGTCTTGTGGTCCACCCTTTGGCCCTCAACCAAGATCTGGTGGGTGATCTGGGTGGACACCAGGATACCCACCATTTGTTGGCCAGGGGTTGGGTTCCTCTTGGCTGAAATTGGCACAGGGAGGGAGCTGCATGTCCCATCTTCCTTTTTTTACTTTGATCGAGCCCCTGGGGATTGGTCCTCAGGGCTGAAATCGGCATGCCCTCTCCCACTTTTAGTAAGGCCGATCTCCGGGGATGGGGTCCTTTAGGGATGGGTCTCTGGGGCCATAACCAGCCTGTGGAGGGCCTTGTGTGCTACCTCCCCCATAATAATAATATAATAAAAACAATACCCCCCGGACCTGGCCCACCTGTGGGGGGGTAAGAAAAACAAGCATGGGAAACCGTGATTGGTTTTTTAATATGTTTTTTATTACAAAACAAAATTTTGGGCCCTTGGCCCGGGTGGGGAGGGGGTCAAGGTTTTACTACTGACCCCCTTGTGTTTTTTTAAGTATTTTTATTGGGACTCGGGTTGAACCCCAAGATGGCTACCACCACTTCCTGGTTGAAGTGGTGGCAGCCAGTCAGATATTAGCATGAGATCTGTCGGATCATGGACCCTCCGTGTCCCTAGAAATACATACATCTTTTTTTTAAACAATTAAAAACTACTGCACAGACTTGCACCAAATTACGAAAAGAGATCTTTTTAGAACACGTTCTAGCTTTCTGCCAAATTTTTGATAATTTAGTTCAGTGGTTTGATCTGTTGTCGTGTCTAAAATCCCTACGGGAAATTGCATGGGGAAAACGCTTCCCCCCTTTCCTTGCCCCCTGCCTGATAAATCACCCCAACACTTTCCAGACAGCAGCTGAAGTGAGTGGCAAACTAGTTTTGAAATTTTCATGAAGGTTCAGTTTTTGCCCTTTAATATAGCTGCCATGACACCAATCCTTCTTCATTCTACAGCCCTCACAAATCCTTTGTGTTTTCACGTCAGACTTTGATGCACTGTGCAAACCCCCTGCCGCAGCCGCTGGATGTATCTCCTAGGAATGCCCATAAGCGTCAGGCATATGGCTTGGCATCTTGGGTTTAAATAACCCACAGTCTTCAGTGGCCTTCGGGAAAGTTGAACAGCGTCAGTTCAGGCTGTTCAGGAAATCTCCATGCCACACTTTCACCCAAACTGCCGAACTCAGGGCGGGTGCTGTATCCATGCATGAGGGGGAAGCTTGTGTATGTTCTACAACAACTACAAAAAAAAGGTTTGGAGCACTCACAGGGTAATTAAAAAGGATTTATTTTCCTCGCCCATGCATACATGTTTTGACATTGTGCCTTCTTCGGTGCTGGATTTGAGAGTCATTCCTACACAGTGCCAGATTGGTCAAAAATACTGAGGCCACCATTCTCATTGGTTGTTGGTAAACCAATGGGTGGGCTAAACAAATGTTTGCAGTTCTCTCAGTATGATTCCAATACATCCTCACTGCACATTAAGTATAAGTCATGGTGAGCAATTGTCCATTCTTTTAGTTTCAGCCCATTAAAAAAGCTGCCATGACACCAATCCTTCTTTGTTCTACACCCCACACAAATCCTTTTTGTCTTCACCTCAGACTTAGATGCACTGTGTAGACCCCTTGCCGCAGCTGCTGGATGTCTCTCCTTGGAATGCCCGTATGCGTCAGGCATATGGCTTGGTGTCTTGGGTTTGAATAACCCATGGTCTTCAGTGGCCATCGTGAAAGTCGAGCAGCAGCAGTTCAAGCTGTTCAGTAAATCTCCATACCACACTTTCACCCGAACTGCCGTATCAGGACAGGTGCTGTATCCGTGCACGAGGGTGAAGCTTGTGCATGTTCCATAACAACTACAAAAAAAGGTTTGGAGCACTCACAGGGTAAATAAAAAAAATTTATTTTCATCTCCCCTGCATACACTTTTCCACGTTGTGCCCTCTTTGGTGCTAGGTTTGAGAGTCATTCTTACACAGTGCATGATTGGTTCAAATTCTGAGGCCACTATTCTCATTGGTTGTTGGTAAACCAAGGGGTGGGCTGAACAGATGTTTGCAGTTCTCTCTGTACGATTCCAATACAGCAACACGGCACATTAAGTATAACTCATGGTGAGCAATTGTCCGTTCTTTTAGTTTTTGCCCATTAAAATAGCTGCTATGACACCAATCCTTTTTCGTTCTTCAGCCCACAAAAATATATATATTTGTATTGTCCAAAACTCAAAATAACGCACTCTCAGGACACAGAAAGAGATGATGCTGATAATCCATTTAATTCAGCTCCACATTACACGTTCGGCAGCCTTCGAACACATGCAAAGTCACCCAAAAAAATAATAATACATATATATATATATATATTATCTACTGGCGGTCGCCAGTAGATAGTTATAGTTAGGACCGTGTTTCCATAGGAAATCCGCAACATTCTATTTGGAATAACTTTGGCACCGGTTGACGAATACTCGCGAAATTTTCAAAATAGGTGGGGCGCTCGGCTCCGCTCCTACCCTGAAAGTCTCGGGGGGATTCGTCAAGCGGGGGCCGAGAAAAAAGGGGGGTCCCAAAACGCGTTTTCCCCATGCAATTTTCCATAGAGACCTTTAGTTCAAGGTACAGCCCGAACGGCTGAACAGAATTACTTGAAATTTTGCAGAGAGGTAGTCCTCAGGTCAGGGAAGTGCCTTTTGCAGGTCTGGTGTCAATCTGTTCAGTAGTTCCTGAGAAAATCAAAAGTAAAATCATATATATATGTGGGCGGAGCCTAACCACACATCTCATCCTGAGATCTGATTGGCTGTCAGCACTTCATCCAAGAAGTGTTGGCAGCCATCTTGGGACCAATATACATGATAGCACCTCATTAAAAAGCATTGCAGTTAATAGAAGGTTTTAAGACTTTAGTTACATTATAAATCATTTGTTATTGATACCATACTCATTTTAGGAATTGTGGTCGGTTCTAAGGTGATTTCACCATGTGAAAAAGCCTTCTGCTGGGATATCATGATTGAGAGAAAAATATTTTCTCATGCTTTTCCAACACAGGTTTGGAAGGTGATCTATAAGCTAAACTGAGAGCTTATTTTCTGTGAATTCACATTATCTTTCTCAGTCATGTGAGAATGAAGTCTGACATTCTCAGTAAAACATGTACATCCAACAAGGGCAGAGACTGTCAGTTGATTCCTTTGTGTTCTACTGCAGCTTCCCAGAGTGTTCCAAAGAACAACTAGAGCGCTAACAGTCCTACTTATGATAAACGTATGGCACACCTGAAGCCATCTTGCTTGGATTAAAGTGCTAACTCTTAAAACATTTAATTTAAAAAGGAACAAAAAGAGGGGGTTCATTTTTCCATAAAAAGTATGATTAGTGCTGCAGAAAGAAAAATTAGGGCACATTTTGAGTGACTTATCTAATCCTCTTCTATTTCATTAAAAAATTCTGACATGCAGACTGAAACATGCACTTTTAATACCAGCAGCAGTTTTCCCTGGTGAGCAGTAGCTTTACTACAGTGATCTAATGAGCAAAAAGAGTGCTAACATTCTGAATTTATGGCAAATGTGTGACACATCTGAATGCCTTCTTGATGGAATCAAAGTAAAAAACTGAAAGTATTTCCTACTGAGGAGACTGCAGTAAATGAGGAAATTAGGAAACTTCATAACAAATAAGTCTCCCAATATGGCCACCAGAGACAAAAGAGCCCAAAGGTAGCCCAAATATCACCCAGATGTAGCCCAAGTATAGCCCAATGACAGAATGTCCCAGAGTGTTCTTAAAAACAACTAGAGCGCTTACTGTCTTCATTATGACAAAAGTATGGCACACCTGAAGCCATCTTGATTGGAATAAACTGGTAACACTTAAAACATTTAATTTAAAAAGGAACACAATGAGGGGGTTCATTTTGCCATAGAAATTATGATTAATGCTGAAGAAAGAAAATGAGGGCACATTTTGAGTGACTTCTCAAATCCTCTTCTATTTCATTAAAAAATTCTGACATGCAGACTGAAACATGCACTTTTAATACCAGGAGCAGACTTCCATGGTGAACAGTAGTTTTACTACAGTGATCTAATGAGCAACTAGAGTGCTAACATTCAGAATTTATGGCAAATGTGTGACATATCTGAATACCTTCATGATGGAATCAAAGTAAAAAACTGAAAGCATTTCCTACTGAGGAGACTGCAGTACATGAGGAAATTAGGAAACTTCATAACAAATAAATCTCCCAAGATGGCCACCGGAGACAAAAGAGCCCAAATGTAGCCCAAAATCACCCAGATGTAGCCCAAATATAGCCCAATGACAGAAGTGTGCAAAACACTTATTATTTTGTGTTTTTGCAGCGTTATATAGTGCAGACTTGTCAGGTATTGGAGTGCTTTACATGAGCATTGGTTACATCACACAAGAACAAATTCATTTTAATTGTAGACATGGGGAGACTAAGTGATTTGACCAGAATCACAGAATGTCGAGCTGAAGCAGAAACTCCAACCTGGTTCCCCAGTTGCAAAGTCTGCAGTTCTGGAAGTAACACCACACCCTCTCCCCTAAGTGCAACATTTAATCAAGTGGTCAACTGGATAAAAAAACATAAAGATACCAAATAATTTAAAAGTGCTTTGTCGCTATTTGAAAACTCGGAAAATATGTCCTTATTTTAGTCTTTTAGAGCACTAACCATAATTTTGATGCCAATAAGACCCTCTCATATATGTAATTTCTAAAGGAAATGTTCTAGGTATTACAGTTTTGATTACATCAAGATGACGTCAGGCGTTCCACACTTTTGTAATAAATATAGAATGTTAGCAATCTAGTTGTTCATTAGGATACTGTTGAGAGGCAGAGGCCCGGGGCACGGGCTCTGAAAATTGAAGGCAGGTAGGAGGGTGCAAAGGCAACAATTTAACCACACTGAGCCGGCAGGAAGGGCCGTGGCAGCACAACAGACTATGGAGGGCAGTGGAAAGGGGGGCAGGGGCAACAAACCAACAATACAGGACTTGCAAGAGAGGCTGTGGCAATGTAATAGACCATTGTGGGCAAAAGGAAGAGGCAATGGTAGTACAACCATACATGCCAACAGACCCGATTCAGCCAGGAAACGTCCAATGTTTTTAAGCTCAAATGGGCTTTATTTGATCTGTCTCCTGTCTACAATCTCCTCTTTTTCAATGTAACTCAAAGGGGAAAATCAATACCCCAGTTTTTTTTCAAAATCTCCCTCTTACCAAGTTCAAAATGTTCGCAAGTATGGTACATTGGATCATGGAAGGAAATGGGGTAGGGACATGGACTTGGATAACAGAGGACAGGAGGGACATGGAGAGGTGCACCAAACTGACCCTGCAGGGCAGGCATCAGGGTTTGCAGCAGCACAATACACCACACAGGGCATGAGGGACAGGAGTGCAGCACAACAATCCATAGAAAGCAAAAGGGAGGGGACAGGACCATGCACATGGACAACAGAGAACAGAGGGGCAAGAGGCAATGGTAGCTAGCTGACCATAATGGACAGCCAGGAGAGAAAGCTGCAGCATAACAGACCATAAAGGGCAGGAGGGACGGATCAGGGGCATTACAATGGAACAGACAAGCCAGGAGGGAGGGAGTAGGGGTCTGCACATGTAAACAGAGGGCTGGGGGCAAGGGGGCAGGGCAGGAGCAGCAAGATAGCCATGGAGGTCAGGCAGGATGGGCACTAGAAGCAAGACACACCATGAAGAGCAACAGTGAGACTGTGATGGCATACACACAGACCATGGAGGGAAGGTGGGAGGGGGTCAGGGGCAGCTAACTGACCACACGGGGAAGGTGGGAGGGGCCATGGCAGCACAGAAGACCATGCATGGCAAGTGGGAGGGTTAGTGGCAGCACAATGGCTATGATGGGCAAGAAGGAGGGTGCAGGGGCATGCACAAAGGACCATGGAGGATAGAAGGGAGGGTCAGGACCTGTGCACAGACAAGAAAGTTCAGGGGAAGGGGCCTCACAACAGACCGCACGGGGCAGGCAGGAGGAGCAGTTGCAGCACAACAGACCAGGGAGGGCAGAAGGGTGTGGCAGTACAATGGACCATGTAGGACAGGAGGAAGAGGATAGGGGCATGGCATGTGGACAGGCAGGGTGGAGGTGGCAGGGACAGGTTACAGTCATCTGACAATGCTAGGCAGGTGGGAGGGGAGTGGCAGCTCAACAGAACACTCAGAGTAGATAGGAGTGGCAGGTCCATGGAACATGGTGGGCAAAAAGGATGGAGCAGGGGCATGCACAAAGACATCGGAGGGCAGGGGGAAGGAGAATAGGGGCAGCAAGCTAAGCACAGAGTTTAAGCAGGAGGTCAATGATGGGGCATAGAATTGGGCAATGGAGGGCAGGAGGAGTGGACTGGTACATCATACTAAATTGCGGGCAGTGGCAGCACATCAGACCATGCATGGCAGGAGGGAGGAGGCTAGTCCATGTATTCACACAACAGAGGATAGGGAGGAGGGGGATGGGGCAGCAAGCTAACTGTTCAGAGAAGGCGGGTATTAGGAACTTTATTGTTTTTAAACCGTGTGTCTGTGCGAACTACTTAAAATATGAACAAGTATGCAGCATAATCTCACTTTTATATAGGAAGAAGAGGACGTTTGTGACTGTGACTCCGGGCTCACTTGGCAGAAGCACCCCCTGACCCTCCACCCCCTATCGCAAAATGTAATGCCCGTGAAAAGGGTAGGTGAACACAGTGTTATATAGAACATAGTCCTGAGAGCACGATTGAAAATGAAAACTAGATATAGTGTATGGTATAAACCATGCACCAAAAAGTGTGATATAAGATGAACCGGGCATGAAATATAATATGCAATACATTGTGCGCAATGACAGATTCATTGGAGAGCGCGAGATAGCACAGGCACTAGCGCGTGCTATGCTATATGCGCCTTGGAGTGCAATATGCACAGGGCAGTGTTGTGTAACCTAACTAGTCTCTAAAGTTGTAATATAAAATATGTGCTGGGGAGTGTAACGTTGCATATGCACTGTGACAAAGATATGGATCCCAGATTGTAATATGTATGGCATAGCACTGTGCGTTATAACATAGGCATCGAGGAAGGCACGTTAGATGGGGCAATATAACCCGTGCGAAGACAAGTGTGGCATGACATATTCACGGGGTGGTGTTACAGTGCACATGGGCTAGAGAGTGTCATAGCATATGCACTAGCTAGTGGAATACAACACAGAGGTGTGTGGCACTCAGCAGGAAATGGTGGGTGCACGCTGTGACTCTCAAGTGATGTTCGTCCCCTTTCCAGAGAGTAAAATAAAAAGTATTACACATCCGGCAGTGGATGTGTGTTTCATTAACCGTGAAGGGGGTTTCTTGCATAGTTTTTGTCGAATTTTTGTCGAATCCCCTTTGAATGGCTTGGTGTGCATGTGTATTAAATGTGCCCGTCAATAGCTACCCATGTTTGTATAAATAAATGACAAGGGTGTCTACCGGGGTTAGGCACGGTAGGGCATCAGACATGTCAGAGCTTCACTAGTGGTGTAAATACATTCCACGTGGATTCATTGTATGCATAGTCGCCTTTTAATGAATATCACGCAAATCGTCATGGTGATAGGTACGTACGGTTTGTCCAGCATGTTCTAGGTGTGTCTATAAATATATATTTTTTAAAAAATAATAAAAAAAACAGTGGCCGGCCCTGGGGATTGGGGTCAAAAAAATAAAATTAGGAGACAGGCCCTGGGGGATGGGGTCATCAGGGCCAATAAATTAGAATAAGAAGGGGAACCACACAGCCCCCCTTCTTAAAAAATTAAAATAAATAAAAGACTGGCATCGTGCCGGAGGCCACGCCCCCTCCTTGCAGCACTCTGCAAACGCGCCCCCCTGGCGAGTTGTAAGTTGGGGAATTAATTCCTCTTCAATACTGAGGGTCCCTGAGGGCCAACTAGCCCAACAGGCATCTCCTGTATGCGCCAGGGAGCTGCGCTGCAGACAGGTGTTCTGAGGCCAAGCCCCTTTTTACACCTCTCTGCAATGCAGCTCTGTGGCGCTTACTGGAGGTATCTAGTGGTCTAGTTTGACCCTAGGGACCCTTAGGATTCAAGGGGACTTAATCTCTCAACTTAGAACAGCCACAGGGCGCGTTTACACAGTGGTGAAGGGAGGGGACGGGGCCTGAGGTGACGTGTGCAAACACGCCCGCAATGCACTGCTGATGACGTCACATATTACATCACTCATGACATGGTCAGTGACATCACTCATGACATCACTGATGACATCTCAAATGACATCACTGATGACATCACTGATGACATCATCCTTGTGATAGAGTGGCAGACCTCCTCTCACCCTAATAGAGACTAATATTTTCAAAACAATGGACATACCAATACTAGTTACTACAACCTCTTCAGTAATTCTAAGATCCACATACACATCCACTCATTCACCAACAGTCCTATACAGTCACTCATACATGTACTCACTCATCATATGTACTCATACACCTATACATCCTGTTACACAATGCCACTCATCCATAGAGTTACTCACACACATAGTCACTCATGCTAATAAAGAATCAAACATACATTTACTTGCATATACAGTTATACACACACCACCACACTTACTTCTACGGAAACTTACACATACTTAGTCTTTTAAACAATCACTTATAGAAACACATACTTATTCATACAGGAAATCTTTCAATCTCTCACTCTCACATATACTCACTTATATACACCAATAGTCACATATACTAGTTTAAAACATATGTAGTTACTCATAAAGACACTATTGAGACAGTCATTCACTCACTAACACACCCATACACACACTCATCCACCCATACAGTCCTGCACACATGCTGTCTTCAACACATACAAACAGCGAGTCACTCATTCATGCACCTATGCACTACGTAATACCCCCACCGAACCATGCAGACACTCAGACTGATACTCAAAAAACCAACTAATAACCTATATAGACACCCATGTAGCTACTCTCCAACCCATGCAGCCACTTATACACAAAGTGAGAGACTGATACAGATATTTACATATTTAAACATTACGCACTTAGTCATGTATTCACTATGATGCACTTAATCAGTCAGTTACACAATCAATTTTTCAAAAACAAATCATCCATTTAGACACTTATATACCCATTTATTCTTCCATCGACCTTGAGATATACATATATAAAACATATATATGTGAGAGTGAGAGATTGAAAGAGTTCCTGTATGAATAAGTATGTGTTTCTATAAGTGATTGTTTAAAAGACTAAGTATGTGTAAGTTTCCGTAGAAGTAAGTGTGGTGGTGTGTGTATAACTGTATATGCAAGTAAATGTATGTTTGATTCTTTATTAGCATGAGTGACTATGTGTGTGAGTAACTCTATGGATGAGTGGCATTTTGTAACAGGATGTATAGAGTACATATGATGAGTGAGTACATGTATGAGTGACTGTATAGGACTGTTGGTGAATGAGTGGATGTGTATGTGGATCTTAGAATTACTGAAGAGGTTGTTGTAACTGGTATTGGTATGTCCATTGTTTTGAAAATGTTAGTCTCTATTTTTGAATGTGTGTATCAAAGGTTATATTAGGGTGAGAGGAGGTCTGCCACTCTATCACAAGGATGATGTCATCAGTGATGTCACTGACCATGTCATGAATGATGTAATATGTGACGTCATCAGCAGTGCATTGCGGGCGCGCGAGTTATAGTCAGCTGAACTAACTATAACGGGGGAATTTCAATGGTTTTGTACAAGTGAAAAGTCCAGCTAACTATAACACCCCTGAAACCTATGGTTTTTTCAGTGAATATATATATATATAACTCCAGGTCTACAAACCCCAAAGGCCAACTTGCAAATCTCATGCAGGAACTAGAGCCCAGGATTTCTTTTCCTAATGTCATCCCCCGTGACAAAAAGGAGCAATCATCGTGGAAGTGGGTCATGTGTTCAGTGTCCCATACTCAACCTCCCTGTGCCGATATATAGCTACCAACAAAGGGACAAGTGCCCTAAACTAACAAGCCCACATTCCATGATATGTAAGTGCCAGTGTAAAAAAATGGCACACATGCTGGATGTAACCAAATTCCTCCTAAAAGAACCCAGTCTGCCCTATGTCGGGTCAACCTCAGTACGTAACTTTGTGGAGTGGAGCAGGCACCGAGTATCATGAATCGCTGACACGTGCCAATGGTACAACATACTTCCACATCATTGACAGCATTCCTCTCAGGAATGAAAAAACTGACCAACACTGCAGCAGACATCTATGGTCCACCCACAGATAAATACTTGAATTGAAAAATTGTGATAAAGTCTTATCTGTAGGTGTTACACCTAGTCGTGCCTCAGAAGAAAAGTGTAGGGAACTTGTGCTGGTATCACCGCTGAAGCAGGGTGGGTCCTTTCCTTTCCTCCTGTAACCAAACAAGAAACACAAATACAGGTTAAAATCACAGAAAATAAAAATAGGTTACCTGTGTAACAACATACACATTATTTATACCTCAAAGAAGATATAATAGAATGAGCAAATAAGATTCAGGGTGCCCCTCAGGGGGGGAGAGAAAAAGGGGGGGAAGCTAGTTGTTCACTCCTCCTGTAATTGAACCCCCAATTCTTCATCAAGATTGTTTGAAGGTCAATAATCTATTTAGATTCTCTCTTTCTGAGCTAGAGAACTCTATTGCCACCTCTGGTCGTATTTTTTATTTGCTCAATGGCAAGATAGGATATAAGAGAGCTGTCTTCGGAGGGCTTATTGAGAAAATATTGTGCAACTGGAGATTGCATGTCCTTGTTTGTAACCGCCCTCATATGTTCCAGTACCCTTTTCCTAACCATCTGTGTGATACTGCCAATATATTTCAGTTTACAGGGACATTCTAGGATATCGATAACACAAGACAAATTATAGGTTAGGAATTGTGTAATAATTCTAGTGCTGTTCTGACTAACCATGAGGTATTCTTTATTCACAAAACTGTATCTACATGCCTTACAATGACCACACTGGAAGAAACCCTAGAGATTATGTTCCCTGCCCGCTGTGGGCATTGTAATGTCACTGTGAGCAAGCATGTCCCTAATGTTCCGCCCTCTTCTGTATGTTATCCTGGGTTCTTTCCTGTATTGTATGACCTATGGTGGGACCACTTGTCAAAATGTCCCAACTCTTGGCCAAAATTCTTTGGATATCTTTGGAGTTATCATTGTATGTCAGGATAATTCTGGCACCTTCTGCACTATTATCATCTTTGTTGCCATTAGAACTGAAAAGAGTATGGTTCCTGTCGACCTTGGTAGCTTTGTTGATGGCCTTGTTGAGAACCCGTTGTGGGTACCCTCTTACCTAAATCTGTTGATCATGATCGACTGTTCTGCTGCAAAGGCATAATTTGTGTTGCAATTACATTTCACCCTCAGCAGTTCACCAAATGGTACACTCCATTTAAGGGTATCTGGATGACTGCTGAGTGCATTAAGTATGCTTGTCTCTTTGCGAAAAAGTTTGGTGTGTATACTGCCCTGTATGGTTTCAATCCTGACCTCCTAATAGTTCACTGATTTGTTGCTGATGGTACGTGTGAGGAGGAGGTTAAGATTATTGACATTCAGTTTGTCAATGAACCTGTTAGCCTCATGTTCAGTCCCTTTCCAGATGATGAACAGGCCATTGTTGTAACGTAGCCAAAGTATGACCTGTTCAACATCCGCAAATTTCCCTATGTCTCTGAAAATCTCCTCCTACCATTGCCCTTAGAACAGATTGGCAAAACCTGGGGCAAAACAAGTACCTGTTAAAGTCCTGAGAATTTGTTCAAATAGGGTGCCATCAAAGAGAAAGATATTGTATTTCAGGCAGTGTTCTATCATGTTAAGGATCCTGTCCATGTGGGCTTTGTCCCTTACGTGTCTTGTCTAGAGAAAATGTTGACATGCATGGACACCCTGCTCATGGTCTATAATGGTGTATAGTGAGCTGACGTCCAATGTGATCAAGAGGAAATCTTTTCTCCAGTGAATACCTTCCAGTTTGCCTAAAAATTCTTTCGTATCCCTGACATGGGAGGGCAGATTAAATACCAGGTCCCTGAGAAAATTGTCCACATATTTTGAATCATTTTCCAGGGCGCTGGACCTAGAAGATACTATAGGCCTACCCGGAGGGTTTTAGGCATCTTTATGTACTTTAGGTAATAAGTACAAAACTGGGAGTTTGGTGAAGTCGCTCTTCAAAAAACAATATTCTTCCCATTCTAGTATCGCTTTGTCTTTCCACTCAGTAAGCTTATCCCATATCTCAATTACACTGTTGGTATATGCCTCCTTTTGAATAATGGTGTAAAATTTGTTATCAGTGAGTTGGCGATTGGCTACTGTTATATACCTATCATGATGAGAAGAACAATATTGCCTCCCTAGTCCACAGGGCGCATTACGATGTTATTATCCTCAGCTAGAGATTCGAGAGCCTGCCTCTGTGTAAATGTGAGATATTGGGGAGAGCGGTTCTTAAACCAAATCTTGTGTCAAAATTTGATCAAATTGTTGGTGACATTCTCCTGAAAAGTGTCTATATTATCATCTAGTTACGTAGAATAAAATGTAGAACATGGTTTGAAGGTGGTACTAGCAGTGACATCATGAGGGATGCCCAAATCATCCAAAAGGGTGTCCACACTGGTTCTATCCTCTACTGAGTCCATTTCTGTTTGTAATTCATGGAATGTCATCAGGGTATCTATATCTCAAATCATGAGAACCAAATCAGGGGTACTCCCTGAGTGCCCATCAGTACTAGTCTGCCTGCTACTTCTCTGGTAATGCCATTTTTTAAACGTAAATTTTCTATTGAATTTAAAAAGATCTAGCCGTATATCTGTATAGTCGAAGGGGGTGGTTGGACAGAACAAGAGTCCTAAACAAAGCATCATTTTTTCCATGTCACTCAACTGTCTAGTAGAGAGGTTAATGATGGTTCTATTCACCATGTCTATGTCCATCATGCTGATTTCTTGGAGCTTGTGGTACTGGTTCCCATGCGCCCCTTTCCTCTGCCTCTTTTCCCACCTCTGTCTGAGTCTTTTTCTCCTCTTCCGGCTACTCCTCTGCTTCTTCCCCTTCCACGGCCCCTCTGGCCCCTTGTTTTTGGAGTTGGGGTTACACTTGTAGTTTGACGGCCCCGGCGTAGAAGCTGGTTCTTGTCTAAAAAAGTGGCCTGTTTAACACTATGATCACTTCCAGAAATGTTACTGCCCGATGTGCTTGATGTGTCTTTTTCTCGTTGTCGCTGGTAGTGGTATGGTCAGACATGGTGCTCTCTGGTGCCATTATTGGGAGCCCTGTACCCGAGGTTTATGATTTAAAGACAGTCATATTTTCTGCTGAAGGTCAGGATCCTTCTGCTTTCATAATCCTCACAGTCCCTGTGAAATATCATTTTTTTCCTTCCTTTAATGTCTTCTTCGTGGTATTTGAGGCAAACTTTCATTGCCTCCAGCACTCTACTGACCTCCTCCTGTTCAGATCTATTGTTGAGGTCATTATTGATTGATTTGATTTCAAGGAGTAATGATTCTCTATTGATGCAGGCATATTTAACCAGGATCTCCAACATATGTCTCAAGGTAATTGCTGAGTTCTCTGCCCACTGCATGTCTCTCTTTCTCTCTCTCTCTATATATATATATGTATATGGTTTTGCAGTTTAGGTAATACGGGTTTATTTTACAGCAGTAAAACGACGCGTTTTGATCTCAGTCGAGATCTTGGTCACATGACCTTGGATAAGTTCCACATATATTTGAAGGTGCAGTTCAAATGCACGGCGCAGCGTGCATGGTGACATAGAAAAAATATACTATGATAAGTCAATTCATTTTGTTCAATTAATTTTAAACAGAGAAAAACAAAATAATATAAATGTTAATGTCACAATATGTTAGAAGTGTTCCACTGTGTACGTTATAATGGACATTGAAGATAAATTGAGTAAATGTATAGTACATATTCCCTACAACCAGAGTGAGTGGCACTTTCTAATGTATATGTAGATTATATTGTGTGCCCATGCCTTGTGTCATCTAAAGTTTAAGTGATTAGGGTGTAGTACCCTATTGTTCGACCCCTCATCTTACTAAATTTGTGGGTCTAGTTCTCATGTGTGGGTGGTATTGTGCTCCTATTGGTGATGGTTATTGCCATAAGATCATAATGCTAACATGGCCAGTAGTAATATAGAGATTACAGTTCAAATGAACATGCTGGAGCTCATGTGCTATTATCGATAACTCAGTGGCTATTCTCCTCTCATGTTGCGTTACCCATATGTCAGAAAAATGAAGGAACATAGGAATGTTAGAGACAAAATTACTTGTATTATTGTTTGCACCTCCCGTTAACCCATAGCAACATAATTCTTCATTTATCACAAGGCAATACAATTTTAAGGCATTTGGACATTCTACTAAGTTTCATGTGATGTACAAGAACAGTGCATCAGTATCACATTGAAAGTAGGGAATATCAAGTGACAGTAAACATTTTTTGAAATTTAAAACTGAACAATACGCAAATCAAACAAATATGAAAATAAGTGAGGTTAAAATTAAAAACTCTTATAATTATACTGTATATAAGTGGGAACTAATGGATTGGTTGACGGGAAGAGTCTAGGTGTTATAAATGTACATATAATTCTTCATCGTTGTTCATACCTATGGGGAACATACGATATATATATATTCATTGAAAAAACCATAGGTTTCAGGGGCGGTATAGTTATCTGGTCATCAGTCATGTCATATGAGATGTCATCAGTGATGTCATCAGTGATGTCACTAACCATGTCATGAGTGATGTAATATGTGACGTCATCAGCAGTGCATTGCGGGAGAGCGAGTTATAGTTAGCTGAACTAACTATAACGGGGGAATTTCAATGGTTTTGTACGAGGGAAATGTCCAGCTAACTATAACGCCCCTGAAACCTATGTTTTGTTTCAGTGAATTTCTAACGTTTTTTATATGCTAATTCCTAATTATAACATACCTCAAACCTATGGTTTTTTAAGTGAATTTCAAAGGTTTTTTAAATGCTAATTCCTATCTATAACTTATCTCTAACCTATGATTTTTAATGAATTTCATAGGATTTCTAAATCTTTATTTTTCAGTGTATTAATTCCTTTATTTATGTTTTTACTGTTTTTCAACATTTTTTTAAAGTTTTTTTTTTTACATGTTTTTAAAAACAAAATTAATAAATATTACATGTTTTTAATGGAATTTTTTTAAAAAATATTTGTAATTTTTTTAACTCCATTTTTGAATTTTTTTAAATATTTTTTAAACTATATTTTTAATACTTTGTTATTATTAATTTTTTTCAATCATTGCTTGGAGTCGCGCACCCAACACGCTAGGAACCGCGCACCCTACGCAAGAGAAATCGTGCACCCAACGCGTTAGGATGCGCGACTTCTAATTTTACCATAAGAAAAAAATAGCCCCTATCACTAATTTTTATTATCCCCGGGGACTCCATCCCCCGGGGCTTATAAAAACACGTTGGGGACTGTGGGGGGAGCCCCAACGCCCCCACGGTCCCAGCCGGCTCCCCTCGTCCTTCGGGAGCCGGCATTGCTTTTCCACATGGGGAGCTGCTGACATGCAGCTCCTCGTGTGAAAAAGCAATATGTTTGGATTTTGAAAGAGAGAGCAGGTTTCCCTGCTCTCTCTTTCAAAATCCAAATGAAGTTTGCTATGGGAGGGCGGGAGACTTCCGCCCTCTCATAGCAAGCAACAGTTTCCTGGGGGTGGGCACCCCAGGACACTGTAGGAGCTGGCCCTGGGGGGTGGTGGTCCCCAGGGCCCTTGAGGGCTCCAGGAGGGGGGCCACGCAGCCCCCCTCCCTCAATAAATAAAGCCCCAGGGGTTGGTGGTCCCCGGGGCTTGGGGGGGCCGTTCAGCCCCCCCACCCTATTAATTTTGTAGCCCCGGGGGGTAGCAGACCCCGGGGCTTGGGGCCCCCCTTTTAATTTTTTATGCATTTGCCCCCGGGATTTGGCACCCCAGGGGCAGTGACATCCAGTGACTGTGTGTTTCTGTAAAGTTTAAATATGTTTAATATATATAGGGAAAGGCATATTTAAGAATGACTGGGTGTATAAGTATCTGAATGGATGATTTAGTAGGCACTAACAAACTTTGGTCATAAATCATCCGACAGCAGTCCGAAAACTGTGGATATATAGATTAAGGCTAAATGCGCTACCACGAGGTAATGAATACTTGCACTACTAACACACTGCCAAAATCGCCACAAACAAGATTAATCACTACGTCACCATTAACCCTAAACTCAGTGGCTACCTCAGCAATCATCTAACTAGAAATTACGTTTAAATCTTTTGATACTCCCCAGACGAATGCCAGTGGGCCGAAATGGATTGGGAGAGAAATGAATATGTCAACTCCGAAATGATACATTCTGGGAACTGAAGTCTTTTTCTTTTAAATGAAACTGAAAAAATAAGTATTGTGAATATTCATAAGATCTAAAGGTGTGTTTCTCTATTTGCTATGATTCGACAGACACTAAAGATCAAAAACAGTGACAGAACATGCCTGTTTGAAATCATGCTACAGGAGCAAACTCTGTAGGGCTTCCCAGGCCCCTGTTTTTTGCTACTTATTTACTGGCGCTCATCGAGGTAGCACCTCTTCTAAAATCATTTATTCCCAAGTCAGCCAAGCCAGAAGTAACATTACCGTTCAATAACATCTCCTACCTTCCATTCCTCTGCTGGTTCCCCTGGCTGGACAAACAGAACGATTTTAGGAGAGGCTCAACTCCTCAATGACCTCAATTAAATAATAAACACAACAAAGAGGTCATAGATATCCCACAGAGTTTGTGCCTCAGGTTACAGCATTTCAAGCAGACTTAGGAGAGGAGCGCAATGGCTTCAGCGAGTAGATCCGACACAGTTTGAAGTCAGTTTCTACTTAAAACCCTGTGATGGGGTGGCAGATTGTCTTCTGTGTCCACCCCTCCAAAATCTGGGGGTATACTATCTCCTTTCCCCTATAGTTCCTATGCCCATTGTACCACCAGTCACTTATTGGAGGTCAGTGCAGATAATGTTTCCACCTCATGTTGTGCTTTTAAGGTGTCAGTGATGTAATAGAAATGCATTACACAACAGCATTGACAACTATACTTAAAATCTACGGAAACTCTGTGATGTGCGCAAATGTGGTTTACTCTCAATGTAGCCTTTGCTAATGATCCCTTGTAGTGGAGGCAGCGTTTTAGATACATTCATTGCTACGTTAGCATAAGCGCGTTAGATGTTAGAAACGCCATCTTGCCACTTCTTGCTGCTTTTGCACACAACACTGCAGATACATGTTATTATTTGAAAACTGGGAACTGTCTGTTGTTCACATCCCTAGACGTGCACTGCGACCTTGGTCTGAACATTATGTGCAGAGACGGTCTGAGCCATCAAACAATGTATGTTTTTGAGTTCAGGTTGATCGGCCCACTCTCAAGCCATAACACGCACACAGCTGCAAATATCTGAAAGTCGAGAGCCTTTAATATTGCAGTTTACATGCGTTAGACACACATTCTGGAGAAGAACTTTTCCAGGTGCAAAGCAAAGGTGATCCTGTGATGTGATTCACCTAAGCTGATCTTTACGGTATGGGGTTCCCCATTCAAACCTAGAGACCTTCTATTAGTATAATAATAATAGCTCACTAGCGAAAGGAGGGTGGTTGTATTCCACTGTCATTTGTAATATGATTTCTCCCTTCATTTTCTATGGTATTGTAACAATGCTGACGGTTTTAATTTTAATCATTTGTATACTTATGTTAGCCAAATTACTACATCTTAGGACACGTAGTTTATGAAATAAACATTTTAAACTTTACCGTGTCTCTGATTACTCTTGTTGTGGACTGATATGAGAATAATAACGGACAGGTATTTCTGATTCCCACCATTCCTGAGAGTACTCTAAGTCGCTTGTTCTGGGTTGTCTATACATTGGGAGCTCCGAGAGAATACGGATAACGAATGGGACACTGATGGTAGTCGGATTGGGGTTCTGGGTACTGAGGTGAGTTTTTGGTACACCGCAATTCACTGAGGTCCTGGTTTCCTGCGCATAGTTCTGTGCATGAGCAGGATCCCTGCAACACCGTTAATTTGGTATGCTTAAAAAATAATGGTAAATCCCTCCTAACTATAAGGTAATGCAGTCAGCTCCCCAAACTATCATAATAATAATTTCTTAACAATTATTGAGAAAAAAGTATAGAAGCAAGTTAAAAAACCATATGCGGTTTAATGCTATTTCGTCTAAGAAATGCGGATAACTGCAGATATCCAGGAGCGCTTTTCAATACATCAAAATAAATGTATCCTACATAAAACAAACAAATGGGGAACCAAAGAAGAAAAGTTCATGTACTGTGTTCTGTCTGGCTTTCTTTCTGAAAATCAACCCAGTGCCTAAAATTAAAAATATATTGCATGTGCAGGAGCAAACACACATAATGGAATTTGGTGGGTAAAGAGCATACCTCATGGGGGAGAATGCTCAGTGATATGGATACTCGCCACTGACAAATGCGGTGTTCTGGTGATCCTGTGTTTGAATCCCATCAAGACATATCATTCCGAGGAGGATAAAATGAATTACATACATTGTGTATTAGAAACATCTATTATTTACAGTACTTAGAAACGGCAGACATGCAATTTTGCATAAAAAGCAAATTATTAGTATTTAATTTTTTCACATTCATGTTTTAAGCAGTTCAGACATTGCAATGTTGGGAATTTTTCATCAAATATACTGCGGTACAATAACAAAGAACTGCTTAAATTGAACCCTGGAGAAACGATACTTCGTTGTCCCCTGCTGTCTATTGATACATCTAATGACAATACAAAGGGCTCTTTGTGTGTCTGTTGCCGGATACCGCACCCACATATTATGAATCTGCCAGTCAGTACACGAGAGGGCACATTGGAAAATGCGATGGATAATGTTAAGGGGGGTCCTTTGCAATGCATTTTGTTTAATGCTAGATCGCTAGTCAAGCATAGCCTGGAATGTGCCCTTTTATTGGAGGAAAACAATATAAAACTAGCATTTATTACTGAGACATGGACCGATAGTACCTCTGGCCCTGATCTGGTAAAGGCAACACCTCCAGGGTTTCATTGCTACACGCTTCACCGGCCACTTAAAAAAGGGGGAGGGCTTGCTATTATGTATCATGAGTCACTTACCCTCAACTTTATCCCCGCCTCTAATCTGACATGTGAGGCTCTAGTCTTGAATATGTATTCAGAAAATCACAAAACCTTCAAAGGCATATTGATATACCAGCCACCAGGTTCCAAAAGTGGGTTCCTAGATACCATGGGTTCTCTGCTTGAAGATGGGCTGTGTTCAGAGTCCTTCTCTGTGTAGGGAGACTTTAATTTCCATCTTGAAAATACTATTGATCCCGACACTATTCGGTTGGAACAAGTTATGGGCGTAGGAGGCCTTAAACAATTGGTGAAGACTCCTACACATGAAAAAGGTCATACATTGGATGGTATATATTCCAATAATAGAGATTTACCCGGTATTTCTGTCCTCCCTATCTCATGGTCTGATCACTATGCGATTAAGTTTGAACTAAATAGTTATTTGGTTCACTTTACTGGCCAGAAACAGACTCAGGAGATAGTAACTAGAACATGGGGCAAACTAGATGTTAAGAGTCTTGAAAACTCTCATATAAGTTCAAAGTATCAGCTCCCATTGGATGTGGAGGAGGCAACGACTCTTCACAATAAATGGCTAACCAATGCCTGTGATCAGCTAGTACCCAAAAAAAATGGATACCTAAACGAGCTTCTCCCACTGCTCCTTGGTACTCAGAAGAGCTCAGAGCCAAGAAATTGGTCTGCAAGCAATTCGAAATGATATGGTGTAAACGCTATACAGAAGCCGATAAGGAAAGATACAAAATCTGCATTTTAAGCTATAAACAATTACTCTTAGAATCAAAAAAAGAGTACTTTTCATTGCAAATAAGCCAGGCTAAATGTAACTCTAAAGAACTTTTTAGAGTTTTGACAAAATTGTCGATTCCAAATACTCCTAAGAGACAGGGTGACCCAGAATTCTGCAATAAAATTGCGATATTCTTTAGACACAAAATAGAAACCATATTTTCATCTCTCACTAGCCTGATCAATAAGACTCAGACCAATTCCAATATAAGGGAAGTGGACGGAACTGGCTCCGCTTTGGTGCCACTTGACCACTTTACATCTTTGGAGAAGTCAGACACACTTAAAGTGTTGAATTCGATCAAATCAGGAGCTCCTTGTGATCCCTGCCCAGTTTGGATTATTAAACAAATCCCTGAAGTATTTGGAACTGCACTCACACCTTTGCTCAATGCAGTTCTGTCATCCGGAATATTCCACACAATATGGAAAAAGGCATCTGTCCTTCCATTATTTAAATAAACATTCTCTGGACCCTAAGGATCCCAACAATTACAGACCAATCTCCTGGCTCCCACTCCCAGCCAAACTTTTGGAAAAGGAAATGAACAGCCAACGCAGTGCTTTTCTATCTCTTAATAACTCGCTGGACCAATCACAATATGGGTTCAGAGCTTTTCACAGCACTGAGCTGGCTTTGTTAAAATCCATGGAGGAAATCAGAGAGGCCATGGATAAGGGAGGAAATGCAGTACTAATCCTACTGAACCTATCCACGGCTTTTGACACGGTCTATCACAAGGTAATGATGAATCGGTTATCTGAAATAGGTGTAAAGGGTTCCGCTTGGAAATTATTACAATCTTTTCTGTCGGATAGGTCACAAACTGTAGACCTAGACGGTAACGCCTCAGGACCTTTTTCACTTCCGTGTGGGGCACCACAGTGTTCGGCTCTTAGCCCAACACTTTTTAATATTTATGTGGCACCTCTGGCTGGATTCATCAGGTCATTTAGCTTTCAGCTCACCTCCTACGCTGACAACACACAAATTGTGTTGTCGGTGATGGAGGGAGCGGAAAAGGAGGCAGGTGATCGCTTCCATGATTGCATGAGTGCCATATCGACCTAGATGTCCTCCAATTGTTTAAAACTCAATTCTGCCAAGACTGAGGTTTTAAAATTTGGCAACAATCCACGGTTGCGGTCACCAGAGTGGTGGCTGGAGGATCTGGGCCTGTGTCCAGTTCCCACAAGAAAAGCCAAGAATCTCGGAATTGTGGTGAATAATAAACTTACCATGGGGGACCAAGTGGGCATGGTGACTTCAGCCTGCTTTATGGTCCTCAGAATAATTAAGAAAATTAAGTTCTTCCTGACTGAGAGTAACATCAGGACTGTGTTTACAGCACTTATAATGTCGCGTCTGGACTATTGCAACAGTCTATATCTTAATGTTCAAAAACAACACATGAACAGGCTGCAATTGGTCCAGGACGTGGCAGCAAGAATGCTGACACATAGGTTCGCCTCTGTCAAGGGAGAACTTAAGAAATTGCACTGGCTCCCAGTAAAGCTAAGATCACACTTTAAAGCACTGTGTATTGTCTTTAAGGCTGTTAATGGGACAGGACCAGAGTTTCTCAAATGTAAACTTTCATGGTACATTCCAGGCAGAACACTTCAGTCGTCTGGTACTAAACAAGTGCAAATTGCCCCTTTCAAAAACACTAACTGGGGAGGTAGAAGCTTTATTCATTGTGCCTCGAGAGCATGGAATGAACTTCAGTTCCAACTTAGAAATGCCCCAGATCTTCTATCCTTCCGCAAGGGCCTGAAGACATGGCTCTTCTCTCACTATTAGGCCTTAGTTTCCCCAGGTAACCAGTACTTAGCGCCAGGACACCCAAGGGTAATCGTGCACTCTATAAGTATAAATAACATAACATAACATGCATATTTTCACAAGTGCTTCAGGCAAGTGTTGGTGTTTAGAGACAATTGTGAAGCGGATGAGAAAACTGCAATGCAGACCTGTGCGCTCAACCCAGTGCACAAACCAGTTATATCCTTCGTGGTACAAAAATGTCATTTGAAACATATTCCGTATTGCTCAGTAAAAACTGAAGCTAAACGCTGGGTTCAAATGCTGTTGTGCATGACATTAAGGGGGATATTCACAAGAACGTGTGATAACTACTGCAAGAGTAGCGGAACACAACTTTCAATATCGCAGCCCATCACGGGAAAATAACCCTGTGTCAACGTGGAATTCACAACACGGAGGTAGCATGCGATAGTCCGCCAACAAAGCGGCCAATGTCCGCGATACAACCACCCCAACGGAGATAAAAACACAAACCACAACACCAGAAAACTCGCGATGAGCCCATCCGCGAGGAGGAAAGCAGGGATAAGCACCGCCCGGACCGCGAAACACACAGCAGGCGGGAATAAGCACAACCAAAGCCAGAAAAAGTAAGACAGACCAAATAGAAAACAACAGCCAACCACAATGGAGGCAACCCGAGCCAGCAGACAACCCCACCAAACCCATTGGCAACAAAACATCGTATAACATGCAACCATGTGGTATGACAAGTGCAATGACTCACATCCAGTTGTGGCAGCAGGTACCTTGTCGCGCGTCCATGAACACAAGTGCAGAAGCGTAGGCCAACATCTCCAATGAGCGATCGTCGGCCACCACATCTGACATGTCCTCGACGTAATCCATCAGCTGACAACGACAGATGTGCTGACTCCAACCACTGGACCCAATGTGCACCAAAGCCCAATTGGATAGTGGCTCAATGTGCTCACTGAACACAACGATTTGTGCAATCTT
Organism: Triturus cristatus; assembly: GCF_964204655.1. Lineage (NCBI taxonomy): Eukaryota > Metazoa > Chordata > Amphibia > Caudata > Salamandridae > Triturus > Triturus cristatus. The sequence goes on from NC_140589.1 coordinate 1,728,380,207, forward strand.
GCAGGTCCAGTTTCCAGCCTGCAGGCCGAACATCCATGCATGCCATAAGCGGTCATCCTGGTGACACCCTTGGTCGTGGTCCAACAGGGGGCACACACACACATCGAAATCCAGGTCAGCTACCGTTACGTTGGAGAGGCAGACATCCATTGACCACTCGAATATGCACGAGCGACAATGCAACAAAGGCTCAACGCAGGTGACTTGCGCAAGGCAGAAGCTCAGGCGATAACTGTTCCACAATACTGCCAACTGCAGTGCCCCCAGTACCTGCAGCTGACGTGCATGGTACAGCTCCACGTGACTGGAGTAGACCATATGTCCAGGATGGCCTGCCATTGCGTCAGTGGCTCTGCTTGAAGCGGGACTGGCCTGCCCTGAGACAGTCTGGAGGGTGAAATGGCACGGCTCGGTGCAATGAGCAGTGTCTGTGTGCAACGGGTGCAGGCCTTGGGTGGGGTGGGAGTATGTGCGAAGGCCATATCACGCACCCCAACTACGACCAAGGACCACTGCGTTTGGGATGTGTACACATCGTTCTCACGCCGGGCAGTGCATAGTGTGGGAGTCGCAAGTAAATGCCCTCGTACCTGGCAGGGGGTGCTGGGCAGATGCAAGGTCCTGCTCGGAGCTGCAGATGTGCTACGGCCTCATACTACAGACAAAGTACCTTTCATCCCTACGTAAACTTCGCCAGCTGCATGCATACAGGAGACGTACAGAGGCCGGTCGTGGGTGTGGTGGGACGTCTGCGACCCTGGGAATCATGGATGATTTGCCCAGCACGATGCACATGAGCTGACTCACTGTGTGTCACGTTGCCACACAGCTGCTTCGCCCTGCCACGGGCACCCACACTTGTGTGTGATGCACGCTTGCATCACGTGCACTCCTACGGGACACCATTCCAATGCCTGTCCGCGCATGTCCAGCGGCATGCCAACAACACCGCGATGCTGGCCTTCGAAGGTGTGCGCCCACTTGGTTATAGGCCAATGGTCCGGACAGGGTGGACACAGGTGTCCAGCCCATGGCTGGCCGGGACTGCGCAGCGAAAGAAGACAGGCAACAGACTCATGCATCCGCAATACTGATACACATCACACCTGGCATGCATGTGCCAAGAGCCCGAGCATTCTAGAGCTCCTGCATGTCCCCGTACTTGCGGGCCAGCCCTCCTGGTACATGCCACATTGCAACATTGTGTACTGTAGCCCTGGTGGCGACAACACCCCAATACAGAGACACACTTACCGCACTTCCTGCACCTGGCCAGGTCCGGACCACGGCCTGCCCTTCCTGCCGAACCAGCACACACAGCCTGTGCATGCAGGGGGGCAGGTGCGGGGCTACATGTCCAGGGTCACTGCCAATGCTGAGGTGACATGGCAACGTCCTCAGAAGACAGCACACTGTGATGTTGCAGGGCCCGTGCACATCAAGCTGACACAATGAACACACGGTCACACTTGCTCAGATGGTGTGAATGGCTACGGGCACGTGCGCACGGACACATTTATTAGCAGGCACACCTACCTATTGACACCTGTGTTGGATGTGTGTGGGGTGAGTGCACACCAGCCGGCAAGGCCTGCCTGGTGCAGTCAGAAATCAACAACAGTGTACATCATAAAGGACACAACCATATAACCATAAAGGCCCCGTGATTTGTGCTGCACAGAGTTAGTGGCCCGGATGTACTTCATCCTGCACGGGCCTACCACCACGGGCCGCTGACTTGCGGTGCACTGGGGCAGGGTCCGAGTGCAGAGCAGGTCCTCGTAGATGACAGGGGCTTGTCGTGGAGTGTCTCTGTGGAGAGTGGAAGGTGTGACCCCAGGGCAAGATGCAGAGGGCAGGACCACGCAGAAACAGTCACTATAGCGAAGCGTAATGGAACAGACACATGTCGAACACCAAGTCCGGTCCAGTCAGATGAAGATGCAGGAAACCACCAGCCTCTGGACTCAGTCGCCACCAAGGTCCAACCAGATTGTGCCCATGACTCATTACGCACAGAGTTAGTGGCACCAGTGCCGTTAGGGGATGCCGCCTGCGATGAGGCGTGTCCAATGGTGTTGGTTCCTCCACATCTTGGCCAGGACACAGTTCCACATGTGTGACATACTGGACCGCAGTGTAGGCCTGAGGCAGCGGTCAGCATGGGTCATTCACCTAGTGTCGCTGGCTTAGGTTGGATGGCCCCACCGGCCTGCGTAGTTCAGGTTTGGTGGCACCACAGCTCACAGACTTGCTGTAAAAAGGGTTGATGGCACCAGGTCAGTTGTTGATAGTGGGTGATCACCTCCGTGACTCGCATCCGACAAAGCCGCATCTTCCTTTTACTCCTCTCCATGCGTTCACTGGTGTGGACTCTGCCATTCATGATTCGCGACTAGGTGTAGGATGTGGGACCTACTGGTCTGCAGGGTAGGCCTGAGCCCTCATCCACGTGTCGCCGGCTGGCGGTGAACAGGGTTAGTGGCACCACGTGTCGCAAGATGCCCATATGGAACTGTGCCTCACTGATGGGGGGGGGTCTGGTGCTGTGGCCGCTGCCCAGGTTTTGGGGTCACTGCCATTCAGGACTCAGGACACAGTTTCACATATGGGACCTCCTGGGCCAAAGAGGACGCCGGTGTAGTATGTGTTTATGGAAGGAGTAATATGGGCCAGTGTCGGGGGGCCAGGGATGGTCTGCGGAGGCCACAGAAGTCACGGATCTGGTGCTTGGAACTTGCACCGGCATGTGGTGGACCCTCCTTGACACAGGCCGGTGTCAGCAGGTGATCAGTGTGGCCTGGCTGCGCAAGGGTGGGCCTGACGGGTTCGTGGTCCAGCGTGCCGGGGTCCGGCAGGCACACAGGATCGCAGGCAACTCCGCTCATGAGGACGGCGTCGTCCTCGTGGTGTGGTGAGAGGCGCCGCCCTGGCAGAGACATTGGGCTTTCTGGAAGTGGACCACGCCCAGGGTTGCGCGCTTTTTATTCACACCCCTACGATGGCCTGGCATACGCTGGGCAATCTAACTCTGCTTACGCTTACGGGGGATACTGACAGGCAACATTTGCGCTGACTCCACCACTGGCCGGGGGGACATGGTTGCGTTCACTGTACACCACACTCCATACACCAGTGGTGTGTGTCGCCATGGATGTGGGTGTGTTCTGCATACTGCGGTCTGTCCAGCACATCTCCGCCACTCTTGGCATTGTGTGCTTTGCCAATCATGGTTCTCCTGCCTCCTTCACACATGCCTCGTTGCAACCTCTCCCCACATTGGGCTAGTGTGTGGCTGAGGTGCCATGCCGTTGATGGCTCATGTGCACAGCTTGCCCAGTTTACCATTGTGAGTTGTTCTATCGTGTCTGGTAGGTGGGCATGTTGTTTGGCATTTTAGTTTTGATTTTGTGACGTGTGCATTACTGGAGTTGTGAGTTGCATGGTTGTGGGGTTGATGTGAGTGGGGTGTTACTTTTGAACTTGCCAGGGGGCTGTGCATTTCGCTTGGTGGCATCCTGGGGACGCTGGTTGCTGATGGACTGTCAGAGGATGACGGACTCATGCACACTGGCTGGGTATTTGGAGGCGAGATTGCTGATGGTTCCATGGTGTTCGGTTGTTGTCTTCACATTGCTGTGAGACGTGTGCTTTCTGTTGAGGTGATTGTGTGCTGTGTCGGCAGGGGGCACGGGTATGACATGTGTGCTGTGGATTGCCCACAACAGGTGCGTGCATCCAGCTATGGTGTATGGTCCTTGCTTGGTGTCCAGCGTATCCTGCGCATTGTGTTGGAAGTATGGGTCTGGGGTGACAGGCTGATCGTGTTGTCCAGGTCAAGTGTGAGGGACTTGGATTTGGCTGGCTGTGTGACTCCTCCAACTCTGGCGGGTGTTGGTTGGGGGGTACCAGGGGCCAACAGGTGCAGCACAGCCAGCAGCTTTGTGTGGGGTGGGCTGTTGGTTGTCCGCTGTGTTGGTGCCATCGGCCTGTTGGGCGTTGTTGGTCAGGATGCTTAGGATGGTTGTCCCTTTCAGCCTGTGGTGGACGGTGATATTGTCAGAGGTTGAGTCTGTGCGACTGGTACGCTTCCTGGGTGTCCGCTGTCTTTGTCTGCACTGCGTCTGTGGTTGTCAGGGGGGGTGTTCCGAGTGTGAATTGTGGTCCTGGGGTGATGTCGGTGGGTGTTGCGGCTCTTTTGGGTGTCCGGGTCGCATGATAGGTGGCTCCATGGCTTCTGTTGCCATTCGGGTGTGGCCCTGGGCGGGTCTCCCTTTTGTGGTGCAGGCTGCCATCCGACTTTACACCAGGTCAGAGCAGGTGTAGATTTCCTGTTGCTAACGCGCCTTATCGCCTCTTTTGTGTTTTTATCGCCGATGTGGCTGGTCATTGAGAATGTTGTGGTGTGATGTTGTCGCGGCTTTTGGCACGGGAACGCCCACTCTGCATCTCATTAGCGATAGTTGCGCGGGTCCTCTGTGGCGATGTTTTTTGCGGCTGCTATCACGGGTAAACTGGTGCTGTGGGCTGTTAACAGCAGCTTGTGAATGGGGCGATGGATTTATCGCAACTTTGGCTGCGATAAAGTGCTGTTGACTCGGCGATAGTTTCTTGTGAATATGCCCCTACGTTGTTTTTTTCCTCCCAATTACATTTTAGAGGAAATGGGGAATAATTTGCAAAATGGCATTGATAACTGGTTTTATCGATTTTTTGCTAAGATTGCTCAGTTTTGCATGCACAGTTTCCGTCAGGTGGGACCTGGAAGTGCCTTCCCGCAGACAGATCAGCAATAGGCGGTTTTGGCGTCCACCCACTTTGCACACACTTTGGAATGATGTCTCCAAAATCTTGTTAAATGCTTGTCAATTATTTGAAAAAGCGGTCCCGGGTTATATTGCAGACTACACACACAAAAAAACGCAGTAGCATGCAACTCGCCGAAAAAGCGCTTTGGCGCCTCGTCCGAAGTAGTAAGCGCATAAATGCAATTACAATAAAATACAGACGTCATGTTCAACCGACAGAAAAGGTTCCCAAAGAAATGTTGTCGCTGTGGTTGGAATCCTCCCATCTGCACCTCCCAGCCCTCAGCTCTCTCATTTTAAATCTTGTCTTTGGAACTCTTTCCTCCTGCTCTTGAGTGAGTGTTTGAAAATACATTTGCAATTTCTGTTTCTTAATGGCTGTCAGCACCCCCAAATGGCGCTGGATTTAAGGGCTCAGTGGGAAAGCAGGGAGACAGCGCTCCCTTTTACTCGGCCGAGATGAAGTACCAGGCGCGGCCGGTGACAGGTGTGAGGTTTTGCGTTGCCCCAGTCACTGTTTCCACTCCTATATTTGATGACAATATTCCCCAGCGTAAAACTTAATCTCTCATTATGCCGCGGAGCTGAGTGCGCCGCCGAGATCAACTTCTATTGCGAATGCTTGACGCTCATCCGTCTCTCATCGGGCCCTCCCTCGGCCGCATGTGACTGCACAGTGTTCAATGGTGAGTGACGATTGTATGGGCCGAGGCTGTCCCAAATGATGTGCTCAGTCCCAGGATGTTGGGGAAACATTGGCATATGTTACCTCTCGAGGCAAATGCCACACGATTATATTAGAAGCCACTTTTAGCTCTTGCGGCACAGGCCCCGGCGTTCTAGTTCCTTACATCTCAAATAATTTACAATTCTCCGGAGAATCGCTGAAATCGTGCTCTACCAAGCTAAAATTGTATTAAATTTATGTTTGATTATTTTCTGGTTGAGTTGCCCCCGTGCTGAAGATTTTAGAAACCTGGGTTTTAACCCTTCTTTCTGCACAGACCAAAAAACAATGAGGCTGGGCAAATAGCTGATCACCCAGTTGCTGAAACTGCATATATGTGTAAAGTAAAAAAAAAAGTCTCAGAAGTAAATTTAAAACACATTTTTACAGGAAGCTGTTTAGAACTGTGGAAATGATATGTTTCCCTCTTCTTCACAGCTGGTTTCTCGAATCTGGGCTCACCTGGACCCCAAACCCAGTCTGGTTCTGGATACAGCACCTCGGGTTTGCAATGGTCTGTGTCAGCAGGAGGCAGCTGTGAGCAGTGACCGTGCTGGACTTTTAGGTATGGCGGATTTGTCAGTATGATGTTACTTGTACAGCCAAGTCCTGCCACTTTCCCGCCACATACTGTCGCCCCACTATCCCTAACGGGCAAACTGCCGGCGCCATGGAAAGAGGCTGGTAGAGCTGGCGGCGGCAGTGACCATGCGCGGCAGATGGCAGTGCCTTTGCCCGGGTCTAAACAGGGCCTTGTTGTCTTGTAGTTCAGGTGTGAGCGCACTGACGCCACTATAAAGCGCTCGGCTGCTTCCAGAGAATAAAATAAGGGTGCATAAAGTACAAGGCCTTCTGCACAGAGGTGAGTGAAAGTGTGCCTGCCGTTTTTAAACAAAACGTTTGCTTTGATTCTGCTTCCTGTGCAGGGTTTCATTTCTGATTTTGGTTCGAGCGGAAAGCAAACATGCAGGTTCATGCAAGTGAAGTCAGTGCAAATCCGCAGTGACATCTTGTGATACAAAGATACTCCAGGAAACAATGAGAAAACCTGACACCGTGGACTGGTCTTAAGCTGCAGATCTGCTGTGCCCACCATGAAGCAGAGGCAGCAACCGCTTCATTTTCAATCAAAAAATGAAATCATCTGAAACAATTCTTGAGTAAACGATAGCCAAGGAAAAGATGGTCTGATTAATTGGTTATGTGTAAAACAGATCCTACAGTCAAAATACTAAGACAGAGGTCCAACCGCAAAATAATAACGCAGGCAGACTGCACAGACATTCAAAGCAGAATTTACAAATTTTCACTAGGGTTGTGGAAAGTTGTGAAATCTTTTACTTGTGACCTCTGCATATTTCTCACCAAAGTACGAAGCATACTTAAAGGCCGTTATGTTCTAAGCACTACAGCCTTTTGTTGTGTGGAAGCCATTCTTCTAAGCCAACAACTGGTGCAAGGCCAGGCGAGGACTATTCACTTCTGGGGAGGTGGGTCTGTCTTGGAACATGTGTTCGGGAGATCCCCTGGGGAGATGAGCCACTAGGAGGTGACCTCACCAATGATGAAGATGAGCACCACCTCACAAGGCGAGCACACACAAAACCAGCACCACCTCACAAGACGTGCACCACCACACAAGATGAGCACCACTTCACAAGACGAGCACCACCACACAAGACGATCACCACCTCATAAGACGAGCACCACCACACAAGACCAGCACCGCCTCCTAAGATGAACACCGTCTCACAAGACAAGCACCACCACACAAGACAAGTACCACCCCACAAGACGAGCACCACTTCACAAACAGTACCACCTCACAAGACAAGCACCATCTCACAAGATGAGCACCACTTCACACACTTAACCACCTCACAGGACGAGCACCACCTCCCAAGACAAGCACCACCCCACAAGACAAGCACCACTTCACAAACAGTACCACCTCCCAAGACAAGCACCACCCCACAAGACGAGCACCACTTCACAAACAGTACCACCTCACAAGACAAGCACCACTTCACAAGACGAGCACCACTTCACAAACAGTACCACCTCACAAGACAAGCACCACCCCACAAGACGAGCACCACTTCACAAACAGTACCACCTCCCAAGACAAGCACCACCCACAAGACGAGCACCACTTCACAAACAGTACCACCTCAGAAGACAAGCACCACCCACAAGACGAGCACCACTTCACAAACAGTACCACCTCACAGGACGAGCACCACCTCCCAAGACAAGCACCACCCCACAAGACGAGCACCACTTCACAAACAGTACCACTTCCCAAGACAAGCACCACCCCACAAGACGAGCACCACTTCAGAAACAGTACCACCTCACAAGACAAGCACCACCTCACAAGACGAGTACCACTTCACAAACAGTACCACCTCACAGGACGAGCACCACCTCCCAAGACAAGCACCACCCCACAAGACGAGCACCACTTCACCAACAGTACCACCTCCCAAGACAAGCACCACCCCACAAGACGAGCACCACTTCACAAACAGTACCACCTCACAAGACCAGCACCACTTCACAAACAGTACCATCTCACAGGACGAGCACCACTTCACAAGGCGAGCACCACCTCACAAGACCAGTACCACCTCAATGCCTCCGGGCTCAAGGTGGAGGTTCTGACACCAAGGAATGGTAGAAAGTCATATTTTTTTAAATTATTATTATTTGTAATTACATTCATTATATAACTTTTTGTGTAACCTGCTGTTTTTCTTACTGCACACTCCTGACTTTGGTAGTGTGTGAAGTGGCGAAGCTATCACATTCCAAGTTTGCATATTTTTCTAACTTTTGCCAGGTAGCAGTTCCAAAGGTGGGGTATTTGTAATATTACATTTGATTTTCACAACAAGTCGATGCAGTTTGGGTGCTGTCAGCACCTAGAGATCACCATTGTGGTAAATCATGTTTAATATTTCTTATTAATTACAATTATAAGTTAATATAATTATTTAACTTGCTGTGTGACCTGCTTTCAACTTTGGTAGTGTGTGATGTTGCAACTCAATATGGTTCGCAGCTTTGAACTTAGATCAGATTCAACGTTGTGCAGCTGGCAAGCATTGGCCCAGATTCTCAAAGAATCACAGAATACAGCGCAGCAGCCAGAAATGCTGCGCTGCGTGACAGGGAGGGAGCAGGAGAGTGCCATATCTACAGAGATATGGCCCTCTCCTCCCCTCTCCCTAGCACCAGTGCAGCTTTTAGTTGCCGTGCACCAGGCACACAAATTAGCGCTATAGTGCAAGGGTGGGTGCCTGAGTCTACCATAGGCTTTGTACATGAAGGGTAACCTTCCTGCACAAAATACTATGGCTAGACAAGTTTCATACCTTTTTACTACTTTTAACTTTGCTGCACAGTGCAGCACACATGCCAAGTCAGAAAAGCAAGGCGAAATGAAAGCATTTCTCTTTTTAACGCCTGCTTTGCAGCAGCGTTAATTGTTGGCAAAAAAACCCTGTCAAATAGTGTTAGTAGATAGGGTTTTGCGTCAAAAAGCATAGGTGGTTGCATGGGAACTCCCATGTACCACACAAACAACACCCCATCGATGCTGAGTAATGCAAAGCAGCGTATTGTGGTGATTTGCATTACTTTTCCAAACCAATTTACCAATTTGCATTGGTTTGTTAACCCTAAAAAAGTAACGCTAACTAAACGCTAAACCTTTGTGAATCTGGCCTGTAGTTTCTTAAAAAAAAAACATGCGCAGTGAAAAGAAACCAGCATGAGTGACTATGTAAATGTTCCTAATATAGCCCTGGGCAGTGAGCACTAAGCTCAGCAGCCGCAGATTACCTTCTGCATGTGAGGCATGACACGCTGCAAACTCCCCTTTACTGATTGCCAGAATTCCCAGTCCAGGACATCTGGGTGCAGGGGCAAGGTATGCAGATCATGGTGATGGCAGCTGTAATTTCCCATGGCCACTTAGAGTTGATGGCAACCCTGAGTGACAGTGAGGAAAATAATCCCCTGCATCTGCATATTGTGAGGCTGCTGAACGGCTGTAGACTTTATGGAAGAAGAAATGCAAGACGTCTCTTCTGGTGTCATAGAGCAACTTTGCTCATCTTGGCTGTAAGAAATTGGGATATTGTTCAGGGGTGGAAGTCCCATGCAATCAAGAACCACACTCCTTGTCAGGGTCAACCACCAAAAAGCCACAAAATTAATCTCTGCTTAACCCGCTGGTTGCTTGGCAGAAAGCAGTCAGGCTTAACTTAGAGGTAATGTGTAAAGCATTTATGAGGCACACAAACAGTAATAACATGAAAATACAACATAAGCATAAGCATAATCCAAAACCAATTTTGAAAAATAGAATATATTTTAATAAGTAAAATGATACCAGAACAACAAGAATCCAATCAGTAGAACCGGAGATATGCAAGTTTTTTTAGTAAATATAGCACCTAAAAGCACAAGGTGCCACTTGCGGTTATCTGTTCATGCTAGCCCAGGGAAAGTCACAAGTTCTGGCTAACCGCAATGGAATGAAGGTTGGAGACAGGGAAATGGTTAGTCCAGCTGAAAAGGATCGCTTCTAATAGTCCAGCATGAATAGTTGCTTTCAAAGTGAGGAGGCCATGAGGAGCAGGGAGAGTGCCGTGTATGGTCATTACTGTGGTGCGAGGAGCAGACCAGACTTCGCGGATGGTTATCACTGTAGTGTGAAGATCCAGTCAGGTCTCGCAGACAGTCGTTGCTGGAGCTTCATGTAGGTGTTCACCACGGGCTAACATTGCTGTAGCGCACAGTACAGATCTTGCATTGCAGGTCATCGCTGGTGGTCACTGTAGAGCAAATTGGTTCACTGGGGTTTTGCATTGGCAGTCGTCACAGGCGGCAGAGTCTCTGCGTAAATATGCCCGTTTGCAGTCACAGAGAGGCCATAGCTTCAGGGTTTCTCCTTTCTTCTTAGGAGGAGCTCAACTGATGCTAGACAAGGGTCTAGGACCTGGATATGCAGCACTTGGGGATCAGGAACTCACCCCAACAGAGGCCAGCAGAGCTCAGGCAGGTCCAGTTGCAACAGGACACCTGGACAATTGCAGGGAGGCCTCAGGAACTTGTTGTGTCTATGTAGCTCAGACAGGAGACCAGCCAACTAACCCTTGGAGCCACTCCGGTCAGACTGAGATGAAGGGAGCAAATACAGTCTTCCTTCTTAGAGAGCATGCCAGTCCTCAAGTAGCAGAGCAGTTCTCTGCTAGCAGTAGGGCAGGTCTCTGGTGGTAGAGCAGTCCTTCTTCTATAATGTCAACAGCGACAGGAGTGTACTGAAGAGTGGCTCTGGAGGTCCATTATTTATACCTGGTGCTAGCCACTGAAGAAGGGGGATTCCACATACTGCCCCCACATCTGGTTCTGGAAAATTCTTCCCTTCCCCTATCAAGGCTCCAAGAAATCTGAGGTGACAAAATACAAAGCAGGCCTGGTGTAAGATTCTTTTGTGTGTGCAGGAGGAAAAGCCCTTTGAAATATAAGTCATCCTGCCAGGATGGCCCATCCTGTCCACTGCAAAGCACCCTCTATGTTACTGTCTGGAAGCAATACACAAACTCCATTAGCAGAGCCATTCAAAGTCATGTGTCCAGGACTCTGACAGAAGGCACAAATAGTTGGGACAAGAAAATTGTAACTTTCTGAAAGTGGCATTTTCAGAATTGTGACTTAAAACCTAACTTTACCACTTAAAAGAATTTTAAATTACAGTTCATGTAAGTGTAAACACTATAGGGCCGATTCCGATTCTGGTCGGAAGGGCTCCGAGTGACATTCGGAGCCCTTCTGCCCGCATCGGAATGTGCCGGCTGGATTCCTTTCCGATGAGCCATTCCAATGGGCTCAGTCGGAAAGGAATCCGACTCAGATTTCCGGATGGCTGATGACAGGCTCGGAGCATTCGGTAACTGTGGGACCCCGAAGTAGGTGTGTAAACGGGCGTACCGGTGAGAGAACCAATGGTTCAGAGCCCACGCTCCCCACGGGAACCATGAGGCTTTATATTTAGCCTTTTTAACATCCGAATCATCCTTCAAGAACGGCTTGAAGGCACAGAGGTTCAGGGTGTGTGGGTGCACCTTAGCGAGTGCAGACCCCCCGTTCCTCAAATTCCTGGTCCTGACGAAAACCTAAGAATTACTAGAAAGGTTGAAACATGTTGACCACACACACATACCAACGCTGATATCACTGGCCATTAATACCAGTTACGATATCTATTCACAGGTTTTAATCGTGCCAAGTGGCTTCATATTAAATTATTAGGAAGCACACCGCTGACACTTTTAATATATCACTTTTATTTTTCATCATTCACGTTTTCACTCACCTATACACACGAAAACCCGCTCCGCTGGAATTCCAGGCGTCGAAGCACACCCTGACGGCATTCGGCGGTCAGGGTGGGACCCAGATTATGAAGCATGTCACCAACCAGGTTGGTGAGTGATGGGTCTTTTTCCAAATAGGAAATTCTTTTGCCCTGAATTATTCCTTTCACTATCTCTCCCCCTTCTTTTCGATTGAATCTTTTTCGACTGCATCTCTCTCCCTCCTTTGTTTTATACTCATATCCAGACCGGGGGTTCAGGATCCTCATTACCCTCACTCTCTCTATTGTTTTTTTGGCAGATCATCTAACTACATACATCAGGAATGGAGTCTGTTGCCAATCCCAGAGATCACTTATATATCCCTATACTCAGACAGTAGGGTAGGCCTAGACAGATAGATCATTTGCCATGGTTGAGATGTCTATTTTATTTAGTCTGATAGTATTGCTAATTAAGTTGTTTAGTTGTATCTGCCTAATAATCGCAGCCATATACTTCATAATAGGCAAAGATAGTTTTAATACATGCATTATAGAATTTCTTTGTGTCTTTCTTTTGTTTACTAAGGGCATGCATGAGTGAGTGAGAACAGGTGAGGATCTGTTTCCATGGTTCCCTTGCCAACTAGAGGGTCATGTTCTAGGTTGCCGATACCACCTGCTACTCTGGAAAGGTTAGGAGTTCAGGTGAGGCACTGTGAGCTAGCCAGGATTTGGGCCTACAGATACTGACATTGGAAAGAGACTCAGTCCCTACATTCCTTGACGTCCTTTCATCCCAAGACACAGTTCTGCTTTACCAGCAGAATCCCTGCAACACACTCAATGCACTTTACCCCTGCTAATCAGAGGTAAAGTGCTTGTGCACCCCTTTTCACTATGATGTAATTGGTATGCACCTGATTGGCTCATTCAACTTACAGATAGGTCCCTAGTATATGGTACATAGTGTACCCACAGTCTTTAAGTTAAATGTCATTTTTGGGCTATAGCACATCTTGTGCCAACCTTTACAGTGACAGAGTAAAGCATATCTCCAGGTCTACACTACACGGGCAAGACGCGGAATTTGGTATTCCGAAGTACCATGTCGGGTGGCACAGGAGCCGAGTAATAGTGAACTAACCCTGGATACAGGAGGGCACAGTTCAAACGTGGGAGATATACTGAATCGGACAGCATTGTTGCAATTTTCCATTATCAATAAGAGACTGAAAGTCCATATTAAGCCCTGATGAATCTACTGAAGTTGGACTTAACACGTTGGCTGCTTGGCTGTTTTTTATGAATGAAGGAAAAAAAGAGACTGAATAATAACAAATATTGGGATGACCCATTTATTAGTTGGTGGTACCCACATTTGTGACAAACATATCTCCAGGTCTACCACTATAGCATGGCTATGTAATTATAAACTGCCAATTTGACCTGTCAAAATAAACCCTTTTGACAGGCCTAAGCCTTCTTTTTGAATATGAATATGTCACCCCCTAAGGAAGGCCCTGTTGCCCATAGGGTAGGGTGCATGATATTCAAAAGTAGGACATATAGATGTTTAATATTTCACATGTCCTTACAGTGCAAAAGCATAAAAAACTATTCTCATTGTAGGAAGGCTAACTAGTTCTATAGGGCAATGCTGGATTACATTTTAACACCTTATAATGCTAATTTTGGATAATTAATAGCTAAATAGATTTTTAAAGGACTCGTAATAGTTAAACAAAATCCAATGTAATGGTAAAGTCATATTTTGTCTATTCCTACAGAAAAGGTAATTTAGAAATGTTACCTTTTGCCTGCCTAAAGCATCTGGAGGCATTTCTGAAAGTATTCAGCTGTCACCTGGCAGCTTGATGGCTCCCCATATGGTGAGGTGTGAACTGCTCCAAGGACAGGGACAATGAACCTTGGGCCTGGGAAAGTGTTGACCTTCTCTTGACAGGATAGCCTAAGTACGTGCCCAGCCTTTGGTGCACTTCAAATGGGCCTCCCCTGTCACAGGCAGAGGTAGCTCATACCTGGGCCTGCCTTCCCTTTAGTCCTTCTAGTCAGTCAGGTACCAACCTCAGCTGGAGGGAGAGTGGCCCCAGAACTGGTTTAGTGTGACCAAGGGATGGGAGTGTGAGCATCCTCTTTGACACTGGAGAGTCAAATCCTGCTTGAATGTCACATTCTGCTTGAAAGGTCCACTGTAGTTTTACATATAATATTTTGGTCACACATTTAAGGAGGGAAACAGAATATCAAAACCTTTTGAGTGTATCCACTATATGGTTGATGATGTTTTCTGTTGAGGGTACAGAGACTGCCTAAAACTGGATTTTAGTCATAGATGTGGGAGGACATTAGCATTACCATAGTACATTTTCCCACGCACAGCACCAGCCTTCTGTGCCCAAGTTTAGTGTGGTGGAAAACTTTGGCTACATTGAAAATGCCCATAGTGGGTAGGATTAGTCCGGGGAACCTTTACCCCTTTGGTTAGGGCACCTGCAGGGTTCATTCCGAATCAATAGCTTACACCAGGAATACATTTCGCACCTCCAAGCACTCACTTCAGAACACTCCTGGACCTTTGGAAGATCAGAAGAGACCTGAATCTGCTGTCTGAGATCTGACAAGAGTCTAGAAGACTAAGCCTGATCTCCTTCTTGTACCCAGGACAGCAAAGTGAATTCCAAGAGTCATAATGCGGTTCAAGCTACACGGACACAACAAGTTCCAAGAGGACGTTCCTGCAACTGCCCAGTTGATCAGCAGCAAATGTACCTGTACTGGTCTCTGCCTTCCACCCTGTGAGTCTCTTACGAGTTTGACGGTGCGGGATCGGGACTGCCATGCCACTGCCCTGCTCTCGCACCCATGTACGCACCGCCGACCAGATTATGACTTTTTTGGTTGCGAGCTGTTCTTTGGCATTCCCATGATGGTGCTTGTCAAATAGGCACCGCCATGGGAACGCCAAAGGCAGTACCTGCTCGGCATATACTTGGGCAGTCCATGCCAGGCGGGTACTGCAGATGCATGCACAGAGGGGGGGTACAACATGTGCCCCCCTGCATCCACCCCAGGGCCCAGAGCAACAGGGCAAGGCCCTTTGCTTCATCTCTGCAACGGTTTTCATGGAGGAGGAACCACTATGAAAACCGTGGTTTTTAGAGGAAACTCGTAATATGCTTGGCGGGACAAGCATATTGCGGCGTCAAGACTGCAGTGTCAGATCAGAGATCCCTGGCGGGTGTGGTGGTGCAATGGCGGTCCGACTGCCCCAGTTGTAATAGGCTGGTTGGAGCACTAGTGCGGCAGTGGCTGGACAGCCACCGCTGCGCCCCCACCAGTCTGGCAGTCCTCGGAATGCCAGACTTGTAATCAGGCTCTAAGTGTCTCCCTTTAAGTCTTAGGGAGTTTAGAAGTGTACTATCCTGGTGGATTGGGACTTAAAGGACTAAAGTCGAAAGGTAAAGTCTTTAACTAGGATGAACCTTGTTAGAGTATCTCACCCGCTCTCCATTGTGGTCAAATTGCTCCTATGTCCTGTTCTACCGCCACCATTGATTATCATTTACACTTTTGGCTTCTTGGCACTATTTCTAAAAAATTCATATCTTTGGTTCCCTGCATTGAAGTTTTGTCATTTTGGTGTAATTTTGTTTAATAAAATATCTTCTATTTTTTTATTGTATTTTGGGAATGTTATGGTTTTGTATTTTGACTTTGTAACTGTTTTAGCACTGATATAATATTTTACACATTTCCTCGACACCGGGGCTGTCTGCTCTGTGTCATAGCTACAAGGGTGTTGAGCTCAGGTTTAATTATTGACTTTAGTGGTTCACCCTGACAAGGACTGTGGTAATTACTTGAGGGTGGTACTTACCCCCCTTGCAATCAGTGCTTAATTTGAGTTGGTGGTTGTAGGTGTGGTCCACCAGCACTCATTTTCAGGAACTGACACTTATTTTCCATCAATAAACTTTGATCCAGAGCAAGAGAGAGAAAAACATAAAAGAGGGTAAGAAGGAAAGAAGGAGGAGGTGAAAGACAGTAAAAACAGTGACAAACAGAGAAAGCAGGGATGAGAAAGAACCTGCAAAGGCGAGCAAAAGAGGCAAGGAGTCTCTGTTAGTGGGTTAAACAAGCATGATGTGGAAGACTACACAGCCGTGGAAGCTGGCATCCTGACCTTTAATAGTGTCGGCAACTAGCTTCTGAAAAAACATGTGAGACCCGGCACTCATTGTTGAACAAATTAGGCACTGTAAATGATGCAAAGTCGATAAGTCCATACTTTAAATTACAGAAGTATCCATAAATTGATCTATAGTAACAAGAAGAGTCTGTCTAGTGTGGGTTAGAAGTTACAGTCACTCCTACAAAAAAACGAAAATTGAAAGTTTGCAAAATGAAATAAAAATGTTGCATACATTCATAGATTCAAAGCCTCAAGGAAAATGTTGAACGTGTAGCGTTCATCCTGCGTTACATTAAACCAGCGAGAAAACAGCACATGCTCATTCCTCCCTGACTCACACTCATCAGAATATGTAATGCACATTGGTGAGGAAAATGGTGCATGTCAAGTGTTGGCGATTCTGTGCACTGCATGTTCACGTGATATCGGTAGGTCAAGATCAAATACTACTCTCGGGAGTAGGGGAAAGGAAAGTAGGACATTCTGGGATCTGTGAGACAGACGGTTTCAGTTTCAGCTTATTAATAACCTCGGGCGTAGTTAGCGTAGCGGGGCTACGTGGGGGTCCACGGAGCTGGAAACAAACTAGGTGGAACTCTGCTCCGCTCCGCCACCCGCCTCCACCCCCCTAATAACAATTAATTCTACATTATTCAAAAGTGAAATAAAAAACACTTACCTGTACTGCGGCTTCCCCAGGCTGCCCTCCTCTTCTTCCTTGCCGTCTGGGTAATCCTTGCGAAAACTGCGCATGCGCACGGGTCTGCACATGCGCATTTCTTGTGAGAAGTGTGCATGTACAAAGATTGCCTGCCTCTGGAATATGCATCCAAGGTACCATGGTTTAAATATATTGAAAGGAGTCTCATGAGCCTAGGAAGAGGAGACGTTTTTTCTAACCCCGATGGAAGGCGAAAGGAAGATCAAGCCCTCCTCAAGATGGCGTTTAGCGCACTTCAGACCATGCTAAGGGAGTAGAGGGAGCTCATGGAGCCCAGTGTATGACGGTTTGTCATCTTAAGGACAACAGTGATGGCAGCTAAACTCCTATGATCGATTCCTCCTGACCAGAGTTCGGCTTGATCTTTTTTATTTACTTCTCCACAGGACATGGTTCATTTTACAATATTTTGCCCATTTTATGACACTCCCAGAAAATCCTTTTTAATTCCGATTTTGAAACAGGTCAATTTTAAACAAGTTTGGCCTGCTTTTATATTTCTCCAGATGTTGACGGGAAACCCTGTATTTCATGTATTAGGTCTTTTAAATTCTGCCATTAGGCTCAGGGCAAGTTGTGACTAACTCGCTTGTTTCTTGTTACCATCTCCGGTTTCATGCACCTGATCAGCTAATTGTTTGTGATTCATTTAATGGTTTTAATGCACCACTTAAAGTGTTTTAACGCATTATTTTTAGTGGTTGTTATATGTTCGTTTTAGGTGTCCGGGACTCTAGTTGTAATATGTACATATAAGATTAATTGTCAACTTGTTTACATCTGGTCCACTCTTGTGATTGTATATTTTGCACTATATCACATTTTTACTTTGTTCTTTATATTGTGCTTTTATGGTTTTATCAAACATGAAACCGAATAAAGATATTTTGAGAGAGCCCATAGTACCTTTGTAGTTGGCATGCGGTTTGACAAAACAGATAGCTTGCCACGATGTAAACTTCACAGCCTTCTGAGACACTCCCTCTGAAATCTTAACAAGGATCAGCATATTTAGGGCAGCTCACAGAAAGGCTGTCTCTGAACGCAAAAGTTGAAACAGACACATGGAATGATCTCTTATGTTCTTGCAACAACAGGGATGACATAGCCTTCAGAAGGAGGCTGATACATTGTGCACCCAGAAGAATTATCCAAATTTCAGTAAGAATCCCATATTACAGCTGAATTAAGGGTCCTGAGCTGTATGTTTCACCATGGAACAGTTTGGGAAAAGATAACACATGAGTCAAAATTGTTGTTATAGGGAAGACTTTTGCTTAGGGGGGCTAACAAGCTTAAACTCTGTGCGAGGACCAGCATCATATTTCACTTTGGCTACTGATATATATTACCAGAACTGCTTAACTAGGTTCTGCCTCAATTCAGGAAGAACCTCAAGACCTGGCTCTTCGATTGAACTGCAGAACCACCCCCAGCGCCTTAAGATTCTCACAAGCTATACAAGAACCTTGTTTGACTGATTGATTGAGAGTGGATATAGCTCACCATCTTTTGTCCTTCCCTAAAGGTCGTCCTTTAATGGGCAATATTCAACCTTGCTCCTTCTGATAATTCATCTGTTCAAACTATGTTGCACTAAATTTTTTCTTCAAGGTCTACTGTAGCCCTAGAAAGAAAACACGTTTCTTTTTCGTGACATGTAGAATTTAAAACTCGTAGCGTGGCCTTTCTGTTTTCACATATGTTGTTGTCCTCTCCTGTCTGCTGTATCATGGATTTTAATCACTGCTCTAAGGTCTAACCTGTCTGCTGCTTTGACTGTGTCCCCTTTGCTGAAGGAGAGGTTTCTAACGAGACAGAGCCTTCTGCTGCCGTGAGGGGAACGGCCACAGGTCACACCGTCCTTAAGCCGTGAGGGGAATGGCCGGGAGAAACTACACTTCCCAGAAGCCCTGCAGCGGCACCTGCCTGTGACGCTGCTTTTCGCGCCCGGCTGGGCCCTCTTACATTTAAGGGCCCAGGTCTTCATCCTGCACTAGAGTCAGCTGAAAGGTACTGTGAGATTCTTCTTTAACTTCCCTTGTATTTGCAGTTGATATTGCCCCCCACATTTACATTTGGAACCGGTATGTCCCGTGGCCAAGTTGACTGGGCATAACATTAATAATTACCTTCTATTCCAGCGTGGGCTGATTGGACCCTCTGGGACTTCCTATACACCTAAAACCGGAACATTGCACAACGCACTTTATTAACAGTAACTTGTTCATATGCCCTTTTGCTACTAAATATATTAAGCACGTCGCACTTTTGTCCTTTGGGGCCAGGTCTTATTAGCCTCAGTACTTTGTACCTTTTGGTCTGTGTTTACATGCCCTTCTGCTCCCAAACATATTAAGCACGTCGCACTTTTGTCCTTTGGGGCCAGGTCTTATTATCCTTAGTACTTTGTACCTTCTGGTCTGTGTTTACACGCCCTTCTGCTCCCAAACATATTAAGCACGTTGCACTTTTGTCCTCAGGGGCAAGGCTTTGCTTGGTTTCTGATTAATCCTGAAATCCAGTTGATTGGTTATTTGTCAACCTGATTCTTGGGCCTGTGTTTACCTAGTTTCCTTTTTGTATTATTGTATGATTGTTTCTCCTCTTGCTTTGGATGTGGGGAAACGTGGCTGGGCACCCAAAAAAAACCTTCGGCGTTAATACCGGCCCCACTCCGCCAAACTTAAATTGATAGGATGCTTCAGAGAGCTATTGGGGTAGTCTCAAATGAAATCGAGCTTACAGAGAGGCGACTATCCTTAACTCCAGACATCTTTCTTCAATCCTCTGTGCCACCTATATCTGCACAATCTAGTCCGGGATCTATCCGTAGCCCACTAAAATCCTTACCTGGACCAATTGAGACTTGTTATCACCCCTACAACCCTCCCCAGCAAAACCAAAAAACCCGCAAAGGTAGAATAAGCACTACCTTACCTAAAGCCGTGAGGCGAAAAACTGGCAATGGGACAGGTTCAAATAAAAAGACCAGTCCAGAAATTAGCCTCAGTGAGGGCGAATCAGTCAGATTGGGAAGAGTGGTAGAACCCCCCCAAACTTTTATAAAAATTCTGACTGTCCTTCATGGGTGAGGAACTTGATAGTGGAACTAAAAGCACAGATGAGAGCCATTGTTAAAGAAGAATTAGCGCTCCATCTCGGGAACAGAGCTAGTGGCCAGATGTCTGCCCCATGTGTACTGGACAACACTCTGGTTAATATTTTGCCGGCCCCAGTGGAGAAGAAAGACTGTAGTTCACAGACGGATAAAGTAGGGCAACCTCCACTAGCTAGAGGTGGCACATCTACCATTCCATCATGCCCAGCCCCTATGAGTGCTGTCAAGACAGGGGCTGCTAGCGCTGCTCTAGTGGGTAATGTTCACTCTCCTGGTGAGAAACCCGGTACATACCGGGCTCAATCAAGTAGGGACATTCCTAGCACCAGGGGTCCTAGCATGCAGAGTGCGAGTTCCCATCCTGACCAGATGATAGATAGGGAAGTGCCTATCTCACCAGATAATGTGAACACAGGCCTAGTCCCCCCTGGCCCTGCCAATAATCAATTTACCCCCAGCCTCACTCCCTTATGTTATAGTTTTAACTGGTGTACCTGAAATAAAATCTGCACAGAAAGAAACTCAGTTGGAATTGAGAAACAAGTGCCTTTTCTGGCTCACCAGGGATGGTCAGTTCCCCTAGGATAGGGCAGGTGAGATACTACTAGTTCGAAGAGTGGGTTGGGTTGACAGGGACCCTAAGACAATCAATGGAGACTGTATAGTTATTAATTTCAGTAATCCCCGGACAGTCCGAATTTTGGCTGACCAGTCTCCCAGCTTTCATGCACCACCTACAGGGATTCAACTACACACCTTGGCCGTTTTTAGTTCCTGTAACTACCCATCACCATGGACCCCTTGCACTAGAGCTCCAACAATCTGGTTTCGACCCCATACTACATCTGGCCTATCCTCCAGAATACAGTACAATGTTGCAGTAGCAAATAGGTTTGGGGCCCTTGAAGAGGTAGATTGACTTTCGAGTCCATCTGATCCCTCTTCTACACAGGGGCTAGGGGGGACCAAAAGAGTGCCTAATTTGAAAATTACTGTGTTGCAGTCCCTAAACATTGCTGGTGCAACACAAGATGCTTCAGGCGTACCCCATCATGAATCTCACTTTGGACTCCAAGGCTCGGTAGGTGCTACATTAGATGTATCAAATAATCAAGCCTCTCTTACCTCTGAATTTATATTCGCATCTATGGACAGGAACAGATCCTTAGTGGAAGTGGGGGTACCAGACCCCGAGATCGAGCCAGACATCACACAAACTCCGAACCCCTCTGGTCCTATTGTGCGTGATGCCACCTCGAACTTGGGCCTCCAGCTGAGGGTGCTGACGTGAAACATTGCCGGTATCAAAAACAAACTTCAAAATCCTGATTGGATGCAATTTGTACAAAATCATGATGTGTGCATGTTCCAGGAGACCTGGGCTAGAGAGGACTCTGTCATGAGGGGCTTTGCAACTTTTAATGTGCTAGCAACTATGGGAGGCAGAGGTAGACCATCGGGAGGGTTAGGCACGTGGGTCGCTACACATCTGGACTGTACTGTTGAACAGTTGAACACTTCTTCAGATGATATCCAGTGTACCCTCCTTACTTTTAATGCTGGGATTAAAATAGCATTTATTAACATCTATTCTCGTCCGATAACCTTTGCCCAGGAATCCCAGACCATAGACACACTTACCACATTCATTGAGTTAGTTCCCCCGAATACTAGGATGGTGATAGGAGGTGATTTTAATTGTCAGTTTGAGCCCCTAGCCCTCCCTACTGAGACTTCGCTCACTGCCGAGGATTCTCTTTGGCTAATTCCTGAACCGCAGATTCCTCTGGTAAGTGCTTGGACCTCTTTGGTACTACAGATCAATGCAGTTACACTAACTCATGCACTGAGGGCATGCAACGGTCGTACTAAGTCAGACCAACCAGGAAAACCTACTTTTAATAGACCGGGGCAAGCATCACTATTGGACTATATTCTGGAGGAAGCTAGTATATGGCACTGGGTTGTCGACTTCGCTGTCTGACCAAGACACAACAGCGACCATAATGCTCTGGTACTCGATCATAAGCTTCCATAACTTCATAGTCCCCCAATCACTAGCCCCCTCTCTGGTACCAACCTATCTTTACACAATAATAGAAGGAGAATTAGGTGGGAAACCCTGAAGCAGTCACCAGGCAAGGCTGCTGCCCTGTATTCCCTATTTATTCCACCTTTATTGGTAACGGAGAGGGCTGCACAGACCCTCAACTCTTCTGGTACTATTGCTCAACTTATGGCTACCCATGCGGACCTGACCAATAGCCTGACCAACATCTTTAATCCCCTGATACACTCTAAAGGCAAGAGGACCCCTAAATCCACTTGATTTAACAACTTCTGCCGAATGGCAAAGGGTGCCCTCATTGACGCCATAAAATTAAAAGACAGATCTCTGATAAAAACTAGGAGGGCCTTTTACAGTAACAGTCTAATGTTAGCCAAAACGGAGTGGGAGTCTGAAAGATGGGATGCAATTAAATAGGATCTCACTAATAGAGATATGAGGGTGTTTTGGACCCTGGTTCGAATAGTTAGTTCCTCAGAGAGCTCACCTATTGAGCCGAATATTGCTGCAGACGCTTGGAAACTTCAGTTCCAATCGTTGTATTCCACCGAGGACATTATAGAGCCCATAGGAGGAATTTTGCCAACTGTTGTGGGGAATTCCCTCGAAGATTATGTATGGTTTACCCTGACTGAAGTGTTGAGTGCAATTGGGAAGCTTCCCCTTGGAAAGGCCCCTGGATTAGATACAATTCTATTTTGGGATCAGCCCAATATCCATATCTATGTGTAATATTTAATGCCATATTAAATGGCATGAAAATCCCGGATACCTGGTTAGGGGCAGAAATCTTCCCAGTATGCAAGAAGGACTCTCCCCACCTGCCCACTAATTACAGGCCAATAAGCCTGATTGACGTAACTCAGAAGTTGTTTGCCAGGATTGTCCTGGAGCCCCTCCAGTCCTGGGTGGATGAACGTGAGATTCTGAGTGCGTACCAGGCAGGCTTTCATAAAAATATTTCTACCATTGACCAAATCTTTAGGCTCCAATTATTATATTGGAAGACGGTGACTAAAGAGAGTGGGAGCCTCTATTTGATCTTCGTTGATCTTAAATCAGCCTTTGATTTGGTGCCTCGTGACAAACTTTGGGCAGCTCTAGAGCAACTGGGCATTCAGCCCTATTTGCTCTCCTTGATCAAGCGACTGCACACTGGAAATTTTGCCCAGGTGAGATATGGGAAATATGGGGAATTGACCCCATGCATCCCAGTGACTAGGGGTGTAAGGCAGGGGTGCGTTTTGGCCCCCACACTGTTCTGTGTTTTTATTAATGCCCTGGTGGACCAACTAAATGAGGTTGCCAACATTGATGCCCCAAAGCTCGCCAGTGGCAAGGTGCCAGCAATGATGTTTGCGGATGACACCTTGTTACTATCTAAATCGCCCATGGGCATCCAAAGGTCCCTTGACAGCTTCTCTTTATTTTGCAAATATAGGGGCTTAGAGATTAACGCACTAAAAACCAAGTATATGGTATTTAAACCTAGTAAAACCTCTCGCCCTAATCCTACCCTAAATGGTATCTAGCTAGAGAGGGTAGCTGTCTTCGACTATCTGGGTGTTACGCTGATGGAAACCTTAAGGTTAGCACAGATGGCCGGGGAAATTACAACATTTTACAGGAACTCAACATCTAGACAGCCGGGTCCGTTGATTGAGATATATAAAGTCCAAATCAGTAGTGCTATAATGTATGGGGCAGAACTTTGGGGACACCTCTCTGTAGGTGGACTGGCTAAAACTGAGAACAAGTTTATGAGACAGCTCTTGGGCTTACCACAAAGCATCCCTCTTATCCCCCTACGTTTGACCCTCGGGATTAGATCCATAGATGAGGAGATCGTACTGCGACACTTGACTTTTTGGTGTAGACTATGGGCGACTCACGAGTTAATAGCCTACCAGTCGGAACTCAAGGCGATCTTGGGGTTCCCAGGGGCGGAAAAACTATCCTGGTTCGCATACATAAAAGATTTGTGCCTTAGATTAGGCCGGCCGAACCTATGGACCCACCCTGAGGAAGTGTTCCCGACAATATTACAGTTCGAACTAGTCAAAACTTACAGACAGTTTAGATTGGCTGAAATTCAAGGGAGTACAAAACCAGGCCGTTTAACCTCTGACTTCCTCAATTTTAAAGATCAGTATTTATTTGAGGCCTTCCTTGATAATGTTCATCCGTTTATGGCAAGGGAACTTTATGCCCAGTTTAGATTGGGTTGCTTGCCGGTCCATGCACTTACAAATAAATGGTCAAAAGCTTCCCCTGTTGGATGTCCTGCCTGCAATAGCCAAGAAGAGACACTTATTCATGTTTTCTTCTTTTGTCCAGCATATAACTTACCCAGGAGGTATTGGCTCTTACCAATATGCAGGAACCTGGGGTATAGACAGTCACGGGAGGCCTTTAGAGTTTTGAGGACCGACACTCATCCCCCGATAGTTTTTGCTGTGTCACGTTGCCTTAACTCTATGTGGCATATACGTTTTTAATCTCCCCCCGCACATGATAAATGTTCCTTCGCCATTTCCTACTGTTTTGATCTTACTAATATATGAAATCATTGTTTAATTCGCTTTTTAAACGTTAATATCTTTTAAAACTGCTATGAAATTTGTCCAATTTACTGTACATGGTTGTATTCTGTAATGTTTATTGATATTTTTATTGCCTAAATTAATTGATGCATGTATTTTATTTTTTGCTTTTATGGTCTACAAAGATCGAAATAAAGCTTGGAAATGGTAATGATGAAATAAGCGACACAATCAGCATCTTATTCCCCTTTTCATGGGCAAACTCATAGTTGAGAGTTATTATCTCTTATCCAGCCGAGAACGATTTTGTTTGGTCCTATAAATATCTGCCCCATCACTGGGCCACTTGTAATAAAGACCTAAGAATATTTAGGATGGTACTTGTAATCAAATTAAACTTCTCTATTTACATTGGCCCTAGCTAGCTCTCCCAGGCAAGATAGAATATCAATCATAGTAGCAGCAGAGGTCTGTTGAGTAGCAGGAGCCAGACCAACCAAGTTACATCACTAGTGCACCCTTATTGACCAATTCACTATCACTATACACTATGATCACTAATATAAACCCAAAAAATGGCTGGATATAAAAATAAAGTTGATGGTGATAAAAAGATAGTGACATCTCGCTAAACATTTAGGGAGGAAATGTTCACCATTAGAAGAATGATAATTAGCATTGCGCAGATTTGTCTTACAGGCCAAGTAGACCAGACTTCTACTTTCAGTGATAAAATTAGGACACTCATCAAACATATCTGGATCTATTAGTGTTGTTCCAGGCTTGACATTAAAATCACCAATAAGTATAATAGAGACACATTCCCTAACACAACTTACATCAGTAAGTGAATATAAATAAAAAAAGACAGATGGCATTTTCACACCATGAGATGCAATTAAATTGTTACTGGAGAAGCTGATGAGCAAAAAAGCTCATTGTTTCCTATAATTCAGTATCAGGCCTTCAATGTTACAAAGATCAGGTCTGGTAACCTGTCTGTCATGTTACAATTAGCAGTGACTGCCATGAAAATTGAAAGGTATTGCCTAAGGTGTAGCAATCTAGATACGGAATTGAAGTCATCCAGCTCTCTTGCAGAGCAATAATCCTAAATTGTTGACTATAGGTGATTTACCCTTTGTAATCTAATTCTAATGCAGACCCACAATACATCATAATATGGTCTTGATGTCACATAAATCAACATTTAATGTCACTCATAATATTCTAGACAAAAGATTGAGCTCCTCAGTGACAGACTTCTCACCAAATGCATATCCCAGGTTTGCCATTCTAACTCCTCTAGGGGTTCAAGATTAGTGCACCTATTAGTTGTCAAACAAGCAAAGCGAGAACAGGTCAGCTGCTTGTCTGACTAATTTGATGAGGTAAAAAGGAGATGGTTTATAAAAGTAGCCCAGAGAGATAGCCTCATGTTTTTGAGGCATCACCGGAAACATGGTTAATACATTCAAATAGATATCCTAGTTTCATGGCCTTCTAAAACTGCTGCCCACTCAACTAGTCTCACCATATTGACTATATCATCAACAAACTCTTCCCCTCCCCATTATAGTGTTTAACCAGTGAACTAATTTGTTCTTCATTTGCTCATAATTCTTGTTTTTTGATGTCTTAATGGGGCAACATCAACGGACAACATCACAAATGGTGTTGCTTCAGGGGCAGATGTAATGTTTCTGTGTTGGACACAGTCAAACATCTTTGATATAGGAATTAGTAGAGTGGTGAGCTTCTCCCTTTGTTGGGGGGCAAGTAGGAACTTGATTCAGAGAAACCGACTTCTGTAAATCAACAGCACCATAAATTGTACAGATCTAGCAGGAATTTGACTGCCCACTTTATCCAATAAATCCGTGGTAGTACTGTAGTCATAGACCTTACACGATTGACTACAATGTATTTAACATTCAATAAAAACCACCCTTTGCCAAACAGCTGTTCTAATTTCTCTAAATGAACACTTTTAGCTGAATGATAGGCGTCTTCAGTTCCTTCCTCTTTCCTAGTTAAGGATCTGTAAGTGGCCTCATGATGCCTATGCCTATGACAATTCACTAATGTCGAGGTCACGGATAAAGCAGAGTCATGGTTGACAGGTTCACAGTTTTCAGGTCTACGAACAGCAGCTTGCACAATAAAAACAGTTCTTGTTATAAATGTCAGAAGGCACATGATCACTGTTTAGGGCAGTAATGAACTCAATAGGCATATCCTACCGGACTATGGGCCACATGTATCAACATTTGTAATAGCGATTACCTACTTGCGATTTTCTGAGATTCACAATTAGTAATCAATATTCCAAGTGTATGAAGCTCATAGAGTTTCATTTAGCGATTCCTAGGGGGTCGCAAATCGACCTACCTCATTAATATTATTGAGGCAGGTCGCAATTTACAACCCCCTAGGAATCGCTAAAATCACGGGGATGGTGGCCTGCTAAGGTCAGCAGGTCACCATGTCCGTGATTGCTTTTGTATTAGGCAATAATGCAGCCCGTTTTCATTAAAGGAAAACAGGCTGCATTTTTTTTAAAAATTACGTTTTCTTTTCATTTTTTATGAGCAGGCAGTGGTCCGTGGAACCACTGCCTGCCCTTTAAAAACATTTTCACCATCATTCTCAAAGGGTCCTTTTGGGACCACTTCACATTTGCGAATGGATTACCACCAACTTGAAGTTGGTGTTAAAATGCGAATGTTTTGCTACAGCATTCATGGTCATTAAACATTTATACATACCGCAGAGATTCGATATTTGAAAGGGACACCCTAAACACACCCCTTCCAAAAACCAAATCGCAAACCAATTTTGTGATTCGGTAACAGGTCACCAAATCGCAAAATAGGGTTTGATACAAGGGAAAAGCCTTATTTGCATTCGCAAATGGGCCAATTCTGCGAATCAGCCAGTTAGCGAACGCAAAATTGCTTGATACATGTGGCCCTACATCTTGTAGCACTAATGCAATGGACAGTATGCTCAATTTAATTTATTTATAGTGCCAGCAGCCCTCTCCAAAAAACTAACAATTGATGATGTTGACTGGAATTATTGTCTGTAGTGATAGTCAAATGTGCAGCTGAGTATTGTGCTTACCCATGAAGTCAGCAATCCAGCAAAGAGAAGAAGCTGGAAGTTGGAGAACAGGGGACTAGAGATAGGGCACATTTTAGCCTCTTCTAAACTTTTACGGGCCCTGGACAGTTGTGCCCTTGGCCTGGTCTTTGCCCCGATGTACCATGCTGCATCCCATGCAGCGGGAACAACTAGTGTCTGTTACAGCTTTGTCAGTGTTGGACGGGGCTTATAAAACACAGGGCACACTGGAACATAGAGTCCCCACAAAAGCCTGATTGTTGTTTGGGGCCCCTGAAGCCTTCCTGTGTCCCATTCAGCAAAGAGTAGCTGGAGCCTTTTAAGGCATTGTCATTTGTTGGTGGGGCTTGTAGAGCTCAGACAATTCTGGACAGCTCTGGAATACAGCCTGATGGTTACTCTGTACCACCGAAATACTACTGTGTAATCTTGCACTTGGAGAAGGTAGGGCTCTCTATGGTATTGGTGGCGGAGGGCAAGGTTTGTAGAGCACGGGGACTCTGGACCACTGAGTCCACCAAAAGGCCAATGGTTCTCCTGTGCCTCCAAATTCTTCCTGCATCCCCTATGTGGAGGCCAGTAGTTCGGATATGCAGCAGACTTCACTGGTGTAATTTAAACTTCTACATTTTGAAAGATATCAATTATTTTAGCCATACATAAGAAACTGATAGAAGATCTTCTCTTAAACCTCAACAGTCACACCTTTTCTGGAGAACTCATATAGTTAAGTGGTTGCATATATATGCCTGTAAATGGTAATTTGCACATTTATATACGTTGTGGGGAAACATGCACCCATAATCCACACCACTTTTAGGGATGATTTCTGTCAGAACTTCTTTCAGAGGGTGACGGAGCATGCAGGGGCTCCTTGGAGGCCTTTTACTCCTGATGTCCAAGGTCCCAAACCTACTATGCATCCTGAGCAACTGGGCTAAGCACCCCTTCTGCACTTGAATCTCAGTGGTAGCTATGGTTGAGCAGTCCAAGTGTCCCTCCGAGGAAAGTCTGAATACAGGCCAGTGAACATGACTTATAACTCAAAGAGCATTCAGCAGTGTCAATAAATCAGTGTCCAGTCAAATACTTATTTTTATGATGAAAATACTTTTTTATTCCTAACTTTGCATTTAAAGTAAGGTTACAACATATATAAATGGTAATAAATTTTCTCTTGAGGTCAGGGCTATTGTGTTTCGCTAGCAAATCCTTGTCTCACCTGCTTTTCGTAATGTGGTTGGGGTTTTCCCCATTTACTGGTGGCCACATCCAGGAAATGCTTACTAGTAGGCCCTAACTCAGGAGCCCACTCCGATTCTTAGCAAAACTGTCAAAAGTGTCTGGGCGCCACGGCACTCTTAGCAGCGAGGCAGCTGGGGCACGATAGGCCCGTAACCAGTCATACCCACTCCAGGAGGCTCGCATTCTGCCAGTGAGTGTCTGAACCGCGGACACGCACAATGCTCCTAAAGGCTACATGTTGCAGTCCATGAGATAGGCCTATGTCATGGCACACAGCATGATTCCGGTTTGCCAACCAAAATCAGCATTAGAAATGCAGACAGCAGTACAGTTGGTTACTCAGTGCAGAAATACAAGTCCATTACCATGCAGAGGACTTTTCGTCGTACCAATATCCTTCACATTCCGTGCAATAGCAGAGATTTAGGGGCTGAATCAGTTATTGGCAGGGGCCTGTTTCTCTGCAAGGGCGACAGAGTAAATTACTCTGGTGTCATGATGTAGATACTGGCTGATGAATTTAGAAATGACTACCAAGCTGGCGGTCATTTCTAAAGCATTGCCAGAAACTGCCATCATGGTTGTTCCTTTCAATGCTTCTCGCAGTTTGTTGTAGGACTCTGTCAACATGTCGGAGCCTTTGCACCACACTGTTTTCATTTTTCTTTTCAAATATAAAATACCAAAGCAAGATTTTTTTTTAAAAATAAAAATATAATGCATGGGGGGCATTTTGTGTTTTTTACTGTCTATTACCACCAGAGTTTGCCTGGCTGTGATGTACAATAAAAGCCTCCAGCACAGCCATCCATCCTAATTGAGCAGATGCACATATAGTCAATTCTCTGATTGCCCTTGCTTCGTCAGGCCATCACAGAAGTTTGGCTACAATGGTGGCGGATTCGGAGTAGTCACCACCATAGCCAATCCTATGGGCTGCCGCTTTTAGATTGGGCGGGTGGACCACTGTATTGGTGAGGAAGGAACTCAGCTGTGATGGAGTTTCCTCTCAGCTGAAACATAAATCAGCCCCTTATTCTCACCTTTGATGCTAATAAATCTCAAACTAAATCCAGGGTGTGCAAAGTTCTTGGAAAAGTTTATAAATGAGTTTGTGCATGCTCACCAAATTTTCATGTCATTATCATAGTGGAATGTGTAAGGCAGCAGATGTACTCCAAAGTGAAATGATACCGTACTGGTTAATATTACATGAGTAAATGGATTTACTAGTGCAAATCCACATTTTGTGAATTGACAATGTGAATTTTCACTTGTAAGTTGTGCCCACAATGCGCCTAAGTTGAATTTACAGCAGGCACACAAATGGCTGTGTGAATGAAGCTGTTAGTTTGGTTTATAACAAGCCACGAGTTGAAGAGATCAGGGGCTTCGATTTTAGCATTCGCAGATGGTCTGATTCAACAAATCTGAGGATTTGTGAATGCTAAAACCCTTTTTAAAATGTACAAAGCCCATTTAAGAATTTAAAAAAGGTTTTGGGTACTGCTAAATGGTTTTGGAAACCACTACAAATCAGTATTTTGAAGGTACATGTTAAGGGCGTGCCTTCCTAATACCGATTTCTTACAATATGTATTAATGATTTGGACTGAAATCCAGTCGCAAAATATTGATACTTCATTACTACTTCAAAGGAGGTGGTAACCCGTTCACACATGGGAAGGGGTCCCCAAGTGACTGCTTCCCTATGTTTGTAAAACATTTCATTTTTCTTTTTAAGCACATCCCATTTTCTAGTTAGGAAAACTTAATGCAAAAAAAAGGATTGCTTAACTGAAAAGCAATCACAGACAGGGTAGTATGCTGAGCCCAGCAGGCCACCATGCCTATGATTGTAGCCCATCGTAGTGGGTCATAATTTGGAACCTACCCCATTAATATTTATAAGGTAGGTTGAATTGCGACCCACTGCAATGTTGTTGTTTGTGACCCACCATATTAATACAGAGGTCGGTCAGCTAAATACAAATGTATTCGGTAAAGGCCGGTGGCAAATTGCAACCACTTTTACCCAATGCATTTTAAGTACATGATGGCCTCTATCACAAAATAAAATCAGACACAGGGCGTGGTGGATTAGCAATACTTCTAAAGAGACAAAAATCATTTCTCTGCATAGGTTTAAAGACAAAAAAAGCTGCTTCTTTACGCCATTATTCACAATTGTAACTTACACTTTTGTGAAAGTTTATATCTTTGAGTAAATTTACTACTTTTAAGTATTCACAAACTCTGAGTGTGAGTTACTACAACAAAAAAACAGTAGTAAGTCCAGCACTACAGATGGCCACCCACTGACTCTCCAGCATCCTCCCATTGAAAATAATGGCGGTTGGGAACTAAAATAAATCACCATAGAAAATAATGTTAAATTAACTTAAATTACATTATTTAAAATAGTTAAAAATATAAATAAATAATGATTTATGTTAAACATAATTTATATAAATAGTACCTATTTACTATTTAATAATAAAATATTAGAATAATCTATTATGAATTTAAATAATAATGGAACAATGCATTTTATTACAAATAATTACATTCATGTTAATTAATTAAATACATCACTTTTAATGATTAATAATGACATTAAAGAAATAAAAAGTGAAACTTACATTATTCCACAAAATTGAAGGACCTGTGAAGGTAAGTGGATTTGCAGGAGACCACCAGTGATGAGAGTTATGCATGATTGATGTGAATTGTTTGCTTACTCAATAATAGAAATCAGTGGGGAAATGTTTGTAAAACATGTTGAACTGATGACTGTACCCAAATCCAACATTCTATACAATGATTCAAGGAAGAGAAAAAATTTAAATATGAAAAGTTTTGTTTGAGAGAACATATTCATGAATCTGAGCTACATGCATACAGAAAACATCGAAATCATGTGATGCATGTGAACTACACAATTAGGGCCTCTGTATGCAATGGAGCAATATTAAATATAAAAGGGCATATTCACAAGGAGCTATCACCGAATTAACAGCACTTTATCACAGCCAAAGTTGTGATAAATGTACCTCCCCATTCACAAGCTGGTGCTAACAGCCCGCAGCACCAGTAAATCTGCAATAGCAGCTGCAAAAAACTTCACCACAGACGACCCGCGCAACTATCACTAATGAGATGCAAAGTGGGCGTTCCCGTGCCAAAAGCCACGACAACATCACACCTCAACATTCTCAACGACCAGACAGATCTGCGATAAAAACACAAAACAGGCGATAAGGCGCGTTAGCACCAGGAAATCTACACCTGCTCTGACCTGGTGTAAAGTGTGACGGCAGCCTGCACCACAAAAAGGAGCACAGCCCAGGGCACATCAGAAGGGCACAGATGCCATGGAGCCACCCATCATGCGGCCCGGACACCCAAGAGGACCACAACACCCACCGACACCACCCCAGGACCACAACCCACACCTGGAACACCCCCCCTCCCCGGGCCACCACAGACGCAGCGCAGACAAAGACAGCGGACCCCCAGGAAGCATACCAGCC
The DNA here is from genome assembly GCF_964204655.1 of Triturus cristatus. Lineage (NCBI taxonomy): Eukaryota > Metazoa > Chordata > Amphibia > Caudata > Salamandridae > Triturus > Triturus cristatus. The sequence goes on from NC_140589.1 coordinate 1,728,412,682, forward strand.
GCACAGACCCAACCTCTGACAATGTCACCGTCCACCACAGGCTGAAAGGGACAACCATCCCACGCATCCCGACCATCATCGCCTAACAGGCTTATGGCACCAACGCAGTGGACAACCAACATCCCACCCCACACCAAGCTGCTGGCTTGGCTGCACCTGTTTGTCCCTGGCACCCCCCAACCAACACCCACCAGAGTTGGAGGAGTCTCACAGCCAGCCACATCCAAGTCCCTCAAACCTGTCCTGGACATCACCATCACCCTGGTACCCCAGTCCCCATCCGTCCAACACAACGTGCAGGTCACGCTGGTGACCAAGCAAGGACCATACGCCATAGCAGGATGCACGCACGTGTTGGGGGCAACCCACAGCACACATGTCCTACCTGTGCCCCCTGGTGACACAGCACACAATCACCGCAACAGAAAGCACACATCCCACCCCAATGTGCAGGCAACAACAGAACACAGTGGAACCTCCAACAATGTCACCTTCAAATACACAGCCAGTGTGCATGATTCCTTTATCCTCCGACCGTCCATCATCAAGTTCCAAATGAACACCCCACTCACCTCAACTCCACAACCATGCAAATCATAACTCTGGCAATGCACACATCACTCACAAAATCACAACCAACATGCACAACAACATGCCCACCCACCAGACACGACAGAACAACTCACAATGGTTACCTGGCCAAGCCGTGAACATTAGCCATCAACGGCATGGCACCTCAGTTACACAACAGCTGACTGTGGGGAGAGGTGGCAAACAGGCATGTGTGAAGGATGCAGTAGTACCATGATTGGGAAAGTACACAATGCCAAGAGTGGCAGAGATGTGCTGGACAGACCGCAGTATGCAGCACACACCCATATCCATGGCAACATACACCTCTGGTGTATGGAGTGTAGTGGACAGTGGACGCAACCATGTCACCACAGCCCGTGGGGGACCTCGCTCAAATCTTGCCTTTCACACCCCCCCTAAGCATGCCCGGAGTGGGATGGCCCGGCGTACGACACACCAGCATAGGGGTGTGAATAAGAAGCACGTAGCCTTGGGCGTGGTCCTCTTCCAGAAAGCCCAACGTCTCTGCCAGGGCGGCGCCTCTCACCCTGCCACGAGGCAGACGCCGTCCTCTTGAGTGCAGTTGCCTGCCGATGCTGTGCTCCTGCTGGACCCTGGCACGCTGGACCACGAACCCGTCAGGCCCGCCCCTGCGCAGCCAGACCTCACTGATTACCTGCTGACACCAGCGTGTGTCAAGGAAGGCCCACCATGTTCCAGCGCAAGCTCCAGGCCCGAGACCTTGGCAGCCTCCTCAGACCATCACGGCCCCCACGACACAGGCTCGCTTTACTCATTTTTCTTTGACATACTCTACTGCCGCCTCAGGCCTACTCTTCTGCCCAGTAGGTCCCATATGTGAAACTGTGTTCTGAGTCATAAATGGCAGTGATCCCAAATCTAGGCCAGCGGCAACAGCACCAGGCCCCACCCGATCAGTGAGGCATAGTTCAATATGGGCTTCTTGCGACACGTGGTGCCACTAATCCTGTTCAATGCCAGTCGGCAACACGTGGTGTCACTAACCCTGTTCAACCCCAGCCGGCGACACGTGGTGCCACTAACCCTGTTCAACGCCAGCCGGCGATACATGGAGTAGGGACCAGGACTACCCTGCGGACCAGTAGGTCCCACATCCAGCACCTGGGCGCCAATCACGAATGGATTGGATTGGATTGGATTGGATGTGCATTTATAGAGCGCGAATTGCTGCCCGGAGGCGTCCAAGCGCTAAGAATACCGTAAGACCAGACTGAGACACACGTGGGGAGAAGGGGGGGTAGGTTAGATTGGGTGAAATAAAAAGGTTTTCAGCTGTTTACGAAAGGCTAGAAGGTTAGGGTTGGCTCTAAGATGCAGAGGAAGGGCGTTCCAGGCCCTCGCGGCGTTGTGTGAAAAAGACCTGCCTCCGGATCTGGATCTCTTTATCCTGGGAACTATTGCCCGGAAGGTCTGACTCGAGCGTAGACTTCTGTTGGGTGTGTAGTGGGTTATTAGATCTTGAGTGATGCTGGGGCCAGTGTTCCAGAAGGACTGATGAGCTATGCACATGGCCTTGAACATAACTCTCTGGCGCACTGGAAGCCAGTGAAGGGTTATCAGTCCGGCCCTAGCTGACTGTCTGCGAGGAATGTTGAGTAGGATGCGGGCTGCGCAGTTCTGGGCCATCTGAAGCCTGCTCAGAGTGTATTCCGGGGCCCCGAGGTAAAGTACATTATTAAAGTCGAGGCGCGACTGGATTAGACCTTGGACAGCTGTTTGTCTGGCCTCCATAGGAAGGAGAGGGAGGATTCTCCTCAGCATCCTCATGATGCCGAAGCAAGTTGCTGAGAGTTTTGTGGCCTGCGTGCTAAAGGACAGAGATCTGTCAAGCCAGACTCCGAGGCTCTTGATGCTATTTTTTGGGGTAGGTGGAGGGCCCAGACTAGGTGGCCACATGGAGGTGGGGAGACTGAGGTCTGGGGGCCCGAGGAGCATCAGCTCGGTTTTGTCTCCATTTAATTTTAAAGATGAGCGGGACATCCAGGTTTTCACTTCCTCCAGGCACTCTCTAAGCCTGCCCTGTGTTGAAAGATTGGCAACCTGCGTCAGGGAGACCACTAGCTGTGTGTCGTCCGCGTAGGAGATGATCTTAATCCCAAAAGGACGGACGACATCTGCCAGTGGCCTCATGTATATGTTAAAGAGTGCAGGGCTTAGAGAGGAACCCTGGGGGACTCCACATTTCAGGGGCCTGCTGGTGGAGACAGACTCACCGTCAAACACGCGGAAGGACCTATCCTCCAAGAATGACTGGAACCAGGACCAGGCTTTGTCTTTGATGCCGACCTGGGACATACGATACAGCAGGGTGTTGTGGCTGACCGTATCAAAGGCCGCGCTGAGGTCAAGGAGGATCACTGCCACTGATCCTCCCTGATCCAGAATATGTCTAGCTTCTTCGGTGACCATGAGGAGAGCGGTCTCGGTCCCGTGTTTCGGTCTGAAGCCTGTTTGAGTTGGGTCCAGTAGATGATGAACTTCTAGGAAGTTTATTAGTTGTTGGTTTATATGTTTCTCCAGGATCTTGCTTAGCCATGGGAGCAGTGATATGGGGCGATAATTGCTCAGGTCGGCGGAGTCCAGGTTAGGCTTTTTCAGCAGGGCTCTGACCATAGCCCGCTTCCACGCTATTGGGACCGTACCGGAGGAGATGGAGGTATTTAAGACCTCCCTTATGATGGGGAGAGTCGTGTGTGCGGCAGCCATTATTATATCTGGAGGGGCTGGGTCATTCGGGGACCCGGATTTTACTTTCCGTGCTAAGGGCTCGAGAGATGCTAAGTCCAGAAGAGGGAAGTGGTTTAGCATAGGCAGGTGTGGGCTGGGCGGGGACACTGTGGGGAGAGGGGGAGTGACTGAAAGGGTGGAATTTTCCGGGGAGAAAGCAGAGTAGATGGAGCTGATTTTCAGATGAAAGAATTCAGCAACATTGTTACAATGGGAGGATGTCTTATCCGCCTGCAGACGTGGTGATTGTTTGGATAGTTGTTTAATGATCTGGAAGATTTCTTTTGATCTAGATTTGGCATGCAGGATTTTCTCTGAGAAATATGTGGCCTGTGCTGGCAGAGTCCACACCAGTGGTCGCACGGAGAGGATTAAGAGTAAGATGCAGCTCAGTCTGGATGAAACCCGCGTCACATACACAGAGGTGTCTGAACACGTGGTGCCACTGAACCTGAACTACGCAGGCCGGTGGGGCCATCCAACCTATGCCGGCGACACTCAGTGAATGGGCCGTGCTGACCGCTGCCTCAGGCCTACACCATGGTCAGGTATGTCACACATTTGAAACTGAGTCTTGATTACACCATGGCAGTGAACACCATTTAAGGCATAGCACAAGTCACTATACCCCCTTCTATGTCGTGCCAACAAGTCTGTGCATGGCATCACAACCACACGTGTCTGTGAGACAACGCGGACTACTGCCCTCGGCCTATGCTGCGCACGAGTGGGTCACAGTTTTGGAACTGAACATCGGTTATTCAAAAGGCAGAATACATGTCAATGCACGCAAGGAGAGGCGTAAAAAAGATGACGCGTTGCAGTCCGGAGGGAACAGGATCATCGATACGGGGGTGAATGAACACTACCGACAACTGCCCTGGTGGCACTAACTCTGTGCCTCGCCAACCAATGACACGTGGCTGTGGGCCACTGCTGACCGCTGCCTCCGGCCTACACTGCGGTCCAGTAGGTCACATTCTTGATTTGGCAATGGTGGAGTTCATGTCAGTGTACCGGCATCATCGCAGACTGCATCCCCGCTCAGCACCTGTGCCACTAAGTCTGTTACCCGACATTCATGGACACTCTCTGGTCGTACATTGGTGGTGTCTGTGTCTATGGACTAGGGGCTGTTTTCATCCTCATGTAGCTGATACCGAATTGGTGGTGAAAACGAGGCTGGCGCTTTCCACTCCTCCATTTGCTGCTGCCTGATGACATCAGACCTTCCGCATCATGCCCTGGAGGACACTTTCCTCTGTCCCCCGCAAGCCTACGCCACATTCACCTTGGACATCGATGAGGACCCACCCACTGCGCGTGGACCTACCTCAGTGCACCACAAATCACCGTCCCGTGGCAGGGTGCCTGTGCCGGCCGCAGTGCATCTGGGGCCACTAACTGTGCTGCTCAGGTCTGGGACCCCTTCTTCTGATATATTGGATGACCTCTGTGACGGTGGTCTTGGGGTCTTCAACGCCATGTGTCTGTGGCCCTGCGCTGTCCGCAGCCTCCTGCCTCAACTGCGGGCCACCAGGGCCGGACGTCGCATCACCGCAGGAGGCACACACCACAACCGCAAGGACCACCTCCAACCGCCATCTGCCAGAGTTGATACGGTGGCCCTGACAGACCTACAGAGTTGCTCAGACCTGTCGTGGATGCCATCATCGGCCTGATACCCTGCTCAGCACTCCAGGTACCAGTGACTGAGTGCACCGCAACCAATTGTCCGTGAGGGATTGAGTTTTGTGCTGTTGAGATGTTGTGCAGGTATGTCACCTCATGCAGTGGGGAAGACCTGGGACTATAATGGGGAAGATGTGTCAAGTGTGCATATGGGAGATGGCACAGACAATGGGAGGGCAGGAGGCAACATCCCCAAGGCAGGAATGCAGACTGGAGGTGGTAGTCAAGCTACACACCCGGAACCACAACTGGGAATTGCGCTGTTGACTGCGGATGCAACTGTCAACTCAGGCAGTGTGGGAGACCTGGGACGTTGATGAGGAAGCTGATGCAGGTGTAACACACCCCACTGCATCTGCATCAGGACTAACCCGAAGGGACACAATCCTAGCAATTCCTTCACATGAGCGCGCTCATCTCTAATGCCCCAACCTCAGTGCGCTGCAACTCACGGAACCTCCTGACTGAATATTGGGTGACCTCTGTCCTTGCTCCGGCTCCCTCAATGTTGCTGTGCAGTTAACTCTGTTATGCATGTGTTTTCTGTTTCCGTTGCACTGGTGTCCAATGTTCAAGTTGTTGCCAGCACCAAGCATTCCATGCGGACTGGCTTCCACTCACCCCACACACATCCAGCACAGGCGTCACTGTACATGTGGCCCTGCCAATAAAGGGGACAGGCGCACGTGCCCGTAGCCAGTTCGCCGTGATAGCTACGTGTGTCCCTGTGGTCTTGTGGTATGCATGAGGGCCCTAGGACATTACAGTGTGCTGTGTACATTGGATGCAGACATGTCACAGCAGGCAGCGGGTTGGAGCTTGGACATGTAGCTTTGTTGTCACCCACTCAATTCGTAAGGGGAGTGGCCAGGGCCGTTGTACACCACGCCAACGTGGGTGTGTGACTGCTATTTGCGTGGCCCTTGGCATGGTTCTGTACTGTGAATGTGCATCTGCATGTGTCTCTATGGCAGTGTGAGTCTCCTTTGTGGGGTGTGGGTGGTCCCTGAGGGTGATAGACACCAACGTATGTGTTCTAGCTCACCTTCCATGGGTTCGGCACCCACCCCCACCTGTTGAGCCACCTCCTTTTGGCGTGATGACACATGGCATTGGGGTGCCATGTGTGGATGGGTGAAGTGTCATAAGCCAGCTGTGCTTGCGGGTGCTTCCTGTTGTGTGGTCTGTTACAGGCTCTGTGTTCTCCTCTGAGTAGCTTGTCTGCCCTGGTCCTGGTGGTGGGTTGCGTGGGATATCCATGGGCTGTTGCAGGGCATCGGTGTCGACGGTGTAGTGGTCCTCTCCGGCATCACAGATGTGTTGTCTTCTGTGCTCTCCTGGAGAAGTTGTGTGCCCCTCTGTAATGTGAAGGGGAGATGCATGTTCACATTGTGTTGACATGTATGTTGGCGCATTGTTCTGGTTTACATGCAGACTGTTTGGCAATGTATATTGTGAATGGTTGTGAGGTACTGGATTCTTCTGCTGGACAGTGTAGATTTGGACTACATGACAGATGTGAGGTCGCATGCGTACATTTCCATTTCACAGTTTCCTGCACTGTCAGATGTGGTAGGCATGTTTCTGTGCATGTGCGGAGCCAGTTGTGTCCTCTGTTCTGCAGTGTCGGCTATGCACATTGTACCATATTGTCGTCGATGTGGGTGTGCTGTTCTTGCTATGTTTGTGTGCTGCAGTGTGCCAAGAGGATGTGGGACATGATCCTGGGTAATTGTGGGTGTGCAGTGTGCTATGCCTCGTTGTGGATGTGTGTTATTGTGCCCATCTCCCCCCGTCCACCCAGTCCCTGTCCGTTACTTTCCCTGTTGATGTTGTCAGGTCCTCTCGAGCTGAGTCCATACTCCCTACTCCTTGCCCCGTCTCCACACTGATGACTGTGGCCTGGGTTTTCTCCAGCTCCTCCTGTCGCCGTTGCTGCCTTCCTGTTGGCAGCGGGTTTGTACCTGGTTAAGTTTGCCATGTCCTGCCTGTGCCTCATGGCCTCCTCCGTTGGCCTCCTCGACACTCCAGCTGCATTCACGGTAGTCTGCTTGTGGGTCATTTGCTGGTAGTGTTCTGTCACCTCCGTGATGCTGGTTTTGTTTTCCTGCGATCTGCACTATGTCTTCCTCTGCCTTTTCTCATTGGCCTTCCCCGAGCCCGCAGTTCCTTGCTGGTGGTCTGTGGGGTTGTGGGGTTTGCGTTGTCCTCTGCGCTGGGTCAGGGTGCATCCATGTTGCTCCGTGCTTAGGCTTGTTTCTGGTGTGTTGTTTCTGTGGTTTTTATGGTGCATTTTCCAGCAAGACACGTGGGATTTGCAAGCCTGTGGCTGGTTTTCGCTACTTTTTGTACCGCGATTGGCCTCATCGCATGGATTTTCGCGTTTTGCATTTTTGCGGCATGGCGTTGATTTTGACGCTGACATTTGATGCGTTATCTGGTGTCTATCGCATGGTACCGCCTTGTTGTGAATTCCACGTTGACAGGGGGTTATTTTCCCGTGATGGGCTGCGATATTGAAATTTTCGTTACGCTACTCTTGCGGTAGTTATCACACGTTCTTGTGAATATACCCCAAAAAGTATTTCAGGAAAAGGTTGCTATCAAAGGAGATAAAGTTTCACAGTAATCCATAGTCAGATGTGTATGGTGCAAAAGAGAAGAACAACTTTAAAAAAATCTGATGCTGCAGAGTGAGATCTCAGCTCTGTCAATAAGTAATGAAATATCATCTCAAATATGATGAAGATGTAGGTTGTACCAGATATAAAATGTTATCTATTAACATATGGTCAAAGAACTGGCGGGAAAAGCACTTTCATTGGCAAATTATTTGAATGTTCACCCCAACAGTTACAAAAGTTAAAAAAAACTTAACATGTCTATGAATCCAAAGGAGACGCAGGGACAAATTAGAGTGTCAATTGTTTTAATCCAAAGATAAAAACTATCCAGTATGTACTTAGTTCCAAGAAAGTTTTTGCATTCCATCTTGGAAGTATCCCAGTGAATGGCAAGAAGTACCTGTTCAAAGGAAAGGGCAAAATGAAGAACCAGTTATGGGTCAAATGTTATTCTGAAGTAAGAGCTTTGCACTTAAAGCTCCATAATATCGGTCTAAATTTGACCCTGTTGAAACAAATGGGCGTCAGATGAAATAACTCCACAAGGGACCACTGAACATTGGAATGTAAGCCTTGATTTTGTCTATATGAATTTCTCTACAGCTTTAGAATAAATCAACTATGTAAGATTGTGACTGCAGCTTTAGGAGTACCGATTATCAAGTTATTTGTTAACGAAATTTGTAGAACTTTATAAAGCTATCCGGGTAAATATTGGCATTAGGGAACGGGAGAAGTTGACCCCCAAAATATTGCCGTGCAATTCATTCAAGTAAGACAGTTTTTTAGCCCATTTCTTTTTTAACATTCTTTTTATTGAGTTGATGCATGAGATTACAACAAGTAAACAAACCTTGTGAGTCATACCACTCCCATGCCTGTTACCAACAGGTTCAGTTGCAATTCCGCGCCTGGGGTTGGTGAATAGAAGAACCCCTAAATCTGCAGGCATCCAGTGGCTTCCTTCATGTTGGAAAAGTCACTGGGTCCGCCCCTCCACCCGGTGCACCTCCCCTTGGAGCCTACTTTTAGGGCTCCACGTCCTCAGATGCCCCCCCCAGTGACCCCATATTTTCTCAAATTTCCATGGGCAGTCCCTATCCTGGTAGACTAGTTTCTCTGCCCTCATGCACCAGTCCAAATTTATTTCCCAGGCTTGTACTGATGCCACATTCTACTCATATTTTGTCTGGCCACCATGAGAGACACATTAGAGAACAAGATTGTCTATCGGTCCAGTGTCTATTCCCCCCATATTATTTAAAAATAAATACCGTGATGCAATTAAGTCATATCATAGGTTGATCCGGAAAGCAAGAGCCGAATATATTGCTGCTAACATTTTGGAGAGTAAAAACCCCCTAAAATTATTTTTTCTCTTCTCAGAAAGATGCAACACTCTAACGTGAAAGCGGATCCCCAGTCTCCTCCAATGCTCAGTGCGACAAACTTGCAGAGACTATTTATAATAACCTCCCAACTGCCAGTTCCAATTTGGTTAGTGTCAACACTGATCAAGTGGCCGAGGTTGAGGACAGGTTAGTCACTCCTGAACAAATGTTGTGCAGTTTTCCCCCTCTTACGCTCTCTGTGACGGAATCATTATGTCGCAATATTAAATCTGGCTCCCCAGCCGATCCTTTGAGACCAGACCAGCTTTGTCTAGTTCACACGTCAGTTCTTCCAGTGGTTAGAGAACTGATTAATCTATTGTTGTCCTCTGCATCACTGCCTGTAACATGGAAACATGCAAAAGTTATTCCTCTTCTAAAAAAAACATCTTTGGAGCACTCGGACCCGGGCAATTTTCGTCCGATCTCCCAACTTCCTTTTCTAGCCAAAGTTACTGAATACTATGTAAATACTGTCTTGGCTGAATTTGTTGAACAGAACAAAATCCTTGACCCCTCACAAAACGGCTTTCGCCCCACCACAGCACTGAGTCGGCATTGCGGGCTGTGATTGAGGATATCCGTGGCAGCCTAGATATTGGGAACTCGGCTGCCTTGATTCTGTTGGATTTAAGTGCCGCTTTTGACACTGTCTCACATGACATCCTCTTAGGCAGGCTGCATGATATTGGGGTTAGGGGCCTGGCCTTTACCTGGTTCCGTTCTTTTTTGGAAAGTAGAACTTTTCAAGTTACTGTACCACCATACCACTCGCAGGTACATGCCATTAAGCACGGGGTCCCTCAGGGCTCGATATTAGAGCCCTGCACTTTTTAACATTTATGTTCAACCCCTAGCAATTGTTGCCAAAAGTAGAGGGATGTCATTGGTATCTTATGCCGATGACACCCAGCTAGTCATTGCCTTTTCAAAAACCTGTAAACATCCTTTTTAAATTTAAAGAGGATCTGTTAGCGATCTCAGACTGGATGACAACCAATTGCTTGCAGCTTAATGCTGCCAAGTCAGAAATTTTTGTGCTAGGGAGAGACAGTGCTCTCTGGTCAGAACAGTGGTGGCCGGATAAACTTAAATCAGCGCCATTGCCCAAAGAGGCAGTTAAGAATCTGGGCTTCTGGATAGATAGGGATCTTTCATTTGATACACAATCCAAAGTTCTTGCAGGGGTCTGTTTTGGACTCCTGAGGGGGTTGAAACCCCTGCTTGGATATTTTGAACCAAAAATCCGCCAAACCATTCTCCAAGCCACAATATTATCCAGGTTGGATTATTGCAACTCCCTTTATCTGGTCGCCAATAAATCGTGTATCTTACACCTCCAACTAATTCAGAATGCCGCGGCTCGAGCTCTGCTGGCAGTTCCCAAGTCCTACTCGGTATCTAATGTTTTACCAAAGCCGCATTGGCTGACTATAGCCAAAAGAATTCAGTTTAAGTCCTTGTGTTTAGCCCACAAAATTTGGACACAACAAGGCCCTCCGATTTCAATGGACCTGTTAGCCCAGTACATTCCGAATCGCCCCCTTCATTCCGCCAACTCGGGATTGGCATGTACCTCTCGTTTTCATAGAGTCAGAGCTGGTGGACGTACTTTTAAGGTCCAGGCGGCCCACCACTGGAATTCCCTCCGGATCACTATCAGAGGACTCCAGAATCATATGATTTTTCGAAAGGCTTTAAAGACCTGGATTTTCCCGGCATAACTGGTCAACACATGGCATAGCTCCCAGGACTCTGTACTTAAGGGGTGTTTCATTGGGGACCTCCCGCAACAATTCCTTGTGGGCTTTTAGGAGGTGGCATAATTGTTGTTATCGGAGATATTGGCTACCTGTCAGCTCATATTGCTCTTGTAGTTCTGTAATCCAGAGAATGGCATCATTCTTGTTTCTCTCAAGATGTCTCCCACTTCCAATATGCCATGCTGGTCCCATTTTCTGAAGCCCTGTATAGCGAGCAGCCTCTGCAGCAGCTTGGTGTCCCACAACAGAATCTCCATCATCAGTTTCCCATGGCAGTCCAGGGTCCGAGTCACTTTGTGCCAGGTCTTGACCACCACCGCTATAGTCGGCAGGGCTGTCATCCCTGGTGTGCATATAGCCGGCGTACATACCCCTTCGGGCCCATTGCCTGTCTGTCGGCCAGCACTGATGGCTCCTGCTGAGAGGAGAAGGTCCAATCATAGATCACCAGTAGCTGTGTTGCCCGGTAGTATAGTTTCAAGTATGGGAGGGTAAATCCACCCTCCAGGGGCTTTTTCATAAGGGTAGTCATGATAATCCTCAGTGCTCCACCCTTCCACAGCAGGGCTCGCATCATGTCTGTCACAGCCTGGCGAAATTGTCAGGGGCCTCAAACAAGGTATTTTGTAGCACATAAAGGGACTTTGGCAGGTAAATCATTTTGTAGAAGGCTGCTCTGCCCATCAGAACAATTTGGAGCCTGCTCCAGCGAGCTGCATCAACTCTATAGAAATCCAGAATCCTATACAAGTTTTAAACAACAGGGCACAATGTTGTTTGACCTTGTATGAAAAGTTCAGACTGAATTCCAGCAGAAGAGCTAAATAACAAAAAACATGTACAGCCTATTTCTAAAATAATAATGTGGCACAAAAACAAATGTGGTACTTTGTGACATATGCAAAGCAAAAGTAGCCTTCAACTGACAGGTTAACATAGGGGAAAACTACAGTGGACTCACAACACATGAGCCGGCTCTCCAGTACCCACGGGCCCAGGTCTGGGTAGAACACGCCTACCCAAGGCCGTGCTGTGCACCCTCCATGGCCAAGAGCACCCCTGGCTCACCTCCGGTCCCAGTCCCCTCAGGAGTCTCTTTCCCAGGGCAGGATTCTCTGCTCGCTGGAACGTGTCTTCGTGCAATCTAGTCAATGCTCTGGTATCCTGCGGGGTCCCTTGGCTGGTTCCTTCAACCCCTTGTCAGCTACCTTAGATGCTGCAGGATTGATGCCCTGTGGAGCCCTCCCTGTGTGGACTACAGCGCTCCACCCACCTCCCTTTGATCGGTGGGCTCAAGGCCAATGCATCCTCCCGGCCAGCCACCTGCTCAGTACCCTCTCTGGGGTGGCAGCTATGTCTTGCTCTGGCAACATCAGGCCTCCAGCCCATGGCCACCTCCATCTTGCGTGGTTGCTTCTTGACACTTGCTGTACCACCCTCTGCCGGTTGATACAGCCAAGCTGATTGGTGAGCTCCTCTGTGTCGTCCCACCAACACTCTGCACTGGTTCACTCCTGTGGATGGCAGGATCAATTTGAGCACGCGTCCGTAAGCTGAAGCTCTGTGCTCAGGCAGCCATCTTGTTCCTCACATACCTACGCCTCCTATTTTAGCACAGTTCTCACTCTCCTTTGTATGGTGGAAATCTTACTTTCCTCAAAATTTTGTAACACTCATATCCAGTACTGTGTATGCTGATGATATGGTAAAATTAGTTCAGACTTTTATACGTTTGCAATGAATAATTATAAACTTGGAAATTAACTGTAAAAAAAATCAATTAAAGATCAATTTATCATGTAATGGCTACAAGTGCGATTGCTGAGTCTAAAACATTATTTACATGGACATTTTATTTAAAAAAAAAAAAAAGAAATTCAGTCAAATTTCCAGCAAACAGCATTGGGTGTATTATTCCATATGGTTGCAACAGGGCTAACTGTACTTGTTGGAAGAAAAAACATATGAAAATTCAGTTAGCGAGAATAGAAATGGGACTGCCGGCATTCTATTTGTTGAAGCTACCTGTGTTGCAATGCCTTAAGATAGTTACTGAACATGTAGATGCACTCCATGCAAGCACCTTGTAATGCCCATATTGTAACTCTTCCTGCCTGTCAAGAGTAAAGCAATGCCACCTGAATATACACACTTTCCTTAAATATTCAGAGATAGTAGTTTAAACAGCAAATGAGGTTGTTGTAAGACATTGGGGTACTAATTGAAAGGGGTGAGTACCCACCTCAAGGAACAACCACAAACCTTGTCATGGGGAACCACTAAATTTGCTAAATTAATCTGAGCTCAACCCCCTCGTAGCTATCTCACAGAGCCGACGGTCTTAACTTAGAGGCACTGTAAAAGTATTTAAGCAGTGCCTTAACAGTAGAAAAGTCAAAACCAATTTAGAAAAACAGAGTAAATTATTATGAATAAAATGACACCAATAAAACATACATCCAACAAGAGAAACCAGAGCTAGGAATTTTAAGGTTTACATGGAACAATAGCACCACAAAACATCAAGCACCAACCATGGTCACCTGTTTGCACTTGGCCGGTACCCAGGCACAATGTTGTGTAGTTCCTAAAGATACATAGGATCTGTGCGTTTAGACAACATAAACTAAGGGATTGGTGTCTAAACTTGATTCCAGACACCCCAAAGGATATGTTAGCCTTTAGACCAGCTAGCTCACAGTTCAAGAGAAAGAAAGAGTACCTGCCATGGATAAATAACACGGAGGCCCTAAATAGGATCCCGATATTTCAGAAAACAACAACCATGAGGCAAACCAATTCGGGGTCAAGAGAACACAAAAGATAATAAGATATAAGGGAATAAACAAGTTTGAGAAAATATATATTTTTTATTTATTTTATAATAGTTTTTACCAAACCCACTGCTAGGAATACGCTCCTACAGTACGGCAGCTACCATCCCCGCTGCCAAAGGGACAGTATCCCATTCAGTCAGTTCCTTCGCATTCGAAGAAACTGTTCCAACATCAACGATTTCACCGATCAGGCCGACATTCTGAAAAGCAAACTCATCCATCGAGGCTATCCTCTCAAGCTTATTAAGGACTCCCTCAAAAGGGCCAAATACTTTCATCGTGAGTCCATGTTTCTCCCCAAAGAAAAACCCTTGACCGACAAACTTGTCTATGTAACCAGACACTCCAATATCAACCACAAGCTGAGACAAGCGATCAATTCCTGCTGGTTTCTCCTTAACATGGGCAATGAGGACAACACCTTCCCGAAGCCCATTTTCGCGTTCAAAAGGAACAGGAACCTCAAGAACCATCTAGTTAGAGGAAAACTCCAAGAACTTCCCCTACTCCTACAAACCGGCATTACCAATGCCGGTCCTGTTCTAGGTAACCACCGCTGTGGCAATTGTCAGGCATGTCCCAATGCCATCACAGGAGACAGCATTGACACCCCTGAACGCCAAATCAAACTTACCACCATGACTAATTGCCGTACATCTAACATTGTATATCTCATCATGTGCCCCTGTCGGATGACCTATGTCGGAGAAACAGGACGAGAATGCAGAACGAGGATAGGGGAACACAAGTCGAACATCAGGAATGGAAAAACATCAGCCCCCCTTGTCCAACATTGGCAGGATTTCAACCACTCTGTGCTGGACCTCAAATGGTCCATCTTAGAAAAAATCCGGACCCCTGCAGGCAAGGACCCCACTCAGATCCGTAAAAAAAGAGAAGTATTCTGGATCTTTCTTCTGAATTCGGTCCAAAAGGGCCTCAATGAGCTTTGTCCCTGGGAGAATGCTATTACCTGATTCTGTCTACCTGTATAGCCCCTTTTTTTCTTTTTTCTTGATTATGTCGGTCTTCTTTAGAGAGGAGGGATAAAAAACCCTTATTATATTTCTTTCTAAAAAAATATATTTATCTTCCCAATAATATCCCTTCTCCCCGATTTTCATGTTTTGTACCCTTTCTTTGTTTTTGTTGAGTCCATGTGTTCATTCTCTGCCATTGTCCACTTATTAGTTGGTGATGATTATCGTGACTCTACTATTTTCTCCAACCGACCTTAGTTGGCTGACACCCTCTCCGCTGATATGGTCCGTTTTCTATACCCCACACTCTCTATCGTTCTGTTCCCCCACCGGGTATGCCTCGACAGACATAGATGGCCGAACTGTTTACCTTTGTCTTAGTCCTTCCTCTATATCCTGTACTTTCCCTTTCCCCCGCCCCACTGGACGCGCTATTGGTCATCTGACTACCCGCTCTGACATAAAAGAAGGTTTTCCCTTTCCAACGAGCTGCCCGCTCCCGGAAGCTGCCGATCGTCAGTTTCCCTTCAGAGAACCTTGCGCGATACATGCCTGACTGCCTATCGTTTTTGAATCAATCTGGTGAGTGCACCTTTAGGCGTTCCAACCCTGTCCTCCGTAGCTCTTTATTTGGCCGAAGACTCTGATTTCTTATCTGTTTTCTTTTTATTTTACTTAACCCTAGATGCCCCTCTGACCGTCACCCATCTTTGTGACTATCGCGTTTATACGCCTCCTTGCTGGGCATCTGGTTCACCTGCTGTTACCTCGCAGAAAAGAAAAACTGGGAACTCCTTCGTTAAACTGGGGTTGATCGGACTACGGGTAGGGTTTTTTTTAAAACTTCATTTGTCCCCCCTTGGCGGGATCTATCTCTGATTCTTTATGAAAATGCTGTTTACCTATCTCCTATAATTGCACCATTCTCCCTACAGGTTTGGATTTGGTGAGGCCCCCATCCTGTTATTAACTTGGTCTCTTGGCATATACCGATTACCGCCATCGGGGGCGGTTTCCCATTACGCCTGCAAACTTGTGTATACTCCCGTTCTCGAGTTCAAAGAACGCTTGAATTCCTGATCATCGCGTTTGGTCCCCCTCATCTTTCATGGTATTGATTTGATCCGTTTTTCTTGTCGTTTATTACCCCACCCCCTCCCGCTCACTCCCTGGGGTGTCTTATGTTCTTCACCTCCATCCTAATACACGCAATGAACATGGCGTTGGTGCACTTTTTGGTGTTGTTGATTTTTCCCATTATGAAGTCTTGATCTATTTACCTATCTTGGAGCTCCTCTAGGCCTCTTTATTGACAATTCCGTGGTTACTCTGACCACTGCATCGAAATATAGGGCCCTTCTATATGGGGTGCCCTATTTCACGTCTTATTTTTCTGATGTATTAGCTGCATTATATTTTATAACGATCATGTTTATCAAAAACGTTATCTATGTTACCCTTATGTATGTTATATATGTTAAACAGTGCAGCACTTCTTCTTACTCTGTGTTGATCTTGTTTGATTAAATACACACTGTGCTACTGGTGGCTGGTCTTTTGTTGCACTTTTATTCCAATTTTTAATTTCATTTGGATTCATCCCTATATTGTTGACTCCAACCTTTGGCTACCATGTATATTAAAATTTCTTTAAACCTATGAGGTTATTTCCCGTATGGTTTTTACTGATTGTTCTTTTTATGTATTATTAGAGGTGTGATTACATATACTAATGCAATTAGAGGATCATGTTGTGTTATTATTATGTACCCTGTAATTACTTGCTTATATTGTTCACACTTTACTCATTTACAGGTGTGCCTGTCCCTGCATCTGTGTTCTCCTTCGCCCTGAAGAAGGTGCAGCCCCTGCTGGGGCTTGATCACCGAAACGCGCGTTGGCACTGTACTATTGAACCCTTGGCCACCACCCTCGCTGAACGCTATTGCATGTCTTTTTAGCTGCTTGGACTATGCCTAGTCCTCCCATGCCTTATAACTTTGTTGTGCAATAATCATTTCATATTGTTGTTTGTTTTTATAATAAGCATATTGTCTTTATATGTTTTTTTATGTGGTTGTTGGTATGAATGTGTGTTTTGTCTGAAGGAGTAATCCTGGGACCATTAACTACTACTTGTATAGATACTGCATCATTGTGATTTTTTGCCTCATTATATACTTGTGTGATTTTGTCTGTGTAATCTCCCTCTATATGCATTGAAAATTAATTCCCTATCTATTTTTCTCACTATTATAAAATAAATAAAAAATATATATTTTCTCAAACTTGTTTATTCCCTTATATCTTATTATCTTTTGTGTTCTCTTGACCCCGAATTGGTTTGCCTCATGGTTGTTGTTTTCTGAAATATCGGGATCCTATTTAGGGCCTCCGTGTTATTTATCCATGGCAGGTACTCTTTCTTTCTCTTGAATTTTCATGATTCCCCTGGTAGTCCTGCCGATATCAGTTTTCAGGGGTCCCCCTTCTTAGTGGACAGCTAGCTCACAGTGTCACCATAAGCCCCCTAACCTTACTAAGGAGCGAATAGTTTCTGGCAAACTACCAAACATGACAACCCTTGATCCTTCAGAGATTGTGGAAACAGTGAATTACTTTTCGCCCAGTCAATCGTGCTCACTTAGTCTCAGAGAGATACACAGAATAAACGGTGGAGACGTTTTCAATAAGCATTTATTGAACAAGCGTCATTCTAGTGTAAAACATGTTTGCTGCGACAACCATTAGACAGAAACAGATGTATAAGATTATAAGCACCAACAGAGTAAATAAAAGGTAGAATGCTACCATGGTGCTAAAACAGTGAATATATGCAGGCATAGAAATACATAACAGTAATCAAGCATACTCCTACGATGCAAACCCTACCTAAGTGTACCTAAGTGTACTTAGCATGTATGGGGGTGTAAAGCCAGATATCCCCATGGAAAGAGCCAACCTCATTACCTGACGGGAGAGAACAAAGGACTCTGTCTTGGTCTCGAGTTGGACACACCGCAAGGAATGTCAGGCCACTGCGTGTTGTAGCTTCTGCAGGCTGGAACCTCAGCGTCTTAAATCAGCGTGGAAGCTTCTCCTCTGTCTATCTAGTGTTGGTATGGTTCTTTTAAACCACACAGTTAGCCTTGGGGTTCCTAACACAATTGATATGCTGTGAGTATAATTATGTATATGAGCCTAAATCAATACCTGCAATTATGCAAAGTTATGTTATGTTAAAAAGTGCTTGTAGAGCGCATGGCTGCCCCACCAATGGGGCATCCCAGCGCTCCCGAACGGGTGACCTTGGAGGGCGGTTGCTAGTCAGATGGAAGACAGTTGCTAAAAACCCACGGAAGAGGAGCGCAGCATATGCACCTCATGTGCTAGATGGTTGAAAACAGCCAGGGTTTGATCTGTTTTCGAAATGCTCAATGATCTTGTATGCTGCGAACCGTGATTGAACTAGAGTTCCATAGGGCTGGGGCCAGGGACCTAAACGAGTGCCCCCCTCTGCTCCTGCGCACCCTAGGAGTGCAGACCAGATGCAGATCTGAGGAGCGCAGAGCCTGCGTTGGAACATATGGTGTGCAGAGCCCCTGCAGTATCTGGGGGCCCTGGCCGTAAAGGATTTTGTGGGTGGTACAGAGAGTATTGAACTGAATTCTCTGTTCGATCGGCAGCCAGTGTAGGCGGTACAGGAGATGGGAAGTATGACAGTGCTTAGGGAGGGTGAAAAGAGTGCTTGCAGCCGCATTCTGTGCCCTTTGAAGTCTCTTCGTAACAGTTTTGTTTACGCCCAGTCACAGTCCGTTACAATAGTCAAAATGTGACAGTAGTTCTTTCGCCCTAGGATGAAGATGACCATCACTTTTATACAAAGTATGGTAATCCTGTTATGTACATCATGTGCAGAGGCTTTTCTAAGAATCCTTATGCATAATAAATGAGGCTAGTTTCAAGGAAAACGATCAACATTTATTTAGCACATAACTGGGTATAAGGTCAGTGCTAGAACCGTTATACAGAGTAAGGTAGGATAAATGAAGGTAAAAGGTTGTGTAGCTACTTAGGCCTAAATTGGGGTACATTGGGGTACATAACAACAAGTCAAGTCCAACAGTGATGAAGAGCAGGTCGGATAGAGTAACCAGGTTCAACTTGGCCGGAAGTTTTGCCTTCGAACTTAGTGTCTGAAATGGAAGTCAAAAATCCTCAGTTGGTAAGGCAGCAGGCTGTAGTGGAAGAGGGCGCCATGACCTCAGACAGTCATTGGATGAGGTCGCTATGAAGATGTTGAGTATTGGCCTGGAAAGCTCTGAGTGAGAGAAATTCAAATTTTATGACCAAGGAACATCCCCTGCTGGTCGTATACTTTTGGCTCCATTGCATGGTGAACATTTCTACCTTCAAACTTAGCCAGTTTTTTAGGGTTCAGATTCTTTCAGCTGAGCAAGCCTGCAGGGTGTATCCAAGAGTGCTCCACCAGACCATGGGCCAAATGCATCATTGAAAATAGAGGTCGCAAAGGGGCAGATTAGCAGAATCTGCCCCCTTGCGACCGCTATTTTTGCATTTGGGATGCATCATCCCAAATACAAAAATCGCTATAAGTAATCGCTAAATTTGCGATTACTTAAATTGCAATTGCATTTAGGGAATCGCAAATTGCACTTCCCTAAATGCAATGCAACAAAAAAATATATATTGCGATTTCGCATTTAAGAAAAGCAAATTACCGTCAACTCAAAGTTGATGCTAATTTATGGGAACTTTGAAGAAATGCACAAAAGTTCATTTTTCAGAGTTATGTGTTGCACACATACATGCCCTTGGGGCATGTGTGTGCGCAACATGTTTCAGGGGTGCTTCTGGGTGTCTTTTTAGCACCCTTGAACCCTTGAAATTGCATGCGCAATTTGCGAGTACCTATTTGGTACTCGCAAATTGAGCATGCAATTCCCATTGATTCCTATGGGCCTCTAGGCCTATAGGAATGAATGGGAAGCAATTCCTTATTTGTGAATCGCAATTTGCGAGTCGCAAATAAGGAATGTGTAGGAATCGCAAATTCTTTTGTGATTCCTACATGCATAAGGAATTGCGATTTCTTAAAAATCGCAATTTAGGATTCGCAATTCCTAACTTTGATGCATGTGGCTCCATATACCTTATCCACAAGGTCCTGCTGAAACAGATTTGGTGCTGTAAAAAAGCTATGAGTGGTAGCAGGCTGAATCTTTGGCCCAGCAGCAAAACACCTTCGTTGGATCAGCTTGATAGGCTAGTCTCGATCCTCCGGAGGTTCTTGGAGCTGATATCTTTCTAAGCCCCAGACTTCAGTAGATGATAGGAGGAGTACACTTTGACACTCCAAGGTCATTCCAAATGTGGCCGGCAGCATGGTCCAGGGCAGATCCAATTGAAACTGGTCAGCTGGATAGTTGAAGAAAAGACCTCTGGTAGCTTGTTGTACTTTTGGAGCTTGACCAGGATGTCAGCGTTATGACCGTTGGAGTCCACTTTATTGTGCTGGGTACAAGAGAGAGAGCAGGTCATTGTTCTATTATCTTCTCAGGTTATGTGCACCAGGACCAGACCATTTCTGATCTTCCACAAGTCCAGAAAGTCTTCTGAGGTGTCTTCTGTGGGTGCCACAATTTTACCTGGCACCAGCCATGCGACCTCTTGGCCCACCATAACCAATGGGGTAAAGGTTCTTAGGGGTAACCTTACCCACTATTGCAGCATTTCCTGAGTGTGATTCTGCAAACAATCCCACAGTGCACCTCTCTGCCTAAAACCAAGATGCAGAACTTTTCTTCCCCATTGCAGAGCTTGTGTGCCCACCCCAGAGGTGTGGCCGGGGATATGAACAATCCCTCCTCTGTGGTCACTCTAAACCAGATCTGAGGACAGCTCCTCTCCCACTGGAATTGTTGCCTGCCTGACTAGGAGAACAAAGGATGGCCCTGCTATGGTTTCAGTAACACTTCGGAATCTTGTAAGTTATTCAAGTTGCTGAGCGCAGGAACAGACACACATCTCACATTCGAGGCCTTTGTCCTGCTTTCAGGAAGGTTTTCCTACCTCATCAAGCAGGCTATCCAGCTACCAGGTGAGAGTTGGAGCTCTTGCAAATGGATCTGCAAAGACTTCAGGCAGAAAAAGGAGACTTTCTAAAAGCATATATTCCAAAATATTTATGAAAAATGTGACTTCACCAGTGAATAGGGCTTTTAATAGATATTTCAAAAATCTAAGAATATATTTGTACATTCTTCTTAGTCATATATAACATTATTACATTTAATGTTCCATCCCAGTGTTGTCCTATGGAATAGCAAGAGTTGTAATTGTCAAAATAGCTTTTGGGGCTTTTTCATTTTAAAAACATGTGTAACAGAAAACATTTACATGCTTTACTTTTAAATACCATGCACCCTGCCTTATAAGCATAAAGTCTACTTAAGGTGACTTATTAATATTTAAAGGGAAGGTTTTGACCTGTCAAAAGGGGCTATTTGACAGGCTGAATTTGCAGTTTAATTACTACACTGACAAGATAAAAATGTTAGGCCTATAGTCATGTTTGCATTAGCACCACAGTGGGTGGCACAATGGGTGCTGTTTCCCACTAGTGACATACAACTTACAGGCACTGGGTACACTTTGTACCACATACTAGGGACTTTTAGGTAAGTTAAATTTAATATTTAGAGATATAATAATTTCATTATTGAAAAGGGGAGCGCATGCACCTTACCACTGGTTATCAGGGCACAATACAGTTCTACAGCCAGCGATACATCAAACAAATGATTGTAATTTCAAATGGATGTCCTCAAATATTTGTGGATTTGTCTATGACATTATTTGGCTTTTGAAACAAAACATGGAAAGATGCTTACTTTCAAGTAGAATGGACATATGGGGGAATCTTAGAATAAAAGAGCATCATCACTAATATTCAGAGGCTGGATGGCAGTGGTATGTCTGTGGTTAGCACTAAAGATGTTAAAAGAGGGCACATTAGGATGCAAAACTTCTGGCAGAGGTAAAATGAAGCTATATCTTGGATGCAATTCTTCAGCAAGATATGCCCAGAATATTCTGTTTTAAATGTCTAAGATCTTATACTTAGTGCAAACTTGCCAACCATAAAAACATGATGAAGAAAGCAGTAGGATTGCTAAATCCAACAACGACTATACATTTTCTATCTGAGAGTGTCACTTAATAGGTACTCCTAAGAAATTGAGAAAAAAACAGTCTTATTTGTATAGAACTGTGAATGCTGATGTGTTAAGATTTCTTAGGAATTTTTCATCCAGGGCTTCACCCTATAATAGCGGTAGATAGGGCATAAGCTAAGCTTCCATTTAAAGAAAAATTGCTCACCTTTTTAGAACTGCTGCTCAAAATGTATTCAATTTACAATGTATGTATGCCTTGTTCTAAAAGTCATAATGATACTTTTTTAAACCATTACTTCTACATAGTGATGTTTGCAAACTAGATGAGGATACTGCTGCTTTTGCTAAAGGCTGATCTAGCATCATTGGCACTGATTACAAGTCTGCTGAGAAAATCGTCAGGGAGTTCCAAAATAGGATTGGAATTTCCACCATGAACTTCAATGCAATAAGAAAATGTTCACATCAGAATGTGGCATACGTCAGGAGGGACATTACATTAACTCAAAGAATATCAGTTAGTCAAGAACTAACAACAAATCAAATGTCGATACGGGTGAGGTGACAATGTTGATCGTTAAACCAGTAAAAAAATCAGAATCTAGTAAACCACATGCAGATCTCCCAGAACACTGCAACTGCACATTGTCTCTGCTGCTAGCTTGTTATTGATGCACCCTGAATGCTCTACGTGTCCCACTGTATTTAAAATCTGGAGTCCCATTCAAATCCCATGGACATTTCAGAAACAGAGTCTCCCTCATTGTTTGTATTCCTTACAGGCTGGTTTTGACCACTGTTAGTGATTTCAACCGTTTTTATACACATAGTAAGTGTATCTTAATACATTTTGAGTTTTGTCAATACATAGTGATTGAATACTCAAGTAACAATAAAACATAATTTCCAGGCAAATACTTTGCTGTTGACTCGTCCTCCTAAGCTTGTTCTATTTTGAATGCTGTGTGAAGTAGTCCTCTTCATCACACAAGAAGCATCCATTAATTAAATATCAGATGTATTTTATACTTGCCTATTAAAGTATATGCTATTGACTTGGTTTGCTACTGGAATGTATGGTGTTTGATTTGTGGAATGCGAAGTAAATGACAGGCTGTAATATATGTCTAGTCGATCCTTGATTTGATTGCATCATGTGCTTGTTTTAAGATGCGGTACTATGGATGGATTGTTAAAGTACATGAGTCGCACGGCCCTGATGAATGCATCATTGGCCTTTAGTTCTTAGATGACTGTAAATTTTGTTTCTTTATAGGGGACATATAGAGTCAGATATAGCATCATATAGGACTACTGGAGACAAGCTATTTTATCAGCAACTAGACATACGCACGAAATGCACAAAATTAGTACTTATTCTATTTAATACGCAGACTCACAGGTTTCGGGAGTTTTAAAGTTTATGTCATAAATGGCTGTACACCAAGTTTATTTTTTGAAATCAGAAGGTCGGAGGTATAATTGGGAGCCTTGCTATATTAACAGTGTGTTTTGACAAGAAGCTCTTAGTTTGGCTGTGTTGCCGGATCAACCGTATGGGAAACTCTCTGAATATATTTTGAGGTAAATATGAAAGTTAACTAGCTATTGAAATTGGGTATGATATGAATCAAATCATTGCAGAACCCATTTGCATTGACTCATGGTGATTTGTGTGTAGATTGTTTTTGTCTGAGCCCAATCACTTACTTAGCTGATTTTGAGATTAGAAGATCGGATGCATAATTGGAGGTTGCTCTTTACAAATAGTCTGTTTCATTTAATTGTGTTTTTTTTAGCCTTCTGATTGGTTCAAGCAGAGTGGACCAGAGTGGAAACTCTGTCGGCTGATGTGGCAGCTTGATACGGGGAGCTGGTAGGGAAATCTTGCTTTACACCTCTCTACAGAAGTAAACCCACTGATTGGGGGAAGTAGAGTGGACCAACGGGGGAACTCTGTCTGTAGATGGATATGTTTAGCATTGGTCTGTTCAGGAAGCATAGTGATTGGTGGAGTGCTAGATCACTGAGGAATATTGAGAGCGGATGGAGGGTCTTCTCTATAGAAGTAAGCCAGCGGAATGGTGGAAGCAGAGTGGACCAGAGAGGGTACTGTGAATGCCGTCAGATATGTTTAGCATTGGTCTGGTCAGGAGGCACAGTAATTGATGGAGTGCGAGGACACTGAGACATATTGAGAGTGGATTGGTGGGCCTTCTCCAGAGAAGTAAGCCCGCTGATTGGTGGAAGTGGAGTGGACCAGAGAGACAACTCTGTCTGCCGTCTGATATGTTTAGCATTGGTCTGGTCAGGAAGTACAGTGATTGGTGGAGTGCTAGGACACTGAAGCATATTGAGAGCAAATTGGTGAGCGGATTGGTGGGCCTTCTCTATTGGAGGTAGCCCGCTGATTGGTGGAAGCAGAGCGGACCACAGAGGGAACTCTGTCTGCCGTCGGATATGTTTAGCATTCGTCTGGTCAGGAAGCACAGTGATTGGTGGAGTGCAAGGACACTGAGGCATATTGAGAGCAGATTGGATGGCCTTATTCTTTAAATCAGGGATGCCTGGTAGTAAGGGTTAGAGGCGTTTTTCTGTGACACTCGAGCACTGACACAAGAAGGAGGAAGGTGAGTGGAGATATGGAAGGTCAAGCACATAGATACACTGGATTGAGGTAGACTATTAGGTGATTTACAGAATAGTTAATATCAGTGGCTAAGTGGGTAACAATTGAATTTAGATTCTGCACCTAGATTGATAGTGTTTAAATATGCAGATTCTCTTAGGATTAGTGGACTGAAATGGAGTATAAGGAATTTGTTGATTAAAGGCCTGGATTGGGAAACCTTAGGGGGACTAAAATCTACTTTTTGCTGAGATATAGACCATTAAATGTGATTTTGGGAGGTTTATATTATGCTGATTATTGCCATGTTTTATTATCTATATGATTTAGGGGGGACTACACCACCCGAAAAGGGATGTATATCCTATGAAGACACCGAAACAGGAGGCCATACATCTTGCTACTTAAAATTCACACAATTTTGGAAAGCACAAGTGATTTAAAATTCAATAATGGTTATGTACAATAGTTTTTTGTAGGGAAAAAGTTTTTAATTGGAAACATTTGATAAAAGACTGATGTTTGGATTTGACAAATTTAGGTAGGGTATTTCTGTAATATAAATTACAAAGGCAAAAAAATCCTTGGAAGTTTTAATGCAATTGTTTTAATGTTTGTTAATAGGCAGGGAACTGTGGTGTGCATGGCTATGTACATAATAATACTACTGTACTCAAATGGTGCTTGGGTGAGTAAACTCTGGTACACGATGCATACCGCAATGTAATCCTTGCTAATGGCCCCATGGGCAGAATATGAGAAATGTAGAATGTACTAATTCTTGTGATTAACAATTCAGTTTTATAATAAAAATAATTTTGAACAAAAAAATGATGACAACAGTGAAAAATGACAATTTGTTTTTGTTTTAAAAAGAAAAATGTCATTAATATGTGTGGAGTCTTGGGGTGCAAAAGGCACTATGAGTGATTTTATAGATATGTATAAACAATAAGAATGGTTTTCAAATGGCCTAGTTGCCCATCAATGTGAAATCTTCTTTAAGACCTAAGAACAATTTTGCCATAAATTGATTGGTAACAGGTGTCCTTTGCTCCTGGGCCTCAATTGGGTCCACTACCGACCTGCTGAAGTTTGTCAGTTTGGGAGTCTCTGCGGAGTGAGACATGTGTATAGGGGTGGGTTCTGAGGAAGCCTTTTACAGATTGGACTCTTTTTCCCTGTTCAACACCACTCTCAGGCTTCTCTCCAGGTGAGTTAAAGGCAGAAGGCTTCAGTGAGTGTCAGGCCACAATCTGCTTCCTGTTAGGAGCCATATATGTCATCAGACCTTCCTCTCAGGCAAGGACTACTGATCCTTTGAGTTCTGAGGGCCCATGCGATTGCCTGAGACTTCAAATGTGGACCCTCAACAGTTTGTCAGTGTCCACTGCAAGCCCTGCCAACAGCGGATTGATTCCTGGTTCCTAAGGACACCACTTCCTCTCCTCGCATTCAGAGTGAGTGCACTTGATCTGCTCCAAACCTCATCCTCCTGGTCCCCATGAGTTCAGGGTGATGGGCCCCAGGTCAAGTACCACCATGTTTTTAGTGGCAGTTTCCAGTACTATCCAGAGGAGCCCAGACAAGAGTATGGAGTGGGGCAGATCAGGTATGTTTATTTGCCTAATAATTTGCATCCAGCAGCCTTCCAGTGTGCATGAATACACCAGGGCTCTTATTCAGTGTAGTGCTCTCCAGACCCATTAGCATGGGTCAAATGTTCCTCCTGGGAAGTGGGCTGGGGCCAAAGCTTTCTCCCTGCGGCTTTGTTCACCTCAAGCACCCTAGAGCGCAGGGGGTTCCTGCTTTACTGTACTCCACTAGGCTGTGTGGACTTTGAAGAGAATTGAAAACTTGCTTCTGAATTCTACGGTGGTCTAACAGAGCACTTTGGGGATAGGATTACCATTGAAAGGGGGAGTTTAATTGTTTTGCTCTGGTTCAGCAACATTTGCATGCTGTCACAGAGGTTTTTGGGAGGCCATTGCAGGCCATGTTACAGTTATCCAGATGTGCCCTACGCATGGCTCTATTCTACTCCATCAGATGTACTATGAAGAGCAGAGGAAGGGTCTTCCAGACATGTGTCACAGCACATTGATGATTTTGACTATTGCGTTGAAATGGAATGTGAACAACGCTAAAACCTATTTTTACCTTGATTTCTGTTAACAGGGTATTTTCATGCGTGGTGAACATTTGGATGGGGTCATGTCCGGGTTCGCTGCACCTAGCAGCTCTACAGCCTGGTTCGGAGAGAATACCTCGCTGTAGTGATCACCCCACCCTTTGTGTTTTGGTGATTCTGGCTGCCCTGTTCGCTTTTTGTAGCTATTGCAGCCAAGACATTATCAGATGCATTTTAGAACCTTAGAAGATAAGCAAATGTGAGGGGGGAAGCATACCTCACAAAGGACACTTGAAAGGAAAATTACATTGCCACTCCATAATACTCCCAAGCTAACAGCACCACTATTTTACCAATATGTGAATCCAGAGATTTAAAAAATCAAAGGCTGGAACTCCTACATTTCTACTCAGCTCAATTGCAGTTGTCATGTCACAACCACAACCTACAAATGTGTTCAGGTAAATACAATGATGGAAACTTTTGAATCCTAACCAAAGTTGAAGGTGTGCCCAGGGCCGGCTTTATCGCAGGTGGCGCCTGGTGCGGCAATCACTTTTGGCGCCCTCACACCTCGGCTGCCCCGGTTGCACTACCCTAAAGCCGGCCCTAGGTGAGCCTGAAATGCGTTGATATGACTGCAAGGAGGACTGGCAGTCATGTTTAAAACTGAACACTGATGTCCTTAGTTGAGGCAACAGGACTTTGGCCAGCTCAACTTCTTCATTTGACAGCCTTTGTAAGGGCCATACAGCAGGGCACTGGGTTTTGAAGTCTGCCTGCATTATCATCACCACCCCAGACAATACTAAATTTTATGTACACAATGATGTCATGAGCACACTTTGAAAAGAAGCAGCTCCTACAGCTTGGCCCTCTGTCCTCCATGTATCTCTTGATGGCTAATTACTGTCGTGTTAGGAGGCCTTCAAAAAAGGCGCCAGAGATCCAAATACAACATAAAAAGCCTTTGATATAATAAATGACACTATCACTGTTTAAATAATGCGGTGACCTGTCTGCTGCAGTTTCCGAGAAGGACATTATCCAGCACCACTTGTTTTTCTGCCTTTTTTTTACTTCCTAGTGTTTCAGATAAGAAAGAGGCAAACCCTCGATTAGTTGGTTGCTTTAAAACACTTCTGAACAAGGCCAGCATTGTCCATTCTTAAGATGAACCTCTTAACCATTTAAATAGCATTGATGATAAACAGAGCCCCCAACAACCTCTGCTTTAAAAACTCCTCAGCCCCTTTATTATGGGCCATCAATAACCCAGGCTGTGGTTTACACTAGTCCGACGCACAGGCCTGGCAGCCAGTAATTCACAAGATATATTTTCTCAGTTTCACTTAAATAGTTTACTTATAAGCAATCTCGCCCATCTGCAGTGCGTAGCTCGGCTGGCCATAAAAACTCTGCTTTGGTGGGCCTCTAGGGGTTATTCGGGGTCACGCATATCTAAATCCCCATCAGTTGTGGCATGTTGCCGTCCATGTTTCTCTGCTGAGCGTCAAACCGTGTCAAGTATTCCAAGGCACGGGTGGAACTGCTTAAATTTCGATGTATATCTTAAAACATACCCATGTACTCGTCTCACCATTGTATTAATACTTTAAAGTCATCATTCCAGTATCAAATGGACCAAACTGGTAAAGCCTCGACATCGAATTGTGCTGCTTTGGCGAGCGGGCATACTGTACTCACTTCCGGTCTATGCTCCTGCAGCACTTCACCGCGCATGCGCACGGTTACTTCACACGGGGATATTAACCCTGTCATGACTACAGTCGGATCTGGAGCAGTTACACTCGCCACATATCCCCCTTATTGGTAATCTCTCGCTCTAGCCGGCGGCGGAAGCTAAAGATAGTCAACAGCTACCGTGCTGGGCAGCCTTAAAGTCAGGAGAGAGTTAAAACGTTCACCTCCCTTCACGATTTGCTGACACTGCAACTAGGTCACCCATAGAAACGTTGTTTACCAGCTTGAGAAAGGCCACTAGAAACAAATTCAATTCCCACATGTAATAATAACACCTAGTCCAAAACAAATGGTTTCCAAGACACTATACAACGCTATTCACTAAATCTAATGCTCCACTCCACTCCTGCTCCATTGCCAAATGTAAGGCAGATATTGGATTGGTACTGTCAGGTAGACAACGGCAGCATTGTTGCAGGCAGTTGAGGGAGATTTCAATAAATGGCAAACACAGAGCCATCTATTATGCATTTTGCCACAGGGTCTATCACACATTCATGAGCCTAAAAAATCAGGACCTACGAGCAAACTCTAAGTGCACATGTTGAAATTCTGCATAAACTGATTAGTGTGGTCCCGCCCGATGAGGGCTTAAAACTGGATGCAATATTTTGTGACCTTTCTAACATCATAGAAATCATTATGGAACCAAATTCTCTGCTGGCCCTTCGGGGTAGTGTATGCTGAAATCTGTTTGTAAATTTACTGCAAAGCCCTTTTGCTGGCCAAGAGCACAGAGTGGCTCCTAGATTCAGAAGGACCCCCCTACTGCAAGTAGTAATGTCTGGCACAAAGATTTTTCTTACTGCTACTATAACTGTACATTGTATGACATTCTACAGCCCTCTGCCTCAGGCCCGAGGATGTATGGGATCAGCTACACGCTTTTCTATCTAGTAATACAAATGCCCATAGTCCAGCTACACTGCTACAGCGAGATGGCTGACAATATTGGGACGTTCTCTCATACTGTAACTATTAGTGAAGAGCACAATGTGATTGGAATATTAAATGCCATTTTGTCTCCCTTTAATGCTATATTTTTATGTTATATAAAAATAAACAATAAAAAAAAAAAAAATCAATGCCATCCCTGCTGAATGGCCTGGTCCGCCAGCTCAGGAATGCTATCCTTGAGCCAATACACAAATGCACTCAAGACTGAGTGAAGTAGCATTCCTGTAGTAATACTGTCTTAACATACTTTAAATGAATTTGTGAATCGACCCCAAGACATTCAGGGAATATTAAAATACAATTAGAACAAATAGGAACAACTGAGCCCTCTTTGCCCTTATGCTAATAAGAAGTTGGACATTTTGGGGTCAATTCACTACGGAAATTCTGAGTATCTGAGTAGTACCCATGCAGTACTTATAGATACTTTGTGATTTGGCCCCCAGGTACTAAACAAATGAGAGGGTTAATGTGGTAGTCGAGGCACTTTTAGTGTGATGACTTTGAGGACTAAACCACCTCTTGAGGGATGCACCCATACCAAGGAAAACTTGACATTTATAATTTAGTCATACGTATGAATAAACCAGTAGCTGATATTTGAATTAGAGGATGTTTTCATGGATGAGTCTTATAGCCTGACTCAGAGAAAGGAGCGGCCAGTGCAGGTAAAAGCAGTGGGGCGGGTTGCGTGATACTCAACAAACGACGACAAGGGAAAATTAAATAAATAAATAGTTTTCCATCGTCATCGTCTGTCGAGTCCCTCCCACCCTGTCGCACCGCCCTTACCTGTCCGGGCCACTCCTGGTTATTTTTAATCCTCCAAAATATAGTGCTAAGGAAATGTACTCCAAAATGGAAATTTGTGCTGGAGAATTCTTCATCACAGGAATTAGAATCGTCTCTCTGAACAATGTGCGTGTTGCCTCAATCTGAGTGCTGTTTTGGTCCGCCCAGCTGCTGCTGCTTTAGCATTAACTGCTGTAAGCACAGTCTAGCCCACCCAGACCATCTATAACCAAAGGAGCATTAACAGCCATGATCACAGTTGTATCAATGGCAGGTCCCAGATATGTGGCCACAGCTGTTATTACAGCAGAGACCACAGCGGTGACTACAGCTGCCACACAAGCAGTAACAACAGCTGCAACTACAGCAGGAACAATAGCAGCAACTACAGCTTTCATCACTTCAGTGATCACAACTTCCACCTTGGCAGGGATGATGGAAGAGACAACAGTTTGACCCAAGCTAGGGCCACAATAGCAAGAGCAGCTTCCAGCACAGCAGGGAGGGCAGCAGTAACCATAGATACAACAACAGCTACCATCATTGCCATGACAGCAGGGGCTTCAGCAGTAACAATTGCTTCTACTACATCAAGGAATGTAGATGTGACCACACTTATAACCACAACGACAACTACTGCTCGCTCCATGGCCGAGACAACAGTAGCTTCAAAAGGTGCCATCACAGGGACCACAGCTACAGTTGTGATGACTGCTGCACCATAACAGGGTCAAATATAGCAACACTACCTGGAACCATTGAAGGGGCAAGAGCTGTAACCACAGCTGTAATCACAGCAGATCCATAACTACCATTACTGCAGGGAAACACCGGGGAGAAGAGTTGCCTTTGCACCACAGTTCCTCTTGCATCTGACATCACAACTGTAAATGCACTTGCAATCACCACAGAGACTACAGCAGCATCTGTCACAACCACCCTCCACAAATGCTTATACAGCAGTGACAACAGCTACCTCTTTGACAATCCAGCTTCCACCACAGCACCAACAGCAGCTGCCATCCAGCAGATGAACTGGCAGGGAATAAAACTGATAATCAACGGCTTCTATTCTGTCACTTTACACATCCATGCCACAATCTGATGAACTAAAATATGTTGATTGGCCTTCTGTCCAAAATGAAAAAGTACAAGTCAGCAAAGTATTGTTGATACAATTATTTCTTTGTGTCTCATTTTACACGTTTTTTCATGATAAAATGAGTATTACCTACAGTCAAATGGGACATCATTTGGCTCACGTGCTGTTTCAAAATATGCAAATTTGTTTGCGAAAATTATTTGGAGCGCAGTATGAATTTGTGAAGAAATTGTTGAAGAGTGGTATACAATTATACTGCAGGCAGATTGTTACAAAAGGGGGTGGTGATGGACGGAGCATCAGAACCAATCAAACACTCACACCCAGTCAACAGATCTGGGTTTGATCCATCACCGTTCTTTAGCCCACTCTGCCACCCCAGTTCAGACATGACCATATGCAAATCAGTCTGACCCTGTGCCTCATGGGAACAGTCCATCCCGAACTGCCAAGCCATGCCCTCCCTGGACCGGAAACAAGCTTCCTAGGACCGGTTTCTGGCATTTCAGCCGTCTTCAGCCAGGCTTGCTTGAATCCAGTGGCAAAGTGAGCAAGGGACTCACGTCTGAGCATACCCTGCCAACTTATGGCGAACAAAGCGGTACAAAAGGGGGTGGTGATGGACGGAGCATCAGAACCAATCAATTGTTGGCATTTTCATTATGTAGAAATATTCAAGATTTAGCATAATAACTGAATTTGAAGGACTGCACTCCAAGCATGACCATATCACTTTTACACACAACGTACAGGCGATCACTGTCCCATTTTTGAATGTACATAAAACGTTAAAAGAAGGGAAATTATCGACAGATCTTCTAATTGAACAAAAAGTTACTTTTTCTTTCTTGTTGTTATCAGGAACAAAGCACATTTTTTTCAGGGCCATACAATTATAATTGGAAAGGTACATATAGAAAAGGTTCTTAAAAGAGAATATCTAGATACAGTTGTTCAGCAGGCAAAAACCTAGCACTATATTCAGTAGAAAGTCTCTCCTGCAGTTTAAGAAAAAAAACCTTCACATAGAACGCTGCTTATATCTAATTGTTCAATGTAGAGAAAAACATTAAACAAACATTTGTGACACTCTGCTAGTTGTGATGTGGGCATATAAATATCACTCAGAGCCTCACGTGTGGTAGGCCCCACTCCCGGATCCCACAATAATGTACTCCGCACTAAAGCATACTGTGTCGGAGTGAGACCTCGAGCAGTCTACTCCCCATTATTTAAAGTCTTTAGCCACGCCTGGCCAGGGGATGTGATGTATATACATACAGGTGGTCTACGGGAAGCAGGACCACTAACCTGCTAGATCCCTCCCCAACTTGATCTTGAAGGTCCGTGTTTGTTTGACTTGACATGCAAAGTCTTTGAGCCGCTGACTGGGCTGAGGATTCAGTCAAAGGTTGTATCGATGAGGTTGGCTACGGGCGGAACTATCACATGCGGGACACCTGGCTTGCAAGTCATCCCGCCGGCTTTCTGTGGGTCCCCAAAGGCTCATTGCTCCCCGTATCGTCTCCTCCATACTCAGACCAGTCAGGGTTCCATCCATTGTTGCACTGGGGGGATGCAGGGATCAGTTGTCTAACTTTTTGAACCATGATATGTTCCTTGAGACTGCTTCTTGTCCCTTGATGACCATTACCGTGGTTCCATCACTTCTGATGACAATCCATATTCTGGGCTCAAACGTTGTCCTAAACTTCCCCCTTGGTTTGCAGTCCTTGATGACTAGGTGGTCACCCGTTAGGAGTGATCGGGCTTTTGCTCGCCAGGTCTCTCTGGTGAGGGGGGTGAGCTGCTTGTGACGTGCTTGGGCTCTTGGTATGTCATGATGTGGTAGTGTCCCTCCGGGATATGTGTGAATCATGTCTTGATGAGGTGAGGTGATCATTAGAGTCCATGGCACTTGTTGGGTTGTGCAATGGGGTTGTTACTCCAGTATTCTAGGAATGATTGTAGGGGGCTTTCAGGATTGGCTTGGCCCATGGTGACAATGCAGAGTGACTTATTAATCATGCGCATGAACCTTACGACCTCACCTTTAGCTGGTTTCCATTGGCAAGTGATGCAAGGGTTATGTATTCCCAGCCGGCTGAGAAAATCCCTAAATTCTACGCTATGAAAAAGCGATCCATTGTCACTGATGGAGCAGGTAGTGCAACATTTTGGATACCTCCTCTATTTTGCATGTGAAAATTAACTATATAACCTACTGATTATAATTTTACTAACGGTTTGCTGTGTGAAATTAAACCAACCCTTTACATACACCAATTACACGTGGGAAACCGCTATTTGCATGGCAAAATAACTCTGATAACTAAAATCTGTAAGCATACTAATAATAGTACTTGTGGTAAAAGCAATTGCATGATATATGTTGCTTTTGTGACGTTTGCGTCATCGTGGAGGACCATAAAGGTAAATATAATTGCTTTAAATGTCGCTATATGCTAGGAGAATACTAATATATAAAGGGATTAGTGAGGGTGTAACATTAGAATCTTCATTTCTTTGTATTGATTATTCTTTTGTGTTTGTTTCGCTTAAGTTGGCATTTGGGCCTACCTAGAAAATGGCACCTGACATGGAGTTCAGAAGTGGCCACCGTCTCGTGAGCGCGATCTCTACTGCGCAGAATCGGATGGCTCAGTGAATCTCCACATAACCTATTCCACACTGTCCCCGGTCAAGGATAGGATCTTGGTGGACTGCCAAAGCTGGGACTGTAAAAAACTGGTTTAAATGAACAATTGGATCATACAAGTAAAAATCAAAAATTTTTAATAGAAGGACGATGTCATCTCCGGAAACGAATCAGCAAAATCCATGTGAACCTGACTGACTAAAATCGGACGTTTTCAATTAGCCAATCATAGACTTTTTCCGCCTAAAAATGTTTCATGTTATCCCGAAATTTATTATAAAAAGAGTAGTAGAATAGGGAGGAGCTAGGCATTCGTTCGATATCGAGGCATTCGGCGGTTACTATGACTGCACACCCTCTTTGACCCCACAGGCGATGACTGATGCTTACACGACTTCTGGTCCTTTGGCGATCTTTGGGACCGTAACGTGCTGAGCAAAGAACTCTTGGACCTTAAGCTTTGGCCTGCTTATTTGGACAATTTAATGGCTAATTCGGTTATGCAGAGCCCGTTGTAAATGCGGCCCATTTACAACGTGAGGCATCTAGGGAGATGCGTCACGTTGTAAAGCCCTGCGACAGATTATACCTGTGTCAGGTATAATGTATGCAGGGTAGGCGTTCCAATGCAAAAAAGCCCCGTAGAAGTGATGCAGTGAAATCTACAAGATTTCACTGCGCCAGTTCTAGGACGCCACTGCGTCAAATTCTTACGCCTGCTTGAAGCAGGCATAAGGAGTGTCGCAGCACAATGAGGATAGGCATCCCCCTGCATTGCTGAAGTTGTGTTGTGCTTGCGACACGACTCCGGCAATGAGTGACTTTTGCATCAACAGATGCGTCAGAATTTCTGACGCATCTGTCAATCCTTGCACCATGGTGCGCCGTATTGCAAATACGGCGCATCCATAGTGGCGCAAGGGTTTCTCAAAGTGGCGCAGAGAAAGTGACGCATCTTTACAGATGCGTCACTTTCTTGTAAATCTGCCGCCTTGTTCGGACCAATGGGGTCACAAAGGGCTCTTCAGTGATCACTGGTGCTGGCCTCTCCGGTGCTCCAGTTGGCTGGCACACTGGGCATTTGTAAACAAGGTCTTCAGCCATCTCTTCAAATCCAGGAAACTATACCTTCTCTTGCATCCTTATCTTCATCTTTGTCACACCTTGGTGCCCTCCTTACTCCAGTGGCGAGCCATGGTGTCTCAGTGCATTCGGCATTATGAAGCAAAACCCAGTAGGAGGAGTCCGTCTGGAGAAGTGCTGAATTTGTCCCACACTCTCCACATCTTCGTCAAGCTCTCTCTTTCTTCTCCTGGCCAGTCATTGGCGTCCCGAGGGAAATCTCTCCATGTGCCACCTTGAACAGCTGCTCATACCAGAATGACAACGGGGTCAACCTCTTCAGCTCCCTTGACGTCTTTCAGCTGTAGAGCTCGGGGACAGGCGGCATCTGGGACCATCTTGATATAGTCCCCCACTCTGTCCTGGCCGTCTTGAGTGTCGTAAGGCACAGGATGGCGAGACAAGATGTCGGCGGGGTTCTTCGATCCAGGACGATAGACGACGTCCATCCAGTTGTGTTGTAGTTGGATAGCCCATCTCTCGATTGGGGGAGTGGATGAGGAGCAGACCCTCGGCAAAAGGGGACGAGGGGCTGTTGATCCGTGTTGACCTTGAAGCATTGGCCACTTATGGATAGGTGGAAATGTCAACAAGACCACTTGTCGGGATCAAAGTAAACAAGCGTGGTGTTGTCCAGAAGGGCAGCCTTGATTTTCTGGAACGCAACCTCCTCCCGTTGGCCCCATGTCCACTTTGCATCTGCCTTTGTGAGGGATCAGCAAGGGTCACCGGGTCTGGGATGAATCTCCCACAGTATGTAGCCATTTCTAAGAAACTCCTCACGTTTGGAACGGTGGTGGGAGCTGGTGCTTGCTTGATCATTTGTGACTTGCAAGGGTCAACTTGTTTCCCATCTTGGTTAAAGACATACACAAAGAACTCGATGAATGGTTGGAAGAAAGAGCACCCCGTGCTCTTTGAGGCATTTGAGAGTGGCCTTCAGGTGTTTGTGATGTTCGGCATCTGTTGGCGTGTGGATCAGTATGTCATCACTGACATTCAAGACGCCTGGCAGGCTGGACAAAGCCTCACTTATTGCATTCTGAAATACTGCGGCAGCTGATGGGATGCCAAAGTTCAGCCGTTTATATCGGCGCAGCCCCAGGTGGGTATTGAATGTACTGATGTATCTGCTTTCTTCTGCCAGTAGCAGCTGGTGGTACCCGGCGTTGGGTCCAGCTTTGAAAATCAGTGGGAACCATTGACGTCCACTATTATCTCCTCTATGGTGGGGGTGATGTGCCACTCCCGTTTGATGGCATAGTTGGAGAGTACGTAAAAGCAAACAGAGAGGCCCAACTACTCCAAAGAACAGGGTTCCTTCTAAGACTATCAGTCTCAAAGTATTTCCATTGAAGGTCACCAATCAACCATACTTAGTCACAAGCAAATTCACTCGCTGCACTACCATTCATCCAGTCTTGAAAGAGCCAAAAGTTAAGATATCACTTCAATTCACAAAATGAAAAGAGCTGATACATAAAAAGAGACAAAAAGAGAAAGGAGAGATAACACATAAGACATTCACATTTGTCATTAATTGTTGTCAATGTGTAGAGAAGAATATAAATAACACATCATAGAATTAAATTTCTATTTCGGTATGTGGAACTGTCTTCCCAAATTTAACAATCACTAAGCGTCGACTCCTTTCAGTGGGTAGAACAGGATAAAAGCCACCTTCTTCAGGACAAAAATATTCCCCTCCAATTGATATTTAACCATAAAATCCTGCATAAAAACATAAACATGTGTATACGCAGCAGGCTACTTCACAAAACATCATAATACTTTGAGAAATTCAAGCTATTTGTGGGAATATAGCAATTCCATCATTGTTACAAACTAACCAAACATAGAATAGGTAAGCTAGATCCCAAAGACGAAAAAGTAAATGCTATATTTATTTTGACCTTCATCAAAATCATAGCTAAATTAGGGATTTAACTTGAGTTAAATTAATGCCAAACAACTAATTATTATAAAAACACAATGTTAGTTTAGAGATGGGCATTTGTTGGTTTTCAACCATTCTGCAATATTTTTACTA
The DNA here is from genome assembly GCF_964204655.1 of Triturus cristatus. NCBI lineage: Eukaryota > Metazoa > Chordata > Amphibia > Caudata > Salamandridae > Triturus > Triturus cristatus. The sequence goes on from NC_140589.1 coordinate 1,728,449,716, forward strand.
TGCACTTGTGAAAAGGGATATGAATTAAGTTAAATATCCTGCAACAGGTAGGATCCGTATATTACGGGTCAGACCATAACTGACTAACTGGCATGAGAGCCGTGATTAAAGCAGCAAGGGCATGTAATAGATAAGCTAGACGGGAAACCATAAAATGTTTTGTAAATTATTTGGCCATTGTGTCATTTGACCAATAAATGGCCCTGGATTATCTCTTGCCCTTACAATTTGAAATAATAGGGGGTCATGGAATTAGATCACATATTGTTTAACCAGCACTTAGTGATCTTTTTTCTAAAATAGAGACTTGTTAATAACGGGTTTCAACCCTACCCCAATGCTTTTGCTTAGATACCAGTTAAAAGGGATATGAATTAGGTTAAATAACCTGCAGCATGTATGACTTAAAGAGGACTATTTTTAAAAAAATAGAGATTGGTAACAATGGTGTACTATGGAATTTTGTCTAAATATAAGAGACCATTTAGTGTATGTTACTTACAAAAACCATTTATTCTTATATATTAACATAGAATTACCCACTCAAGTTTAATTTTAAATAGGAGTGATTAATGGTGCTTTTTTACTTATGCAGATACGAAGCCAGTCTATAGTTGTTGTCTACTCTGATGAAACTCCGGTGGATGATTTTTTAACTCCCTCATATATCCCCCTACCTGTGGAGGGAGGATCGTTTGATACTAATAGGAAGTTGGTTTTCCCCATTTCTATATATTATTGCACAACGAGTTAGCACAACAGTCAACTGATAACATTTTGTTATCCAGTCAGGGCGCTTATTCATTGAAGTACAACTAGATTAAAGCAGGAAAGCTCCTGGTGACTTTGCAAAATACTGCATACAGCTGGATGAATTTAACTATAATTATAGTGGTGGCACTTTTGAAAAAAATAGTTTTAATTGATTGTCCCGGTGTAAGAAGGAATAGCTTTATAACAAGCATGGTCTTGACTTCATTTGTTCATATACAGGCATTCTCGGTGGTTCTTTGACAGATTGAATAACAAATTGAGTGAGGTTTCTTGCCCATTTGAGTGGTATCACTGGTGAGTTCTATTAAAATAACTAATTCTGAACTAAGAAAGATGATGGATGTATGTGGATGTGTGGTTTTAATGTAATGTCATATTTGATACTATGAGAATTTGATATATGTGGTTGATTTGTAACAATGATGGAATTGCTATATTCCCACAAAAAGAATGACTTTCTCACACTATTATGACGTTTTGTGAAATAGTCTGTTGCGTTTACACATGTTTATGTTTTTATGCAGGATTTATGGTTAAATATCCATAAGAGGGGAATATTTTTTGTCCTGAAGAAGGTGGCTGTAATCCTGTTCTACCTACCGAAACGCATCGATGCCTAGTGATTGTTAAATTTGGGAAGACCGTTCCACATACCGAAATAGAAATGTAATTCTATGATGTGTTACTTATGTTGTTCCCTACAAATTGACAACAATTTATGACAAGTGTGAGTCTTATGTGTTATCTCTCATTTCTCTTTTTGTCTCTTTTTATTTATCAGCTCTTAGATGAATTTTTATATTTTGTATTTTATAATTGTGAAATTGTATTTATTATTAATTATATTTTCTAAATTGAAGTTATTTTTCAACTTTTGGCTCTCTCATGACTGGATGGATGATAGTGCAGCGAGTGAATTTCACTTGTGATTAAGTGTGGTTGATTGGTGACCTCCAAGGGAAATACTTTGAGACTGATAGTTGGAGAGTCGCATGTCGATACATAGGTGGATTTTCCCTGGTTGTTTGGGTTTTTCTACAATCACTATTGGGGAGACCCGAGACCTTCTCTGTCACGTTTCGTATTCCAGCCTCTCAAGTTCTTTCTCGACCACCGGGCGTAGTTGAAACGGGACACGTCGATGCCGAAGCGCCACCGGTGCAATGGAGGAGTCAATGTGTAGCTTCACTGGGGGATACCTAAGACAGCTGAGCCCTCTGAACAGTTCAGGAAACTGGTCTAATAGATCATCGATTTGGTGTGAATGACTCTCTTGGTGAAGGACACAAGGCCAAGATCCTCAGCCTTGTGGCTGCCGATCAGCGTATCTGCATCATGGTCGATGATGTGAAATGTTGTCAGGACTTCCTGATCTTCGGACTGGACAGGTACTGTCATCTGTCCACGAAGAGGTAGAGGTGTCTGACTTCCATATGCAAAGATCTTCATGTAGGTCGGCACAAGTTAAGGCTTGGGCTGGAGACGGTTGTAATGTTGCACCCCCTTACCTTGACTGATGCCCCAGTATCAGTGATGGCCTTTACCTCTGACCTGCCACTTGAACGGTGCACGTGAGTTGTGGTCTCCTACGGCGCTTTAGTTCTCTAGTGAAGGAGATGAGGAACGTTTCTTCTTCATCCTCTTCCTCTGGAGATGAGTCTTCTTGACGGCGACTTTGTCTTGCTGGGGCCTTCACCATATTTATGCACATCATGTTCGTAAGAGTTAGTTGGCGCACCATCATTGATGGCGATATTTTATCTCTGGGGCCCTTGTTTCTGAGCTTCTTTCTGCAGACTGCCACAAAGGGGTTCTGGATTCTGCAATTTGAACAGATGTTGCCCTGGGCCGGGCATTCACTGGCCGGATGTTCTTTGCAGCCACAGAATCCGCACCTCGGCTTGGCCGATTGGAGCCTTCTTCCTTTGGTCATATCACCTTGGTCCTTGGTCGAATGACATCAGCTCATTTGGTCTTGATGTTTGCTGACTTTTCCGGGGTCTGTGTGATTGTCAGGTCCATTTTGTTGGCCCTGGCTGCCAAAAGGTCATGCGACCGTGCCATGTTCAATATGTTGTTGAGGCTGATGTTCGGTTTGCGTAGGATTAAGCCCCGTAGGGTGTTTTTTCAGCATCCCTGTATCAGTTGTGCCGTTATTTCTTTGAGCTGGTCATCCTCTGTGCAGGTGCTTGCTAGCTCACGTAACCTCACGTAGAAGTTGTTGATGGGCTCTCCCTCTTGTTGGCGGCTTGGTGTAACTTGAATCTTTCAAAATCTGGGTTTAGCTGAGGGTCAAAGTGGGCATTGAGTGCTTTTACGGCTGCGTCATAGTCAGTGGCTGATCCAGTGCCTGGTAGATGCTTGAACAGCTTGCAAATCTCTTCTCCTGCATGATGGAGGAGTAGTGACCTCTTGACGGCGCCATCCGTCTCCTTCGTGGCAACAAAATAGTTTTCCAGTCATCTGATCCATATTTTCCATCGTAAGGATGAGGTTGCTGGGTCTGCCAGTACGCTGAATGGTAGTAGTATTCCTGTGGGGGCATCATGTGTGGGGGTAGGCTGCTGAGGCTGTGCTATGTCTGCCTTGTTCTCTGGTTCTCAGGTTCTGGTGGGTGACTTGCATGCCCTGGTTCTGTGTTTCGGGATCTTGTATAATCAATGGGCATCTGTGCTTTGTATTATCACTGATGGTGTTATCGATTTGGGTCCTTCTGGGGATTTGAGTGTTTATGGGTGCTTCTCTTTCTATCTATTGGTGGGATCTAGTTTGGTAGGCCTGTATTCTTCTTCTCCTTCTTATCCAGGCTTTGTTTTCTTTCTTTTTTTTCCTGTTTCTTTTGATTTATTGTTTTTCCATTTGCAGGTGCCACTGCTTGATGGAGATGGTGAGGCGGTGAGCGGGCACGGATCTGGCGTGTGAGGGCATGTGGGACCGGCTGGGTTGAGTGCAGCTCTTCCTCCAGTTGAGGAGCAGTCCGACAGCGCATGTGTCTGTGCACAATGGGCAGAGCAAGGGCTGGCCGCTGCTCACCTCGATGATTCTGCCTCTCGTCTCTGTGCTCTGCGCCACATGTCGGCCCAAGGGCCTATCTGCCTCACTCGACCTCTGTTTTACTAGGAGAAAGTGGACACCAGCTGCAGGCGCGGCACCTCCAGCCTTGTGATGGCCTTGAATTCTGCTTGACAGCCACCGCACAGTGCACGGCAGCGACAGAGATTGCTGGATCTGATGCATGAGGATGCTGGATGCCACTACCGCAGGTAGTTGGGTTGTTGGCAGTGTGCGGGGGCTCGGCCCACCCTCATCGCCAGTGTGATGTGGGCATATAACTACCACTCAGTGCCCCATGTGTGGTAGTCTCCACTCTCCGATCCCACAATAATATACTCCGCACTACAGCATACTTGTGTCGGAGTGAGACCCAGAGCGGTCTACCTCCATTTATTTAAAACCTCTGTTCAGGCCTGGCCAAAGGGTGTGGTGTATATACACCTGGGTGGCCTACGGGAAGCAGGACCGCAAACCTGCTACACTAGGTACTACAGATCAAACTAGATTTTAAAAATATGTTTAAAAACCATCTATTGCAAACAAAGGCAAAATATAAAAGATAGTGTTACCCAGACTATTTCAAAAAGTAAAAGTGAGCAGACCACAGCCACTTGCTGGGATTGCAGTCACTGAAATTGTATAATCAGAAGAGAATAGATACATTAGAAATGCAGTAAAGAGCTCAGAATATACCATTTTGCTATTGTCAACACTACAAATTGTATATTCTTTGTTAAATGCCAGTGTGACAGAATTTATGATATTAACAAATGAAAAGAGGCACAAAATGTGGCAAAATGTACCCAAATTCAACATCAAGAAGGGAAAAACTGCATTTTTCCAATTAAGGTTCCAGATCTTTAAGGTTTTGCCAAATTGCTTTTGTAGAAGATACAGTTAAATACTTGTTACGGAGAGAAGCAATTTGGATAAAATGATTAGATAGCCTTTACTCTGTGGGTTAAGTAAGCACCTTTAAATACGTTTTTTTTATAATATAATCACTCAAATGTAAATGCTCAAAAATAGAAATACAGTACTTCTGCAATAAACTATGGGATTGAAGGGATTGGGTTCTCAATTAACAAGAAAAAATACAGATTTATATTCCTTGATATTTAAGGTTCAAAGCATAATGGGGAAAATAAATATTCAAAAGCACCTCTCCACTGACATTCAAGCACCACACTGAAAAAATGTGTTACTCCTGTGTAAGCTGCAAGGCTACAACAAGCTGCAAGAGGCCTTTTCCTGGAACAGGCAAGACTGATCAGTACCAACTTGACTTGACATGGACCCTGCCGGATGGCCTCTGCTGGAGTGAGTTCTGACACTCAAGTTCTGTTCCTGAGGTCATGTGACACTTGGCTTTATCAAACTGTACTCCTCCGAACATCCCTGAAAAATGTGGGTGTTACATTTTATTTGTACTAAAAGATCTTTGGAGCACCAGGATAAATCCGCCAAGCTGCTTCGTCTGAGGTGTGCTGGGTGAAATAAACATGTTTCCCCTACCCAGAGATTTAAATGCAGCTGCAAATCCGATTTGGAAGGACCTCTCAAAGAAAGTATCCAGCCTTCTGGAGCCCTCTTTGGATATAGCCCACAGCCTAGCCCTGCTGGAGGATTTCAAACTCTGAAAAAAAGACTAAGTCAGACGGAAGAAATCTTGACCAGGTGAAAGTGCCAAAAGTATCCGGCCAGTGAGAGGACTTCCTTGGGCACAACATTTTTATTTCACAGCTGATAACTTTTCCCGACAAAACCAACAGCTTCACCGGGACCTAGCCCCACTGAAGGATTTTGACTTCCATAAAAAAGATTAAGTCCTAAGGTAAAACCTTCCAGAAAAAAGATTGAGTCCTAAGGTAAAACCTCGGACTATGTCGAACCTGGTTGCTGTATCCAACCTGTGTTCCATCACAGTCAGCCTGAAATCACTACAGTTGCCGCTTCATGCTTTTTGGTACTATTTTTACTCAAAACTTTAAAACTTCACATCTATGGTCCCCCTTATTGGATTTTTTTATATTGGTGCCATTTTGTTTATTACATTAGTCTCTATTTTGTATAAATTGGAGTAGGATTTTTATAGTGTTTCATTTTACACTTTCTAACTACTTTTGCCAAAGCTACCAGGCGTTGACCTCAGGGTAAAATTACTGAAACCTTTAACTTGACCTAACAAGATAATGACCTTAGTATTTGTCGTGGACTATCAGCCACCTAATTATTAATTCATTTTCTCACACTGGCAAATACAAAAAGGCATCTCGAGCCTGCAAAAAATGTGCCTGCTTTTGATTTAATGTGGGTCTCAATTAGGAATCTTGCCAAAGTCTACCCCACATAGGAGAATTTATCAACTCTCTTCTGTATTGAGCAATTTGCTTTCCAAAACGTTATTTTTTTGGGGCCAACAAGTATTACCTGTGACTTTGTGGCATTAGTAGTTAAATTCAGTGACAACATTTAGGTAACCTCTGTGTTAATCAGATAATTTGCCATACTGGATAAGAGTATGGAGTCATCCGCATAGAGGAGAGAGTTGACCACCCTGGCCCCAAACCTCAGAGAAGCTAAGGTCTTGATTCTCAGTTGGTTTTTCAGGTTAAATAACGTATAGTGTAAACAAAAGAGAGGCCACGACTTATCCCTGCTTCGTCAATAAAAAGAAACTTGTTCAGTGTGTTAACAACTGAAGTTAAGTCTTACTGTGGTAAAGATCCAGGTGGCCATCACCTAGACTCATTTTAACATGGATACAATTATAGAAGATGTCCAAGATGTGGGAAGCTGATAGATTTGTCATGCCCCTAAAAAGTGCAACTAGCAATGTGACCGACAATTGAATATTATTTCTTTATACATTTTAAGCTACACCAGGAGACCCAATCCAGCGTTAATTGCTGCAGTGTAGACAAAATGTTCTCTTACGAGTGTTTGAGCTACAGTTGATTACACTTTCTGGCTTTTGAGACAACTGATCAGATTTTAGCTGTGTTTTTGTGACTAGAAGCAGCCTCTAATTATGGGCAAGCCAGTTCTTGTCTATGGGCCTAAATTAGGCCTCGGTATGCAGCCAGACCTATTTGGAGATCCCTGCCTACTTAGGAGTAAGGATAGGGGATGCAGGAGGAGGGGTTCTATAATGAAAGTGCATCCACAGGTATGATGGTTGGACTTTTATTACTGATAAATGCCAAATAGGCCACCATGTTTGTTGTGCCTGCTCAGCATTCCTTTTTCCAGCAACTGATCTCCAAAGCTGGGGCTGGAAAAAAACGGAATCAATGTTTCTGGCATGCAGGAGGTATTCTCACCGCGGGCTGGAACATTTCTCTTTTTTTATAAAGTCTTCTAGTTCAGAATCCCCAAAATTATTTTATTATTATTTTCAAATTGCAATTATTTTTATTGATCTCATACTGTAATTTTTAAATACCATCATATCTACAAACATCAGAGCATTTTTGTTGTTAATCTCTTCATCGCATAATGTACAGAAGCTGAAGTTCCAAAAGCTAATAAAGTATCCTCTATATTTGAACAATCAACGTTCATAATCTATATTTTGTATACTCTAAAACCAATTAAAAATGCTAATCTCTTATAAAAAGTGCATAAATTGTCTAGTAAACTGCATTCCAATGAAGTAGGTTAATAGTTCTTACTGTAGGATTCTGCATCTTAATGCGCTGTGACCATATATATCCTACAGAGTCCTTTTCTTCACCTGTCATTCTTTGCCATTTCAGGTAATATATAGGATAAGTTGGTGAAACTTTACCCTCCACTGTAGGGAAATTAGTTTTGTGGGTACTAATGATGCTATGGATTCTTAATGTCTCTCTTTCTAATTCCAACCCAGCATTGCACAGTTTTACCTTAGGCAAGCTAATGCTTCTTCTTATATTCCAAGACACTAGCCACCAGGCCAAGGAATTTTCAGAATTTTCTTTGCCAAAACCGCTTTGCCACACAAGAGCGTCCTAGGAGGTGAAAACAGGGACAGTCTCCAGTCTAAAATAGGGTGAAGTGAGCATTACTATGACCCAGCAGGCCAGTGATTCATGGGCCATCATGCCATCAGTTTGTGCTGGGGTGAGCTGAAAGAGGCGCCACTGAGAAAAACTGAACAGGGCCCAAACCTCTTTAAATTGGGCAGGGGAAATTTGGTGGGGTGAGTGAACTACCAAGTTTTAGTGGTTAACCAACTTTGCCTATGTTTAAATGACCCCGAAATCTATTCTTGTAGAAAGCATCATGCATTGCTCCTATCATGAGAGCTTTTTCAACTCACTGTTATCCATACGTTTCTCTTCTTATTTCTACTGATTTTGTTGAGGCATTTTCTTTTCTTTATAGATTGTTAGACATTTATTTTCCGAGGGACAGCCAACTGTTGAGCACTAGATTTACAGACATATATCATATTGGCCTCATCATATTTTCTGTGTCTTTTGGCAAACAATGTTTCTATTTCCATGTGTAGAATTGCTGAACCTGTCAGAAACAACTATATATTGCCTGGTCTTTTGGTGAGCTATTTTAATTTTTTTATGATTCCCCAAATTTCTACTTGTCTTTCTACTTGATTGTCCAAATACGTTTATTCTCTTTAAGATTGCGGATTTCAGAGGAACCGTCAACTGTTGTGCAACATGTTTACAAATAATGCCAAATAACTCCATTTTAAACTTCCTCTCTGCATGTATTGGCAAATGATGAATGTATGAACTCATTGGGCGGATCTTAATAGTATAAGCAAAGATTTTGTAAGGGTCCTTATTTCCACTTTTGATTTCTCATATTTGTAGTAAATTTGGGCCTGATTACCATGTCGGTCAGAAAGTCTCCGACCGACAGTTGGATTCTCCTAGACCGTGTCGGAACCCATCTGCCCGACTTGGTCGGAAACATTTCCGACCGATTACGATACATGCAGTCGGAAAGGAAACCGTTCGGTCATTCCGAATCAGTTCCAACCCGCATTCAGATAATCCGAGTCAGTTGGAGCCGATTCGTACAGCTCAACGGACAGCGTTTCCAACCTACCGATTGCGATCTCAGATTCCAACAGCCATACCGACTCGGTATATCGGACTCAAAAATGCTGTCGGAAACTGACTTTGGGGGCCCATAGCAAGTTCCCCTTCCTCCAGAGTCCTCCGGTTTAGGGTCGAGGGGGTACCCAAGAAACCCCCCTGTAAAACAAAGCAGAGTGTGGCAGGCACCATGGGGTGCCCGTCACAGAGTGCAGGTTTACTGTGGACACCTATTTTCTGCATAGGAGCCTGTGTTGTCGATCGGAATACAGGCTCCCATTGAAGTCAATGGGAGTCCTTCTGAACGATGTTCGGAAGCATCATAATTAAGGCTCCCTGTTTTCCGCAATGAGAAGCAGGTGAGTAATCTTTAGCTGACAAGTTGTATTCCAACTAATTTCTAGTAAAAGGCTTCAATGGTTTTGACACTAGTTTTTTGAAGGACTGTGTAAAATTTGCATAATTTCCAATTAGCAAAGTTGAGCAAATAGGAAAGAAAATATTAAAATTTATGTGGAATTACATACATTTGGCTCTGCAGTCTTATGCCCGAAATTAGCGCGAAGACACATTTTGCATTAAAAAATAGCACAGTGGTGTGTGATGTATATAAGAAGCCATTATGATGAGGTGAGGTCCTTCTCACTTCAGCCAGCTCCTGCCAGCTTTTCTTTTGTGTTCTCCTGACCCATCCCACTTCAGACTGATCCTTTCCCTTTCCACCTCTTCCATACGCATGCATTTGCATGTTTACAAAATTATATAGACATTAAAAAATAAACTTTAGCAAAAAAGACTAAATCGGTTTCCTTTTCTATACCCCCAATCCTCATGTAATGTCTAAGGGCCAGATTGCAAGTCTGGCAGTCTTGCGACTGCTAGACTCGCGCAGGCGGTCCAACATCTGCCATATCAACTGTTAAAGTCATAGGGGCAGTGGACAGCCTGCTGCACCAGGGAACAGTTGTTTCCAGGCGGTGGCGCAGAAGTGCCAGAACGCAATATGCAGAGCAGGGACTGTTGAATTTGTGACCATTTGTTTTTTTAAATGTAGCAGTAAACCTGTCAAAGGGATACTTTGGCTAGTAATCATTTCAGATGTGTTACTTTAAAAAACATTTGCATCTACTGTGGTTGGTAGAGATATTAATAAATAAGTGCCTTTTGGTTTTGCCTCAAAACAGTCCAGGGTGACCCAGGACCAAAAATATTTCTGTGAAGGAGAAACAGGGGATGAAGTTGATGAGGGGATGAGTGGTAAGACATTTTCGTTCCCAATGACAACTGATGTATTTGTTAAGGTATTCCTTCCTTCCTTCTATGCCCAGTCCCCAATCATTTTTAAATTTTCCAATTTCTTATGTTTCTGTTTCTGCCTCTCTTCCATCAAAGTTAATGAGTAGAAGATGAGTTGTGCTGTCCAGTGCTTACTGCCTCCCCCATATCTACCATCTTACCCCCTTTACTATCCCATCCTGGCTCTTGCCATAGTTCTCCCAAAACATCTTCCTAAGTTTCTTTTTCTCTTACATTGGTCCATCTCCTATCTTCCTCTAACCCTGAGATCCAACCTTTCAATTGCCAAACATAAATCTAGCCCAAGCTCTGATTTTTGACAACTTACCTAGCAATCACTTGCTCCATAATCCCAGGAATATTAGCTTTGATACTGTGTCACACACCATCCTCATCCAAAGGATGGTGGATATTGGCATAGCAGGAATCACCATTAAATGGCTGGAAGCCTTTCTAGTGGCCAGGAGTTTCCAAGTATGTGAACACTTCTTTGCCTCCGCCATCTATCCTCTGTAGTGTGTGGATCCCACAGAGCTCCTCACTTTGCCCCACATTGTTTACCTTGTATGTATTCACCCTAGATTGTATTGTTTACCCACATGAGCTTGCCCTAGTGTCATATGCTGAGACACTCAGGTCATCTTGGCCCTCAAACCTAATATCACTCAAACTACCTCCCAAATAAACTCCTGCCTGAAGGAGGTCAAAGACGGGATGTCCAGCAGTAGGCTAAAGCATAATGTTGATAAAAGAGAGGTTCTAATGGTAAGAAATGATAGTTCTAGGTGGCAGGAACTCATGTAGCGGCCACTCTAAGACAGCCCAAGCAGTAAAAAGCTTAGGCGTCTGGATAGACGACAAGCATCTAATGGAGACACAGGTCTCATATTCACGCAAGTTTGAGCTTTTGGCATTGTAAATGACAATGCCTTTTATTTATGTTTTGGGTTTTGAAATATAAATAAAAGGCATTGTCATTTACAATACTAATTGCTTAAACTCTTGCAAATGCGAGACCTATTGCATTGCAATAAAGGGCCTTCTCAACTGCTTGTTAGATTGCAAATATCAGAAGAAGAGACCGACCTGCAACGTCTTCAAAGTAGTGATAAATAGTGCAGTGAAGAAGATGTGTAAGTGTTGTAAATTACAAAAAGTGTGAAGTGAGAGTTATATATGATCTGAGCTATAAACACTAACAAAGCGCTCCAACACCTTTCACTCTGATTACACTGTCGCGGCTCAGGAGGAAGAGTGGTAGGGGAGGCTATTTCCTCCCCTGTCCGTGACTTGAGTGTGCAGTGTGGCATTGCATAATGTCATTGCTATCTTTGGCCTAATAAAAAACCCTCCAGCTGTAGTAGGGCCCTGGCTTCACCTCCTGGTGCAGGGTGGACTGTGCTTTATGGAAGGCATGGAGGGAGAGAAGGATGGTCTCGGCTGCAGCTCTGGCCCTGAACAGTGCCCCTGCTATTACTATTGAGCGAGAGGTACTGAGGTGGTGGTATTTGTATTGGTGGTGGTGCTATTAGTATTGGTTGTGGTGGTGGTATTGGTATTTGTGGTATTGGTGGTGCTGTTATTGATGGTGGTATTGGTGGTGATGTTATTGGTGGTATTGGTGGTGGTGGTATTGGTGGAGGTGGTAGTATTGTTGGTGGCGGTATTGATATTGGTGGGGTGGTATTGGTATTGGTGGTGGTGGTGGTACTAGTATTGGGGATGGTGGTATTGGAGGTGGCAGTATTTGTGTTGGTGGTGGTGGTACTGGTATTGGTGGTGGTGGTGGTGGTATACTGGTATTGGTGGTGGTGATATTGGTAGTGGTATTGGTGGTGGTGGTGGTATTGGTTCTTGATGGTGGAATTGGTGGTGGTGGTACTGGTATTGGTGGTGGTGCTATTGGTAGTGGTATTGGGGGTGGTGGTGGTTGTATTGGTTTGTGGTGGTGGTATTGGTGGTAGTGGTATTGGTGGTGGTGGTGGTATTGGTGGTGGTGGTATTGGTTGTAGTGGTGGTATTGGTGATGGTATTGGTATTGGTGGTGGTATTGGTGGTGGTGGCATTGGTGGTGGTGGTATTGGTAATGGTGATGGAAGTATGGGTGGTGGTGGTATTGGTAGTAGAATTGATGGTGGTGGTATTGGTGGTGGTGGTATTGGTGGTGGTAATGGTATTGGTGATGGTGGTATTAGTGGTGGTGGTATTGGTGGTGGTGGTATTGGTGGTGGTGGTGGTGGTAGTGGTGGTGGTGGTTGTGGTATTGGTGGTATTGGTTTGTGGTGGTATTGGTGGTGGTGGTGGTATTGGTATTGGTGGTGTGGTACTGGTACTGGTGGCGGTGATATTGGTTGTGGTATTTGGGGTGGTGGTATTGGTGGTGTTGGTTTGTGGTGGTGGCATTGGTGGTGGTGGTATTGGTATTGATGGTGGTATTGGTGGTGGTATTGGTGATGGTGGTATTGGTGGTGGTATTAGTGGTGGTGGTGGTGGTATTGGAGGTACTAGTGGTATTGGTGGTGGTGGTATTGGTGGGGGTGGTGTTGGTGGTGGTGGTGGCGGTGATAGTGGTGGTGGGGGTTGTGGTAATGGTGGTGGTGTTATTGGTAGTGGTTATATTGGTGGCAGTGGTATTGGTTGTGGTATTGGTGGCAGTATTGGTGGTGGTGGTATTAGTGGTGGTGGTATTGGAGGTGGTGGCATTGGTGGTGGTATTGGTGGTGGTGACGGTTTTGGTATTAGGGTGGTATTGGTGGTGGTGGTGGTGGTGGTATTGGTGGTGGTGGTGGTATTGGTGGTGTTGGTATTTGTGGTGGTGATATTGGTGGTAAAGGTATTGGTGGTGGTGGTATTGATGGTGATGGTACTGGTGGTGGTGGTACTGATGGTGGTTGTATTGGTGGTGGTGGTGATGGTATTGCTGGTGGTGGTGATATTGGTGGTGGTATTGGTGGTGGTGATGGTATTGGTGGTGGTGGTACTGGTGGTGGTGGTATTGGTGGTGGTAATGGTATTGGTGATGGTGGTATTAGTGGTGGTGGTATTGGTGGTGGTGGCATTGGTGGTGGTAGCGGTGGTGGTGGTGCTAGTGGTGGTGGTGGTTGTGGTATTGGTGGCCTTGGTTTGTGGTGGTGGTGGTATTGGTATTGGTGGTGGTGGTACTGGTATTGGTGGTGGTGATATTGGTTGTGGTATTTGGGGTGGTGGTATTGGTGGTGTTGGTTTGTGGTGGTGGTATTGGTGGTGGTGGTATTGGTATTGATGGCGGTATTGGTGGTGGTATTGGTGGTGGTATTAGTGGTGGTGGCATTGGTGGTACTAGTGGTATTGGTGGTGGTGGTATTGATGGTGGGGGTGATAGTGGTGGTGGGGGTTGTGGTAATGGTGGTGGTGTTATTGATGGTGGTTATATTGGTGGCGGTGGTATTGGTTGTGGTATTGGTGGCAGTATTGGTGGTGGTGGTATTAGTGGTATTGGAGGTGGTGGCATTGGTGGTGGTGGTATTGGTGGTGGTGACGGTATTGGTATTAGGGTGGTATTGGTCATGGTGGTATTGGTGGTGGTATTGGTGGTGGTATTGGTGGTGTTGGTATTTGTGGTGGTGGTATTGGTGGTAAAGGTATTGGTGGTGGTTGTATTGATGGTGATGGTAATTGTGGTGGTGGTGGTACTGATGGTGGTTGTATTGGTGGTGTTGGTGATGGTATTGCTTGTGGTGGTCTTGGTGGTGGTGATATATTGGTGGTAAAGGTATTGGTGGTGGTATTGGTGGTGGTGATGGTATTGGTGGTGGTAGTATTGGTGGTGGTAGTATTGGTGGTAGTTATGGTATTAGTGGTGGTGGTATTGGTGGTGGTGATATTGGTGGTGGTGGTATTGGTGGTGGTTTTGGTGGTGGTATTGATGGTGGTGGTATTGGTGGTGGTGGTATTAGTGGTGGTATTAATGGTGGTATTGGTGGTGGTATTGGTGGTGGTGGTATTGGTATTGGTATTGGTATTGGTGGTTGTGGTATTGGTGGTGGTGGTAGTATTGTTGGTGGTGGTATAAATGGTGGTGGTATTGGTGGTGGCGGTATTGGTGGTGGTATTGGTGGTATTGGTAGTACTGGTGGTGGTGTTGGTATTGGTGGTGATGGTATTATAGGTGGGATTGGTGGTTGTAGTATTGGTGGTGGTGGTATTGGTGGTGGTGATATTGGTGATGGTGGTATTGGTGGTGGTGGTGGTGTTGCTGGTGGTGGTATTGGTGGTGGTGGTAGTAGTGATATTAGTGGTGGTGGTATTGCTGGTGGTTGTATTGGTGGTGGTGGTTTTGATGGTGATGGAGGTGGTGGTATTGGTGGTGGTGGTATTGGTGGTGGTGGTATTGGTAGAAGTGCTGGTGGCAGTATCAGTGGTGGTATTGGTGGTGGTGGTATTGGTGGTGCTGGTATTGGTGGTGGTGGTATCGGTGGTGGTATTGGTGGTGATGGTATTGGTGGTGATGGTAGTGGAGGTGGTGGTATTGGTGGTGGTATTGGTAGTGGTATTGGAGGTGGTGGTATTGGTGGTGATGGGGTGGTGGCATTGGTGGTGGTATTGATATTGGTGGTCAAGGTGGTGGTGGTGATATTGTTGATGTGTGGTTGTTGTTAATAAAACAGGCTTTTGAAAACAACCCGTCAGGTGGTGGTGGTATTAGTGGTGATTTTGTTGTTGTTAATAAAACAGGCTTTTGAAAACAACCCGTCAGGTGGCTTTAGTGCAGGTGACACAGATGTGCTATTGTCAGCTTCAGTCCATTAGCATAGGATTCTGTACTATCTGGAATTCACACGACTCAATTCGCTAATCATTTCTAAATCCATTTTTCCTTGGGGGTTGAAACAAACACAAGATGATGCAGGTTAAAGTGACTGTAAGCAGGTGCCCGTGTTTCGGGACAGACGTTCTGCTTAAAAAAACACAAGCGGTTTCAAGCAACGCATGTCTGGCCTGCAGTAAGAGAAACTCAATAAAGTAAATAGTGCTTAACGACGACTAAATAACAGGTCCCGTGTAACAACCGAAGTAAAGGGGCCAATAGCCATGGGAGGTTACAAATAGAGACAAGGCCATACTAAGAAGGGACTAACAAGCCCTTTAACGAATCCGGATGCCAGCATTTACGAAAGACAATGACACAAGCCAATGAAAAATATGGGCGGAGAGTGGGAGTGGCTTCTCTCCCATACTGTATTACAGTAGTCTCGCAGAACGAGCAGCGCATGCGCACTGCCGTTAGGCTCGACCTAAAAATTAGCAGGCTTGTGCATT
Organism: Triturus cristatus; assembly: GCF_964204655.1. Taxonomy (NCBI): domain Eukaryota; kingdom Metazoa; phylum Chordata; class Amphibia; order Caudata; family Salamandridae; genus Triturus; species Triturus cristatus. Next base: position 1,728,465,186 of record NC_140589.1, read on the forward strand.
GGTATTTTAAGCTCTGTAAGAAATTCTTGTAGATGCTACTACCCTCCACTAGAAGAATAGTGATGCAGAGTCTTATAAACTCTCGCCTTGATTACGGCAACTCCGGGTATATTGGCAGCTCAAAATATGTGACCAAAAGGCCCCAAGTGGTGCAAAATGCCACTGCAAGAATTCTTCAAAAGCTACTGAAGTGTCAATAAGTCAGACCAGCCCTGCACTGGCTTCCAGTTCAGAAAATAATTTAATTCAAGGCTCTCTGTATTGCACACCAGGCCATCTATGGGAAAGGCCCACCTATCATTCAATCCCTGCTTGCCTCTTACGTTCTAGGAAGGGCCCTTCACTCTAGCAACCAGGGACTTTTGGTGGTGCCTAAAATTAAAAGAGCAAGGTGTGAAGGCTGCTCTTTTGCATTGCTCACCTCAAGACTCTGAAATGTTCTATTGGCGTCCCTTAGAAGCCAGCCATCGGAAGCCTGCTTCAGAACAATGCTAAACCCTCACCTTTTCTAAACATGGTTAGAGGAAATGGTTCATCTCAGTTTCGTCAAGGGGTTGTTTGCATCTAGTGCTGGCAGGCCCATCTGGGTAGCTATGCGCTATTCAAATGCAACTGAATTCAATTGAAGAAGGGGATTTCTTAGCAATCCTTAGTTATATTGATTCACTTTGGGGTATAATTTATTTTAAATGTACACAATTCTGATCCTTTGTTATAATTTATGATCTGCTCTCATGTCCCTTCCCTATCAAGTTAAGAGGGAAAGTTTGGGAAACTTTGGATTTATTTGTAAGCTCCTCCTGTAATAGCTTACTGTTGTTTAGATCACATCTGCCCCGCCAAATGTAAGATCTGTTGTTGGTGGAAATAGTTAACAGCACAACAGATCTCACCACTTGGTAGAAAAGGGTTGGGTACCGAAGGATGGCTTGGTAAGGGGAGTTACAGAAAGCTTAGAGAGGCATGCACAGCATTCAGCAAAAAATCGAACAAGGCACATCCCTCATGGAAGGAAGATGACAGTTCTGTTAACTTAATTAAACAGTCTTTAGCAGCAAACAGACTCCCAGGTTTGTTATAGTTATTTAGGATGGCATCCAAAATGAGGAATATGATACACACAGGGCAAAAATATTTATTACAAAAGTTGAAAACAAATATACTGTATACAAGTGGTGCAACTACATTGTTCTGCATGTTACATCTTGAGAGTAGTGGTGAATTTAGGAACAGGAGCCTCATGGAGGTTCCTTGCAGAAGCGAAGGGCTATAGAATGAAAAACGAATATGACAATATTTGAGAGAGAATATAAACATGGTGCGGAAGGAGTTCGAATGTGGAGCAGAAGCTGCCATACAATTAACTAACTGCCAATCTAGTACTGAATGATACCAAACAACCAGACAAGTAGCTAGTTTTATCTAGCCTCAATAATTGATGACCCAAATAAAGGGCAATAGTTTAAATGTATCATCTTGTTCAGAACTAGTTAGGATTTGGCACTTGAGCTAGTAGCCTGCATTCTAAATGAATCGCTTCTTGGTAGTCCACAGGAATAGGCCTCTTTGAGTCTTTTTCAAGAGAAGTAGTAGGCATTGCACCGTCCCCCAGATGTGGATGACAGGATTTGTAGATAATATTTCTTCTATTGGAGCATCATGTTTCTACTGGTGGTGCCTCTGCTGGCTCCATCAGCGGAAACCTCACACCAACAACTGGCAGACTTGGGGTAGTTGATGTCACTACATTAGATCATTTGTCCTATTTAAAGAGGATGTCTGATGTACTTTATTTCTATTTGGGACCACCAGGAAAAGCCTGGCAGTCACTGTCAGATCCAACATCATGCTCGGAAGTGACTCACTAATCAATATGGCCCACCTCCTGGCACCATCAACTTTGATCGCCTATGTAGCAGATTATTGATGTGGTTAGGCGAGGGGAAAGAGTTGGGAAAAGCAGGGAAGGAGAGCTTCAATGAAAAGGAACACCTTTAAAAGTAGAATCAAATATCTCATGTGTAATTAGTACTTGTGCACTCCTTTTTCTATTGAACTATACATGTTTGGTTAACCTCTCTTACCACTGCCTGCTATTGTGGAAATATTCATTGATTCTGAGGTTGAGAACATCATATCAAATTAGCAAAAGATGCATCTCTTGCTACATCTGCATTGAACTCTAATGTCTTTTGTCCACTTGTCCTTGACTTCGTATGCTTATGGATGAACGAATACTGAAAGACCCAAGTTTGCTTTCCACTCTTTATCTTACTACCTCTGTCCCCAGAAATGTCTTTTGTTAATAATAGAAAATTCTCACTCTACTCATTCATAAATTTGTGAGCACATTGTTATTTTTCTAAATCATGAATATACATGAAGGGTGCCATTCAACACTCATGTCACTCGCAAAATGTTAAACAATCACTCGAAAACCTTGATGGTGTGAACATTTCTTTTGTGGATGTCATATACAATCTATGAATCACAATCTTATCCTGGGCTTGGAACACACTCAGTTAGTTGCTCTAATTCTGATACACCGGATGGAAAAAACTCCAGTTTAACCTATTGCTCTTTTACTGGGGATTCGAAAGATACGCTGATGACAGAGCACCTCTTTATATGCAGCCTTCAAGATTGTCTTTCACAGGCTGCACAGAAACTCCAGCTTCTGCAGAGAGCTCAAGACTCTCCTTGTTATGCAGAAGATGATTTCCACACTCACAGCAAGCCTTAGACTATGATCTCCTTTTATACTGGGGGCCCTCCAAAGTTTGCTTAGTGGCCCATTAAACTTAGCGGCTGCTCAGCAAACTTTCAGTGCCTTCGGAAGAGCCACTGTGACTGCAGTTCTTTTGAAAGCACAGAGATCTCCGTAGGCCAGTGGAGATCTGCTAATATGGCAGGCAGTTGTCTCCTAGGGTGGTGGAGTTCATGATGGGCTGCCTACTTCACATTAAATGGGGTCTTTAGTCTAATCTAGGTAAACTGAGAAGTTTCAGAAGAAGTTTAGCTGCTGCAATTCAAGGAATAGATGTTTTGAGACCTAATGTTTGTGCTTCCCTAGTCTGGATTGGCTCTGATCAAGTTTATTTTTAATTAGGGAGATTAACACATATGAAAGCAATCTTCAATCGGCTTGGCGCTCTGAAATCACTGTTCAATCTATTTTGGCCTTTAGCTGTGTAATAATTTTTCAGTTGATGTCATGCACTTTGCAATTCTAGTTTTCATTTGGTTTTATGGCCGCAACCAATGTCTTGGTGAATTGAAGTAAATTTGTCACCCTTTTCTTCTATTTAGGATTGCAATGCTTTTAATTAACTGCTCAAATAAAGATTTGATTTGTGTACTATAAACACCGGTGACCCAGCACCGTGCACTAGATACTTCCCGTACCTACACTACTAGGTGTTTATTCCGGATGTGGTGCCTGATGGGCGGCTACGGCGCTTCCCGTTAGCGCGTAGCTTCAGTGATGCTCCTCACCCTCACACTAATGGCGACTCTGCGGGTCAGAAGTGGAGAACGCTGATGTCGGATGTTGCAGTTTGAACTCTTCCTCGCTTCGGCTCTGCTTCACGGCATTATTCGAGTGCCGTTCACCGTTCACCAACCACTTTTGGAGCTGGATCTGGCTGGCACTGAGGAAAAACTGAGTCACTCAATGTTTTTTCTTCACCTCTTGGGAGGCAACGGTTCCATCTTGCGGTTGTCTTTGGTTTAGCCCTGTGGACACTGTCAAACCATCATATCTACCTTGTGTGTGGGGTCACGGCTGGCCGCTGCAGCTAGTTTTTTGCTTCGTTCCGACCTTCCTTTTTTTTGGCATTTTGCGAGTCTTCTGAATGCCGTTTTCATCGAGTCTTCCATTGGAATATACTTTGTCATGAAACCTGGTTAAAAAAAAACTGAGGCACCTGTTTTAGTGCAAAGGAAAAAAAAAAAAGAGACCGGTGAATGAAGCCGAAATTGTGCTGGCTAAACCGGCGGCTTTTCAACTTAATCAGGAGGTGAGTACTGGGAGTGTGGCGTTTATATAGCTGTTTTTACCGGATTAATCTTTGGGAGAGAGACTGATTAGTTCTGGTTTGCGACTTGCGCTGAAGGTGCTAAGCTGCGAACAATTGTGGAAATTGTGGACTTTTTTTTAAAAGAAATATACTTTTGGAGCTGGGAGGCTGAAAAAGGAGCTAATTTAAAACTGTGTTGAGTAGTAGTAGGAGGAGGAGGGCGGGAAAGTGGGATCAGTATCCTCGGCGATAAGAATTTAGAATTTGGATGGCAGAGTTAATCTAATAAATTACACAATGAGGAAACAGCTCAAGTTGGCGGCTGCGGCAGCGAAAGTGGATGTCGCGATTGCTGTGAAAAATAAAGCGCGTTCAACAAAAGCCAAGCTGAACCAGTCCAAGGAAGGAAACAAATTGCATCATGCTGAGTCCTCCGTTAGCTCTCAAAGTTCAGAGATTGATGATCCCCCTTTAAAAGAGATAAGACCGATGGAGTCTGCAGAAGTTCCTCCCAGAGACCAAAACTTGAATATTTCAACTGGGATTACTAATGCTCGGGTAAATCAGAAGCAGAAAAATGCTAGAGACTTTCCTCTTTTTGTTAAGAAGGTGCTCCTTCCCATTACTTTGACTGATAAACCGAGAAGGGATTCTTTCGAACAGGGTACTTTGGGGGCAACAGGGGATTCTACAACCGGAGCCACACCTATGGAATCAGTACCTTCTTCAGGGTTACTCTCCTCTCCATCTTCAGGGTTGTCTCTTTTAGGAGGACATTCCTTACAGGCACAGGCACCATCTACAGGCCCATCGACTCTATCTTTACTTAATGCTTCCATCGAGGCAATGGCCATTACGACTCCACTTCTTCAGTCTCCGCCCGCTCTTCTCCATACCAGTTTAAATGACCTTCAACCGCAACCAGACAGCATCATCTTGGACTAAGCTCAGGGCCAGCCAGATAAGCAAGTTCAGTATGCTCCGTCAGAACAGCAAGGGCTCCTAGCTCCTCCAGGTACCAACATCTCGCTGGAAAGTAGCTCTATTTTATTAGATCCTGAGTTTGATTTAGATATTAGTGGGTCTCAGCAAGGAAGCAAAAAATCAGACTTCATATTCCAGGATGAGAAGGCTGCCTCATGTCAGATGGATATGAAAACGATGTTAAATATGATTCTCGAGGAAATTCGAGACATGAAGAAACACAGCAGTTAGAAATTTTATCGATTCAGCAGCGACTGGGAAAAATAGAGGAAGCAGTTGCTAGTCTTCCGGGTCGTGTTCATGAGGCTGAATCAAGGATTTCTTCTGATGAATAGTGTTCTTCAACAAGTGGATTTAGTTTCCCTTGAAAAAGTAACTATGGAGAACAAGATTGAGGAGCTTGAGAATTTTTCACGTCGCTCTAATCTTCGGTTAGTTGGTGTACCGGAACGACTGGAAGGAGGGGATATTCTCAAGAGGGTTGAGACATTTATAAAGAAGGCTGTGATACCTGAATTTTCGGGGGACTTAAGTTTAACAAGGGCTCATCGGGTCCCTGCTCATCTTGCTCCTAATGAGAAGTTCCCCCATACGATACTGGTCAACTTTGCGGATTACCGCGTTAAGGAAAAAGTACTAACCAAGGCAATCCAGATGAGACAGTTTGAAACTGAAAATGGAGTGAAATGCAGAATATTCTCTGACATGTTAGCAGCGGCGGCTAGAAAACGTAAATAATTTGTCAAGTTACTTTATTTGTTTAAAGCTGAAGGGGCACAAGCTTCGATTGCACAACAATCTAAACTTAAAGTTCTAGTTCACGGGAAGTTTCATCTATTTACCCGTTTAGAAGAAGCATAGGAGATGCTTAAGGCAATTTCAGTTGGAAGATAACTTGCTGGATGTTTTTCTGCTGTTTTTGTCTCTCTTAAGAAATCTTTCTTGGGCACAGTTGTTTTAAGGATTTGCAGAGTCTTGAGCTTAAAGAATAGTTTTTGTTTTGGGGGGGGGGGGGAGGTCACTCTTTGGTGCAATAACAGGGCACCAATACGGGCACAGGGGGGTCGGAGTATATGGACAGTGGGTTTAACCACGTTTTCTAAGGGCAGGAGGGTTTTTGTTGAGGGAGGGTTAGGGTGGTTGGGATTAATAGGAAAAATGAGCAGGTGCTATCCAGAAGGCGTTAAATGGTGCAGGAATCAATCTAGAATAGTTTGGCAGTATAGTGAGTTTTTTATATTTTGCTTCTTTTTCTGTGTTTATCTGATAGAATGAGTCTATCCAGTATATGTCAAATTCTTTCTGCTAATGTCAATGGAATACTGAATAGACGTAAATATGGTAGCTTAATAAGGTGGTTAGTTACTTTAAAACCTCAAATTCTTTTTTTACAGGAAACTCATCTGAAAACTAATACCCCAAAATGTTATATTCCAGGAATGTTTTCAAGGTGTTTTTTTTCTTCAGCGGGTGTTGCAATGCGGGGGGTTGCTATTTGTTTTTCTCGTGAATTCGACTGGGAGTTTCTACAGGAACAAAGGGATCCCCAGGGGAGGTGGATCTGGATACAGGTGTCACTGAATGGTCAGCTGTTGAATCTTGTTAGCTATTATGGCCCAATATCTGATGACGAATTTGCATTACGTACACTCTATAAACCTTTGATTGGGGTTTCGGGGCAAATTGTGTTTGGAGGTGATTTTAATTACATTCAGGATTTGAAAATGGATACTTCAAATAGAGGGAAAAAACAACTGAAACCTAAAACTGAGAAGCTTTTCGACGCTTTGGTAGAAGATCTTCAGTTAATTGACACATGGCGTTTTCTTAATCAAACTGTTCGTCAATATACCTGCTCCTCACGCCAACATCAAACTGCATCTCAAATCGATTTTTTATTGGTTTCACGTTCATTGATTTTTAGAGATGCAGATATTGGTATTAATGTTTTTTCCAATCATGCTTATATTCAAGTATCTATAGAAATGGGTTTCTCCAAAAAGCGAACGTCCAAGTGGCAGATGGACCGCCTTCTCCTTCAAAATCCAGTATGGCTTGAAGAGTTTAGATGCTGGATAAAAGATTTGTTTTCCATTAATGAAGGGACTGCTGATATTTTTTCTGTCTGGGGGAGTTTTAAGGCCGCTGCCCGCGGGCAGATGATTGCTGCCTCTGCTAAGAAAACTAGGGAACGTGCAGATAAAATAGCACAGCTTCAGCAGTCATTGGTCCATGCTTCTAAACCGGCAGGTTCCTTAAATCAGACTCAGTTGGATCAGGCTAGGAAGGCATTAAGATATTTTTTCATCTTATAAGAAATAAATAGCTCCCAGACATACTTGCAGAAAGTCTATGAAGAAAGTCAAATGGTGGGTAAGATACCTAGCTTGGTCAATCAGGGCTCGACAAGAATCCGCTTGCATCATAGAAATAATAGATCCCCAAACAAATTTACTAGTTACTGACAGAGCTGATATTCCTCGATTTTTTATTAATCATTTCCAACAAATATATACTACTAAATATCCAGTTAATTCGAAGAGGATTCAGGAGTATTTTGCTCCACTTCAAATACCGACAATATCTCAGCATCTAGTGACGATGCTACAGATGAGAATCACAGAAGCTGAGATATCGGCAGCTATCAAGTCTTTGGCCAGAGCTAAGGCTTGTGGCGAGGATGGTATCCCGAGCAAATTTTATAAATGTTTTGTGAAGGAGCAGTCCCCTTTTTTGGAAAAATTATTTGATCATATTAAAACGGGTGGGTCGGTTTCTTCTGAATTTAAAAAAGCGATAGTAATTAGCTTTGTAAAAAAGGGTAAGCCAGCCAACAATTTGAATTCTTATCGACCCATTCGTTTATTAAACACCGATTATACATTTTTTATGAAGATCTGGGCACAACATATCATTTCAGCAGCTAAGGAATTGATTCATGGGGATCAACCAGGGTTTATAGCGGGCCGTATGATGACGACTAATACCCTCTTTTTGATTCAAGCCCTAGATTACTTTAATATTAATAAGACACCTGCCTGCATTATCATGGTCGATGCAGAAAAGGCCTTTGATTTAGTTAATTGGGATTCATTATTTTATGCACTTTTTAGGTTTGGATTCCCGTCCGCAGTAATAACTATGATTAAAAATATCTATTTGGGTGCACAGGCACAGATAATAGTCAACGGCGATCCGGAAGGGTTAAGAGAGATAAATTGTGGGACCAGGCAAGGCTGCCCTTTATCCCCCCTTTTGTCTACTTTCTTTATTGAACCCATAGCTATCAGATTACGAGCCAATAGGAATATTAGATCCCCAATCATTGGAATGCCAAAATTGAAACTTTTTGCTGATGACGCTATTTTATATCTAGATCCAGAAAAATTAAATTTGCATTCAACAATGGCAGAATTTAAGAAATTTGAACAAATAGGGGGTTATAAAATGAATCCCTCTAAAACTGAAATTTTAATGTTAAATTCTGGGTCAGCATGCCTCCCAGAAGAACTAAAACAACAGGCAGGGAAAACCGATCCCATACGGTATTTGGGAATTTATGTTACAGGTTATTATGGGGAATTGGTCAAGAATAATTATGAAGCCACCAGTATAAAGATCCAGAAACTGTTGGATACATGGTCTAATCTTCCTTTAACTTTGATAGGACGTGTGGCATTGATTAAGATGTCTATTTTACCTCTTTTGATATTTTTGTTTACTAACATTCCGGTAAAGATTAACGTTAGTTATTTCAAAGCGATTGATTTGGGCATTTGTGTGGAATAAAAAGAAAGCTAGAGTTAAGCTGCCAATTTTGCATTGGATACTCAGCTGGGTGGGTTGGCACTTCCAAATATTCATTCATATTATGATGCATCATTTTTTGATTATGTAGCATGTTTATTGTCTAATCCGCATCGAGCTGACAATTTTTTTATCATCAAAATGATCCAAGAGGCTGGAACCCAACTTCCTACTTTTTTGAAGACATCTAAACTCCCAAAGAGAACAAGATACAAAACGCTAATAGATTTTTCAAATAGACTTGACATTATTTTTAAACAAAAAGATTTTTCTGGCTTTTTTTCACTAAAGCTAACTGAATGTCGAGAGCTAGGTTTATATATTCATTCTACTCAATTGAAAAAATGGAATGATGCTGGCTTGGGGATTGTGAATCAATTGGGTATTCAGGGTAGGTTGATTTCTTGGGAAGAAGTACAGGTTAGAAGTTTGGGTCCCAATAAACCTTCCTTTTTTGAATTTATTCAAATTATTAATTTTTTGAAAAAATACAATTTTATATTTAACATTCCCCCAGGTAGAATTGCTTCTGCATTATATGCTTCGAGATTATTTGGAGTGGGCAATTGGTACAGTTTATTGAACTCTCAAGATGAATCCCCTTTGGTGTTAAAGATGCTGGAGAAAGTTGAAGCTCATACACAATGTGTTTTTTCTTATCAAGAATGGCAAAAGATTTCAACTTTAGGTAATAAGGCTTTGAGAGCTGCTAACTATAAAAGAATGGCTTTCCTTGCCCAATGGCTGGCATACTATACTCCAGAAGCATTAAATAAAATATATCCAGAAGTGGTACATAGTTGCTTTCGTTGTGGTACCCTAGCAGAAGGGGGATGGCAACATACTTTTTTTTCTTGCCCCAAGTTAAAAAATTTCTGGGAAAATATTTTTGCTTATTTTAGTAGGGCAATTAAGAAAATGTATGAACCCTTAGCAGAAACTGCTTTGTTTGGGTTAGGTATTAGGGAGGCTGTACTTTCGAAAGATGAGGGATGTTTTCTTGCAATTGCCATGTCGGTTGCTCGTTCATTGATTTTACAAAATTGGAGATCATTGGAAATACCTTTATTTGAGAAATTGTTGGTTAAGATGAAAAGGACAATGTCTTTCGAAGAAGCTTATGCCAAGCGGGTGGGGGCAACTAAGAAATTTTCGAGGGTTTGGGATTATTTTTTTTTCATTGTTAATTTGATGACGGTATTTTCATTTTTGGTTGTTATGTGTAACTATTAATGAGTGAACATGGAACTGTGATGTTTTCAGTTCAAGTTTTTTTTTCTCTCTTTTTTCTTTTTTATGTGTAAATAATGGTTGCTTCTTGATGGCTCTGCTCAATAAAAAAAAAGTATATATATATTCAGGGAAGCATCTATGCTAGTCCTCGTACTGGATGCCTATCAATGCTTCATTATGGAAAATTATTCGCACCAAATCACATTTCTATCAACACACATTATAATAGGTAAATCTGTTTAATGCACGCCAATTATAAAAACACACTAAAGTATACTATGTATTGACTGCCCATGGCCTTGGTAAGGCAACTCAACTCTTTTATGATCAGGACAAAATGTGTGCAATCTTTCAATTATTTTTCGAATTTAGGAAATGAAAAAAACCCACATAGATTTGAGTGCTACCTTGACATTAATTAAGTGAAACATATCAAGAAACTTGATTCTGATGAGTTGCGTGCAGCTCTACTATTAAATATGAATGTAGGGACCATCCAGAGCAGGGTCTTAGTAAATACACTTGTCAGCCGCAGAGTGTATGAGTTATGCACCAAAGCTAGTAAGGATTCTTAGCATCTGCCTACAACAAATTACTTTTAATCACTTTAACCTGAGGAAGGAATACGCATTGTTTGTATGCCACTGCTGCTCGCTTTATTCGGCTATTTGTAAACACAATGCCCACATCATACTCATTCTTTCATTAGCTCTACCATCAATAAGTTAAAAGCAGCAAGGCAAACATATTACAAATACTGCCTGTTGAGAAAGTAAACATCAGATAACTTACCTGTATAAGGAATTCTTTCACAGCCATATATTCATTCATTAGCTCACTTTCCAGACACAGCAAAAGAGCCCCCTGACTTTTATCTCTAATAACTACGGGGGCTTAAAGCCAACAATAGGTGGAGGTGGTGGTAGCCCTGGGTCCTGATTGATGGCCAGGTTTCATATCAGATTTAGCAACAGATGTTGCCACCCCTATCCTAAGTGAGTGTTAGGAGAAATCCTGGACCCCAATCCCTGCCACCACTAATATCTGGACAAGAACAGCAATAAACTGGCACATAGATAAGGGCGAACACAGGGAGATGATGGACGGAGCGCTAAAACTTTTCAGACACTCACCCCCGTCACAGATCTGGGTTGAATCCATCATCATTCTTTAGCTCACTTCACCACCTCTGTTCAGACCCAGCTATTTGCAAATCAGTCTTGACCCTGTGCCTCATGGGAACAGTCCAGCCCAAACTGCCAAGTCAGGTCTTCCCTGAACTGGAAACAAGCATCCTGAAACCGGTTTCTGGGTAACACCCTTCATCAGCCAGGCTAGCTTGAATCCAGTGGCAAAGTGAGCAAGGGACCCACGTCTGGGCATACCCTGTCAACTTAGGGCGAACAAAGCAAACACAAGGAGATGACGGACGGAGTGCTGAAACTTTTCAGACACTCACCCCCAGACCCAGATCTGGGTTGAATCCATCATCATCCTTTAGCTCACTTCGCCACCTAAGTTCAACCGGCCTCAAGATGCTTGTTTCCAGTCCAGGGAAGACATGGCTTGGCAGTTCGGGCTGTACTGTTCCCATGAGGCACAGGGTCAAGAATGATTTGCATATAGCTGTGTCTGAACTGGGGTGGCCAAGTGAGCTAAAGAACGATGATGGATTCAACCCAGATCTGGGACTGGGGGTGAGTGTCTGAAAGGTTTCAGCGCTCCGTCCATCATCTCCTTGTGTTTGCTTTGTTCACCCTAAGTTGGCAGGGTATGCCCAGACGTGATGACTGGAGGTGAGTGTCTGAAAAGATCATAAATGTGGTGCCCATCAAAATTTGTTAAAATTTCCTGACAGCCCAATGAACTGCAAAAGCCTTTCACTCAATTACTGAGTATCAACATTCCGCTCCTGTGAGACGCCTTGAGATAAACATGATTGTACTGTCAGGACCAGAACAGGGGTGGATGGTGACATTTGAAAGGGGTGGGGCGTAAAATGATTTTCATACTGCACTGTAGTGAGCGAGCACAGCGAGCGAGCCCAAACAACCTAAGGGGGTTTCGGGGGTTTCTTCCCCGTGAAAATTTTGAAAAAAGAGTGGAAAAATGGCGCATTTTCAAGCAAATTTGAGAAAGCAGTAAGGTTAATAAAGCAAATGTGAAAGTGCAGTTATTACATTAATAAAGAGATGTCATATAACATAGGTAGCTGCTTATTCAGTTTAACCACAGAGCTTCATAACAGACTTCGAGATATAATGCATTTCTGAGTACCTCACCGATTTTTTTTATCTAACAAACAACTAAACAGGTTGCAAACTAGCAGCATTCAACATATTGTTTACTTTTTGTATCTAAAATCAGCACGTCTGTCTTTAAGAGCAGCAAACTTTTCAATAACATGAATGTTAAAGTCTGGGATATTTTTAACTAGCTTGCTCTCTATAAAGAGCATTGCCAAAGCATTTAGGGCCATATTATCAAGGAACGGCAATGACATTATCGCTGCTTTAGGGGCAGGAAACTGCCGCTAAAGCGGCGATAATGATCTTGATCATATGCCGCAGAGAATTCCCATAGACACCCAGGTTCACACCAGAACCTGGACTTCTATGGGAACTCACAAGGGCATATTATCAAGCCCATTATCGCCGCTTTAGCTGCAGTTTCCTGCCGCTAAAGCAGCGATAATGTTATTGCCGTTCCTTGATAATATGGCCCTACATCTTTCCTCAAGCATGGTGTTCCTCAGGAATGTCTTAATCCTCTTTAAGGTAGAAAAACACCGTTCTGACTCTGCTGTTGTCATAGGAGTAGTAATGACAATTTTGAGTAAAGCCACTGTCTCTGAAAGTGACTTTTCCATATTAAGTTTAGGAATTAAAGCCAGCAAAGACCTGGGACCTTTGGCCTTCCGGTACACAGGCATTGCGTACAGTACAGTCAACTCAGTTTTCAGGTCCTCTTGGTTGAGCATAGGATAAGCTTCCACAGCCTCTTTCAGAGCATGCTCAGGGAAGGATTCATCATATTTTGCAAAGTATTCATTTTCTAATAATGCGGCACTCACCAAATGTTTTGTGAAAGCAAAATGTTCTTGTGCACGCACAATTACAATGTCACATATCTCCTTTGCATTTCGGACTAGACTGGTGATGGTTTTCCTGTGGTTTGAAAAAGTAGAAGCCTCTGGCAGTTTGCTGTCTAAATTGTCAACCTTATCTCTCACTTTGCTTATGCTTTCGACAAACATAGTGGTATATCTTTTCACAGAGACAGTATCTATCTCTCTTGCTTGTAACTGATTGTATAAAATGTCGACAGGTAACATTATCTCATGAAATAAAAACAGAAAGAACTGAAACTCTCGGTCTTTTAGTGTTCTAGAAAAGCCACGGACTTCACTGTGAGTTTTGAAATCAAGGGTTTCATTGGCTTCTATGGCTTCAAAACATTTCTCAATGTCCTCCCTATGTTGATAGATTAGTTTGACTGAACATATGTTAAAGTTCCAACGAGTTGAGGATCCCCTTGGAACACTTTTGTCCACAATCTCCTGAGGTGCTTCCTTTGTTTTTGGGGAACGTGAGAAGAATGCTGCCATGCCCCCTACATCCCAAAAGAAAATTCTTGTCTCGGAGATCTTTGATACTGCCTGTTGCATAATAAGATTAAGTTGGTGGGTGTAACAGTGCCCATAATGAGAATTAGGGTACACATCTCTATTTTTTTTCTGTACTCCACCAAGGCTTCCACTCATTACGGACGTACCATCATAGCTTAGAGCGATACGTTTTTTTTTTGAGGCACCTCTGGAAAAATTAAGCTCAGTTGACGCAGTATAGTTGCAGTAATGGTTTCTGCACTAGAGTCTCTTAAATGTGTGAAACCATAGAACCTCTCCACAACATTATTGTCATTGTCCAGGTACCGAAAGACTAATACGGACTGTGTTTGTGTGGCTACATCAGTGGTGTCTATTTAGTAAAGTAACGGGGCCCCCTGCAAAGCTTGATAAAACCCAGGCAGGGAAATAACTATATTGAGAAAGGTGAAAGAACACCGGGCACAGTGAAATTAATCTATAAAAACGGCAACTCTAGACATCTACAAGGCATCTGTACAGTAAATACAAATACAAATGAAACAATTATATTTAAAGAATTGCTTATAAAGAATTTATTATTTTAAATACACTAGACTAAATTTTTGATTTCTGAAAGGCATACATGAATAGATAAAGACGAATAACAAAACCACGATTAATGACATACATTGAAAATAGCCTAAAACATAAAATGATATATTCTAAACATAAAAGTTGAATTTATACACTTAAATACATCACATATTGATCTGATACATTCTATTATTTAGATCTACAATACTTGATGCTAGACAGTAAATGCTTAGCAGCTTGTTGACAAGCTATTGGCGGCAGGGTGACAAACAATGCGTTTCGGCAAAGCCTTCATCAGGGATCCGCTCAATATGGCTCCCTCTTCAGTATATTGATATAACTCTCCAGAAGTAGATATAAATATGAATGTCAAAAGCGTCAGCTTTACACATAACTTATTTGAAAATATTCTGAAACTCTTCCTACGTGCTGTGTTTTGGTGGATAATGTTATGTTATGTTATGTTATGTTAATTTATTTCTTCTATAGCGCTCGGCTACTCCAAGGAGCATCCCGGATAAGGCTCTAAGCTAGAGCTAATTAGGAAGGCTTCAAGAGTCAAGACCTCAGTGGTGTCATCAGCCTGAATAGCCACAAAGTCTGTGTTTTGCAACTCTTGGACAATATGGCTTCTCATAATTTCTAGCATACACTCAATGAGTTCATTTTGTATAGATTTAGAGGTGCCCTTAAAGACTGTTGCACTTACTAAATGTGTTTCCATTTCTTGTCTATGCTTGCTACTAAATCCAGAAGGCCTCTGAATATTCCATGATATGGGGAACCTTCTGATTCTTCATGGCCTTGCAATGCCAGTTCGGAAGCACCACAGAAACAAATGCAATCAATTATTTTTGATAGTATGTGTCTATTCCTATCAACTGCTTCATTGTGTTTCTCTATTGTTTGGCGGTATGCATCGTTTATGTGCTGCTCAATCGGTGTGTCTCCCAACATTCCCAGTCTCGTCAGGTTTTCCATATGCTTTCTTGTGTGTGCATGCTTCTTTATTTTTTCAGACAAATGCTTCAAGTCTATCACTCCTTCTCTTGTCCAAGAAAATTCACCATTAAACAGCAAGCAGGGGAAGCAGAACAGTTTGTCTCTTGATGGGCACCCTGGAAGCCAATCAGCTCTTGTGTACCAGGTGTTTGAGAATGTACATTTGTAAGATTTTCCTGTGTCCTGGGTAACTTGTTGTAGTTGTAGGTCAGGCCGATCAGGTCCTAATCTCTTTATATGTAGTTTCTCTTCTAGTGGCCGTGCTTGGAATGACTGTGTAAATAATTGTTCTACTGTATTCATCATGCCGATGCTGTCCTTACCAATATGAAAGAAGCCTGCCAATAGTTAAAGTACAACGTATAAGATTTGGTGCAATAATATCAAATTTCAGTATAAATACATATCTTGTGCATTATCGCAATATATCTCCAACAGCTCCCCTTTGGACAACAGGACTGCTAAAAATACAGCCTTACTGCCTGCTGCCTCTGTGTGCCATAGTGGTTGCTGAAGGCACTGAAACAGACACTGCTTGAGGGCCTTGAATAAGGCAAGGAATAGGTAGTGCCTTTAACAACCGTTATTGCCCAAAGCACAGGGCTAAGGCTCAGTATTTGTAAATTCCATCCACTGAGGGTACACTGTTCAGAATGTACACCCACCCCAACCACCATGTTGAGTGACCTGAAACAAATGACCTGAAACAAACATAGCCCTAACTCCAATCTAAAAAAATATATAATCAGTTTCCTTACCTTTAACACTGTTGTTTGCTGGGTTATAACTGGGATGAAAGAACAGCAAAGGAGGTTGGGGCCTCTTGTTCTTCGTCCACAAATTGCCCAAAAATTAGGTAATGGTTCAGGTTGTCAGGCTTTACCAGGTGCTGAAAATAAAAATATAACAATTTATTTTTGAAACATTAGGGTAATCAAACAAAGACTGGGGGGAAAAAACATAACGCTACAATTTTTACCTTGCAGTTTGCATGCAGCTCTTAGATGACAGTTAATAGCTCACTGTTGAATGTTAGGATTTTAACTTACAAACTGCAAGTAACAAAATGATCTCTCTGATAAATGCAGTGACTCACTGACCTATTTACATCATGTGCAGTTTGTGATCTGCATCAGGTACATCACATGTTCTTTGCAGCAGGCACATTAACCTTCTGCGCTACCTTTCAATGAGTCAAAACTTCCATTAGACAAAACTCTGATCTCTCTCTAGGAAAAACATTAACAATATCCTTGGTGCAACAACATCAAGTGTTACATGGCTAAACATTTATAAGATCCCAAAGTCGAGACCTATTGGCTATGCCAATGCTTGTTCTGTTTACAGTTGCATCCCCGTGCAAAAGGAATACTTGCGACATCGGGACTTATTCCAATAGTAATCTGTTTCAATCTCACAAAACAATGTCATGTGTGGGTTGAATTCCTTCTTTGCAAAACCTCCTGAACCATGTTCCCTTATCCTATCTGTGATTAAGCTTCCGGTCACCAGTGATATGTCTGTTATTTCTATTATGGGTTCATTTTAATGATGATTCGACACTTAATGCTGTTAATGGGACAATTACTCTTGCTTCCAGAAAATAATGCCAGGCCAGGGTCAAAGTTCACATAGACTAATAGAACTAACAACCTCTCGTAAACGGAAGATTAGCCACGCAAGTCTTGTTCTTACTTTGCGATTTAAGGTATGGTTTTAGATCGAAGCATTTGTAAATTATTTATTGCACTGCTGAGGAAACGACCATATTTCACAGTATCCCCTCATTTGTATAAGTGCCATGGAGTACCCTACTTATTGCTGAAAGCTGAGTTTGGAGCATTAAATTATACATTTTGATTAAATGTACAGTACATGTGAAATTATCAGTAATTTCCATTTTTTTCAAATCATCCAGTCTTTTTTTATCCCCCATCTTTTTATTGTGCAAGTGTTAATACGTGCGTTTAAAAGAAGTAAAAATACTTTTCTTTTGAAAATAAATTTTTTCTAGTGTTTGCAAGTACTGTGGAGGTTGACTTGGTGATATACTGCCGGTTCTAAAGGTCGTTCGTGGTGCCTCATGGCCATAGTTGGTTCAAAACAAATGGCCACATTAGAAGTAGTGAAAGGAGATGAAAGTGAGTGTGTGTCACTGTCTGCTGCTCGTAGGAGGTTAGGAGGATGCGCCATGTTTGAATGTGAAAGCAGCATGGAGGGTCTAAAAGCCCCATACCTGAGAATAAAGCGCCGCGGTTTGTTAAAGAGTAGTGCCATGAAAACGAAATAAGTCACATATCTGCTGGAAAGTGTATATGTATGGGTGCCACTGCGCTATTAATGCGTTGTAATTGCCACTGCTGATCGTTCTTTATTTCCAGGTTTGGTGTGTGGCGTTGTTATTATTAATGTGCCTACCACACAGATCTCAGCTTGCTGCCCTTTTTTTTTTTTTAAAAAAAAGGCTTGTGCTAAGATGGTTTGTAAAAAAAATAAGAGATATAGTCAGAGTTTGATAAGGAACTGAAATTATTTTGTTTTACCTGGTTACCTGTGGCAGCTCGGATTCAGTTCAAGGCTCTGTGTATAGTTTTTAAAGCTCTCAATGGTACTGGCCCTGGCTTTTTAAAACACTCTATTCAGTGGTACATGCCGAGGAGAACCCTGCACTCCTTGCAGTCTAAACTCACTATTCTTCACCGCTACCACAAACTTAGTTGGGGTGGTAGGAGCTTCTGCCATTGTGCCGTCAAGGCTTGGAATAGCCTCCCCTTTCATCTCAGGAATTCCACAGAACTTCTTCCATTTAGGAGGGGTTTAAAAACCTGGCTTTTCTCTTAAGAAGGACCTTTTTCTCTAATGTCTAAACGGTCCGCTCTGGCAGGTAGTGCATAGCGCCAGGACACCTCAGGGTAACAGCGCGCTTTAGAAATTCTGATAACATAACATAACATAACATATTTTTCATTTGCACACATTTACCTTTAACGCAGATCTGCACTATAGAGACACTTTAGTGTCTTAGCGTTGGCTAAAGAGGGAGCTTTCTTTACTGTATTCTATTTTTTACAAGTCTGATTGGGAGTAGTCGGAGTTGGTCATACAAGTTCACTTCTTTTCAACACCAAAATCATGAATGTGTGGAACTCAAGGAAAGGCCACCAAAGGAATGTATAAAAGGATACCCCGAAACCGGAATCAATGATGTCAATGATTCCAGCCTGTGTAAACACGAGTCTCCCATGGTATGTGTGATGGGTTTTCAAGGCAGGCGTATTTATCATGTCTTCTTGAGTTACACAAATTGGCTCTGGATCGAATGCTCAGCAAGTGCAACGAACACGCATATCAAAGGCAAGTGCCCTCCGACAGCAAGCCCTGCAGCGAATCTCCACAGGGGGAGGGACAGATGCCCTGATACTTGTGTGTGCTTGACCGTCAAGGGACAAACATGGGGCTATGGTAGAACAAACTAAGGGAAAGCCGCGCTCCTTTGTCATAGCCACGGTGACGCGTTGGCCTGGGTGTGCATGCGTTCGGACTTGCAAAGACAAAGGGGCGGAGGGATATCCAATGCTTTAGGCCCAGTCCGTCAAGGATGAAACCGCTCCACATTAACACACACTCCAATGGCCCATCTGTCATTACTAACTGAAATGGCCTGCTAAATCTGCTCTGGAATACAATAACTTCCTGTAAAATAGATGGGAAGGCATTAGGAGCGTGCTTTTAAAATAATACCGGGTTCAATTCAGCAAGTCAACAGCAGGGATTCATCAATCAGCATCCCATCCCGAGGCCTAACAGTAAACGAATGATCCGTTTGAAGTGGCTGGAATGGCCCAGTAGAAGACGTCTGGCTGGCTATCAGCCCGCTCAACGACGGGATAACCAGAGGGAGAGACTACATTTGGAAGGGGTGCGATCTTGAAGGGGGTGACAGCATCGCTCTCGAGGCCCCGAGGGTTGCTGTTGGTGCTGACAGAAGGCGCATAGGCATCCTGCAGATGCAGCAGTGATTTACTGAGCAGCTCCCGTTAGCTCGTGAAGAGTGGTGCTGCCTGCCTGCTTCCCAGCCTGCAAACAGCCTCGGCCACCTTCCTTCATCGCCCTCGCCTAGTCATCTACCCCAGTCCGGCAAAGGTGTCTCGAGATGCTCACCAAAAGATGTATGCATGAAAATGGGACAGCATGTGGCGAAGAGAGAGGGTGAATGGGTTTTCAGCGGCCTTCGATTGTGGGTTTGTGAAATGAATCGATACCCTTTCCTCTGTAGACTCCCAGGTCGGGTCGATGGATGCTTCCTATCGTCAAAGCGTGCCCCAACATTTTCAGGGGCGAACCCCTCTTGCTGCCCGTGCTCTGTCCTTTGCAGAGAGCTCCTGGGATGTGTAGCGTTGCTCTCGTCTTCATGGTGCCGGAGTGAGTGAAAGGCCCACGGAATTGTTTAACAGTGTGGTGAACATTCAGAGGGAATCTAAGACTCTCTGGTGCGTTATCAAAATAAGGTCCACTGGAGAAGCATTAGTTTTTTTAAAATGATTCTTGCGTTTGGAGGATTACTGATCATTGGTTCAACTGCACCTCAGTCAATTATAGCGGTCTTTTCATATCCAAACGGACTAACAGAGGCTTAGCCGCAGACAATTTTCCTTGCTTGCATTTGGGCCCCTGACACTCACTCACATCACATCATGCCACTGTTTGTGTGTGTTAAAAACTTCCGTTATCTATGGGGAAGTGTAGTAGACTCACTCGACTGTGTAGACACCGGCGGCACACGAGGTCTGTGTGGTAAGACGGACGAGTCGACTCGTGACTCTGACTCGTGTGGCGCGGTGATGTGCCGACAGCATAGGAACTAAGGAAATAGCCAATCACTACTGCATGGCTTCACATAAGCCACAGTGATTGGCCATAAAAGTGCGGCAGTGCCACCACCCACGCGTGGCACCATACTGCAGGCTGCGCTGTGTCTCAGCCAATCCTGGTGCTGCTTTAGCAGTGCCACTGCGCCAGGATTGGCTAAGAGCAGGGTTACTCCCTGCCCATAATGACACCCGGGGGCTGCGGTATGAAGCAACCTCGGGTCCCTCGCCAGTCTGAGTCGCTAATGTAAGGGGAGGAAGGAAGGTACTACTGTGCGTGTGCGCATGTTCGGGCTGGTCATAAAAATGACCAGCCCAAAAATTGACATGCGCACTGCTGCTGCGCTATTGCCGCGCTCACAGTCACTCACTGCCGCAGCCCCGCCCCCACACCCTTCAGCGCCGTCCGATTGAATCGGGCTTGTCCCGGTAGAGCATTCAGCGAGACTGTGAGTGCTCTCAGTGCGCCGCTGGAGATTATTTTGTTTTTTACTAAATTGAATTTTAGCTTGACGGTCGTCCATGTGGCTTAGTGGGGCAACGGACGCACCGCCCCTGGACCAGAACCTCCGTGATGCAAGACAGCACCCAGACCCTTTCAGCTTGCGTCAGTGGTAATTACAGAAGGTTTATTGGGGTCCAAATTCCTAAGTTTGGGAGCTTAAGACAGTTTAGTTTTAACACCACAGAAATCTCTTTTACAATTATCACTCCATGCAAACTTATCTCCCTTCTTTAACAAGTTTCTCATGTTGAAAGTGACATATGATTTTTTTCAAATAAACATGTAATATTTAGCCATCCATAGAAAACGTATCCGTTCTTCCTAGAAGTTGGGGAAGCCATGTTTTTGACAGTGTCTATGAGTTCTGCTTTAGGAATTACACCATCAGCAGTAATGGTATAACCCAGATAATCAATTTCACTGAGACCACATTTGCACTTCTCTAACTTAATGCTGAGACTATGTGCATTAAGCCTGTCTAGGACTTGTCTAACCCTACTATCATGTACACTCATCACATCCACATAAAAGTTTACCGTCCTGATATACACAGATGCCTGCTACATTATGTAAAACCTTCTCTATGGCACGTTGAAAGACAGAGGCTGCCCAAACTAAGCCAAAATGTAACCTGACATATATAAAAGTATCAAATGGTGTGGCAAAGGCAGTGTGATCCTTTGACGATTCATTCAACAAAATCTGATGGTATGTGGAAGTTAAATCTATGGTACTGAAAACTTTAGCCTTGCCCACCATCATCAACAAATCAGAAATGTTAGGAAGCGGATATTTGTCAACCAAGACACACTTGTTAAGCTGCCTAAGGTCCACACGTAGTCTCAGTGAACCATCCGCTTTCCTTGCAGCCACGACTGGAGCAAACCATGATGTCCCTTCAACTTTCTCAATAATTCCTTGAGACATGAGTTTCTCAAGTTCACAACGCATTTCTTTCACAGCAAACGGGACACTGTGCACTTTGCTAGAAACAGGAACTGAACCTGGAATGAGTTTAACGTTATGGAAATCACCCTTCAAACATCCAAGTTTCCCACTGAAAACCTGGGGATAGTCTTCTTTCAATTTATCTCGTAGCGTGGTATCATGACTTACTAGGGTAACAGGTTGTGTATCTTTAAGAATGATGGGAAGATCATTGTTGGTATCCAAAATGACACCAAAATCTCTCTGGTGCCTCAAACTTAAGATACTGTCTCCTTTTTTAGACACATATATTTTCCCTGAAGTGAAACACCCTTCATATTCCATCAAACCAACAAAGTACCCACGCAGTTCTATGGGATCACCTCCATAGGCACAGGGTCTAATGTCAGGCTCGAGCAACACAACCTTTCTTTTCAACTTGTTTTCATAAAAAATATTGAGTACAATGGTCATTTTAGCTCTGGACCTGAAGAACTATTTGCTCACATTCGAAATCATGAGCACCTTCACGTTTGTTAGTTTCTATTTCATTAACCCTTTCTTTGAATCCTTTCATTCTACAAGCTACAGCAAAATGTCCCTTCTTCTTGCAATATGTGCACACAGATTTGAGTGCAGGATATGTTTTATCATTTGCAAAATCTTCTACTTTATCACACCGAAAACACCTCCTCTCATTCTTAACCTGAACCCTAGTATTAACTTTATCTCTGTGTGTATCCTTCGCCTCCCCACTCTTAGGAGATGGTTTCTCTTTTGTATCAGAGCCAACATAGCATATTTCCTTGTTCAACTCCTTCTTGATCACCTGCACACATTCCAGAGAGTGCTCAATTCTTTTGGCAACAAAAATAAATTCATCCAAGGTGAGTTAATCTTTAAGCCACAATTTTTTGTGCACCTTCTCACTCCTGCAGCCCAACATAAACTGATCTCTTATCCTCTCATCTATTAAGGAACTAAATTTGCTAGAAAAGGCTAAATGTCTAAGATCTGTAACATAATTATCTGTTGACTCTCCTTTTTGTAGCCGTTTGCCAAAATGGTAACGTTATAAAAATGTGCTTACCTCGGGCAAATATTGTAAATACATTTTATGTATACATATTTCATATTCATTTAAATCAACATCAATACTGTCAGGTACATCCGGGAGGTGATCAAAGACATCTTGCCCTTCAGACCCAAGACAATTCAGTAATAAAGATGTCCTCCTCTCAGCACTAAGAAAGGTGCCACATACACATGCATACCTTTCAAACACCTTTTTCCATCTAGCCCACTTTATAGGTGGATCACCAGGGGAAGAGATAAAAATGGCAGTGCTGTTACATTTTGCATTATTGGATTCTGACAAAATTCGCAAATATAATCATAGATTATTAAAACTTTAGCAAGTTATAAAAGAGATATATATTTTAATTCGGGGTCCAAGTGGTTAAAGCACTTCACAGTTTTGTATAGCAAAAACATTACAAAGTTGTGGTAAACACAACCAGATGATGTAACACCATAAATTACTGTGAATTTGGGAGTGTAAGTAATCCTACAATTAACATTAGATAGAAATAACAAACTTAGTGGATTCTAGTTCCAAAGAGGCACACTAATTGCTTTCACAGCAATTTTCTGGAAATGTAAGCCTTGCAAAACAACAAAATGAGGTTCTTAAGCGACACGCAGTGAGAGCCATGAGACATAATTACTTCTTGTCATGCAGCAAACATCAACACAGTAAAAGAGAAAAAGAAAGGAAAAAAAATAAGTAAAACTGGTGTGCATACAACAGACCTCACTGCTGCACTCAGGATTCCACTACCTTAAGAGAGGCAGACGCTCTTGCCAGAAAACAACAGCCGTTGAAGGCTCAAGCGTTTAACAGCCCCAAAATGTTAAGGCAAGTAAAATTTGAAAATAAGGAAATTTTACATTGTCAACCAACTGTATTGCAAAATCACTGCTGCTCCAGCCCAGTGTCTGCTCTCTGATACAATTTCCATATGTTTAAAGCAAACCTGTTGGCTTCCTCCCAGTTCTGTTGCATCTGTCGTTAGGTTGAACTCTGTGCTGCACACATTCCGTTAGTGTGATCATTCACTTAATTTTGAGGAGGTGGCCACAGTTCCAAATACCTTCTTTGTAATACAAACCGTCTGCTTCCTCCAGGTTCCGTTTCACCTGTGGTTATGTTGAAGACCATGTTGCACACATCCCGTTAGTGTGATCGTTAACAAAGTTCGAAGATATGGTCACAGTTCAAAGTAGTAAATAAATAAACAGATGTGGAGTTGAGCTGTTTTTGTTCTGCATGTCGTTGCCAGTGTTCAAAAGTTGCAATTCTTCAATAAGCAGATGACGCCATGAGTTCTTGACAAATATATTCAATGAGTACGTAGGAAGTAAGTACAGCTCAGCCATCTACTTGTCCCAAGATCATCTGATCTCTCCCTCACATTCCTAGAACTTACCTGTTTTCCAGAATCAAGATGAGGTAATGCACATTACAACACATTCGGATATTTGTGCCAAATAGAAAAATGCTGTCCCTCAACTGCCTTAGTGAAAAAGATGAGCACCGAAATGTGACCCCGCACGTACGCAGAGGATCGCCCTTCTTTTCTTAAAGTTTGTAAGAAAACTAACCATGATCCCAGGGTAAACACCCCAAAAGCCAACTGCCTCTCAAGGAAATCCCTGTAATAGACATAAGCACCATCATGATCCTTCCCAGTCTTTGGGTCTATAATAGCTGTTAAGATGTCTAGAAGGACTGTGCTTACGAGTCCAAAGATGATTGGGCAATGAAGTTGCCTCTTCTGCTGCTTCTAGGTGCTAACACCTGAATTTCTGCTTGATGAAACGAGACAAAGCATTGGTAGCATTATTAAAAAACCCAAGTATATTTTTTGCTCTAAGCACTGCATTGTTCTTGGGGCACAGTAATACCACCTGCATAAGCAGGTTTGACACCAGCTTGCACTGTGCATGTTTTTAATGTAGGGATGGACTCATTCACTACCATATTGCCCAACCAGAAAAGAGCAGAATAATCCCTAAATCGATCTGCCCAAATGTGCAGCAGTTCCAAAAATGTCACATTCTTGAACATACCTGTGGTAAACCTGTCCAGGCGCCTTGACTGCCCACACCATTAGTTATCTAATAAGGGCACTAAGGAAACATTGTCAGCAACAAAAGTGAAGAAACCCATACCCTGCCCTTGGAGCCAGCCAAACAACACTGCCATTAAATGCCTGCAAATAAACACAACAAACCAAATTCTCCAATCCTCTCTGACCTTAACAAACATGCTATGGAGGCTTAGCCTTGGGACCTGATAATTTGTCTTGCAAGGGGCAGGTAGATTGGGCGACCCATTGGGATAGTGTAAAGAGCAAAGTTAAGATGGCTTATCAACACCTGAAGCTGATAAAGAGTTATTTTCTTTGCTGGAAGACATTATGCTCATTGTCTTCTGACCTGCTTGACTTGATCTTTTGGTAAGTGGCACACTCCTTCAACAGCATTAATATCAATGTCTTGGAATATCAAGCAGGTCTCTGGCCCAGTGGTTTTATCTTGTGATTACAGTAACCGTTATTGGCCCTCCATGGAAATAAAGGTGGACACAACCTTGCACTCTGGTGCAAGCCAGCTGGTTCCATAAACATGAACTTATCAAAACAACAAAAACGCGAACAAGAGGAGTGCCCCATCCCTGACTGCTTCGTCCCTAATGTTGGTTTAATAAATAAAAACACGCAATCAGAATGACAAGTGTTCTCCATATAGATATTACATTAGCCCTGGAAACCCAGATGTCTCAAATGTATGGGTTTCAAAAACAATTGTAAAGCAAGCCTCATCCCCCAATGTAGGTGACATGCTTCTTCAATTGGTTTGCCACATTTGTCTGAAAATATTATAGGGACAATGGGCTCCCTTTTTACAGAGAGTAGATTTTTAAGATGTAGGAAGGGATCCAAAAGATCAAGTTAAAAATCTTTGTATATGTTCCTAATCATTCTTTATTCTGAAGAGACTGGAAAAGCAGTGCCTGGATACCTTCGCGGGTGATTGTCCACTCATTACAAATCATGATTGATTGATTGTTTGATTGAGTATCCATTCTCAGCCACTTCCTGTGAGCTTGCTATGTTTGAGGCCTCTATGAGATAAGGAGCACTCAATCAGATCTGTGACTCACCCAAGGTGCATTCCTGGTGATGGAGGGAAGCCAGATCCAAATCCAAGGTCCTAGAGGCACTGAGACACATGGCCCACTACCTCCAATGTCTCTTGGTCCTGCCAAAGGTGGAGACTCCTGAAATCAGATGTGAAAGACGGGAGCTGCAGGATCTGAGATATGAAGGTGAGGCAGTCACATACAATCTAATCCGAGACCATTATGGACAAACTTACATTAATGCAGACAAATGAGTAGCATCCATTGTTGCTTATTTGAGGTGGCAATGTCAGTTGATAGAGTAGCTACATATACAGAGCTCCTAACTATGGGTGAGCAAATAATTCCGCTCCGCCGGCAGAGTTTTGCACACTCTGCATGCTGGCATAACTTCGCCAACTGCCGCATGGCGGGGTTTTATCTCTCGAGCTCGGCTCGTTCACCAACATTAAGTTGCTGAGAAAGAATTTGTGTCCCCTAGTGTGATATTCAGGCAGTAGAACACCTCCCGGGGAGACTGTGCATGTTGAGAAAGCTGCCACTCAAGTAGAAAATTTACTTAAGCAGCAGAAAGAAGCCGCATCATCTGGCGCACCACGTGGTGCAGCTCGCACTGATTTTACAGCCCTGAACAAGCTCCCAGTGCTCAAAATCAGCACTGGCAGTGCAGCATGCATAATTACACCCACTCACCAAACTTCGTGGAATCTTTAAAAGTTTTTATGTAACTCTGTGGAATTCTGTGGAGTGAAACTTCACGAGTTTCACCCACCCCTACTCCAAACATGAACTTTCAACCAAACTATCGATATTGAACAGAACTGCAGTATGAATTGAAGAACCACTTCAAGGAATATACGATACAACAGCCAACAACATTTATAAGTAAAAATAAGACAAGAACTACGCAGAATGTAACCCACAAAATAAACATCAACAATTTTAGACCATTTTCCAATAAAGTTAGTGAGATAATTAGTATTCACATCGGGTTGTGGTAGCCTATTATAGCCTCAGATATCTGTATAATTTGAAGGAAGTGGAGAACACGTTTTTTGGAATACCTGCATTTCAGTACTAAAAGTTATGTGAATGTTAACCCTCATATTCGTCTCCAAGACAATATCATAGAGATGAAAACCAATTAGAGCATAAGTGAACTTTGGAAATGTGAATGGTGTATCATAACCCATGTACTTGTATGGTTTTAATTCCTGTCTCTGGACGTTATATTGGTGGGGATTCACAAAAAAAGGCGAAGTCTGTGCCCTAAGTGAACTTTTACTGATAGGGGCCATATTATCGAGATCAGCGTTAAAATTATCCTTAGGGGCATATTATCAAGGACGGCGTTACAATTATCGCCGCTTTAGCGGCAGGAAACTGCCCTTGTGAATTCCAAGAGAAGCCCATGTTCTGGTGTGAACATGGGCTTCTATTGGAATTCTCTGAGGCATATTATCAAGCCCACTAGTGCCGCTTTAGCGGCAGTTTTCTGCCGCTAAAGCGCCGATAATTGTAACGCCGTCCTTGATAATATTCCCCTAAGGCAGATAAGGGTATGTAAAACAATACTCCAGTAGTGCTCCTTCATACTGGGCCAGACTGGGACAAAAATAAATGTGGCCCCCATTAGCAAACCAAATAGCTAGAAAAGTGACCCACATTTGCAAATCAGACTGGTTGTGAACTTGTAAAGGCACGCTGTATATCTATTTTGCAAGGTATAGGAAAGGCTGCATGCATTTGTGATACCTACAGACACTATTTATGGTAATATCTGAGAAATCAATAGTAAAACGTTCCCACCTGGCCATACAACAGAACCATATACTGGCAAAAAAAGGCCCACACCCTGATCTGTCAGACCAGCCCATCGGGCACTGCCTGATTGCCCTGTAGGTCAGTCCGACCCAGCCTTCACATATTCATAGATGCTTTTGTGATTGGATCCCAAGAAGTTCTTTCAATTGCTGACTCTCCTGGGCAGCAACCACAGCACAGCAGCCGAGGGACTTTTGTGTAAGGAACATACAATTCGAGTATTAGTTCGTTCAGTGCGTGCTGTGTAGTAGAACTGAGATCTTCCCTATCATCGTCCTCAACCAAAATGGTACAACCCGAAATAATCTATTCTCTCAATCACGCGCTGTGTCATTAGTTATCCGAGATAATTCCAAAAACACATGTCTGATGCCATTTCTCAAGAATCACTCATTTTGTGTAAGCGCAGCCCTTAAATAGGCAAGACAAGGTTTAGTGCACCACAGGGCCAATAATGAGGGACTGACGGCGCAGCACTGACATACATTGCAGGGAAATGGCCCCCGCCGCCGCTGAGGATTAGCAGCTGCCTATGGAATGCGAGGAAAGACTGAGCGCGGGTCCCGTGGAGGGTTTACCCTAATCTTCATGGCCCACACAGGGGAGAGAGAAGGGGCAGGATTTATCAATTCGGCAGACTGAAAATTACCCATTTTGGATTCCTCCTAGGAGGAAATGGTAACATTTATGTACAGTTTTGTGCATTGCACCAGGTGTGAAGTGATCTTCACGCTGCACGTGTCCGCGTCAACCCCAATATTGCTCAGTTCTCCAAACTCTGCTTATGCTCTGACCCGCGCTGATAGAAAATAAAGAAACCTTCATGCTCACTTTGTAATGCATGTGTTTTAGGAAAATGCAATGACACTTTACAAGGGAAATAAACTATGGAAACAAATGAACTTGGATCTAATTATGGTAATCGTGGGAATTGAGTCCAGAAAATAAATTAGGGGTTTGTATGCCTCTCTGGAGTTATTCTTGCTCGTTTAACATTCTAACAGTTCCTCTGGGTGCTCTGAGAATTTTCATTGCTTTTATAGACATCATTTGTGCATACCTATAGGTCTCTTTTCAGTGCAAGGCAACATCCATAGTCGTTTATTTAGAAAATAACATGAATGTTGTTCATTAGGTTAAATTGTTTCTTCTTGAAGTCTGTGATTTTACTGCATTAATTGATGTTGACAAAAGAAGTTCCAAAGGAACTGTTGTTCCTTGTGTATGTTGGCAAAGCCTTAAACTGAGCAGAACATACTTCGCACTCAGGGATAAACGTATTCATTTTTCACTCAACGCTTCTCTGAACAGGAGAGAGCACAATACCAAATCTATTAAGATGTGTATATAAGACCTGTCAACCTTAGGGTGGTTGTCCCACGAAAGTTTTGCCTTCAATCTCCTATTTTTGCTGAATTTGTTTTTGTTGATCTTAGAACTGTGTGTACTTTACCTCTGCAAACCAGTGCTAAAATGCTTGTGCTCATGGCCTAAAACACGGTAACAGCTTACACCTGATCAGCATACTTAATTTACTTAAAAAATATTGCATGCCTGCTATTGCAGCCTGGATGCAGTTTTAAACAGCCAGTTTGGCTTGGCAAAATAGTAATAACCCTCTTGCAAAGCCTTAAACTCCCCTTTTAATGCATAAAATGAAACTCTAAGCGAGACCCTCGGTAGCCCAAAGGGCAGGCTGCATTGTACTTAAAAGGCTGGGCATGTACGTTTAAGTTTTATATGTCCTGGTAGTAAAAAAGTCTCAATTCCTTTTTCACTACTGTGAGGCCTACCTCTCCCATAGGATAACATTGGGTTGCCATATCACATTTAATAAGTGCTAACTTTTGACTGGGAACAGGTGAACATTTCATTCAAATTTAAATTGAAAACCCTCTGTAATGGTAAAGTTGGATGTTACATCCCAATTTTGAAAATGCAACTTTTAGAAAGTTGGCATTTATCTGCCCTATTTGGAGACTGCAGCCTCACTTGCAACTGAAAAGACTGTGCCCTGCCTTAACACAACAGACTTGAAGCCACTGCATTGTTCATGCAGCCAGCTTGGATCCAGTTCAGGGGAGGCAGGAAACCTCAAGCACTTCAGAGGCAATTCTCTAGAAACATCTACTTCAAAGAAGGCAGCAGTTATAAAAATAGGAACCTCAGACCCACTCTTAAGTTCACTTTCTGGACCTGCGGAAGGACTCTCAGAGGACTGCCTGCTGCTGTGGCCAGCTGTGTACTTAAGAAAACTGCTTTGTTGCACCAAGAAGGACTGCTCTGATTCCTAAAGCCTACTCTCACCCCTCCCACCCACCCCCAGAGGTCTGCCCTGCTGCCTGAGCCCTGCTCTTCTACATGAACCCAGCACTTCCAGAGTGACTCCAAGGGCTAGTTGGCTTACTGATCAGAGCCTCAGGGACAGAAAAGACTTCATTTTGGCCTGCACCTGGACCCAGTCTGAGTAAATCCCAACCCTCCGAGTGGTGCCTCCCCAGTACTGGACCCTTGTGAGTGGCCTAAACGAGACCAGGTAGTCAAAATCCAAAACATGGGACTTAGAAATGTTTTGGCTAAAAACTGCTCTGAGAATCGAGGGGAGACTGGGACAAACCTGCTTGACTAGCTGCCCAATGTGCATCACCCGTCGACATGACTTCATCGCAGCTCCCACTACATTCTTGAGCGCAACAGCAAATCATATTCAGTGGTCCTTTGCCAAAGAGAATGCCATGGGACACTAGTTGTTACAGCCTCCAGCCATGTCCCGCTAGAGATTCTCGACTTCCAAAAAACAGACTATGTCTCAATAAAGGAAATTTTCACACTGACTTTGTCCAACAGCTCACCAACGAAGATGCCTCCTCCTCAGACAATGCCTGCAGCAGTGCCATGCTGACCATTTACTTTGAAATGTATTCCAAGTTTGAATGTAAGCGCTGACCAGGCCCAATCCACTCTTTGTATCCAACTCACGCTCAATCGCAGTTGGTCATAATTTTCTACTTTGACCCAGTCTTCCATGACTAGATGTCTGCGGTTGGCAACTTGATCTTTTAGGTGCTAGTTTTTACCTTAAACTTTAAAAATTCATAACTCTGGTTCTACTGATTGTATTTTTGTTGTTTTGGTGTTAAATAATATATTATTATTTGCTCTATTTTTCTAAATTGGTGGGGGATTTGTATTGTATTGCATTTTCACTTTATTACTGTTTGTGCGCTGCATAACTACTTTACACATTGCCTCAAAGGTAAGCCTGACTGCTTTTGTGCTAAGCTACCAGAGGATTAAACACAGGTTCATTTAGTGACTTTTGTAGTTCACCCTGATAGGGATCATGACTGTTGCTTCAGCAAGGTTAACACCCTACTCCACCAACAAACCAATTTTTCACATTATGGTATTTTATCTCTCGCACCATGCCCTGACGCACATTAGGAATTCTTACCCATTCACACTCCCTTGCACAATAGTCTAGCAAGGGTTTTGTGCTTCAAGGGTTCGCTTCCAGTATAGCATACTATGCTCATACATTACAGCACACATCCAAAGTTGGAAAATCTATGCCTGCCTCGTGGTGGCATAATTATTTAGTGCAAAGCCGCTTTGTCTTCCATTTTTATTAGACAGGGCTATGCATTAACAAGCATTTACAATGCAATAGGTCTCACACTGACATTATTTTGAGCTATTGTCATTGTAAATGTCATTGTTTTTTCTTTTTTTTTTCTTTTGTAATTGCATCCAAATATATAATACAACAAGTAACATTTGCAATGCAATAACATTACACCTACAACATGTCAGGGCTATTAGCTTCGTCAAAGGTTGTTAGCCGAATATAATAAATAAGCAAAGACTATGGCTTTGCTGTATATAATATAGAACTGTGTGGATTTGAATTGTGTGGCCTGGACATGTGTGGCGTTGTGTGTAATTATGCTTATTGGAATTATGTGTCATGGTGTGGTTTATGTGGGTTGCTAGTATATAGCATAGCGTGCATTTATGAGGGATGTATTTAGGTCATATGGAGTAGAATGTAATTATGTGGAGTGTAATTATGTGGCACTCAGTAGTAATATGTGGAGTGTAATTATGTTGTGTGATGCAGAATGGAGTGGCATTCAATTGTGTGGTGTGTGAGATTATGTGGGATTGTTTGGAGTAGTATTATGTGGTGTGTGTGAAGTAGTATTATATGGTGTGGAATTATGTACATGTTGCGAAACTGAATTTATGTTGAGGAATGCTAATAGGTTTTGCATTTGGGAGAGTTAGAGCTATTGGCATTGTAAATGACAATGCAATTTACCTATGTGTAATAGAGTGAAGTGGATGTATGCAGTGTGGAGTGGAATTATGTGGGTTGGATTAGAATTGTTAGTTGTGGAATTGTGGAATTGTGTGGCATGGAAATGTGTGGAGTGGATTTATGTGGCATGGTGTGCAGTGGAATTATGTGGATAGTAATTTTGTGGTTTTGAGTGTACTGGAATTATATGGTGTGGGATTGTGTGTTGGAAAGACTGGAAGAGCTGGGGCAGTATTAGTGAAACAGCTAACCCTGCTTGATGTACAACTCACTGTCTCTGTAAAAGGCAAAAGCTATGGTGTATTTTAGCAAAAGTAAAAAATTCCATGTTACTGCATTGGATATACTGGAAGGGTTGGGACCGCATCAGTGGTCGGGAAGCCCTGCCTAAATTGTACACTGTAAGGTCAAGAACAATCTTAGTATTTGTACTGCGGACATCATGCAGTCACATATTTTAAGGTGCTCCCTTGTGTGGCAGTGAACAAAAAAGAAGGCTCGGTAACATAAAGGATCATCCCCTTCTAGGGACTTTTGTGACTTTACTTGCTCTTTCCCCTGTTTGTGTTTTCGAGCTCAGATGCCAGATGCCCAGGCCTCGTCAGCCTCTGAGCAAATATCTCGTTGTACAATAACATCGTGATATGCCTGCCTGTATTGGTGGGTGCGTGAGATGCAATGGCTCCTCTATGATCTCACTCGCTCTCACAAAGATTGGGCAGTCTATTTCCCCTAAAAGGCAAACAAAGCCCTGCCAAGTCAGTGTCACTGGGTTCTACATGGTAAGGACTGCAGAGATGGGGTTGTGTGCTTCATGCAGCCCGTGTGCAGCCATTCACCTCCACATGGGTCATCGTTTTACCTCGCCTTCAGTCTGCCCTCCCACTCACCAATCCTCCTTAAAGTGCAGCTTTAGCTGGTTTTTAATTCAAATGGAAACTAATAAAGCACAATAGAAGAGACGGGGTTGAAGAACTCTCCCCTCCCCCTTCAATGACTTCCCAAACACACCTTGTTGCACCACATCAGTTGGAATCCCGATCCCCAGCTGCTTAGTAAACACTGCGGCTTAAACTATTGATCTCTGGATTTCCGTCTCCGTTTATTGAATTTTCAAGAAGGGCATTGGTTGAAGGCGGGTAAGCAGGCGAGTAACCAGAATTCCTGCTGCCGCCTTCAGTGTGTGTGACTGAAAAGGAGTGAATCCGCGATGGGCGGGGGGGCTGAGCAGACCAAGCTGCAACATTCAATGTAACAAGATCAAGGAAGCAGGTTGCTGCAACTGAGTACAGAGTTGTTTGCCATAAAGACGTCATATTATCCCCCCCAGCAAAAAGAGTCTGTTTCCTTTTCTGCAGCACCGGTACCTTGTGTTTCCTGTATCTCACCCCACTTGGGCCCCCTCCACTTGAAGCTCCTCCACCAAGCTCCATATGATGTGAGGTGTCAGAGCTCCTGGCCTCATTACTGCCGAATTCAAAGCACTCATCAAGAAAACAGGAAACACGCAAAAGATACCCGCCTTGTTAATTAGACGAGATTAAAAATGCCCACGTTTTGCTAAATATTGTTTTCTGCGTGTTTGAAGCACATATGTTGGATTTGATGTCTGGAAAGACAGACGGTGGGGGGTCGGGTGCTGCCTCGCTCTCAGGCACCTGACAAATCCTTCACCACCAGCCCAGCACTTCACTCTCTGAACTTGTCTGCTCCAGAGACTTCAGCAGGGTGGCCTGGGAGGGCTGCGGAGGAGCTGGACAAAGACCGGCCCCACAGGCATCACGTCAGTGCTGCTCCTTCTATTGTGTGTGTGTGTGTGTGTATGTATATATGTGCACACACATATTTACAAGGCTATGCAAAAAAGAGGGCCAGGCCAGACACAAAAAGTAACACTAAAGGCTTTAGTTCTACTTTTATGTTTGGCCTGTCCCGGTTTTTGAGTCTGTT
This sequence comes from Triturus cristatus, assembly GCF_964204655.1. Lineage (NCBI taxonomy): Eukaryota > Metazoa > Chordata > Amphibia > Caudata > Salamandridae > Triturus > Triturus cristatus. The sequence continues at coordinate 1,728,499,016 of NC_140589.1, forward strand.
TGTTTCATTTTTAATTGGTTTGTTAATGGCGCGATCTCGACCTATCTAGTGATATAATTATACGGAAAGCACGTATTACTGTAACCATTTGAAGAGAAATTAGGTGCAGTAACGGCCGGAAATGTTGCTCAGACAAAGTCAGAGTAAAGACATGCATCCGTGCCCTAGTGTAAGCAGTAGAACCGCGGGGTTCCTCGGGCTGTTCTTGAGGGCATGAAGGCGGGAGCTACGCAGGCTCGGGAGGGGAGGGGGACACGGTCCTGGGGGGCATTTCTAGATGAAGTGCGCTTCACGTATGGCGCGCTGGCAGTGCTTGAGACAGAGAAGACAAAGTCAGGCCATTGAAGTACGACTGGGCAGAAGAGAGAGTGAGTGATGGAGAGTGGGGTGGGGGCACAGGGGTGGGCGAGAGAGGAGGCCGAGGAGACTGCGGTGCGACAGCAGGCAGGCTGCCGCCTCTCCTCACTTCCGCGGGGAGGAGGGGCCGTGACTCGGCACACATTGCGCCCGCCTTCCGGAGACTGCATGAGTAATGCTCCTGCCGCCCCGTGGCCACTTCCGAGTTACACCCCCAGCTCCCTGTAGAGCAGAAAACACTGAGTCAGGCAAAAAACCCAACAGACCTACAGTGCAACGCGGAAATGTACTCGTGTAAACCATTGACAACAAATGTACAAAATATATGAAGATATTTGAAACCCTCCAGAAAAACTTTCCTGTTGCTGGGCTTTGCTCCGTGGTTCCCCTCCCTGTGTTCCCCTGTTGCTGGGTTGTGTTTTCCCCCAGCAGGTGTCTCCCGGTGGCCGGGCTTTGCGCCGCCGACCGCTGACACTGGACTTCATTTCCCAGCAGCCCCGCTGCTACCGAGGACGCTCACGACACTGGTAACGAGCGCCAGGAGGCGAATAAAAAGCGGGGCAGAACCTCGTCTCCCGGCGACGCGCTCAGAACACGCCGTGAGAAGCCCGGGACAAGGGCGGGACCGTCTGTGGCCATCAGAGGCCAGAGGAGGCCAGGCTGGGCCAGCCCCTTGATATTTTCTAGTAGGACTGAGGACATACAACCATCGCTAAGTGAGCAGTAATGATTTTATATGTTTGCCTAGTTGTCTAGTGATTGTATTGCATTAACTAACGTGTGACTATAGTGTGGTAGGACATTCGTTTATGCCATAGTAACTACTCATCTGCTACATGGCCAAATCCATTGTTAATCCCAAAGGGGGGGTGGGGCTGGGGGGGCTGGGACCTTGGACGCCTATCTTAAACGGGCAGAAACAGCTGTGGCCAAGGAGATAGAACTTGTAGAGAGGAGGTTATCACTTGATCCATTTGGTCACAACTCGATTCACATACCAACAATAGAATCAACAGGAGGCATCCAGGCTCCCATCGAATTCCTACAAAGTCCAATTACACTTTCCAATGACGTTTCAACATCTGTGACACACACAACAAATATTTCCTGTCCACCTATTCCTAGTCCCCCCCCCCTCCCCTCCCAACACACGCACTAGGCAGTCACGGGTTGAGCTTGACACCAGAGCCAAAGATCTGCTGGGGAAGCGGAAGGCGAATAGTGCCGCAAAGGGTAGCAGGCCAAATGTCAAACAAGCTAGGAAAAAGATTTCCACACTTGGCCTGGGCTGCCAAACAGAAAGCCAAACGACTCAGGCAAATCACCCTAAGACCTACGAAGGGGGTAATACAACAACATCTGTAATAGATAACCCCATGGAGGGTAACAAACTGTCAGAATTTATAGGGAATTTGGAGGAGCGCCTTAAGGCACTCATTAACCCCATGATGGAAAAACTTGATTCAATTGATTGTAGATTAAAAGCCCTAGAAAGACACGTATCAAACCAACAGGGGTCCACGATTGGGATCAAACCGATAGAAGCATGTTCCGCTAGTGCCCCTATTTATATACCAACAGCCACTAGCTTAGCTATTGGCTCGAGTGAACCCAGAGAACCTGCAGTTGCCCAGACGACACAATTATTAAACATCTTAACTTCAGCCAGTGGAGCTAAGCTTGGGTGTGGAGGCTCCAGGGGTAGCTTACATCATATAGACCATATTCCCCAAAAAGAAACAAGACTCCATCTTCCCCCAGAGGCGTGCCCATATTCCAATATGTTGGCTAATGTCCCTAAAACACTGGATGGCAAAGAGGAACACTGGTCTACACTAAAAAATAAAGCACTCCATTTTTTGAACATCAGAACAGTGTTAGGTGAACATCTCTTTAACAATTTTAAGATGGTAAGAAGGGTGGACTGGGTGGGAAAGACCGGGAAGGGTATGGAGGGAGATTGTGTTGTTGTGTGAATGTTGCCTCCCCCCAATTGGTAGATCCCATTCTGAGGCAGGCAGGATCACTGAGGATACATCGAGATTGTATCAATATACTACCATTGGGGTATTTTTATCCACCCAGCATAACCACCACCACTAGAAGGAGAGACCATGCCCCTCGGGCTGACCCTTATATTAGTTTTACACCAGTAAGTAACAGATTCGAGGCTCTGAGTTCACTAGACATTAATGACTGACTCTTATATGGACAAGATCAGGAACCACGAGGAACCAATATGGTTAACCCCCATAGAGCGAGTTTCGGTTCTTGAATAGACCCACACGAAATAATTCCCCCTTCATTAATAGTTACAGCCCAGACAAGTGGACTAACCAATATCAATAGTCCTGTGCAAGAGGTTTTTCAACTAGGGGGAAAAGCCAGTGGAGGCCTACGGGATGTTGAATTACATGGTACCCAAAATCAGGATGATGGCACTGTTTTTTCATCACTAGTCTCCTGGAATGTGGCAGGGTTCAGAAACAAGGTAGTGTCATCAGACTGGACAAATTTTCTTGATAGCAAGGATTTCATACTATTCCAGGAAACCTGGTTGAATGCTATAGAATATAGACCAGGTTACCTTAGCTTTTATGTTCCTGCTATTCCTAGCCTCCGTGGAAGAGCAAAGGGGGGCCTTCTAACATGGGTCAGACAAGATAGTAGGTATAACGTAACTCAACTGGACTCAAAAAGTAATGACATACTACTAATTCATGTTCAGCATCCTGGATCAAAGGACCTTTTTGTTTTTAATGTTTATGCTAGAGGGATGCCGGGGGGTAAGCCTTCAAATACTGTTGAGGAACTAGATGTACTCCTCGACACATATTGTAAAAAAGGTAATATCATAGTAGCGGGTGATTTTAACTGCTGTTTTGAACCTCTAGACAGCAATGATATTGATCTTACCCTAGAAGAAGATTGTACATGGAATATTCCCCAGCTGACACTTCTGCCTATTAAAAAATGGACAGAGGCCGCACTTCAGTTAAAGGTTCTTTGTATCGGACAAGGTCTACGTGCAATTAATGGAAGATCTGCGTCTGATAAACACGGGGCTTTTACGTTTAACAACGGCTTACGAAAAAGCCGTATCGACTATATACTTACTAATAAAGAGTACTGGCCCAGTATCAAGGATATGGTAGTAGTGGAAAGGGTCAAAAGCGATCATGACCCCCTACTTCTATTGTTTAAATTATTCAAATCTAATCGTCAGGAGGTTTCTCCCGTGAAGGTCGATATTGTCCAATCAAATGCCACTAGGCGTATCAAATGGGCAAACTGCATAAGGAATGAGCGACAGATTTTAACTATAAGGAATTTGATCACTAGGGCGACAACTGCCCTACAAAGTTGCATCACACAAGAGGAAGTCATCGCAAATGTAAATACGATCCACACCAATTTTTTTAACCAACTCAGGGTTTTCTTTACGAGACAGACTCATATAAAACCTAATAGGCCACTTAGAAAGGAGGGCCAATGGTATGGGAAATCATGTAGGGCTGCATACCAGGCCTTGACTGAGGCAGTAAAAACAAAAGATAGAAATCGTGTTAAGAGTGCCCGTGCTGCTTATAAAAAAGCTCAATATGATGCTAAACGCGCCTGGGACCAAGATTATTGGAGGGACCTCCATTCTGCTAGTAAAGAACGAACAATGTGTACCTTCTGGGATATGGTTAAGTGGGGCAGGGGGATAAAAAGGGAAGAACCAATAAACTACGTCCCGCCTAACCTCTGGGTCTCGCACTATGCGTCCCAGTTTGCACTTTTTGAAATTGACGGCGAGACAAGTAAAGATTCTATCTTCCCTATCAAGGATATAATTCCCCTAAAGTTTGAGCTAACTGAGGTGCGTAAGGCACTGAATTCCATCCCCAGAGGTAGAGCACCAGGTCTGGACTCGGTCCCAGCTGACTTGTTTACGCACGATAAGGAACTTTGGGCACCATACATTCAATGTCTAGCCAATGGTATCGCCAATGGATCACCTATACCAAACACCTGGAAGGGCGCCCAGATTATACCGATCTATAAAAAGGGAGAGCGCTCAGATCCAGGAAATTATAGGCCCATAAGCTTGATAGACTGCATACAGAAGGTGGTTGCTAGGCTTGTCCTGCAGAGAATTCAAGGGTGGATTGAGGAAGAGGAAGTACTGTCACCACTCCAGGCAGGATTTCGCAGTCACACAAGTACCATAGACCAAGTTTTTAGGTTCCTGTTAATATATTGGCGGGTGGTTTTGTTGAGGGAGGGTATGTTATTTGCGGCTTTTGTTGATCTTAAATCAGCGTTTGACTTGGTTCCACAAGCAAAAATGTGGGCAGTTTTCAAAGATCAAGGTATGCCAATTGACATCCTGACCTTTTTAATGAAACTTCATAAGGATAACTTCGCCCAAGTTAGGTGGAACCAATCGGGTAGTGTAACAGATAAATTCCCAATTGCCAGGGGAGTACGCCAAGGGTGCGTACTAGCCCCAACCCTTTTCTCTTTATACATCAACAGAGTGATCAACTATTTTAAGCAACATCCTACCGACGCTCCCAAGCTGGATGGCAAGTTGATCCCCCTGTTGATGTTTGCAGATGACACTTTATTAATCTCAAAGACCCAACAGGGTTTACAAAAGGCCATCGACGTGTTTGAGGTCTTCTGCAAAGACCATGGGCTTATAGTAAATGTAAGCAAGACGAAGTTCATGGTTTTACATAAGTCTAAACATATAAGAGGAAATGTGCAAATGAATGGGGTCAAATTAGAGCAGACTAAGGTTTTTTCGTACCTGGGTATAACCCTTGCATCAAAGCTAGATTGGAAACCGCACACTACCCAGTTGATTATAAAGCACGCACAGTTAACTGGTGCATTAACAAAAGAGCTCCACTCCTCATATACCAGGCCAATGATACCAGCACTAAAAATATATGATGTAAAGATAGGATCGGCAATTCTTTACGGGGCAGAATTGTGGGGATTCAGTAACCTCACCCCGATGACTAGGGCCCAAAATAAGTTTTTACGTGTAATTACAGGTCTTCCCGTATCTACTCCGCTGATTCCCCTCTTTTATGACCTAGGTGTCCAAAGTCTAGAGGATATTGCCCGATATAGACCTGTGGCATACTGGAGGAGACTCTGGGTTACCCCAGAACTCTCACATTATGCTCGGGCTTTTCTGGACATCAGAGGAGTTGATAAGGCGCAAAAAGTTTCATGGATGCGGGAGGTCAAGGTACTTTACTCTGCCATGGGCCTAGCCAGTTTATGGGAAGACCCAATAGCACATATCTTTCCCCCTAGGCAAACCTTAAAAGATCTATACTGGCGTGTGGTCTTAGCAAAAAGATTTGGTTCATGCATTGGTCCGTCACTAACTGCGGATTTTATGGAACTTAAAGACTCACCTGTGTTTGAAAGCTACTGGGACTGTGTTACAGTTGTGGAGGACAGAAAGAGATACCACCAATTTAGGGTGGGCACACTTCCTATTAACTCCTTCGTTGCTAAATGGAGAGAAGGCCTTGACCCTGGCTGTCCCTTCTGTCCCACACAACGGGAAAGTATTGCGCATATTTTATTTATCTGTCCGGAGTATAAAGTTCCCAGGCGGTCTTGGCTTAAACCTATTTGTCTTCAATTGGGCTTTCGGACAGGTGGTGAGGCCTTGCAGTGTCTCAAAACTAATACCGCCCAACCTGTGATTATAGCTGTTGCAAAATTTCTTCATTGGATGTGGATAATTCGTGCACGTAAATTACGTCTTTCGTGAATACCTTAGTTATTTTTGTATAAAACTCTTTTTATATTACAAGCTTTTTAAATATTTTATATGTTTTATCAACAATGAGATGTGTATTTATAACTGTTGATGATATGTACGTTACATTCTATGATGGATCTATATTTTTTCTCTCTTTTTAAAATTGTTATAATATTTTAATGATGTCTTTTATGATTGAAAGTCGAAATAAAGACTTGAAATTGAATTGACTTCTAACATTTTTTCAAAATTAGAGAAGAAATGATTAATGAAAATTGAGATACAAAAAAAGGAAATGTACACGTACAAGTTGTGTAGACCCGAGCGATGGGAAAACAAAGGAACACAAAACCTTCCGCTATTCCCCAACATAGTCATTTACAGAGCTGCAGTCATAAAACACTGCCACTGGGAAAAACCCAAGTCTGGGCAAAACTGCGGCCCTTCTTCACAGCAGTGCAGCATGGAGCTAAGTGAGGCAATTCACACCCAGCAGTAATCTGATAAATACAGCTGACAGGCATAGCACATCGCTGTCGCTGCCACAGCTCCCACACAGCACTGGAGGGAGGGAGAGGAACAGCAGAGAGAGTGGGGTGGGGGTAGAGTAGCGAGGGGAGGGAGGAAACAGAAGACGCACGTGACGGCCTGGAAAGCAGATGCCGTGCCGTGCCGAACTCTCCCTGAACCTTCCCTTGACACGCCCCATCAGATAGGAGAAAAGCAATAAAACTGAAGGAAGCCGTAGACTCGGTGTCCCAAGGGCGTGCACAGAAAAGCCACAGGGCGGTAACCAAAAACCCTGAAGAGCAATCAGAAGCCAGGCTTTTAAATAAATATTGACATTGCCCAATACAAAGCATGGGCGGGAGCAAAAGTCCTTCTCCTAAAATCCCTCTACCCCAATAAATCTCTTGCTGTGCGAGCAGCGCTGCGCGCTGTAACACTAGGCGCGAGACCTAAAAATCACCAGTTCCTGCATGGGAAGGCTCATGTGCCATTCTTGTGACACCCCTTTGAGGTAGCTCGAAGTAGTTCATAGCGCTTCTTTGTTTTACTTTAGGCCTACTTTTCAGGGCTCCAAATTCCACACTTTGTGCCAGTTTGCATAACTCTTGCAATGCAAACCTGGTACAAAGTCCCATAAATCTGTGCTCGGGCACTTAATGATTAAAAATGTTTTAAAAAAAATAAGTGCAAGTGCAGAGAATTACCATTTTTCTTAGAAGAATTCTGTTGCCTTTTGCCAGAGTTGCTGAATGCCTTGTCTCTGTCCACATCCTTTCTGTCATCACTCTACACTTCTAGTTTCTTTTTTTATCCTGTGCCTCCCTTTGTCACTGCTTTCTTATCACTCTCTTCTTCCTTTTCTTCCTTTCTCTCTCTTGCTCCGAGTCAAAGTTTGATGATGACAAATAAATCAGAGTCACCAAAAGCGCATGCCATTGCACACAAGCATGCACGTACATTGAATGAGTCTGAGTCCATTTTGAAGCTAAAATAAAAATGATCTGCATATTTCATATTTTTACACACTTGAAAATGAATATAAACATTACATGAGAGTGATGCTAAACAACAGTTTAAAGTGAACCAGACGTAGGCACAATTTCAGGACACCCACAATAGAGTTAAAGTCAGATACACCAAGCAGGTCATCCCGGTCAAAGGTTTTACTGACGCCCTGATTTCCAGTTTGCAAGCAGGTTATTCTGGGTCAAAAATTTGACAGATATCCCATCTGGTTTATTATGCCAGGCGCAATTTTTATTAAGACGGTGCAATGTGGCATAATTTGCAGGATATCGCAATGCAAAAATTGTGGGTAATTCCAGAGATTACATCTTTTACGAGGCCTTGCATAATTGAGATGGAATAAATCCTATGATGAGAGCACAGGAACAAGGAAACAAGGAGATTGATGTGAAGCAACAATATGATTGATCTGAATGTGAGCCGCATTTCTTTAACACGGGTAACAATAAATTACCTTGAAAAGTCATTAACTTTTTTAGCCGAGCGGACAGTTTGCGTAAATTTTCAGCGCAAAATGCATCTATTAAAAAAACTAATTGTTGTTTTGTTTACACAGAGTAAGTAACATAGAGAGTGAGGCTACTGTACATACAGTCGCAACGGCCTGCCCTGAAGATTCCTCCTAGTGCTTTTACCAGCCCTTGATCATTTGGGATTTGGATTTTGGAGGGAAAGCATGCTCTTCCTTTGTCTGCAATCTCTCTCTGCAGCTATTTTTTCCTTTTTACCATTTTGTAATTTTTTTCATTTTTTTGTGTGGCACTGATGGCCTAAAGTTTAAGTTAGAGAGGCAGGTTCATGTGAAATTAAAGGCTAATGGATATTTTTGGATGGTGGAGGCCTGGGGTTAACAGTAGTCTCTAATTTTCTTAGAGGTTTTGTGAATTTTATCCAGATTTGTATTCATACTATGGTGTGTTTTACATTGTGGGGCCTAGTTCACTGCAGGCTTTGGATGCATTTTTAATGTATTTTTCCCATTCTCACTGCTTCTGTGTTAGAGATTTTTTTTTTATATTCTAGGGGATTGTGAATGACCGTTTTTTAATGTATATACCTGTTGGTGTCTAGGGTCTGGGTAGCTCCAGAAGTCCAGAATTGTGAACATCTACACCAATTTAGGTATATGACTAATTAAATTTAAAAACAACTGTTAATGTATGGAGCATATTAATATCTGGAGTGTAATAAAATATAGATTTGGATATGTTAAAATAGAAAATAAAATATGATTCTGTATGAATATCAAAAATATCACTGAAATGTATTGACATATAACTTCTAATGATATATATGTCTTTTTATATAACAGTACTGTATGTAGTGTTGTGAGACTGTGCACTGAGACCCTTGCGGTTCTGGGCTGACTCAACAGAGGAATTACGTAATCTGTTGGTAGGTGTTAATGTGTGGGTATTAACTGTTATGAAATAATCAGAGAGCTGTGTGTGATTATATCATGAAAAATAAAAACGTATAATCCAGAACTCCGTGTGTGGAGTATCCATTTTCATGCTCTCAGGCTGGAGAGGACGCTACACTGTACCCTGTTTGGTATCTCCTTCAATCTAACCAATACACAAATGTGTGACAGAAAAAACATGGAGAAATTTTTTTAGCCCTCCAAAATGTTTATATTTGCATGCATGAGACACTGTACAGCACACATTCAAGGTGAGAAAATATTAAAGCAAAGTTTGTGTATAGGAAGGCTCCCCATCCAGTATAAAACGTATGGTTGACAGATCGTTTTTGTGAGGTCGAGCATTCGAGACCTTTTGTATATACTTTAATATATACTTATATGTGTATGTACTTTATGGGCTCTGGAGATCAGCCCTAGGACTTGTCTCTTTCCGCTTAGGGGCTTTTATTCGTTCAACTGCCTCTATTTAACTCTCTTGATAGAAAGCGACCAGTAGAGGTCAGTAAAATACCAAAATTGCTTTCTGCTTGTCCAACTGCCTCTATTTAACTGTCTTGATAGAAAACGACCAGTAGAGGTCAGTAAAATACCTGAATTGGTTTCCGCTGAGGGACTTTCTTTTTACATTTTTCTGGCAACTGCCTCTATTTAACTTTCTTGATAGAAAACGACCAGCAGAGGTCAGTAAAATATCAGAATCACTTTAGCATTCTCTAGATTCCAGTCCATAGAAATTGTCTTCCACGAGCACCCGTAGACAATAATATTTTTTTCAAATCTTGTATTTTCAGTGATATGACCACCGAAGGCCCTGCTTTTATATTAAAAACAGAGATTTGGACTATACCATTTCCTGCTGAAAGGGAATATTTCTCTCCATGTGTTCCCATACCCGGTGTGTCACTCAGTTTGGTGCTTACTTTCCCTCCATGTTAAAGAAAAGTAGATGTTTCAGACCCAGGCTAATGTGCTGCATAGCTAAAATCATATAAGGTCCCAAAGGAGAGACCGATTGCATTGCAAATGCTTGTTTTGTGCGTGGCAGCTTAAAGTGCCCCAGTGCAGGTGGAGAAGAATACAGCAACATTTCTTAGATGTGGCACTATTCTGCTCTCTCTCTTTCAAAACATTCAGCACAGCAATTTGGTTGCTGTACTGTGTTGTGTGAAAAGTCAGTGACTGGCCCCAGTGTATTCAGTGATGGGAGTTTAGATACCTGTCGCTGCTCAGCGGTCCAATATTGCTAGCAGCCTCGGTGTAGGAATATACAAAAAAAACTAGATAATAGCACTGAGATCAGTGCCTGGAGCCATTTGAATTAGGTATCACCCTAAACTTCTCAATTCCTGCTGGTCAGCTATGCGCACTTCTGCCGTCCAGGTCATGATAAGTCCTAATATCATAAAAATGCACATCAACACTTTTACAGGTTCCTTCAAATTACCGCAGAATGCAGAGTTCATCGCTCGATGGAGCTCTATAGTCTGATGAGTAAAAGCTCAGAAGGACACGTCATTGATATGAAAGAAGGATGTTTGAGTAAGTCAGAGAGCATTGCAAGTGGAAAAGTATACATTCACCATACTGTACCATGCTCAAAAACTTGCAGACATGGCACTAAAGCTGAGCAAGGAAGAGACCTAAATCTATACCACCATATAGACATAACAACAATAACAATAATAATAATACTGCGACTTATAAAGCACATGGGGCCTTATGTATGAACACATTTTCCCATAGACACAGAATGGGTAAAACCCTTTGATACATGTGGCCCATGGCTACTTCGGACGAAGTGTCCCAGCGCTGAAGTCCAACTCCCGAAAGTCCAGAGCACATCTAATGAATTGTAGAATCTCAGAATATTTTGGGCAAATCTAGAATATTTCTGTTGAATTCACGCGTTTCATTTGGAATGATCTCTGCGTGGCATGGGCACGCGCCCAGAGTTCCTTCTTCTGTCTTGTGTGACAGGTAAAAGAACGTTGATAGTGGTACGAGGTAGAGTGATAATGGGCATTGGCATGGATAATGCGTTGTCTGTGCTCTGTGACCGCTTGAACTGTCCTTATCAGGTGGAGTGTATTTTTATTTATTTATTCACTACTGATTGCATGAGTGCAACACGCGGTTTGTCAAACACGTCTGGGTGCCCAGAAGATAAAGGTATGGAAGCACCTTTCACAGCTGATACAGAGTCCCATTCCAGTCCACACTGGTTCTTTTAGTTGTGTACGTGTCAGGTTTTTTAAGGTTGTAATTATGGCTGGGACACATTGGGCTAATCCTTTCAATGGAGTTAGATTGTTGAGGTGAGGGTGGACGAAGATGGTTGGACAAAGATGCTCTATTAATGTTATTGCATAGGAGATATTTTGATTTTGGGTGGGGAAGTTTTGCAATTCATTATTAGCGGTATTTGGAATATTAATGAGATTTGTAATATGTGAGTTGTGGGGGTAATTAGACGACAGGGACGGTGTCAGTTGTTGGCTTATGTACTTGGGTAGTTGATGCTGGCCTCTTGGCCGCAAGCACCTATGTCAGAAGAAGCCCTGACAGTTTCTTTAGCCATGTCCACCCCCCGAACTGCCTGTCACATTTTTATACTATTTCCAGCTGCTGTGTGTTGCTTCCCTGGGTATGGGTTTCAGTTATGTGAGCTTGTGTACAGGTCCCAGCTTGTGCAGACCTCAGATTCTCTCTCCTCTCCCATGTGCACAATTTGCAGCAAGATGAGGAGAAAACAACTCATCCCGGACTGTTAATGAGCTGACTCAGCCACGTTTTGGAAACGTTTCCTGCACTTCTTAACCCTGGTGAGATTGGCAGCGCTCTGTTTATAGTACACATGTGTTGGTTAACGTTTTAAGAATTAGGATGAAGTGGCAAGTGACAGGTGGGATGTCTCAGTGGGCTGATATCGGAGTGAGCTCTCGGCATGAAGCACAGCTCGAGTCCTGCCTTATCTCTGCTGATGCACGAGTTGAAATGAAACATCTTTTTCTCCTTGCCACAGCGCCTTTCTTCTCTCTGGGCCCAAAGTATTTACGTGATAATAATATAAGTGAACCAAGACAACGCCCTGTTGAAAGTAAATCGGTATTCTTGACAGCTGCAAAAGTGTTTATCAAACTGTTAATATGATCATTTAAACCATGGATCTAGTGAAGAGAATGACGTAGGTGGTACTTGACCCTATCATGAGCTTTATCCCATTAGCTGCTGAGCACCAATTGTGCCCGCTCATGTTCTGTAGGTCACATCGATCACAAAATGCAACAAGAATTGACAAAGCCAATAGAACTGAAAAAACAAAGAAACAAAAGTTAAAGAAACGTTATAGTTAAGTGAATATTTCAGTGACAATGTAGCACTTTAAACAAAAAAAAATTACATTCACCAGTTATGGTTATCTCAAGTAACTATAACTCGTGCCCTCACCATGCAGTTTTGTCTTTAATGATATAATTTCAGATTTTATCAACAATGTCATAGAACATGTCATGAGTGATGTAATATGTGAAGTCATAAGCCGTGCATGGTGAAGGTGCAAGCTATAGTTACTTCAGGGCATGAGTATAGTTACTTGGAATAACTATAACTGGTGATTTTCAGTGTTATTTTTGTTTTAAATATTAAGTTGTCACTCACATTTCACCTAACTATGGTGTTACTTTGACCTTTGTCTTTTCAGTGAATTCCTAAGGTTTGTTTTTAAAGTAAAGTAAGATGTAATTGCAATTTCTAACTATAGCGTAACTTTAAAATTTGTTATTTTTTGTGAATTTCTAGTTTTTTTCATGTAAATTAATATTGTATTGCCATATGTAACACCAACACATAAGTTATGTGAAAGAAAAGAAGGATGTCTGAGTAAGTCAGATGGCATTGCAATTGAAAAAGTATAAATTCACTATACAATACCTTGCTAAAATTCTTGCAGAAATAGTACTGACGCTGAACAAGGAAGAGACCTAAATCAATACCAGCATATACGCATAATAATAATAATAATATTAATAATAATAATACTGTGATTTATGAAGCGCATTGCTACTTCGGAGTCACCAAAAGCACCTACCATTGCCCCACACATGCAAACACCAGCAGGTACATGCGAAAAGTACATCCATTTCGAAACTAAAATTATCTGTATATTTCATTTTGCTGATGTTTTTACACACTTGAAAATGAGTATAAAACATTACATGACAGTGATGCTAAACAACATTTTACAGTGGACCGGACGTAGGCACAATTTCGGGATGACCACGATAGAGGTAAAGTCAGATTCACCAAGCAGGTCATCCCGGTCAAAGGTTTTACTTAGGCCCTGATTTACAGTTTGCAAGCGGGTTACTCTGGGTAAAAAATGTGACAGATATCCAACTCCCTGAACTGAAGTCAACTCCCGAAAGTCCACAGCACATTTAATGAATCGTATAATCATCAAATACTTTGGGCAGTGCCTGTCAAGGGGTTGGCTGCAGCAGGCCTTGTGTAGGACCCCGCATCCACAGCATACCGCATGTTGCACATGACCTGCGGCCAAGCCATGAACACAACGCAGTGCGAGTGCCCTACCCCCGCTATTGAAAGGAAGATTCAGAGAAATATACATTTTTTAAAATTAAAAGCAACATATCTCTGAGTCCTTCTTTTAACATTTTTTACTCCACAAAACACGATCATAAAAACAACCACAGGAGGGCCTTGCACTCCAGCTCGAAAGCATAGAGCTTCAAGTAGGAGTGCTTTTGAATTCTCCTGGTGTCAAGGATTCCAGTTTCTTTCATTGTTGACTGGAGCTGCTGCACTCCTTGCAGCTCCCCACAACATTAAAGAAATGGTGGGTGGTGGCCCTGCCCTTTCTAGTGAGATCACCAAGTGGAGAAAGAAAGTGCAAACAGCCCTGGCAGGGCATTTTGGGGCACTCCTGCCACTCATTTATTATTTATTGGTGTTTTTGTACTTTTATTTTGGGTGTGCTAATGCCCACCTGGGTCACTTTTCTTTTTACAACATACTTTCTTGATTTCTTCCGCATCAAAAAACATACTCTGTCCAAGAAGTTGATACAGTTCAAACCCTTCCCGACATGGTTTTAATTACAGAACAAATACTGTGTTCCCCTGTGGTTTTCTCCATATCCCTCCCAGTGCCTGGTTACCTGTCCTCGAGTCCAACCCCACTTCCCCTGGCTTGTGGCCTGAGTTTGTGCTTCAAGTGACACCAGCCCATGTTACGTCTGTCACAGGCTGGGGTATACTAATGTCCAGAGTGACTGGTATGCCCCTGTAGTTGGCCCAATATCCCAAACTTTTACATGTTTCTGTGGAAAGCCCCTGGCAGCATAGATCGGATTCACCATGTCATCCATTTATCTAATGCTGTGGGGCATATTTACAAGCCCTATCGCCACTACAATGTCACTTTCAGTGACGTTGAGATGGCGATAGGGGCTGCACCTTATTTACAAGGCAGCTTTAAGCCACTTGACGTGGCTTAACGCTGCCTTCTAAATAAGACACCCTTTCATGCTGTGTTTAGAATAAAAGGGGAGGGCAATAGGTGTTGCGGTGGGCATTTCACTACAACACTCATTAATTTTGACGCTGCCCCTATTTATAAGGGCTGCGCAAATAGGAGGCAGCACCAAATTAAGATCAGGGAAAACCTGGTCTTATACAGGCGAAACAAGGAGAAATGCTTTATTTCTCCTTATTTTTGCTGGTTACATGCATGCTGCCTTGTGCAGTGCATACAGAAACAGCAAATTGCCTATGATTATTTATGTGCAGGAAGGTCCCCCTTCCTGCACATAAACAATCATTCTAAAAAAATGCCATTTTGCAACTGCATTAAGCAGCACACATAGAAGTTACAAAGTGGCATTTAAAGATTGCTTATATGCAGGATGGAGGACCTTCCTGCACATAAACAATCATCCCCTCAACACAGGCACCCTTCCACTACGGCGCAAGGGTGTCTGCGTTGGCACTAGGCAAGCTTAATTTATAGCCAACGCAGGGGAAAATGCAGGACTGCAACATATTCTAGTAAATATGGTGCAGCCCTGCGTTTCTAACGTGACAAATCGTGTTGTTAGGCTTTTTGACTTAACAACACTCTTCGCCACTTTATTGTCAATATGCCCCTGTGTTCCATTTGGCAAGGAGGGGGTAGTCTGTAGGATTCCATTACTGACTATATCTCTTTTTGCTGCCACAAGACCCAGCCAGAGCAGAGATCTCTTGCATCAGTTGCTGTCTATATTGTCTGCAATATATAGAGGGACACATTTGGGATCAGGGGCAGAGACCATCCTAGGACCTTCCCAAGACATGATAGGACTCCCGTCCAGATTGGGGCTAAGACTGAGCATCCCCAGGTGGCATGTATGAGATCTCCTTATTGTGTGGAACAGCATAGGCAATGGTGATTACCCCCATTCACCATAGCCTGGCACTAGTAAGGTAGACCCTATGCAGGTATTTGAATTGTGCAAGTCTGTATTGAGCAGCTAAGACTGAGTCTCTTGGGGAGCCTAGGGTCTTTCGCCAATCGTTGTTGTCCAGTGGGCCAAGGTCTTTTACCCATGCATCCCACAGTGTCTGAAACATGTCAGAGGTGTGTGTAACCAGTGGCCTATATATGAATGATAGTTTGTATCTTATAGGTGATGTTAGTAGTATTTGAACTTCCAGAGGACTGAAGTATGGGAGCTCCATGGTATTGGCAACATAGGACATAAGTGTGTGCCTGATCTGCAGAAAGCAGTAAAACTGGGTCATATGATGCCTGCATTCCTCTTGGAGATCTACAACATATACTATAAAAATGTGGACATTGCTAACTTCATCTCACCTCCATACTTATTATTTGGAAAAGAAAATCCAACTTGACAGTTTGAACGGATTACTGAGGAGCAAGCTAAACAAATATATGAACACTATTGTATACACCACTACGCTCCAAAGGCATGATGAGTAATGTTTTAGATGATGGAAGCTAGAAGAGAGCTGAATAGGGTTTTAGAAAAAATACTAGAGTCAAGATATTATCCACATTTTTTCCCCACTGGAATAGGTGGACGCTATGATGATTGTCCAATACAAATTTCTGAATCTAAGAACAGAGCTACCAGATTATATTCAGAGGATCCACGCTTTCAACAAATTATTTGTTATACTTACTGCTCTATGAACTTGAACCTTCAGTCACTTCTCGTGCTGTTGCACATGTCATGCGAACTGGAACTGGCTTTAATAATATAATAGTGGAGGATTGTTTTGAAAAGTTGCACAACAGAAATGACAATCCAGAATCTAATTTTGATCATGATTATGCCATGTCAATGAGGGACTAATAAACATATGGTTTTGAAGACATGGAAATTTGAAATGCATGCTCGGAAATGAAGGATCACTTACATTTTATTAGTTTAATCTGTGCTGAGTACAGATGGGATGATTTGTATTAATTTCTTCTCAAAGCAAATGCTGATATTCCAAACATTAACTGCAAAACACCTGCTGAATTGTGTTCTTTGAATTCTGCCGATGTTTGCAGATATGTCAACCACAAATTTCAAACTATGCTTCACTATTTAACCAATAAAAGAAAAATCCAGTTGGAAAAGTAACTGGTTTTGTATGGAGAAAAGAGGAGCAAGCATGAGGGGACCATACATTCATATGCTTCTCAGGATGAAAAATGAACCTAAATTTGTATACTACTGTGATGAATCGGTTCTAAATTTTATTGAATGTCATATAACTTGTGAAATCAACAAGAAACTACTTGAGTAAGTTTTACGTTTTCCATCATATAAACTGCTTAAGAAACTATGCTAACAAATCTGTATATATCTCTTAATAGATTCCCAAGGCAATTCTACTGAAAAGAAGACTCAATTATTTAGGGACTAATTAGGATGGCTGCAGAAAAGCCTGCGGCTGCGGGTCGGAGGCTTTTTGACTGACATCCTTGGTTAGACTTCCAACCACCATATTACAATCATGGTGGTCAGAATTCAAAATGGCCAGTCAATCCGGCTGACTTCCAACTGGCTCAAGGAGCCCGTCGGCCAGTCAGAAGGGCTGCATAAACCCATGAGAAGGTGTTTCCGCCTTCGGCATTATGATGGCACTTTCCGAGAGCAAATCCATGTTGGCCTTTCTGACATGGATTTCCTTTCGGAAAGTGCCTTTCAGGGCCCCTTTCCCCCCTGGTCTTCTGGTTGGGTCACCATTGGTGGCCCCCTGTAACTCCTTGCACCGTGTGGCAGGCACCATGAAGTGCCTGCCACACGTGCAGGGATTTCCACAGGCTCCCATTTCTCTATGGGAGCTTGTGCTAAGTTTGATTTATGGCCACAGCACAAGCTCACATACAAAAATGGGAGTATGCAACCGCACCATGTGCGGTTGCATTGTAATTGCAGTATTGGTACCGCCGACCAGAAGTCGGTCAGTCCCGAGACCGCAACGGTGTCGGGTGGACGTGAGTCCGCCGACATCATAATCATGCCCTTTATGTTGTGTGTAAGACATGCGGTTACTGGCAAACCATCAATTACAATCTTTGAAGACCACACGCATCACAACGGATAAGCAATTACAACCCTTTAATTCTGCATATGCAGGATGCTAACACGGATATAAAATTTGTGGAAGCTAACACTACAGCAGTTACATGTTACATTAGTTCCTACATTACAAAGGCAGAAAAAACAGATTTGAAGAAAGTACAGGAAGAAATATCTGCAGATCCATCCTTAATCAAAATTTAGCCTCAGAATGCTATCTCATCATACAGTCAGTAGCTATGAAGTATGTATCCGCTTGAGTTGCTCAAGCTTATATGGTAAATCACAGGCAGTCATGTGGCTTAATTCTGGCTTTACATCATCACAATGAAGATTTCTGAAAAGCAAACCTGAAATTAAATTTATTTGTAGAGTTTTACCTTGCACATTTTGATCCTACAAACAAAGACATGTTGAAAACAAATATGTTGCACACATATTACCCAAATAGAAGTCCATTCCTAGGACAACTATTACTCTGTGAAGTCGCTCTGTTCTACACAATAATATAACAGTAGATATTAACTCTGAAAAATTCCGAGTTGATGGTGCCAATAGCTGTTTAATACATCATTTGAAACCTACTATTATTAATCATTGGAAATTGGGTTGTGAAACAGGAGAAAATAAAGTATTGTACTGTAGAGCACTTTTTCAACTATTTAAACCATAGTGCAAAGAAGAAGAAATTATAGGACCCTTTGAGTCCTATGAAGAGGCATTACATTTTTATAACAATGACATTGCCTTGTCTCAATTACTCACATACTTACACATGTTGGAACGAGGAAGAGAAGAATATTAGTGGAGAAATCAAAAAATACTGCATCAGCTAATAATACCTGCACTTCTAGCATTGGTGATCCACTTGGGCAACCAACTATTATAATAAGTTGCCATGGACGAGGTTCAACATGCAATGGATGAAGTGAAACATGACGACGCAGAAAGTTTGGATTACTTATCTCAATTAAATAGTGGACAATTACAACTATACAAAGACATGAAACAGTCAGTAGATCATGAACTTCAACATGAAAGTGGATTATGTGAATGTTGTACATTTGAAACTACATTACAATATGTGAGAGGCCAAGCTGGAACTGTGTGAAACTTTCTTATTAAAGTAATTACTGCGAAAGTGCATAAAATTACAACATCAAATTTAGCTTGTGTTGTTTCAGCTCCCTACTGGCTTAGCAGCACATAACATCAAAGGAATTACCTTGCATTGTCTACTAATACTCTGTGTGAAACATTATAACAAATTGGAATACTTAAAATTGAATACTGATACATGCCAAGAATATGGGAGAGACCTTAAAACATTTAAAGTTTTCGCAGATAAAGTGAGCATGTTTTAAAACTTGATGTTTCTGTTTGTTCATTTGCGTACGTAAGAAGTAATCAGAACTTCTGATGATGTGCTCTTTGGAAGAAAACATATAATTGTTTTTGGAGACATACTGCAACTAACACCTGTAAAAGGTGAACTAATTTTCAACAAACATTTGCAGCAACAAACACAGAATTGTTTGGGAAGTATATGCAAGGTAAACATTTGGTTGCACTTCATCTACAGGGAATTATTACAGAATATGAGGCAAGCTAACAATGAGGAATATGTCAACATATTGAAAGACATCCGCCTGGCCTAGTGACAAAAAGAAGCAAAGATTATGCTAAGGAATGAAACACAAGTGAATTATTTCTGAACCTTCATTCACCTGCTCAAGTTATGCATGACCTTCGACCACAATCACAACCCATGGATTGTTTAAAGCCAACTGTTGAAGAATGTGCTCATTTTAATAATGAAATATTACATATGGAAAATTAAGAAATTGTACATCATCCCTGCAAAAAATAAAGAGGAGAGTCACAGACTCAACATAAATATAAGCAAAACGTTCGCAACAAAATTGCAAAAGATGGAAATAATCAGTTTCACGTACAGCAGGGTTTGAAAAAGATTTACAGCTATGTAAAAATTGTTGTGTCATTTGATGTGGAAATTTACATGTAGAAGAAGAACTAGTAAATGAGCCATGGGATTTGTGGTGGACTTTGTGACTTCTGCAAAGAATGAAAAGATTGCATTTATTGTGCTCAAATGTGACCACATTAAACAGAAAAAACAAATCTCTCAGTGTGCAGCAGGATTCTTACTTGTCAAAAACGTATATTTTTAGAGAACATGGCTAAATTTAGATTGTGCACTAAATAACATTGGCTCTACAATATTCAAAGTGGAAATGGCATATGTTGCCCTGTCTCGCATTAAAACACTAACATGACTATACATTACCGATTTTGAAGAGTTAAGAATTAATGCAGACAGTAGCTGTGTCAGCGAATACTATCGCTTGCGAACCAGATACGCTCCTCATCTTGGTGAATATACCATTTTCAAAAAATCCAAACTGACTTTCAAGAGAAATTCAATCAAACAAGAATTGGAACAACCTAAAAAAACACAGAAAACAAAACATACAGCAATTACTGAGCATCAGTTTCAAACTCAGAATGGCATCAATTGCTATCTATCACAATGTGATTGTTAATTTAGGTTTATACCTACCATCAGTTAAAGAACCAATAAACCAATATGTACATCAAACATTCTGTAAGACATTGACAAATGTTCATATAACAAATCTGTCAGATAACCACATATGCCACTCTATAAGTGGCATTAGAGATATGTAGCTATGTGTAGAGGTACTATTCAATTTTCTATCAATACACAACAAAATGGTCAGGAATTCTGTATGGCTATTCTACAAATAATAGCTAACAAGACTTAGCCAAGTTCAGACCTCTTTCGTCTAAGCTACTCTTGGAAACATGAATGCTTCCATTGTCTACATTCAGGCTCCACTGTCACTCAACTTGAATGATTTGTATATATAACTTTTTTTTAAACTTTATTTTCAAATTTTCACAAAAACATGGAGACAGTCCATTTGAATGGCAGTTAGCTATATTTTCCAGAATCAATACAATAATTATAAGATGCAACCAATGTCCCTCAGTGAGACTCCCCCCCCTCCATATCTGTATATCAATATACATGACATCGAACTGGTTTACTAACTTCCTTGATAGTATTTTAGGCTGATTCCTAATGTATCATTTATTACTCCGAGTCAATTTAAGTGTTCACCTAATTATACAGACCGTCCCTCATCGACCCTCAAATATGTTTCACAGAGCCTTTCCATCTCTTACGTATTCACTCCAGGACTGGGTGCAAGACCCCCTCTTGTGAGCTAGCACATGTAAGCGAGCTTCGTGTCATCTCTGCCCATGCTGCTATAGTTTCCTGTGCCTCGGGGTCCCTCCGAGTTCGTCGCTTGTGTGCCTTCTCTGCCCCGGCCCATTCCCCATATCTGTCTCCCAGGCCTCCCTTGTTGGAGCTCGTGGACTAATCCAGTGAATGGCTAATCTTCTTTTCGCTATAAGTAGGCCTAGTATGGCGCATTTTCTACTAGTCTTTTTATTTAGATTCTCAGGGAGAGGACCCAAAATATGTACCTTTATATATTGTGGGATTCACTAGCCCATGGCCTCTGTAGTTGGCCCAGAATGTCTGTCCAGTAACGACAGATTTCAGGACAGTGCCATGTCATGTGTAAAAAGGCTACCGTTATTGCGTGGCATCTTGGGCATTGTGGATGTCTGCAAGGGTATATATCATGTAGGCATTTGGGGGTCAGATAGGTCATGTGTATTTAATTGTATTGTATATATTTAAAACGGGCACTAATCAATGCCCTTTTCACCCTTGCGTGGATTCTGAGCCATTCACGTTGGGCGATTGGGTCCAGTGCCTGGCGTTGACAGGCATTCTGTATTGGGGGGGTTTGTGATTGTTTATCAGATCGAAGTCATCGATACAATGAGTTATTAATTTGTGGCCCCCGCCATCTTCAGGAGGGTCACCAACATGCGGGTCGGCTCTGGGGCTTCCGGGAAGGTGGGCCATAATTGTCTTGCTGTTACTGCAATTTTAGCATATTGCAACAATTGGCCAGTACCTTAATTAAAAGTTTCCTGAGCATCTTGCATAGTAATAAATCTATCTCCGGGGTATAAGTAGGAGAGCATCAAGCAACCACCTTCCTGCCATTTAGCTATAGTCATTGTTTGCGCAATTCGTGCAAAGGGTACTATTGACCACACATCCATTTCTGGAGCGTAAGGGGCTCTCTTAAATATCCACGCACCACTCTTTCCCAGATCTTCCCCATAGGCTGGATCACCTGGGGGAGTGCTGCGGGGATCCGGGCCCCTTACAGTAGTAGTTCCCCTAGTAGGTACCCATCATGGGTACCGTTCAATAAGTCCCATTCCCAGTTTAGTTCTCCGTCTAGCCAATGTATTGCGTATTGTAGTTGTGCAGCAAAGTAGTATAATTTGAAGTCTGGAACTTCTGTACCCCCTTTCTCCCACTCCCGTTTCAAAGTGGCTAAACTCACCCTACATCTCTTACCCTGCTATAGGCACGTTGTTGTCAGTTGATTAAGTTCGCGGATTACCCAACGGGGTAGCTCATAGGAGGTGCAATTTCTATATATAATTATAGCTGTTTGCAAATCAATTCCATTTAAAAATGTAATATATAAACCTTTGCAATGAAAATTATGTTGAAGCTGTAATCAGAATTTGCCTTAACCCTTACTTTAACAATGGTAACAACATATCTTTTTTTAATGATTCAAAGATGTATTGTGAATAACTGGAAAATCAAAACACCTATCTCTATCTTTACTGCTTCTCAAATTTCTATTTCATGGCACACTTTTATTAGTAGTTCTATTATTTTTCATCATGGAGAGGCTGCAGCAGCAGGATACTGTACCATCTACTTAAAGAACAACACCAGTTGGACAGAATGTGGTAATAATACTCCTGGTTTTAAGTACACACTGCCAAAAAAATGTACAGGGCAATTACCTTTTTATTTTACATTCTAAATACTAAGTTAAGAAGTTACCATTGTTATAAAGCTAGAAACTTACTTTAGAGTTGGACTTGCATAATTCAGTAGATAAGTCATTATTTGGCCTAGCATGGTTGAAGATTTCTATGGTTTCTTATATATAATATTTTTTCGATAGATATGTCTAGTTTTCAGAAATGTCTGTGTTTGGTAGGTTTCCCTAGATGGCTGCCAAGCCCGGTAACAAAAACGCAGGTGCCTCCCTTACACAACCAGGTCAATCAATCAATCAATTTCATCTTTATTCGAATTTTTCAAATTCATAAAAGCAATCACATATATAAAAGCCCAAAAAGTAATTATAATTCTAAATATATATTTAAACAACACACATTGCAGGGTTACATATTATTTGGCAACAAGATTATTTCAAGGGTTTTCCATTGTTTTACGTACATGGGTTGCAACTCTCAGGAAAGTGCTAACACGAAAAATCAATTCATCAGTATGCAGGGTGAGCAACATCGCGTAAGACTGCTCCAGGGAAAGTGGTCTTTGTTTCTTAAAATATGGGAGTAAAAACCATTTAATATATTTAAGATAAAATTTACAAAAATAGAAAAAATGTAAATCATTTTGTAAACTCACTCCATCACATGGGCATAACATACTTTCAGATTTCGATGAAAAATAACCTAATGGAAAACATAATAAAAATCTAACAGTACCTTCCCTTAGGCGGAGCAGTAGTGATCTTTCCCAATTTGTCATTGGTAGCGTGAGATACAAAGGAATTGGTTGTCTATACAGGTCTTTGTTCACATAAGCCTGGACAGTTGATTTAGTTAATTCCGCTTCCAGTCTCATATTACTATAAAGTGCATACAGTGCAAACTTGGTTTCATTTTTATCTGTGGGCTCAATCTTAGTAGGATCAATAAATAAGTGGCCTTTACCCACACTGCATAATTTCTTAAAAACACCAGCAAGCCACGAGATTCTCATCCCTTTCTCGCAGTTTAGACAATCTCTTATAATTTCATGGGTTGAAGAGGCCGCTGTATTCCTCCAAATTGCCAACCAGAATAGGGCCGGTCTTGTTGCTATGAAATCTGTTATGTAATGCAAATTTAATTCGCAATGACAAATATACTCCGATGTAGCAATAGGGGCTCCAAGGAGTTTCCTACAAAAACGATTTTCCTCGGTTTGGATACTAGGGGGCAAATCAACAACAACCGGCGATAATTATCTCTAAGCGCACTTAGCGCTAGGATAATTATCGCCGGCTAGTGTGAATTTTTATCGCTGAGATAGCGTGCTATTAGCAACGCTTATCTCAATAGCGATAAAATCCTCACGCTAACAGGCTAACGTGAGATTATCGCTGGAAACCCAGCGATAATCTCACGTTATCTTGTTGATAGGGACAGGCAAACTTAGCCATGATATCCACCTTACATAGGATATCATGGCTAAGTCAGAAAAATACCAGACGTAAAAAAGCAGCGTTAACCGCGGTTAGCGCTGCTTTTTTTGTCTCTAACAAGGTTAGCGACATTCTTGATAATAGGAGAAATGTCGCTTAGCGACATTTCTTCTATTATTTTACTCTGGAACGCCCCCTTTGCATCTCATTAGAGATGCAAGGGGAAGCGTAGAGTAAAAGGGTCCTAACATGCAAATTTGCGTGTTAGCACCCTGTTTTTGATAGGGCACTAGTTTTATCTCTGCTTTTTTGGCTTTTAAAGCCAAAAAAGCAGAGATAAAGCCCTTGTTGATATGCCCCTAGGTGTCTTAGCCAAACCCCATATCTCAGCCCCATATGTTGCTACCGGTACACACTGCAATTTAAAAAAATTTAAAATAGCTTTAATAGCTCCTATTTTCTTAGGCCGTGGGAGACTGAGAATAGAATTAAAGGCTTTTGAGAACTTTCTCGTGGCGTGTGCCAGATGTCCACTCCACGAGCCGTTTGCAGCAAAAACCATTCCTAAATAGGGAAAAGTATTTGTGGAATATAACTTATCAGTTCCCACCGAAATAGCACTAAGCTGTCTTTTCCCTGGCCCACAAGACATAATAAAAGATTTTTTTTAATTTTCTTTAAGATCTAAGTTATCCATCTACTGTACAAAACTTTTAACCAGAATACGCAGGGCATTCGGGGTAAGACCCATAAGAACCGCATCATCTGCGTAAAGCAATGTTGGTAATCGTCCCCCCCTTATTTTTGGAACATCCGTAGTTGCCAATTTTAGGGAGTTACTTAACCCGTTAATGTAAATAATAAACAACAGGGGTGCTAGAACACACCCCTGCCTAACTCCTCTTTACACTCTTATGGCCCCAGAGGTTTCCCCCGCCATACCAATACTTACTTGGGCTTTTGTATCAGTATGCAAATAGGCCAAAAAATGTACAAGGGGCGCATCTAGACCGTAATTTAAAAGAATAGACCACAGTTTAGACCTATTTACAAAATCAAATGCGGACGATAAAAGCTAGATAAATTGGTGACGACCTGGCGATGTAATATTTGCCAATTACTAAATTTAAATTTAGGCACTGCTCTGTCGTCCCAACCCTACTTCGAAAACCCATTTGGCACGGGTCCAAAATACCTCTGCCCATGTATTTACTCTATTGTATAAGACTCGTCCCAGAATTTTCAGAGTATTATCTAAAAGTGAAATAGGTCTATAATTTACTGGATCTGTTCTCTCCCCTTTCTTATATATTGGCACTATTATACTTGTGGACCATGTGTCAGGCATAGGTACTAGAGGAATGCTATTAAAAACATTCATTAAAATGGGTGCCCAAAATTCCGGTTTCCATTTAATTATATCTATTGGGAAACCATCTGGCCCAGGGGCCTTATTGCCAAGACTTTGTTTAATAGCCACAGTCACCTCACCTAAACTAATCTGTATAGAGCATAATTGACCAGATGTATACTCATCATTAACTTTTGGGGGTATGGCATATACTTTTGAAAAATGATCTTCCCACCGGTCACTCGGGATAATACAGCTAATTGTAGATAGTTGGTTTCCCATGTTACGCATCTTTTTCACTACAGGCCAGAAAGTAATTGCATTCTTTCCTGTTGCGGCATCAGATAGCTCCTCCCAATGCTCTTTCAGAATCGCTGCCTTACGTACCACTATCGTAGATTTATATTTCTTTCTTGCCGCCCTAACCTCCGATTGGGATCTCGGTTTTGCGCTCAGTGCCTTACGTAAGGCCCTGTTAGCAACTGAGCAATTTCTATCAAACCGCCTGGGATCCTTATCTATCCTTTGGTTAGGGACAGATAGGAGTGATTTTATGACTATACATAAGCTAGTAAAATCTTTACTTACCCTTTGATTGTTCCCATCTGAAAATGTACATGAATCAATCAAATGTTGATGCTTGTTAATAACATGCTCAACTATCCTTCCACTATCAACCCCCCTCCATTTCAACCTCAGATTATTTGTAACGGGGATAATATCTCTAGCACCTAAAAAGCTTGCAAATACTGGAGAGGGACCCAATTTGATTTTTACCACTAGTGCATTGTGATCCCCAAAAGCGGTTTCTAAAACCCTAGCCGTTAAAAGGCAATCAATTAACTCAGGTGACATAAAAATATAATCAATGGTTGAAGAATGGTCTCTACCTCTAAATGTCGGAACATTATTAATTGTAGAGATATGGTTTATATCCATCACGTTAGTTAAAACATGCTCCTGGATAAAACAATCCAGTTCTATACCACGTTTTACCGCACGGTCAGTTTGCATATTTCCTTCATTTAGTTCAGATTTAGAAATCTTTGCATTAAAATCCCCTGCTAGGATGATCCTATTACCCCTGCTATTATCTGATGGTTCAATCATATCAGATACAAATTTAAAAAGTTCTATAAAAGTTTTATTTGGAGTTGAATAAAAATCATTATTGTAAAAATTGATCACATAAATGGGAGCCTTCCTTTTATATTCAATAATCTGAATATTGGGGTTGTTAGTTGGCATTATCTTTATGCTTCCACCTGCCGTTATTCTGATACCAATCAATAACCCGCCCATAGGGCGGCCAAAATCGGGCTTAGTTGCAATTACACTATTACAATGGAAGCCCTCTATCTGAAGGTCCGTAATAGCCCAAGTCTCCTGAAACATTATTATGTCTTTATCCAGTAGTATCCTTAACCAATCGGGATCCGATAATCTAGACTCCAGCCCTGCAGCATTCCAACTAAGGATACTAAGATCAGTTTTAGTCGACTTATTTAAACAAGGTTTTTGGCTTTTCCCATTTTCAATCTCCTTATTTAAAAACCTATGTCTGGGCTTTACAGTCCCTTCGCCGCCCTCAGGAGTTTCCATTACAACAGTCTCCACATTATTCGTCCCTATTACTAATGGACACTGTGTAGTAAGTGCTGCGACTACATCTGCACCTGTATCCCTATTCTCCAGAGTTGATTTTGGGTGGCTATTAACCATCTGGTTGACTCTACCATTGTTCATTCTCGGCCCCTCCCGCTCTCTAATTGGGGAACCAATAAAAGCTATGGGTCAATCTACAAACTCCAGGCAACTATACCTATTAGAAATCGGGATCCCGCTATAATTTTCCAAAGAGTCTCCATCACTGCGGGGCACACTCCCCGCTCTCCCCGATCTCCTCTCCAATCCCCATGGCCTATTCTGCTCCCATTTTCGTCGTGACCCGACCCAAAACAGCTCATAGAGGGATAAAAAAAGGCAAGTCTTTTTGTTTCAATACGTTCGTTACGCCCTTGATTTCTCCATGAGCATATGTAATCTACTGTGTTTGGGTCCTCAAAATTGATTATTACACAATCGCCATGTTTTTTTTTCTCCTCTTGTCCCACCCAAGGCACTTTGCACACCATTAAAATCCTACTTGACCGATGGGGAGGTAGCGGACGATTAGTGTTAAGCCAGTGTTGGACTTTGTTCTTTAATGACCAACTGGATTCATCTATATGATCCACCATTTCTGGGACCCCTGTCATAACCACCACATAGGGACTGGCATCTGGGGGCAGGTTAAATTTAAGTCTGCCCTCTTTCACTCCCATGTCCCGGTCCCATTTGGGAAATGTGGTGGGGGTCTTAGATATAATATTTTCCTGTCTGTTAGGCACAGTAGAAATTTCCGATTTATCGGCCAATTGCTTATCTGGGGCCTGCATGGTGTTTAACTTTACATTCGGAATTATCACTGGAGGATTAGAATCAATGGGTTTAGTTCCCCCGGTCTTTGAAGCCCCATGCTTAAGAGAATCTTTAGAAAGAACACTCAATTCAGCCAGTTGTTTTTCTATGTGTATGAGTCTGGTCTCTATGGGAGACAGATACATTTTAAAAAGGTCCCCGATTCTTGCCAACAATTGATTATTTGTTTCACAATTGTTACATTTATTACATTTATCACATATTCCTCCCAAAGTATCCGAGACCTTTACACTTTCAACATCTGAGACTACATTTGTCACATCTGAATGTGTATTCCCTCTGCCATTATTTCCATGATAATTTAATTCTTTCCCTTGATTTCTCTTCAACATACAAGGCTTTTTAACCTTTGGCACATTTATCTGTTTTGTTTGTTTCCGTATAGCACCCTCTCTCCTTCCCCTTAAGCGCCTCGTACTTGTCTCAACTGGTGTGGGGCTGATGAGTAATTCCGGAGACCTTTCTAGTGCCAAACTCGATTGTGAATCTGTTAAGAGATGTGATGCTGACAAATCAACCTCATTCGGCATACTATACACTTCTACTGTGGGGCCAATATCTTTAGCCTGTACTGGAGTTTTGGCTAAGGCAAGAGGACCCATAGATGATCGTTTTGCCAAAGCTAGATCCTGGGAGACTCTACGCTCCAGAAGACTAATGCCTTGATCTATGGCTTCATTTGCCCTTATAATAAAATTATCTAACGGGCCTATCCCCTGTACTCCGCCACCAGCTAATTTATTTCTGCTGCCCCTTATAGACATGATGTTGAATTATTAAATCAACTGCAGACGGGTGGAAGGGAGCTCTGCGGGAAGAGGCACCAGCTATAAATAAAAATACGGCTGCTGGTCCTCGCAGTCCCAGCAAAATGAGGGTAGGTCCTAAGAGTCAAAGGTCCGTACAACCAGCTATTGCGGACTATGTGAGTACGGAGAACAATACAAGAAAGAAAACACAGTCCGCTTTATGCAATACAAATTCTGGATAGAATAAAGTAATCTCCCACACTGTATTTATTATGTATAAAATTAAATATAAAATATTAGGCAATCTCAAAAAGTTAAAATACAAAACAGTAAAACCATCAGATAAAGTGTCACGTGCTAGCAGAAAATACAGTACTAAGATACAACAAGCCTCCAAGATCTCAAGTGCAAATGCAGGGAAAAAATGAGCCCGGGATAAAGTGACACGTGCTAACAAGCAATCACGAATACAAAAAAGAATGAAATTGTCCAATTATTAACCCCCACTAGACTAAATCAAACAAACAATACAAATAGTCCGGGAATATATTTGCCAATCGGGGCAGCTGAATCCAGAATGTCTGAATAAATGCACAAATCCCACAAATTGAGAGTGTCCTAAGTGGCGAAGCAGTTCCCTCGTGTATCAAAGTATACACGTGACTTATACAGTGAAGAACCTACCCTTGCAAGAGCTGTTAATCGGATTCCATAGGGCAGGTGGCAAATGTTAGGGGGGTGGCCCTGCCCTGGCTCCTTCTGGCACTGACGGCCATAGACGGCCCGCCCTTTGCCCGGCGTCTGCCCGCGCGCGTCCCGCGCTGCGGGAGTGCTACCCGATCTTTAAAGCCCCCCGGCGCTGGTCTGACGCAGTCTCAAGGTGCCACCCCGGGCCTGCTGGGATTTGTAGTTGTTTGTGGCCGTTTCAGTCACGGCTTGGCCTGGAGGCCTGGATTCATGCTGGCCGTTCCCCTCACGGCGTGGGTGGAGAGTACTGGATAGGACTATGCCGTTCCCCTCACAGCTCGAAGGTAAGTTTAGAAGGAGTATCAGCATTCAGGAAGTCTCCAACCCAGCCTCTTCCAGGCTCCAATGGGCATGGACCGGGTGATTTTAAGCGCCTCCGGGCTTCGGTAGTGCCTCTAGGCTCAATGGATTATGGAGGCTAGAGTCACCTGACGTACTGGTAGCAGCAAATGGGCAGTTGAGTAAATTCTGCAATTTTTATACAAGGTGGGGCAGGACGGCAGAGGCCGCGGGCGCAGGCAAAGGGGTGATAGCAGGCGAGACGAGCGGATGGCTGTGTTGAGCGGGGCTCTACAGGCGGACATAAGCTGCACCCGGTGCTACCCAGGCTGCCCCGCTTCCTCCTGGAGCACCCTCTCCGCAGCCTCCGTCTGACGGGCCGCACTCACTCACACACAGGGTGTACACGCACCTTCCTTTTCAAGGCGTCCGGGCTGCCTAAGCTTAGGTGGGATCGGGTACAAAAAACTGCTTGGTGGAGGGGCAGCTCCTGGTTCCCGGCACAATGCGGGATTAGTTACTTTTGGGTCGCCGATGATAGGTGGAATGAAAGCGCGGTTCCCGTCCAGCTGAAGTTTTCTCACACCGCCTATACTTCCCCGGGTTACTGCGCGGTGTGAGCTCACCTGTGGCTCACCTGTAGCGCGTTCGTGCCGAGTCTCCAGGTTCTCCCCGCAAGCGCTGTTCTGGGCTTTATCTCTCTGGCAGCTCACTTCCACCGTCAGCAGTCCATCACACCGGGACTGCTCGATTTCTTTCAGGCCCCGGGCTGAGCTGGTGAATCAAGCCGCACCGCGTGCGATTCCCTGCTCGTCGCCCGCAAGGGGCTTCGTCCGCGGTGCTGTTTGGGCTCGACTGACGCAAAGCGATCTTCCGGCCAGCCTCCCGGTCGTCGCTAACACAAACTCAGTAATTGGTAATTATCCCAAAGAAAGATTTGTGGGTGCTCAGCCCAGGCACACAGCAGCCTCGGACCCTCCGCCCGAACTCCAAGCAGCTTTGGTTCGCAAAAAAGATTTCCTGGCCCACCGCAGCTCTGGGTCTGCAGTTCCAATCTCCGAGCCCGCTGCAGCCTCGAAGCAGCAGCTCCTCCTTCCACTCGCAACTTCCTGTCACAACCAGGTCATTTTGTGATAGACAAATTTGATGTCTCCACAATACGTTTTGGGCCCATCCCTGTCCCTGGCACTTGGCCCACCCCTACAAGTGAGGTACCATTTTTATCCAGAGACCTGGGGGAACACTGGGTGGTAGGAAATTTGAGTCAGCCCAGTAATCCCGCAACTTTCCCATACAGAAATGTGAGGAATAGTTTATTTAGCAAAATTGGAGGTTTCCAGGCGATTCTGGGTAAGAAAACGTTGGAGGATCCAAGCAAACCACACCTCCCTGGACTCCCCAGGGTGTCTAGGTTTCATAAATATTTGGGTTTGGTAGATTTACCTAGATGGCAGCCTAGCCTGGGACCAATAGCGCAGGTAACTACTTCGTGAAACCATGTCTTTTTGTGATCGATAATTTTGAAGTCTCCACAGTAAGTTTTGGGCCATTTCCTGTCGCGGGCACTAGGTCTACCCACACAAGTGAGGTACCATTTTTATCAGGAGACTTGGGAGAATTCTGGATGGGTGGAAGTGTGTGGCTTCCCTCAGAGTCCAGAACTTTCCATCACAGAAATGTTTTTTATTTTTTTTACAAAGTTTGAGGTGTGCAAGGGATTCTGGGCAACAGAACCTGGTGTGATCCACACAAGTCACCCCATTCTGGATTCCCCTGGGTGTCTTGTTTTAAAAAATGTAAAGGTTTGCTAGGTTTCCTTAGGGTTCTGGCTGAGCTAGGCCCCAAAATCCACAGCTAGGCGTATTGCGAAAAAAGGGCCAGTTTGCACTGGAAAAATGTGATGTGTCCATGTTGCGTTTTGGTCCATTTCCTGCTGCAAGAACTAGACTTACCCACACAAGTGAGTTATCATTTTTATCGGGAGGCTTTGGGGAATGCTGCTGGGTGAAAGTTTGTGGCTCCCTGGGGATTCCAGAACAGAAATGTGAGGAAAATGTGTTTCTTTTTACAATGTTTGAGGTTTGCAAGGGATTCTGGGTAACAGAACCGAGTGAGAGCCGCAAAGGTCACCCCATCCTGGATTCCCCTGCATGTCTAGTTTTTAAAAATGTACAGGTTTGCTATGTTTCCTTAGTTGCTGGCTGAGCTAGGGTCCGAAATCCACAGGTAAGCCAGTTTTCTGTGGAAAAATGTGATACGTCCACATTGCGTTCTGGGCCGTTTCCTGTTGTGTGCACTAGGACAACCCACACAAGTCAGGTACCATTCTTATTGGAAGACCTGGGGGAATGCTGAATGGGTAGAAGTTTGTGACTCCCCACAGATTCCAGAACTTTCCATCGCAGAAATGTGAGGATATTTTTTGGGTGCAAAATGTGAGGTTTACAAGGGATTCTGGGTAACAGAACCTGGTGAAAGTCACACAAGTCACTCCATTCTGGATTTCCCTGGGTGTATAATTTGTAAAAATGTACAGATTTGCTAGATTTCTTTAGGTGCCGGTTGAGCTAGGGCTCAAAATCCACAGACAGACACTTTGCAAAAAAAGGATCAGTTTTCAGTGGAAAAAGGGGATGTGTCCATGTTGTGCTTTGACCCATTTCCTGCTGCGGGCAGCAGGCTACCCACAAAAGTGAGGTACCATTTTAATTAGGAGACTTAGGGGAACACAGAATAGTAGAACAAGTGCTATTACCAGTTGTCTTTCTATGCATTTCTGCCTTCCAAATGTAAGACAGTGTTTAAAAAAGAAGGCATTTTAAAAAATGCCCCCTAATTCACATGCTAGTATGGCTACCCACAAATACAGAGATGTGCAAGTAACCATTGCTTCTAAACTCCATATCTTGATCCCATTTCGGGAATAAATTGGTTTCCTTGATACCTATTTTTCACTCTTTATATTTTTCCAAATTCATTGCTGTAAACCTAGTACACAATGAAAAACTATTACCAGGTGTAGCTCAGTTATTGTCTCTGGATACCTAGGGGTTCTTAGTGAACCTACAAGCCCGATATATCCCTGCAACCAAAAGGGTTCCACGGATGTAACGGTATATTTCTTTCATATATCTAGTAAAGTTAGAAGAAGTTACAGGTGAAAATGTATGCATAAAATGGCTGTTTTTTAACTTAATTTTAATATTGTTTTATTTCAACTGTTGCTTTCTAGAGGAAAAACTTGAAGCATCTACACAAATAACCCCTAGCTGACTTCAGAATGTTGTCTTCTTCTCAGAAACGTATAGCTTTCTGGGATCCCTTATCGGTTTTACACCCATTTCCACCATTAACAAAAAGGAGGTTGAAAGCACAAAAAATATGAAAAATCGCTATGTCCCAGTAAAATGCCAAAACTGTGTAGAAAGGTTTGGTTTTCTGACAAAAGTGTGCCTTTTCCTGAAAGCTGGGAAGGTAGTGATTTCAGCACTACAAATCCTTTGTTGATACCATTATCAGGGAAATAACCAGATGCTGACTTCTGCAGCACTTTTTCCCCTAAATCCCAAACTTTTGCTGTTTTTTGCCTAATTTCTCGGTCCCCTCCAAAGGAAACCACAGACCCTGGGTACTTTCAAAATCCTCAGGATGTTGGAAGAAAAGGATGCAAATTTGGCATGGATACCTTATGTGGACAAAAAGGCATAGGGGCCTAATCGCAAACTATCCCAAATGGCCAAAAAAGGCTGTTGCACAGGGGGAGGCTAATATTAACACAAGCCGTTATTGTTAGAAATATTTGGGTAGGTCTTAAAAGAACCCTTTTTTCTTCTTTTTTATTGTTTTAATTTTTTTCTGAGATTTATATCTTTTTTTCTAAAAGGTCAACGTAACAAACAGAACAGAAACAGATGGAGTGAATACAGGAGAAGAAGAAAGGGGAGAGAAAAATAAAACTAGGGGTGTTGGTAGGACCCTGGTGAGTGATAACAATCGCCTGGTTAATGTTCATGTTTTTCTTAGCAGCAACAATCACTGTTTGACACAGTAGTCAATAGCTGGCAAATTTGTGTACTGATCCACAATATTGCGATCATGACTCAAGAGGTGGACAGGCACTACCATGCCAGTAGCTGGTACAGAGGGGAGAACAGATGGAATGGGTGATGGTGGAGGTCCAGCCGATGCGGCAGAGGTGGAAGGGATTGCAGCATCAAGATCTGTGACTAACAAAGATGTTGCTGTAGTGTCTTCCTGCAACTCCTGCTACTGCCTCCTAGATCCACTGATCTAACAGGTGAAAAGATATGATCTAAGTGGCTGCCACCACATCAACAAAGATGTAGTGACAGCCATTTTAGGACTCAGTGAGTCATTCCCCTCTCCTGAAGAACAAAAAATAGATGAGGCAGGATAGGGAAACCCTGCCCCCAAGGCCTGGTGGGAGGGAGGCAAAGGGACGCCACAGTGTCAAAATGTAATTTTTATCCTCGGCTTTGATAAAAAAAAACTTTGGCTTCTGATATTTTCATACTGAGCCTTCCCTTGTGGGGTTGGGGTGTGCGGTCCCCCTACCTGAGACTTCTAGAGGCCCCAGGACCTATTCCCCCAGTGTAAGTTTTAAATTTTAAAGAGGAGGTATGCGGTCCACCCCTTCCCCAAGCCATAGATCAATCTCCCATGGCCCAATACAGCTGCGGTGTCTTGGGGACCCCATCCCCTTGGACACTGTAGTTTCGAACCTGGGAGAGTACTGGAAGGGCAGTGAACACAACTTTGTTCTCACCCGGCAGGTGCAGAGAAAAACATTTCTCCCGCCTAGGCAGATTCCGTTGGTGGGCATTAAGCACCCAAATATCTTTTTTTTTTAAAAGCCAAAAGAATACAAATAAATGAGCGGGAGAAGCCACATTTATTATTTACTGCTGTGGCAGGAATTGCTACACAGTTCCATAGGCCATGTTTTAAATTAAATAATTTCTTCCTGGTGGCGCCTCTAGAAGAGGCAGGCGCACCATCAACCATTTGTTTTTAAATGTTGTGGGGGGCTGCAGGGAGTGTAGCAGCCCCCTCAGAAACATTAAAAAACACACAGTAAGACTTGTGGGTCATTGAATCAATGACCTCAGAAGAGCTTACCATATTTTAGCTGGAGCTGCATGCTCTTCAGCGGGATTGTGGGGCCTCTAGTGGTTGGTTATATGGCTGCACTTTGTGGCCTGAAAAAAGTGAATATTTTCATAAAATATTTTCAATTAAGCCTTTTAAATAAACATTAATATGTCTTAGTGGCTAAACAATTGCATTCATTGATTTATTTTTCACTTTTAGTGGCAATAAAGTTTTATCTATGTGGATTTTGGCATGAAGTATCATCAGGACTGCCACTGTTTATTGGACCCAAGTCTGTCTCCAAGCGACCAATAAGGGGTGGACTTTAAACCTCGAATATTATGCACAATCTCACCCAACTTCTCATCTATGACCAATCCTCCAAGTCACCAGTAAAACTGATAATGTACAAACGTCTGCTCACCTCAAAAGATTCTTTACTTAAGGTATTTGTCTGTGTCTCCACCCACAAAATGTGAGGCGAACTACCTCTTCTGTGCAGGATCACCTACCTCATGATTAGAGTAAACGCTGTGTTTATCTGCTATCAAGCATGGGACTTCTACAGAACGACTTCTCCCTTTTAATGAAGCCTTAACATACCAATAGGCAATTTGCTCTTGCCCGTCAGTAAATAGACAAGTCACCAGAAGGTGTAGCCCTGCTTCTAGTGACCCTACTTTCTTTATGCAGCCCCCTACGCCTAACAGCTGTTACTATGCCTCTATAGGGATCCAAAAACTCATGAAGGCATTTGTAAGAGAGTGCTCTTCTCAACCATTCTCGATCTTCACTCTTAAATGCCAATTGCCTCCTGGGAAGATATATGTGTTATGGGATGTGGTCAGTGAGATCTTGTCAATAGTCCCTGATAAATATCATGCCAACCTTGCACAGATCATTCAAGATGGTCAGAACTCAGCATCTGTGCTGGATACCACTTACTGCTTGGGCAGGGCAGTAGACACCAGTGTGGTGCTTTGGTGGATGAGATCTACATGCTTCTCACATGACATTCAGGCATCAATAAAGTGCATGTAATGGTACCCGTCTCTTCAGAGATAGGGCAGGCTTGGACCTGGAGTGCTTCAAAGAAAGCAGAGTCACAGCACACTCCATTGGCCTTTCCACATCCATGCTGCAGTACCCCCATCAGTTTCACCCCTTTCAAGGATTCAGAAGAGTCTTGGCACAATGACAACACCGCGGCCCAAATTCACACCTAGAGACAGATCCCTTAATCCTTTCGAGGCAGGGGTTGTTGATCCAGCTGATAATGTCCAGACCCTCAGGAATAACGACCTGCTCGATTCTCTGCCCCTCCCACTGTCAAAGCCAAGCCACTTCAGCTTGCCATTGGGGGCACAGAGAAACCCTACTGGAGGCAGGATAAGGTATACCCTCCACAGGTAGCAGAGCATCACATCTGACAGATGGGTGCTTCCACTAATCCAGCACGAATATGCCTTACCCCTTCAGATCTGCTGCATATCCCACCTACATCAGAGCATCTGTCAGAGGACAATTTGTCCATTATGTGGCAGGAGAACAAGGCTTTTTTTTAACCATAAAGAGGGTCCCAGCATCAGAAATAGGGACAGGGTGTTACTCCTGCTATTCCTGGTGCAGAAGAAGGACCAGGCCTTTCTCTCCTATTTAGAGATCTTCGCCATCTCAAATTCTTCCTGAATACAGACACGTTCAAGGTGCTCATATTGGCTTAAGTTCTATCTGCCCTGGATCCAGAAGACTGGGGGGTACCATTGGATATGCAGGGTACCTATTTTCACATTCCCATCCTGTAGTCCTACAGGCTTTTAACTGTGGCTTAAGGTGGGCCAACAGCATCGTTAATTCTTTGTGCTCTCTTTTTTACTCACTAGTGCTCTCGGGTGTTCTAAAAAATGACAGCGGTGGTTTCAACCAGCCTTAGCCTACCTCAATGACAGGCTGTTGGATGAGGATCACCATAGTCAGTCATAGGCTACCTCCAGACCACCTCCAGAAGACCTCTTAACATATTTGGTTCTCTATCAAAATGCCAAAGTCACACCTGACTCCTTTCATCTGAGCCATCCTCAATACAAAGGACTTTTGGGTCCTCCCTCAGGAACAATGAGCCCAACACATTCGGGCTATGATTCTAATGTTTCAACATCAGTTCCAGGTCACAGTGAGACTGACTTTGAGACTTATTGTTTTATGCGCCTCCGGCATCCTGCTTTATGATTCTGCCAGATGGCACATACAAGCTCTCAATGAGCTCAGGGAATCTATCAGATCCAGCCAAGTTTCAGAAGATAGTGAATAAGACCTCCACAGGTGGATGCTCTAACACAATTGGGCCAGTGGCAGTCCCCTTTCCCTACCCCACCCAGAGCTGATGATGGTGGCAGAAGCATAATTGTTGGGTTGGGGAAGCCATCTGGGAGAGGTGGAGTTTAGAGGACTCTGGTAGAGACTCGCCTCCATAACAAATTACTGGCCTTTCACTTGGCATTGAAGGCATTACTATCATCCATCAAAGGAAGGTTGGTCCTGGTTCTCACGGACAACAATATCGCCAGGTGGTATTGCAACAAACAGGATGGTGTGGGTTCTGGGGCCTTTACAAGGAGACCTCTGGAACTGGTTGAGTCAAAAGAGCATGTTGTCATGAACCGCATGGCGAGATCTTTGAATGCCAGGTTGGATGAACTCAGCTGGTGACGCCTCGCGGATCATGAATGGCAGATACACCCACTGGTGGTGCAAGGCATCTTCCAACAGTGGGGAGAAGCCTGGCTTAATCTATTCACCACAGCTGAGAAAGCCACGTGTCAGCACTTATGTGCGTAGGAATTTCCAAGAAGTCACAGAGATGCATCCTGCCTACAGTAGAGTAGAGGAGTCTTGTATGCCTTCCCACCCCTACCTCTCCTGCCTCGAGTTCAGAAAATGTACCAGAACGACCGGGCCAGGAAAGTGTAATACTGAGCATATGTCTCTGCTTCTGTCTTCTATCTTGACACTTCAGAAGGACCTTCTGTCTCAACAGCAGGGCAAGATATGGCAACTGGGCCTTCACAATCTGCACCTCCATGAATGGAGCTTAAGCGGCAAACTTTGACAGCTTTCAATCTATCTCCTGAAGTAGTGTATTTCATTCTAGCAGTGAGGCCGCCTTCTGTGAATACTGCTTATGCCGGACACTGAGATAAATTTGTGGCATGGCGTAATTCCTGCCATACAGCCCAGTTACATGCAAAGTTGCCAGGTAATTTGTTTTTGCGCTGTCTTTATCCCAGGAAGGACTTGCTGTGGGCACTATTAAAGGTTACTTGTAAGCCCTTTCTGCCTTTTTGTCTTTACCAGACAACCCATCCTTATTTAAATAACCTATTTGGTAAAGTTTCTAAAAGTCTAGTCCAATTGTATCTGCTCATATCCTTTGTATTGCCACAGTGGGATCTTAATTTGGTTCTAACTAGGGATGGGTGTAACTTGCGTAATTCAGTGTTGCGTGTTCACGTGAATTGCTTAAAACTTCTGTGAGATTACTCTTCAATTCCAAGATTAATCTGCATTAGCACCATTTCCTAATGCAACAATTTGTGCACTTTGCGCTAAGAAATAGCGCTTAATACAATAGAACATGAAGTGTGAGAGTGAGCGACCTGTTATGCTATCTAAGTGTGCTCTTGGGGAAGGACTTTCCCCCAATTTACAACTGACATTTGCTACTTTTTTCTTAGAGCAAAATGCACCCTTACATCCAATATGAACGTGGGAGTGCATATTTGTGCTAAGAAACAGTGCTAAATGCAGGAAAACATGAATAGCGAGCATGAGCAGCCGCTCGCGTGCCCTAAATGTGCTCTCATGTTAGGATTTTTTACCTTCAAATTACGTGAGGAGGAGGAGTAATTGCATAATTATCTGTAATTCTGTGTCAAAGAGCAATGCAGAATTACGAAATTACTCCATTTACTCTGGCGTCATTGAAATTCCGCCCAGGCCTAGTTCTCACTTTTTTAGGGGGACCCCTTTTGAGCCAATGCACAGCTGTCATTTGTGTCTACTGACTTTCAAAACAGTCTCCCTGGTTGTGATAACCTCAGCTTGCAGTATGAGTGAGCTACAAGCTCTGTCTGTTCATACACCATACACCACCCTTTTTCCTGACAAACTGGTGCTATGGACTCCTGCAAAAGATTGTGACACCTTTTCACATTGGCTGACTCAGCACCCTTCTAGCATTCTTTGCTCCACCTCATTCCTCGAAAGAGGAGAGGCTCCATCGCTTGAACCCCAAGAGAGCTTTGAATTTCTACATTGATTGTTCACCATTGGGTTGACGATCAGCTCTTTGTGGGGTTCACTGGGATGAAGAAGGGTATGGCAATGCAGAAAATAACAATATCAAGCTGGATCGATAAATTGCAATATTTACATGAATTTGCCTAGCCTTCAGAAGCCTTGTGATTTGCTGATGTTTGGCTCTATCACCTTGTGTCACATCAACAAGTCTGCTTAATGTACACTAGTATAAACTCTCAGGGTTAGCCCCATCATATATCTATATTAATTTTGTGCTGCAAATATCTACCATCAATGCAAGTGCCTGGCCTGATGCCAGGAGATATAGACATGTGCATATGGAGCCTTCAGGACATAAGCTATTGAATTTAAATTAATTTCTACAGTGCACTGTTACCCTAAATATTTAGCAACTGAGAATGCTCCTGTACATAGCAGGGTGATACTCTGCAGAACAGCTAGGCTGAGGAAAAGAACCATATTTGGAGCGTAAGATGAGGGTACATCTATACAAATGGCATGAATGTAAGACCTCCGAAGATGCTGTTTCTTGTACAATATGTTGAAATTAAGGTGTATTGAGGATATATTGCACTGTTTTCAAATACCAATAAAGATATGTTTAAAAACAAATGTAAAACCGCAGAAATGGTCAAGTTTGGCGCTCCTGGTGACTTCAGTTAAGCTGTAGTCTGCAAGACTAACAACAAACAAGCGTGTTATCCTTTCTGTGAAGTATAACTTTTGCTCTGACTCATTCCCAAATTCTAGCCCAACTTCAACCATAGATCTAGCCTATCTCTGGATTGTTCTTATTCTGACGCAGAAGTTCATTTATACAGAAGAGTTTCTATAAAATGACATGTCGCATTGAACTGATTAGTCTGTTTTTCCAAAAGTCATAATAAAATAAGCTAAATTGAGTATTTAAAGGAAAGTCACTAGTATGTCTTGTTCTTTTGCATTTAGTGTATCTTTGTTTTACTTTTGTTCAGACTAACATTGGGCCAACTAGCAGGTAAACTAACCTTGTATGTGTTTCTTCTTGTTTTTGTTCTAGGTATGAGGAATGTATGATTTTCAGATGAAGAAAGATAATGCAGAAAACACCAAAATTCTGAGTGCATCAGCCTGTAATTCAGGTACTTTGCTTTCCCTTGGGCTCATTAAGGCAAAGCGAGGGTTTGGTTATGGGCAGGGTTTTTATTCAACTATACCTAGAATGGCAACAAAGATTTCATGTTCTCGCGAGGTCTTGGTTGAGAGACAGATCTTGCAAGAACTAAGGTACTAATAGGTTGAGCACGGAAGATAGATATTTTTAGGTGCCTCCTGTCCTACTGGCCTGTACAGGCCATCCTGACGTCTCAACAGAGGCCCTGGAGGAGAGAATGGATCCAGGGGGCTCCTGGGGCAGAGAATATCCCAAAGTATCAACTGTGGTCCTTGGGGGAAGGGAGTGGGTCCAGAGGACTGCATGATACATGAATGGGGAAACGTGTGTGGAAATGGTGGCAATACTGATAGCCTCTCTCCTAGCATACTGTCTTATACCATATCTTGTTAATACAGGGCCATATTTAAAAAGAATTGGCGTAGGGCAGCGCCACAAGTCATTTTGGGGCACTGCCCTAAACTCATTCGAGAGGACAGAAATACGCCATATTTACAAGATACAGTGCATTCCTGTCCTTTCAGCCGGTGCAAAAATTGCAGCTGTGTGCCAATGCAGGCACCCTTGCACTATGGTGCAAGGGCGTCTGTGTTGTTGGCACAATTGTTTTTGTGCAGGAAGAGGCATAGGTTTTTGGCTCTGTCCCACGCCAATTCTTTGCTAAAATGACCCATTGATTTCTGTATTTTTTAAATGGCCATCACATTGAGTCATAACACAATGCATCACGCAATGTGGAAGCCATCTTATAATTATAAAAAATTTGACTTCAGGATGGCTGGCCTGTACTATAGGCTCTGCACATTTTAAAAGCCAATAGCAGAAGGCCACAGTAGTGGCAAAGGGAGACCAATTGGCTTTGCGAATGCTTATTTCCTATTGCTCCAGCAAGATTATTATTTCAGTATTTATTTACCTCTCATGATATGTTTGACTTTTTACTTGTAAGTCAGTATTAAATTATAAATATCCTAACAACACCTTTTATGGCAATTTTCTTTCATCAACAATAAAAATGATGATTATCACGTTTAAACTGCTGATGCAGCACATTTTTGCCCATCTGTACATCTTTGCACCGAGAAATAGCTGCGTGACAGGATAATATATGAAGCACAAGTTACATGTCACAGAATACATTTATTTTTGAAATAGCTTACTAAAGGAAGCAGTGCATGCCCAAAACAGGTCACGTGCATTGCATAACTCGCCTTGAGGGAAGCTGTGACACTGACCTCAATTCAGAGCTCACAAACGCAGCTGTAATGAGTCAGACACAAACTGCCCTGCTGTCACTTCCGTCACTTTCGCCCACAGATCAATTTCCTTTGTGATTTGCTTTCACTGCTTTGCAAACACAATTTTGCAAGCTGAGCAACATTGACCTTGCTTGGCCTTTGTCTGCTGAATTCAGCTTTCTCGCACCTGAGGTGAAGGCTTCATATATGGAAAAAGTGCCCGGACCACATGCATGAGTTACCACTACCCTCTATCATGTACCATGAGAAAATTAAGTCACCGCTTAGCTCTGTGACTGTATAGATAAAGATGGGGAGAGGATGTGGTCCGTCGGCTTAAACTCAGTGCTTAATTTGAGCCAGAGCATTCCGGTGCTGAGCACCGGTTCCCGTGCTCTGCACCGGCACCTAATTGTCAACACCACACTTAGGGAAATCTGCCACAAGGTGGCGCTGCTCATGTAATTTAGAGATGAGCAGTATAACAGTTTAGGAAAACAATATACATTAAAAAAATTACTAATACCTGCCTCCCCAGCCATTCCTTTAGCTTTGAGGACCTGGAATAATCTGAACTGTTGCATTTACATGCGAGAGAGATGGTTAGTAGTTGTTTTGGCAGCAATGACGGGCGATGGGTGGTGCAAGCTGCAGTAGCCCACTGGCCAGAGCCCTGGCACTTAATATTTTACAAATTAAGCACTGCTTAAACTGCCGACTTTGGTGCTGGAAACCAGAGTTCGAGCCTCGAGGTCGCGTTCACATCCTGTGATTCTGGGCAAATCACTTAATCTCCCTGTGCCTAAATGTGTAATGTAAATACGGCGCTCATGTAAAGCGCTCCAATACCTTCGGGTCGAGTTTACGCTATATAAATATGCAACAACAAAAAAATAAACGAGGATGAAGGCAGAATTCCTTTACGAAGTAGAGGTGACTTGCAGTAGAATATATATAAAATATATTGGAGGGTATTTTATTCCTTTAAATACATGGTCGCACCACTCAGCTTTCCTCAATAGTCTTTTAATTCTCTACTCTCTACCACGTTTTGTCGAACAGATTTTACTAAGAGTGGGACTCCCTATGCTGATGGATCGAACCAAGTGAATGCCATTCTTGGTGAAAAAGTATGTATGTTTGTTTATCGACTTCCGTTGTATCGATTTTTCATATTAAGGGGTCTGTACGACCCCTATTTAGAGGTACTTCTTTCCGAAGGTGTTTCTTCGTGTATATTTCACCGCACTTTGGATTTGTTGCATCCCCCAATCCTGTTTGTTGTGTGTCTATATTCTTTAGAGATCAGTGTGCCCCTTCATCCTAAAAGTGTTTGCCCGGTCAATGTCTCCTTTCTCCACTGGATCTTTTTTGAATGACGATGTTTTTGTTTTTTTGATTGTGTGATCAAATGCAGGCCTCTGAGTTTCTTCCTTTTAGAGTCGAGTAGACAAGGAAAAAAGACTAACATGTTCCTGTAAGAATTGTAAAAGTTTTCTTTCTTACATATTTGCCAGACCCAGTTTTATGAGTTGACATGCATACAGCTTCTTGTAATAACACCAAAGGGTGCAATAAACATACTGCTTATATTTAACTTTAACAGATAACGACTGAACATCTTCAGGAAAAAAATTGCAATAAGTACGAGTTAAAGAGGTAGATATCCCGTTTCATTGTTTGAATATAAGTTGTAATGCAGACCACTCTCCCTGTCTGCAGCTGGGAACCAAAGCTATCAGGCACTCCAAGGATCAAGCAGGATTCTGAAATAACCACTCCCAGGACCCATACAAACAACACCAGGCCACAGATGGTCACAAGGACACCCTTCCTTCACAGTCTCCCCAACACTGGCCCTGAGAGGGAGAGTGTAGCTAGTTCCCATAGCTCTGGAGACAAAGACCACTGAATGTCCCAGGAGTACAAATGTTGTGTGGGTCCTTCACAGTCTAGAGTGGGTTCATCGGCCATGCAGGTCCGCCCTTTTCCGTGTTGCATTCTTCTGCTTTTCCAGTGTTTTTCCCTGTAAAGAGGTTTAAAAAAGGAGGTGGAGAATCTTAAAATGTGATAGTACCTATTAAATTACCCCCTTACCTGCCATTACCAGGGATCAACCCAAGGGCTGTCCTACTACCCCTTGCACAGCAGTCTGAGAAAACCAAAATAGCTTTCTCTCTGAGCCAAACTTCACTAATTCTAGACTACTAGACTAGTTTCTTCCCACAAGATTTAGGGAATGTCCCACACTGTGGTGAGTCGAGTCGAATGTCTGCATTTTGTCAATTTGTTCCATGTAGGAGCATCCTGCAAGTGCTTTACAGA
The DNA here is from genome assembly GCF_964204655.1 of Triturus cristatus. Taxonomy (NCBI): domain Eukaryota; kingdom Metazoa; phylum Chordata; class Amphibia; order Caudata; family Salamandridae; genus Triturus; species Triturus cristatus. The sequence goes on from NC_140589.1 coordinate 1,728,542,839, forward strand.
GCGGTGCTGCTGATCGGTTTATGGATTTTACACTCCGGCTCCCTTCTTGTATAAGGAGAATGCTAATCTCCTATGTTAAACATATTGTTCTGTGGTGAGCTTTGAACTGTCAGATGGCCAACAGAGTAATGAACTTGCCCAGCATCGCAGTTTAAAGCATGGATTCCATTAAGGCTGGGTCGGGGAATACCCAATTTCACAAATACATGAAGAAGTTCACGGAGAGTAAATCTGATGCTTAATATGAGTTTCTGACCCAGCAATAAATATGAATGGACAGACCAGTGATTTTACTTGCTCATGCCAATCAAGTTACATTATTGTTATACTATACTCAATGTATAAAAATATTTAGACCACAACAAAGAAAGGAGAATGACCACCCTATGCAGTACAGTGTTGGGTCCCTTCTCATATCACTATATCCATAGAGGAAATACCCTTTGTAGTAAAAAGGACCCTCACCTACCCGAAATTTGTGTGGCATGCTTCATCATCGAGTCCTCATGCGGTTTCCTAATATCCTCTGGGTGGGCTCTACCCTAACCCTTTTTGTGATCGGTGAGGGGAGCTCTTATAATTCTTATCTTATTTGTGTTGGGATCCTGCTCTATAAAAAAGCCTCTAAGGCCCTTTCTTAATTTTTAATTTCCTAGGGTTTAGGACTAAGTTATAGGTATAAGGCAACGTTCCAGGTGAATATCATTCAACCAAGTCTGTAAAGGTTGGCATGTTTTAGTTGGCTCTTTTAATTGCCACTTGGATCACATGGCTTTCTTCAGGACCAGTTGGATCATTAAAGAAATTTTACTCTGATGTATTGGGGTGTCCTATATGCACTCCATGCAAAACACACTCATTCATACAGACCAGCTCTTTTGGTTGTTGTTCCCTTTTCACTCACTCGAGAACTGCCCAACATTTTATCTGTAAACAGATGAGACAACATCAACATCTTGTTTGACCATTCATGACCAAGGAGACCTGTTCATGTTTCACACCACTGTGAAAAAAGAATTATAATAGCTCCCCTTCCAAATTGGATTACTTGGCTTTAATCTCCTCAAGTTGTTCAGCTATAATCTTTTTCATCACCCCATGTTTTCCAGGAGAGTGGTGTTAAGTATTGTTCTCTCCACCTTTCACGGCCGGTGCATATTTATTTCCACAGGCCACCAGCAGTGTTCAAGGATAGGTGTTGTGTGTGTAGCCCCCTGCCTTTCTGATGAGGATGGAAGTATATTTGCCATCACATGCCCAAGAGTAGATGTTGTCTTTATTTGTTACCCTCAGACAAGAGTATAGTCTGTGCTTCCCACTTTTCCCGTGACATTCTGGTAATGTTTGCCCTTTCCTCTAGTGGTTTGTTGCTTGCTACCACATCTTGCCCGAGGGCAGGGGCTGTTTAATTCCCCCGTACAACATCCAAAAGTGGTGAAGGTTACCAATATTTGTAAGATTCAGCAGGCATTTACAAAATAGATGCAAGAGATTTTTATATTCTCCCTGTCTTGGGGTATATATATATGTCAATCACTCCCCTACAACTACCTTTACCAAGAGGGAACTTCTATTTATCTCCAACTTATCTTGAAAGTCCGCAGTTACTCAGCAAACGGCGTGGCGGGTCGAAAGACACGCCGCCATGCAGTGATTCCGTATGAAGTAACAATTTTGGATCAAGATTAACAATAGGTGCGTCACCTATCACACATGAGACCAGGACTTGGATCAGAATACGCATTTTATGAATAAACCACGCCATTTGCTGAGTAACTGCAGACTTTTAAGAAAATGTTGGAGAGAAATAGAAGTTTGTCCTTGTGATTAATTACAGTTGTGGAACGATATCACACTATTTTGAAGTGTATGATACAGTGACCCGGGTACATTTATAACTATCTTTATATTGGAGCAGTAAGACTACAGCCTGAGTAGGCCCTATTTAGGGCGAAACGCGTTGGCTGCTTTCTGGCTGCACTATTCCATCATCTTACGCCATATGTGGGCCAAGTATCTATGAAAGGATCATACTTACACCAGGGAAGAGTCCGGACTGTTTTGCTTGTTTTGCACTTGTGCATTTTGAACCATTTTTGTTGCCTCTCTGTGCTTTGTTGAAAGAAATAAGTGACCCTGAATAAAGAAAACCAAAAAGACGTGCCTCAGGAATCAAGGGGGCTGGCCTAGCCAAGCCTCTGCCAGGTGATGACAGGCGAAGACTGGCCCACTCTTAGTCCGATCTTTGCCTGGGCATACGCCAGGCATGACTGGTGCCACGGGCAATTAGCTGGATTTAAATTACCCATGCTGAGGCTGCTGTTACTCCTCCGCCTCTAGGCAGTTCTGAGGATTGTGGACAATGTTTTTTGCAATGCCCCTGGGAGTGCATGCTGTGCTGCAGGCAATGATTTGGGTTTAAATTACCTGAGCTGACACTGATGTCACTCCCACACAACGAATGCAGTCTTGAGATGTTTTATTCCATTGTCGCGTGATCACCCACACATGTGCTTCTATTTTCACAGAGTAAAGTGTGGTTAGCTGGGTGGAGAGCACAAGAGGATGTGTCTATAGCCCAGACTTTACAATGCTTTGGAGCCAAGTGGTTTTTGCTTCCCTAGTGTGCAAAATGATAGGTAAGTCCTTCAACCTAATACCCCAGGGAAACTGAAACAAGATGGTGAATAGGTGCCAAAGAGTAGTAAACCTTGAGCCTAGATGATGAACTCACTGATCTGTTTCTAAGTATTAATTTGACAAAAAAACACCTGAGTTCAAATGCACATTTCAAGTTTTCCAAAGAAGTCATATCTGTGGGAAACAACCACAATCTGTTGTACAAGAGAAGCTGAAATGCCAACAGGAGAACAAAAAGTAATCCATCACCTGCCATGATTTTGACTCCCCAACTCTATTGTATTTTGTCCTTTAGGCCTTCCCGTTGGGGATCCACTCTCGCCATTTTGCATTCCTTGGTGCTATGTGGACGTTATCCTGTCCACTTTGTTTTGATTGTTGAGTGTTTTGCCTGGGGGCAGACCTGCTGAAACAACCTAAACTCTGGGATCTAGCTTACCTATGTACTGAGGCAAGAGAACCAACCAAATGTAAAACAACTTTTGTCCTTCTCCAACAGCATCAGTCCAGGCAGAAATGAACTGCTAGATCCCATCCTCTCAGAATGGAGTACACGCATCACTAAACATATTTCATCTTTCAATGGCCTCATCAGTGTGGTATACTTTGAGTAACTATGGTGCAATTTGCCTCGGACCCCTATCCAGTCTAACATACCACTTAAGGTAACTCATTAGATAACATCCCCTACACTGGTAGTCGACCTAGACACTGAGCATGGTCAGCTCCCAGCATGATTTCTGGTACTTTTACATCTGTGAGCATGGGTAGGTGCCAGGCCAACTCTACACAGAAACAACTGAGCTGAGACGAGAAGTGCACTATTACATCGCAAACCCTCTGAAAAACACATGTGAATATTCAGTTTAAAAAAGGTTATCTGAAGGTTTCTGATAGGAGGCGATTTTTTTAGCCAGACAAAAGCGGAAGACCACTGGGACCATTAAAGCCACTAAAATATATTGACCTCTTAGCAGAGTTAGTTTCACATACTCTCCTCTTCTAATCAGATACATGTCACCAGCATTTGATCAATTTAAAATTTTGGCACGTTGGGCCTTCAACCAATGTTAATCATTTTCAACACCTCACATATGTTCTAGGTGGCCTTGATAAATGATGGCAAGAATAGGGATGTACTATTTAGGAAGGCAGCAATCTAGCCATCACTAAGTGCAATTAGTAAGACGCAGGAGATCAGCTGAATGTTTTTTGTTCTTCCTTTTTCTTATATACTAACCCATGGGGCCAGGTGGCCAACTGATGAAATGAGAGAGCACTGAATGGTGACCATCACACTATTCAGCATTGTTCTTAAGGGTTTCACAGGAACTCCTGTTGTGTCTGTAGGAAGTTTGTGCTATAATTTCAATGTCTCCAATATATGTACAAGGGATTTTGACTAGGTTTTGCAAATGCCAAGAGTTAGATCTACGTCTGACTGGCTCTATATGTGTTTATTGAAACCGATCGAAGATCCAAATACTGAAGCAATCCCCTGTGGATAGTTGAAGGAAATTGTATTTTTCTAGACACAGTTCTGACATTTACAGGGAATTTTGTTTAAAAAAATGTGTTGGAACCTATGGAAGCCTTACCACCATTGATTTCCCTGGGTCACTAGTTCTCCGAAATTCATAATGTTGATAGGGTTATATAGATATTCTAGGTAGGCAAACACACTGGATTCATTTTCCAGCCATATCTCCCTGGACTTCCACAGGTACCTAGGTTTCAGAAATGTTGGGGTTGGTAGGTGTCCCTGGGTGTCAGCAGACTGCAGGCCCAAATGTCCCACCTACACAAAAATCTTGACATATTCATTGTGCTTTTTTGCGTCTTCCAAGATGATAGGACCATCCACACAAATTAGGTACTGTTTTAATGAGGAGATGCGTGATGGTAGGATTTTTGTTATTACCTGCAGAGCCCAGAATAAAAGAGATGAAACTTTGTGATTTCACTCGAGGTTTGATATTTGGAAGGCATTCTGAGAAAGAAAATCCACACAAGCCACATCATTCTGGGCTCCTCCTGATGTCCAGATGCCAAAAATGTCTGGGATTGGTAGAGGTTCATCACTTTCCAGATGATCCTGGGCCCAAATACACCAGCTATCCACATCCCAACAATTTATGTAATTGATAGCAAAAGTCTGGATGTTCCCATTCCAAGTTTTTGTGCTTTTCCTGTTCCAGCAAATGAGCCCACCCACACAAGTGGAGAATCGTTCTAGTATGCTGGGAGGTAGGACTTTGCTACAGATTAAGGAACTTTCCCTCACAGGAATATGAGAGAATGATTTCACCAAAGATTTGATGCTTGCAGGGAATCTTGGGAACCGCACCATGGAGAACTCCCATGAAGCTCCAGTTTCATAATGCCTTTCGTTAGTATGTTTCTTAGGGTGCAGGCTTACCCCAGGTCAAATGCAGCAGCCAATCATCACCACAAATGTCTAACTCATCCAAGCATCTTCTCCTGCCTTCCCAATGTCACATTTATGGTCCTTTCTTGTCATCTGTAATAAGATACACCACACATGTGGAATACTGTGTTGTCTGGAGAATTATGGAACCACTAAGCAGTAGTATTTTTGCATTTCCTACAAATTTCAGAAATGTCCTTCACAGAAATATGAGGAAATAATATTTTTGAAGCCTGTTTGACATTTGTAGGGAATTCTGTGTACGAAAGGGGAGCTGGACAAATGCAAGCCACACCACCCTTGACTCTCTCAAGGTTGTTCGGTGTCTTTGGGTGCAAACTGATCCTGGGCCTAAATACAACAGTCAACCATCATCACAAAACATAATTTTGTCTCTTCATATGGTTACATTTTTTGTAATTTTTCTGTTCCACATAATAGGCCAGCCCCCACACATAAGGTAACATCTCTATTGGGATGAGTGTGAGAATACAGAAAGGTTTTGTTATCTCTTATTATGAATTGAAATTCTCTATATTTTTGGCTTCCAATTGTAAGACAGTTGACAAATAAAAACATTTTGAGAAAATGACCTCAGATTTTGCGAGCATCAATGGGTGCTTCAGAAGGCAGAGTAGTACATAAAATCCCTATCCTAAACTTAGATTTTTGGGAATCTTTAAATAATGCATAACGTTACTTCATACCCATTTTTTAATCATTACATTTTCCCGATGAAGTGATGTATGAAAAATCATTGTAAACTGCGGCTCAGTTGATGCCTCTGGTTATCGTACGTTTTTGGACAACCAAAAAAGAGTACATATATGTGTGACCAGAATAATCTGATCGATGTTACAGTACACATTATGTAGATCGACCTTCCATGGGAAAACCTATCAATGAAAACCATATCACCTATTTATCTTTTGTCTTACTGTCATCATTTCATTTATTTCAATTCTTAGTTTCTTTGGAAAACCTTGAGCGATCTATTTAAAATCCCCCTTTTAGAATTCAAAATGTTACCTCCTTTTCAACAATGCATTGCTTGATGGGTTCACTCATGGTTTTAAAAACTCTTCTTCCCACTATTTACAAGTGGATAGGAACCACAAAAGTAGGGAATATTGGCCACTCCCCAAAATAATTCCAAAGCTGAAAAGAGGATGATCTTGGCACAGCCAACATCTCAAAGATGCCATGTTTAGAAACACATCCACACACACTTTCTTGCTGATCACTTTGCCTCTTTTTATAATAAAACAAAGACTTGCCATGTTTTGGCTATTTGTTGGCCTTTCACGGTTAAATCTCAAACCAAGGGCACCTTTACACAGGCCCCCACATGTGGGGAAAAAGGGTCCAAATTTGGCCTAGATATCTTTTGTGGAAAAAGAAGGTATGAAAGCTTAACCACAAAATGCCTTAATGTAAAAAAAGGTAATGGTTGGGGAGTGGGAGGTGACCTTTGCATGTAAGAGGTTAAATAAATATTCTACATGTTATGCTTTATTTTTAAATGAAAAACTTGGAAAGGGAGGTAGTTATCACAACAGATAAATACCTCACCCCGTGGTAATGGTGTTTACTGGCCACAGTAGAAACCTCAGACCTTTCAGCCTACTTGTAATGAGGGTCGCTGTGTGCCAGAATCCCTCTACGACGTCCTGGATGGTATCATTTTCCAGAGTACCCATCATCCGAATTGCAGAATTTGAGGGTGCTAACTACTCTTTTCAAAAAGCTACAGGCACATCTCTATGAGCTTCATCTTGTTCGAAAGGTTCTTATCTGTCAGCACGCTTGCTAATTAGTGCTACATGAGAAGAGGGACCTAAACACCTGCCACTGGAATGTAACCACCTTCTCATCTAACTTAGGAAGCCACTACCAGCCTCCAGATGGCAATGCCTTTCATTTTCCTTCAACAGCTAAAGACCCGGAGGTGAAGAAGTTTCTAACTGTCTTTAAAAACGTGGGGGCATATTATCAAGCAGCAGCGATAATTATCGCTGGCCCGCTTGGCGTGAATTTTTTTTCCGATGGATATCCCCGGAAATTATCGCCTTGCTAGCGCTGTATAGCACAATGGTGATAATTATTCCAGCGATAATGGTGTTTTCCATGGAACATCGCTGGTTTTCCAGCGATGTTCCATGGAAAACGACGAGGACCTTGCTGATACGACCCTGTGGTCGTATCAGCATAATTCACCCCCAATGTTAAGTATACGTAAGTCAGCATTTTAGCAGACGTTAGTTTTTGGCAAAATCCGCAGTTTTCGCCAAAACTGACGTCTGCTAAAATGCGTGGGCCTCCTTGTAAATATCGCAATGTGCACATCAGCGATAATCTACATGCAGTACTGCCCAGTGATGCCCACTTTGCATCTCATTAGAGATGCAAAGCGAGGCGTCGGGAAAACGGGTGCTAACATGTGCTAATGCATGTTAGCACCCACTTGTAAATAAGGTGATAGATAAGGCCCTTGTTGATATGCCCCATGGAGTCTAATAATTATTAACTATTGCATTCATACTGACAACTCAGAGGTGTGATCGCCTGCTATTATATGGTTTTTTTATCTTGTAATTGGAAAACGTACAACTTTCTCAATATGGTAAATGACTTCACTACATTATTTGTTATTGTAAATCCCTAGTGTACAGCCACAATCAGCTCCTTAATCACCAGATCACAGCCAAGGCTAACCACCTCAGCCACTGCCTAAGGTCTTACATCAAATTGCAGCTGCTCTACTCCAGTAATGAGGCATCGAGATTAGGTTGTGGTGACAAATATGTCCAAAGAAAACAATCATCGAACTAAAGCAGAAAGAAAGTAGTAGAAAAAAACTCTTCTAAATTCCTTACTCAATAAGATTTGCAGCTCCTTTGGATGTGATATATACTTGCAATGCCTACCACTGTAGTGAGTGTCCATAAGTAGCAAGTTATACCATGCCATCATCATGTGTGAAGCACTCAAGCAGACCTCGCTTTACAGTCAATAGCACCATCCCTGCTGTTGCGTAAATATCGAGGAGCGGCTAAAAGTGTCACTAGGGTGACTAGGCATCTCACCAGGGTGACCACGCATCGAGAATTTGCCCAGTTAGTCCCTTTTTCCACTATGTGGCCTGCCACATTTCAATAAATTTAGCACATGGCCATGATTTTAGAGAGAGATGACTACACACAGAGGGAGGCAAGTGTTCATACTTACAGTGCAGACTTAGCAGGCCCTAAAAGGAAGATATTCATTAAAAAAAACATGATATTGTGTTTAGAAAATGCACTTGAGTCCCTACTGTTTGTATGTCTATGGTCTTGGCAACCACTGTCAGTTAAGACATTCTGGGACCTCGGTCGCTGCAAAGTTGTAGCCCAGCTTTTATATTTGTGGAATGCCCCATTTTTTGGTTTCCAAGAATGGAAGATCACGTACATAGCTGCAGGAAAATATCACTTTCGTCATGAATGACATGCACTTATAAAACATAACATAACGTGTACTTCTAAACATAACATGTGTATTTGTAAAGCGCATGTTCACCAGGAGGCTTCTTAGAGCTGAATAACAGATGTTTATTTTGAACCAACTCAACGGTACTCATTTTATCGACCTCAGATGGATGAAAGGCTGAGTGGACCCGGCAGGATTTGAACCTATGACCATGAGGTCAGGTGAAACACAATCCCCTGTAGTGGATGTATTAGTCCACTGAGCCACCAGACCGGCTAAGACACAGCCAACTCCAGCTGAGTCAAGCCGGTAGCACCAGCAAGAGTTGATACGGGCAAACGTTGCAAATACATGAAAGAGATTAACCTGATAATGCTGTGGAAAATGTATACCTGGTATGCTGTCATCAGTTTTGATGGCAGATCTCCATATCATTGGAGTAGGGAAGACCGTGCATATTGATTGTGAATTGAGGATGCGTTACATGCCGACATCTATATAGCGTAACACAGCATGTGAGTTACTTCTTGAATGTCAGACATGCAGAGTGCTCAGATCCAGCTCCACGCAACAAGGTGGAACGTTCATCATCAACAGTTTCACACTTATATGGTCTATTGTTGCCCAGGCCAAGCTGACTCACAGTACTTTGAACTGTACTCCAGTGTGCACCAAGAGGTCTGCACAAGAGATCACATACATAGACATAAAGCAGCACCTTCACATGAAGCCAAGACAGAAATGCCTGTACCAAATCAGAGTACTCAGTGCTTAACAAGAAGCAGACCATCCTTTATGGTTTATATACTTTTGCCATAGAACAAGGCTGCCCATGTAAATATTGTGTACTCTCATTTTGCTGATATGCTGAGATTTCTGGGCAGGCTGGCTGACCTGGATGCACCACACAACTACAGGCATTCACAATGCTTCCACAAGACACATCTTTAGAGAGTACAGCTAATTTCGCAAGACTTGGATAGTCCTTGAGATTTGGGCAGCCTAGTTCTATGGCAAAAGTATATAAACCATAAGGGATGGTCTGCTTCTTGTTAAGCAAGGTTTTAAAGGTTAAGGAAAGCAAGAACCTAATGGTTGGAATTCTTGAAGTAATCACAGCCACGGATCTGAACTCGGGGCTGTATTCCAGGCCAACCTTCTTTCACCCGCCACACCAACTCCAATACGGACAAGATATATGCATATCAGTCTTCCCTGTCCTCCAATAGGAGTGATACAGCCCAAAGTGCCATGCAAGGTCCCTTCTCACAGGGGTAAAGCAAATGCAGACCGGTTTTGGCCTGTTTGGGATTTATCAGTAGGGTGCAGCTTGAGGTCAGTGGCACAGAAAGCAAGAGATCAATGTCTGGGCATACGTGTTGCACTTAGGTGTTGCACTTAAGGAAACCACAAAGTGATGGATGGAATGCATTTTAGTTCATCCTTTTGTCTACTATGACACCTCGGTCAGGAAAGAGCTGTCCAGCTAAAAATGCTACCCACTTGTGTGACTTGGCCTGGGGCCCCAGACAGGTACAAATCAAACCAGGATCAATGAAAGTCAATCCACGAGACTCCCATTGACCTTAGTTCGATGCTTGCCTGTCACTGTACTAGGCTCGCCACACAAGTGAGGTAGCATTTTTATCGGGACAAGAGGGAGAATTCTGGGTGGTAAAGATTTTGGGGATTCCTGCTGATTTCAGAACTTTTTGTCACAGAAATGCAAGGAAAATGTGAAATGTTAGGCAAAGTTTGAGGTTTGCGAGACATTGTGGGTAAGAACACTTTGTGGGATCAATGTGAGGTATTCCACCCTGGACTCCCCTGGGTGTCTAGTTCTTAGAAATGTCTGGGATTGGTTGGTTTACTCAGGTGGCCGTTGATCACCAGACAAACAAACATCACTACCCCCATTGCCAAATCAGATAATTTTTGTGACAGGAAATGTTGATGCCTCCACATTTTATTTTGGGGCCTTTCCTATTGCGGGTACTAGGCCTACCTACACAAATAGGGTACCGGTTTTATCGGGAGACTCTGGGAAATGTTTGAAGATTTATGGCTCCCTGCACATTCTAGAACTGTGAGGAAAATGTGTGTTTTTAGTCAAGGTTTGAGGGTTGCAAGGGCTTCTGGGTAAGAAAACCTTCTGAGAGCTACAGAAGTTACCACACACTGGATTGCCCTAGGTGTCTAGTTTACAAAAACATGCAGGGTTTGCTAGGCTTTCCTTGGTACCGGCTGAGCTAGGGCCGAAAATCCACAGCTACCCACATTGCTAAAAAGGGTCAGTTTTCAGTTGAAAAATGAGATGTGTCCATGTTGTATTTTGAAGCCTTTTGTTGTTGCGGGCACTAGCCCTACCGAAAATTTGTTTTTAAGTCAAAGCTCGAGGTTTGCAAGGGTTGCTGAGCAAGAAAGTCTGGTGAGAGCCATGAAAGTCACCACATCCTGGATTCCCTTAGGTGTATAGTTTTAAAAAATGGGCAGGTTTGCTAGGTTTCCTTGGGTGCCAGCTGAGCTAAGGCCCACAATCTACAGATAGCAGCATTGCAAAAAAGGGTTGGTTTTCAGTGGAAAAATGTGATGTGTCCATTAGGTGTTTTGGGTTCCTTCTTGTCACGGGCACTAGACCTACCCAGAAAAGTGTGGTACATTTTTATTGAGAGTCTTGGGGTAATGCTTGGTGGTAGGAAATTTGTGTCGCCCTCCCTGCCGATTCTAGAGGTTTTCCTCACAGAAATGTAAGGAAAATGTGTGTTTTTTAGTCAAAGTTTGACGTTTACAAAAGTTTCAGGGGAAAAAAAACCTGGTTAAAGCCACACAAGTCGCCCCACCCTGGATTCCCCTATGTGTTTGTTTTTAAAAAAGGTACAGGTTTGCTAGGGTTCCCCAGATGCCTGCTAAGCTAAAACTCAAAATTCAGAGCTACCCACATGGAAAGAAGTGCCAGTTTTCTTTGTGTAAAAATGTGATGTGTCAATGTTGTGTTTAGGGCCCTTTCCTGCCTCAGGCATTAGGCCGACCTGCACAAGTAAGATACCATTTGTATCAGGAAACATGGAAAAATACAGAATAGTAGAACATTTGTTATTGCCAATTGGTTTTCTCTGCATTTGTGCTTTCCGAATGTTATACAGTGTGTAAGAAAGAAGACATCTTGATAACAGCCCTCTGAATCACATGGAAGTATGGGTACCCATACAGTTAGAGATGTACGAATAACCACTGCTCATAAATTCTATATCCAGTGGCTATTTTAGAAATACATGTCCATTTTTCACTCTTTATATTTTATGTTGACTCTGGGTACTTTGTGTTCTTGGAGAACCTACAAACCCGATACATCACCACAACTAAAGGGTTTAGTGGACGTAATGGTATATTGCTTTTGTAAATAGGCCATTGTGACAAGAAGTTACAAATGAAAATGTTGTAACAAATGGCAATTTTTTCATACTCATTTACAAAAAAATTATTTTTATTTCAACAATTAGTTTCCTTGGGAAAACCTTGAGGGATATACACAAATGACCTCTTGCTGAATTTAGAATTTTTTCTACTTTAAAAAATGTATTGATTTCCTGGATAACCCATGGGTTTCACCCTGGTTTCCATCACAAATTGAAAGTAGGTTGAAAGTACACAAATTAGTAAAAACAGGCTACCTCTTTGAAAAATGTCAAAACTGTGGTAAAAAAATAATTGTTTAATTCAACTCTGCATGTTAATGATAGCTGGGAAATGGTGACTTAAGCACAGCAAATCTTTGTGTTGAAGCCAGTTTAGGAAAACAACAGAAACGTTTTTGTGAAGTACATTTTTCATATGTTCTCCAAAAACCCCACATTTTGCTGAATTTTGGCTATTTTCATAGTCCCCTCCAAGGAATTCCACAAACCCTGGGTATCTTTGGAATTCCCAGAATGCTGGAAAAAAAAAGGTACAAACTTGCCGTGGATACCTTAAGTGCAAAAACAAATTATGGAGGCCTAAGCGCAAACTATCCCAAAAAGCCAAAATAAAGGGTGTGGATTCTAGGGGAAAAGGCCTATCATCAAAAGGGCTAATTCACAAGCCAAAGACCATGACTATTGGTGCCCTACACCTCCTTTTGAGTTTGAAGGGTACTGAAAATCCTCCAAATTCCGGAGGAAACTCTGAATACTGAGTAGAATACATGGGATGGATTTCATCCTCTATTCTATTGCTTTGGTAGAGGATTCTTTCCATATTTAGAGTTTTCACCATAAATGAAGGATTTTCATTTCACTTCAAACTCTTAAATGGTGTCCTTAAATCAGAGTTGTAATAAGGCAGTGGTCGACACTTCCTTAAGTGTAGCTGTTGCCACTTTGTCAATGACAAAGTAATTTTGAATCGCATATCTTTCACCAAGAATAAGAATTCGACATTAGTACAAAAAGTAACTTGCTACTTTATTTCTCCCGTCCTTTTTATAAGGCAAAATAGTAGCTAAACCTGAGAAGAAGTCCATCAGTCCATAGTACAATGATTTTCTACAGTTATTTCACATTTACAAGACAGACTCCACTGTTCCCCGTGAGAAGTTTCCTACTATAAAGAAAACATTCATCAGGCGATATATTTCAAATTTTAAATAGAAACAGGCATTGCCGATGCCAACAGGTCTGACTTGTGAATGAATATGCCTTTTGTGTCACTGATGGGTTTAAGAACTCGATAAGTCATCATACATGTAATCTGACTCTCATCTTTGCACTCCATTCATTCATCCACTGACTCATTCTTGCATTAACCCTCTCACACAATCACAAAAAAACACTCACCTAACTCAACAACATATCCATGATAAGTTAAAAGACTGCAAGTAGAAAAAAGAAAACATGCTTCGTCTACGCATAAAGGGCATATGCTTGCAACAAGGAAACTACATATAGCAGCTGGTGTCTGTCTTGCAGAGGTATTGTAAATAGTCTATTGTTCTTTTAAAGTTCCAGCATAGCCGCTATATTTAGAATTAACGTGTAAGGCATCTTGGAATGGTAAAACAATGATACACTGAGGTTTAGAGGAAGTGACCATGCAGGTCAGGGTGCACTGCAGATGAAATGAGGGGCAAGCAAGTGACTCATTAGCACTGCCTGGAGAGCTATATTATCATCTTTAGAAATATTAAAACAAAAACGGAGAAGCAAATAAATGCAAGGAGAAGAGTAAAAGAAGAAAATTGAAAACTAAAGGACTGGCCAACCAGCCCTGACACTGAAGCATGCTCATTTTCAGGTGGATGTACACATGTGATCAGAAAATTCAGCCATTCACAGGACAAGAGCGCCAATGGCTGCTGTGGACTGAAACATTACCCTAGGCAGTATGCTGTCTTGGATGGAACCAGGGTGTACATGACACTCAAACAGACTAATGGCAGAACAATGATGAACCAAAGGCCCTCTATGTACCTCTATGGATACATATATCTATATATGGGTGCATGTATTATTTAATGATTTTGTTTGTTACAAGATCCTGGCAGACGGCTAAGAAGAAATTCAAGCAAGAATTATTACAGTGCAACTCGTCTCTGCTTAGGGTGCATCAGAGGTGGTAACCAACACCAAAATCTTTCCCTGCAAAGGTAACATGTGACATTTCATTTAGCAAAATACTTATTTGTACGCTTTAAGTCAGATAATTAACAATCCTCAATATGTCAAGCCTACTGGGCTTATCATACATTTCCAGTCCCACAGTTTAGTTTATGACATTTTCAACAAAAAACGTTCAAACATTGTGTCAGTTATATTAAATATATTTATTTTCAAAACAGCAGCAGCTGCTTCCTTAAATGTTTCAGTCAGGGCTCAAAAGGGAACCCATATCTATTGGTTTTGCCACTATTTGTTCGAATTTAGTGATTAGTGTTATGTGTGTTGAGAACGCTGTATACTTTTGCAGACAGAATGATGTTTTCACATGATGCCACTTTTCTTAAGTTGGTTGTTAGCTTTGTAGACTTATATATGGGTGTTAGTTCTATCAATTCAATACCATGAACTTTATGCATGGATTTAAATGAGAGAGCATCTGTATTGTCGATATAAGGCCAATTCTAACAACAGAACTGCCTTAGAATATTAGGTATCAGGCTGAACTTTAGAAAACTAACACTTAACATGAAATCGTTTCTGGAGAAGTCGCAAAAATATATTCTTACAAAAATTAAAATGTACTTTCCATCGTGGTACATAAAACAATTGTTTTTAGACCACTGAAACAGAAAGAGGATCTTAAATCAGGAACCGTTACAACTTATTGAAAACATCTAAATTAAATATTCAGATTGCAGTTAAAAGGTATATTGTTTATTCAAGGCATAATATGTAACATAAAGAGAATTATGTAGACATCTGAAATAGCATGGCATTCGTTTGTCTTCTTAAAAATAAGAGCATGTGAATAATTTTCTAACACCAATATTTTGCTAAATTCCCAAGGTTTTATATTCCCGAAGTTTGCAAAGTATCTTGGTTTTCTTTAGCACCAAACAAGTTTTTTTTGCCATTGCAGGATAATATTTAGAAGCATATCAAGAAGGTTTTAACTCTTATTGAACCCAGTCATCCTGACAAATGTATGCACAATATATTTCTGCAAGTTTACCTTTTGCAGATATTTTCTGTGCACAATAGTGTTGTATGACAGAAACAAACTATCTGTATTTTACATAATACATCTTATGTAGAATCGTTTTGCTACTGGTAAAAACATTTGTAGACCATACATAACAATAGAAACACTTTGCAACTTCTGAACACTTTCAAAGTTTTCTGCATACCTTTGTGAAGATTGCAAAGTGCAATCTTTGCACACCTGTACTTTAAAAAAATGTGCCTCTGCACAGTAGGAGTTAGCTTAACCATTACTATCAATCACGCAGCATCTAATGGTCTAACCATCAACCTAGAGAAGTCAAAGGTTATGCGCTTTAACCCGAAAAAGAACACAACCGGGTTTCACTGGTACCTGGCAGGTGCACCCATGGAAGTCGTGGCGGAATATAAGTACCTAGGGGTGATACTTGACGAGAAAGGTACTTTTAAACCACAAAAAGAAGTCATAAAACGGAGAGTTAACTTAATAGCAATAGCTCTAAAATCTCTTAAACTTAAAACTGCGGGGCCAAGCTTTAACCCTCTACTACAGGTTATACAAGCAAAGTTAATCCCAGCTATCACTTACGGGAGCAAGTGCCTCAGGGGAAAAGATGAGGATACTTTGTAACAAACCGTGTCAAGATCAGCAAGAATAATCTTCAGCCTACCAAATTATGTCTCTCCCGCACAAATTAGGCTAGAGTTTGGTCTACAATCGCAAAAAATAGCTCGAAACGCCGCCTATGTGAAATGCTGGTATAGGATCAGAAGCTCTGATGAAAGATCTCTGAATTTCCATCTATGGAAAGAGATAAACTCAAGCAAAGCCTGCACAGCAAGAGACTACCTGACCGCATCCACAAATCGGCTAGGCCTGAAGGAGCTCTGGGCAACCATGGGAGCGCAGAACAGCTTCAAGTCTTTGGTAAATAAGACAGGCTGTCAGTAGTAGAGGACAAAGAAGCGCTCAGAGGAAGGTCTCACGGTTGGTGCGTGCTGCAGAGTTATACAAGCCCTGGCCCTCAAAACTATCTGTGTGCTGGCTTCAGCAGGAGATTAAAAGAGAAATATCTTCGGTTTCAAATGGGAATTCTTACTTTCCTGCCACACCTTCCACCATGGAAGCGTTTCGCAGAAATAACTAAGTGCCATCTTTGCTGGAAAGCAGAAGAGAGCATCACGCACCACTATGCACCTGCTGCGGACTGGACTCTGAACGACGTTTGTTTTTTAAATCAATTTTCAACATCAAGAGGATAAGAACCTGCAGACAAGCAGTAAAGGCTTGCTTTGGAGGAGGAGACCTACAGCTAGCATGGCGGTTCGTACAATTCATGGGGGCGGGAGAGGAGAAAATGAAGAGATCCGGTGCACCATAAACAGCTTCAATCACAGGCTCAGCATCCCCCGGAATTGGCACTCTTTTACTGGGGAAAACGCCTGACACAAAAAGCTTTCCTTTTAATACATCGAAAATAATCTTTTGTTAACTATTCAGCACTTGACACGCCATGGACCTGTAGCATCCCTATTATAAAATTTGACTACAAGACTGCTATACGATGCTACTAATCTTGTTATTTTTAGATATACATGAGAACTCATTGAAAATGGTACTATATTTTAGATTTCTAAAGCACTAACCATAATTTCCATGACAAAAAAAGTCACTCATTTCTTCATTTACTGCTGTTCCATCTGAAGGAAATGGTTTCATTCCATCAAAATGACAGTCAGGTGGGCCACACTTTTGTCATGAATTCAGAATGTTAGCACTTCAGTTGCTCATCAGAACTTTGTGGTAAAGCTGTTGTTGATCACAAGGCAGTTAACTGACAGACTACTTCTAGACTGCTTCTAGTGTTCGGTCTGCATGCAATGTTTTACTGACATGGATGAGAAAAATAGTCAAGAACTCTTAGAAAACATGTTCTCATTTTAGCTTTGTAGAGCACAAGCCATAATTTCTATGACAAAATATAACCCCCTCATTTTGTTCATTTCGCAAATGCTTTAAGTTTTATAGCTTCAATTCCTTCAACATGGATTCAGGTATAGAAGGTATCACTTCTGTCATTAATACAGAATGTTAGTGCTCTAGCTGGTCATAGGAACACTATGGGATGCTGCAGTACAACACTGGGAATCAACTGAATGACACAATGCTGCTGTTGGAAGTACATGTTTTATTCAAAATGCCACACTCCATTCTAAAATAGCTACGGAGTATAGTGTAAATGCACAGAAAATATGCTTTCATTTTAGCTTCTGAAGCACCTTCCATAATCACTGAGAGGAAAACATGAGCGAAAAAAGAATTCTCTCAATCATGATACATCGCATCCAAGCAGAGGATCAGCATTTTCAAACACATACAAACAAAGGTTAAAGTGACTTTATACTTAAGTATAGTAACAGGATTTTTGCTTACATTATAAATAAACAGAAATTCACTAAACAAACAAAGGTTGACATGACTTTATAGCTAGGATTTGAAAAAAAATAAAAACAAATGTTTAAAAAAAAAATCATCTGAAGTTCTCCAGTTATAGTTTACTGAGCTAACTATAATGTGTGCTCCGACCATGCACTGCATATGAACTCACATGCTACATCACTGATAGATATAAATTGCAATCCCAATGTTACTTTTCTTTCAAGTTATTTTTTGCTTTTAATTGCGCATGCCTGGCTGATAAACACTTCCGAGAGAAGCGAACGCTTCCTCTCGGAATATATTGGTTACGTCTTCTGATTTTCTTCGCTCTAAGATGCTATAGTTTAAATATAATTCCTGAAAACAAGCGCGAGTTTTCTATACTACTCGCAACAAGAACAGTCTTACTTGAGAATGCCTCCTCCTCTGCTCGAACCAAAAAACTTTGAATTTTGAAGTAATACGCGACGTAGTATATCCCTCTCTAACTACGTGACGTATTCTCGGTGACCTTCTCTCCTCAGGAACGCGGTGAAGTGCGCCACTCCAACGGCCGGACACCTGGATCTTGGAGATTGCTGTGAGACACTAGAGCGCTAACCTGCTGCTCTCCCGTACCTAACTTAGCGGCCATTTTAGACGTGGACCTGCTCTTCTACTGGCTCTGCATATTACGCTTTCTCATTGAATTATTTAATCTTAGGACATTTATTCTTACAGTGAGTGGTTTCTTTGAATGCGGCCTGACAGTCCTGACAGTATCCCCCCCTCAAAGGATGTCCTCCCAGTTTGGGCTTATTTGGAAATCGTTTATGAAATTCCCTGACTAACCTTGGGGCATGGATATTTGAAGACAACTCCCAAGACCTCTCCTCTGGACCCCAATTCTTCCAGTCCAACAAATAGTACAGTCTGCCATTACACACTTTAGAATCTAACACTTGGTGTACCTCAAACTCTTCTCCCACCTCAGTTTGAATTGGTTTAGGGTTTTTTTTAATCCGTAAATCTTTTGACACCTTTTTCAATAAAGAGACATGGAACACCGGATGTGCCCGTAAACCCTTAGGCAACCTTAACTGATCATTTACTGGACTTAGTTTCTTTTCAATCACATAAGGACCCACAAATCTTGGCTGCAATTTTCTGACTCCCTTAAGTCTAAGATTTTTTGTGTTTAACCACACCTTCTCTCCTACTTGTAAATCTGGTTCTCTTCTTCTTTTCCTGTCAGCATAGAACTTATAACTTTCCTTTGCCTTGGTTAAATTTTAAGTGGCTAACTTATGTCATGTGTTCTACTAAATCTGCTACCGCTGGTACAGCTACCTCCTGAAAATTTAAGGATTGGTGGGGATGTCTCCCTGTGTTTAAATAAAACGGTGAGTAACCTGTAGACTTATTTTTTGCATTGTTATATGCAAACTCAGCTGCCCACAAATAATGTGGCCAATCACCATCCTGTTCTAATAAACATAATCTGAGATACTGCTCTATCTCCTGATTGGTGCGCTCAGTTTGGCCATCAGTCTCTGGGTGATAACTAGTAGTGTACCTGGTGTCTATTCCTAATTTCCTTGTAAAGGCCTTCCAAAAATGGGATAAAAATTGGGAACCCCTGTCTGATATCAACACCTTTGGTAACCCATGGGCTCGAACTATGTTTTGACTAAAAGTATGTGCCAAGGTTGTCGCCGTGGGAATTCCTTTTAGGGGTATAAAATGGGCCATTTTAGTAAACGCATCAACGCACACCAAAATTGTATCAAAACCTTTACTAGATGGGAGATCAACTATTAAATCTAATGTGATGGTGTGCCATGGGTGCGGGGGTGTAGGCAGAGGCTGCAGTAACCCTTTGGGGGCTTGCCTCTCCGGATTTCCCCTAGCGCAGATCTCGCAAGTGGTCACATATTGTCGTATATCTTTCAGCATATTTGGCCACCAAAAACGTCGCCTCACTAGATCTTCAGTCTTTGTTATTCCCTTATGACCTGCCAATATATCATCATGGCTTTCCTTCAAGGCCTTTTGTTGCATTTCTGGCGTTGGCAGGTAAAGGGCTCCATGATGATATGGCAATCCTTCACGAGTCTCTCGCCCAGAATCTTCTTTCACCCATTCTTCTAATTCTTTCAAGGACATCTGGGTCTGATTCCTTCCATCCTGAGATTCTCGCAGAACTGCTCCAATCACCTTTTCAGCAGGGATTATTGTCTTGGTCTTGACCTCTTCAAAAACTTCCTCAGTTCCTCTTCTAGACAAAGCGTCCGCCTTTCCATTCTGAGCACCAGGACGATAGGTAATGACGAAGTCATAGTCGGCGAAATATAATGACCAACGTAATTGTCTTGGAGTCAACGTACTGGCCGACTTAAAAAATTTCAGATTTCTATGGTCTGTGTAAACTGTCACTACATGCCTAGCACCCATCAGATAGTGTCTCCACTCCTTGAAAGCATCTTTGATGGCTAATAACTCTTTCTCAGTAATGGTGTAGTTGATTTCTGCTGCAGTTAATTTCCTAGAGCGATAAGCCACCGGATGCAACTGCCCTGTAGTCTCGTGTCTTTGGGATAACACTCCTCCCAAAGCCCAATTGGAGGCGTCTGTTTCTACAAAAAATGGCTCTGATGGGTCGGGATGAAGCAGTATAGGGGCTGTGGTGAAATTCTTCTTTAGTTGATTAAATGATTCCTCTGCTTCCGAAGTCCATTCAAACTTAACTCCCTTCTTAAGTAACCTGGTCATTGGAATCAACTTTTGGGAGAAATTTTGGATAAATCTCCTATAGAAATTAGCGAATCCAATAAAGCTTTGAATTTCTTTCACTGACTTAGGAGATTCCTATTCCAAAACTGCCTGGATTTTATTTTTATCCATGGTTACTCCACTAGGAGCCAGCACAAAACCCAAAAACTCCACAGAAGAAACACTAAACGCACATTTCTCCAACTTTACAAATAAACTGTTCTCTTGCAGTTTCTGCAGGATCTTTTTAACATGTTCTTCATGCTCTTCTACAGAGTTCGAGTAGATTAATATGTCGTCTATGTACACAATTGCATTCCGATCACTGAATTCTTTCAACACATGATTGATGAAATGTTAAAAGGCGGCTGGAGCATCGCACAAGCCATACGGCATGACTTGATATTCAAAAAGTCCATGCTTAGTCCTAAAGGCCGTCTTCCATTCATCCCCTTCTCGAATTCGGACTAAATGGTATGCCCCTCTCAAATCCAATTTGGTATAAATTTTTGCCTCTTTCACCTGATCCAATAATACTGAGATTAAAGGCAAAGGGTATCGATTTTTTACAGTTATCCGATTTCTTTCCCTATAGTCTATGCAGGTTCTCAATCCTCCACTTCTCTTCGGAATGAAAAAAAGTGGAGAAGAGACAAGGGACTGAGATGGCCTTATAAATACATTCTCAAGACACTTTGGTATATACTCCTTCAAGTGTTCATCTTCTCTTTCAGTCAGAGCATAGATTATGCTACATGGGAGATTAGACCCAGGTTCTAAATCGATTTTACAGTCAAAATCTCTATGTGGTGGAAGCCTCTCCGCCTCCATTTCACTAAAAACGTCCTGAAATTCTGCATACTCCTTTGGCAGTTCTGTCATATTTATCACACAAATTGTAGATTCACCTTCACTCAAATGAAAGGCCTGCGTTTTTTCTGGATCATTGTGACATTCATTATAACAATTTTCTTTGCAATAATCCGAGTTCAGCCTTACTGAACGAGCTCCCCAATCTATAGTTGGATTATGCTCAGTAAGCCATGGCAGTCCCAATATCAATTGGAACTGTGGGGCATCTATCAAGTTGAATTGTAAGATTTCTCGATGTCCCTCTCCTGACTCCAACTCCACTGACTCCGTATGGCTCACTCTGGGTCCTGACGAAAGGTCAGTTCCGTCAACCGCTCGTACAGCCTCACTTTTTTCTTTCTTGATTGCCTTCAGACCAATTTTCTCAGCAAACTTTAAATCACAAAAATTGCCTGTTGCTCCTGAGTCAATCATTACTGTGATTTGCTTTAATATTCTTCCTCCAAATCTTAGTGTCATCATCATCACCAAATGTGGAGTTGCAGACTGCAAGGTATTCGCCAAGGTATGTGAATCTGGAGTTGTTTTAGAATCCGCATCCACCAGTCCAACTCCCCTTACTGGTGGTACAAGGCGTTTTCCGACGGCTTCTGCTTTGGTTTTTTGGGACAATTCCGAACGAAATGCCCAGCACCTTCACAGTAAAGGCATTGTTTGCTCATTCGTCGTTTTTCTTTCTCTTCTTTGGAAAGCGGCCCTCGGATCGTTCCGATTTGCATGGGTTCTCCCCCACGCACGGAGTCATTTTCCTTACTTCCTTCGGACCTTACTCGATCGAATCTGGCCACACTAGGTCGATAACCTCTTCTTTCGCTTTGTCGAAAGTCGATTTCTAGCACGAGATCAATTAATGCAGATATCTCTGTAGGTCTATTTGGTACTTGCGCTAATGCATCCTTTAATTCGTCCCTTAATCCTCTATAGAACACAGCTGCTCTCTTGTTTTCTGGCCATTCAGTTTCTACCACCAATTTATTAAACTGGGCCAAATAAGCTACCAGATCTCGATTGCCCTGTTTAATTTCGAATAACTCATTGTCGGTAGTCTGCGAAACTTTTCTCCTGTCAAAGATTCGAAGAAATTCTTTCTTAAATTCATCCAAATCAGATAATATTGGAGCATTACTAGTCACCAAGGGCATTGACCACGACGCTGCATCTCCACTTAAGTACGACAAAATAAATGCCACTCGAGACTGCGCATCGGGGAAAAGTGCCGGGCGACACATAAAGTGTAATGTGCATTGTGTTAGAAACACTTGTGCCTTCTGAGGAGCTCCACTGAAATGTTCGGGGGGAGCCAAGGCAATTACGGGAGATAAGGAATGTAATACTTGAGTGGTA
Organism: Triturus cristatus; assembly: GCF_964204655.1. Taxonomy (NCBI): domain Eukaryota; kingdom Metazoa; phylum Chordata; class Amphibia; order Caudata; family Salamandridae; genus Triturus; species Triturus cristatus. The sequence continues at coordinate 1,728,565,421 of NC_140589.1, forward strand.
ACCTTAGATTGGGGAACCGAAGTGTCACTTGGATTCCCTTCTGAATACGCTGAATATCTTAAACTTGGGCCAGATACTAGACCACTCATCTTTAAGGTTAAATCTGTAGTTTCTTTCCTCAAATCTCTATTCTCCTCTCTAACTAAAATTAATTCCAGTTGGATACCTTCTAGAATCTCTCCTAATTTTTTCAAGTCCAAACCTTCCGCCATTCTGCTCAGGTGCGAAATATATACGTGGGCACTTCACTCTGTCAGGATCCGTGCTCTTCTTCAACGCTCAGGAGCAGAATGCCGCAAGTTCCCAATTCCTCTCCAAGCCTTCCGGGCGACTCGCTTCTTTTTACGGAAGTACGCCCCAGAAACCCAAGGGGGGAAAGGGGATGGGACAGAGAAGAGACAGTCACTTCACGTCTTCTTTCTTCTTCCGTAGTGACACCCTTCTACTTCTGGTATCTTCTTAACTTTCGCTGTACAGATGAGTATGTACTGTAAAAGAAGTTTTCACATTCAATTAAGTACTGTCTAAACTCTCTCCTGTTCTTACTCTTTATGTTCTTCTCTAGTTTAGTTGTGTACCTACCCTGTCTGAAGTGACCAATGCTTCTCTTCTTTATTTCTTGTTTGTTATTAGGTGATGTCTTCTATGTGCTTCGAACTAGAAATTAACAGAATATGTAACTTCTATCCCACTCTGTTTCTAATCTTTCTTTTCTTTTTTTTCTTTTAGTGTGCTCACCCAATGCACTATGGAGTGCAGCCTCTAACTGGATTCTGGAAAAAGGTAAGTAGTAGTAGTGTCTCCTATCTTCTCTAGTTATCTCATTTAGCTTCTTTAATCTTGCTTGTTGTCTTTTCTCTTGTTTGTACGCCTCCCTTATATCGTTGCTTAGTAAACTTTTCTCTATATTAAACTCTAGTTTGCTTTAAAATATGACCCTTGACGGTGACACTATATTTAGGGTCTCTTGCGAGAGAGAGAGAAACAGAGTGCATCTGCATATCTTGTGCTGACTCTTATGTGATACTCAGTAAATAACTTCAATCTCCGCTCACAGACATCTTAATCTTAATATTTTCTATAAGTGCCAATGCTTACTAAAGGTCTGAACTACTCAGCGCTGCTGTCTTAAGAAAATTGCAATCTTAATGTTACTTTTTTTTCAAGTTATTTTTTGCTCTTAATTGTGCATGCCTGGCAAACACTTCCGAGAGAAGCGAACGCTCTCTCTCGGAATATATTGGTTACGTCTTCTGATTTTCTTTGATCTAAGATGCTATAGTTCAAATGTAATTCTTGAAAACAAGCGCGAGTTTTCTATACTACTTGCAACAAGAACAGTCTTACTTGAGAATGCCTCCTCCTCTGCTCGAGCCCAAAAACTTTGAATTTTGAAGTAATACGCGACGTAGTATATCCCTCTCTAACTACGCGATGTATTCTCTGTGACCTCTCCTCTGGAACGCGGTGAAGTGCGCCACTCCAACGGCCGGACACTTGGATCTTGGAGATTGCTGTGAGACACCAGAGCGCTAACCTGCTGCTCTCCCGTACCTAACTTAGTGGCCATTTTAGACGTGGATCTGCTCTTATACTGGCTCTGCATATTACGCTTTCTCATTGAATTATTTAATCTTAGGACATTTATTCTTACAGTGAGTGGTTTCTTTGAATGCGGCCTGACAGTCCTGACATGGAGGTGGAGAGACAGCAGGGACCGTGGGGTCATTGAGGCTCCCCCCACAGTCCCCAACAATGCACACTGTGTACACTGGATGGGCTCCAGGGCACTCAGCATCAAATGGTTGGGCCCTGGAAGATGGGGTCCCCGGGGCCAAAATCAGCCCAGGAGAGTGGCGTGCAGCCCATCTTCCCTTCTATAAAATTATAGTGGGTTCTGTCTTTAAATTCCTACTAGTATACAAATATGCAAAATCACCTGGAATCCTTGCCCATTTGGCCTTGCCCCAGCCAACTCAGAAGTATGCAAAGATCTTACTGCCTTTTGCCAGTATGATGGACAGTTTACCAAAAGGTCCCCCAGTGCATTTCCCACCAGATTCAGTGACGTCTTCTCAATGCAATAAATATGAGGACATCTCTAACAAACAAAGAAGCACTTACTTTATATAGTTAAGAGAAAGTACCCTTGTTTGGTGTTTATCTTCTCCAAAGGAGAATTGATGTTATCACAGATTTCTGGAAGAAGACATATGAGGAACAATCATATTGTGAAACTAAATCCACAGAAGATCACTGGAGACATTTCCTCTTTGTCAATTACACAGCTGTAGTGTAGAATATGCTCCAAACATTTACCGAATGAGTCAACACTTACTAATTAACTAGTAGAAAGTAGTCCAGTTGGGTAGACATTTTGTGCAAAACTGTGGACTCTTGTTGAATAAAGGGGCAGGTGATGTTTCATCTGGCCCAATTACTCACTCAGCTACTGACACATCCACACAGACAGTCAGACACCCACTCATTTACCCATTCAGCCATTCTCACATCCACTCACAGACCTACAGAGCCACTCACACACCTATCCAGTCACTCACATACCCACTTACATATCCACAACACCACTCGCATACCCACTCACACACTCGCAAAACTACTCATACACCGGCTCATACGGCCACTCACACACTGACTCACAGACCCAAATAGCTACTCACATACCCACCCACAGACCCATACAGATACTCACAAACCCACTCACAGACCCATACAGCTATTCGCACGCCCTCTCACAAACCCATACAGCCACTCACACACCCACTCACATATTCACAAAAGCACTCACAGACCCATACCGCCAATCATACTTACACTCACTGGCCTATACAGCCATTAACACATCCACTCTCAAAGGTTACAAGTTACAGTTAGGAAACAACGTTTAAAAAGCCTTCAAAATTCCCTAAAATCCAAAGGTTACAGGTGCATTATAATTAGTAAATAACATTAAAAACATAGACATTTACCACAAAAAGCAAAGGTTACAGGGACATTATATTTAGGAATATATATTTTTTTAAACCGTAGAAATTCACTGAAAAAAACAAAGGTTACAGGGGCGTTATAGTTAGGCTCACATTTCACATACACAAAACCATAGAAATTGATCAGTTATAGTTACCTATAACAATAATTTACACCCCCGCAATGCACTGCTTATGACCTCACATATTATATTACTCATGACATGGTCAGTGACATAATTGATTACATCTCAAATAACATCACTAATGATATCATTCCAGAACCAAAGCAAAGGTGTGAATCTACACAACTATCAACTGCACAACCCATTTTTAAAGGGACCACTCCATGTTTAAATTGCAACAACTGCAACAACATCATAAAAGGTAATTTCATCACACACCCGATGAAGGGGTACAAGATCAAAATCAAAGTCACCGCAACATGCGATACCTCTAATGTTATTTATATGCTCAAATGCCCCTGTGGCAAAATTTATGTCGGACAAACAGAGAGAAAAATAAAAACCAGGCTCAATGAACATAAATCTAACATTCGGACCAAACAACTCAAGTCAACAGTGGCTCAACACTTCATCGAAGCTGGACATAACGTTAGCCAATTGAAATTTTGCATCCTCGAAACAATCACAAAAAAAGAAGGCAGAGACAATCACAACTTCATATTGCAAAGAGAAAACTATTGGATTTACCAACTGAACTCTATGAAACCTTTCGGAATGAATGACCGTATGGAATTTATATGTTATCTTTAATCACTTAATTCCTTTGCCCGAATCAAATCAGAGACTTTGCATTGACTTCCTATGTTTACATTTCTATTTTTTATCTTTTTCTGAAAGAAAATTACCACCATTGTTTAGACCCACAATAATTTTAACTACGGTTCATTTAACCATTGAACACATGTGATTTTCTTGTTTATGGATGTTCTAATTCGCCCGTGTTATATTATGGTCCCATTCTTCGAAACCTTTACATATATTTTCTCCTATTTTCTTTCTTGATACATTTCTTATAATATGATACCTTTTTTAGCTAACACCTATATACTTATTCTTAGAACTGTTCATATTATTTACTCCGACTGAGTCTGTTTTCATTCTCTGACCTATCATCATAGTCTGTTTACACTTTTCATCACACCCCCCACGTCACTTCGTATAGAATCACTTATACTTCCGAGTTGGGATTCGTAGTGAGCACCTTTCCCGCGCACCGCCGGTCGAAACGAAGACTTCACTGACACTTGGTAAGAGTTTAGTAACGAGCTCACACCCATTATCCTTTAAAGACTACCTCGTCACGCTTTAGATTTTTATCTTCGATCACCTCGGTTGAACGCTATCACTTGAGTCCGTTAATTAATAGTTATCATACATTCTGCACTCTTAATGTTTTTAGCCACGGGTGTTTTTGAGTTACCGAATTCAGTTTACCATATAGGGTTCCACCTTTATTAGATTGGTTTGTATACTCCACAACTCTTTTTCGGTGGACCACATTTACGCACAAAAGTGGATACATCAATGTCAACTTCACAACCACCTATCATTTAGACTCTCATTGTTTTAAACTAACAATCAACAGTCCCCACGCTTCTCTTATACTTACTCTTGTCCTCTTTAGATTTCCCCTGACGAAGGCATATAATGCCGAAATGCATTGGGAAACAGAATATGGAAGTTCAAACAATTGCTTAAAACGCATGTGAATTGCTACAATTCTTCAAGCTTTATGAAACCCCAAATGAACAATAAAGCTTTGTGTGCTTAAAAAAAACTTGACAACAGCTTTCTTTAAATACAGAAACCTCCTTTGAGGACCTTTATCTGTGCCAGGGGGACACACCCCATGTTGGGGGTGCATCTCACAGATCATTCCAGAACCACTCATACACTCACTAACACCCCATACATCCTCTCATATACCCACTCACACAACCACACAACCACTGACATACCCATTCACAAATACATACAACTACTCACATACCCACTTACTCATCAATGGAGCCCCTCATGCACCCACTCACTCATATGGCCACTCACACAACCACTCACTCACTCACTCACCCATACAGCTACTCACACAACCACATACTCACCCATGCAGCTACTCACACACTTGCTTATTCACCCATACAGCCACTCATATACCCACTCACTTACCCTTACAGCCTCTGAACACAGCCACTCATTCACCCATACAACTCACACACCCATACAACCACTTACATACACATTCACACATCCATACAAAGCACTCACCCACCCGCTCACTTACCCATACAGCCACCCACACACTCACTCTCCAATATAGCCACTAGTACACCAATTTGCTTAACTTGATAAGTAGGTATATGAGTAGCTGTATGGGTGAGTGAGTGGCTGCATGGGTGAATGAGTGGATGTATGGGTGAGCAACCGGGTGTGTAAGTGGATGTATGGGTGAATGAGTGGCAATTTGAGTGGTAGTTTGGTTAACTGAGTGTTTGTGGGAGTGGCTGTATTGGAGAATGACTGTATGAGTGTCTTTCTGGGTGAGTGAGTAAATGTGTGACTACCTGTATGGATATATAAATGAGTAAATAAGTGGTTGTGTGGGTATATGAGTGGCTCTGTTGAGAGGTTGTATGGGTGAATGACTGGGTATGTGATTAGCTTTATTGGTGAATGAGTGGATGTGTGAGTGGCTGTATGGAGAAGTGAGTGGCTGTGAGAGAGACTCTATGGGTGAATCAATGGCTGTGTGGGTAAGTGAGTGAATATTTGAGTTGCTGTGTGTGATTGGATGGTTGGCTCTATGCATGAGTAAGTGGGTGTGTCAGTGGTAGTATGGGTATGTCAGTGCGTATATGAAAGGTTATATGGGGTGTGAGTAGATGTGTGAGTGGTTATATGGATGATGTCATCAGTGATGTCATTGAACATGTCATGAGTAATATAATATGTGAGGTCATAATCAGTGCATTGAGGGGGCGTAAGTTATAGTTAGCTCAGGTAACTGTAACTGCTGAATTTCAATGGTTTTGTACGAGTGAAATCTGAGCCTAACTATAACATCCATGTTACCTTTGTTTTGTTCAGTGAATTTCTAAGGTTTTTTTAATGTTATTTCCTAACTATAACATCCCTGTAACCTTTGTTTTTTGTGTGAATTTAGGTGACTTTTTAATGTTATTGCCTAACTATAATATCCCTGTAACCCTTGGCTTTTTTAGTGAATTTCAAAGTTTTTTAAAAATTTCATTTTCTAACTGTAACCTGTAACCTTTGAGATTCAGTGTGTGAGTGAGCGCATGAGTGTTTTAGTGGCTTATAAATTCTTTTTTAATCATTAATAAGACTGTGAAGGAGAATTTTACTTTCGGCACCGAAAACTAACAAAGCTAGAAATGGCTGGTTTGATGCCCACTGTACTAAGGCAAATAAGAGGCTTAAAGAGGCACTTCACGGAAATCCTAGATGAGGAGCTGAGGTACAGCAGTGTAGATCTGTTTATAGGCAGGCCCTGAAACAGCAGAAAACCAGATTAAGGGAAGAGGCTTGGGCTGCGTTATGTGAAGCAATTAGTAAGAATGATAATGATACATTCTGGAGGATATTTAAACTCAGCTCCGCTGAGAGAGGATGTTGGTCCTGGGATCGTGGTCGCAATACCTGAGGATGACTGGATTAAACATTGTTCCATCATCTACTCTGCACAGATGCCTAAACCTGACCCTGGCCCTTTTAACAGCAAAGGCAACATAGATCGGGAACAATCCTCTAGTATTACCCCATTTACCTTAGATGAAGTGACTAACTCAATAACTTCCAGTAAAGGGGGTAAAGCACCCAGCCCTGATGCCATTCCGGTGGATTTGTACAAAGCTAATATCCCTTTGTGGGCGCCCATCTTATCTGGTGTCATAAGGGCCTGTTGTATTTCAGAATTTCTTCCAACATGGGCCCAATCCACAATAGTACCCATTTATAATAAAGGGGATCGACACAACCCTGTCTGCTATGGGCCGATTTCATTTCTAGACTCATTAGTTAAAATAGAGTGCAGAATAATCCTGACTGGGCCGAATTAAAGGGTGTTTTGGCTGACTTACAAAATGGGTTTCGTTGTGGGGTGGGATCTGTCGAACAGAGCCTTAACTTGAGTATGTTAGTAGGGAAATACACGAAGATCAAAGGCGGAAACTTGTATTTGGGATTTATAGATCTGTGCTCCACCTTTGACTGTGTCAACCACTCAAAGCTATGGGCAAATATGAGTGATATGGGTGTGGACCCCGTGAATATTTCCTTCTTGAGGGATTTATACTCTGGAGCCAAGCCCAGAATCAGTCATGGAAATAAGGGCGTATGTACACAGCCGTTCAGCATAGAAAGAGGGGTGAGGCAGGGCTATGTCCTTGCACCTTTTTTATTCTTGCTTTACATTAATAATGTAGGCACTGCCCTGACATTGCAACTGAAAGACCTGGCTCAGGTGGGATATCACCCTGTGCCTGCCCTTCTCTATGCTGATGATGCTGTCTTGATGGCACGCACACCAATTTCCATCCAGTTGGTACTCAATGACTTTGTTAATTATAGGCGGGATCTTGACTTGCACGTGAATCAAGCTAAGACATTTATAATGAAGTGCGGTAGGAAAACAGGTAACTGGCGTGGAATAAGAATTCAGGATTCCAGCATTGAATATACCAACACTTTTTCATACCTAGGTATCTTATTTGTTAAAGATGGTACATGGATCCACTCCATCAAGACTAGGTCACTGCTATTTAGAATTGCTGTATAGCTGTATGTAAATTTGCCATAATATTAGGTACCAACCCACCGCGAGAAATGCTAACTAATTATAAGGCAAAATGTGTTAGCAAAGCAGTAGATGGGGCTGGCATATGGGGTTATGCAAATTGTATGGCAATACAATTAGTGGAGAATGAGTTTCTAAGATATCTACTTGCTAGTCCAAAATCTGCTTCAACCTTTGTCTGTCTTGCAGAGCTGGGTGTACTGTTTCTTGTTGATCTAATTAAGACCCAACCAATCCTGCTGTGGCATAAAGTATAGTTGTCTGAGTAGACTGCTCTAAATCAGCTTTTTATAAGGGATTGTCTAAAGTCAACCCTATACACATGGATCCCATGGTTGAGATACATACAGTGTTTTTGTCAGGATTTGGCCATCCAGAATACTTTACCAACCCTGAATGCCTAGTTGAATTAAATAGGAAAGATCTAAAGGCTGACCGTTTAGCACATCTAGAAAACATCAGGATGTCTTCAGAATTGTTAAAACCTTCCGTTCTAAGAAACCAGCTTATTTTAGCCAGCTATGATATGCAAGTATACCTTAAATTTGTACCACACCAAAAGCACAGATATTTTTTAACTTGTTTCAGAATGGACACTTTTCACCGCATGGTTACCTTCTCTGAACCAAACGATTGGTCTTCTAACCTATCAAACTGTCCCTGTGATAATGCTTCTATACAGACTACAATGCATGCTGTATTTTTCTGTAAATTCTACAAAAAGTGGGGGAAATATTACATATTACGGTTTTTAAAACAATTAGATTTTAATCAATGTCATCCGGCTTATCTTTTTCTACAGTCCCTACCTACAGTTGACATCTGTGTAAGAATGTCATTTTTTCTATAGAGTGTTTTTTATGCCAGGAAGTACACATTGTTAGAGGATACAGTTAGTCCTGTTGGACCAGGCAACAGTCCCTAGAAGAATCATGTGGAAAATCTGACCTGTGTCACTTTCTTATAATAAATATACTAATCACTGTTGTTTTTACATGTAATTTTAATTAATAGGTATTAGATTAGGAGAGTGAAAACAGGATCGTATGGCGTACCCTGTTTTCAGGTTTCTACCCTGCTGTATTTTTCACTATGATTACATGCTTAGAATTTTTAAATGGACATACGCTAACATAATTTACAGATGATTTTTTGGTTTGGTATGGAATGAACTGTTTTTAACATTGATGCATGATTTATTAGTATTTGGCACCTTGTATTATATATATGAATTGATGTGATATTGAAATAAGATTGTTAATTTTTTTATTGTGTGTATTATATATGTTTGTTCATGTTTAATGTGCTTTTATGGTCTATTATATTTTGATCAAATAAAAATGATGAAAATAAGAGGGTGTGTGAGTGAGTGAGTGCATGTGTGTCTCAATGGGTGTGCAAGTGGGTGTGTGAGTGTCTGAGAGGGTCTGTAAATAGGTGTATGGGTGTCTGAGTGGGTGCATGAGTGTATGAGTGAGGGCTGAGTGGGTCTGTGAATGGATGTGAGAGTGTCTGAGTAGGTTTGCGAGTGCCTCAATGCGTGTGTGAGTAAGTCTGTGAGTAAGTTTGTGAGTGTCTGAGTGGGTCTGTGAGTGGGTGCATGAGTCTCTGAGTTTTTTTTCTTTCTTTGCATACAGGCACACTTTATGTAAAAGCAAAAGAGCAGCAGGGCACAGGCGCTTGTAACACCAGCATCAATTAGAGAGGGGCATAGATCAGATGCACACACACAACCACACTGCAGGATTGCAACATGCATAAAGATAAAACACAACTGCAGCACCAGCTCGACATACATCTATTAGCACAGACTACAAGGAAGATGCTGCAGGGGCAACAACTGAACACCAGTCTCAGACAAATATATAATGCCTGACAAACATAACAACATGGAGTAAGAGACACCCAACAAAACTATACAGCAGCAGATGTCACTTTTGACTTACACATGAATATGCTTTTTACCTGAAATGTTATAGTAAGTGGTGTATTTCTACAGTAAAGCTAGAACTCTGTGCATAGTTATCTCTAATCTGAGCCATGTTTAAGAAAGGCTGTGGTAAATGAATCATGTTTACACTATGCTAATATTGGTCAAATAATTGATACAATTTTATCTAATTGCCCCTCACCTTGATTTCTTTTAAATTACTAACAGAGAGGAACTTTCAAAGCACACTTAAACAAAGACAACTTTCAAATAGAATTACTTTCTAATGCAGAGTGGGGGTTGGGACAGTATTTTCAAAGCAGATTTAAACTTTACACTCATACACATACACCTGTGCCAGACTCGCACACTGCCAACAGTGCACATTTGTTCTCCATGTGTACGATAGTCCTCAGACTCTGACCTGCTACAGTCCTTCACATTTGCCCAAACGCGACCATGCAGCAATCCACAGATTTATCTAACACACAATGATTAAATCAATCACACTACTGTTTTGTTTTTACAGTGCACCATAAGGCACTCATTTTCTTGGTTCCTGCAGCAATGCAATAATGCACACTTTCTTTCTTTTTTATCACTTCTATTTAATCCTAGGACTCTGTTGATATATAACTCACACTGCAAGTGCCCTACTCAGGAGGGAGGCCTGTCACTAGGACTGAAACCTGCAACAGAGACATTTCTGCAGCAGGGGTATTACACTCTAGTGTACTATCTTTTAAAAAGAAATGATTTATTGAGTTTTTCAAACAAACATGTACATAGTATCCATACATTTGCCATCATACAATGTATATTCTTGACATCTTATTAATACATTGCAACCCTCAGATTAATCTAAGACAGATTCATCCGTCATATTATTACTCAGCCTCATCATGGGACTGTACTCGGGAGATAATGTGAAGCAATCACCCGAAGACATATCTCAGCTTTGTGAACCTTTTACATTCAATAATGTCTAACCATATAGGTGACGACTAGTATGTCCTTTGGAGGGATTTTCATATCATTGCAAGCAGACGTGACCAGCTATAATGGACTGAAACTATCAAGCACGTGAGAGGAGCTGGGCGACCATCAATAGTATGTCAGATATAATCAATCTGTGTGTGAGCTCAACTATTACATAAGAGGATCCCATATATCTTTAGAGTGGGAGGACAAGGGTAGCAGTTCTGCATATGTTTTCAGTTGATCCTTGCAATGTACAAAAACATTAAGACATTATTTGAATTTGGGAGCTCGCCATCTTCCCCATTTGCAGGCCACCTTACGTTTTGCTAGGAGTAACCCTAGAGCTAGGAATTTCCTATATGTATGAGGCAGCTCTTCAACATATCCCAAGAGTGCAATCGTAGGGAACATCGGGACCGAAGTGCCTATCATCTGCATAAGTGCAGCCGTTACTGCCGTCCAATATGCATGTATGGATGCACATTGCCATGCTAGATGCAAAAAGCCTGCTTTACCCTGTACACACCTGTCGCACCTGTCAGCTGCCCTTAATTTATATCTGTGCAATCTTTCTGAGGTATAGTAGACCCGGTTTATGAACTTAAAATTAATAATGCGCAACTGGCTTCTAGCTATGATATTGCCCGCCTGCTGGCAAGAGTATGTCCATTGTTTATCGGTGAGGAGGTGTCAAGCTCCCAGTCCCAGTTTTTTCCAAAGTTATCGCCCATAACTTGAGATTGCACATGCCAGGGAGGAAGCCTGTAATGTAGCAGTTAATGTGTCCAACATTGGAGGTTCTGAGGGAAACTCTGGACTGTGTAGTGTACTATCTTTAAAAGTTATACCATTATGTGAATTGTTTTTGGAAAAGACAAGACGGTAGTTCATAGCCCAACAAATAAAATGTAATGTGCTGTCAGTAACGATTCGTGTCGGGATGTTATTTGTGGGGTCAGGCCGTTAGTTAATTGGACCTGCGGTCACCTCTCGCGTGTCCTTTACTAATTTCTAATGAACTGACCATCATCCCAATGGGGAAAGGGGAAGGCATGCTCTACTGCCCAGGTTATACACTTTTGCATCCACCAACCTGGATTTCACTCCCAGCTGTTTCTTTGACACAACTGTGTGATCCTGGGCCTGGGCATAATAATCTACCTCAATATGTCTGGTCTCCTTTATGCCATTCAGAACACAGTGCATAGTGTGCAAGACGTTTGGCCTTAAGATAATTATAACTCGCACCCACTCCAATTAGCAGTGCATAGCGAATTGTGAGTTATAGTTACGTTAGGGCTTGAGTTATAGTTACTTGGACTGCGATGCAGTTGATGCACTTACATTTTTCCTTGATGTACTAAATGCAATGAAGTGGGGGTAAAGTTCCTCAGAAAAGAAGCTGTTGACTTGGAGGCAAGGGCCCCTAACACAATTCCAGTTAATGCTCCAATGCAGCTCTGTTTTTAAACATTTTCTGAAATTGCAAAGAGTGATGAAGACCTGGCTCTTTCTGAAGTGAGACTAAGTCGGCTGTCTAGTGGTGGCCTAAGGTAAGACAGGTAAGTCAGTTTGATGCTGATATTGAATCCATTTTCCCTAAATAGTCCTACACAGCTTGATTGAAGCCTCATATTTGAAAAACTACCACTGGGCCACCCTTGTGAAAAATATTGGATAATAACTTTCCTACCACTACCCCAGCCTCTCACACACAAAGCCTTCCTACTCAAAGCATGTGGCTTATTTACAGCCTTTTCTTGTTCACAAGGATTTTGGCCTAGCAGGTCATGCTGGACTGTTGGATTGGGGCCGGACAAAAGCTGATCTGCATATGGTTTTTCTCCTTCTGTAAGGCCACACCTCAGGTACATATCATGCGCACTGTTCATGTTTGTGCCACAGTGCACCTTTAAACAGGTGTGTCGGGGTGCAAACCTAAACAGTGCTCCTGATTACAATGAATGTAAAACAGTAGCTGCTGCTTACAAGCAGTTCACAGTGCAGGGCGGACCTTCCTGAATTTTAGAGAGAGGCAGAGATCCCCCTGCAGGTGAGAGCAGCAAGTGACTTCACCCGCCTGCAGGGGGATGTTTGGGGGATCATTGTGACACCCTTAGTCCCCTCTAGAGGGTTGCTCTCAGGGGACGCAATGAGGGTGAGCTATCTATTTTGTGGCACACTGTCAGTGCTCCTCCTGACAGCTTCTTTTCTCATTTGCACCAAGTCTATAATTGCAGGCACAGAGGCAAGGAGATTCTCTCATTTGCATGAGGCCACACCCCATGCAAATGAGGGAATGCCCTCTTGAGACAGCACTGGTGCTACATGTGCAACAGTGCTATCAGTATTACAGGCGTCTGCGGCCCTTTCCTGTCACACCAAACTGTCCTGGGAGGCACACAAAGTGGGCAGACATTCCTGTTGCGCTCCCATGGCACTTTCTGTAATATGTGACCAGGTATTCAGACATCCACCATTTGTTTACTGTTGTTGTGGTGTATTTAACACAGGTGGACTTTTCCCCTTTTGTGCACCTCTCTTTATACCGTGTGGACATCTTTTTGTCCTCAGGGTATACTCCTTCATTTGTTTGATATATGTGGTGTATTTAACGCCAGAATTTGTCAAAATCAGTGTGATTTTAATGAGGTGATGTGATTGGCCAGCACATCTACTTTTACAGATAATGTTCTCCTCTGTGGATTGCAATATCCTCCTCAAGCTAAGCTAGAAGTAATATAACCATTTAGTTATAAATAAAAATATTACAAAAAAAAACCAATTACATTTTAGAAAAAGGCAAGGGATTAGATTTTAAAAAAATAATCTGTTAAAATAAACAATTTTGTTGATAAAAACTCAAAGGTGGAAATATGCACGACAAGAATTTTTATTCCTTTTAATTTAAAAAATATATTAATGTTAATATGTGTCACATTTGTTGATGAAGTAAGAGAGAGGGAGAGAGAGAACGAATCGCATTACTGCATTCTATCTCGTAAGAGGAAAATAACTTGACAGGATATTTTTAATTCACGCAGAAATTCGTTTGAATTCACATTTTGACAATTTAGACCACGGTAAACTGATTATAGGCACCTGAAACCGGAAGCGTGAGTCTAATGACTAATGCAGAAAAATGTCGGAGTTAAAAGCAGAAATATGAAATGAAGCTAAACACAAGTGGTACAAAAGAAGTGCTGTGATTTAGTGGAAAGAGGATGTGGTTGAGTAATATAGAAATAGAATATTTCGTTGTTAGAACGTGGCAGTATTAAAAAGGGCTGTATTGCAAATCCAGAGCCCTGGTATATGTCCAGGCCTAAAAGACAACTTTGGTGTTGGAGTTGCTGAATTATGCACCATGTTTTGAATATTTAGCATTGAAAGGATGTACAAATGAGACAAGACTGTAACAAGAAGGGGGAGATTGACACCCTTATTTAGAGTTCTATGTACAATGTAAGGGATATTCTGTAAAAATAACAATATTCTGCTTACGCCTAGTTAGAAGTAACATAATCAATATGCAAATAGAAACACAGAAAGGAAATTGGCACACACAGTGGCCCTTTGAGGAATCGGTGCAAACACAACGCAGTGCAAACAGATTCAAGCACGTTGGGGTTAGATTTACTAATATTTCATGCAACACACTGGAGCAACCAAAGTTGCTGCACTTCATAAAGAGACATAGAGAAATCAGGGGCCATTTAATGATAAGCTTTCCAGACGCAGTGCAGAACTAAGTACCTGTTTTATGCATCAGCAGGGCATAAAGTGAATTAATTTAAACTATTATTCCTATGAGATAGTGCTTTATTTTCAGATAGTTCAGCTTGGAAATATTGAGGGCGATTTGACTCCTTCTGTTTCTGAGCTGTGCTGTATCAGAACAAAGCACTAATGGTGAGGAAAATCACATTAATCTGTCTGGATGTTACTATAACAAGTGAATCTGACCAGTGGGATGAAAGAGGGCATACTGTAAGTATAAAATACCAGCCGGACAGCATAAACAAATACCAATTGAAATAAGGCTTCAGCAGCAGATGGTGTCAATCTGGGCCTATGGATACTGCTGAGCAGACACAGATAAGGACAACCATTGGCATTGCCAATAGATATGGGTGAGAAATTGGGTTGTTGGTTTCCTGGGGTGTGAACCCTGGTGAAGCAACAGCCACAATCCCTTGCAGGTGAATCACAAAACGTCACTAAATTACCCAGCGCTTATCTCTGGGTAGCTTGGCACAATAAGCCCTCAGGCTTAACAATGTGTATGCAGTGCACAAATAGTGATAAAGTGAAAACACAAAACAAGAAAAATCCTAAACCAGTTTAGAAAAATAGAGTAAATTTTAATAAATTATTTGACATCAAAACAACAAAAATCCTGTCAGTAGAACCTGAGTTATGAATTCTTACATTTTAAGGTTCAAAATACCACCTAAAATGTCAAAGCACCAACCGCGGACATCTGGTTTCGCCAGACAAGGTCAAAGTCGAAAGCTAAGACTGGCTGCTATGGAGCACAGCTCGGATACGAGAAGTGGTTTGGACCAAGTTAGCACTTACCTTCGGACTTCAGATTTCTGAAGAAAAGTGTTTTAGAAGGTAAAGTTCAGTGGGGCAAGGCTGCAGGAGGTGTCCCAGGAGTGAGCATCTTCCTCAGATGGCCTTGGTTTGAAGCCATGGTGAAGGTTTTTACATTCAGACTTAACTTCGAAATGGAAGTAAAAAAACTCCAGCGAGACAAGGCAGAAGGCTGCAGCTGAAGATAGTTCCCCGAGGTGGGGTACTCCTTTGCCGAAGGAGTACAGATACAGATTTGCTTCTGAGGAGACGAGCAAAGCAGGAGAAGATGAGAACTGAATCCGAGCAGAGATGCGCCTCGGACGGATAGGTAAGCAGGTTGGTCCCGGTCTCCTCCTGGTTCTCAAAGACCTTTTGGCCAAATTTTGCCTAAGTCCTCAGTTTTAGAAATTGCCCATCTGGGCACTTTTAGCATCCCAACCAAGGGACCAGGACTGGTGAGACATCTCTTTCGGACACAGGACTCACTAAGACAGGGTCTAGTAGTTGGTTCAAGTTAGTGTTATTTCTAACCCTGGGCGTAGTTCGCGAAGTAGCACTACGCGAAGCTATGCAAAGTGCACTTCGCACTACGCGAGCTACGAGTAGCACTTCGTGAACTGCGTAGTACTGTGGTAAATAATTTAATTACCGGGACTTAATTTGATACAGAAAAATAATAAAAATAGCTCAGTAAAATAAGAGGCAAAATCCGTGGTATTAGAGGTTCGGAATGGGCTTTATTCCAATGGACGATTCGAAATCGTGGTCTCCAAGTTCCATCACCACGGAGGTTCAGGAAGTGAAGTACATACTTTATTGATAAGTAATCACTTTTATACAATAGGCATTACAGTGAAGTGAATGCAGGAGGCGTAATAATTGGTAGTAAAGATAAAACATACATACGTAGCAAAAGTGGGCGTAACTGGGTGTAACTAAAGAACGTCATCAGGTATGATGTCATAATAGGGTGGTTCCATGAAAGAATTTCGCAATGTCAGCAGAAATACTTGGCAGAAATGCGCGCACAGCAGCATGACGTATGATTGACGTGCAACTAGGGGGTGAAGGGGACTTGACATTTAGCTCTACATGTGGCGACAGATGTCTGGAGGGTCAAGTCAACCTAATCCCAAATCATATCTAACATCCTATGTTTAAAGAACTATGTTATCCAAAAGAGAGGTCTCTTAGAGTAGAATCTTATTCTATACTGACTATACTGACTGTTAGTGCGTGTACAAGCGTCTAAGTGTCTACACTAGATGCGAGGGCAGAAGTCTTCCATAATAATAGGGCTATGAATTACTTGCATAAAGACAGAGAAGCCGGGCCCTTGCTCGGTAGCTGGAAGAATGTTTACTTAAACTACTAGACAAGAATGCATTGAACAGGGAGCGGAGCAGATAATTTCGAAGGTGAAATACAGTTTTTGGCAGGCAACAGGCTGATGTCAGGCACCGTGAGCCGTGCAGGGAATGAGACAAAGTTCATGGTCACAGATGCAGGCTCAGACTGGAGCTCTCAGAGGCAGAAGGAAAGAAAAGCTTGATGACAGAATCAGGGCCTACTTGCCTGGACTGTAAAATGGCATAAGTGAACCATATAAAGCCGGTGGCCTTTCATACTTAGGGATGGAATATCCGGCCCATTCATGGCGGGTCTGAAAAAGGACATGTTGACGGTGGACGCACATGTGTTTGCGTCTTCATAACTGGAACTGGAGGGAACATACATGTACTTGTGATTCATACATGAAACCGTTGGGGTCCAAGATAGGGGACATAACTGATCAGAAAAATCCATATTTCCACATTCCCTCCTTGTCCCCTACTTGCCCGTTAAGAGATATCAATCTTCATCAATCCGTTGATCTGTTCATATAGCATCATTTGTTCTTCTTTTTTCTTCTGGGATGAATGAAATCTTGGTGGTGGAATACACGATGTGGCACACAGACCACAGATCGCTGGTCCACATTGTAGACATAGACAGCAACTGAATAGTATGAGAAAGCCAATACCTAGGAAGGATAGGACCCTCCATCCAAAGGTAGATAATACACTCCAAAACCAACCGGACCAAGTCCAGGTGCCTGGATTCTGGTGTATCTGGCTTACAATCTTATGAAGGCGAGTTATGGCTTTATATACAGATGGCGAATTTTCTGGTATGAAAATGCAACAACTTGATCCGATGACCCTACAAGCTCCGCCCCTATCGGCCAGGATGACGTCAAGGACAAGACGATTTTGAAGCACAACAATCCGCATAGCAGACTGCTCTTCTGTTAAATTGCCTAAGGCGGAAATAGTTTCGTTCACTACTGCTTCAAGGGTTCTAGTTAATCTACGTATCAGCTTACTATTAGTAACGGTACCTATATAGGGAAAAAGACCTTTATTGAAATCTGTGTATTTTTCCCATGCTGTTTCAGTGTAATCGACTATTGGGAGATCTCTCCTTTCTCTATTGTGTACTAAATGAGTATTTCTGTGATAATCAGGAGGAGCTAGAAAAACAGGTGGCAAAAGGAATCCAATGTAGCAGGTACCATCCCAATCTGGTGGCAAACGTATATATGCCGTCTGACCACATATGAAGTAGGAATGGCGGGAAGCTCTAAATGTAGACTTGCCTTGATCACTAAATTCTATTACAGTGGTGCATCTACTATGGCCCATATGTATGGAACCATTCTTTCTTACACATAATTCACCTTTTACTGGAAATATTGACATAGCGGGCAAAATTGGAGTAGCTTCGGATTCGACATTTAGGATCATAAGATTAAGCGTAAAATTACCTAATCCATACACTTCATTTTCTAGATCAGTTCCTGTTCTTTTGGGAAGTCCCTCCTTGTTAGGGTAGCAGACTTTAAGCAAAACTAAGTTCAGGTTTCCCCATTCCCAGTTGTCTTGATAAACTGCAGAATTCGAATCTAGGGAATTAATTAAACTAAACCATGCTCCACAGGAGCCGTTGTGTGTGAACGGGTATGGAAAGAGAGGTAGAATTCCTTTATAATTCTGATAGGGAGGGAGTCGGCCACATATCCAACAATTTGTAGCATTGCTAACCTGATGAGAATGATGTAACATACTAATAAACGTGTTATTGCGCAGCGCAAATCTATAGGACAACTCATGCAGAGGTAATTCACTAAAAGAATGTTCAGCAGTAACATTATAAACATGTCTAGAAATAGGATAATAAATGTGCAACAATATACTTGCAGTAATTATTAAAAGACTTAAGAAAAACAAAATTAATAACGTCATTGTGCAATGGCTACGCAGTGATTTACAGTACGCATGTCGTTTCAGTTTTATCCTTTTGTTTCTTTCTCTATACAGGTCCAAGGGATACATGTCAGAGACAAATTCGACCGATTCACCTTGGAGAGGACTTAAACAATCAAATTGCCTGACTGGTTAGACCTGAGTTTTAGTTTGTATAGCTCATGGCTATTCAGTTCAACCAAAGGAAGTTTTGAGTCAATCGAGGAAGACACGCAAGGTGTGTCATTTACATCCGACGGTAGTCCATGAAATTTCTTGATATGACTTGAATGTATCCAGCCTTTTCGACCTTCGATCTTCACGGCTGTCCTCGTCGTTAGCAATACGAGCTGAGGCGACTTCCACCTAGGATCCAGTTGGGACTTCCGATCAAAGTTCCTCACTAGAACTAAATCCCCTGGGATTACGTCATGTGGTTTCACCTCGGTGTTGTCGGGAAAGGCTGCAGCTACCTGTGAACGACAAGATTGTAGTGCAGACATCAAGGAAGCCAAGTAATCTGTCAGCATATTACAGTCAATATCAGTTATTTTGCGTGGTATAGGTGTCCCCCACATATTTGGTGGTCTACCGAAGATCACCTCATAAGGGGATAGCCCTGTTCGAGAGTGTGCTACCATTCTCATGTAAAAGAGTGCAACGGGTAATGCTACTACCCAGTCGACACCTTTCTGTCTGCATATTTTGGACAATCTAATTTTCAGGGTCTGATTATGTCTTTCCACGAGACCTGCTGCCTCGGGGTGTCGGACACAGTGAAACTTCCACTGATAGCCTAACAAAAGTGAAACGTGTTTCATTAGTTTGGATGAAAACGGCTGGCCGTTATCTGAGTAGACAACACGTGGTAAACCGTACCGTGGGAAGAATTCTCGAACTAACTGTTTGGCAGTAGTCGGGGCAGTGTAATCTGAAACCGGGTATGCCTCTGTCCAACGGGAAAGAGCACAGACAACTACGAGAACATATTTGAATCCTCGACATCGTTCCATCTGGATATAATCCATCTGGAGGACTTCAAAAGGGTGATCAGGAGGCTGAAATCCACCCTGTTCTACGGGAATGCTTTTTCCTGGGTTAAACTGACAACAGATCATACAGGTACGAACTTTTTGTTTAGCTGCTGCTCGTAAATGTTTGTTAAACCAAATGTGTTGAATGCTGTCTAGCATAGCTTTTTCTCCTAGATGTGCTGGACTATGTACAGTATTAATTATAACTTGGACCATTGAATCTGGAAGGAACCACACAGATTTTTCCTTCGTCATCCATCCTTGATCCGTTTGGATCCCTCCTAATTCAGTCCATTTCTTTATTTCGTCTGGTGTAGCATGTGTCTGTATGTCAATTACGTCAAGAGCGGGATCCTTAACCGTCATACAATGCGTTGGCGTCGGGACTATTGTCTTTGTCATGTCGGATGTTTGAGTTTGAGCAGTCTGTTTAGCTGTTTTGTCAGCTAGATCATTGCCTTGAGAAATGATATCAGTAACTTTCGTATGAGCTTTACATTTCATAATTGATATTGCAGTGGGTAGATGTATTGCATCTAGTAAGGCATGAATGAGGGGTCCGTGCTGAATGTGGGCACCGTGAGAAGTTAAATAACCTCTCTCTCGCCACAGCACGCCGAAGTCATGTACAACTCCGAATGCATAACGTGAATCAGTGTATATGTTGACTTTTTTATTTGTAGCTTGAATACAGGCTTGTGTCAGAGCGATGAGCTCTGCTGCTTGAGCGGACAAGGTATTTATGCAATTTGTTTCAATGATTTCAGTGTCTGTTGTGACTGCGTAAGCGGCCACTAACTCTCCTGTACCTGTTCTCATACATGAACCATCTACATACAACGTTAGGTCTGGGTCTGACAATGGGACATCTGTCAAGTCTTGTCTGGGTTTCGTCGTGATAGTGATAACTTCAATACAATCGTGAGCTAGTGGGTCTGTTCCGATTATAGGTAAAAGTGTGGCAGGATTCAATGTATTACAGCGTCTGATTTCTATGTGTGGCTGAAACAATGTTAATTCGTAACCAGTGAGTCGCGCTATAGTCAAGTGTTGTGTTTGCGTTCGATTCACAAGGACCTCTACTGCATGTGGTACTTGTACTGTCAATGGATGTCCTAACACTATGGCATCGCTTTGTCTGATTGCTAAAGCTGTTGCTGCCACTGATTTTAGGCACGCGGGCAAAGCCTGAGCTACGGGATCTAATGTACTAGAAAAATAAGCACATGGTTTGTGTGATCCTGCTTGTTCCTGTGTGAGTACTGACAAGGCAGTACCTTCGCGTTCTGTAACAAAGAGTGTAAACTGTTTATTGTAACATGGTGTTGCTAGAACAGGTGCTTGGCCTAAAGCTTTCTTTAGGCTTTCAAAAGCTTGTGCATGTTCCTGAGTCCAAGGGAGAACAGTCGATGTGGCTGCCTCCTGTGTTGTCAATTGAATGAGTGGTTTTGCTAGAAATGCGTACTGAGGGATCCACTGCCTACAATATGAAGTAAGGCCTATGAAAGCCCGCACCTCCTTTTGTGTCTTGGGTATTGGCATATTAGCAATTAGCTGGATGCGGTCTGGTGTAAGCTGCCTTCCCTCCTTGGACAGCGAGTGACCAAGGTAAACAACTCGCTGGACACAGAATTGCAGCTTGGAAGGGGACACCTTGTGCCCCTTTCCGGCCAGAAATTGTAAAACCGTCAGTGAGGCTTTTTCACATTCAGGTTCGCTTCTAGCGGTGATCAGCAGATCATCGACATATTGAAGCAGGGCAGTGTTGACTGGCAGGTGGATACTGTCGAGTTCTCGTTTCAGTGCTTGGCTATTGATGCTGGGGCTTTCTGTAAATCCTTGAGGTGCGCGTGTGAATTTAAAGCTACGTCCATTTAAACTAAATCCGAACAGGTATTGGCTTTCCGGATCTATTGGGACGCTGAAAAAGGCATTCTTGAGATCAATTACAGTAAAGAACGTGGCTTTGGAATCAATAGCTGTCAGTAATGACGAGATATCTGGGACCACAGGGAATTGTGGCACAATGCATTTGTTCAATTCGCGCAGATCAATAACCAATCGATATACTGGCGGGGCCTTTGGATCTGTTCGTTTAAGAATCGGAATTATCGGGGAATTACATACATTGGAGTCTGTTTCCACAACCACTCCTTGGGCAATGAGCTCGTCAATGATTTGCAGTAAAGCCACTACAGCATCTGGTGGTAACTTGTATTGTCGCATTCGTGGTAGTACCACTCCTGCCTTTAGTGTAACTCGATATGGCGTAATATTCATGCAACCAACATCAGTAGGGCCTTGTGCCCATAACTGTGTAGGTAAAGTCTGCAGTCGGGGATCCATGTCTCGAGACACATAGTGACCTTTGAAATCACGCAAAAACAATCTTACTCCTTCCGGAGAACAACATATTATAGCTCCTAGAGCTTTCAGTGTTTTTATACCTAACAAGTTTTCTGGACATGATTTAGTAAGCAATAAATCTGTAGTTCGGGTCAAGGGTCCAATCGTAAGTGGAAGAGGCTGTGATACTTCATTAACAATAGGTTTTCCTGAAAAACCAAGGGAAATATTCTGTGAGCCTGAGAGGGGTGCCCCTGGAACTTCACTACGTTTTATAGTTGTTCGACTTGCCCCTGTATCAAGTAAAAATTTTCTATCTTGGCCTAATAGTTCACTATGTACATAAGGTCCTTCTTGGTCTACAGGGACCTCGATAAGGGGTAAGCCAACTTCCCTCTCTAGGCTGGTTCATGCGTATCGTTGATAATCAGGATAGTCATACTGTGCGGTCTGGTACAGCTGTCGTGTCGTGGTTTGTGTGGCAGCAACAGGCAGCGCTGGTGCAGCTGGCACAAACTGTATAGACTGTTGTGGAGCTGGCATGGACTGTGCATGCTGCGGGGCTCCTTGTTCATTCTGATACTGTCTAGGTGGCCGTGGTCTTTCTTTTGTAATACCTGTGGCGATATTACGCTTCAGGACTGGGCAATCGTGTATGTAATGACCTGGTTGTTTACAATAGTTGCATGTCCCTTTTACAGGTCCCGCTGAATCACCGGACTGTGTCGTACCCTTTTTATGACCTTCAGCTGGAACCGTCTGGGAGACTAGCATTTTCATTTTTGTGTCTTTCATGCGTCTTTGTTCATGTTCTTGTTCCTCTCTAATTCTATTGTGATGATACTGTAACATTTGTAACATTTGTGATGGGGTGTTACCTTGCCAGGTACTCTCGAATTTTAATACTCTATTCTTCACTTGGGGCAAGGAATTTTCAACTAATTTTGTCACAAACAGATGTGGGTAAGATTCGCTACTTGCTTTTATCCCACTATTTATACCAAAACATTTTTCGAATCGGGCATAGAAATCACTAGTGTCTTCATCTTGCTTTTGTTTACAGGCTGAGATTGCACCCCAGTCTTCCTTTTTCGTAGTTAATAAACGTGGCAGTACCTGTACTAGTAAACCTGGTAGTGCTTTAGTTTTATCCCCAAGCCCTGAACCTGGACCTCGGGCCTTTTCTTCATTTTCTAATGCTGTCCAGTCTATCTTTTGGTCTCCCACCTCCCACTCTTTTTCCTTGAGTTTTCATAAATGCCCGCAGGCATTAATACCTTCAATATTGTCATAATGTCGGGATAGGTATATTCTCCCATGAGTAGCATGTCTTTAATTTCTCGGTGAAAACCCGCTGGATCTTTGTCATGACTGGGTACCACTTTCTTCATTTCTAACAATTCTATTTTCGATATGGGCGTATATACAAATACACGTTTAAACTGATTGTCCTCGCCCTTTATTGGGTGTACTTCTCGTAAGGGATTCTGTCTGTCCATGTAATACGTCGTTCTTTCCTTGATGGGCAGTGAGACATGTTCTGGGCATACAAAAAGAATGTACTGCTTTCTTGATTCTAGTATTTCTCTAATTAACTTAGTACCTGAACCTCTCCATCTATTCGTGAGTAATTCAGTCAATATATCGGGTAAGGGACCAGGATCTGAATGTTGACTTTTATATAGTATAAGAAGTTGTTGAATCATATAAATCCCAGCTAAACGCTGTTCATCTGGGGTGAGGTTCAAAAATGTGTGTGCTACTGTATCATCACCATATTTTCCGGGACTGTCAACCCAATGAACGGCTGACCTGGCTAATTCTTGTTCATCCATAGAATCGAGTAAATGATAACCCCTTCGTTCTCGGAGTAATTTGTCAGCGGCTTGGAACGAATGCTCGGGGGACCTTATATTTATTATAGGTGTCTGGAAATTCCTGTTATTATCTGGACATATCGGACGTATCGGGTCAGTAAAACATCTAGTACTATTACAAGATCTTCCTCTACCTACATAGGCTATGGTTTCTGACTGTCCTGTGGGCAGTCCTGATCCTTCCTCCTCCTCGTTTTGTTCGAACGGGTCTACCGCTAATCTCTCTTCGTGTATGCGTTCTATTTCTTTACGGATCTTTCGGCACATGGCTATTATACATGTTTGCTTATCATGTTTCCCTTCTGATATATTCTGGCTCCATCTGGTAAGAGTTTGCATTGTTTCCGGATCTACCCCCGGTCGGTCTTGATTTCTGATCACACAATTTACGAGGAAACGTAACAGTTCCCCCTGTATCTCCACTTTCTGGTATTCCATAGCTCTGTTAATACATTCAGAATCTCGCCCTGTTTGGACAAAATGATATATATTATCTAGATGCATAGTCATTCCTGGTAGCTTCCCTAAATACACCGCAGCTCGTCTGATACGTAATGATGCCATGATCATTTCGTCCTCTTTGCCGGGCACAGGGTCATATCTACAATCTACAAGAAGTTCCTTAAGCGTGCGGGAATTTATGAGTTTGGGCGTACGTGGATGCGCTGTTTCTTGAAAAGTGAGTTTATTTATTCTGGGTGGCGTAGAAAAAATGTTGGTAGCACCTCCGGTAGCCCCGTCTGGGGTACCGGACGTGAAAGGATTCGTTGAACGCGATACAGCAACTATAGGTGTGGACACAGCTGTAGAAACAGCTGTAGGAACAGATGTAGAAACAGATGTGCTTGCCGGAACTTGTGTCAGGATTTGTTGTTGTAGAGGTACAGATACAGGATCTTGGCGCTGAACTTCCCCGGCAGACGGTCTATGTAGGGCGGGGTTAGCATACTCGGGAGCTGCGTCATCTAAATATGAGGAAAGAAAAACATCTTCTGCGGTTCTAGGATGCCCCTTAGGATGCACTTTTATTGGAAATAATGGGGGTGGCAAGTCTTTGGGTATCTCCGGAGTAGCCTTAGGTAATCCTTCGGCCAGGAGGGGATACATACCATTCATAAGGGCATTTCTTTGTCTGTCTATTTGTTCTGATTTCACTCGTGTACCTTCTTCAATTAATAGATTTTCTCGGAGTTTATTTGATTTCTCCTTATTTTTCTCCTCCTGTCTGAGTGCTTTTTCTATACGTCTATGAGATTCTTTACGCCATAACTCAACGGCGTCTTTCTGTGACTGTCTAGCTTTCCTTTTCCATAACTCTTCCTCTACTTTCATGATGCACTCTGCATCCCAGGTCGTAGCTGCGGGCCACCTCTGACTTTCTGGTAATTCCTTGGTGTAGTCTACCCATAAATCAAGAAATAATATAGCGTCTAAGCCGTGTTTTTGATACATGAAGTACCCTGGAGTGTCCCTAGGAGGAATAGGAACAGCTTCTTCGAGTACCCCTTTTCTGGTTGTGATCTGTCTTAGTTTCGAAAAGAGCGGCATATTGAGAACTGATCTGATACTTGATCTTTGAACAAACTTAATACAATATTAATACAATAAACACAATAATGAACAGTCATTCACACCACAATATGCAGGACGTATTAACACATTTAACATTTAATATTTAAATGAGCAACAATGATGAGGACGATTCTAAGAAAACTTAATCACTAAAACATAATACTCTGCATTAACTGAATTATTCTGAATTTATATACTTGATATACTGGATATACTGCTAAACAGTACAGATACACTGCTAAAACAGTGCAGACCGGATTTGTGTACCCAAACCCGTCTTGACCGGCACAGGCTATGTGCACGTCAGAACGCCTCCCCAGTAATGGTACTCACCGGGTAGCTCGGAACGGAAGGCCTCGGAACGGAACTGAACTGGACTGGACCGGACTGGACTCGACTCGAAAACTTCGGAAACTTCGGAACATCGGAAACCTCGGAACTTCGGAACTTCGGAACTTGGTGGGCCTCTGTATACCTCGGATCTTGCTCTCTCAGCTAGGCTCTGGTCGGGATACTTCGCACTTCTCACCGCCTCGTCTGGGTGTTGATCGCAGCCTCAGTCGCCCCCGCTTGACCGGAGGGAGTTACAGGAAATCCTGCTGGTACGCGTTGTTGTCCGTCCAGCTGTGGCAGGAGACCGGGCCTGCAACGCACCGCCGGCGCGTGAGATGAGAAAGTGTCCCTGTTCGGGCGCCATTCATGTGGTAAATAATTTAATTACCGGGACTTAATTTGATACAGAAAAATAATAAAAATAGCTCAGTAAAATAAGAGGCAAAATCCGTGGTATTAGAGGTTCGGAATGGGCTTTATTCCAATGGACGATTCGAAATCGTGGTCTCCAAGTTCCATCACCACGGAGGTTCAGGAAGTGAAGTACATACTTTATTGATAAGTAATCACTTTTATACAATAGGCATTACAGTGAAGTGAATGCAGGAGGCGTAACAATTGGTAGTAAAGATAAAACATACATACGTAGCAAAAGTGGGCGTAACTGGGTGTAACTAAAGAACGTCATCAGGTATGATGTCATAATAGGGTGGTTCCATGAAAGAATTTCGCAATGTCAGCAGAAATACTTGGCAGAAATGCGCGCACAGCAGCATGACGTATGATTGACGTGCAACTAGGGGGTGAAGGGGACTTGACATTTAGCTCTACATGTGGCGACAGATGTCTGGAGGGTCAAGTCAACCTAATCCCAAATCATATCTAACATCCTATGTTTAAAGAACTATGTTATCCAAAAGAGAGGTCTCTTAGAGTAGAATCTTATTCTATACTGACTATACTGACTGTTAGTGCGTGTACAAGCGTCTAAGTGTCTACACTAGATGCGAGGGCAGAAGTCTTCCATAATAATAGGGCTATGAATTACTTGCATAAAGACAGAGAAGCCGGGCCCTTGCTCGGTAGCTGGAAGAATGTTTACTTAAACTACTAGACAAGAATGCATTGAACAGGGAGCGGAGCAGATAATTTCGAAGGTGAAATACAGTTTTTGGCAGGCAACAGGCTGATGTCAGGCACCGTGAGCCGTGCAGGGAATGAGACAAAGTTCATGGTCACAGATGCAGGCTCAGACTGGAGCTCTCAGAGGCAGAAGGAAAGAAAAGCTTGATGACAGAATCAGGGCCTACTTGCCTGGACTGTAAAATGGCATAAGTGAACCATATAAAGCCGGTGGCCTTTCATACTTAGGGATGGAATATCCGGCCCATTCATGGCGGGTCTGAAAAAGGACATGTTGACGGTGGACGCACATGTGTTTGCGTCTTCATAACTGGAACTGGAGGGAACATACATGTACTTGTGATTCATACATGAAACCGTTGGGGTCCAAGATAGGGGACATAACTGATCAGAAAAATCCATATTTCCACAGTACCCTGTTCGCACTGTGCAAGATGTCGTTTTCAATGATTGCACAGTGCGGACAAGCAACCGGCACTGTGCAATCATTGAAAACGGCATCTGCACAGTGCGAGCTGTAGTTTTCTGCCGCTCGAGTAGATTTTTACTCGAGCGGCAGATTTCTCAACACGGACTGGTAGTTTCTAATCGCGAGCGGTCGCGAGCATACGCGACCACTCGCAATGAGAAACCTGACCTCCTCGCGTTGAGAATCTGGCCGGGAGGTTTATTTTCCACGCTCGCGATCGCCAACTTGATGTTGCTGATCGCGAACGAGGAAAAAGTCTCGCCGGGATGTCATTTTGTTTGCTCGCGGTCGCCAACTTGACATTGAGGACCGCGAGAAAGCAAAAAATGACCGCTGCACTACGCAACACTACGCTACGCGTGTTCGCACTGTGCTATGTGCAATTCGCGTAGTGCGAAGTAGCGCAAACTTCGCAAACTACGCGAGCGTAGCGTAGTGCCTTGCCCAGGCTTAGTTATTTCCCTGTGGCTTCAAACAGGAGGCCAGCAAACTAGTCCTTAGAGTCACTTCTGGTAGTCCTTCATGCAGGTGTAGATGCAGGGAACAGCAGGGCTGCCCTTTGAGGTTTCAAGGCAGTCTCAAGGCAGCAAAGCAGTTGTTCCAGGTACAGCAGCAGTCTGGAAGAGTCAGTTAGTCCTCTGGGAGTCCTTCCCCAGGCTCCTGAAGTAGGTAGCACATTAATTGCTGAAGGCCTACTGGTTGCATTTAACTTACAGGCCTTGGATGTGTGGCATACCGCACTACAATGGACTTATAAGTAAATTAAATATGCCAAATATGTATATGCCAATCAAACCATTTATAGAAGAGCAAGCACAAGCACTTTAGCACTAGTTAGTACTGACAAAGTGCACAGAGTCCTAAGGCCAGCAAAAAGAAATTCAGCAAAAAATGGAGGGTAAAAGGCAAAATGTTTGGTTATGACTCTGCTGAGATGGCCAGGTCCAACACTTCATTAAAGGAATTTTGGATGGTTATGCAGAGCAATATACGTAAATAGCAGGGGAATGGATATGCATTTGTGCGGAGAAAGGAAATGTATTATAATATCGTTATAGATTAAAAGGTCAAGTGACAATTGCAATGTCAAGCCAGACCTAAATATCCTTGGTGGTTAATGACTGCCTTCCTCCCATCTGTGCTGCTGCCAGAGAAAAACACCATTAAGTATCCAGTTATCTAAGACACTTTAATACGATTGCAAAGTCATGTGTGTGTCCCAGAAAGTTCATACTCAGGAAGCCGGATAAATAAACAAAATGATCACAGTTGTGTAGAGGGTAAGCACTCTATAGTGGAAGCACACAACTTCTGCCCAATAAAAAAGTACTCCTGGCTCCCAATATGTGGGCGTAGACAAAGTGCCTCTCTAGTAATGCTCACACAATTATCTGGCAAAAGCTGCTCTGTCAAGCCAGCCCATAAAAAGGTAAATACAAGGGGGCTATCTGACTAGGCTAACCAAGGGAACCAAAAAGCAAAACATAAACAATGAAGGACCGCTAAAATGGGTGTGAACTAAAGCTAGAAGTGGAAAGCCCATGCAACCACATAACATTACCAGGCACAGGGCTACAAGGTTCTACAAGGACTAAGAGTGACTCTGCTCTCCTTTACCCTGAAATGATGTCAACCCAGGAAGTGAGTGCATGCAAATCAGTAACAGTTATCCATCTGGAGTTCCTGTCTCAGCTTCCATCGACCTATTTTGCAGCACCTCTTGCCCCCATGGGTCTGTCACCTTGCCTGAATTCTAACAGTAAGGAAGTGTCTGGGTCAGGCCTAAAATTATTTCCCCTGATTACTGCTTTAGGGAGGGTGAGGACTGCTCAGAGCAGCATTCTCGCATTTCATTGTGCTTTTGTCTAGTGCCTAGAAACTTGACTGTCAACTCAAAGAGGCAAGGAGTATACTGGGCCCTGCAGAAAGAGAGACTGTTCATCGCAGATAGCAACAGGCTTAAGAGACGAGTACTGCTGTTGTGAGTGAAAGTATGCCTCCGCCAAAGCGTTAAGCTCTGATTGACCTGGAGGCTGAAACTCATAGAAATACACTGAGGTGAGGGATTTGGCCTGGAGAGCACCACACCAGAACACCCACCTGCAGTCTGCCCGTATTGCTGTTTCCACTGAGGATGAGTGCTGCCATGCACTCCTGCTTCACCAATCATCCCTGTAAACTTTGTCCTGACAAGGCTGCTGGTACAGCCTCCTCAGTAGAGGAACCATTGCCATGATGGGGGAGGCCAGATCTCATCTGCTGAACATGCTGAATTGCTACAGTAAATAGCAGGTAAAACACAGGGATCAGGCTACACTGCCAGCAAAAGACTAAACATTGACATTTGGAGCAGCGTAATTGTGGCTCCGCCCTTTCTTGTTAAATTAGGTGACATATATGTGTACATATGGCCTTATGTACTTCTATGTAATATTATTAATGTAATGTAGTGCACTTGAATAGGATACAGAAAGTACAGCTACTGTTTAATCTCGATATGTATATGCGTGTGCATAGTAATGTTTTCCCTTACAGTAACAATTAATTGTGGTTCTTACATATATTTGCATTTGTGTGCTACGAATAATATTGTAATTTTTATATATTCACTTATTCATTTAAATAATACTCTGCATTTATTTTTTAATTGAAAATGTAAAGGTATCCATTGAATAGAGTTCTTCCCCCTACATTGTAACCGGAGATGTATCTCTAATCTTGCATTCAAACATGTACTGAAATTCTTGCTACACTAAATTGACCAAAGCATTTGGATTTCTTAGCATTTAATTTTCAATGGGAATGTTTGCTTTGGATGCAATCTTATTTCTCACCTTTGTAGGTGAAGTAGCATGAGCTCATGGTTAAAGAAAGGCACATTGTGTGAAAAAGATAGTGAAACTCGAAAGGAGTGTCTGTGGCAAAGATAACAAGATTTAACAAATAAAGGGAGGACTACCGTTTGTGTGGAATAGGGAAACGGGAGGAAACCAAGGACCTTCAAATGTGTAGACCAAAGGAAAGAAATCTCAAGTGTTGTTGCCAAGTTTTAGTGTTTGTAGTTGGAAAATAGTGAGACATGTGACAAGATTTTGGAATGTTCTGTTGTAGGTATAATTGACCATCACACTTTAACTTTATTCAGATTCCCTTTTGACTCTGAGAGGTGCAGACCTCTTTGTGACATCTCTGTTGTGTGGCTTCATGCTATACAACATTCTTTACTTTTGAGAATTTCTACAGCTATGCTCTGCTTCCTTGACTTGAATAGGGTTTTCCCTGATTCCTAATTTAGGACAGAGCTTAATAGTTTCTTAAACAACCTCATTTATAGTCAGGAGGATTGAAACTTTCAATCTACTCACCAGACTCTGTTGTTCATCCTTTGTATAACATAACATGTGTATTTGTAGAGCACACGTTCACCCCGAAGGGAATCTTGGGACTGAATAACATATGTTTATTGTTACCCAACTCATTGGTACTCATTTTATCCACCTCAGAAGGATGAAAGGCTGAGTGGATCTGCCTGGCTTTGAACCTGTGACCATGAGGTAACATGCAGGCCCTTACAGGGGACACATTAGTCCACTAAGCCACCAGTCCCAGCATAGCAGCAACAAAAAAATCCTCATTTGCTTTCTGTTATCGAGGATACATTTTTTACGTTGTTTTGGATATCCTTTAGCGATTCTATATTTTTATACTATGTTTCTGCAACTGATTTATATCAGCTTGGCTGTGAATTTGTAATAAATCCATACTTAATCAACCAATCAACTCTGAGCTTTACTGTGTGCCCAGATGGGTTACACTGTAATTGTTAAATTATAGTTGATCCAAACTTCTTTTTTTTCTCAGGCGCCTATAAGCTTTCATTGCAGGGAGCCAGGAAAAAGGAGCCCAAATTCTATGCATTGTCACAGTCGAGACTGTCATGTATGGTAAGACTTTTATTCTGAAGGGATGAGGAAACAATGAAGTGAGTTTCACATTTGCTTTGTGGGAGTATTTGAAAAATTGCACCAGCATCTAATCCAGCCTAAACCTGTAAAGGTTTGGGGACAGTCGATATGACATCTCAATCCTAGCGCAAGGAAGGGAGATAAGAGGATCATACCATGAAGAAGTCAGTGTAGAACTTCACTGTTTAACCCAACTTAGTATGGCTACAAAATTTTTGACAAAATCATTGCACTTCCTCTAGAACCCATTTTCCAAAACTAATTTGGACATGAGCACTATGGATTTAACAACGGCAGTATATATTCAAAACACTGGATTATTCGATTATTTTTTTATATTTTGAGCAAATCCTGCCATTATAAATATCCCTTAATCCCTGATGATCCCTTTCTCTTTTTAGGAAATGTTAACATTTGCAAAGAAATCAATTAGTCTATTCTTTCCTATTTTCAAGAATATATTTAGATGGCTTTAGCCTTTGCTCTTTCCTCCTCAAAACAAGAATGTCAGTTTGCCTAACTTTGCTGATTGATATAATAAACTAGTTGAATAAAATGAAAGTCTATTTAATAGTCTTCCTGGAGACATAAAGGACTACTATGGGTCCATCAACGTATTTCCAATGGAGAAGTTAACCCCTTTCTAGATGCTCAAAGGAAATTCAATTTCATATAGGGCGGCTACCCAAAGAACTGTTGTACAGGCGCTGGTCATTTCCAGACTGGACTACGGAAACGTGCTCTATCTGGGTGCAAAAAAAGAAGTGCTCCACAAACTTCGAATAGTCCAGAACTCTGCGGCCAGACTTCTTTGCCAACTTCCCAGAACCGCCCCAACCTCGGGTGCACTTCGTGAACTTCATTGGCTGAGAATTGAGAACCGCACCAAATTCAAAGCCCTATGCTACATGCACAGAATCAAGACGGGCTCAGCTCCCAACTACCTTAGAACTTTGGTCCAACACCATCAGCCCTCACGATCACTCCGATCCTCCAATCAACAAAAATTCCAAGTGCCCAGAATCAAACGTCCCAAAATGGGGGGACGTTCTTTTGCCTTCCTGGCTCCTTCCCTCTGGAATTCTCTTCCTACTTACTTACGTCACGAAAGGGTGTTTATTAGATTTCGTAAGGAACTTAAAACATGGCTCTTTAACCAGTAATTCTTCCAGGTTGACTTCTTGATCCTGCCTCTGTCTTGCATTGTCCTAGAAGCCGGGAAACCTCCGGGTAGCTGTGCGCCATATAAATTCAATAAATAAAAATAGGGCTAAATACATTTTATTGCCTCAAGCATTAATTAATGCTTTAAGTATATGTCATGATACAGACAATTCCATTCCATAAAACAATTAACTCTTGAATATTATTCTTGCTTTACCAAAAGCTGCTCTTATAATTATAGCTATGTTAAAAAAATTCTTCTTCTAGAAAGTCCAAAAACAAAAGATGAGTTACTCTGGGAACAGGATTTAAATCCCTTGTGGTCTATATTATTATAGAAAGATTTGGCAGAAATTATATAAAAAATGTAATACCGCTAATTCTATACAGATTTAATTTTCATATATAACAGACTGTTATTAACAACTGATTGTTTCATAAAATGAATATTGACTTCCATACTCAGTCACTGGGTTTACTACTACATGCTTACAGATGAAAGGCAGTTACAGCAGCAACATATAGAGCAGACATACAGGTGGGGGGCTGGGGTACGGGCCTGGGGTGTGGCGCGTACAGGCACTACGGTCCTGGGGTACGGTGTGTACAGGTACGGGGCTGGGATACGGGCCTGGCGTGCAGCGCGTACAGGTGGGGGGCTAGGAGATGGGCCTGGGGTGCGGCGCGTACAGGTGCGGGGCTGAGGTACGGTCCTGGGGTACGGTGCGTACAGGTACGGGGCTGGGGTACGCGCTTGGGGTGCGGCGCGTACATGTGCAGGGCTGGGGTACGATCCTGGGGTACGGTGCGTACAGGTGCGGAGCTGGGAGACGGGCCTGGTGTGCGGCGCGTACAGGTGCGGGGCTGGGGTACGGTGCTGACATATGCGGGGGAGGGGGGGCTGTACGACTCGTATCCGGGCACAAGTTTACCCGTGTACATGTGTGCTACAGCGTTCGCTCCGTATGGGGGCTTTTACATGCGGGTGTGTATTCAGACGGGCGGTACGGATCGTACTTGCGCGCTCGGACTTCTGTTTTACGATTTGCACGTAAAAATGTCCGGCTCCCTATCGTACACTTTTACCGACGCTATTCGGACGTAAACATTTCTGGCTCCCTCTCGTACCCTTTTCCCGACACAATTCGTATGTATTTTTCACGTACGAATCATACTTCGCAGTTTGTACGGTACTTGTACGATTCGTACGTGAAAATATACGGATACGAGTCGTACGCAAATTTATTTTGCCGGATCGGAATCAGCACCTAATTGTTGGACATCTGATAAAGTGAATGCTGTTTTAAAAAAATATCCTCTTTTCTTGTCAAATTGTCTCTAATTTTTGGCTCCTATTCTGGCCCAGATTAATTGTGTTCATAGAATTATTATACCGTTTTACATTACAGACATATTTCTAGGAAGCTTATCAAGGAAATGGAAGTGCGGTTCTTTCAATGTTAAGAGAAACAATCTTTAATTGGCATTAGCTTTTCAGCCAATTTTGAAAACTGGAAAAACAACCAAAAAATACATTATCAATTTTGGGGCAATATAGTTTGATATAAGCACAGACTAGATAGAGCTTTTTTATTATCTTTGTCTCTCTAAAGAGAAGCAATATGATCATCATAACCCCTTTTGTCACTGATATCTGATATTTCTATCAAGATCCATTATGCACTGTCCAACTACTGATGATTATCCAAGGCATCTTGATATGAACCTTTTTTTGTTATCCTACAATAATAACTCATGTATATATGTTGTAATTGGTTATGCTCCTACAGTTTTGAATTACATGTAATACTTATTGTAATCATTCCGGTGTTTACTATTGATCCTACTTTAACCTTATTCTAAAACATTTTGAGATAACCCTTTTTATCCCCCTATTCACACTATGTTCCCCTGTCTGCCTTCCTCCATTCTCCTTCATAGTTAAACCTTTAATTGTATCTCAAAATATTAAATGTTGGTAAAGTGCATATTCTTATACAGTTTTTTGAATATCTTTGTTTCATATTTTATTCCTCTATATAATATGCACATATATATGCATTTTGTTCTAGTATACTCCTTCAATATAAGGCATTGGGTTATTAATTGAGGGGGGCAAGTACCCACCTTCAGTAATAACCACAGTCTTTGATAGGGTAAACCAATAGCGTCACTAAATAAACCTGAGCTCAGCCCCCGGGTAGTTATGGCACAGAGAAGACAGGCTTAACTTAGAGATAATGTGCAAAGTATTTATGCAGTACTAAAACAGCAATAAAGTTGAAATGCAAAACAATAAAAATGGTTATGGTAGAACAGGACCTAGCAACAATTTGATGCTGAACGTGATGGAGCATGGGCCAAATACACTAACCAGGTTCGTCCTGGTCAAAGATTTTACCATCTGACTTTAGTCCATTAACTCCCAATCCACTATGGGAGTACACTTCGAAAGCCCTTCAGGACCTCACTAAGAGGCACTAAGGGGCACATGCATCAAGCTATGTTGCGATCGCAATCATTGCGAATCACAAAAATCGACCGTTTGCGATCGCAAAATAGCCCTAAGCAATGCATCATGTAAATTCACAGAATATCTCTGGTAATTCACTATTTGGTAATCGCAAACCTATGCATGAAACATTCACAAATTGCAAATGAACTGGGATTCACAATTTTGCACTTGTAAAATAGCACCAATTCAAATCAGGTGGTAACCAGGTGAAAACAATCTAATCAGGTGGGAACCATTGGCAAACTATTTAAACAGGACCAGAAGGCCTCAGAATGTTTCACAATGGCAGCGATGTACGTCATGGCGAGGAGGGTGAGGCTGCAAGCAGCAGCACGGAGAAGAAGGAGGATACAGGAACACATTTTTAGAGTGCGCGTTACATTGTTGGGGCAGACAAAGGAAGAGATTTATGACAAATATAGGTTCGATGCAGACATGATCTATGATCTGATACCTTAATTAGATCCCCTGCTGCAGCGTCAGACTCGCGGGACACATGCCATCCTCACTCATGTGCAGGTCCTATGTTCACTGCACCTCCTAGGGTCAGGTAGCTTCCAGGGTGTAATAGCTGCAGCTGGAGGGGTTTCACAAAGTGCCCTATCGCGCTTTTCTAGCTCATTCCTGGACGCCATGTTGCAGAGGATACACCACCACATAAGGTTTCCTACAACACCACAGGAATTTCAGCAAACCAAATTTGACTTCTATCAGATAGCCCAATTTCCCCATGTAATTGGTTGCATTGATGGGACACATGTAGATATATGCCCCCCCTCAGTGAATGAGTACATTTACAGGAACAGGAAATCATAGCATTCACTGAATATACAAGTCATATGTAATTCCAAAAATATCATTGCAGACATAGTGGCAAGATTCCCAGGTAGTAGGGATGATTCCTACATCTTCCAACACAGTGTTATACATACTCGTCTTCTTGGGGGGGAGAATTTGGCAAAGGATACTTGTTCTGTAAATATATGTAACACTGTCTTGTTGGCTCTCTGGTCATTGTGAAACATAGCAGTGATTAATCTGTTGCCTTCTACCCTGTAGGTGACAGCGCATATGCTGTGAGCTCCTTTATCTGACGCCATACCTAAATCCAAGTTCACCAAGTGAGCCGGGATACAATGCAGCTCACATTTCTACCCGCAATGTGATAGATAGGACCTTTGGCTGACTGAAAAGTAGGTTCTGCTGCCTACACAAAACTGGCGGTGCATTGCAGTACAGGCCAGATACCTGCTGCAAAATTGTGGCCACTTGTGCCATGTTGCACAACATTGCAACTTCAAGAGGCATACCCCTGGAACTATTAGGCAGCGAGCCTGCGGAAGGCAATCAGCCAAGACAACCACCACAAGCAGAACATGGGCTGAGTGTAGCAGAGGGGAGACAGACGTGCAGAAATAACACAGAATCATTTTTAAGGTGGGTAATGATGCCACAAGACACTACATGGTTTCATTGCTTATGTTATTTATTTAAAAAAAACTCAGGTAGTGTTAATGCACACATACCAGGTGAAAACGTGCAGTCTGACAGTCAGAATGACAAACGTATAACATTGCCATGGAACTTGAACGTCAGCCCTGCCAAATGGATAATACTGGTTACGTCAACAAATTACATTCCTTTTCTCAATGCCACACTATTTTCTGTGGTCACACACTCCCGTGGGCTGTTCTGTGGGCTCTGTCACATCCCTTGTGGGGCCTTCTGATGCAGAAGAGTTACTTGTACAGCGCCTCCTGCATGTGGTCTCCGGTGCCAAGATACTACTTAGGCTGGAGGCCTCCTCACTATCCTCTTCACCCAGTACATTACTGCCCCCAACAGAAACATTTTGCAATTACTTACAGCATTGGTGACCTGTATGAGTCCCCTGGCCAAGTCACCACTCCAATGGGTCATTTCGACCTGCATGCCCACAGCACGAAGAGATAGCAGAGCTGTTGTGTTGCTCAGGTGGTTGATGGCCCCAGTGTAGACATCTAAGCGCCCATGTAACTGATAGTGCCTTTTGCGGTGGGACACATGGTCTTCCTACATCACCTTGCATAAATCCTGGAGGGCTTGGGTCACATTCCTAAAGTTTTCATTTGTTTCCCTCCGTCCTTCCACCACTGCTGTTGTGAGCTCCTTCATGCTGTCCCTCATCTCTGCCATGTTTGGTGCATATGTTCCTAGTTGTGCCTACATTAAACGCATGTTTTTGCAGTGCAGACACTGCACCTTCAACATTTGGTTCTCCAGCCCACCAAAGCCTGTTGAACCATTGCCTTCTTCAGCTCCCATTTGAGCCCTTGCCCTGCGCCTCCTGATGAGGACATTTCTGCGCCGCATTTGGACTTGGCGTCCTGGTGTGGGGGTATGCCTAGCCTGTGTTGTTTGAGGGTCAGGTTGGCTCTCCTCTTCTATATCAAATGCAGGTAGTGGTGCCACATGGTCCTGCATCTTGTGGGTGCATGTATTGGGGTTGATGGGGCCACTTTGTTCTCATCTCCTGACTGGGCCTGAGTCTCCAGAGTGTCATGGTCTTCGCCTTCATCAGACACCGGAGCAGCTGCATCTGTGATGTTTAACAGTTCGTTTCAGTTTTTATGTTTGTACACGTATGTCACATAGCGCATGGTTTTAATTAATACATTTATTAGCAAAACACGGTGTCTAGATATTTCACTTGCTTGTTGTACTTGAATACACCTATGCTGTTTGGATCCCTCCTCGCCTTTCCTATGTGAGTTGCTGACTGCTAATCCCATAATGCATTTGTGTGTAGCAAGTAAAATGTGGACTGGAGTAGTATTTGTGACACTAAGCCTGATCTAACTTAAGGGGTATTTTTTAAAATTTAGCATTGAATGGTCATTTGCATGCATCTTACCTTGGGACATACTGGGCTGTGCAGAGGTGTCTATCTGTGTCACTCCAACAACAGCTTCAGGATGAAGGGGTAACTCCACCAGGCCCTCTAGGGTTCTAGTGGCTGTTTGGGTCGATGGTCCTCCTTCAGTTTTCTTTGCATCAGCAAGCATGGCAGCAACCATTTCCTTCGCACGGCTCCGCAGGTCATACCAATGCTTGTGCAGATCCACAATAATGCATTGTGTGACCCGCACTACGCAGATATTAGCTTGGATTCCCAGCCATATTTTTTGTTTCTCCGACTCGGGGACCTGGAGTGATAGTTTCCCGAACAGTTTTTCATGGCTCCTGACCACTTCCTCAATGAGGAACATATTTAGTTGTCTTCTGATCTTCCTCAGGTCATTGAGTGTTCTGAAGTGGATGGCTGCAGATGTCAAATGCTGCCTGGCAAAAGCTAGGGGGGGTATTTTCAAAATGGCTGTAGTCTTCGGCGACACTAAAATTGGGCTATGATGACTGGGGTGTGTGTGTGTCTAGTGAATGCTAAAAGGTCAGTCTGTGTGTAATTTAAAGACCACTGTGCACAGCTCCCACTTAATAGACAAACGTACAGAACTGAATGTGGTCTATTTCTGAGATCTCATCCACTTTGGGAGGGTCATTAAAGTATTTGTCTCATTTTTATCTGTGATATATTTTTTTATTACGGATGAACAACCCTCAACTGCCCATAGGTGGCATGCTTGATTTTAAGGTTACTCCTCACAGAATTAGTAATCGCTTATGGTGTGGACTACAACTTCCCCTCAGGGGAAAGGAGAACTTTGCAGGATAATATTTAGGAATCGCTATGTTAAAACTGATGTGAGTGAGTGATTCAGAGTGCAATTAGAAAAAGCTAAAATTGCCTCATGAGTTACTTAAATTCATTTTATTCTGTGCCGAAGGGGGTAGAGTTAATTCCAAAAACAACTGAAAAAGGGTAGAATTCCAACTCAAACTTGATTCAGGGGTTGACGGATTGACCTAATTCTGCTGATATTTAAACCTTATGTGTAGGTTTAAGGCATTCATTGGGACCATAATAGTGTAGTCACTCTGCTCTAAATCAATCAGGAACTATATCTAATGTGGAAAAAAAGAGTACAACCAGTGGTCTGTAGAAATTGTAAGGATCTCCACCATTGTCTCCACTTAGAAACATCCATAGATATTAGAAAATAGATATTGTCACAGTAAAAAGTACAGCTATTATCCCGCAGGTGATTGGATCCAAGAAGATGTAAAACAATGAATGGTGTATGCTGTAACGTGGTGAATCATGCACCTCTGTGATCACTGCAAGAAACACATGAACAAAGTGAAAAGAGGTTAAAAGAAAATTACAACTCATGTAGTTGCTTACCATCAGTAGGTTACGTTACTCCTCTACTCAAACCACTCAAGCAGAATGGCACTGGGCTATGAAATGAAATGAAATGGAAACAGCAATTATTAAGCGCGTAGCTACCCAGGGGCATCCCAGCACTGAGGCAGTAATGGAGAGAACATCATAACAACACTTAAGAAAAGAGCCAAGTTTTTAACAGTTTTCGAAAGGCCAGATGGCTGGGTTCCCTCCATAGGCAGAGAGGGAGGGTGTTCCACATCCTAGCGGCATTATAAGAGAATAAGCGGCCACCACTTCTGGCCTTCTGAATCCTGGGGATGACGGCCAGATGCAGATTGGCTGAGCGCAGCCGTCTATTCTCCAGGTTAGGCTGGACAATGTAATGGTTGATCGCTGGTCCATTCCCTGCTAACGCCTTAAAGTTAACTTTCTTTCGAACAGGGAGCCAGTGGAGGGACATCAAGGCAAGGTTTTGCAGATTGCCGGTTAGAGATCCACAAAAGAATCCTCGCTTCGCAGTTTTGCACCGTTTGGAGTTTTGCGAAAGCTGAGCTCGGGGCTCCAAGGTAAAGGGCGTTCCCGTAATCCAAGTGGGAAAGAATAAGTGCCTGTGCCATGAGCTTTCTTGCCTGGAAGGGGAGGAGGGGAAGCACTTTGTGGAGCATCCTTAGGATACCAAAGCAGGAAGCCGCCACCTTCCATGCCTGGACCATAAAGCTGAGGTCTTGATCAAGCCAGATGCCCAAACTCTTCATCTGGGTCTTGGGTGCAGGGACGGGTCCCATACAGGCAGGCCACATTACATCCGCTTTAAAGAGGGACGGATTGCCAAGGAGCATCAACTCGGTCTTATCACCATTCAGTTTTAAATACAAGTGGTTCATCCACTTGGCTACCACTTCTAGACAGGGCAAAGGACGATAGAGGCATTGTCCGGCTGGTTCAGTGCCACGACCAGTTGGGTGTCATCAGCATACGTCACTACGTGAACCCCGAAAGGGAGCACAATCTCCTTGAGCGGGGTCATATAAACATTAAAAAGAGAGGGACTCAGGAAGAATCTCCTTTCCAGAAATGATTGCAGCCATGCTAAAGCTACTCTGGTTACCCCCAAACTTCTGAGTCGATAGACCAAAATTTGGTGGTTGACCGTGTCGAAGGCTGCGCTGAGGTCCTAAAGGATGACAGCTGTTGAACCTCCGGTGTTAATAATCTTTTTGGACTCTTTGACAACTGCTAACAAAGCAGTTTCTGTTCCTTGCCACGGGCAAAAGCCTGTTTGAGAGGGGTGAAAGAGGTTGTGGGATT
Source organism: Triturus cristatus (assembly GCF_964204655.1). Taxonomy (NCBI): domain Eukaryota; kingdom Metazoa; phylum Chordata; class Amphibia; order Caudata; family Salamandridae; genus Triturus; species Triturus cristatus. The sequence goes on from NC_140589.1 coordinate 1,728,606,016, forward strand.
CCAGAAATGTCGAGAGCGCTGAGTTGACATGTTTCCCCGCTATTTAACTGATCCCTGGGAGAAGCGAGATGGGACAATAATTACCCAGGAGATCCGGGTCAAGACTAGGTTTTTAAAAGAGACTTAACCATCTCTCTTTTCCACGGGGGTGTAACCACTCCGGTGGATATTGAGGCATTGATCAAATCCAGGATGATCGGGGAGATCGTTTCAGATACTTGCTTCAGGATATTAGGTAGAGCTGGGTCTCTAGGCGACCTGCTCTTCACGAGTGCCGAGATGGTATGAAATGACTCACAGTCCATCAGGGCAAATACCTCCAAGGTGTGTTCCCTGCTAAGTGCACCAATATTCTCTAAGTGGGAATTGTTGTGACTGTCTATAGAGGGAAAATATGAGTAGATATATTGAATCTTATTATAAAAGTACTCAGCAAGTTCATTGCAGCGTCGGCCAGTGGCATCAGGTATATCTGGGGGTAATGGGGCTTTAAGTAATGTTCTCGCTATGCGAAAAATCTTGCTGGGGAATTGGCTGCCAAGGAGATTCTTTCCTCGTTATATGAGGCCTGGGCCAATTTAATTTTGACAATGTATGTTCTTATGGCCTCCCTGTATTCTGATGTTTTGTTTGGAGAGAAATCCTTTCTCCAAGCCCTTTTGAGTTTCTTACAGATCTGTTTTAATGCACGGTGCCTGGGAGAGTACCCTGCCATTCTATTGGACCCTACTTTCATCTGGGTCATTTTCTTCGGAGAACCTGATCTAACGTGCTCTCAATTCAGTTGTTAAATCTCTCATTGGCAACAATTGGATCGGGATCAGGGGTCGGCTTGGTCTTTTCTAGCTCCAATACCCATTTTTCTGAAGGACGTTTGGGCCAAGGATGTAACATAGTTCTTATTGGCCTGGTAGAAGGGGGACACAAGTTGGGGTCCAGGAAAAAGGGATCAAAAAATGATCAGGCCAGGGTATTGGGATGGGTACCATCCAGTTAATTTCTTCAGATTGGAGAATATGGGGTCTAGAAGGTGACCCTTCACATGGGTCGCATTAGTGACTTTCTGTTTGGGTTGGTACGCAGCCAGATCCTTAGTAATCTCTGTTGCGCCCATATGTGAGGGATCATCGAAATTCATATTGAAATCACCCAGTAGTGTGAAGTTAGCAGGGGCACTGGAGAGATTAGCAGCCATCTCAGGCAGTGATTTTCAGAATGGGCCCAATAACCCAGGGCGACGATAGTTTAGGGTACCTGAGACGGAGAGGGTGGGGGTAAATCCTATTGTGAATAGAAGGTTCTCACAATCTGGTAAAGGACCACCAGAAGTACGGCAGCTAAGGTAGGTAACTTTTATAAATGATGGGGATCCCGCCAACTTTACCTACAGTCCGGTCTATCGTCTAAATCAGGTAACCGGGAAGGTGGGGTTGGACGATATCAGGATCCGAACCTGAACTAAGCCAAGTTCCTGTAAGAAACAAGACTTCTAAGCATTCTTCCTTTAGCAGGGTGAAGATCTCTACTGCATGCTTGGGCAGCGATCTACAATTCAGCAGGAACATTTTATAGGACTTCGGGAGGGGCCGTGTGGTTTTGGGGCACGGTGATAGTCTAAATAGACAGTGTCTGCAGCCGAGATCCAAACTGCCTGGAGCAATGGAGTGAGCGCAATTCACCATAGTGGTTACGTTGAACTCTCTAAGCTGCTCAGCAATATAATGATAATCATGTATAGGAGAAGAGGCAGGGCCTTTGGCCCCTGCCCCGGCCGGACGCAGACAGGCCCAGCATGTGTTTTTGTAGCTGGCCGGCACAGACTGACCTGTGACCCGCGTTTTCGCTGGAAGTCAGACAGGTCAGGCGTATCTGCTTCCCTCCACACAAACGGCAATGCCGTGGCGGACCGGGGAGGCAGAAACGGGAGCTGCTTTAATCTAGGAGGTGGGTGAGTGGTCCTGAACACACCATGAGTGGGCACATAAAGGCAATGACTGAGAGATATATTGTAATAAAAAGATCACCACAGAGATGATTGTGGTAACACCAGAGTAATTATCAGAAGCAAGGTACAGGCCCAGATTGGGTCATGTTATAACAACATATGGTATGCAGAACAGAGTAGAACAATAATTTCTATAGAGGGATTTAATGTTACATACAATGAGATGTTAGATTTATGGCAGACTAAGAAAGTGATTATGTATGACAATGCATTTTTTACCTGTTTAGTAAAGACTGCTTTTTAAAGGGAGTGGCTACGTATACTTGTTAGTTAAGACACTGGGGAACAAACAGTGGGGGAGGTTTGTTGTTTTGTGGGCTTTTGGGAGTGGGACAAACCAGCCTTCATAGTCTGTGGTAATCTGCTATCCTTCCCGGTCGAGGACCCATTGTGTGAAGTGTCTTCATTCTTAAATGAGCTAGCTTATAGTGCGAAATATCGGACTCCCTGTGCGATAATTGGTAACATAGTTTACCATGTAGAAACATCCAGATCGGATGTCCAGATTGTGCCACATCATGTGATGCTTACTGAGTGTGAGGCAAAACGAGGGCAGATTGGCAAAGTAGGCCTATATGGTGCTGTTTTAAAATCAAGTTAAAAAGAATATCAAACACTTACACATAGGAATTGTTACTTACTGGTGTTGACCTTATTGTCATGGTGAGGTTTTGAATGGAAAAGAGGGAGAGGGAATGATGTATTAATTAATGTATTTATTCCTTGGTGAGGCTTACTGTTTTTACTCATGAAATGTACCGTGTCACATTATCTGGTCTAGCTGGAGGGATATAAGAAGGTCGCAGGCTTAGATGCTAGCTACATCTGCCTGTAATAGGGTAGATCTCTTAGTCGTTAATCAAGTCCTTGGGTCAGTACACAGACCATCCTGTAAAGGGTACATAACATTCCCACACTCAAGGCCTATTGTCCCTGTCCTGCTAATTACTGGCTGGCAGAAGGGAAGGAGTACAATGCACATTTAGCTTCCAGGGCCTTCAGGCAGGGCAAAAGTGAATTTTAAAACTCATCTTTTCAAAATATTGTTTTACAAATCTGACTCCATCAGTCAGTTGGGCTTGTCATACATATTTTAAGATGTTCAAAACTTACATTTGAAGCTGTTTCTTAGGTGGAGATAGCATTTATTAAAATGTAATATTGTATCCCAATTCTTTCCAATAGAATAACCAAACCTGCTATGGTAAAATAACTTTGGGGTGCTTGTCACTGTAAGGACATGTTTAAGATTAACCTTTACCTGTCCTACTTTTAATTGTCATGCACACTGCCTAAATGGGCAGTAAGGCTAACTGATGGGTGACTCATGAATATTTAAAAGAAGGATTTTAGGCCTGACAAAGGGAGATATTTTGACAGGTCGAATTTGCAGTTTGAACCTGCACAACCAGACTACTGGTGAAAGTCCTGTACATGTTTGCAATGCTTCTGCATGGTGTAGTAAAATGAATGCTGCAGCCCACTGGTGACATTTAAGTTAGAGGGCTCATTCAACTTACAGGTCCTTCATACACTTTAAGTACCGCATACTAGGGTTGTATAGGTAAGCTTAATATGCCAAATAGGGGTATGCCAATTTCATCATGCTGAAAGATGGAGCACAATCATTTCACCACTGGTTAGCATGGATCAGAGTTCCATACCCAGCAAAAAAGGGCGAATTTCCAACATTCAACATCTTTTATCTTATGTCTCAATACTAATACGTTTTATTTAAACTGTTAAAATATCCTTATATCAATACTAGTCTACAATCTATTGGGTTGGTGGTAATGCAAAGGAAAAACTCAATTTTCTTTAGTAAATGATTTAATTTACAGTGATGGAAACAGTTAAAAAAAAAAAAAATACATTATTATTTTGTGTTCTAGATTTCATCCCTAGTCTTCAAGGCGAGAATATCTGAGCAATTGGTTGTGCTAAAATAGGGTACTTGTTAGAAATGAGGGGGCTCTGGTTGACGCAGGTGTGAACCCACAACAAGCAGGGACCCTTTACTTCTTGTCAGGGCGAAGGATGACTCCCCAGAATAACCCCTGCTCACCCTCTAGGTGCGTGGCGCGAGCAGTCTAGGCTAAGTCTCAGGCGTACACGGTTAAGCAAATGCAATTACACATACAGTAAACCCCTTGCATGCACCACAAACGGACACCAATCAGGAAGTATATAAAAATAAGCTTTTATGTAGATTCAGCAGATTCAAATACAAGGCCCAGTAACGTTGAACTGATGGGGCCACAATTCTTGGAAATACGGTAAAGTTCTCTTTGTTACGGAAAGTTCTTTAGGCGGGCACAAGGTAACTGTAGGCCTCAGCGCACTTCGTGCTGAGGCAGCGCCCGGAAAGCACGCGGCAGATGACAGGGAAATCAGAACGTTGCGGACCCTGGATCCGATGCGAGCTCGCGGTCGAGTTCGTAAGTACAGTACCTTGTTTCTTGACGCAAAGGCGGTTGCGGGATTTCAGCGGCTCTTCGACAGAAGGGCAAGGCGGCGTCCGAGGCCCCCACACTTCACGATGGGTGTCTGATCTTCAGGCTCCCGACAAGAGCGGGGTGTTGCAGGTGGCGGGTGAACAAAGCGGGGCAGCCGGGCACGCAGATTACGTCCGGGCTGTCCGAGGCTTGGAGATGCTCACAACGCCGATTCCGGCGGGAGGGTGAAGGTGCGCAGCGAGCCTCCGGCGAGCGAGGTGACAGGGGCAGCCCAGCACAGCGTAGGGGGAGTGGCTCAGATCGAGCGAGGCTCTTCCCAAGGCGGGGGCGGCTAAGCAGTCCTTGTCACGGCTCAGGGAGGGACTGGGCACGAGGGTCACAGCTCCGGCGAGGGAAAGGACACCACAGTCCAGCGGCAGGCGAGTGAAGATCAGGTAGAGCCCAATGGTCCTGGGGCTCAGTTCAGGGGGCAAGCTCAGTTCCAAGCCCTTGGAGATCGTTTTGGAAAAGCACAAGTCTTGAAAGTAAAAATAAAGCAAAGTCTTCAGCAACAGTTTCTCTTCTCCCCTTTGGCAGCGAGATCACCACTGCAGGCCAATCCCCCAGGATAGGGACAGTCTTCCTCCTACAGCTTTCCCGGTGCCTCCTCCTCAGGCAGAGATTCTTCTTGGTCAAAAGCGGATCTAGTTTCTTAGGAGCAGGGCTCCTACATTTATACAGCAAATCTTTTGTTCTCCCAGGCCAGGGGGGCCCTTGCCTAGTTCAGTCCGGTTTCTGAGCACTTTGTTACGCGATGCCGGCTTCTTCTTTCAGAGTGCAGGGCAGAGTCCTCAGACGCTCCACAGGGGGCGGAGCCGGCATTGAGGTGGCAGAGCACTGTCCTATTCAGAGCCTAGGAGTACTCCTCCCACCCATCTACCTGTCGATCGTCCTATTCACCACCAGGCTACCTAGCCCTGCCCATCTGGGTTCCCCCAGCCCTGTCACTCACACCAGCCAGACATCAGATACATATCACGCAGAGGCGGGCTGAAATGTTTAGGCAAGCAAAGGCCAGCTTTCTAAAAGCGGCATTTGCAAACCCGGAATATTAAAATAAACCTTTCGAAAAGATGTACCTTATTATTCCGAGTTCAGGCATACTAAACTCGATCTTCTACCATGTTCCCTGGGTCGGTTAGGATCATAGGGTGTAATAATCCAGGCCGCCCATACTGGCCTATGAGAACAGGGTAGCCTTGCAGTAGTGAACAACAAGATGGCGGTAATTCACTACTAGGACATGCCACGCATCCAGGCTTGTCCTACCTTAGGCTTACAACGCACCCTGCCCGTGGGCCTACCAGAGGGGTGACTAACATGCAGCTAAGGGAAGGTTTCAGGGACCGGCAAGTGTGGGCACTTGACGGTCAGCATGTCAGTACCAGACTGCACGCAGGTTCTGCGATGGCAGACCTTAGACGTATTTTACCGGCCGCTTCTGTGGGTGGCACAACCCGTGCTGCAAGCCCACCAGCGGTGTTTGCCTTTACATGCCCTGCCGCTCCTGGCGCACTTTACTGGGGTCTGATAGTAAACCAAACAATCCAATCATGGAATCCAACCAACATATACAATTTACAAAGGGAGCACTCGCACCGCGACACTGGTTGGCAGTGGCACAGCGCGCTGAGCGGCCAACACCATAAAACACATGAGGCACAGCGACAAAAAGAGGAAGGGAGACTCACGCCAAGGTGCCAGGTCTAACACGTGTCCCCTCCAGCTGAAAAGTGGGGAGAACTACCCTACCCCAGGGAGTTCCTCATCACTAAGGCGGAAAAATCTGGACAGACCGTCAGCATTGGCGTGATCTGTACCAGGGCGATGTTCCACCGTGAAATCCATACCCTGTAGGGAAATGGACCACCTCAACAGCTTTGGATTCTCACCCCTCATATGCATCAACCATCTGAGGGGCCTGTGGTCCGTCTGAACCCGGAAGTTAGACCCAAACAAGTAGGGTCTTAGCTTCTTCAGCACACAGACCACAGCAAATGCCTCACGCTCAATAGCACTACACCTCAGTTCCCGTGGAAGTAACCTCCTGCTAAGAAAGGCTACAGGTTGATCTAGGCCCTCCTCATTAATCTGTGAAAGAACAGCCCCCACACCATGCTCTGAAGCGTCTGTCTGAACGATAAACTCTTTGGAGAAGTTGGGAGCCAAGAGCTTGGGCGCCGTGCACATAGCAGTTTTCAAGGCCTCAAAAGCTTTCTGACAGGTGTCAGTCCAAATCACTTTCCTGGGCTGCTTCTTCGAAGTCAGCGCTGTTAAGGGGGCAACCATGTTGCCATACCCCTTGACAAACCTCCTGTAGTACCCGGTGAGACCTAGGAAGGCTCTCACCTCTGTCTGGGTTTTGGGCGCCTCCCAATTCAGGATGGTTTCTATCTTGGGCTGAAGGGGTGCCACCTGGCCACTCCCAACTTGGTGTCCCAAGTACACCACGGAACCCTGCCCGATCTGGCACTTACTCACCTTGATCGTGAGGCCTGCCTTGCGCAGCGCCATCAACACTTCCCAGAGGTGTCGCAGGTGTTCTTCCCAAGTGGAGCTGAACACCGCGATGTCATCCAGGTAGGCTGCACTGAACGAATCCAGCCCAGCCAACACCTGGTTGACCAATCTCTGGAAGGTGGCAGGGGCATTCTTCATCCCAAAGGGCATAACCCGGAACTGGTAGTGCCCATCTGGGGTGGAAAATGCTGACCTCTCTTTGGCCCCCTCGGTCAAGGCGATCTGCCAATACCCAGACGTTAAATCAAACGTGCTGAGGTAGTTGGCAGCCCCTAGCCGATCGATGAGCTCATCAGCTCTGGGGATGGGGTGTGCATCGGTCCTAGTGACCGAATTGAGTCCTCTGTAGTCCACACAGAACCGGAGTTCGGGTGTGGCTCCCGGCGCTGCAGCCTTTGGGACCAAGACCACGGGACTGGCCCAAGGACTGCTAGAAGACTCAATTACCCCGAGTGCAAACATCTTGGAGACCTCCTCCTTGGTGCATGTCCTCACCCTGTTAGTCACCCTGTAGGCCTTGTGCCGTACAGGTGGACTATCCCCAGTGTCCACATCATGGACGCACCAATCAGTGACACCAGGGACCAGGGAAAACAGATCAGAAAATTGTCCTAGCAACTGGCGACAATCATTCTGTTGCTCAGGGGTCAGGGTGGAAGAGAGGATGACACCATCCACTGACCCATCTTGCTCCTTGGCTGACAGGAGGTCCGGAAGAGGTTCTGTCTCCTCCTCCATCCCAGCATCTGTTGCCAAGAGCATGCCCACTTGGGACCTTTCCAAGTGGGGCTTGAGGCGGTTGACATGTAGGACCCTTAAGGGGTTCCTAGGAGACTTCAGGTCCACCACGTAGGTAACAGGACTCTTGCGCTCCACCACCTCAAAGGGACCGGTCCACTTATCCTGGAGCGCACACGGCTCCACGGGGGCCAAGACCCATACCTTCTGTCCAGGCTGAAGCTCTACCAGAGTGGCATTCTGGTCGTACCACCGCTTCATCTCCTCCTGGCTGGCTTCCAGATTTGCCTCAGCAAGTTGCCTGAATCGCCTAGTCTGATTCCTGAAGGCCAGCATGTAACTATATACATTCTGGGGAGGTTTCCTGGGAGATTGCTCCCAGCCTTCCTTGAGCAGACTTAGAGGTCCTCTGACTGGGTGACCATACAGAAGCTCAAAGGGACTAAACCCCAGAGACTTCTGTGGCACCTCACGGTAAGCGAAGAGAAGGCATGGTAAGAGGACGTCCCACTTACGCCTCATGGGTCCTTCCAGGCCCATTATCATGCCTTTGAGGGTTCGGTTGAATCTCTCAACCAACCCGTTTCCTTGGGGGTGGTAAGGTGTGGTGAACTTGTAGGTTACACCACACTCTTGCCAAAGAGATTTCATGTACTTGGACATGAAATTGGTACCTCGGTCAGACACCACCTCTAGAGGGAATCCCACTCGAGAGAAAATTCCCATCAGTGCACGTCCCACCACGGGGGCCATCACTGTCCTCAGAGGAATGGCTTCCGGGTACCGGGTGGCATGGTCCACCAGGATCAGGATGAACCTATTGCCCATCGCTGTCCTGGGGTCCAGTGGCCCTACAATGTCAATCCCCACTCGCTGGAATGGGGTACCGACCACAGGGAATGGCTGGAGTGGAGCCTTCTGCTTCCTTCCACTCTTTCCACTTGCCTGGCAAGTCTGGCATGTCCTGCAGTGAGTATCTCAACTCCTGCGCATTTGAGGCCAATAAAAGTGGGTGACAAGCCTTTCAAAGGTCTTGTCCTGCCCCAAATGCCCTGCCAGTGGCACATCGTGAGCCAGCCCAAGTAGGAAGGCTCTGAAGTCCTGGGGTACCACCAGCGCACGGGCTGACCCAGGCTCAGCAACCTTAGGCTCTGTATATAGGAGGTCGTTCTCCCAGTAAACAAAATGTGATCCTGACTGATCACCTGCGGCCTGGTCTACAGCCTGCTGCCGCATACCCACGAGAGAAGGGCACTCCTTCTGTGCCTTGCAAAAGTCCTCCCTGGTGGGACCCCCTTCCTGCTGCCAATGGGTCAGCTCCGGCAGGTCTCCCAGTTCAGCTATCTGCTCCCCTGTAGGCTCCAGGGCATCCCCCTCAAGGTCTGCTTCCTCCTGGACCGTGGGAACTTCAGGGGCCGGCTTCCCGCGCCCCTTGCTCCTTCTATCTGAGGCCGGTTCCTGGGCCTCCCTCTCAGGCTCCAGGACCTCTTGAGTCCCTCTGCTGGCTGCCATGGACCGTGTGTGGACACACGCCCAATCCGGCATACGCAACATCTCCAGGTGAGCACTCCGCTCCACCTTAGCCCAAGGTGAGCTCTCCAAGTCGTTCCCTAACAAACAGTCTACAGGCATGGCGGGCCTCACAGCTACCTGAAGAGTACCAGAGACCCCCCCCCACTCAAAGGGAACCTGAGCCACCTTGCAGTGCCTCTCTGTGTTGTCAGCGGCAACAACGGGATAGAATGCATTGGGGACCACCTGCTCCTGAGACACCAGGTGACACCTGACAGCTGTCACACTGGCTCCTGTATCTCTAAGAGCTTCCACCCTATGGCCATTTATGGTCACCCACTGCCTGTACTTCTTAGTGTTCTCAGGCAGCTGGGTTGGAGGGACCACTTCACGGTCTCCTAGCGAGACCAGGGACATCTCTGCGGGACCCCACCCACCTTGGACATCCCTCTCCTCTCCCAAGGCTACACTAGTCACCTGCCGGGGTGGAGCACCAGTGGGTGCTGGTTTACCAAACAATGGACACTTTACATCAGAGGCAAAATGCCCCAAATTGTTACACCTGTAACATCTTACGGGCCCCTTCTGAACAGGAGGACCTGTCGGGGCCCGTCGGTTTCTGGGGTGGGGGAGGCTGAGAACCCTTCCCTTGGTTCCCTTGGGGACTATTTTGGGGCCCTTTTTGGAACTGCTTCTGTTTACCCCTGTCCCCCCCACTCTTCTGCTGGGGACCCTTCCCACCTTTGGCGGAATCTCCCACGGTACCCTTGTGGACCCTGGTACTGACCCAGCGGTCCGCCTCCTCAGCAAGCTTCCTAGGGTTAGTCAGCCTACTATCTATCAGGTGCTGGCGTAGCTCAGGAAAACAATTACTGGACAAGTGCTCCCATGCCATTAAATCAAGAAGCCCTTGATAATCATTTACCTTACTACCCTTTACCCAACCATCCAGCGCTCTGCAAAAGAAAGTCACATACTCCACATACGTACTATTGGGAATCTTAGTGCAACCCCTGAACCTCTGTCTATATAACTCAGGGGTCAACCCATACCTAGTCATCAAGGCTTCCTTCATATGGGCGTAAGAATTATGAACATCAGCAGGTAAATCTAACAGTGTGTCCCGCCCTTCACTCAGGAACCGTCCCCACAACCCCGCTCCCCAATCTCTCTCAGGGACCCGGTGGGAAGACATGGCTACCTCGTAGGCTCTGAACCACTGCCCGATGTCGTCATTCTTGAAGAACTCCTTTACTACATCCTTGGGAATATAAACTCTTGGTTCCGCCGGTACTGGCGGTGTGCTGCCACCAGAGGGATTAAGCTCCAAACTTTTTGCTTTCAGCTCCAGCTCCCTCAGCTTCATGTCATGCTCTAATTGTAGTTTCTTTTCTTCCATGGCTAATCTTTGTTTTTCCATATCCATCTGCCCATGAAGTCTTGCCATCTCCACTTCGTGTGCCCGGGTTGCTGCCCTGTCTGCCAACTCTTCTGGCGACAGGCCTCTGCCAAACTCATGGACACTTTCTGGTGGAACCATTTCCACCTGATTCTCTGCTGCCTTTGACTCATACCAGGCCCTCAGCGCCTTCACGAGTTGGTCCTTCTTTTTCAATCCAGTTTGGGCAATTCTGAACTTGGAGCAAAAACCTCTCAACTCTTCATTGGTACGATCCTGAAGTGCGCTTTCCTCCCAATCTATGTCCTCAAGTCCAGAGATTATGGAATCTGCCCTTCCAGCGGGAAGTGAACCAGGCATGGCTCTAACAACGGAGATTCTTGGCAAAACAAAAACAATGGCTAGTCTTGTGGCTGTGTTACTGGTCTGCTCTCCCTACGTGGTGATCAGTGATTCACTATACGCAAACCACAAATGCAAATCCGTAAATCCTCACCGCTGCCACCAATGTTAGAAATGAGGGGGCTCTGGTTGACGCAGGTGTGAACCCACAACAAGCAGGGACCCTTTACTTCTTGTCAGGGCGAAGGATGACTCCCCAGAATAACCCCTGCTCACCCTCTAGGTGCGTGGCGCGAGCAGTCTAGGCTAAGTCTCAGGCGTACACGGTTAAGCAAATGCAATTACACATACAGTAAACCCCTTGCATGCACCACAAACGGACACCAATCAGGAAGTATATAAAAATAAGCTTTTATGTAGATTCAGCAGATTCAAATACAAGGCCCAGTAACGTTGAACTGATGGGGCCACAATTCTTGGAAATACGGTAAAGTTCTCTTTGTTACGGAAAGTTCTTTAGGCGGGCACAAGGTAACTGTAGGCCTCAGCGCACTTCGTGCTGAGGCAGCGCCCGGAAAGCACGCGGCAGATGACAGGGAAATCAGAACGTTGCGGACCCTGGATCCGATGCGAGCTCGCGGTCGAGTACGTAAGTACAGTACCTTGTTTCTTGACGCAAAGGCGGTTGCGGGATTTCAGCGGCTCTTCGACAGAAGGGCAAGGCGGCGTCCGAGGCCCCCACACTTCACGATGGGTGTCTGATCTTCAGGCTCACGACAAGAGCGGGGTGTTGCAGGTGGCGGGTGAACAAAGCGGTGCAGCCGGGCACGCAGATTACGTCCGGGCCGTCCGAGGCTTGGAGATGCTCACAACGCCGATTCCGGCGGGAGGGTGAAGGTGCGCAGCGAGCCTCCGGCGAGCGAGGTGACAGGGGCAGCCCAGCACAGCGTAGGGGCGGGGGCGGCTAAGCAGTCCTGGTCACGGCTCATGGAGGGACTGGGCACGAGGGTCACAGCTCCGGCGAGGGAAAGGACACCACAGTCCAGCGGCAGGCGAGTGAAGATCAGGTAGAGCCCAATGGTCCTGGGGCTCAGTTCAGGGGGCAAGCTCAGTTCCAAGCCCTTGGAGATCGTTTTGGAAAAGCACAAGTCTTGAAAGTAAAGATAAAGCAAAGTCTTCAGCAACAGTTTCTCTTCTCCCCTTTGGCAGCGAGGTCACCACTGCAGGCCAATCCCCCAGGATAGGGACAGTCTTCCTCCTACAGCTTTCCCGGTGCCTCCTCCTCAGGCAGAGATTCTTCTTGGTCAAAAGCGGATCTAGTTTCTTAGGAGCAGGGCTCCTACATTTATACAGCAAATCTTTTGTTCTCCCAGGCCAGGGGGGCCCTTGCCTAGTTCAGTCCGGTTTCTGAGCACTTTGTTACGCGATGCCGGCTTCTTCTTTCAGAGTGCAGGGCAGAGTCCTCAGACGCTCCACAGGGGGCGGAGCCGGCATTGAGGTGGCAGAGCACTGTCCTATTCAGAGCCTAGGAGTACTCCTCCCACCCATCTACCTGTCGATCGTCCTATTCACCACCAGGCTACCTAGCCCTGCCCATCTGGGTTCCCCCAGCCCTGTCACTCACACCAGCCAGACATCAGATACACATCACGCAGATGCGGGCTGAAATGTTTAGGCAAGCAAAGGCCAGCTTTCTAAAAGCGGCATTTGCAAACCCGAAATATTAAAATAAACCTTACGAAAAGATGTACCTTATTATTCCGAGTTCAGGCATACTAAACTCGATCTTCTACCATGTTCCCTGGGTCGGTTAGGATCATAGGGTGTAATAATCCAGGCCGCCCATACTGGCCTATGAGAACAGGGTAGCCTTGCAGTAGTGAACAACAAGATGGCGGTAATTCACTACTAGGACATGCCACGCATCCAGGCTTGTCCTACCTTAGGCTTACAACGCACCCTGCCCGTGGGCCTACCAGAGGGGTGACTAACATGCAGCTAAGGGAAGGTTTCAGGGACCGGCAAGTGTGGGCACTTGCCGGTCAGCATGTCAGTACCAGACTGCACGCAGGTTCTGCGATGGCAGACCTTAGACGTATTTTACCGGCCGCTTCTGTGGGTGGCACAACCCGTGCTGCAAGCCCACCAGCGGTGTTTGCCTTTGCATGCCCTGGCGCTCCTGGCGCACTTTACTGGGGTCTGATAGTAAACCAAACAATCCAATCATGGAATCCAACCAACATATACAATTTACAAAGGGAGCACTCGCACCGCGACACTGGTTGGCAGTGGCACAGCGCGCTGAGCGGCCAACACCATAAAACACATGAGGCACAGCGACAAAAAGAGGAAGGGAGACTCACGCCAAGGTGCCAGGTCTAACAGTACTCTAGGAAAAGGAGCTGGAGGACCCAGTGAATGAGACAAGCACATCTATAAGTGAAATCAAAAAGTTGAATCTTACTCCCTAATCATACATTTCTGGCAAGATGGTTCAACAAGTTAAGGTTTCCTGTTAGCACCAGTGGTAGACCCCAAGTCACAACTTTGAATTCTAAATCAGGCTTTGATCCTGCTGGGGTTAATAAACTAGGTAGTAAAAACGGAGATAGTAAGTACTACAAAAGAATATTATTTATTTATGATGTAGACTACATTCCTGAGCGGTTTTTCTCTTGCTGCGAAGAATAGATTGAAGTAGACCCATCTCTAGCATGACAGCTATTCACTTTGCTGGCACACCATTAGTGTACAAACTGATTTCTGTAAAAAGAGCATGGGAAAAAGTTGGAATTTCATTAAAGAACAGAATCGCTCCAAAATAAACAGCATTGTTTTCTTGAAGACTTAGAAGCAGCAATTGCAGCATTGGTGGTGAAGGTATAGCTGCAGTAAGTCTTCATGGCAATCCATATTTTGATCATTGTGATCCAGCACTGCACTGGAAAAATTATTTCACGCAGACTTGTCATTTGTCATGACCAACTCCCATGAAGACTAAATTGTCACCTGTTAATGTGCCATAAATGTTTTGAACAGGGGGGATTAAAACCTAACTGATGGCCATAATGAGCTAAATGATACATACCAGGTGTCACCACAAGCCAGCATGGTTCAAATACCACCCAGCAGCAGACAAAGGATCATAGTCGGAATTGGGTGGTAATCAAAATATTTCTGGTTTTTGGAAGAAGTGCTAAATTCAGAGGTTAATCCACTTGTGGAATTTCTTCCACCAGCTATTTCTACAGTGGCGGCAATTTCTATTTTGGATTCCCTTGCAGTATTAGTACTTAATTCTCTGATCGCAATGGACAGTCAGTATGGGAGATGAGGTCCTTTCCTGTGCACAAGTCTGCAGGCTTGTGTCACAGTCATCTGGCATGGTTCCCATCAGGGGTGGATGGTTGGGTTGAACAGCTACGTGTAGATATTCAAGTTACCTTAGACTTCACAGATGAGCTTGGTGCAAGTAGGTATGTGGAGCCAGGCCAGCAGTCACTGTAGCTGTGCTGCTGCATAAAACAGCTCAAAGTTAAGCGCACTGAACCCGCCATCAGTCAGTGGGCACTGTAGAGTGACTAGTGCAACAGGACGGAGACCCTCACTCTATATCAGTTTGAGCGGTCACTGTACATGTCACGAAAAAAGCTTTTGAGAGCATTGTCGGGAGTGCTGCAAAAAAATAGAGGAATCAGGGTAGCACCAGCATCTTGGAGATCGCCACGCAACCTAACGGAGATAGAGGCAACGATCTCCGAAAGGTAAAGGCCAATGGATTGAAGCTACTGCCTTGTCTATGTTGTCTTCTTTGATGTCCTTCTCCAATTGGAAAATCTGGACTCCCAGATATTTAAAACTGTCATAGCACCACTGGCGATGAGTCCTCAGGAAGCTAGCCCTTTGCAAATTAGGGCACGGTGCCAGACGAAATAGACAGGATTTAGGCCAGCTCACGTGGAGTCCCGAGATGTCCCCAAAGTAATCCAACAGGCACATGAGGCCTGGTAGGGCGGTCTCCACATGGTGCAGGTAAACCAGGGCGTAATCTGCATATAACAAAATGACGTGATGTGCACCCAGCTCCAGAGTACCCCACTAGTGCACCCGTTGACAAAGATGGCAAGACAGCCGCTCCATGGCAAGGGCAAAAATAAGAAGGGAGAGAGTGGATACCCTGTCTGGTGCCTCTTTGAATGACAAAGCTATCGGAGATCAGCTGGCCAGTCTTTACCCATGCCGACATTATATTGTACAGAGTACGGATCCAACACAGAAAACCGGGACCGAGTCCCATGCAGCAAGGGTTAGGTGGAGAAAATTCCAGCCCAAGGTATCAAATGCCTTTTCGATGTCTAATGACACAGCCACCTGACTAAATGCATCGGCGGGAGTGTAAAATATGTGGCATAACATACAGAAAATGTTGGAGAAGGTGCTGTGCCCTGGAATAAACCCTGATTGCTTGACATGTACTAGTGTGTTAACTATAGGGAGTAGGCGGTTTGCTAGTACTCTACCTAGGATCTTACATTCAAGGTTCAGCAGTGAGAGAGGTCAGTCAGTGCAAACATCTAATGGATCTCTACCCGGTTTAGGAAGGACCACAATCAGGGCCTCTCCAAGTGAGTCTTGGAGGTGTCCTAGCGTTTTGGCCTCATTGAACATTTCTAGCACGTGAGGGGCCATTTGGGTGGGGAAAGCAGCATAGTACTCAATTGGCAATCTGTCAATACCCGGGGTCTTATTTCGAGCAATCTGGGAGACAGCCGTCCATATCTCCTCCAACTGTAGGGGCACATCCAGTTCGGCCCACTGTAGAGGACTCAGTCTAACCAGCGGTACATCTCGGAAAAAGAGCATCACACAATCCAGTGCGAGAGGGGATCTGTTGCTGTGTATAAACCCAGATAATTCTCACAGAAGGCAGCATTAATGGCAGGCTGGGATGTAATTTTCGTGCTGTCATCTATGCGGACACCCCGAACGGGGCACAATGTTGATCCTCCTTCCAGAGCCACACAAGCAGCCTTCCCAAACAATCCCCGTCCGCATGCAGCAAGGCTACACGGTTCCTGTAATCATGCTTACTCAGGGTCGCTTCAGCCTCAACCTGCTGTTTATACCATTGTCAGAGTTGCTCAGCTGTCGCAGTACAATTATCCACCCTTACCTCCAAAGGCCACAGCTCTTGTTTGATGGCTACCAGTTCCCCAGCAATTGACACAGTATCCCCCAAGCGGATGCCAGCAGTAGCCACGAGCAACAACCTTGTGCGCATTCCACTCACGCTGGACGATGCATAGCCCTTATTTGATTTAAAGTAGTGGGTTATGCACTGAGCCAGATCCTCACAGAAAGGGGGGGTCCAAGAGAGTCTCAGTTTGCAGACACCAGGTGGTTATAGTGGAGCATTTTCTATCCCAACACAGGGTGAGCAGCAAGGGACAATGGTTTGAGAGGGTTCGAGTTAAGTACTCCGTCCCAGTGATCAGGGGGCCCAGCTGTTCTGTACAAAGGAAAACATCAATCCTAGTGTGCACA
This sequence comes from Triturus cristatus, assembly GCF_964204655.1. Classification (NCBI taxonomy): domain Eukaryota; kingdom Metazoa; phylum Chordata; class Amphibia; order Caudata; family Salamandridae; genus Triturus; species Triturus cristatus. The sequence continues at coordinate 1,728,622,571 of NC_140589.1, forward strand.
TCGTAAACTGGGGAATAAAAAGAGCACTCCTGGTCTAGCGGGTGCTCTAACCTCCATGCATCATGTAAACGTCGGTGTGAGATCCAGTTAGAAAAGTGTTGTGTGGTGCGAACACATGTGGCAGCACGCACGGGAGGGCTAGAGCAGTCAGAACCAACATCTGGCACTCAATTAAAATCACAATCCTAGAGCCCTGGGTGATTAGTGCTGGAGGCATAAACTGTCACCAATGTAAAGGAAGCCCCGTCAAAGTGTCCCTCCAAGATCACAAAGCACACCTTGGTGTCCAGCCTGTGGGTATCCAAGACAAATGGGACCCCTGGATCAATCCTGATGAGGACCCCTGGGAGTAGGCCAACATGGACATGCCGTACACCTGCCCCCTCCATTTTGTTCCGCTCCACCAAAGTGAGGTGAGTTTCCTGGTGCATTGCAATGTGCGCGTGAAGGCATCTGAGATATGCATAGATGCAATATCTTTTAGCTGGAGTAGTCATAACATGCACATAACATGTGCGGATGTGGTATTGCGAGGTGTGACTGTCAGATGTTGTTGCCGACATAAGCTCTGGTAATGTCATTAGTGGAGAGGTATGTGTTGTCCCTCTGTGTCCTCCATTGATAGTATCCAGCAACTTATGAGGCTGCCCCTAGCCAGACTGGGTGTCCGCTGAGAGCACGTGTTTGAATAGCAGACCCTTTAGCAGGCTACACCAAAAGACAACAATGAAAACCTGTACAGCAGTGAGTCGAAATGGCTGCATACCACCCCCACACCCGTGAACTTGAGCATCTCGGTCCAAAGGTCCCCAACTTTTAAACAAGAATAAAACAGAAAAGCAAAATTATTAAACAAGTCCTCATTAGAGCACTGGAGGGACGTGGTCCAGCGTCTGGAGTTGTCCATCGCAGGGGCCCATCACAGGAGTCCTAAAATACGGCCCACTAAAGCTAACATGAGTTTCAGCGATGCAGGGAGGTTGGAGCATGCCAGCTGCGCATGGGTGTGGAGGTTCCACTTATGAAAGGAAGGTCACAGTAGGTCATCAGTCGATCACAATGTTATTTTAGAGTCAGGTGCCTGAGCCAGAGTTCATGGTTGGTCCAGCATGTAGCACTGTGAAAGAGTTTGTGCTGTGCAAGGAGTCTGTCTCCATCGCCCAGGCCTGTTCTGCAGTTACTAGGTCCAGAGTACGCCATGCTTGTGCCATCCAGTGCCTTCTTCATTTAGGGCACTGAATCACCCATTCATCCTCCGCTTGATCATTCTCGGCTGTGCGGGCGAGGACCCTAGCATGAAGCCTGGTCCAAACATCCTTGGGTGTAGAGAAGATGTGAGAGGACTCCATGACCTTAATTTTTGCAGAAAAAACGAAATGCATAGCCGAGTTGCAGCTCCTGCAGGTTTTGTTTTACGTTCATGTTGGAGCCCCTGAGTCGCTGTACTTCGGTCGCGAAATCTGCATACCCTGCTATTTTGTTGTTCTCGTAGCACCAGGGGCGCTGATTGTTGAACCACTGCAGTATGAGTTCCAGATTGCAATAGTTAATGAAACGCGCAATGAGTGAACAAGGTGGCTCCCCAGGTGGAGGTGGATGACCCGGAATGCTGTGTACTCGCTCCACTGAGAACAACTTGGGGACCTTACTCTCCAGCACACTGGCCATCAGCCAGTTTTCAAGGAAGATCTTGGTGCTGGGGTGTTCTGACTACTATGGAATCCCAGAAAATGAACTGCGTGCAGCTTGGTGTATAATTCCCGCACTGTGCGGCCCAGGGAAGTCAGCGCAGATTCTGTGTTGTCCACACAGTCCACGAACTTACGATGATCCTCCCACAGCAAGTTCACGTCCAAAGATACTGCATTAATTTTCACTGCCAGTGATGTCTTTGTGCCCAGGATAGCATGGAGAACCTTTTTAAACTGCACCGAGTGGCCATGTCGAGGATAGTGGTAAGACACTAGGTTCAGAGGTTAGAGTTCTGGTGATTCTGTTTTTCACCCATCGTGATATGATGCGGGTGGTTAGCCACAAGTAGGACCCACAGGGCAAGCATGAGAGAAGGACCACAGTAGTTGGTTTCTCAAGCAGATGTAGTGAGCTAAGAGGAGGAGTTGTCTCAGTTACAGTTTGCTAGTACTGCCCCAGCAAATAGGCAAGGGCCCGCCGCACCATCTTGCAAGGCAATCAGCTAGGAGTGACCATCAATATATTTATTTATTTATTTCTGAATTTGTAGAGCGCCTGGTTACACTTACCAGTGTGTCCCCGCGCTATAAGGATTACAACAGCACCTACTCAACAAGTCCAAGAGACAAAGGGCATTAGCCTTTAGGGAAGAGAAGCGTCTTCAACTCTTTCCGAAAAGTTAGTTCTGATGGTTCCGTTCGTAGTCGGGGGGGAAGGGTATTCCATCTATGGGCAGTTAGAGATCGGAAGGATCTTCCTCCCATCCTGGCCTTCTTAACTCTAGGGGCCGAGAGGAGTCCAACTCCACAGGAGCGCAACTGTCGAGCAGGAGTGTAGGGGAGGAGCAAGTTGCGCAAGAAGCCCGGGCATTTCCCCTGGACTATCCTGTGGGCAATGCATAATGCCTTGAAATCAATGCGTTCCTTAATAGGAAGCCAGTGTAATTTCTCTAAGGCTTTTTTTGAGGGAGCTCTTCTTGGTAGCCGGAGCACCAGGCGAGCAGCGGCATTTTGAATCAACTGTAGTCTACGATGGCAGCTTGCATTTGCTCCCAGATAAAGGACATTCCCATAGTCCAGCCTGGAAGTGACTAAGGCATGTACTAAGGATTTCCTAGCAAATTCCGGGAGCAAATCAAGCGTCTTTCTCAGCTTGCGGAGGATAGCAAAGCAGGTGCCCGAGACACACCGGGAGTGGTAATCAAAAGTCAAGTTGGAGTCGATCCAGAAGCCTAAGTTCTTCACATGATCCCTTGGGATCGGCAGAGGTCCCAAGGCCTGAGGCCACCAGGCCGAGGTCCAAACTGAGGGGGGTCTACCGACGATAAGTACCTCAGTCTTGTCTCCATTCAGGCGGAGGCAGTTGTTGGCCATCCAGCCTGAAAGGTCTTGGAGACAGGAAGTGAACTTTCTAGCAGCCTGCTCAGCTGGCTGGGTCAGAGCAACAACCAGCTGAGTGTCATCGGCATATGTTACTACCTCAACCCCATATTGTTCAGCGATAAGCGCCACAGGTGTAACATATAAGTTGAATAGGGTGGGGCTGAGGCTAGAGCCTTGAGGAACTCCCTGCTTAAGATCAAAGACATCAGATCTGTTACCCCCTTGCTCCACATAGAAGCTGCGGTCAGTCAGGAATGATTCCAGCCATAGCCACGCTTTTCCAGTCACTCCTCCTCTCTTCAGACACTGTAGCAAGGTATGATGTGCCACAGTGTCGAAGGCGGCACTGAGATCGAGGAGTATCAATGCTGCTACTTGCCCTTCATCCACATGTTTCCTCAGTGCCTCAGTGGAAAAAAAGTAGGGCTGACTCCATGGAGTGGTGAGCACGAAAGCCCGATTGGCTAGTGTGAAGGAGGCCGTTCGCCTCTATGTGTGCAGTAAGTTGTTGGTTGGCCAGTTTTTCGGCCAGTTTGGAAAAAAAGGGTAAGAGGGATATCGGACGTAGGTTGTTAAGCTGAGTGGCACTAACTTGAGGTTTCTTTTTGAGGGGTAATACGACTGCCAGTTTCCACCCAGGCGGAACTTTGCCTGAGTCAAAGGATAGGGAGAGTATGTGTCTAACATAGGGGGCTAAAAAATTCATAGAGCTAGCCAATATTCTGGCCGGTGCAGGATCCCTAGGGGAGCCTGATTTAATTCCTCTTGCTGTTGTTATCAGGAGTTCCTCCTCTGGAACATGGAACTGGCTAATGCAACCTTCCTTCTCTTCCCCCCCTCTAGCTTCCTCAAGTGGGGGTAAACTATTAGAGCCAGTTCTGGCCTCACAGGGGAAGGTGGAATAAATGTCCAACACCTTTTTTTGAAAGAACTCAGCAATTTTATTGCAGGCTTGTACTGAGACGCCCGCCTGTTCATCCATAGAAGCTAGTGTTGAGATCTCTTTATAGATCGTGAATAGCTCCTTGGTAGAACAGTTAGCTCGATCGATTAGATCGGTATAGAACGCAGCCTTAGTTTTCCTGATTAAAACATGGTAGTTCTTGAGACTAACTTTGTACTGCGTTCCTGCTTCTGGTAAGTAGGCCCTTCTCCAGGCTCGTTCCACCCGTTTGCAGGCAGCCTTGGCTTCTTTTAGTTCGGCATTGAACCAGGGTGCTGATCTAGTTAGTCGCTTCGGGCCATTATTAGACCAGGGAGCTGCTGTGTCCAGTGCAAGCGTAATGTGTGCATCCAAAGTTACGCAAGCCTCGTTAAGACTGGTGCCCAGCCCAGTAGGGGAACCTTCATGGATAAAATTGTCCCTGAACATATCATGAGAAAATTTAGCCCATTTCCTTTGTCGTCTCCTGCTGCCAGTGGTATGGCCCTGAATATTATGAGCCCTCATATGGAACCAAAATGGGACCAGAAAGTGATCCGTTCATATCAATGGTATGGGGGATTCCTGCTTAATGTTATCCCAATTGCAGAAAATGGGATCCAGCTGATGCCCTAGACGGTGTGTGGGGAGGGTAGAGCACAGTTCGAGCTGCATAGTATGCAGCTCTTGCCGCATTTCTTGTGCTGCTATATTATTGACATCGTCAAAGTGTAGATTAAAATCACCTAGCAGGAGGAATTTATTAAAGCGCATGGCTGAGGAGATAGTGTTAAGTACGAAACTATCAGTAAAGGCCCTGCTACCACCAGGAGGTCTATACACTAATAGGCCCTTGATAACCGTATTAGTATTAATCAAGATGGAGAAAGCTCCTGTTTCGCTATCAGCGATATTCGCGGGTTCTATGGTGCATTTAACACTTTCCCTGTAAATTATTGCAATGCCCCCCCCTCTCCCGCTAGGTCTGTCCTGCCTACAGATTCCATAACCGTGAGGAAGAGCCTCCGTTATTTCAGGATCAGAGTCCTCGTCGAGCCAGGTCTCTGTTAGAAACAGCAAATCCCATCTGTTATCGGTCAGGAGATCGTGGATCTCTAGCCTGTGTTTTTTTAAGGACCTGCAATTGAGCAGGGCACATCTAACCCTCCTGTTGTTGCCTAGCTGATTAGAAGAACCAGAAAGGCTCCCTGTGGCGTGTTTGCTCAGGGTAAATCCACAATGCCTGCATGTTAGGTCCTGGTCATGCTTACTTAGATCAATGTCATGCTCGCATTCCTTGATGATTTTCGTACGGAGATGAGTAAGCTCCTCTGTAGTATATGTAAGAGTTGGTAGGAGACTACCAGGGGGTATGGCCCCGTGCCCCGGTCTGCCGCGGACGGGCGCAGACGGGCTTGCCTTAGGCGAGCCTTCGGCGCGCATCCGGCGCGCCCGCTGCGCTCGTCCGCTGCGCGTATGACACATGAGAGGTTATGTACCTTCCCTTCCGGCGGACGACTAGACCGCGTCCTGCCGGAAGTGAGTGCTGGGCGAATGAGGTGTTTTCTCCCGCCGCTCAAATGGCAATGCAGCCGCGGCGGATCGGGCAGGGACACCAAAGTGCAAATACACAATCTCAGCAAGTAAGAACGTCACAGGTTAAAATATGTACAGAGTTTAAAAGAAAAGGGCATCTAAATTCCCAGGCGCTAAGAAGTGAGGAGCGGCGCCGTCAATCCCGCAAATATAGCAAGAAACAAGCCCCTAGGCTAGCAGCAGGGCCACAGAGCCACATATGCCAACTGCTGTTGGCAGAGTTCAGTGAATGGGCAGTGTACTTACATTTCAGCCAGATCAGCTAGCAGGCAGGAGGATCCCAGAGAGACCCCCCACAACAAGAGTGCGCAGCTCTAGTTACGCAAATAGCACTTCTTTCTAGCAGTATTTTTGCCCCGGGTGTGTTCTATGTGGGCCCTCCTCAGTCAGGGGTCCAGTGGTGTGGGGACAAGGAGCATGGCCAGTGGGCAGGCACCAGTGGAGAAATAGGAGGTGAGGCTCCAAATAACATTCAGCCCCCTGTGTTTGTCCACATGGGGGTCTGGGTGCAGAGGCAGAATGCAGCTGAGTGCATTGTCCCTTGGGTGCAGATCAGGGGAGGGTGGAGTTGGTGGAGTGCCACTACGTGGAATTCCACGGAGTTGCCTAAAACTCAGTGGAATTCCGCTCTGCTCCATTCTGCTCCTCGCCGCCTTACATGCAGGCAGCAGACCTGGAGGGTTCCTGAACCCCAGACTGTCATGTGTTTCGCATTTTTACCTGGGTCTGGCATTCTCTGCCATACCCGGGCTGTCCTCCTCTGTTGGTCTCCTCGGTGGAAAAGCAATCCCCCTACACTGTACGTATTGGTTGAACTGCGCATGCACAAGCATCAATCTCTGGAAGGTTGCGGGTGCCCCATGAAGGCCGAAGGGAAGAACCTAGAATTGGTATAGACCAGAGGGAGTCTCAAAGGCAGTTTTTTCCCATGCAGAGGGGGATAATGGTATTTGCCAGTAAGATTTTGTAAGGTCAATAGTGGTCATGATGCAGGCTTTGCCTAGTCGCTCTATCAACTCATTGACCTGGGGCATGGGATAACTGTCAAAGTGGGAGATGGCATTCACTTGTCGGAAATCTATGCAAAACCATAGGCTACCGTCCCCTTTCGGGACAATTACTACTTGGGAGCACCATTCACTCTCGGAGGGTTCAATTATATCTGCCTCTACAGCTATCTCTATCTCTTCCTGTACAGCTTGTCTGCGGGCAGCTTAGATTCAGTAGGGACTTAGCTTAGTAGGCTAATGCCCATCAGTCACAATGTTGTGGATGACCAGGGTCGTCTGACCAGGTTTGGGAGACAATAACCCAGAAAAATGGGTTTGCAGAGAATGTAATTGATATTGTTGCTCTATTGTTACGTTAAGGCCTGTTTGTATTGGCTGTTCTAGTAGTTCTGTTGGGGGGAAACAGTTCGGGAAAGTAAAACAGGCACACTGGAACCTGCCTCCTTCGGAAAAGTTGGTGTTTTAGTCCAGGCCTTGAGTAGGTTCACAAGATAGATATGCCCGCTTTTGCCTCTGTGTGGTACTGACACTCTATAGGTTATGGGCTTTACCTTCTCTAGTAGGATATACGGGCCCTGCCAGGTGGCCAGTAGTTTCTTTTCAGAGGTAGGAAGCATTATCAACACTTCATCTCCAACCTGGAATTCCCTCAAGTGGGTTTCATTGTCGTACGTTCGTTTTTGTTTCCTTTGGGCATGGTCGAGGTGCACATGTGACTTCTCCCATAGGCTTGTGAGGGTATCTTTGAGGGATGCGCAATAGTCCAAAAATGCTTTTCCCTCATCCTCCTTCTCGGTCCACTGTTTGGCTTCCATATCTAACAACGTGTAGGGCTTCCTGCCGTATAGGAGCTCAAAGAGAGTGATCCCTGTGGACTTTTGTTCGTGAGTATGTATTGCAAAAAGTATTAAGGGTAGTTTACTACTCCAGTCTCTACCTGCTTCATCTATTATCTTTTTTAGCATGGTCTTTATGGTGTGGTTATATCGCTCTACCAGTCCATCGGTCTGAGGATGATAAACTGTGGTGTGTATTTGTGGCTGCCCAATAGGTTAACAGATGTGTGCCATCAGACGCCTGAGAAACTGCCGAGGTAGTTGCGCTCGTTAAGGGTATGGCCTCTGGATAACGGGTGGCATAATCCACCAACACCAGTATGTATTCATGACCTCGGGCACTGGGGCTTAAGAGGCCAAATAGGTCAATTCCCACCCTTTCAAAAAGGGATGTCTATGATAGGAAGAGGACATAGCGGAGCTCTCGGAATTCCCGAGGGATTAACCAGTTGACACCGTTCACAGGGGGCCCAAAAACAGGTAACTTCCTAATTTATATACTCCTAGCCAAAAGAACCTCTCTAGTATATATTTTAAGGTAGGCTCTTGCCCATTGTGGCCTCCCCCTGCTTGGCAACGTGCTAAATGGGGCACTTGTTCACAGTAAGCCTAGGGAACCAACAACTGTTCTGTAGTTTTTATTGTATTCTGAGTCATTCGGTACAAGAGGCCTCTTTTGATACAAAAGAAAGGGCCTACCTTCTTAGAGACAACCTCCTCCACTTATTCCCATGCATGGAGCAAGGAGCCTTCATCCCTCTGGGCAGTCCGGAAGCTTGGAACTGGAGTGTGAGTCTTGCCTGAGGAGGAAAAGACACAAGTAGGGTATTGAGTGTCTATCTTATATGTCTTCCTTTTCTCTTTGTCTCTCACTCTGAGTTTTCGCTCTATTCCTTTTGGGGGAGAGCTCTAGCTCCACATTCCGGCAGGGAGCTTCCTCAAGCCAATTTGTCACCCTAGGGGAAGAAGCTACCCGCGCTAGTCTTCAAAATGGGGTAGGTCCCGGCCTAAAAGGACCTTGTCAGCCAAATCGGGAACCACCCCTACAGTACACATATGGGAATCGCCTTCTATTTCCAGAATCACCTCTGCAAGGGGGTAGTTTTTTTTTATCCTTGTGAATACAAGTGATTTGGACATACTCTCCTTGCTCGATCTGACCCCGGGGTATCAATTCGACATTAACGACGGTATGTTGGCACCCTGTGTCTAAAAAGGCCTTTAGTGGTCATCCGTTTAAATGGATGCTTATTTTGTAGGTAAAATGGCCTCCACCTGATAGGAGTACCCATCCTCTAGTGTAACCTACTTCCATAGGTTCCACTGGGCTAAGCCTGTGAGGGCAATTCAGGGCTATGTGGCCCCATATGGAACAACTGTAACATTAGGTCCCGTTGACAGATTTATTCCTTCCCCCTGTTGATGGCTTGTCTAATGGTTTTGGTGGAAGGGTATATCTGTTCTCCCCTAGTTGCATTCTAGGGGAAGATTGTTTCCCCGTTGGGGTGGCTTGCTTGGCATTGGGTGTCCTAAACTAAGGGGATCAATGAAAAGCGCAAGCCAACTCTACTGCCGTTTGGACTATTAAGTAGGGGTGCTGTCTCACCCTTGACTTAGTGTTCAACGGAAGAGCCTCCACATATTGTTCCAAACAAACTACTTCAGTGATTTCTTTGGCTGTATTAAAGTCTGGTCGTAACCATCAGTTTCTCAGGTATCGAATACGGAAATACAGGGCCCGGGGATTATCCCCTGCACTCTATTTCTCCTTTCTAAACTGTGTCCTGTAATACTCCTGATGCCAGCCCAGTCTCTCCAGGATGGCCTTTTTTATTTTGTCATATGATGTGATGCCAGCAGGATTGGCCACCGGGTAATCTACCTGCAATTCCCATGATAACAAAGGAGCATAGTACTGGTCTAATTTTTCCCGGGGCCACCAGGCGGTGGTAGCAACTCTCTCAAAATTTCCCCAAAAATAATCAGGATCCTCCCCCTCCTGATACCTCTGTAAAACAATGTCAGGAACATTTGGGTGTACCTGTGCACTATTAATTGCGTCTGTGAGAAGCAATATGGCAGTGTCTTGGACTTTTTGGTTGGATGTAAGCAGAGTGACCTGTTCCTTAAGGGCAGCCTGAAATGCTTCACGCTCCTCTCGAGCTCTCGTGGCCTGCTGCTCCATTACCAACTGCAAGTGCCTCTTCCTCTCGGCCAAATGGGCCACCACTGGCTCCATAGTAATGGGTTGGGTCATGTTTGCACAACCCAAGATCCCACTTCTGGCACGACTGTGGTCGGATTCGGGCTGAGGGTAAAGGCTTGGGACAACAAACGGGCTTAGTACTGGGGTTTTTCCTTTTCTAGCTGCCTTTATTATGGTATATGCACATACAGTAGAAAAGAAAACATTCCAGCCACAGTCTGTCCATTGGCTCTCTTCTACTCCTTTGCAGTCTATGTTTCCTCATTAGCGCAGCCTCTGATCCCCAGTTACTGGTGTCTACCTCCTACTTCGGTCTTCCAGGTTCACAGGCTTCTCAAAAAAAGATAAGAAAATACCAGGTGTCAGGGCAGATTGCTGGCTGGTCTCCCATACTCTTGACTGCCCCCTCCTTTTCTAGGGAATTGCTCCTGTAGAGAAAAAAATGAACATTAGGGAAGATGTACTTTCCCCTCCTGTTCCCCACACCCTGTCCTTGTGAGGTGTTATTCCTTTACCCAGCCCACTCCTGTGGCATACCCTTCTGTTTGTCTGTCCTTTCTCACCCCCCTCTCTCTTGTGGTTTTATGGTCTCTGTCTCCCCTTCCATGCCTTTCCTTCCCACAAAATGTGCCTAGGGCTGTGACCCCCCCACCCCCGGCCGCAACAGAGGGAGTCAGCGCGCGCGCCTGTCTTCCTGGCAGGCGTGGTCCCTTCTGCAGCCTGCTGCTCTCGCGTCTGCTGTTCCAGCAGTCTTTTCTTCTTCTTGCATCCCCGTGAGAAGTAGAATCATGGCGTCCTCTTCCTCTGTCTCGGCCTTCGCATTATCCGCCTCTCTCGTCCCCTCCGGCTCTGATGTTTCTTCCGGCTCCGACGTCTCTCCCTGCGGCGTCCTTCCAACCCACCATTTGTCCCGTTCTGCTGGGGGCACAACTGCCGCTGCTGTTCGTCCCGCACTCCGCTTTCGCATAGAGAGGGGGAGAAATAGCCACTACATTGCCTCCCCTCCTGGAATGGACGTTCAGGCCATTCAGTTACCAGACATCTTGAGAGAAAGTCCACATTGGTTTGCAACTTCCCCGGCACATGAAAAGCGTGAAATGAGAAGGGTTGTAATGCTAAAAACCAACAAAATATCTTCAGATTGGTGTCTTTATGTCGAGCGAGTTATGTAAGGGGGGCATGGTCCCTCCTCTGCACAGGGGAAAAAGGCTCTTCCAGGGTGGATTTAGGTAGAGAAGGGCTCTGTGGAACTGTTTGCTGTGGGACACAGAGAACCTGCTGCAAAAGAATGCAGGGTTACCCCTGGGAACTTTTCCCTATTGGTTTGGAGGGGCCAGGAGTCACCCCTGCCCAAGTGTCAGGCATTAATGTAGCACCCCTGTGCACCCTCTCCATAACACTACCTGTGGAAGACAGAAGAAGGACTGCGCCTGCTTTTGAGACCTGTGATGAAGCCTGACAGGATAGATCTGCTCTCGCGTGTACCCAGTACATAGGTGTGGGCTCCAAAGGTCAGTTGGCTGTGTCAAAGTGTACTCCTCATAATAACATACTAAACCAGGGATTTAGAAACATTTTAACTCCGAAGAGCCAAGACAAACCTGTCATGTCAATCTGATGATGGTGCTTTGCCACTGGGTGAAGGATTGCGATGACTCCCACTCAGAACTTTTCTGCAACAGAAAATCCTTTGCAGTGAGAGGTTGTGAAGAGGGTATCTGGCTTTGTGGTGCCCTGTTCGGCTACAGCTTGCAGCCTTGACCTGCTGTAGGAATCCAAGCTCTAAAATAGTGACTAAGTTCAAATGTAGAAATCTTCACCAGCAAGTCGCCAAAATTATCTGGGTGGCATAGAACCTTCCTTGAACACAAACTTTGGCTTGGAGTTTTCCTGTGAAAAGTCAATAGCTTCACTAGGTCCTCATTCAACAGCTATCCAGCCATGTGGAGTCCTTCCCAGCCACATCAATTTGCCTTGCCTCACTTGGGATTTTTGACTTTTATTTCAGAGACTAAGGGGGTTCATTACGATGGTGGACAGGTATCGGGGACTGGGACCACCTACCTACAAAGCGGCGGTCCCACAGGGCCAATTACAATGCAACCGCCACCACGGTGGTTGTGATGCCCATACTTTACATTGTGGTGGATGCTGCTGGCTGCAGCACCCACCGCAATGTGAAAACGGGACATTTTACATATCCCCGCTACCAGCCCCCAATGTCCACCCCCAAGCCTTTTCACGGCGGGTGAAACTTCATGGAAAGGCTGGCGGGGAGGCACATCCTAATCTCTACAGCGGTGCCTGGTAGGCACCGCCACCAGTGCAGGGATTGGGAGGCCCCCTGCTGCACCAGCAGGCTGAAATGTGCCTGTCGGATGTGTGGCGGTCGGAATTTCTAACCGCCATGGAACTGCCAGTCACCGTAATGTGGCGGGCAGGAAATGGCCTTCCGATGGCGGTGAGACCGCTGCCGACAGCCTGTTGGTGGCGGTCTCACCTTCATCGTAATGACCCCCTAAGTTTGAAGGTCAAACTTCCAACCACGTCAACCCTGGTTTTTGTAGCTGACCTGTGTTCCATCATGGATGGCCTTAAATCATGCCTAGGCCCAAGGTATACTGTGTCATTGGAATGGAGGTATACCTGGCTTATGAGCCCTTTATAATGGAAAAACCTGTCCTGGATTGCTTCTGTTCCGTTTCAGGGAGGACTTGGCTTGGCAGTTCGGGCTGGACTGCTCCCACTGGAGCAGGGATAAGACTAATTTGCATATAGCTGGTTGCAAACTGAGGTGGCATTGTGTGAAAAATAACGATGGACTGGGATGCATCCCCCAGCAATTACTAGAGGGTGAGATTAATTCAAGCATTCCATCCATCACTTTTTGTACACCAGTCAAGCACAACCAGATGACTGCAGTTGGTGCTTAACCCTTTTAGGTGCTATTTTCATTTAAATCTTTACAAATTCATACCTCCTGTTCCCCTCATTAGATTTTTGTTGTTTTGGTGTCATTCTTTATTTTTGGAAAGTTTTTGTGTTGTATTTTCAACATTTTAACTGTTTTGCCACTTCTAGATACTTTACACATTTTTCTTAAGTTAAGCTTGTCTGCTCTGTGCCATAACTACCAGGGGTGGAGCTCAGGTTTAAATTACTGAAACCTTTGCTGGACCTAACAAGAATAGTGACATTATTTTTTGTGGTGGACCACCATCATGCCCAACTAATAATCCACTTTCTCACACTCACATACACATGGGATCTTGCATTCAAGTGCTTTAATGACAACCTGAATGTTGAACAATTAATATTTACCATTATAATTATTGCTTATGACTGGTTGCACTGTTTTAATTGATCTTAATGGTATTATAAGGTATAAACAAGACATTCTATTAATGTCGTGACACAGTGACAAAGCCAGTAGGCCTGCCTTATATTTACTTATAGCCCTTATACTATGTTACGTAAGCAGAGCATAACATGTGGTTAATAATATTAATCTAGTGATCCCTTGTTAAGTCAGTCAGCCTGCCTTGCTTAAAGAGACATCCCGCTATACTGTGATGTTGTATCTGGTCCCACTAGGGGTGTAATGGGAAATACGGGTGACACCAAAGCTATTTCCTTCTATCTGAATATATATTTGTAATTTAATGTGTGGTGTTTAGTAGTGTGTGTAATAAAATCAATTTTCCTTTTTAAGGGAAATAACACTGACTGGACAATCATTTATTGAGTATTGTTGCTTGCCAAAGAATTGGGATTGATAGCATACACTATCTCTCTTGAGTAGGCCTTGTTCTGTACTGCTCTGCTCTATATTTGGGTGCTTGGTTCCCAGTAAGGAGACATTTGTAGAGATATATGATGTTACAATGCATGCAATTATAATGCATGCTTTTACAACGGAGTCTTTACATCGCAACTACCATTACATGATTTTACAATGCATGCCATTACAGCGCATGTCTAAAAACTACCATTACAGCGCATTCCATTACAACGCATACAATTACAATGTATAATACTTTTAGGGCAACAGTAGGGTAAGTGTTGGATAGTATGAATAACAAAAGAGGGTTTGAAAATAGCGGTATGCGATGGCGCCCACTGATGTGTGCGTACGAGTACAGATAATCAGATATCCAACGGTGCAAAAGGCAGGGGGAAGAAACCCAAAACCCCCTCAAAAAGACCAAAGTCAGTAACAAATGAACATATGCACACGCTTACAAGTAATATTGTATCAATTACAAACAGTAATGGAGAGAACATAAATACATAGAAGCAGTAGATGAATCAATTGGATCATGTCTTTCTTGTTTATTAATAAGGATCCGTTGCCCAGCCAACACATGTTTCGTCTGGGTATAAACCTACGACTTCTTCAGGGCTACAAAAAACGTATAATAATACAATATAAAAACACTGATACATTCACATAATAAAGTCTCAACGTACAGAGCATGACACTGAAGACTGTGTACACATGTACCACTAACCCAGTGACAAAATAATTATTCAATCATTGTACAGCACAAAACGAGTGCAAACACCCCTGTGTCAATGCTTGATAGTTGTGTGCAAATTATAAGACCACAGAGGTTATGTCGCAATAAATGGCATAACCTTGAATAAATAAATCAATACATCTTTATAATATTTAGGATCAGATGCAGGAATATGTATGGCCTAACAAGGCCTCATTTCTAATAAAAAGACTCAACGGTGTGCCTTAATAAGTACGACATAGGTAGATATGACCTCCAGAACCATAAACAGCAGGAGCACAAACTCAGAAAAAAACGGCTCACCTCTCCACCGGTTGTAATTCCGTCCCGGCTGTACGGGAAATTAAATTAAGCCTTTCTTGTAGATTGAATTATGGTAAGTGCACCTTCGATATTAGACCTGAAAAAAGCACATAACGAAAAATATAGAGAACTGTCGAACTCTAGATATAAGTCCAGAAAAAAATAATTTTCACAAACCGAAAGCACAATCTGCTTCCGTTTACTCAATCACCTATTACGTGAAGGAGGCAATAGTACTACAAAAATCAGCACCCATGCCAGTCCAGAAGTACGTTATCAATCATGAAAATCAAGAAAGTAACCAACCCGAGCGCAAATGTGCTTGTGGTTAACAATAACATCTTATATAAAGTAGACGATCACACTTCAATAAATGGCACCCTTACTAGTTCAAACTTTCTGTGCCTAATAATTAGCTATTCCCGGGACACTTGCATCCGCAACAGCATGATCTAAAATCATGAAGAGACAACGTTAACGAATCCCATACGATACACCTAATAGAAAAGCAATCTCACACGCTCTAATATTAATAGGACCAAGTACAAGCATCAAACATAATCACCATCAAAAAGTCCAAAGCGACTGAGTTAAGCGTCCACACTTAATATCAAGCCAGTTTAAAAACCTGACGTACCTCAGGGCGTGTAAGCCAAAAGAGCGAGTACGCTCTCAATCTCCAGACCGTGCGTAGTTTTTAACGTCTGCAAAGGTTCTAGGGACTTGAACGCAACTTAAATATCCGGTAAGGAAACGGAAGAAACACATTAGTGCGGCTAAGCGGAATATATTGCACAATGCAAATAACAATTACCATTGGGCAATATCCAGAGTGTCCTGTGTCAGAGTTGATAGTAATGGTGAGATTCTATGGTAGGATATATAAAAAATAGTAAACTAGAATATGAGAAGAGTCAGCGTCCATAATAAGGGTGAGAATCAAGAGTAAATGAAGTGATGCCATGAGTATGACAGAATTGGAATCCCGTTAGAACATACAAGCGATGAAAAAGAGAGAATTAATATCATTGAGGTTAAGACAGGATGTGTATCGAAAAATCCATCACTAGTATAATACAATTGTATACAGTTTATAGAACAGAGCTTATTCGTAGTAACCACAATACACGTAATTCACTAAGCGTTGCAAGATAATCCAGAAACAGTAAGATATATTATGCAAGCTTTAGAGACACATCCGTGCAGATGGAGATATTACATCGGGCAGAAAGCACATAAAACTTCATAAAATTTAGTAAGAAGTGCAATTGTGGTAAACTAATATTAGTGAAGGGATGACAACTCATGTATCCCTTTAATGCAGATTAGAATTAATAGAACGCGTGAAAGGCTGTGAAGGGTGCATTGTCTAACATCACCTTCTACAGTAAATCACCAATAGCCATAATAACACATGTTACAAAAGCCTAGATTAAGATTGGCAGACATGCATGACATATACAAAAGTCCTCAGAGCTAGGAGGCTGCGCATGACTAGTTACCTAAGAAAAATTGAAGCTCATGGTCTGTGTTCAAGCCCAGCTCAACCGCATTGAGACGCATGATCCAAGTAGCTTCTGTGCGCCGTAAGGTCAATTCCCTATCACCCCCTCTAGGATGTGGTGGAATTTGTTCTATTCCAAAGAACGTAAATTGTTTATACGGACCTTGTGCATTACAACTATGGGCATGGGTCTCCAACGGGCATCTGTTGTCATTTTGTTTCAAAGCCCTTGCATGTTCGCTGATGCAATCCTTCAACATCCGAATAGTGCTACCTACATACTGTTTATGGCATTTACAAACAATCATGTATATGACAAAACGTGTAGAGCAGTTTATGTTTTGCTTGATCTTATATTCTTTACCATTGGGTCCAAGGAATGTTTTAGTGTGCTGTGAAGCCCATCTACAAACCCCGCAGCTCCCACATTTATGAAAACCCTGTGTACGAGTGGTGAGCCAGTCACTCCTCTCAGCTTTCTTGGGGACCGTGGGACTCAAGATAGCTCTAAGTGTAGTGCCTTTCCTGAAGGTGACCAGGGGTCTGTGTGATGTCAAAGATTCAATAGTTTTGTCTGCTCTCAGTGTGTTCCAATGTTTGTTCATACTTTTAGTAAGCAATTCAGCTTTATGGTTATGATTCGTGATTAATCTGATGGGTTGAGTTAATGGCATGTCTGGTCTTCTATTCTTCAATGTTTCTGTACGTGGAAGGACCACAATGCATTTTTCTGCCCTGTCTAGGGTGATTTGTTGATATCCACAAACCTTAAACCTATTCTTCATGGAATCAATACATGAGTGAAATTCACTATCTTCACTACAGATCCGTCTTGCTCTGGTGAATTCACCAAAAGGGATAGCCCTGATCTGGTGCTTTGGGTGTGCACTAGTAGCATGCAACACAGCATTGCACGCAGTTGGCTTGCGATGTAATCTGCTATGTATCATGCCATCCATAAGGTACAACTCTATATCTAAGAAGACTAGACTAGTACTACTATGTTGGTGGGTAAATTGGACTCCCAAGTTATTGGAATCCAAGAAATTATAGAATTCTTGTAGTAGGGATTCTGTGCCAGACCACAGTAACAGGCAGTCGTCAATATACCGTTCCCAGTAGATGATATATTGACTGAATCGACTACCCATCTCTCCCCAAAGCCATTTTGCCTCAAAGTAACCCATAAATAGATTCGCAAAAGAAGGCGAAAATTTTGAACCCATGGCTACTCCCCGTATTTGTTTGAACCAAAGGCCCTCAAACATGAAACAGTTGTTGGTGAGAATGAGTTCAGTCATGGCCAATAACATTCTAGTGTGTTGCCATTGTGTTGCCGAAATGCCATTCCATTGCTTGCATTCCAAATCCGGGGTCAATGTTAGTGTAGAGGGAAACCACGTCTAGTGAGGCTAAAATGATGTCATCTTGCCATGTTAAGTCAGTCAACAGGCTGAGAATGTGTTTTGAATCTTTGATGTATGCAGGAAGATTTTGAACCAAAGGTTGTAAGAATAGGTCCACATATTCAGCCAGTCTCTCAGTAGGACCCCCTATGCCAGAGACAATGGGCCTGCCCGGGGAGAATGGTAGTTTTTTATGTATCTTAGGCAGTGTGTATAAAACTGGAAATCTTGGTCTATTAACTTTGAGATACATATGTTCCTCTTGGCTGAGAAGGCCTTCTCTAAGCTTAGTCTGAAGATGTTTGTTAATCAGAAGGGTCAGCATGCCAGTAGGATTGCTTTTAAGGGCTTCATAGCATGTGTTATCATTCAGTTGACCCATTGCTTCAGAATCGTAGTCAAATTTGTTCATTACCATGATATTCCCACCTTTGTCAGCCTCTCTAATGATTATAGATGTATCATTAGATAGTAATGTCATTGCCTTGCGTTCACCAGCGGTGAGGTTGCCATGGGTATAGACCCTGCCTGAATCTTGTTTGGCCTCGTATCTGTCAATGTCTTGTAGCACTAGTTTGTGGAAGGTATCCATGGTATTGCCCCCTGGTAAAATCGGAGTCCATTTCGATTTCATTTTCAAACCACTGGCTATAGTGTAATCAGTGTCAATATTAAGGTCCTCTAGGAGTTGGCTCATATCATCTGGTGTGGCTTCCTGGTTGGTAATGGAAAGTAATAACTGCGTATCATACAGATCCTGTATGCTAAGAATATCAGACGCACCGCACATGGGAATGTTCTTAGTTTGTTTATTCACAATGGGATTATTATCACATTTTTTTTCAATTTCAAATTCCTAATAAATTTGAACAAATCTACTTTGGTTTTACACACATCACCCCTATCCGTAGGGCAAAAGCCTAGGCCCTTTTTAAGCAGGGAAATCATATCATCGGTGAGGGAGAGGGAGGATAAGTTGATAATATCTACCCCCATCTCTTGTGTGTCTGTCAATTCCTCTTGTCCCCTGACCTCAGGTTTCTTCTGTAGTCGTGTGTGGCCTGCCCTCTTGCCTCTCCTGGTTTTTTTATTGGCTCTCCTGAATTGGGCTGTGTTCTGTTGCCCCTCTTTATACGTAGTACCTCCTGTAAAAAAGAGGAGGAAGAACAACTTGGCCTCTCTCCACTAGAGGTGGCTATTACATTCTCTATTTCTCCATCACTGGATGCTGGTACACTCAAGGAGGTGGAACTGGAGGAAACAGTGGTTGTATGTTGACTCCCTAGTCTGTTCTTATTCTGATCATTAGCGAGAACGTCATCATACTTCTTAGCAAAGGTAAATACTCTGCCTTCTTTATAGTCAATTTCATCACGTTTTAATTTTCTTGCTTTGCGTTGTTTGATGTCTTCCTTGTGTTTAGCTAGAATATCAGCCAGGATAACGTAATTCTTTTCTGTTGCTTCCACTAGTCCTAGTTCTTTGATTTCACCCTCAAGTATGCAAATTTCTTTCTGCAAAGCTGTGACTTTTCGGTCAGCATTGTCAATAAGTATGCCCATTAAGGTTTCAATGTCAAGGATTCCTCCCAGAGTTTCAACAAGTCTTCGTCTAGTTCGTCAAAGGTGGGGAAGATTTGTGCACGCAACCCCCTTGGTATTCTATCTAGTCTCAGATATTGTTTTAAAGTAATACCATCCCACCATGTGCTATTCTCGTTCTTTTTCAGTTTTTCTAATTTAATAAATTTGTCCCTCAATCCTTAATTTCTAGCCTGATTGGTATTCTTAACACTTGCTGCAACAGTGTCGCCTTTAGCCAAGTTTTGAAAAAGTTCTTGTGCTATTTGATCACGATTCATGATGGTGATCTAGGTGCGTAAGGAAAAATCCAAAGCCGGGACGGAATTACAACCGGTGGAGAGGTGAGCCGGTTTTTTCTGAGTTTGTGCTCCTGCTGTTTATGGTTCTGGAGGTCATGGTTGTATTCTGACTAGGATTCCCTGACTTTATGTTTTCAGATATATTGTTTTTTCCCCATCAGCCCTTGAGGTAAGAGTTGTGTGTAATTTACCTTCTCTGGCTGTGGTTATGTACTGATTGGAAGTCACCGTTTTCTACCTTTATTTACCTATACATTTTCTTTCCCTCGTCCTTTTTCTTGTTCTCTCTTTTGTTTTAATCATGGTGGCTCCCATTTTTATTATAATATAGCACACCATGGATCATATGGCCTGATAGTTTATCGTCACTTATATCTATACCTATGTCGTACTTATTAAGGCACAACGTTGAGTCTTTTTATTAAAAATGAGGCCTTGTTAGGCCATACATATTCCTGCATCTGATCCTAAATATTATAAAGATGTATTGATTTATTTATTCAAGGTTATGCCATTTATTGCGACATAACCTCTGTGGTCTTATAATTTGCACACAACTATCAAGCATTGACACAGGGGTGTTTGCACTCGTTTTTTGTTGTACAATGATTGAATAATTATTTTGTCACTGGGTTAGTGGTACATGTGTACACAGTAGTCTTCAGTATCGTGCTCTGTACTTTGAGACTTTATTATGTGAATGTATCAGTGTTTTTATAATGTATATATTTTTTTTTTTAAACAAATCTTTATTGAGTTTTTGGCTTATTTTGCGTTACCCGACCCCCCCCCCCCCCCCCCACCACCCACCAGCTAACAGGCATTACAGTTTATTTGTATATATATACATTTAACAGAAAAAATTATGACATAACCACTTTTAATTTAGACATATTAGCAATTACTACTTTTTTTTGGTTATTCAATATCTTCTATCCATACTCTGAGTGGATACCAGATAGCTAAACCTTTCTTTTTCTTGTTCAAGCCCTTACATTTGTATATGGCTATTTCAAAACTATAAGTTGCAAGTAAGCGTGCTCGCCATTGTTGAAATGAGGATGGATGTAGATCTAACCAGGCCGACGCTAAACAAATTCTAAATATTGCCATTGCAACAAATATTAATCCCCTTATTTGTTATGTTATGTTATGTTATGTTATGTTACGGTTATTTATTGTGCGCACAGATACTCCAGCCAAGGAGCGTCCTGGCGCAGAGACAAGGTAGCACGTAACATAACCACAAGCTAAGAGCAGATACTAAAAGAGAGCTAAAACAAGAGGGTTTTTATAGCTCTCCGAAAGGTCAAAAGGTCCTCCAACATGCGGATCTCAACAGGCAGGGAGTTCCATGCTGACGCAGCCATAACCCTGAACGAGCGGCCTCCCATGCGGCTAAGCCTGAATCTGGGAACCACCGCAAGGGCCAGACCCTGAGAGCGAAGGCTGCGGGCAGGAACATAGAACGACAGACAACTCGACAGGATCTCCGGGCCTGTACCTCGCAAGATTTTAAAAGCAAGACACAATACCTTGAAGAGGATGCGCTTCCTAACCGGAAGCCAGTGTAGGGAGCGGAGGACACCTGTCACCGAGCAGAATCTGGGCAGGCCCACGATCGCCCTTGCCGCAGCATTCTGAACCCGTTGTAAACGGGTTAGTTCAGACTGATTAGCCCCAGCCAGGAGAGAACTGGCGTAATCCAGGCGAGAGATGATGGTAGCCTGGATCACCAGTTGCCTGGTCGGGGCGTCAAAGAACTTGAGAACAGGTCTCAAGCCCCTCAGAAGACCGAAACAACAGGCCGCGGTTTTTTTAGTGTGGCCTACAAAGGAGAGGCCCGCATCCAGCCATACCCCCAGATTTTTCACTTCCGATACCGGGATCGGAGTAGGTCCCAACTCTGAGGGCCACCAGTGGTCGCCCCACAGCTCCACTCCCTTCCCGACGACCATCACCTCTGTTTTAGTGGCGTTAAGCTGAAGGCAGTTGCCTGTCAGCCAACTAGCCACCGCCTTCAGTCCGGACTGAAACCTGGGGGCCTCAATCTCCGCATCCCCACTGAGAGTAACCGCCAGCTGAGTGTCGTCAGCATATGAGACTAAAGTAAGGCCCCACTGCCTAGCGACATCTGCCAGCGGTCTCACGTAAAGATTGAACAACGTGGGACTCAGCGAGGACCCTTGCGGAACCCCCATGGCCAGTGGTTGGTAGTTGGACTTGAAGGGAGGGATGGCAACACAGAAGGAACGGTCATCTAAAAAGGAGCGGAACCATTGCAACACCCGACCGCCAATACCAGTCTCCTCGAGCCGACGCAGGAGGATGCTGTGATCTACCGTATCAAAGGCGGCGCTAAGATCTAACAAAATAAGCGCCGCCGTTTGACCAGCATCCAACATTGCCCGGAGATGTTCCACCATCACAAGTAACGCAGTTTCCGTACTGTGCCCAGCACGGAATCCGTTTTGTGAGGGGTCGAGGGCATTGGTCCGAGTCAAATGTTCAGACAGGGCCAGGTTAACATGGGCCTCCGTGATCTTGGCTGGCCAGGGCAACAACGAGATGGGGCGATAGCTCTCAGGCTTAGAAGGGTCCAGGGTGGGCTTTTTAATAATCGGGGACACCACAGCTTGTTTCCACTTAGATGGAACAGTTCCCGTTTCCAAGGAAAGGTTGACCAAGGAGCATACGGCTGTACGCCCCATGAAAGCTTGATCTCGGAAGAGAGTAGGCCTTACTGGATCAGATGGGGACCCAGATTTGACTTGCAACGCAAGTTTATCAAAACCATCCAAGGTAAGGGGGGAAAGACAAGCAGGGTAGTCTGGTGATGGACCCCAATTATACTTTCCTCAGTGGACCCTATGCTAGGGAAAGTCCTATATATAGCTTGGACCTTCCCCAAGAAGTAAGATGCAAGGGATTCACAATGGGAAAGGGAGCTTACGGTCGTAGAGGTAGTCCGCTTTGCTGTGAGATCTTTTACAGCCTTAAAGATAGCTTTTGACGGATTCGGACTGTTCCGGAATTCGATGGCATAAAAAGCCGCACGGGCTCGGCAGATAGCTCGATGGTAGAGCTTAACGGACTTGGCGTATGCAGCTTTTAGCTCAGCCCCATAGGTTTTCCTCCAAGCCCTCTCTGCTCGTCTACAGGCTCCCTTTAGGGCCCGGAGAGTGCCATCGTACCAGGGACTCGACTCTCTGGAATTGATTTTAGTTGACACAATAGGTACCAGAGAGTCCAAGGCCCTAGTTATCCAAGAACAGAAGAGGTCATACCCCCTTTCCACATCCGTCAAAGGGCCCAGCGGCTCCTCTAATAGAAGACGATGTAAGTCCTCTAACCGAAGCTTTTTCCATGCCCTCTTCAGAACCCTTCTGGCCGTAGAGATGAAAGGAGTGGCCGAGACCGGGCAAAGGACGGACACCAAGAAGTGGTCCGTCCATTCCACCGGAGAGACAGAATTAATTTGAATCCCCACCAGATTGGAAAACAGGGGATCCAAAATATGCCCCCCCGGATGAGTAGGCTGGGACACCATCTGGGGAAGTTGAAAGGCCTCCAGGTCAGAAGAGATGGAGCGCACTGTCAGGCCAGAGAGAGTATCAAAATGTAGGTTTAGGTCACCCAAGATAGAGAAGTTGGCACAGTCGGCGACCAAAGGGCCAACAGTGTCGGGGAAAGCACTTCTAAACGCTACATCACTGCCGGGTGGGCGATAAACGACCATCCCGGACAGGGTAAACTCGGGGCTGACAGAGACCTTGAACATGGCACTTTCACACCCAGAGATGTTTAGGGCACCCCAGACGCACGGGTAGATAGATTTTACCACTAACGCGATACCTCCACCCCTAGACAGCCTATTCAGAGTGTACATAGAATAGCCGGGTGGGCAGGCTAGATTAGTAATAGCGGTATCAGCGTCCTGTAGCCATGTTTCCGTCATGGCAAATACGTCTGGAGCTTCCTCCTCAATGAGGTCATAAATCTGCTGATAGTGTTTCAGCGCAGACCTGACGTTTAAATTCAAGATCTTCAGAGTGGTAAGAGTGCCTGTAGTACGGCGGGTCTCCGAGGAAATAAACCTTGGGAGAGGATGCGGAAAGCCGAGAGCCCACTCGTTACAGGGGCAATGATATGGGCCACGCAATGGGTGTACCGGTGGAAGGGTGCAACAGCGGCTTACCTGGCCGATGGCAAACAGGCGATCCCGCGTGTACGTTAGCATGGCTGACCCAAGATGGAGTAATGGTCCTTACACAGAGTACCGCGACGTCCAGCGCGTCCTTAGCGCGGACGGGCGCAGACGGGCAGGACTCTGGCACGACTCCGGCCACGCGAGGACACGCCCGCTGCGCGATCCCGCTGCGCTAGGGGAGGAGCTTTAAGTAGGTGTTCCCAGGCTGCTCCTGCGCACTGAAGCGCTGGAGGCTAGAGACACCTCTGTCCACACACCCCACTCCAAAATGGCTGCCAAAACCGACAGGACGCCCACCCCAGAGCCAAATCCGCCAAAACGGCAGTGCGGGGGCCAATTAATGTGCAGGTATAGGGCGCTATCTAAAAACAGGTAAGCAAACAAATAAAAAACAAAAGTTATTAAAATCACGAAGATGCGATTAAATGCGCGCAGCGCGCTCACGCAGCTACCTTGACAGCTACCTTGTGTTGGTCGAGAATCCCCTTCTACCCCCAAAACTATTTCTGCTGTTGTTATTACAATATCGGTTTTGAGGATTTTAGAAAGAAAAATATAAATATCCCGTCTAATGGTATAAAGTTCCTTGCAAGTAGCAAACATATGCATTAAATCCACTTCGGGAAGTGCGCTTCTTGGACATCTCGTCCCCTTGCCAGTGCTCCATTTTGCTATCTATTTAGGAGTATAGTATAACTGAAAAAAGGTCTTGTAAAATTGTGCTTGTAGTTTGGTTGATATTAGGATTGATTGCGAGAGGTTGAATGCAATTTGAATGGACTTTTCGGAAATTTCTAATTTATCCTGCCATATCTGAAAGTGTTTGTCAAGGTCGTCAGGTAGATTTGTAATTAAGTTATTGTGGATTTCACCAATTTTAATTATTTTATCCTTTATAATCATATCTATTATCTGTATTTTCTGAAAAGCTGTGTTACCACCCCCTTTTTCCAACATAAAGGTGCTGATTCCGATCCTGGAAAAACCGGGTACGAACCGTCGGTCGGAGCGTTTTCTCCGTCCGACTCGTACCCGGGAAAAAAACATTACAAACATGGAAGTACGATTCGCACGGAAACACCATTTCCATACGAATCGGAAAAAACACCGACCGACGAAAATATACATACGTCATTGTGACGTCGGGACGCATGCAGGCTGCGTTTCACGAACCAGGAAGTACGATCTGCACCGACGTCACCCCACACAGATAAAATTCTCCGCCTGCCAAAAACTGCCGGGAAATCAGGACGACGCGCACAAGGAGCACCTGTACGCGACGGACAGCCATGGACCCGAACCTACGTGTCATCCCAGCCCTCATAGCAGTCCACCTGCTCTACAGGTACCGACGCAGACGCCGCAGAAGGTCAGAACAACACCCAGGGGCAAAGGGGGGGGGCAGGGGCAGGACACAAAACCCCCACCCAAGTCACAAATCATACATGCCCTGGACATACCTGACCTTCAGGGCCTGGTCACTTCGAGGGGGTGGGGGCGTGTCCACCGGCAACACAACAAGTCCGGTACGTACCGTACCCACGCCTTAAGAGCGTGGGTACGAGTCGTACCACGCCCACCCCTATGTCACCCCAATAATGGCGGTACGGCCCGTACCCACGTTCCAAAGGCCTGGGTATGGGCCGTACCCCCACCCGTGTATGTACGACACGTACCAACACCCCAACAGTGTATGTATGGAGCGTACCCCCACCCCAACAGTGTATGTATGGAGCGTACCCCCACCCCAACAGTGTATGTATGGGCCGTACCCCCACCCGTGTATGAATGGAGCGTACCCCCACCCCACCCGTGTATGTACGGACCGTACCCCCACCCGTGTATGAATGGAGCGTACCCCCACCCCACCAGTGTATGTACGGGCCGTACCCCCACCCCAACAGTGTATGTACGGACCGCACCCCCACCCGTGTATGCATGGAGCGTACCCAGACCCGCGTATGTTCGGAGTGTACCCCCACCCGTGTATGTACAGACCGTACCCACACCCGCATACGTATGGAGCGTACCCCCACCCCAACAGTGTATGTACGGACCGTACCCCCACCCGTGTATGCATGGAGCGTACCCAGACCCGCGTATGTTCGGAGCATACCCCCACTCGTGTATGTATGGACCGTACCCACACCCGCGTACATATGGAGCGTACCCCCACCACAACAGTGTATGTATGGAGCGTACCCCCACCCCAACAGTGTATGTATGGAGCGTACCCCCACCCCAACAGTGTATGTACGGACCGTACCCACATCCGCGTACGTATGGAGCGTACCCCCACCCCAACAGTGTATGTATGGAGCGTACCCCCAACCCAACAGTGTATGTATGGACCGTACCCACACCCGCGTACGTATGGAGCGTACCCCCACCCCAACAGTGTATGTATGGAGCGTACCCCCACCCCAACAGTGTATGTATGGAGCATACCCCCACCCCAACAGTGTATGTATGGAGCGTACCCCCACCCCAACAGTGTATGTACGGACCGTACCCCCACCCGTGTTTGTATGGAGCGTACATGGCCAAACACAGGAGGGCTGGGTGCAGAGTCCTCCCAGCAGTGCCCAGACACAGGAGGGGTGTGTGCAGAGTCCTCCCAGCAGTGCCCAGACACAGGAGGGGTGGGTGCAGAGTCCTCCCAGCAGTGCCCAGACACAGGAGGGGTGTGTGCAGAGTCCTCCCAGCAGTGCCCAGACACAGGAGGGGTGTGTGCAGAATCCTCCCAGCAGTGCCCAGACACAGGAGGGGTGTGTGCAGAGTCCTCCCAGCAGTGCCCAGACGCAGGAGGGGTGGGTGCAGAGTCCTCCCAGCATTGCCCAGACGCAGGAGGGGTGGATGCAGAGTCCTCCCAGCAGTGCCCAGACACAGGAGGGATGGGTGCAGAGTCCTCCCAGCAGTGCCCAGACACAGGAGGGGTGTGTGCAGAGTCCTACCAGCAGTGCCCAGACGCAGGAAGGGTGGGTGTAGAGTCCCCCCAGCAGTGCCCAGACACAGGAGGGGTGTGTGCAGAGTCCTCCCAGCAGTGCCCAGACACAGGAGGGGTGAGTGCAGAGTCCTCCCAGCAGTGCCCAGACACAGGAGGGGTGTGTGCAGAGTCCTCCCAGCAGTGCCCAGACACAGGAGGGGTGTGTGCAGAGTCCTCCCAGCAGTGCCCAGACACAGGAGGGGTGGGTGTAGAGTCCCCCCAGCAGTGCCCAGACACAGGAGGGGTGGGTGCCTATCATTCCCAGCAGTGCCCAGACACAGGAGGGGTGGGTGCCTATCACTCCCAGCAGTGCCCAGACACAGGAGGGGTGTGTGCAGAGTCCTCCCAGCAGTGCCCAGACACAGGAGGGGTGGGTGCAGAGTCCTCCCAGCAGTGCCCAGACACAGGAGGGGTGGGTGTAGAGTCCCCCCAGCAGTGCCCAGACACAGGAGGGGTGGGTGCCTATCACTCCCAGCAGTGCCCAGACACAGGAGGGGTGGGTGCCTATCACTCCCAGCAGTGCCCAGACACAGGAGGGGTGTTTGCAGAGTCCTCCCAGCAGTGCCCAAACGCAGGAGGGGTGTGTTTATAGTCCTCCCAGCAGTGCCAAGACGCAGGAGGGGTGGGTGTAGAGTCCCCCTAGCAGTGCCCAGACACAGGAGGGGTGGGTGCCTATCACTCCCAGCAGTGCCCAGACACAGGAGGGGTGTGTGCAGAGTCCTCCCAGCAGTGCCCAGACACAGGAGGGGTGGGTGCAGAGTCCTCCCAGCAGTGCCCAGACATAGGAGGGGTGGGTGCCTATCACTCCCAGCAGTGCCCAGACACAGGAGGGGTGTGTGCAGAGTCCTCCCAGCAGTGCCCATACGCAGGAGGGGTGGGTGCAGAGTCCTCCCAGCAGTGCCCAGACACAGGAGGGGTGGGTGCAGAGTCCTCCCAGCAGTGCCCAGACACAGGAGGGGTGTGTGCGGAGTCCTCCCAGCAGTGCCCAGACATAGGAGGGGTGTGTGCAGAGTCCTCCCAGCAGTGCCCAGACATAGGAGGGGTGGGTGCAGAGTCCTCCCAGCAGTGCCCAGACATAGGAGGGGTGGGTGCAGAGGCCCCCAGCAGTGCCCATGGAAAGAAAAAGGGTGGAGTACCCACAGATCCAATGGCCACAATTGTCAGTCAGGTGCACAAAGACCCTGCAGTACATGTAACACATGTGTGCGAGGCTGGGAGTACACACATGCATACTGCCAAAAAGGGAACATGTCCACATGAAGTCATGTCAACAGACTACATATACAAGTACAGTGATCACCAAGGATGCCACAAATGATGCAGGTGGAGACATCGCTCTGCATGCATGGCCAAAGTTGAAGGGGTCCATCACACACCCAGCTAATGTAGACACAGCTCAGCACAACATATTGGAAACACCCTGCAGGGAAGATGTCAGGGTACACAGAGGAAGGAACACACCTTGGGACAATTTCACCATGCAGTAAAGAAACTTAGCTAACACCTTGTGATGGCACACAGATACCAGGGTACCCCCTATGACCAGCACACTACTACATTTCCCACACACCCAACACATGATCACCACCCAAACTCATGTAGCAGCCCCACCAACAGCAATACCACAAAAGCAGTAGTGTTCTAAGGAAAAAAAATGGCTTTATTCAGCATTATCAAAAAATGTTTGTGTGGATAAAGTTCAATATTTACAAAGCCCATAGGGCAGTCCATAAGTCACAGCTGGATGGGGGACACAGTGGGACGCGTGTCCCCTAGCTTGCCTGCACAGTTCAGACCACCCTGTCTTCCACAGGGGGGGCATCATGTGGGGGGGAAGGATCAGGCACCGCAGGGACAGGAGGGGCAAGAGCCGGCGTTGTGGGTGCAGGGACGGAGGACTCCACCACAGGGGGTGGGGCAGCGCCAATGGAGGTGGTGAGGATGGCGCTGCACATGTCAGCAAGGTCCCCCAGCCTATCCCCTGCACCCGAAGGAACCACAGGCCCCAAGGAGGGGGGGGCGGAGGAATGGGTCACAGCGCCACTGGGGGAGGGTGTGGACAGGGGGGGGTACTCAACTCCCCTGACCGGGGACTCCTTTGCCCGCTTGCGGGGTGGTGTCACTGTTGGGCTCAGGGACAGAGCGGCCATGAAGGAATCTTTGCTGGATTCGTGGCCAGGAGAGCTGAGGGGAGTGGATTTGGAGGGAGTGGATTTTGCGGAAAGCAGACTCCCACTCTGGCTGCGTGACTTACGTTTGCCCCCCGACCCAGTGGGTGTGCCCACCTCACCCTGTGTGTGCGTGCCAGGAGGTGTGCGCTTGCCCTGCCCTGTGTCTGGTGGGGTGCGTGCATGCTGACGTCTGGGTGTACGTGGGACAGGCATGGGAGTGGGAAGTGTGGATGGGGCAGGGGTAGGGGGTGGGACGTAGCGCTGCAGGAGACCCACTGCTGCAGTCAGTGTCGAATCGATGGACCTCAGCAAGTTGCGTTGGTCAGACTGCGTGGCTGAAATGCTCTCCAAGTATGCCTCCATCTGGTTGAGCACTTGGCTGTGGCCATGGAGGACATTAAGCGTCGCAGTCTGACCAACCCGCAACTGCCGCAGGATGTCCACAGACTCGGCATTGGTGGCAGCAGTGGAGACAGGGGCAGGGGGTGCAGTGCCTGGCAAGAAGGAGACACGTGCTGACCGAGCACGGTGGGAAGGGACACGAGCAAGTGGGAGGCCGGTGATCGGAATGGAGGGGGCGGGTAGTGATGGAGTGCTGGTGTCAGCTGTGGGACCAGCCACCGCCCCCTCGGAGTGCTCAGCCTCGGACCCGTCTGCGTCATAGCCGGTGGTGGATTGACTGGACAGGTCCTCCGCTGCACTCCCGTCGGCCTCCGTGCCACTTGATGTGCCAGACAACTCTGCACTGCTGGCACTGGTGCCCGCTCCCTCCTCACGGTCCGTGCCAGTGTCTCCCTCGGAGTCCCCCGACGATGCTGTGGGCAAGGTGAAGAGACAGGAAATAATCAGACACCTGTATACATATGTCACATGAGTCAAATCCACATAGGTCACAGTGCATAGCCTGAAAAGCAACATGAGTAACATCTACAATACAAGGTACATATGTAGGCCCTGCAACACACAGTTGGTTGACCCACCATGCCACTGACCAACTATGGAGTGCATGACACAAAAGCAAATAACATGATATGGATTTGGACAGAGGAGCCAGGCACTGGGGACAATCCAGCACAGCATCTGCAGCACACAGCGTTGGCGTAAAAAGGGATGAGCAGGAACCATGTCTATTAACTGTAGGCACATGCTGCAAAGGCAATACTTAAAAACATGCCCAACATTAATGGGTCACTGCACCTTGAGTGTATGTCCAGACAAACATCACACACTGGCCAGACCTAGCAAGGAGACTTCAGGTCTAGACATGTAGGCCTTGCCCGCACCAACCACCCCCTACATGAGACAATTTTTTGAGACACAGGAAGCACTTACATCTCTTAGTCTGGAATAAAAACACATGGCCTGCAAGAAATCCAGATTGGACACAAAATACCCCTGGTGCGCCAGTACAAATACATCATCTACAAATGGCCATCATCAGATCATTGTACCAAGACACACAGGCACTGGCCCCCGTGAGTATGAACAAGGGACATTTGGTCAGCCTGTACAGTGGACACATGTAGCAGAGTTTACGTAAACACAAATGGTGCCAGGGTACAATGGCACAGAGCACAACCTATGCTGTAGACACAGAGATTGTCGACATTTTTGGATTACACACATGATACCTAGGAAAAGATGCCCCAGGGGACAGTAGTGGCCACACTACTCCATGGTCCTGAATGGTAATGACTGCAACACAAGCCACAATCCCTGCACTCTGCATATCTCACACTCATGCACATCATGTCACAGGCCACAAAATAGGACATGCATGCTGTATAGCAATACACGTGAGAGACACACTCCTATGTCTGGACTCAGCATCAGTGACAACTGACATAGACCCCACAAGTACTGAACTGGACAGGGCACAGGCAAGGTCCCAAAACCTGTTACACACCACCCCCACACATGAAGCTGCAAGCATTGGGCACATCGATAAACTGGCAGCCTAGATAACCTTTTGCAAGTGTGACTACACACAGACCAGGGTACACATGCCAAGGAGGGGAAGGGAGGAAGGACAGCACCGCTACACTTTGGGGACCAGGAACTGCACTGCACATGTAAACCCTGGCAGTGTATCCATGCAACTGTGCACTTACAAATGCTGGTGACACACAACAAACACACATGTACCTACCCCCTTCCTGCTGCTGCTTTTCCCGTAAGCGCCTGTCCATGTCAGGGAAGACGACCGCCAGCACACGCTTGTGGATGTGGGTCAGACGGTGGCGCCCATGGTTCTTTTGGCTCACAGGTGAGTCCCCCAGCAGGACCCGTGCGATCCTCCGTGTCCAGCACCGGATATCCTGCCAGCGCTTCCTCACCTGGGCTAGGCGCCGCTTCCGACCATCCGTCTGCCTCACGGCACTGACGGCGTCCTTCCAGATCTGCTCCTTGGCACAGGCGCCTACCTGTGAGGATGATAAAGTGAGACAACATCAATACACCTGCGACATGTCACAGAGACACACATTAGAGCAATTTGGCTGGTTTTAACAGGGCATAGAATGCATCAAGCTCATTACACCTGTGTCATAGGGACACTTTCCTCTGTGGAAGGCAAAAAGCACTAGGTGGCATTGTAGAGTACACAGGTGGCATGAGGGGTACGACACAATCAATCATCCAGGCTCACACTGTGCATCACAAGTGACACCAGGATAATGTTCAGCACCTCAATGCAGTCACATGCCACAGGCCACTGAGGCGCCCTCAGCAGAGTACACAGACACACACAGCCACAGGACAACCACCTGCCATTGCCAACTGCAGCTACACACCTCACTCTGCACATGTGCCACTAGACTGGGGGGTGTCACAGGTGTGGGGCTGGCCCATCACCGCAGACACACAGCACTGCTCCCTGCTCACATCAGATGGGCAGGGTATATCCATCCCTCATGCAGCTTGGGTGCTACACTCCACATATGCACTCACCCACATGACAGGGGACTTACACACACACACCAATGTCCAGGGTACAAACACATAATTTGTACACTCTCAGCACATGTACACTAAACAAACACACATCTGTGGGTACTGCCACCTGTCACACTGGGGGGACCACAGATTCACATAAGGACTGTAGTAACAACATTCCCAGGAGGATTAGACAGGAAGAATGTGTAATGCCACATGCAGTGATTGTCACAGTACACACAATGCAAGTGAGGAGAGCAGACATGCACCGCAGCATGCTCTGGCTGGGAGACATTAGGCATTCACCCACCCGGGACCCACCCTACAGTACATTGCATGTGTGTTACACCTGGACACAATGGCAGAAGTCACAGTCACAAAAAAGGGGCACAGTCTTTGCTAGTGGACTCAGCACTCACCTGAACCCCTGGTCAACCATACAGCATGGGGTACTGTGGGAGGATCACATCCAGCAGGGCTTGGTTCTCCTCCTGGGTGAAAGGCTGAGCCCTCTCCACAGACCTGGACATGGTGCCAGAGGATTCACGAGCAGCAGCAGTGTAGTTGAATCAAAGGATGTGCAGGCAAGTGCTCTCTCATGGGACCTGGCTGCCTTATATCTACCTTGCTGCCCTGTTTCATTCACAGGAGTACAGAGTGATTGGTCACTCACATTTGCATCCTATGTTTCCTCCAATCCCTTTAAACCTACCACAGTCAGTGGCTTTGGTTTTTTTTTTTGAGCATGATGTCAACTCAACAACCACTTTGCAACAAAGTAGATTCTTTCAAACCGACTTTTGCTGGGCACCTGATGAAAAAAATTCAAACTTTTAACTCGGTCTCCATGACAACCAGCATGCATGTAGGGCTTTATACTTGTCCCTCAAGTGTCCCCTATGTAATTTGGACATTCACACACAGGTACGGTGAGTTCCAGGGCCCTAGGGCACCCCAAATGCATAGAAACGGCCCGTACACGCGCGTGTACGGGGCGTATCACTATGGGTACGCATACGCGAGCAAAGCCATAGTGAAACGGCCCGTACACGCACGTGTACAGGGCGTATCACTATGGGTACGCATACGCAAGCAAAGCCATAGTGAAACGGCCCGTAAATGCGCGTTTACGGGGCGTATCACTATGGGTACGCATACGCGAGCAAAGCCATAGTGAAACGGCCCGTACACGCGCGTGTACGGGGCGTATCACTATGGGTACGCATACGCGAGCAAAGCCATAGTGAAACGGCCCGTACACGCGTGTGTACGGGGCGTATCACTATGGGTACGCATACGCGAGCAAAGCCATAGTGAAACGGCCCGTACACAGAACACCTCCAACCGCTACACAGGTATCATGGTGCACTGACACCCAAGGTGAAGGTGATGGCAGCCCTACATTTCTTGGCCACGGGTACCTTTCAACATACCATTGCCCATGTCGGTGGGATGTCCCAAACCATGTTAAGCCGTGTTCTGCATGATTTTGTAGAGGCCATGTTGGAGCACCTTGATGAGTTCATAAAATTCCCAACTCCTGAGCAGTTGACAGCTGTCAAGCGTGAGTTCTATGCCCTGGGAGGGATGCCCCATGTCATTGGGTCCATATATGGAACACATGTGGCTTTGGTACCACCACAGGCACAGGAGGTAGCCTTCCGTAACCGCAAGCATTACCACTCCATTAATGCCCTTGCGGTGTGTCTTGCCAACATGGTGATTTCACGTCTGTGCTCGTTTTCCAGGATTAGCACACGATGCGTACATCATGAGGCATAGCAGGGTGCCTGAAATGATGCTGCAGCTGCGCAACGAACGAGCATGTATTGTTGGTGGGTATACTCTGGCAGTCCTGTATTTAACGTCATCTTCCTGTCTTACTGCTTCTCCTGACCATGATGTTTCCATGTAGGGGACGCTGGCTATCCCAACATGCCATGGATGATCACGCCTCTCCGCAACCCCCGCACGGCTGCCGATCACCGCTACAACAACGTCCATGGGCAGACCAGGCGAGTGATAGAGAGGACGTTTGGCCTCCTGAAGAGCCGATTCCGTTGCCTCCACAAGACCGGTGGCGCACTCCCATATGCACCGGTGAAGGTCTGCAAGATATTCCTTGTGTGCTGCATGCTGCACAACATGGCAGTGGAGAAAGCTGTGCCACTCATCCTGGATCCATATGAGCAGGACCATCCACCCGTGTAGGATGAAGGGCTTGGGCACGAGGCAAGTGATGTGGAGGAGGATGATGCGGCAGAGGACATGCGGAGTCGGCTCATACACGACTTCTTTGCTTAGTGATGAGTTCCAGTGTCTGAGTGTGCACGCATTGGGCTGTGTGTGGCATGTGTTGCAATGTGTGTGTCCATCTGCATGTCTTCCAAGTGAGTCTGAGGTTTGTTTGGATGTGTCACTCGAGTGATGGTGCAATAGAAGAATGTTTTTCCAGAGTCATCATTGTCACCTAGCATGTTGACAACCTAATACGTGTCGAGTACATGCACATGCATGTGGATGTACTTCTTTTGGCTGACTTCTGGTGTGTCTCCCATCCACAGGTACTTGCGCATGCTGTCTGCTGGTGGCATCGTTGTGCTCCTGCTATTCCTCATGAACACAGCAACATGTGCTGAATCAGCGTTACATGCACGGACAAGTTTGAAAATCTCCTTTGGGTAAGGGATGCAGCACGGCTTTTTGGGAGTGGTATTTGTTTTGAATGTGTGTGCACTGCTCCTGTTCATGTTTGGTTACTTAGCATACATGTAGAATCACCATGGGGCACATGACCTGGAGCAGAATTCACCTGAATTGATGGTCAGACTTGGTGACAGTCATCTGTAATGGGATTGCGATGGAGCCATCAATGTGTGTAACACTGGCCTCGGAAACATATGGGTTGCACCGGGTTGACATGGTGTGTGAATTCCCCATTAGGGGCTCAATGGTGTATAGCAGGCTCTCCGTGAGCAGCAGGGGTGTTTAGCTGTAACCCGTCACTTGTGTGCCAGTGCCATGGATTTCCAGCATCTGTGGTGCTAAGGGGGGTGCCAGTGTTGGTCCCACGTGTTCATCCACATGACCTGTGTATGTGTTGACAGAGTTGCATTAGCATTCCGACACACATGAGTAATAAAGGTGTCCCTCTGCCTCCAAGGTGCCTCATCTCTGTCAATGGTGGTCTGTTGCCACTGTGCATGCGGCATGTCTGGCATTGTTCTCAGAGATGGTGCATATGAGTCTATGTGTAGAGTAGCAAGATGCAAGCTGTTTGTCAGGGATTAGATTCTGTATTGTGCATGATGTCCATGGCTGTGTAGGTTTTGTGGCATGTCATTCTCCACGACGGCCACTGTGCCGCATGTGAATCCATTGTGTGTGTGTGTGCCATGTTGAACCAGACATTTCTTTCTTGACATACACCTTTTGCATGGTTCCTTCCTGAGATCCTTGTCTTTGTGTGCTACTTGTGGCATTGTTTCCTTGACATGGCGCATGCTGCTGCAGGCCCTGCTGCAAGGGCACCCAGTGTCCACGCAAACGAGCTGGTGTCCATCATGGATTGCTTGCTGACATGTGATATGCTGATCAGCAGCATCTGTGCCTCATGTGGCAGCACACTCTGCATTATGCACAAGATCCCCAGTTCCATCCACCTCAAGGCAAGAGGGAGACCATCCCCCAGGTCAACTATGGCATCCGTGTGTACTCCTACCCTGCACTCTACGGACATGTGCGTTAGAAATCCCATGATACTTGTCCACATCCAGGGTGCATCTGCACAGCTCTGCTACTACATCCGGCAACCAGGCCACATCAACGTCCAACAGAGATGGGGGGAGTGGGTCACTGCCAGCTGCAGGATGACCTTCTCAATCCACGCACACCCTCAGGATGCAGCCCACACCCACAACACAACCTTGTGGCACTGTGATCCAACACCCAATTGTGCCATCTCCATGCATCCAACCTTGGCTGGCCCACCATTCTCCACATCCACCTGACTCAAGCATGCAGGACATGGTTCTGCCACGTGTCTACACAGACCTGGGACTCCCACCCCAGGACACTCCACATGATCCCTGACCTCTGCGCATGACTGTTGCTCTTCTAAATAGGTCTGTGGGCACAGTTGTGCGGGCACCCCCTCAGCTTGTTGGGGCCATCACGGGTGAGTATGGTGCTCCATGTCTGTCTTGGATGTTACGTTGTGACCCATGTGTGTCCTGTGCCAGACTCAGACCCCAGGGTATGGTGGTTCGGAGTTAATTCAGAAATAAGGCATGGTTTGACTTTACAACACACACATGTAGTGGAATAATGCAAAATGACGGCATCATCTTGTGATGAATTTTATTAGTGCTGGGGTACGTGTTTGGGGGGGTGACAAGAGGTGCTTGGCGGGAGTGTAGAATCCAAAGTTCACAGGGGGAGTTGGTGTCCTTGCCATTGACAGTCATCAGAGTCTGTGCCACAGTCTATGTCAACATTGGTCAGACAGTGACCAGCAAGGCCATGTGGCAGAGAATGTCCTTTGCTTCTGTGCTGCTGTTGGGCCATAGGGCCAGGTGCCAGGCCAGGTGACCTGGGAGATGGTGATGTTCCGCTGACTCTCACGGTCTTTTGCGTGGACGACCCACCTTCCTGCGGGGACCCTCAGACGCCTGGCTTGACGGTGCAAGGGACGCTCCGTCAGATGAATCCTCCTCCTCCCTCCCTGTGTGTGGTGCTGCTCTACGACCGACAGTCTCCATTGAAACTTCGAAGCAGATGCGGCGGTACTGCCCACGCTCACTGAAGTAATGCGATCGTGGATTCTCCAACAGCTGGCACACAGCACCCAACAGGACTTTCTGCCATAAAGCAAACAGAATTGATCCCGCTGGTGTCAGCAAACCCCAAAGTCCAGATGTTGAGCGCTTCTGCGCCTATAATGAACCGTCGACTCTCTGCCACCTTAGAATTGTAAAAAAGGTGTGATATATTATCAAGACAGCAGTGCATTATTTGTTTGTCCTGAAGATGATGCCCTATATTTAATGTGGCATCGAAACGTCGTCGACACCCAAACACCCTATGCACTAGACTCAAGCTATAACACATTGTGCAATGGTGTTAAATGATTAATTTGTGTCTGTCTATACTGAGAACAACTGTACAGACCCATTTTGGCTTGCCTTTTGGCCAATTCTGTGTTCATTGTTCTGTCTTGTGTTCTGTTGGTCACGGCTGTGCCCACTTGTCATTTGAATGTTTTATTTGATACTACTTTTCAAAAATACTATGAAAATAAATTCTTGTCCGGCTGGACAAAAGACATACATTCTATTCTAAGTGTATGGTTATCTATCACACTGTATTCCTCCTGAATAGGGACCACTGTTCTCTATAACATGAAATTGCCCAAGGTCCCTGTCTTAATTCCTTTGGGTTCCCTTGTTCTGTAAAATAGCTCTACGCCTGGTGGCACAGGGAGGGTTTGCCAGGCTTTGGGCGATCTGACGGAGGGATTGGCTCAGGTCCCTGTGCACCGCCAAGTGCTCTGCATGTCTTGCCTCCATCCTGGCATGATGCTCAACCTGCAGGGCCTTCATCTCATTGAGGGTCTCCACTACCTGGGTGATGCCTCTGGAGTCACGCCGGTATGCGTCCAGGATGGTTCTGACGTGTGCCATAGCCGGGTCCTGAGCCAACTGGGCAGGTTCGGGCCTCCGCCATCCTCCACTCCCACCACCCCTGCCCACTTGCGCCTGGCCTGCCGTTGTGGGCACATCGGGTCTCCGGGACCCCTGAGGGATGGCATTTGCGGTGTCGCCTGCCTCCTCCTGGGTGCCCGGAGAACCTTGTCCCTCCTGGACAGACTGGCTGCGTTGTTGTGTGCGGGCAGGGCTCTTGGGTGTCTCCTGGGATGTGGCAGGAATGGGGGTGGTGGTTGGCACAGTTGTACCTGACGCAGGTGCTGCAGGTGGATGGACACCAGAGGGGCCAGGTTGGTCTGGGTCATCCACGGAGTGGTGAGAGTCGTCGCTGCCGGTGGGGTCCTCTTCACGCAGAGCCTGGTCCTGTGAGTCTTCCCACGTTGACCTGTGTGTGAGAGAGACAGTGTTAATTGTGTCACATGCGACATCCATGTTTCATTCTTTTTTGATTTGGCACAGTTCCTCTGGGTGGTTGGATTTGGCTAGCATTCCTCACACAGTGCACTTGTGCATGGGTATGTCCCTTGGCCACAGCTGTCGACACTTTACCTATGTGTGACACAATCTTAGTTGATGCATATTTTGGGAACGCAGTCAGCAGTGTAGTGAGCGGGCGTAGCAAGCCATGCAGAGCCGCCTTATGTGTTGCACTGTATGTGGCCAAATGGTGTTTTTCCCATGCTATTTGAGAATGTAGGTAGGTAACTTAACAATTTGTGACAGGGTTCTGACGAACACAGTGGGTAGGTATACTGGGTGTAAGGTTCTGTTTGTGCCTGCAGCACGGATGTACTCATGCACAGATTGACACATGGCCTAGTGTTTATCAAAGGTTGAAGGGGGGGTTAAGGCACTGCCAAACCTTGTCTACATGCACACAGTCCACCTGCTGACGAGCGGACATGGCCACACCACCCAAGGGTGATTTGGTCTCCCTCTGTCTCCCTTTCTCCCTCCCTCTGTCAGCCTCCTCCCTCTGTCCGTCTCCCTTTCTCCCTCCCTCTGTCAGCCTCCTTCCTCTGTCCGTCTCCCTTGCTCCCTCCCTCTATCAGCCTCCTCCCTCTGTCCGTCTCCCTCTGTCTCCCTTTCTCCCTCCCTCTGTCAGCCTCCTCCCTCTGTCCGTCTCCCTCTGTCTCCCTTGCTCCCTCCCTCTATCAGCCCCCTCCCTCTGTCCGTCTCCCTCTGTCTCCCTTTCTCCCTCCCTCTATCAGCCTCCTCCCTCTGTCCGTCTACCTTTCTCCCTCCCTCTGTCAGCTTCCTCCCTCTGTCTGTCTTCCTTTCTCCCTCCCTCTGTCAGCCTCCTCCCTCTGTGCGTCTCCCTCTGTCTCCCCTTCTCCCTCCCTCTCTCAGCCTCCTCCCTCCCTCTGTCTGTCTCCCTGTGTCCACCTCTGTCTCTGTCCTTCTCTCTGCCCCTCTTCCTCCCTCTGTGTGTCACCCTCTGTCACCTGAGCCCAGCTTCCTGGGCACACACAGTTTGCAGGTCTTGCAAAGGCCATTGGCTTGTTCATGTGGGTTTGTTTCTTCTCTGCGGGCACCCATTGGGCGTAGTGTCTGAGTCTGCGCTGCTGCTGTGGCGGTGTGTGCTGAGACTCTTTCAGTGTGCTGCGTCTTGATTGGCTGCTGTTATGTGCAAATTGTGCCTTCATACCCATGTCGTCCTGCAACGCGGCCACCATTAGTAGGCAAAACTGTACTGTGTGGGGACACACTGTTTGTATGGCTGTGCCCTTAGCCATATGGGCTGAGGGCATTGTTGTGTGCTTCAGAGTTGCTCTATGTTAGTTTTGAGGCCCACCCTCCCGGCATCAGGGACATCCTGTCTTGTGTTGGTGTTTTGTGTGGCCTGTGACTTGGCATGGCCTTGCTTGGGGCATGGAGGCGCTAGTGGCATGTGTGTGTTTTTGGAGTGTGGTTGTGGCCGGTGCTGGCTTTGGGGGGGGTTGCGTGCATGATTGGTATTTGGGTTGTATATGGCATTCCCCCCATGTGAGGTGACTTGTTTGTGTACTCACCAGGCTCTCGGACTCCCCCTAGTCTGTCTACTATCAACGGCGGCAGCGTAGCCATCACCTTCTCCTCCCAGGGATGGTAGTGTACCGGTCTGCGGGCCGGCCCTCCTCCAGTGATGTTGGCCTGGTTGTGCTCGTCCGTCATTTTGCGGCGGACCGTCCTCCGCAGATCGTACCACCTGGCTTGGCACTCATGCCTGGTACTTCTGGTGGACCCAACAGCATTCACGGAATTGACTATCCTCTCCCACATGGCAGTATATTCTGATATGCTGGTCCGTCTGATCAATGTTCCGAAGAGCTGTGGCTCGACTCTGATGATTTCGTCGACAAGGGACTCCAACTCATCCTTTGTGAACTTTGGATTCTTGTTGGTGGGCATGGTGTGGGGTGTGGGTGTGGATGGTTGTGGGGGTGGGGGTGTGGATGGGTGTGGGTGTGGATGGTTGTGGGTGTGCAGGTGTGTGTGTGTGAATGTGATGAGGGTGTGTTTGTGATGGTGGCTGTGTGAAGGAGTGCAAGTGTAAGGTGTATTGATGGTTGAAGTATGGTGCAGTGTGTTGTCTCTGGGGTCTGGCAGCAGTGGATCTGTTGCAAAGGATCATGGTTTGTGTGTGTTGAGCCTTTTTATTGGTCCATTTGTGGGTGTGGCTGTTTTTGAACTTTGGGTGGGTGTGTTATAAGGAGTGGTAGTGGTTTGGGCCTCTGTTTCTCTGTTTGTCAGTTGCAGGTCAGTGTATAGGATGTATTTGGCCTTGTTGGATATGTTTTGTGGTGTTGTGTGCCTCGGATTGACTGTCCTTGTGTTTTTTTGGTTAGTTCTGGTTCAGTAGGAGTGTTTTTAGCCCCTGTACGATGTGTACATGGGCCATGTTGTTGTACAGTGCTGTCCTTTGCTATGGCTTAGTACGACTCATACATGCCCGATGTTGGGTGAGGGTGCTGGTGTGTGGGCCTGAGGTAGGGTCCGTACATACACGGGTGGGGGTATGGTCCGTACATACACGGGTGGGGTGTTGGTACGCTCCATTCATACACGGGTGGGGGTACGGTCTGTACATACACGGGTGGGGTGTTGGTACGCTCCATTCATACACGGGTGGGGGTGCGGTCCGTACATACACGGGTGGGGTGGGGGTACACTCCATTCATACACGGGTGGGGGTACGGTCCGTACATACACGGGTGGTGTGGGGGTACGGTCCGTACATACACTGGTGTGGTGGGGGTACGCTCCATTCATGCACGGGTGGGGGTACGGTCCGTACATACACGGGTGGGGTGGGGGTACGCTCCATTCATACACGGGTGGGGGTACGGTCCGTACATACATGGGTGGGGTGGGGGTACGGTCCGTACATACACTGGTGTGGTGGGGGTATGCTCCATTCATGCATGGGTGGGGGTACGGTCCGTACATACATGGGTGGGGTGGGGGTACGGTCCGTACATACACTGGTGTGGTGGGGGTACGCTCCATTCATGCACGGGTGGGGGTACGGTCTGTACATACACGGGTGGGGTGGGGGTACAGTCTGTACATACACTGGTGGGGTGGGGGTACGCTCCATTCATGCACGGGTGGGGGTACGGTCCGTACATACACGGGTGGGGTGTTGGTACGCTCCATTCATACACAGGTGGGGGTACGGTCCGTACATACATGGGTGGGGTGTTGGTACGCTCCATTCATACACGGGTGGGGGTACGGTCCGTACATACACGGGTGGGGTGGGGGTACGCTCCATTCATACACGGGTGGTGGTACGGTCCGTACATACACGGGCGGGGTGGGGGTACAGTCCGTACATACACTGGTGTGGTGGGGGTACGCTCCATTAATGCATGGGTGGGGGTACGGTCCATACATACACGGGTGGGGTGGGGGAACGGTCCGTACATACACGGGTGGGGTGTTGGTACGCTCCATTTATACACGGGTAGGGGTACGGTCCGTACATACACGGGTGGGGTGGGGGTACGCTCCATTCATACACGGGTGGGGGTACGGTCCGTACATACACGGGTGGTGTCGGGGTACGGTCCGTACATACACTGGTGTGGTGGGGGTACGCTCCATTCATGCACGGGTGGTGGTACGGTCCGTACATACACAGGTGGGGTGGGGGTACGCTCCATTCATACACGGGTGGGGGTACGGTTCGTACATACACGGGTGGGGTGGGGGTATGGTCCGTACATACACTGGTGTGGTGGGGGTACGCTCCATTCATGCACGGGTGGGGGTACGGTCCGTACATACACGGGTGGGGTGGGGGTACGGTCCGTACATACACTG
This sequence comes from Triturus cristatus, assembly GCF_964204655.1. Lineage (NCBI taxonomy): Eukaryota > Metazoa > Chordata > Amphibia > Caudata > Salamandridae > Triturus > Triturus cristatus. The sequence continues at coordinate 1,728,664,144 of NC_140589.1, forward strand.
GTGTGGTGGGGGTACGCTCCATTCATGCATGGGTGGGGGTACGGTCTGTACATACAAGGGTGGGGTGGGGGTACGGTCCGTACATACACTGGTGGGGTGGGGGTACGCTCCATTCATGCACGGGTGGGGGTACGGTCCGTACATACACGGGTGGGGTGGGGGTACGCTCCATTCATACACGGGTGGGGGTACGGTTCGTACATACACGGGTGGGGTGGGGGTACGCTCCATTCATACACGGGTGGGGGTATGGTCCGTACATACACGGGTGGGGTGGGGGAACGGTCCGTACATACACGGGTGGGGTGTTGGTACACTCCATTCATACACGGGTGGGGGTACGGTCCGTACATACACGGGTGGGGTGGGGGTACGCTCCATTCATACACGGGTGGGGGTACGGTCCATACATACACGGGTGGGGTGGGGGTACGGTCCGTACATACACGGGTGGGGTGGGGCTACAGTCCGTACATACACTGGTGGGGTGGGGGTACGCTCCAGTCATGCACGGGTGGGGGTACGGTCCGTACATACACGGGTGGGGTGGGGGTACGGTCCGTACATACACTGGTGGGGTGTTGGTACGCTCCATTCATACACGGGTGGGGTGGGGGTACGGCCCGTACATACACGGGTGGGGTGGGGGTACGGTTCGTACATACACAGGTGGGGGTTCGGCACGTACATCCGCGGCTGGGGGCATTTTGCGCATACATGCGGGGTCTGTGGTGCGGTGTTCGCCGCGTATGCGGGCACGTGTCTCCATGCTTGCTATGGGTGTTCGGTCCGCATGGTGTTTTTTGCATACAGTTGTGAAATCGAAAGGACGGGAGTGATCGTACTTGCGCGGTCGGACTTCATTTTTCCGATTCGTACGGTAAAACGTCCGGGGATGTGTCGGACACAATTTCCGACCCGAGGACGTGTGGGGGACTTTTCCGGATGGGATTCGTATGGAGTTTTTCTCATGCGAATCGTATTTGGCAGTTTGTACGGTACTTGTGCGACTCGTACGTAAAAAAATACGGATGCGAGTCGTACGGTATTTTTTTTTACCGGCTCGGAATCGGCACCATAGTCTCTTACTTGCAAATACTTGTAAAAGTCACGATGTTCTAGTGCAAATTTATTCTTTAGTGATTCGAATGTATTAAACCCAGTTTGATTGAAAAATACACCAAGTTTTGTGATTCCTGACATAACCTAGCGTTTCATACATGAATCTGAAAAAATTGCGGGGAGATTTTGATTACAGTGGATAGTCGTGTAGTATGAAAATCTACCAATCCCCAGTATTTTGCGTACACTACCCCAGACGTTATAGATTCCTTTAAGGGTTTTAAACCGGACCTTTTTGAAGTGACAGTCATAGGTCAAGCGCCAGAGATGATCTCCCGTTGCTGCCCCGAGAATAAGTTCTTGTGGGGTTGGAACCCTTCCTGCTGGATTTAAAGCGGAATTTGAAGTTAGAAGCATTCTACTATAATTAAGTGTACTAGCCCACCAGTAAGCTTTAGAATTGAGTAGGGCAAGTCCACCTCTATCTTTGGGTAAGTTAATAAACTTCATGGCTCTACGCGATCTACTGTACCCCCAGATAAAACGAGAGAGGATACGATCCAGTTCTGTAAAGATATGTTGATCAAAAATTAAACAGATGCTTCTAAAAAAATATAAGAATTTAGGAAAAAATACCATTTTTATTAAATTGCTCCTGCCAAAAATTGTTAAATGTAAATTATGTAATCTCTTCAGTGATAGATCCGTTTGTTTCAAAAGTGGATTCATGTTTAACATAACTAGATTGTTAAGATTGGAAGTGATATTTACCCCTAGTTAGGTCGCATTTTCAACAATCCTTTTATCAGCACAGCTAATTTGATTATTAATGACAATTTGAGTTTTATTTTGGTTTAGTTTATAGCCTGAAACTTCACCAAAGTAATTAGCTTCTGTTTCAATTAGTTTTATAGCATCACTAGGGTTGGTTATGGTTAAGGCAATGTCATCGGCGTAGGCTAATGTTTTGGTGTCTCCATTAGGGGTCCTCACTGGTAATATTGCTAGATTTGATTCTAACCTCCGAATTAAAGGATCTATGAAGATAGCAAAAAGTAATGGGGAGCAGGGACAACCCTGCCTCATTCCTCTTGTCACTTTAAAGTTTTCAGATATATCCCCATTTATCACAACTGCTGCTTCTGAGTTAAGATACATCATACTGGTTGCTTTGATGAAATTTTCCCCAATTCAACTCTTGGACATGGCTGTCCATAGGTATTGCCAGGAGACCCTATCAAACGCTTTTTCGGCGTCTAGTAAAATCAGTGCCATAGGGTCTCCTGCTACCTCGGTCAAGTCAAAGAGTGTGATGACTCTCTGTATGTGATCGATGGTAGATCTGCCAGGAACAAATCCGTGTTGCCTGACCGATATAATTTTGTGTATGAGTGGGGCGATCCGACTGGCAAGTATTTTGGAATAGATTTTAGAATCGTTATTGATTAGGGTGATTGGACGATAAGCCCCTAACTCGGTTGGATCTTTGTTTTTCTTAGGAAATACAATTATTTTTGCTTGTGCCCAAGATCCTGGTGGTTGTCCACCATTAAAGACCTGGGTCATCAACATTATAAGTATCTCTTTTAGTTGTTTACTGAATCTGGCATAAAATTCAGAGGGAATTCCATCGAGCCCACTTGCTTTAGCCGAGGGAAGACTGTTAATTGATAGTAATATTTCGATCCATTGCGGCGCCTCAGCCAAGCTATCTCTGTTCGTTTGGGAAAGCTGAGTCCATATAACCGTCTCCAGATAGTCATCAATTTGAGATTGGTTTTTGTAAGTCTCTGTGTAAAGTTCAGAATAATATCTTTTAAAACAATCTCTAATTTCTTTGGGATCTTGGGTGAGGCCTTTAATGGGGTCTTTAATTTCTTTAATTGTACTATCCGTATGTTCCTGTCTAGCTTGAATTGCAAGATGAGGACCAATACTTTCCCCGAGCTCATAGATTTTTTCTTTATTTTGGGTGGCTTTACTAATTGCTTTATTTGAAAACGTTTCTACAATTAGATTTTTTGTAATGGCAACGTCTCTAATTGCCTCTTCAATATTGATATTTCCCTGGATTGCCATTATAAGCTCTTCCTCTTTTTTAGCTAATTCATTTTGTAGGTTTTTTAATTTTAATTTTTCCTCTTGATTGTTTTTAATTGAGAATCTCAGGGTTTCTCCTCTGATTCCCGCCTTAAGGGTATCCCAGACAATTTCCAGCGGGGCACTGCCAAGGTTATTTTCTAAAAATTCAGGAATCCAGTTCTCTATAACCTTACAATATTCTTCATTCAGCAGAAGAGCCCTTTCGAACGTCCACCTATTGTGTTTAGATTCTATTTTACCAGTATCAAGACATATAGTTAGAGGGTTATGGTCGGACAATACCTTGGGTAGTCGATCTATGGAGCTATGTGTGGCTATATTGTGTGATGCAACTATATAATCCAGCCTTGCGAACTTTAGATGTGGGTTTGAAAAAAAAGTATATCCTAGGTTGTTTGGGCACTTCAATTAACTACAGTCGGATAACCCATGTGTGTTGCATAATTCTTCAAGGGCTCTGAAAACTTTCGGTTTTCGACCTTGATACTTAAATTTATTGTGCCCCAGCGCCCAGTTTGAAGGAAGAATTAAGTTAAAATCACCACTAAATATTATAAAGATGTATTGATTTATTTATTCAAGGTTATGCCATTTATTGCGACATAACCTCTGTGGTCTTATAATTTGCACACAACTATCAAGCATTGATACAGGGGTGTTTGCACTCGTTTTTTGCTGTACAATGATTGAATAATTATTTTGTCACTGGGTTAGTGGTACATGTGTACACAGTAGTCTTCAGTGTCGTGCTCTGTACTTTGAGACTTTATTATGTGAATGTATCAGTGTTTTTATAATGTATTATTATACGGTTTTTGTAGCCCTGAAGAAGTCGTGGGTTTATACCCAGACGAAACACGTGTTGGCTGGGCAACGGATCCTTATTAATAAACAAGAAAGACATGATCCAATTGATTCATCTACTGCTTCCATGTATTTATGTTCTCTCCATTACTGTTTGTAATTGATACAATATTACTTGTAAGCGTGTGCATAGGCAATCTATGTTCAAGTGTTGGATAGTGTAGGAGTACAAATTACTATTCCCACTCCAGTGAGTGCAACAGTAGGGTAAGTGTTGGATAATGTAGGGGTAAACATTATTATTCCCACTCCAGTGAGCGCAACAGTAGGGAAAGTGTTGCATAGTGTAGGGGTAAAAATTATTATTATAATGTACCCCAAAACCCGTATCCACCATAATACTAAATAAGGGGCATATTATCAAGCCAGGCGATAACATTGGAAAACTGCCTCTAAAACGGCGATAATGGGCTTGATAATCTGCTCAATTCCAATTGAAGCCCATGTTAGACGTCTTTCACATTTAGCATGGGCTTCAATTGGAATTCCATAGAGCATATTATCAAGCCCAATATCGCCGTTTTAGCGGCAGTTTTCTGCCGCTAAAGCGGCGATAATTTTATCGCCTGGCTTGATAATATGCCCCTAAATCTCCATTACTTACCTAAAAATGCGTTGTAATGGCATGCGTTGTAAAGGCATGCTTTGTAGTGAAATGTATTGTAATGGCATGCATTGTAATGGCATGCGATGTGAAGGCAGTTGCGTTGTAACCGTTGCGTTGTAAAAGTAGGTTGTTGTAATGACTGCGTTGTAATGGATGTTTTCCTTTTTGTAGACCTATTTGGATAAGTGGGTTTTGGCAAACATATCTAGAGTGAGTTCTATTGCACAAACCGAACAAAAAATGACCACATGGAATATGATTTTATGATATGTAATGTACAAAAAGGAATGCATTTTCTTTAAGGACAAGAAGAGAGCAGTTTGAGTGAGGTTACAAACAAGAGGCTCATCAAAGGTAAAAACCTACATTTCATAATGTTTTTCATGTCTATGTTTGCAAATGTTCGGTCCACTACTTATGCTGTAAATAGCTGTAGGCTTGCTTGAGATGTATTAATCATCCTGTGTTTGTAGACAGTGAGTTGAATTTTTAGCCCACTTTATGCTGTTATTGGTGGTAGTTGCCCATGTGTTATTTTTTATATTGAGAGACGAGAAACAAAATGAAAGCCCCAAAGAGTTATATGTCCCAGCTTGATGCTGTTATGAGAAAGAGCTGATTTCTGTTTGTTTCATTATTGTTCATGGCGAGACTTTCATATCATTCTTTACTTTGGAACTTCTCCAAACACTTGTTTTTTCATAAATATCCTACTGTTCCTCTTTATATCTTGGTCTACTAAAATACTTTGTTGAGTCTGTTAAGTTTATGCCAAACATTTGTCAATACACTCTAATTTACTACGCTCTTTACATACGTATCCTTTTTTGCAACAACTGCAGCGACTTCCCTTTAATTTCCCTTGTATTTAAATGTGCTCCATTTTAGCATTTTCGTATTATCTCTAGTACACTTCTAGACAAGTTCCTACAGCCTAGTTCTCACCCCTGTTTGTCTCTTATCCTCACTGAATGACTCCCCATTTGCATTCCTTTACCCAGATAGCACTAAAACAATGGAGCCATTTACTCACTGAGGTATAGTTGTCTCCCTCTATCGATCTTAAACATGTATTCACGCAATGCATGCTATCAGTTTTGTGAAAACATGAGGTCCAATTCACAAAGGTAATTAATCTGAGACAAAAGTCGAATGTGACGACTTTCGGTATTTACAAAGGGCCTTTACTAGTAGCAAAGTTATACTTTTGCCTCAGTTAAACTTAAGTTTTAAGTTTAACTGAGACCAAAAATCCATAGAGGTTTGGTCTTAAGTTTAACTGAGACCAACAGTCCTTACACTTTCATCTCAGTTTACCTTTGTGAATCAGACCTCAATGCTCTGATTTCCTTGTTATATTGGTAACTTAGCCGTTGTTGGTGAAGGGTTATCAACCAATCCTAACAAAGTACCCACACTGGCCCCTTCCCAATTTTCAGTGCTTCCTCTGACTTATGCTAAAATGTTACAGAAATCAAGAATGTGGGAGCTTTCCAAGATGACGGAAGGCTACTTCTACTGTTGGAGGATTCCAGAATTCCAGATGAGCGGTGAGGTGTATGGCATGACTGTTGATCTTAGTGACATCACAAAAAGTGACTTAGATAGAACTGGTGTCACAGGCAGTCATATGGCACTGAAAAGCCACCAGTCAATCACATTTTTAAAATACAGCATGAGAAGATACATAGAATTATATCAAGAACAAATATAACCCACAACAACAAGCAAAAGAAGTGATGACATATTGGTTTAATCATAGGTGGCAACGTTGTCCACTTGTAACACCTTTACACTCATGGTTGTGTGATGGATCCATGCATGCTATTACCACGCATGCCAGTTCCACAGGGTGTGAACCACGCAAATCTTAACCATGCATATGACTTTACCATACATACCTTTGCAACGCAATATGCATTGTTTAAGCATGTATGGCAGAGACATATGAGTGGATATGACTTTTCAGGTAAGTGTAAGTACCCCGATCCCTTCCCCCGACTCTGAGCACTAAAGCGGTCCCCCAAGCCTCTGCCCTGAGACCTAAAACTACCCGACCTTGCCATAGCCCTAAAAACGTCCCTACCCCACCTTAAGCCCTAAAAACTACCCCAATCCCCCAGCCTTAAAAACAGCCACAACCGCCAACCCTGAAAACAACCCCACCCCTAGCCCTGAAAATCACCCCACAATCCCCAAGCCCTGAAAAGTACCACCAACCCTTACAAACTACCCCCAGCCCTGGCCCCAGGTCCTCACTTACCTTACGCATCCTCGCCCGATCCTTCCTGCTTCCGACCATTCCAGCCGCTAGACTGTGAAATGCTGTAACCATGCATATGCGTTTGTTGGGACACGTGTGGCTCTGCCTGCGTTGTTCCATCCATTGCCCCACACTCATTTAAGCCCCTTCGATTTAGTTATTCAACATAATGGTAATAATAATAATGGCATTTGTAGAGCACATGGCTGCTCCTCGAGGAGCATCCCAGCGCTAGCAAACAGGGACTGCCCACGAAATAGTAGTCTGGTTTAGGCACTGAGTAAATTAGTTTTTAAACCTTTTCGGAAGATCCTTTCTGAAGAAGCAAACCGTAAACTAGATGGCAACGAGTTCCACAGTTGTGCCATCAAGAAGCTATAAGATCTTCCACCCCGCCTAGCTCTATTGATCCTCTTAATACACAGGAGCCTCTGTGAGTTAGACCTCACGGAGGCCTAAGGTTATTGAGATGATTAAATTATTATCTGGTTAGAGTAAACTAACTGTTGGAAATGGCCCTTTTAGCTGGGTTATCCCCAAACATTTTGCCTTTTCCTCCTATTTTTCCTGACCTGCTGTTGTTGGTATTAGGACTCTGTGCAGTGTACCACTGCTGATCAGTGCTAAAGTACATAAGCTCTCTGGGTAAATTGTGGTATGGATTGGTGTTTCCATGATTGGCATATTTGATTTACTTGTCAGTCCCTAGTAAAGTGCACTGAGTGTGCCAGGGCCTGTAAATCAAATGCTACTAGTGGGCCTGCAGCACTGATTGTGCCACCCACATGAGTAGCCCTGAAAAGGTAACTCAGACCTGCCACTGCAGAGTCTGCACGCAGTTTGTAACTGCCATGTCGACTTGGCAAGTGCACCCACTTGCCAAGCCCTATCCTTCCCTTTTCTTACATGCGAGGTAGGCCCAAGGTACCCCTGTGGGCAGGGTGCTGTGTATGTCAAAGGTAGGACATGTTCAGATGTGTGTGACATGTCCTGGTAGTTAATTAAAGTGCATTTTGTTTTTCACTATTAAAAGGCTATCTGGCCCATAGGAAAGCATGGGAGTTAATTTATAACATTTTATAAATATAACTTCCCATTGGGACCAGATAGGAAATAAAGTTTAGTATGCCTGAACTCAGAATGTTAAAATGCATCCTTTCGTAAAGGTGATTTTTAAATTCTGTGTTTGAAAATACCACTTTTAGAAAGTAGGTAATTTCTTGCTTGGCCATTGGTTTGGACTAAGCACAGACACTCTCTGCCTGAGAGGACAAAGGAGTTTTGGGTATAAATATTGGGGCCCAGACCCCAGAACTTTAGAACTCATTTAGAACCAAGAAGACTGCCAAGAAGAAGAGCTGGAGAAGCTGTGAGGAGGGACTACCACTTTGCTGTGTGCTTTGCTGTGTCGTCCTGAAGTGGCTGCTTTTTTCTTGAGCAGTGAAAGGACTGGACTTGAAGTTTCTGCAACTTCCTTTTTGTGAGTTTCTCCAAGGGCTTGAGGTAGAGCTTGCCCCCTGTTCAAGAAGTCTCAGTAACAGCAAAGACTTCAAGTTCTTCTGCCATCAGCACTGGGGACTGTGTGTTTTGTGCTGCAACAGAAGAAAAGCAACCCGACGCCGTCTACAATGCCCCTGCCGACTCCATGTCCTGAAGGCACTGCAGAGGGCACCGCCGCAATGCCGTACTGCAACCCTGGTCTCACCGACTACGCCTGTTGATGCCGCCACCAAGCCTCTGCTTGCACCGCGACCTGTGGGCACCACACTCCACACCGCCTTGCTTAATATCGTCACCTTGGTATCCCCGACGACGACGCTCCACACCGACATCGATGCCGCTGCTTGCGCCGTGGTTCGAGGGCATCGCTCTGAAGTACTGGGTTTTTCAGCACCAACCCAGCGGTGCCAGGGGACACACCCAAAGACTTCGAGTTCTTCCTGTTTCAGACCACAGAAACACAGAGTCTTCTAGGTGTGTCCACTGGCACCGCTGGGTTGGTTCTGAAAAACCCAGTACTTCAGTTGGCGCCCTACGTTGGGCGCCAACTGAAGTACTGGGTTTTTCAGAACCAACCCAGCGGTGCCAGGGGACACACCCAAAGACTTCGAGTTCTTCCTGTTTCAGACCACAGAAACACAGTCTTCTAGGTGAAGTCAAAGATCGTAATTATTGGCTGCAGACCAATCACAGGTATCCGAGAAGTACACCACGATGTATGTTCTCAGGAGACTGCTCCCAACCAAAAACCAGTCTTTTCTTATATACAAAATATTACGCTCTTGGGCAACACCGCCCCTATTTTACAAGTGGTCGTTCACATATTTTCGCTTCAAAGAAAGAGCACAGTCATGATGATAATCCCACATTTCAGCTCGGCCAGCACCAGCACATAATTATTTACCCAGCGAGGCTCAGAACCCTCATCAGATATCAGCAGACCCCAATAAAACGGACACCTCCTACTCGTAAAACAAGCCATAAAGTAGGAAACAGAGTCAGGTGTGAAAGAGATTAGTCAGGGTTTGTGTGGGAAGAACGACTTTATGGTGTGTCAAGCCCTGGTGCTAATCCCATTTGGCCGCAGTAAAAGGAACTGGCCGAACAGGACTGACCTCGGGCCGTGGAGTCAGGTTTGCACAGGTCACCAAGAAGGCACAGAAGGTGTGCGTGTCCTTCAGGCCTAAGCATGGCCTTATTTCGCTGCCTATGTGAGGGCAACAACAGCATGGTTACCGTTCTAAAATGGAACCCGAGGGTTCGATATGTAGTATCGTATACACGGTGAATTCATCGGTGAAACGTGACGAAAACACTCATACATACCGCATTAGTCATTTGCGGTTCGCTGATACCAAAATCGGCATGGTGGGACCATGCCTCCAACATGGTTCCGAAATTTACAGTACCACAGCTCGTGAGTTACACGACTCACCGTCCTCATCCCGCACCGCAGCCTTGGCCTACCGACGCCAGTGCTATCGACTCCAGTTCGTCAGCCAACGACATCGCTTTTGCAACGACGACGACGCTGCTTGCACCGTGACCTGCCACCACCGCGACGAGCACCGCATCACTTCGCACCGCAGCCCTGGTCCCACTGAAGCCGCTGGATGACCGTCACCGAGCCGCTGCCTGCACCGCGACCTGAGGGCACAGCACACCGCACCGCTGCACTTCGCACCCCAGCACCCGACACCTGCCGACGCCGGCACTCCCGACTTCAACTGCGAGGAGTTCGATCTGCAACGCGTGTGACTTCAAGGGCCCAACAACTCCTGCACCGACCTCCAGAACTGACACCTGTGGACGCCGTGCTTTCGGAGCTCAATGAGAGCTCGCCGATGCCCTGCATTTCTAAAGGTACTCTTTTGCAGGTCTTCCCGACACCGTAGCTGGCCCGCGACACCGCGGTCAGCCAGAACTGTTTGGATTTGTTGTTTATGACGCTGTGATAGCCCCAGACGGAGCTATTGACTTCAAGGAACTGTTTTTCAAGTTTATTTTGATAACTAAAGATTTCTAAGTACTGTATTGTGGTTTTTTATCGTTTTTGGTCTTGTTTTAGGAATATAAAAATGTTGGATATTTTTCTGAACTTGTGTCCTTTTTTAGTGCTTACACTGTATTACTGCTGGTTATGTGCACATGCTTTACACACTACCTCTAAGATAAGCCTGACTGCTCGTGCCAAGCTACCAAGGGGGTGAGGAGGGGTTATTTTAGGAGAATAACTCCCTTATTCTAACTTGAAGGAAGGGTCCCTACTTGGACAAGGTGTAAATCATTGCCAACTAGAGACCCCCCTTTCTAACAGTAACCTATCTGTATATTCTTATAGGTATATTTTGAACACCCATTGCTGCTAAGTACCATATTGGAACATGTTCTGGCAATTCGATAGCTTAAAAGCCATGATTGGATAAAGATGTTCCAGATGACACAAGCCCACTTGGTATTTAGTAAAAAATTTTGCAAAAATGCATATACGCTATTTCAAGTTTTTCCAGAATAGCAGTGACATAATAGTAGAAGTATATCCACATTATGGCACAAATAGTAACCTTAACTCAGCCTGCACACTACCTGTGTCCACTGAGCCTTCCTTTAGTCACAACCTGCTGGCATTTGTTGCAAAACACATCTACTGATTCCCATAGCTTGAACACCTCTTCCCTCTCTCCTTTTCCGGGCTCTATTGAAGTAAATCTTACCAGTGTCTCTCACTGGAATGTGTTTTCTTTGCTTGCACATAACAAATATAGCACTCTTTTACATATCAAGTACCTTGGCTCTAACGTCTCACCTTCAAATGCAAAGAGAGAGGCCGCACACTCCAAAGGGACAAAGCTCCGTGCTAGACTTAGCAGTCACAAATAATTCCCTTGGAGGTCATTTGTCATTCCACTAAGCCTACAAACATCAAGTCGCCTCACATTCATTCACCCAGTCTTGAAACAGCTGAGTACAACACAGAAGATTTTATATCTCCAAATTTAATGAAAAAAACGTGTTTTCTTTTTCTTTCAATATATCAGTTACAAATTGGCGTAAGTATCAATATAAAAACAGGTACAGAAAGCCCACATCAGTACAATACTGAAATAAGGAGAGATAACACATAAGACATTCACATTTGTCATAAAATCACGTTCATTTGTAGGAATCCATAAGAGCAACACATTGCAGAAACCAATTTCTTCTCAAAATGTGATACTATGTTCCACAAATTTAATAAACTCTAAGCGTCAATGCGTTTCGGTGGATACTGCAGAATAAAATCGCCTTCTTCAGGACGTCAAGAATATTCCTCTCCTAGAGATATTATAATGTAAAATAACCGGTGTAAAGCACTCATGTACAAAAAAATCACTTCACTTGGACCATTATCAAATATGGGAAGCAGAAACGAAGACCTCTTTTTAAGTTGAATGGCTATTGCGATTGCAATGGGAATGTTAGAATGTTTCAAATAGTTCTAAAAATCACTATATATTCTTCACCATCTTCATAATTGGACCACTATATAAGGTCAAAGATAAATAGAGAACCTAAAAAGTGTTCTTGCAGTATTTGTACTCAGCAGAAAACTAAGCTACTATATCAGTCACAGTAACTGGAGGGAAAAAAGCTCTCTGTTTGTTCGTTTTTCACTGCTGCTGAAGAGTTCAGCTGCTCTGATTCCCACTCCTACAGGCAATCACTAGAGAGGGTTTCAAGGTACTTAAAGATCCTGATGTTGAGGATATGTAGACAGAACAAGCTGTGTATCTGACCATTTATCTGTGAGTTAGTCAGGTTTAAATGAGCACACCACAGAAAAAAACTTGTAATTTGCAATGCTATTCTTAAGCAGTTGAGATTTTAAAATCTATTCGATGATTCTTGTATTTTTTTAAATGCATATGTTTTTGAGAAATGGATTTAATGTGACTTTTTGCAGATTTCCCTTTCAGGGCATTAACTCCTGATGAAGCACCTAGCATGGCATGAAATGCATTGACTATACGGAGATTTGCAGTTGGCCTAACCCTAAAAGATTTATGGATGAACAGCACAAATAAATATACTTTATGAAAATTTAAATGAAGATCCTGAATAATCTATTTACCTTTTCAACTGGAAAATAAGTGCAATTAGAGCATTTACTTATAGTTACAAAGGAAGTGTAATTGTGCTAGATGCCTGAGATTGCACATTTAAATCTTGATAGCTCACCAAATTCTATCTACAGCTATCCAACTACTTGCTGTGTTTTAGAGGTCGGAGGACAAACACTGAGAGGTGTTTATCAGCATTCTAACTATGCCAGCAAATCAGTCCATAAAACAAAGCCATACAAAAAGGAAGATTTCTAATAAAAAATGTCTTATCAATCAAAAATCTGATGCTAGTTTTTAGGTTGTGTCATTACTTTTCTGATTGATTAATGTATTTGTTCAAATAGCATCACTCCACATCATGCATATAATCAATAAAGAACCAAATACAGAGTATATTTTATGTGAGGACACCCACACCATGCAGTGCATTAGAAAGGCAGTGTAGACAACAAATAATTATCCCTTGTTAGTTACATAGGATGCAAACCTGTGTATCTTTGCCTGCTATTGGCATCATTTTCAGTGGACTTCTTGTGATAAGGGCACTGTTTTGGCTTGATGAAGTGTTTCATACACTCAAGAAGCCGTGAATGTGGCATGTGTTTCGCATTTTCTACTCATGCAACTCCATTGCATTTCTTATTCATGAATCTGAGTGTACATTTTCCATTTATAAACATGTGCTTTATTTAGTAATATTATTGTTGGTTGTGATCACTTAAACTTTTCCTATATATGCATTAATGTAATTAATAATGTGTAATAGAATGTAGTCAATATAAAGCAGAATTCTTAAGCTAACTCTTACAGTTTACAGTATTTATCATGCAGTCTGGCCTTTTTATAGTAATCAAAAAGTGTACTTAGGCCTGAAATAAACATATTTGTCAGAGAGGCATCTTCTGCTTTTCCAGAACATTGGTGTGAGCTGTGATTCAAATATCCATAGTTGAGACCATCGGCTCAGGAATGCCATTTCTGAGCGACAGAGACAACAACCATCTCAAAGTACAGACATTAACTCAAAACATTCTTCAGCTACTCAAACTAAAGGCCATCTAAAAACCTTAGATAGGCAGTTTGGTGGTAAGAAATTATAGCTAGTAGTTAGAAAGGAGAGTCTGGTTACTAAAGATTGATTTAATCATTTAACACAATGAATTAATGAATACCATCACAATGTTTAAATTCTTTTTAAGATTTTGTTTGCTAATTACTATCATTGCCACTGTTGTGTTCATTTTTATAGTTCTATCTAGTTGTAAGAAATTTGACTATTTTTTGGAAGGGGTAACTCCCCACCTCAGGACGAACCATCAAAGTTACTAAATTAACCTGAGCACAACCCCTGGGTAGGTATAGCATAGAGCAGACATGCTTACCTTTGGACAATGTTTAAAGTATTAATGCAGTACCATACCAGTAATAATGTCAGAATGCAAAATATTAAGTATCAAAACTGAATTCGAAAAATATAGTATAATTTAATAAACAAAATCCCACCAAAATGAAAAAAAACCAATAAGGGGAACAGAAGGCATGCATTTTTAAAGTTTTAAGTAGAAATAATGCCATAAAGAACAAAGCCCCAATGATAGTCCCCGTTCATAGTAGGCTGGTACCTAAGTGCAATTTGCGGCTGACTGTGATGGAGCACAGAGCGGGTACACCAATCAAATCAAATTAAAATATACCAATCAGGTTCATCCTGGTCAAAGATTTTACCTTCTGAGCTTGTCCTTTAAGTTCCAATCCGCCACAGGACTACACTTCTAAAGCCCTTTAGCACCTGAGGGAAAGTCCTTAGAAATGTATAGGGTGTCAGGCAGGGGCAGCAGCAGGGACCAGTCCACGTCCAGTTGCACTGCTCAATTAGGCAGTTGCAGGAAAAGGTTTCTTGTAGCTTGTTGTGTCCCTGTAGCTTTAACAGGAGGTCAGCCTTATGACCCTTAACGTCCACTTCTTTTCCTTGGGTACATCACTTTTAATAATTATTTATATATATTAAAAGTTAATTATTTTTTTTTTTGTTAATTTCAGCTTCAGAAAAATCACTTTCATTTAATTCAATACATCTCCATTAATTCATTTAGCGTATGGGAACTCCTCAGTCAGGGTGGAGATCTCTGTAACGTAAATTATAAGGAAAAATACAAAACTTTATTTAACTTAAAAATAAATATTACAAATATTGTCATGGTCATAATTAATGTAGATTAATTTTCTGTGTTTACTTTAAATGTGGAACAAATTTAAAAAAAAACATACATCACTATTAAATTAATTTTGAATGTAACCTTTAATTAATCAAAATACAATACAATGAATTACAATTATTTTTCTGAAGATAAATTACAAAAATAAATTACCCACTTGAATTAATTGTATCAATATGCAGCAATAATTATTATGCATGATCTATAGACCTAATAAAACATGATTTAATTATTTATTTATAAAATGTATGGTCACAATCGTTTTTAAATCCAAAATTGTTTATTAAAATATTTTTAATTACGTTATAACTATGTACTATTTTTATGAAGTTCATCACTTATTTGTATCTATATTTTTACCTATTTTAAATGATTTAATATAATTGACCATTATTTCTTATTGACTTGTATTTTAAGTCCATACCTCCATTATTTTCTACAGGAGGGTGTTACAGTACAAGTGCTTGACCATGTCTAGTGCAGGGCTTACTACAAATTTGAAAGTTACTTCAAAAGTGTAAATTACTACAAAAGTCTAGTTAGTGCACAAGGAAAATAGTAAACTTACTCAAATGTGTAAACTTCCTCACAAATGCAGTTTGTCAATCAGGCCAGGACTTTGTGAAAAACAAAAAGTAGTACATTTACTCAAAGATCTATGTTTACTTTGTGCATCATTGCCTACCATTTTACATTTCTACTTAGCCAGACTTTAATAACAGTTTCTTGAACAGGTAACAGGTTCAAATTCATCACTCCTAAAGTATAATTAATGTTCATAAAGACATGCATATCAATTTACAACAATTAAATACTCTTCCTTTTCACAATTCCTATAATGAGCATAACAAATCCTCAGAAAACACAAACAATAGGAGAAAAATTACACTAAAACAATTAATTCACTAAAAGTAAATTGTTAATGCACACTTTACAATGAGATGCGAGCCAGATATTTATTTATGAGGGATGTTATTATTAGGTCTGATTTGCTTGAGTAGCATGGCGGTGCTGAAATTTTCAGTGTGCTGCAAAGCATTTTTGCTGTGTTTAGTTGCATTAGAAATTGATAGATTTTTTTTCAATTAACACATTAATGTGGAGCCAATTACTCACTGAGGTATAGTTGTCTCCCTCTATCGATTTTAAACATGTATTCACGCAATGCCTGCTATCAGTTTTGTAACAAACAAGAGGCTCATCAAAGGTAAAACCCTACATTGCATAATGTTTTTCATGTTTATGTTTGCAAATGTTCGGTCCACTACTTATGCTGTAAATAGCTGCAGGCTTGCTTGAGATGTAGTAATCATCCTGTGTTTGTAGACAGTGAGTTGAATTTTTAGCCCACTTTATGCTGTTATTGGTGGTAGTTGCCCATGTGTTATTTTTTATATTGCGAGACGAGAAACAAAATGAAAGCCCCAAAGAGTTATATGTCCCAGCTTGATGCTGTTATGAGAAAGAGCTGATTTCTGTTTGTTTCATTATTGTTCATAGCGAGACTTTCATATCTTTCTCTACTTTGGAACTTCTCCAAACACTTGTTTTTTCATAAATATCCTACTGTTCCTCTTTATATCTTGGTCTACTCAAATACTTTATTGAGTCTGTTAAGTTTATGCCAAACATTTGCCAATACACTCTAATTGACTATGCTCTTTACATACGTATCCTTTTTTGCAACAACTGCAACGACTTCCCTTTAATTTCCCTTGTATTTAAATGTGCTCCATATTAGCATATTCGTATTATCTCTAGTACACTTCTAGACAAGTTCCTACAGCCTAGTTCTCACCCCTGTTTGTCTCTTATCCTCACTGAATGACTCCCCTTTTGCATTCCTTTACCCAGATAGCACTAAAACACTGGAGCCATTTACTCACTGAGGTATAGTTGTCTCCCTCTATCGATCTTAAACATGTATTCACGCAATGCCTGCTATCAGTTTTGTGAAAACATGAGGTCCAATTCACAAAGGTAATTAATCTGAGACAAAAGTCGAATGTGACGGCTTTTGGTATTCACAAAGGGCATTTACGAGTAGCAAAGTCATACTTTTGCCTTAGTTAAACTTAAGTTTTAAGTTTAACTGAGACCAAAAATCCATAGAGGTTTGGTCTTAAGTTTAACTGAGACCAAAAGTCCTTACACTTTCGTCTCAGTATACCTTTGTGAATCAGACCTCAATGCTCTGATTTCCTTGTTATAATGGTACCTTAGCCGGTGTTGGTGAAGGGTTATCAACCAATCCTAACAAAGTACCCACACTGTCCCCTTCCCAATTTTCAGTGCTTCCTCTGACTTATGCTAAAATGTTACAGAAAGCAAGAATGTGGGAGCTTTCCAAGATGACGGAAGGCTACTTCCACTGTTGGAGGATTCCAGAATTCCAGGTGAGCGGTGAGGTGTATGGCATGACTGTTGATCTTAGTGACATCACAAGAAGTGACATAGATAGAACTGGTGTCACAGGCAGTTATATGGAACTGGAAAGCCACCGGTCAATCACATTTTTAAAATACAGCAGGAGAAGGAACATAGAATTATATCAAGCACAAATATAACCCACAACAACAAGCAAAAGAAGTGATGACATATTTGTTTAATCACAGGTGGCAGCATTGTCCACTTGTAACACCTCTACACTCATGGTTGTGTGACGGATCCATGCATGCTATTACCACGCATGCCAGTTCCACAGGGTGTGAACCACGCAAATCTTAACCATGCATATGACTTTACCATACACACCTTTACAACGCAATATGCATTGTTTAAGCATGTATGGCAGAGACATGTGAGTGGATTCGACTTTTCAGGTAAGTGTTAGTACCCCGATCCCTTCCCCGACTCTGAGCACTAAAGCGGTACCCCAAGCCTTCGCCCTGGACCTAAATCTACCCGACCTTGCCATAGCCCTAAAAACGTCCCTACCCTACCCTAAGCCCTAAAAACTACCCCGATCCCCCCAGCCGTAAAAACATCCCCAACCGTCCAGCCCTGAAAACAACCCCACCCCAGCCCTGAAAATCACCCCACAATCCCCAAGCCCTGAAAACTACCACCAACCCTTAAAAACTACCCCCAGCCCTGGCCCCAGGTCCTCACTTACCTCACGCATCCTCGCCCGACCCTTCCTGCTTCCGACCATTCCAGCAGCAAGACCATGAAATGCTGTAACCATGCATATGCGTTTGTTGGGACATGTGTGGCTCTGCCTGTGTTGTTCGATCCATTCCCCCACATTCATTTGAACCCCTGCGATTTAGTTTTTCAACATAATAGTAATAATAATAATGGCATTTGTAGAGTGCATGGCTGCTGCTGGAGGAGCATCCCAGCGCTAGCAAACAGAGACTGCCCAGGAAAGAGTAGTCTGGTTTAGGCACTTAACAAATTAGTTTTTAAACCTTTTCGGAAGATCCTTTCTGGAGAAGCAAACCGCAAACTAGATGGCAACGAGTTCCACAGTTGTGCCATCAAGAGGGAATAAGATCTTCAACCCCGCCTAGCTCTATTTATCCTTTTAATGCAGAGGAGCCTCTGTGATTTAGACCTCATGGAGCCTAAGGTTATTGAGATGATTCAATTATTATCTGGTTAGAGTAAACTAACTGTTGGAAATGGCCCTTTTTGCAGGGTTATCCCCAAACGTTTTGCCTTTTCCTCCTATTTTTCCTGAGCTGCTGTTGTTGGTATTAGCACTCTGTGCACTGTACCACTGCTGATCAGTGCTAAAGTACATATGCTCTCTGGGTAAATTGTGTTATGGATTGGTGTTTCCATGATTGGCATATTTGATTTACTTGTCAGTCCCTAGTAAAGTGCACTGAGTGTGCCAGGGCATGTAAGTCAAATGCTACTAGTGGGCCTGCAGCACTGATTGTGCCACCCACATGAGTAGCCCTGAAAAGGTAACTCAGACCTACCACTGCAGAGTCTGCACGCAGTTTGTAACTGCCATGTCGACTTGGCAAGTGCACCCACTTGCCAAGGCCTAACCTTTCCTTTTCTTACATGTGAGTCACCCCTAAGGTAGGGCCAAGGTACCTCTGTGGGCAGGGTGCTGTGTATGTGAAAGGTAGGACATGTACTGATGTGTGTGATATGTCCTGGTAGTTAATTACAGTGTATTTCGTTTTTCACTATTAAAAGGCTATCTGGCCCATAGGAAAGCATGGGAGTTAATTTATAACATCTTATAAATATAACTTCCATTGGGACCAGATAGGAAATAAACTTTGGTATGCCTGAACTCAGAATGTTAAAATGCATCCTTTCGTAAAGGTGATTTTTACATTCTGTGTTTGAAAATACCACTTTTAGAAAGTATGTAATTTCTTGCTTAGCCATCCTGTGTGCCTCTGCTAGGATGTGTATTGACTGTTTGGCTTTGGAGTGACAGGGGTTGGGGAGGTGCATTCTCTCAGACGGCCTGCCTTTCCTGAATGAGTCAGGGCTGGGCTGAATAGGACTGGGCTCCATTCAGAGTAGTGGGAGGAGTTTTCACTTGCACCTTGATAGGCCCTGTCTGCCTTGGACAATGCTGTTTTAATCCACTGCCAGGAAGCTGGGCCAGAGAGGACAGAACTGGTTTGGACTAAGCACAGACTCTCTCTGCCTGAGAGGACAAAGGAGTTTTGGGTATAAATATTGGGGCCCAGACCCCAGAACTTTAGAACTCTTTTAGAACCAAGAAGATTGCCAAGGAGAAGAGCTGGAGAAGCTGTGAGGAGGGACTACCACTTTGCTGTGTGCTTTGCTGTGTTGTCCTGCAGTGGTTGCTTCTTTCTTGAGCAGTGAAAGGACTGGACTTGAAGTTTCTGCAACTTCCTTTTTGTGAGTTTCTCCAAGAGCTTGAGGTAGAGCTTGTCCCCTGTTCAAGAAGTCTCAGGAACAGCAAAGAATTTAAGTTCTTCTGCCATCAGCACTGGGGACTGTGTGTTTTGTGCTGCAACAGAAGAAAAGCAACCTGATACCGTCTACAATGCCCCTGTCGACTCCGTGTCCTGAAGGCACTGCAGAGGGCACCGCCGCAATGCCGCACTGCAACCCTGGTCACACCGACAACGCCTTTTGATGCTGCCACCAAGCCTCTGCTTGCACCGCGACCTGTGGGCACCGCACTCCACACCGCCTCGCTTCATATCGTCGCCTTGGTATCCCCGATGATGTCGCTCCATACCGACATCGACACCGCTGCTTGCACCGTGGTTCGAGGGCATCGCTCGTGAGTTACACGACTCACTGTTCTCATCCCACACCCCAGCCTTGGCCTACCGACGCCGGTGCGATCAACTCCAGTTCGTCAGCCGACGACATTGCTTTTGCAACGACGATGACTCTGCTTGCACCATGATCTGCCAGCACTGCGACGAGCACCGCATCACTTCGCACCGCAGCCCTGGTCTCACCGAAGCCGCTGGATAACCGTCACCGAGCCGCTGCCTGCACCGCGACCTGAGCGCACAGCACACCGCACCGCTACACTTCGCACCCCAGCACTTCAACTGCGAGGAGTTCGATCTGCAACGCGTGTGACTTCAAGGGCCCAACAACTCCTGCACTGACCTCCAGAACCGACGCCTGTGGACGCCGTGCTTTCAGAGCTCTATGAGAGATCGCCGACGCCCTGCATTTCTAAAGGTACTCTTTTACAAGTCTACCCCACACCGCGGCTGGCCCGCGACGCCGCGGTCAGCCAGAACTGTTTGGATTTGTTGTTCATGATGCCGGGATAGCCCCAGACGGAGCTATTGAACTGTTTTTCAAGTTGATGTTGATAACTGAAGATTTCTAAGTACTGTATTGTGGATTTTTATCGTTTTTTGTCTTGTTTTAAGAATATAAAAATATTGGATATTTTTCTGAACTTGTGTGGTGTCCTTTTGTAGTGTTTACACTGTATTACTGCTGGTTATGTGCACATGCTTTACACACTGCTTCTAAGATAAGCCTGACTGCTCGTGCCAAGCTACCAAGGGGGTGGGGAGGGGTTATTTTAGAAGGATAACTCCCTTATTCTAACTAGAAGGAAGGGTCCCTACTTGAACAAGGTGCAAATCATTGCCAACTAGAGACCCCCATTTCTAACAGTAACCTATCTGTATATTCTTATAGGTATATTTTGAACACCCATTGCTGCTAAGTACCATATTGGAACATGTTCTGGCAATTTTTTATAAAGCCTGCTGCATTCTAGGATGTTTATGTTTCCTCTTATCATTGCAAGAATTAGCTGAAAAATCTCAGCATGCAAAATGTTGATAGCTTAAAAGCCACGATTGGATAAAGATGTTCCAGATGACACAAGCTCAGTTGGTATTTAGTAACATTTTCTGCAAAAATGCATATACAATATTTCAAGTTTTTCCAGAATAGCAGTGACATAATAGCAGAGGTATATCCACATTATGGCACAAATAGTAACCTTAACTCAGCCTGCACACTACCTGTGTCCACTGAGCCTTCCTTTAGTCACAACCTGCTGGCCTTTGTTGCAAAACACATCTGCTGATTGCCATAACTTGAACACCTCTTCCCTCTCTCCTCTTCCGGGCTCTATTGAAGTAAATCTTACCAGTGTCTCTCACTGGAATGTGTTTTCATTGCTTGCACATAACAAACATATCAAGTTCCTTGGCTCTAACGTCTCACCTTCAAATGCAAAGAGAGAGGCCGCACACACCAAAGGGACAAAGCTCCGTGCTAGACTTAGCAGTCACAAATAATTCCCTTGGAGGTCATTTGTCATTCCACTAAGCCTACAAACATCAAGTCGCCTCACATTCATTCATCCAGTCTTGAAACAGCTGAGTACTACACAGAAGATTTTATATCTCCAAATTTAATTAAAAAAAATTGTTTTCTTTTGCTTTCAATATATCAGTTACAAATTTGCATAAATATCAATATAAAAACAGGTACAGAAAGCCCACATCAGTACAATACTGAAATAAGGAGAGATAACACATAAGACATTCACATTTGTCATAAAATCACGTTCATTTGTAGGAATCCATAAGAGCAACACATTGCAGAAACCAATTTCTTCTCAAAATGTGATACTATGTTCCACAAATGTAATAAACTCTAAGTGTCAATGCGTTTCGGTGGATACTGCGGAATAAAATCGCCTTCTTCAGGACAACAAGAATATTCCCCTCCTAACCATATTATAATGTAAAATAACCGGTGCAAAGCACTCATGTACAAAAAAATCACTTCACTTGGACCGTTATCAAATATGGGAAGCAGAAACGAAGACCTCTTTTTAAGTTCAATGGCTAATGCGATGGGAATGTTAGAATATATCAAATAGTTCTAAAAATCACTATATATCCTTCACCATCTTCATAATTGGACCACAATATAAGGTCAAAGATAAATAGAGAACCTAAAAAGCTTTCTTGCAGTATTTGTACTCTGCAAAAAACTAAGCTACTATATCAGTCACAGTACCTGGAGGCAAAAAAGCTCTCTATTTGTTTGTTTTCCAATGCAATGCTGCTGAAGAGTTCAGCTGCTCTGATCCCCACTCCTACAGGCAATCACTAGAGAGGGTATCAAGGCACTTAAGCATCCTGATGTTGAGGATATGTAGACAGAACAAGCTGTGTAGTTGACCATTTATTATCTGTGAGTTAGCCAGTTTTAAATGAGCACACCACAGAAAAATAGAGTGTAATTTGCAATGCTATTCTTAGGCAGTTGACATTTTAAAATCTATTCGATGATTCTTGTATTTTTTCAGTACATATGTTTTTGAAAAATGGATTTATTGTGACTTTTTGCAGATTTCCCTTTCAGGGCATTAACTCCTGATGAAGCACCTAGCATGGCATGAAACGCATTGACTATACGGAGATTTGCAGTTGCCTAACCCTAAAAGATCTATGGATGAACAGCACAAATAAATATACTTTATGAAAATTAAAATGAAGATCCTGAATAATCCATTTACCTTTTCAACTGGAAAATAAGTGCAATTAGAGCACTAATTTATAGTTACAAAGGAAGTGTAATTGTGCTAGATGCCTGAGATTGCACATTTAAATTTTGATAGCTCACCACGGGGCATATCAGCAACAGACGGCGATAAATATCGCAAAGCGCGCTTAGCGCTTTTATATTTATCACCGCCTATTGCTGTAATTTATCGCCCGGATAACGCGTTATTAACTGCACATTACTCCAGGGCGATAAATTATACATCAAAAGTGGCGTTATGCGGGAATATCGCTGTTAACCCCTTGTGTGCCCATGACGAGCTGGACTCGTCATGGGCTGCGGTTGCGCTGTGCCCATGACGAGTCCAGCTCGTCATGAACCCCGCCCGCTAATGTAACGGCCGGCACAGGGCGGGGAAAGGGCGTGGCACACAAGGGGTTAATCCAGTGATATTTCCACAGCGATAGAAGAAATCTTGATGATAGGGAGATGTGGATTTAGCCACTGAATCCACCTCACATGTCAAAGATAGGGTAGTCATAAAAAATAGCAGACTTAAAATACCTGTGATAACAGCGGTTAGCGCTGTTTTTTATATCGCTATGGGTGTCCTGGGACGCATTGTAAATACGGAGAAGGACAGTTAGCGATCATTTTCCCTTAGTTTTTGCAGGGAACGCCTACTTTGCATCTCATAAGAAATGCAAAGCGAGGCGTGAACTAAACTGGAGCTGAATCATGGAAACACGCGATAGCGTGCCCTTGTAAATAATGCGATATAATTATCACTGCTTTTCGCCCAAAAACGGATGCTAAAGCAGCGATAATTATATCGCCAGCCCTTGTTGATATGCCCCCAAATTCTATCTACAGCTATCCAACTACTTGCCGTGTTTTAGAGGTCAGAGGACAAACACTGAGAGGTGTTTATCAGCATTCTAACTATGCCAGCAAATCAGTCCATAAAGCAAACCCATACAAAAAGGAAGATCTCTAAACAAAATGTCTGATCAATCAAAAATCTGATGCTAGTTTTTAGATTGCGTCATTACTTTTCTGATTGATTAATGCATTTGTTTAAATAGCATCACTCCACATCATTGATATCAATCAATAAAGAACCAAATACAGATTATATTTTATGTGAGTACACCGACACCATGCAGTGCATCAGAAAGGCAGTGTAGACAACAAATTATTATCCCTTGTTAGTTACCTAGGGTGAAAACCTGTGTATCTTTGCCTGCTATTGGCATAATTTTCAGTGGACTTCTTGTGATAAGGGCACTGTTTTTGCTTTATGAAGTGTTTCATACACTCAAGAAACCATGAATGTGGCGTGTGTTTCGCATTTTCTGCTCATGCAACTCCATTGCATTTCATATTTACGAATCTGAGTGAACATTTTCCATTTATAAACATGTGCTTTATTTAGTATTATTATTGTTGGTTGAGATCACTTAAACTTTTCCTATATATGCATTAATATAATTAATAATGTGTAATATCATTTAGTCAATATAAACCAGAATTCATAAGCTAACTCCTACAGTTTACAATATTTATCATGCTGTCTGGTCCTTTTTATAGTAATCAAAAAGTGTACTTAGGCCTGAAATAAACATATTTGTCAGAGAGGCATCTTCTGCTTTTCCAGAAGATTTGTGTGAACTGTGATTCAAATATCCATAGTTAAGACCATCGGCTCCGGAATGCCATTACTGAGCGACAGAGACAACAACCATCTCAAAGTACAGACTTTAACTCACAAACATTCTTCAGCTACGCAAACTAAAGGCCATCTAAGAACCTTAGATAGGCAGTTTGGTGGTAAGAAATTCTAGCTAGTGGTTAGAAAGGAGAGTCTGGTTACTAAAGATTGATTTAATCATTTAACAGAATTAATTAATGAATACCATCACAATGTTTAAATTCTTTTTAAGATTTTGTTTGCTAATTACTATCAATGCCACTGTTTTGCCACTGTTTTGTTCATTTTTATAGTTCGATCTAGTTATAAGAAATGTGACTATTTTTTGGAGGGGGTAACTCCCCACCTCAGGACGAACCATCAAAATTACTAAATTAACCTGAGCACAACCCCTGGGTAGGTATAGCACAGAGCAGACAGGCTTACCTTTGGACAATGTTTAAAGTATAAATGCAGTACCATACCAGTAATAATGTCAGAATGCAAAACAATAACTATCAAAACTGAATTCGAAAAATATAGTATAATTTAATAAACAAAATTCCGCCAAAATGACAAAAATCCAATAAGGAGAACAGAAGGTATGCATTTTTAAAGTTTTAAGTAGAAATATTGCCATAAAGAACAAAGCCCCAATGATAGTCCCCAGTCATAGTAGGCTGGTACCTAAGTGCAATTTGCGGTTGACTGCGATGGAGCACAGGACGGATACACCAATCAGGTTCATCCTGGTCAAAGATTTTACCTTCTGACCTTGTCCTTTAAGTTCCAATCCTCCCCAGGACTACACTTCTAAAGCCCTTTAGCACCCGAGGGAAGGTCCTTAGAAACGTATAGGGTGTCAGGCAGGGGCCAGCAGCAGGGACCAGTCCAGGTCCAGTTGCACTGCTCAATTAGGCAGTTGCAGGAAAAGGCTTCTTGTAGCTTGTTGTGTCACTGTAGATTTAACAGGAGATCAGTCTTATGACCCTTAACGTCCACTTCTTTTCCTTGGGTGCATCACTTTCAATAATTATTTATATATATATTAAAAAATGATTTTTTCTTTTGTTAATTTCAGCTTCAGAAAAATCATTTTCATTTAGTTCAATATATCTCCATTAATTAATTTAGTATAAGGGAACTCCTCAGTCAGGGTGGAGATCTCTGTATCGTAAATTATAAGGAAAAATACAAAACTTTATTTAACTAAAAAAAAAAATTAAAAATATTTTCATGCTCATTATTAATGTAGATTCATTTTCTGTGTTTACTTTAAATGTGGAACAAATTTAAAAAAAAACATACATCACTATTAAATTAATTTTGAATTTAACCTTTAATTAATCAAAATACAAGAAAATGAATTACAATTATTTTTCTGAAGTTTAAATTACAAAAATAAATTACCCACTTGAATTAATTTTATCAATATGCAGTAATAATTATTATGCATGATCTATAGACCTAATAAAACATGATTTAATTATTTTTTATAAAATGGATTGTCACAATCGTTTATAATCCAAAATTGTTTATTAAAATATTTTTAATTAAATTATAACTATTTACTATTTTTATGAATTTCATCACTTATTTTTATCTATATTTTTACCTATTTTAAATGATTTAATGTAATTGACCATTATTTCTTATTGACTTGTATTTTAAGTCCATACCTCCATTATTTTCTATGGGAGGGTGTTACAGTACAAGTGCTTGGCCATGTCTAGTGCAGGGCTTACTACAATTGGAAAGTTACTTCAAAAGTGTAAATTACTACAAAAGTCTAGTTTGTGCACAAGGAAAATAGTAAACTTGCTCAAAAGTGTAAACTTCCTCACAAGTGCAGTTTGTCAATCAGGCCAGGACTTTGTAAAAACCAAAAAATAGTAAATTTACTCAAAGGTCTATGTTTGCTTTGTGAATCAGTGCCTACCATTTTAAATTCCTAGTTAGCCAGACTTTAATAACAGTTTCTTGAACAGGTAACAGGTTCAAATTCATCACTCCTAAAGTATAATTAATGTTCATAAAGACATGCATATCAATTTACAACAATTAAATACTCTTCCTTTTCACAATTCATATGATGAGCATAGCAAATCCTCAGAAAACACAAACAATAGGAGAAGAATGACACTAAAACAATTAATTCACTAAAAGTAAATTGTAATTGCACACTTTACAATGAGATGCGAGCCAGATATTTATCTATGAGGGATGTTATTATTAGGACTGATTTGCTTGAGTAGCATGGCGGTGCTGAAAATTTCAGTGTGCTGCAAAGCATTTTTGCTGTGGTTAGTTGCATTAGAAATTGATAGATTGTTTTTCAATTAACACATTTTCTTGCTTTTCTGTGTTCACAATGAAAAATAAAACAAAGGAACTTCATCACAGATCCACAGTCAATACAGTTGGTAAATCTCAGTGGCACACTGCCAGCTACCATACAACAGGGGATCTGGATCCATCGGTGCTGTCCCCAGTCCCTCCAGACTTTCCTGTATTTGTGGGGGCAATGGCAGGGTTGATAAATGGGCCTTACTAGACTCATGTTACAGTCCAACCCCTTTTTCCAGACCTACAGGGTCTGTCCCACTGTGCTCTTCCAGCACTGCACTATGTCGTGCTTGGCAACACCAGGCCCAGAGATATCAGTGTTCTTTTGTATCAGTCGCCCTCTTGGTCTGTTGTGATATGGAGTAAAATCAGCTTAGGGTCTCTGGAGAGGGTCCAGCCTGGGACACTCTCCAGCATGGCCAGACCCTGTTCCAGAATGTCTCCAGGCCTTTGCAGCTCGAGATGGTAAGAATAAAATCACTTTCCTGAGAGGAGCAGCAGGGGCAGTGCAGAGAGGTAATCGCCCCATTCTCCACAGCCTCTCTCTGGTAAAGTAGGTACAATGGAGGTATTTCAACTGAATCGCATGGAGTCTAGAGCCTATTGCCAGTTTCCTTGGTGCGCTCAAAGCCTCCTGCCAGTCCTCATGCGCACCTACGTCAGGCTCCAATGGCTCTGGCAGTTGTGGGAAGGAGTCTGGTGTGTTGAGCACTAAAGACTTGTAGATTTTTAAAATGAAATCATGTGGTCGTCTGGGGGTTTGAGCAGTGCCAGACCCTGTTCCCGAATGTCTCCAGGCCTTTGCAGCTCGAGATGGTAAGAATAAAATCACTTTCCTGAGAGGAGCAGCAGGGGCAGTGCAGAGAAGTAATCGCCCCATCCTCCACAGCCTCTCTCTGGTAAAGTAGGTACAATGGAGGTATTTCAACTGAATCGCATGGAGTCTAGAGCCTATTGCCAGTTTCCTTGGTGCGCTCAAAGCCTCCTGCCAGTCCTCATGCGCACCTACGTCAGGCTCCCATGGCTCTGGCAGTTGTGGGAAGGAGTCTGGTGTGTTGAGCACTAAAGACTTGTAGATTTTTTAAATGAAATCATGTGGTCCTCTGGGGGTTTGAGCAGGATCTTGTCCTCAAGGAAGCTGTAGTCCAGAGGTGTGTCAAGTGAGGTTGTGTGTGGACGATTTCCATGTAATAGTAAAATTGACTAAGGTGCAGGCCAGAGTCTTTTTTTAGGTCAGTGTGTCCTTTTTCATCATCGCCCTCACCTTCACGTCCCCTAAGGCGGATACCCCGATCAGGTCCCATTGTTGAAACTCTTGCAACTCTGTTACCTGTTTGAGCAGGTGCCCCAGTCCCGAGGTGAGTCTCCCCTGTCAGTCGTTTAGTCCAGGCAATAGCCTTGACAGTTTTTTTCCATAAATGTAATTCCACACATGTGCTGTTGTTCTTCCATACTGCAGATGTGACATTTGGGTATCTTGCAGGGCCCATCAACCAGAGGCCAGGTCTTCAAATCTGTTAAATCACAATTGTTAATCACTATGAAGTGGGATGATGCCCTATAGTAGTGAACTACATCTAGCGGGGCTATGCCTCTGTCAAATGTGGATTTAAAACATTTGGTCAGTACAATCCATGGGGACTGATTGCTCCAGGTAAAGATTCTTAACACAGGTTGACCCTCCCAAAGAATGTGACAGGAATAGGGTGGTAAAAAGTCTGCACATCAAGAAGGCACAGCAACATCACCATTTTAAATCTGATCTTCCAATGATAGAAAGGTTACTGTGGACCAAAACTGTAAGCATTTTATCTAGGTGGGGGTCTAGTATGGCCTATTTTGCTCTTTGGGGATCTCATGTGATGTATAGCTCCATGTATTTGAACCCCATCTGTCAAGATCTGGATGTTTCACAGCCAGCCTTTTGGGAGCAGGTTGGATCAGTGACATAAATAAAGGGCTTTGTCAGGTTAATCCTGTGGCCAGAGAAGTCACCAAAAACATGCAGCATCAAAAAAAGACCCGAGGGCCTGACCATTCGTGCTCAGTAATAAATATTAGGACACCATGTTGCATAGAGTGCAATGTTGTCCACAAGGCTCGGTGCCCATTCAAAGCCTTTTATTTGCACATCAATATGGATCCACGCTGTTAATGGCTCTATAGCCAGGGCAAAGAAGAGGTGGGACAATGGACATCCCTGCAGTGTGCCTTGTTGGACAGGAAACTACTGTGAGACCAAGCGACCAAGGGCCATACTATACATGCAACGCATTATCCTTCATTGCTCTGGGCGCACCTTTTAAAAGGTGCACCTGGTGCAATCAACAATAATGCGCAGTATTAGCGTGAATGCACTGCCCTAGGACAGCCGTGAACTCAAGCTGGTGGCACTTTCAAAAGGGATTAGAGATCCACTTGCTGGCGGGTACAGTGAGTGCCTGCACACGCCTTCAAGGGGATGTCTCAGGGGTCCATGGGACACCTTTTACCCCCACCATAGGTCTTGAATCAGGGGGCACACTGACAATGCGCCACATTTTAGTCGGCGCACTGCCAGTGCGCCTCCTGAGAGCTTCTTTGCCTCTGCACCCGTGTCTGTAATACGACACGGGTGCAGAGGCAAAGGGATTACCTCATTTGCATGGGTTCAACCCCCCCAAATGAGGGAACACCCTCTTGAAGAAGTGCTGATGCTGTATGTGCTCCAGAGCTTTCAGTTTTACAGAAGGGGACGCACAAGCGTCTGTGGCCCCTTCTGTAATACCAAAGTTCCCCGGGGTTGCACAAAGTGGGCATTAACATCTTTTGCGCCCCCGGAGCGCTTCTATAATATGGCCTCAAATGAGAGTCCATCCATGAGGGCCATTTATAATAATATAACGTAGCCAATTAACTGGGCCGAAGTTCAGTCTGGTGAACAGAGAGAACAGATATTCCCAGTTCACCGAATCAAAGGCTTTGTGAAAATCTATTAGCATCAAGGCCTGCACGCCAGGTAGGTGAGCCAATAAAACCAGGGCATTTCAAACTCTGCAGATGTTATGCTGTGTAGTATGATGGGGCATGTAGACTATTTGGCGCTGGTGTAGCAGCGTGCCTATCACGCATTTCAGTTTGTTTGCCAGGGCTTTGACCCATATCTTTACTTTCACGTTGAAGAGGGAAATAGGGCGATATGATGCACATTGTGTCATGCCCAACCGTTTGGGACCACTACAATGTCTGGGTTGCATAGTTTGGGGAGGAGCATACCCCCTCCAGCATGTCCTGGAAAACCTCCAGGAGTGGGGTCCTCAGTCTCAACCTGTACACTTTATAGAATTTCACTGGGAAACCATTTGACATTTAGATTAGCCTGATGCAGCTGGGCCAGTGTCGTTTCTTGTCCAATATGTGCAATTATGGAA
Organism: Triturus cristatus; assembly: GCF_964204655.1. NCBI lineage: Eukaryota > Metazoa > Chordata > Amphibia > Caudata > Salamandridae > Triturus > Triturus cristatus. The sequence goes on from NC_140589.1 coordinate 1,728,694,261, forward strand.
GTTAGGGCACTCCACTTCATATTCCCATGCACTCTCAGGTGTGTTGAAGAATAAAGTTTTGTTTCAGAATATGACCTTAAGACAGGCAGGAAAGAGGAACATCTACAAATTTGTCATGATTGCTCAGAGTGTCTCTAGGGCCCCTTGGCCATTGGCCTCTGTATACCCAGCGGTATGGCATACTAGATGTGGCAAGATGCACAGGCTGGGTGCTGGGGGTAAGCTGTGGCTTAAGTGCCTAAAACGTTGTTGGTCTGTCTGCTGACCAGTTGTTACCAGTCTATGATATATATTGGGTCCCTACAGACCAAAAACAGTTATTTATGCCTCTACCCTTTGTAATGTTTCCCTCCTCCTGTAGTCCAAGATATATGTTCTACCAAGGGACTTGACAACAGCCTCGAGTGATGGCCATCGGAGGTGGGGCTTCCTGTGTATAAGGAGCCCCATCCTGAGCCAAGCGCTTGTTATTTTAAAGGATTTCCTGCATCGTAGAGCTCTTTCTGATGTTTTCTGACAAAGTCTGAAGTCATTTGGCAGCATTGCGAGTCCTGTGGCTACTGCAATCTTCTCTTGGAGATCGGCCCGACCTCATCGGTAAGAGCGCTGAAGCACTTTTTAGCAGCTCTGCTTCTCCCATTGCTCAGGGAGTTTTGCTGGCTTTCTTGGCTGAATTCAACAGTAAAACTCTTGCTAAGTGTGTGGATGAACATTTGCCAATTTGTGTGCTTTCTGGAAATTGAAAAACAGGATTTGCGTTATTTAACACCAACAAACAGGTTGAACTCAAAACAATTGTTTGCGATAAGATTAGGGTGAAAGCTAACCACTGTTACAGGATTAAAGAAAACAGAAGTCTAGTGTATCAAAGACTATTATGCCCATCGAGCAGTGCTCCTACTTATCCCTACACATCAGGTTGGAGGTTTTTGACAATCTGCTCTTACCCAGGTAATCAAGAACAATTGCGTGATATCAGATATCTAAGGAAAGGGTTGGGTAAAAATAGCACCAGGTCTGGCTTCTCTTAAAGATCTCCCTCCCAACTGTTTCTTTCCCCAACACCCTTTCCCTCGCCTGGCCAATCCATTAGTCTGTGTCATTAGGGTATTCAGACTTGGATGTGCCTAGAGGTGGACCTCTGACTCTTCATGCTGGCTTTGAGGAACCCATAAGCATTGTGACAGAATAACAAGCCAATGGGTTTTGTTCCTCTTGACCGGTATGACACTCGGAATTGCCACTCTAGATGATGTCAACAAAGTGCTAATTCAAGTACAGAGGGAATTGGCAGAATCCAACGCTATCACTCCCATCTTGGCTGATAAGGTTGCCCAGTTACAGCAAAGTGTAGACTTACTAGAAGGGGCTTCCAATTGGAATTTCATGAATGTTTTTATTATGAAGATTTCCCAGTTTGGTACAAACCGCAGCCACTGTGCAGGCTATGACCCCTGGAGTTTCAGTGAACCCTCCTACTAATGTCTCAGTTACTGTACCACCACAGATTCCCTTGCAGCACCGGCACAATTCTCTGGATATCCAGCTAAGGCAAAAATAGTTTTTGAAGAAGTTGAGCTACATTTCACTTGTAGACCAGCAGACTTCCCAGACCTGCAATCTCGAATTGTCTTCCTTATTTCTTATCTGCTTGGTGATGCTGCCTCCTGGGCTGTCCCCCTGGTTAGTTCCGAAAATCCCATATTATACAATTGGAAGGACTTTGTCCGGGAATTTGAAAAAGTTTTTGACAGAAGGGAAGCAACTCTTTCGGTAGATAGAGAACTCCTTGAATTACGACAATGGAACAGAGACTTGATCTCATACTTAACACATTTTAACCATCTGGTCGCAGAAACTGCTTCACCAGCAGAAAAAAGCTCTGCAGTCTATTATCAAGGATTAAAAGAGGAGCTCAAGGATGTTTTAGCCCAAATCGATCCTCAGCCTAAAACTTGTACTGAGTTAATAAATCTGACTCTACGATTGGATCACCGATTAGATGAAAGGAAAGGCGATCAATGACGCACAGAGCGATTTGGCCTTAAGTTTGAAAGACCCAAGAGTATATCACAAAGTCCAACCACAGAACCCTCAGGTGAACCTATGGAAATAGGGTTATTCCGCTCATCCTTGACCAAAGAAGAGAAGGAACTTAGATGTCAGAGTGAGCAATGTCTTTACTGTGGAAAAAAGGGAAATTTGTTAAGGAATGGCCAACTAACTCCCCAAGAACAAGACATTTGTGCCTAAAGAACTGGTAAGTTAGTCAGCACAGTAGAGACTGCCACAGAAAACTAGTAGGCTCAAAATGAAATGAAGGGGGCTTTTTCGGCTCTTGGAGAATCCCTTCACTTATTTCTAGCTAAGGAAATAATTTGCCTCATTTCAAAATAAACATGAAACGGACATTAATAGATTCTAGGACCATGTGAAACTTTGGGGATTCCAAAATGGCAAGAGATCTACAACTACCTTGTATAAAGATCAAACAAACAGAAGTTGTGCAAACAGTAGATGGGTGTCTTTTAACATCTAGCACAAACCCTCACCAAACAGCAGAACTAACTTTGGAGTTCATCTTCCAAGATCAACAACATTCTTAGAAAAGTCATTTTAACCTAATCGGTGAACCTCATATGTTTTTATTTTATGGATGTCATGGTTGATAGAACATAATCTCAGCAATTATTGGAGTATAAGAGAAATCCAATTGATTTGGTCATATTATATTCAACATTGTGTAGAGATCTCACAGAACCATTCAAAAACACAAAACCCAAGTCACTATGTAGTGGCAGCAGCAGATAAAGACGTTTCATTAGTCTTCTGTTATCATTAATTCATTAATATGTTTAATGTAGAACAAGCAGATATTCTACCTCCACGTTGGTCTTATGGCTGTCAGATTGATCTAGTTGCAGAAGCAATAGTTCCCATTGCCACTTATTCCAGAAATTTTAGACCAAGTCAAAACTGCAATCATCTATTCTAAACTTGACCTGAATGTGTGTATCATTTAGTCAGAATGAGTGGTGAAAGTGAATGAAAGACCACTTTTAAGACCAGATGCAGCTTGTTTGAATACATCATAATGCCATTTCAATTGTGCAATGCTCCTGCTTCATTTCGATAGCTTTTAAATGAGGTTCTATGTGACTATTTAGATCATTTTATTATTGTCTATAAAGAAGATATACTAATGCATTCTAACAATGAAACAGAACATGTACATCATGTGACCACAGTTCTAGCCACCTTATAGAAGCACCACTTGTTTTGCACATTAAGTAAATGTGACTTTCATGTTACGCAGGTGGAGTTTCTGGGAGATATGTTGTTGTCAAAAGGACAGAAAATAGCTGACAGGAAAATCCAAGATGTTCTTAATTGACTAATACCAAAAAATACTCGAGATGTGCAATATTTCCTCAGGTTTGCTAATTTTTTATCAGAGGTTTATTGATCATTTTTCGCAGATGGCTTCTCCAATTAGTTATCACTTCTTATTGGAGTTCCGAAGCTGATCAAGCATTTGTCCATCTTTAAAAAGAGCTCACTTCAGCACACATCTTAGCACACCCTAACCCACAGGTGCCTTATATAGTTGAAGCTCTGAAATAGCAATTGGGACTATCCTATCTCAAAGGAATGAGGAAACAGGAAAATTACACCATGTAGCATTTACTACCTGATGCAGAGAGCAATTACACACTAGCAGAAAATAACTTTTAGCCAGTTGTGAAGCCTTCAAGAAATAGTGGCTTTATCTCCTTGGCTCTTGACATACTGTTACTGTCTTCAAAGACCATAGGAACCTGCACTTTATTAAAGCAGCCATAATTATTTCTGCTCGGCAATTAAGGTGGATGATCTTCCTTGCAAAACAAGGAGAGGGGCTCATTAAAGTCCAAAGAGATAGAGCACCAATAACTATTTAGTTAAAAAGATTTTTCTCTTTGAGCTAATATAGAAAATGATATCACAAAAACAGCCCTTATATCATTCACCCACTTGCACACTTCCAAACTCAATTGTGAACACCCCACGTGAAATGTTGGAAAATTATCAATAAAGAAAGTCTTTCTTTAGTAAAAAACATTAGTTGAAATTTATTGACATTAAAAAAATCTCATGATCAAATTACATCAGATAAAATAGTCACAGACAAATGACTAAGGATCAAACCTCAACCATGACAATAAAATAAAAATATATGTTATATCTAAAGACACGTACAGTTATAAAGTATAACTTTTGGCACAAATTAAAAAGACAATAAGACATATCAACAATTGTGTAGTAGGAGGAACAATGACAGACACCTAAATTTGTGTCTTCGGTGTGTGAATTTGTAATTACGATAAACACAGACAAACTGGTGGCAATGCACCCTAGTTACTTGGAGTTCTGCTCCAAAACAAATTCCACCCAACAACCTATGCGTCGACGCGTTTCAGTGGTGTACAATGATAAAGACCACCTTCCTCAGGACTGACAAATTTTAATCCTCCACGGAATAACTTTAGCAATAATTCCTACATTTGTGTCGCAATAAGAATCGCTGACGAATGGCTTTTAGGATAAGGAACAGCCTACAGACGACGTATGACTGTATCTTGGGCCAATCAGATAGGGCCTGATTCACTGCTTGCAAGGAACTTCCAACATCTACCCAATTAGCCCAGCACCTGCTACACAACATAATTCAATTTCATAGAATCACAAAAAGGATTACATTATTCCAGACAGAGGCCCACAATACACTGCTAAGTTCTGGAAAGCTTGGTGTTCAGCTATACATATGTCCTCAGCCACGCCTACCTGTCATCACCCACAATCAGACCGGCAGACCGAACGTCTCAATCAAACATTGAAGCACGATGCTAAGCTACCAACACTTTTGAATCATCGCTGGATTGTTTCTGGTTAGTAGAAATTGTGTGCAATGATTCCCATCACTCTGCAATTGATACTTCATCATTTTATTGTACAAATGGTTTTCATCCAAATTTGATGCCCACCCATCACACACAGCCTTTGAAAAACTTCCCTGCAGTACATAATAGACTCAGTATTCTCAGACAAACTCATGCTCACATCTTTTGACAAGTGGAAAATCAAAGCAATCTTACAAGAAGGTGGCGGACTGATCCCGCATTCTTGGTCCTACCTATCAGCAGAGTTATAGGGTGTGGATATCCGCAAAGAATACTGCATTTCATAACAGAAAGGTTTTTCATCCCAAGTGACAGAATTTGCATGGCTTCAATTTTGATTTCACCTCCAGGAAAGAACGTTTCTGTTGGCACACTTTTTATAGTGTAGTCTGGGAAGATCATGATATTATATGAACCATATGACAAGGACACCCATTTCCTTGAGGCATGTAAGAATGCATCTCCGTCTGAAATGTTAAACATTTGGGCTATGAATGGTTGTGGGGGTGCATCAAGTGGGCCTTTCAGAGCAAGAGACTTGTGCGTTCTCTCCACCAGGAAGCACAGAGACATCTTCCGTTGTGACCTAGGATTTCAGTCATTGTGAGACCAAATTTGTGGGGGGCGTCCCTTCAGCCTCCTCTGGGATGCCCAGGATGCTGATGTTGTTTCACCTCGATCAGCCCTCTGTGTCCTCAACCCATGCCTCCAGCTGGTGGATCACTGCCTATAGTGCCTCAATTTTAGAGTTATGCCCCTTAATGATGTCTTCCACAGTCGAGATGCACTCGTCTGCCACTGTTACCTTGTCAGTGGTTTGCTGGAGAAGATTAAGGTTAATATGGACTCCGTCAATCTTGCCCTCATGGGCCACTTGAGGTCCTTGATCACATGCAGGATGGAGGCAGTGGGGACTGCTCGTGGTGTTTGTGACCAGTGGCCTCACCAGGCAGGTCTCTAGGTGGAAGCGGGGTCACCCTGGTAAATTTATCGCTCTTTCCCTGAATGTAGTGGGATGGTTTGTTGCCCTTGCCCATTGGGGTGCACTGGTATCGGGTTCCCACACCTCTCAGGTTGTGAAGGTGTCTGTGATCACAACGCTAGTCCGGATCATGTGGGGTTAACTGCAACCAAGAGGGGGGTTAATTGCGAGGTTCATCATAGGCACAGCAATTGTGCATGTTGATGCCCCCCTAGGCCAACCCGGGAAACTACAAAATCCAGCTTGGGTCTTAGACCATTGCAGCTACAGAGTGCCCAGATCACAAAGCGTGCCATCCCATATCCGTCAAGCTCCGTTCTTAGGGAGGGTGGAGGAAAACTGCGGGAGGGTAAAAAATCAAAAAGGCTTAACACTATTTCTTCTCATCATTTTTCCCCCCACATGTGGCTCTACTTCACTGTGGGATTTCTCTAGGCCTCATAGGCCTGGAGCTGTCAGGAGCTCTGTGGTCTCACCAGTCCTTAGGTGGCATGGCACAGAAGACTGAAGGCATTGTTACTGTTCTACCTTGTGTTTCTGCCCCGGATGTCTGATCACCTTTCCACTGGCCCCTCCGCCCACCCCGTTAAGCAGGCAGAGTCATGTCACCAAGGGCGTGTGCTGGGCACAGGTGCTGGACAGGGAGGGAGCCCCTGAGTGTGCCACACCCTCTGTGAGAGGGCAGTTTTCTTCCTCCTTCAGAGGTGTGGAGAGGTCAAGGAGAAGAAGTCAGCGATTCTCCAATACCGCTTCTTGTATGTGATGGAACAAATTTCAAAATTTGTTTGGATCATTTACCTGTAAATACAACCCAGACATCGAATGCATGGCGGTCAGTCTTTCTGACCGCCACCAAACCTCCCGCCATCCTATTGTGGCGGGTGGGAAACTTGCATCAAGATGGCCCATAGTCCCAATCTTGGAATTGGGCTCGAGAGGGAGAGAAGAAGGGATTTTGTGAAATAAATGACTCATTCATGCTGGTCATCTTGAAGCTATTCAGTAATGCCCCACTTATCATTCCTGGGCACCCTTGCCTCCAGCTCAGGCCCACGAACAAGACAAAGGACAATAACCAAGATTATTGGCTGCCTCAGTGACGCTGATGAGGCGGTGCTAATTGCTAGATCTGGGGAAGCTTTGCAGGCCCTTATTGGGGTATACAAGACTTACATGAAAACCTATGTACTGGTCTCCGGAGAGCGCCTGAAGAAATTGCCTCCTTTTCTCATAAACAACCGAAGGGATACTTTTTGATGCCAAACTAAGCTGGAATGAAATGATCGCTAATAGGGCCCTGGTAATAGAAAAAATATTATGACAACTTGAACATTTATTAATAAATTGGGGTCCAAACCTATCCCTGAAATTAAGCAAATATATCACGGCAAAGTAATTTCTGCGGCCACCTATGGAGCAGGGGTTTGGGGCATGGTGGCAATTGAGGTCTTACAGCGCACAGAGGATGTTTTTTGTAAAAAGCTGTTAGCTCTCCCTAGTAGCTGCTCAAATTACAAATGTCATGTAGAACTCGGAGTCCCATTTATGACAGACACAGTCCAGTTAACTCCCATTTTATTCTGGCAGTCACTTTGGAGAAGAGAGTCAGTAAAATTGAATTAGAGCATGATTAGGAATTGTCAGAAATTCGATTTTGTACATAATATAAGGTGGTTACAATATCTTAAAAACACATTGATGTCATTGGACTTACTGGAGCTGTATGAGAATCTTCATGCCTGCACCCTTATTTCAAAGTCTAGAATTAAGCAAGTCAGTCTAGACAAGGCTAAGAGAGAAAGAAGTGAAGCTAATAATTGAAAGTCTACAGTGATGACATATCTTTCGACTCCACCCATAACTCAAGGCATGCACTCTTATTTGGCCTCAGTATCTAACTTCCAGCACCATTTTATTTTAGTGAGGTTCAGATTAAATTGTATTCCTCTTATGTTGGGCTACCTGAGTAATCTGTATTCTGTAGAAAACTTGCCGCCATGTCCTTGTGACAGGGTGTCATCGCAAGCAAATCTACATATTTTATTCTTTTGTAGTTTTTACATTGTCCAGAGGGAAAGATTCATCCTACCTGTTTTGCGTAGACATAACTTCAGACAATGTCCGGTAGCCTTGTATTTCATCCAACGACTAGCAGATCCATTTGTATGCTACTCTCTGCCCTCCTTTTTATGGTCTTCATTAAAGAGAAGGAGGGCAATTAGGGTAGGTTAAATAATGATATTTTTGCCTCTCTTCTAATGATACTGCAATGCATTTTAAGATGAATGCTTTAGGCAAAGTTTCTGTTTAAAATTTCTAAAAACTTGTGAATCAGTTTTCAGAATTGTATTTTTTTTACTATTTAAAGAATTGATATGATTATACTTTATGCACTTTATCTCCTATAGAGTTGTAGCGAAATAAAGTTCCTACGCTTGATTGATTGACAATCAGGTCAGCAGGACCGTATACCAGTCCCATAGTTAAGGTTTTTACCCTACTTCCTTTACACTAGCTCCCAAATTTAATACGCAACATTGTCATTTGAATGTCAAAGATAGGGGTATGTCACGCTATGACAGTGCTCTAAATGAACTTCATAATGTATTGAAAAATATTCTGTTGGATATTAATTGCATTTTTAGGTACTTTTATTGTACTTTTATGGTCTATTTTCTTTTATTGAATATAGTTGATTCTGATTCTGACTGCCTCAGTGATAATTAATGGAACATTAGAAAGTAAATTTGAAAGAGGAAAACATCGTAGAATGAAAGCATGGCTGTCTTTGTTTATTGAGTCAAGACTAAAATTGCGACATGTATAATAGTCATTCATGTTTATTGCAGCATTAACAATAGCAGACACAGTTCTGACAATTTCTTTTATTAAAGGTGAAATCTACACACATTTTAATAAGGTGCGATTTTGACGGTGGTGCAAATATGAATTTATTTAAATCTACTGATGTTGTGAAATTTTCTCGATGGGTATTTCTGTGCAGAGTTCATCTTATGTTTCTGAAGGAAAAGAAAGCCTTGGAGTCTTTAAAGTCTTTATTGACTAACAGTGTTTGGCTCCATTTTTGCATGCAGCATCCATGCAGATTGAATTTTCAATTTGGGCATGGATCCTGCATGCCGATTTTGTTGACGGTTATCAATACATTTTTAATGATCTTTCGACAGTAAAAATGCTCCATGTCTTTGGTGCTAGCAGTCACTTTTGGGAGGCTGCCTCAATAGAATTGTAGATTTTTCTACTCTAACTTTACCTAAACTGCGGCTATGATGCACATTTTAAGAAAATTTGCACCAGTTGGAGAAATTTATAGGCAGTAGTAAATAGACTTCTGGTTGTGATTACCTAATAGCAAATTTTTGTGATTCGCTATTAGGAAATTGCAAACAGCTATGTATAACAGTGTGTTTTACACTGTTAGCAATTCCCAGTGGGTTGCAAATTGACCTACCTTATTCATATTCATGAGGTAAGTCGCAATTTGCGACCCATTGAGAATCGATAAAAGTACAGGGATTGTGGCCTGCTGGGGCCAGCAGACCACCATGTCTGTGTTTGCTTTTAAACAAAGCAATGTTTTTTTTAAATGCAGCCCATTTTCCTGAAAGAAAAATGGGGTGCGATTCAAAAACAAAAATGAAAAGTTTTCTTTTCATTTTTTAAGAGTAGGCAGAGGTCCATTGGACCACTGGCAGATCATAAAAAAAATTGTTTTTTATGAATTCACTAAGTGGCATGGGTCCCATGTGGACCCCTTCCCGTTTGGGAATGGTTACCACCTACTTGAAGCAGGTGGCAACATTTCAATCGTGAAATATTCACACATACCACTTCAAGTTTCTATTAGGAAGGGACACCCTTAACACGCCCCTTCCTAACTCCGAATCGCTAATCTATTTTGCGATACTGTAATAAGTTACAGAATCGCAAAATAGGGTTTGGTACATGTTGAAAGGCTTTTTTGTAGTCTCAAACGACCCGATTCTGCGAATCGGGCCGTTTGTGACATCATAACGCCTATGTATATCTGGCCCCATACAACAAAGGCATATTTTGACAGTACAACCCCAGATACTGACTTGGTGAAGAGGTGCTAAGTCATCAGTAAAGGCCATCACTTCCAATGGACGGTGCTAAACATTGTAGCAGGCACAGACAACATAGTGACCGAATTACAGATTCTACATGAACTTGTTTGACATGTCTACAGACCAAATTGCAAAAGAATAATTGTTTGATAGAGAGACTATCCAATGCATGGCACTCTGCATCAATCTGATTTAACGCTCAAAACTTCAGTCAAAACTGTTGTGCCTCAGTTGGTGAAGTTCTTGGGAGTACTTCGATTTGTAGCCACTGGAACATCACAAGAGAAGTGATCCCATGACTGCAGGTGTGTCACTGTCGACATTCGGTGACACACAGCCCTTAATTAGAGTTGGTGGTCGATGTTGGGGACCATCAGCCCTCTTTTTTAGGGACAAGGATTTATTTTTTGTCATCAGAGTTTGACGCAGAACAAGAGAGAGAAAAGGGGGAAAGATTAAAGAAGAAAACAGTGACAAAAAGAGAAAGCCGGGGTAAAAAGGAATCTAGCAGAGTGAGATACAGGGAAGGGAATGAACAATGGTGAATGAAAGAGGCAAGCCGTTCATTGAGCAGTGCGGCCAGCAGGCTTCTCAGAAGAAATTGGGTCCGTCACTTATGGCCATATTTATGGTACATGCGCGACACAACTGAAAAAATAGATTTATGAAGCCACACAAGGCGAAATTGCTGTGTTGTGTTACTCTGCGCTTGGGAGGTGTTCCATGGGCGTTGCATGGGTGTTCCCACTCAACTCCCATGGTTTTTGTTGCATTCCAGAATTGTTAAACCTGGGAATGTGCCAAAAAGATATGCCTACCCCAGTGAGGCGTAACAAAGAGAAATATCTTTATTTCCCCTTGTTACGTCCTCTTTCTATGTTTGCTGCATTCTGCAGCACACATAGAAAAAGGAATATGTCTCTCAGTATTGTTTTTGTGCAGGAAGGTGCTCCTTCCTGCACAAACACACTCCTGCATGCAACACAGGCACCCTTCCACTAAGGTGCAAGTGTGCCTGTGTTGCATGCAGAATTGTGTTTGTCTAGGCAGCCAAAATGGTGCCAGAGCAGGGTCACAGGCGCATTCCTGCCCTTTCCCTGTCACGCAGTGCAGCACAGCAAGGTGGCTTGCTATGCTGCACTGCACGGCGTGACAATGTCATACATATACCCCTTATTCTTTTAGTAGTTAAGCGCTGATGACTCTCTACGAGACGTTTTGCATGCACCAAAACTGGCACCTCACTGCCACAGGTCTTCATGACTACACTGCAAATCTGAACATGAACTGGGGGCCAAATGCCTTTCTTATTGCAAGTATTAATCTACAATTTGATGACCAGAAAAGGAATTTTGTATCTGACTGGTGGTTATTCAACTATGTGCAACTTTTCGGCGGAATTTAATGAAGTGCACCAGTGTCTAAGCAATTTTGAGCTGATGACCAGCAATTTCACACTAATATTTGCACCGACCAACCAGTGAAGGATAGTAACTTCAGAAGTACAGTGACCTTTTTGTACTGATTAATCAGCGCAAATAGCATTCTGCAGCTAGTCGATAAGTGCAAATGCTGGTGCAACAGTGCCTGTTCATCAGCGCAAAAATGCTCAGTTAAACCGGCCCAGCTCGAGTACTTGTGTATTCTTAACTGAAAACCTTGCATTTTTCTTTCCCTGACTAGAATATCTAAACAAAAGCATCGCTTTACCTCGTGCAGTAAATGCTTCATAATGTAGGACATGAGAAAGTTGTAAAAAAGGATCGAGCTGTTCAATCTTTAATCCCTGCCCATGTTTATTTGACACCTCACTGCTGAAAGACCGGCGCACATCTGGCTGCTTCCTCAATCATACTATCAAGTTAAAATACAAAAGTCCTTTCTATAAAGGACCATGCGTGCATAATTACCCGAAGAACTGTTTAAAGGCTTCGAAACTATTTGGAAAGTAATATGCAATGTTTATGCGAATTCAAACAAATGATAAACTGCTAAAAGTATACAAGTGAGAAACTGCATGTTAATGCTCCTATAACAAATTTATTTGTCTCTTCTTTCAAATAATTCCGCTGACATATACACTGAGGCACACATTTATAGTTTGGTGGGACGAGGCGGAAGCTGTATCTTGTAAAATCTCTGCCTTTAATCACAAGCCAACCGATTCAGAGTCACAAAAGTCAGAGTCTTGGCCAAAACCCAAGTCAGAATCTCTCTCCCTCCCCCACCCCACCCCACCCCACCCATTGATTAGTGGCCCATCATCTTAAATTGGTACTGTCACACATTTAGATTGAGGAAGTAGCTTGTTGACACAACGAGTATAGCTGGCTCTACCTGGTCGAAGATGTAGAAAGACACGTTTTCTCCCTCCTAGAATTTTAGGTGTTGCAACACTTTTCCTGGTGGGATGTTGTGCATTGGTAACTGTCTTGGAGGTTCATCTTGTTTGTCTAAGGTCCTGGGAGGGAAGCATTGAAGCTTGGCACCCCTGTGGATAGCTCATGGTTATTTTCCACCTTCTAGGTATAGGGGAATCTATGGTAGTTCCCGTGATTGGGTTAGAGGGTCGTGCTCCGGATGGATTTTAGTCTTAGTGATTCCCTCCCAGGAGTGGCTCCAAGTTTCCCATCCCTCTGTGCGTGCATGATTCCATGGGTGAATTATTGGGATGCCTCAGAAAAAGGTGGGCAGAGCTCACCATAACTCTGACTTGTGCAACCTCTGGTAGCAATTTAAAACTCTACCAGAGGTTGCAATTTAAAACTCACTAGTTAGAAACCGGTATCAGAGTGCGAATGCCTCTCATAGCCCGGTAACCTCTTGAATCGTGAAGGCTGGCCACCATCTTCATTGGTAGGACAATTTTGAAGACAACATTTGAGCAAAGGAAATACTAATGGTTAAATATGAACAAACAGCAAGGTGATGGACAGATGGAATGCATGAATTAGTCTCAGACACTGGCATTCATTTGAGGACACATTCCAGTCCATAGTTCTTTGCCAAACATCCCACCGTAAACAGAGATATCCCATGTACAGATCATTTGTGGTCCGGCTCAGGTAGGAACTGTACACAACTGGACAGCAAATAGCCCCATGCCCCAAAACAAAAGCGCCCCCCCCCCCCTTTGCAAATTGGGTTGTAAAAAAGTGACTTACTTTTTGGGAGTCTCCACTCCAGTACTTTTCCCATGTGTGTGGGACTCAAACACACACCCAAGGCATGAACACCCTTCCCAGCCAATTAGCTACATTAGCATTTGTTTCAAAGGGAATTTGGCAATGGACATTCATCTGTAGCATATTATATACTAGAAGAAGGAACGATATGGAGAGTGGGCAACTTAGGGACGGTATGTATACATTGGTCAATTGGTAGTTCATTTATTTTCAAATTAGAACTGTACCTCCTGCTGCAGGACACCTGAAAGGACTCATGCAGCTCCTTCCGTAGCATGTGAGACACCCATCCCATGTGGCATTGTGTGCCCAGTGCAACCTACAGTTGCCTGCACAGTACTTTCTGGTACTGCACCCTACTCATTATATTCAGATGCTCATAACAGCAGTATACATACAGTCACAAATCTGGCCCACCACCACCAAAGTTACCTGTCAGCCTAGCCCATCTGCACTACCACATTGCCCTATAGGCCTGTCCAACCACCGAACTGCCAGGCAAGTTTCCCTCCAGATAGGAACAAAAACAATGCCAGGCTGACTAGGCCTCGCCAGTGAGACATAACTTGTGTCCAGTGGCACAATGAGTACAGGACCCATGTTTGGGCATACCTATCACATTCAGGGTGTCAACTCCAACTTACAAAAATGATGGAATGGAATTGAATTAATGTAAACCAATCACGATCCCTCAAAGCTGTGTTCCAGCCCATCATTATTTACCCACAATTCCACACTGTATAGAAACCTGCCATATGTAAATCAGTCTTGGTCTGCGGCAGTAGATTAAAGGCAGTCAGAAGTGAAAGGCCAGACCCCTCAAGATGGATACGTCCCCAGACTGATTTTGAACTAATCAGGCCTCGTCAAGGGGGTTTAGCTTAAATCCTGTGGCACAGTGACCAAGAGACCCACAGCTATGTATACCCATCATACTTAGGGCTTCAACTGAAACAAACAAGGAAGTAAAGCGTGGGTTGCTTAAGTTTGTCCCAGCCGCTGGCGATAGCCTCAGACTCTCCGAGGTGGGTGACAAAGGAGATGTCCAGCTGCTCTGTGCAGACACCTTCTGCTAGTCAATCTTCATAATGAGAAGTCAGAGATTAATGTATCTAAATATGTATTTGTCACCAAGACACAAAGACCTATTTGTTCAGTCCCCAGAAAACATTAACCTGAACCACTCACCCTTGAAACTGCTGTTTGAAATGTAATGTGCAATAAATGTGGTCCCGCTCACCAATACCTGGGTATATTGTTTACGTTTAAGGTACAGATAGGAGCAAAAACCACTATGTCATTGTCAGCTCAATGAGCCCTTTCATATTTCTTCTATTTGGAGGGGTAGGGCCCGATTCACAGAATTAACTTAAGACAAAATCCTAAACTTACTACTTTTGATATTCACAGAATGCACTTACTACTTTTGGTATTCACAGAATGGATTTACGACTACTAACTTTACGTCCGCACTCGGGCCGGAGATTCCGTCCCGGAGGTGGGACTTCCGGCCCCATTCCAGGCACTGAAAACCCTATTATCCTTGGTGATGTCCCTCAAGTTTATACTGGAGCTTGGTTTTTAGAGGATAAACATGACAAAGTGGATTGTCTAGGTCTTCAAGATCACAACATAGTTATTAAAAAGGTTTTAAATAATTTTCCAAACAACAAATTCAACTTCAGCCTAATGCTCAACCCATGGTTCACAAAGTACGCCCATTGCCTCAAAGTGCCAGGGATGAACTTAAGTCTTCCCTCAAGTCATTGTGTGATGAAGAGGTCATTGCACCGTGTGACTCCTCGGAATGGGTGTCTCCCATTGTTGTCGTCAGGAAAAAATCTTGGGAGGTCAGGTTGTGTGCAGTCTTGCGCACCTTGAATAAAAATGTCTTGATTGACTGCCACCCCCTCCCTAAGATTCATGAACTTCTTCCCAGTCTGGGGGGTGCAAAGTTTTATTCAATCATTGACCTTCGCTCAGCCTACCACCAAATACCTCCGACAGAGGTTTCCCAAGAATTCACGACCTTTGTCACAACCTTCGGCGCGTACTAATACCTCAGACTTCCTTTTGGCCTGGCCTCCGCGGCCAGTGTTTTTCAGAAGATAATGGAAAATCTTTTTAGAGACATGCCGGGGGTCCAGGCCTACCAGGATGATAGCAAAAACCAAAGGAAATGATGGACGGAGTGTTGAACATTGCAAGCACTCACCCCCAGTCAACTGATCTGGGTTTAATCCATCACCGTTCTTTAGCCCACTCTGCCACCCCAGTTCAGACATGGCCATATGCAAATCAGTCTGACCCTGTGCCTCATGGGAACAGTCCAGCCCGAACTGCCAAGCCATGTCTTCCCTGGACCGGAAACAAGCTTCCTAGGACCGGTTTCTGGCATTTCAGCCGTCTTCAGCCAGGCTTGCTTGAATCCAGTGGCAAAGTGAGCAAGGGACTCACGTCTGAGCATACCCTGCCAACTTAGAACGAACAAAGCAAAAACCAAAGGAAATGATGGACGGAGTGTTGAACATTGCAAGCACTCACCCCCAGTCAACTGATCTGGGTTTAATCCATCACCGTTCTTTAGCCCACTCTGCCACCCCAGTTCAGACATGGCCATATGCAAATCAGTCTGACCCTGTGCCTCATGGGAACAGTCCAGCCCGAACTGCCAAGCCATGTCTTCCCTGGACCGGAAACAAGCTTCCTAGGACCGGTTTCTGGCATTTCAGCCGTCTTCAGCCAGGCTTGCTTGAATCCAGTGGCAAAGTGAGCAAGGGACTCACGTCTGAGCATACCCTGCCAACTTAGGGCGAACAAAGCAAAAACCAAAGGAAATGATGGACGGAGTGTTGAACATTGCAAGCACTCACCCCCAGTCAACTGATCTGGGTTTAATCCATCACCGTTCTTTAGCCCACTCTGCCACCCCAGTTCAGACATGGCCATATGCAAATCAGTCTGACCCTGTGCCTCATGGGAACAGTCCATCCCGAACTGCCAAGCCATGTCTTCCCTGGACCGGAAACAAGCTTCCTAGGACCGGTTTCTGGCATTTCAGCCGTCTTCAGCCAGGCTTGCTTGAATCCAGTGGCAAAGTGAGCAAGGGACTCACGTCTGAGCATACCCTGCCAACTTAGGGCGAACAAAGCAAAAACCAAAGGAAATGATGGACGGAGTGTTGAACATTGCAAGCACTCACCCCCAGTCAACTGATCTGGGTTTAATCCATCACCGTTCTTTAGCCCACTCTGCCACCCCAGTTCAGACATGGCCATATGCAAATCAGTCTGACCCTGTGCCTCATGGGAACAGTCCAGCCCGAACTGCCAAGCCATGTCTTCCCTGGACCGGAAACAAGCTTCCTAGGACCGGTTTCTGGCATTTCAGCCGTCTTCAGCCAGGCTTGCTTGAATCCAGTGGCAAAGTGAGCAAGGGACTCACGTCTGAGCATACCCTGCCAACTTAGGGCGAACAAAGCAAAAACCAAAGGAAATGATGGACGGAGTGTTGAACATTGCAAGCACTCACCCCCAGTCAACTGATCTGGGTTTAATCCATCACCGTTCTTTAGCCCACTCTGCCACCCCAGTTCAGACATGGCCATATGCAAATCAGTCTGACCCTGTGCCTCATGGGAACAGTCCAGCCCGAACTGCCAAGCCATGTCTTCCCAGGACCGGAAACAAGCTTCCTAGGACCGGTTTCTGGCATTTCAGCCGTCTTCAGCCAGGCTTGCTTGAATCCAGTGGCAAAGTGAGCAAGGGACTCACGTCTGAGCATACCCTGCCAACTTAGGGCGAACAAAGCAAAAACCAAAGGAAATGATGGACGGAGTGTTGAACATTGCAAGCACTCACCCCCAGTCAACTGATCTGGGTTTAATCCATCACCGTTCTTTAGCCCACTCTGCCACCCCAGTTCAGACATGGCCATATGCAAATCAGTCTGACCCTGTGCCTCATGGGAACAGTCCAGCCCGAACTGCCAAGCCATGTCTTCCCTGGACCGGAAACAAGCTTCCTAGGACCGGTTTCTGGCATTTCAGCCGTCTTCAGCCAGGCTTGCTTGAATCCAGTGGCAAAGTGAGCAAGGGACTCACGTCTGAGCATACCCTGCCAACTTAGGGCGAACAAAGCAAAAACCAAAGGAAATGATGGACGGAGTGTTGAACATTGCAAGCACTCACCCCCAGTCAACTGATCTGGGTTTAATCCATCACCGTTCTTTAGCCCACTCTGCCACCCCAGTTCAGATGATATCCTGGTCTTTGCAGATAAGTGGGAAACACACTTAAACAATTATCTAGGTCACACGTTGTCTCCAGAGGGCTATCCCTCATTAAAGCCATAAGCCGTTCTGCTCCTCCTAAAGAGAAAGATACCCTTCGATCATTTTTGGAATTAGCAGAATAATATTCTCGCTTTGGTAAAGGTTATGCCCAAACGGTTGAGCCTTTATGTGCCCTTCTTCGTAAGGGTGCAAAATGTGTCTGGTCCAATGAAGCTTCATCTTCATTTGATCAAGTTAAAAAATGTATCATTGAGGCACCTGCTTAACACGCTCTTCATGGTGGACACTAGTCTCACAGGCTTAGGTGCAGTCCTTGGTCAATGGGTATCTGGGAAGGAACACACAATAGCTTTTTCTTCTAGAATGCTAAAGCCATCTGAGACTCACTACAGCACCATTAAACGCGAGGCACTCACGTGCGTTTGGCCGATTGAGAAATTCAAGAATTACATTTGGGGACGTGAATTTGAACTGTTTACTGATCACAAACCCCTTTTACATATACTTAATGGTACGGGTCTTGGTAAGGCTTCATCTAGACTGGTTAGATTGCTTTCTAAGTTACAAGAGTTTCATTTTTCTATTAAACATATTTCAGGTGGTAAGAATTTGAGGACAGATTGTCTGTCATGCATGGCCATTCCGGAGGTCCCTGAACTTTAAGATTTTGAGAACACAGAGGGGTTTCTTAGCATATCGGGCGGATCACCACCGCCAGGGCAGTGGTGGCCACCGCCGGCCCGGCGGTGGCGATCCGCCCGCCAGATGCTCCCATTTCACCCCCGCCATATTAGTATGGCGAGGGGCACCGCAGCAGACGGAAAGACCTTCCGCCGCTTTTCCGCTGGTCGGATTCCCGGCTGGGCAGGAAAGGTCCTCAATATGGTGGCGGTGCCTTGCAGGCACCGCCATCCATATTAGGATGTGCAATTTTAAAGGCCTTTCCATGGGGCCGATCCCGCCATGGAAGGGCCAGCTGATATTGCTTTGTGGGCCTGTTACGGGCCCCTGGGGGGATGCGGGGATGGGGTGCTGCAATTGGGGGGTACCCCCTTTATTGGCATGCACAAGGTGGCAGGCAACGCTCGGTGCCTGTCACGTTGTGCATGCCAATGCACGACATGCATATTTTGCAATGCGGCAGGTGCTGCTTAGAGCACCGCCTGCTGCAATGTAAAATATGCGGGATGCAACCGCCAGGGTGGTGGTCGCATCCTAATGGGCCTAGCGGGACCGCCGCACCTCTGGCAGTTGGTCCCGTGTACCGTTACGGTCCGCCCGCCATCATAATAGACCCCGGAGTGTGTGGTAGCAGCTTTAGATGCAATCAAGGACTGTCACAGTATCACTGAGCAGTTATGGATGGAGGCTTACAGTAAAGATAAAATTCTTGAACAGGTCTTGGAATACATTGTTAAAGGATGGCCAGAGAACAGGAGACTCTCTGGTGAGTTAAGAGCTTTTGTCATGGTGGCATCTGAATTGTCCCTTGTCAATGGCATAGTGATGCGGCATGATTCTTTTGTTCCTCCTACGAGTCTCAGGGAAGACATCATTAAACCTGCACACCATGGTCATTTAGGTGTTACCAAGACCTCTCAATTGATCAAGCTGTATTATTGGTGGCCATCTTTAGAATCTCAGGTCAATTTTTATATTGGTACATGCACAGAATGCTTGTTGTCTGATAAGATATGGAAATTGATGAATACACCTCTGCTTTCGGTTCCCTTTCCAAACAGACCTTGGAACAAAGTTGGTTTGGATTTTTCAGAGCCCTATGATATTTTGCCTTTTGATCTCAGGTTCCTTATTTTGATTGTTGACTATCATTCCAAATGGATTTATCATATATTTTGCGATGCAGCTAGTACAGATAATGCCATCAAGTTTTTGAAGAAGGTATTTGCTGTTGAAGGTTCGCCCTCTGTCATTGTTACTGACAATGGTACTAATTTGGTCTCTCATAAGATATGCACGTTTTTAGAAATTAATTTCATGGTTGCGTTGTATTCTCCAGCCTCCAATGGATTGGTTGAAAGGGCAAATAGGTTAGTTAAGGATGCTATTCAAGCAGCTCTGTCTTCTGGTCATTGATGTTCAAGATTTTGTTGAGGCCAAATTGTGGTCTTATAATATTTCAACTCAGTGCACCACAGGTGCCCTACCTTTTACTCTTTTGAGGGGTAGAAATGTACACACCAAATTGTGTCCTGATTGGTTACAAAACAAACATGACAAGCATAACCATGTTGACAAAGGTCTTGTTTCTCACATGTCACAAAAGCAGAGCCTCATGACATCTATGCATGATTCTGGAAAAAGTTTTAACAATATGGATCTGAAAGTTAATGATTGGGTTCTTATCAAAAATCCTAAGACGGTTGCAAAGGATTTGTCTAAATTTTCTGCTCCTGTTCAGGTCACTGAGATGAGCAAAGTTTCAGCGCTTCTTGGCTATAAAGGATGGTGGAATAAAATATCTCTTGTGCATCTTTCTGATGGACAGGTTGCCTCTTTGCTCAAGTTGTCCAAACAGGAGGCTGAAAGTTGTGACTGGACAACTGGTTGCATGATCTCACTTTTGGTGTACCATCTTTGGTTGGTGAAAGTAGAGCTGGGAAAGCTGCTGCTTCTCGGTGTTTAACTTCACAGGCCAGTCACCATGACGGTCCTGTCTCTAGGGCTGTTGTGATGGCTGCCGATTCTTCCTTTCAGGCTGGAGTTCTAGGTACCCGAAAAAGGAAGTTACCTTCCAAGCTCAATGATTAGATTTTGTCATGAATTGTTGTCTTATTAACATATACTTGTGTTTTCAACCATGGCTTTCTTTCTCATGTTCTGTTATTTGCTTTGTTCTCCTTCCTCCATCTTGTTCTTTGTGAGGAGGGAGAAGTTGTAGTGTTTAGCTTAAGTGTTTAGCTTCATCCTCGCTCTGTACATTGCGTGAGGATGTCTTGTGAGTTGTGCATTGTTTAAACCTGGTTCCATGATCGGGCTCTGAATGATGCGTGCCAGGATTCTGTCAACGTTAATCAGTTGGCAGAGATCCTGGAACGCTCGGTCGTGGGTGCTGTACATGATTGAATAAATCTTCAAGCAACTTACCGCAACGCTTCACGTGTCTTTCTTACTACAGCCTGCTGGGCACTGCCGGGGTCCGCATATACCTTTGATTTCCCACCAACTGTGATCTTCAGATGCGCTGGATAAATCATGGCATAGTCAATGTTGATCTCTCTGAGCTGGCGCTTGACTGGCGCAAAACGTTTACGCGTCTCTTGAACCTGCGGGGGAAAGTATGGATACAGTGACAACACAGAGCCCTCGTAATTAAGTGTTCGAAGCTTGAGCGCTCTACATAGCGCAGCATCCCTGACCCAATAATTAAGTATTCAGGCTATGATGGGGCGGGGATGGGCCCCAGGGGGGGGCCTGGGTGCAAGCGACCTATGTGCTCGTTCCACCACAAAGATAGCAGAAAAGGTGTCACGTCCCAGAAGAGTGGTAAGTAAATTCTCCACATAAAGTTCCATGAGTCCAATGGGGGTGGACTCCGGAAGTCCCACTAGTTCACAGACTGTTGTGCCTAGAGCACGCTTCAAGGTCTTCGGCTTTTGCCTGTAGTGACTCCACTATCTTCACCACCTGTTTGTGTGTACCTGCGGTCTTGACCTGTTCATCCTCCATGTCAGATACCTGTCTCTCCACCATTCTTTCTGCATATTTATCCAGCCTCTCTGACATGCGATCCAGTGATAGGAGAGGGAATCTATCTTACCATCTATTGAGGATAAGCTCTGCTGCATGGCTTCCAGAATGCATGCTAATTCTCCACCCAGCTCAGGTCCAGTGGACCCCTGCTCCCCCAGATCAGCATCCGCACCATCATCTCGAAGTCTGATTGATTTGCACTTCTCAAATTGCAGCTTTGATTGAGTTTTGTCAGGCTTCCCCATTCTGTAGTTGCTCACACCGGGCCCAGGTCTGTAGAAGGCGTGCACGATGGGTGGACTCCCACTCAGGCTAACCCTGCCTTTGCCTCTTTGCAAGTACCTTCAGCTACAAGAGTGTTGGAGCCTGTTATGAGCCAATCACAGCGCCTGTCTGCAGCGAGCCTCCTCATCAGGCAACCTATTAATGTCGGGCCTGTACCCCCCCAGCATGCATAGCAGTCGCTGAATAGGTTAGCGTCGATGTGTGGGCAGAGTTGCCACCTCCACAATACCTGGCCTGGGATGAGTCTAATGTGTCCCAGCAGCACCCGAGGGATCACAGGAGAGCGCTGCGGTGCCGCGATCTATGCCAGGCCCCAGCACAATATGATGTCTCTTCGCGCTCACCTCTCATCACCACAGTCACTCAAGGGCCCGGGGATAGAGCGCACGTGCCGCAGGCCCACGCAGAGCACACCGGGCCAGGGCCACAGCGTGTATTAGGAGACGTCACGCTGGCCTCGTCTCACTCCTTGCACTGCTCTGTAGGGGTTGGGACTCGATTCACTATGCAGCTGCTCATGCAACCTAAAGCAGAGGCGCCACTGCGGACAGAACGCCGCTCATCGGTACGGCAGCTCCCCGGTGGAAAACGGGGTCTGGCCTGGATCACAAGTCATGGCACAGCTGCTCCTGCAGCCGGAAGCAGAGGCGCTGCTGCGGCCGGGCCGCCGTTCATAAGCCTGGCAGCCCCCTCAGTTAAATACAGTGTCCAGCGTCTACCCAGCACGATCTGGGCATCAGGCATCTCAAGAGAGCGCCAGCCGTCTCGATCGCTCCGCCTGCCTCCGCAACACCACCAGACCGGGAACTCGAACAGCATTGCACCTTTACCGATCTGGGTGATTCAGGGACCAGAGCACAGCCAGTGTCCACCGCTACCATCTACATACAATGTTTTGTTGTTTATGGACTCAGGTAAAGGATATTTTTTACAGGATAGCTGCGGTGTGTGCCGGAGCTCTACTACGGCGCGACCATCTTAAGGCCAGGCAAGCTCCGCCCTCTGATCATACAAACTTGGCATGTATGTTTGGAAAGTTCCAACTTGGACTTTTATAAAGAGTAGAGAGAAAAGTGGACATTGACAGAGTAAGCATCAAGGCATATAGACAATGGGCAGTGAGTAAGGACATTGTAGAAGGCCTGCACCTTCTTATCACAAGCACAGGTATACCAGCCAGGTGTGAATAGTACATCACATAATTATTAATATAGTGAGGGGGAAAAAGAAAACAAGGGGTACACGTGTAAAGTCACTCACATGGGTAGACCAAGGTAGTTTACCCTTGTGCTCCAATCTATATTGGGAACTAGGAATGCACTAAATAAATTGTGTGTACGGTTTTGGTTTTTTTTTGTTGTTAAAGGGTTCATAAAACTTATTGTAGGGTTAGTGGAGCCACAGCAACCTTCATGGCTATTGACTATGAACCCTCGAAAAGCTTAATTGGCCTGAGTTGGTCCTTCCCTGGTGTCCACAGACCTGGTTGGCATTTTCTCAAAAATCATGAAAGCATCATCGACGCCCCTGAAGCCTACCAAGGGTTAGCTGTCTATGCCCATCAAGCATGTCTGGGAGGGACAGCCCCTAGCTAGTATTCACAGATCGAGGGACTGCATTGGGAACTGTGAACCTATCCCCAGGGTCTGAGAAACCATCAGCAAAATCGATTTTATTTTTTAGTATTCACAGGAGTTCCCTTTGAGTCCCTCTCATATTGGCTGGGTGTTAGAGTATATTCACTGAGTCACTTTATGTGTCTTATGTGGCCTTTCAAATTTTTTCTACAGCATGGAAACTGAGTCTTAGTATCCCCTATTGGTGGCTGGAATATTTGTCCTGAAGACATTGCCAGCTAATCCGGAAGCTTTGATTCCAAAGCCCTGACTTTGAAAAAAAAGCTCCAGTTCAGCCAGATTTAAATCTTGTTTACAATGTTGGTGCACAGAGGTCTTTGATATACTAATTAACATTGGCCCTTCATGAAATGTGCAGACCTTTATCATATTTATCTTATTCTTGATATATTGAGATTCATAAAAATCCATCAAGTAAAGACAGAGTTGAATGGGATTGGACAAAACATTGTCAATTTGCTAATAACATTGGCACTGGCTATTGAATCAGCATGAAGTGTGGCAGGTTTTAGTAAGTTAAGCCCATTGAAGAATTTCAGGTTTCAGGTATATCTGACAAACGAGTACCTATTCACAAACTGTATTTTGTAGTACATTTAGTAATACTATAATGTTAGTCACAAACTCAAGACTGTAAATCTCCACCACTCCTATCTTGTCTATGGCAAGATCCTCAAACATGAAAATGTACTACTAGGGCCCTGATTATGATTGTGGGAGAGGTGGCGCAGTGGTGCAAACCGTCACGCCACCGCTCCACCAAAGGTCGCTGCAGCCCACCTGCCAGAATACGATATTTGAGTAGTCTGGCAGGCGGGCGGTGTCGCGGTCCCATGGCGGTGCCTCTTTTAAAGGTGGCGGTGCCTTTGAAAAAGTCACCGCAATGGGACCGCACTACAATGTTCATGCACGGCATGGACTCAAAAGTCCATGCCATGCAGGAACCGATGTGCATGAGCACGGGGGGGCACATGTTATTCCCCCCTCTGTGCATCCACATGCAGTGGAGGCACAGAGGGCCCTGCAGGGCCCCCTTTGTTTCCTCTCCACTCTGGTTTTCATGGCAATGGAACTGCCATGAAAACCCTGGCAGAGAGGAAACTAGTAATATGCTTGGCAGGACCGTGGCATTCCTGCCAAGCATATTGTAGCCTCTGACCTCCTATTCCTTAGCAGAACCAGTGGTCCCAAGACAGTCCGACTGCCTAGGTCATAATTGTGCAGTCGGACCACCGGTGCGGCGGTGGCTGGATCCGCCCCCGCTTCACCACCATGAGTCTGGCGGTCGTACTCGTTATAGGGCCACGTAGTATTAAATATGGGAAGGACCGGGGGAGTGGTTGAAAATGGGGCATAATTACTTAAAAATAGGTGGCTTGTAGGGATGAGGAATGAAGTATTAAGTGAGGGGTATTGAGGGGTTTAGGAATGGATGCTCACAAAAGAGTAAGCTTATTGATATTCATAGATTGTACTTCTAAAGTTACTTCAGCCAATAAGGACTAACACAGCAGTAAATGTACTCCAGCTCAGAGAGGTAAGCCCTGCACCACAAATGGCCAACCTCTGGTACTGCTGCTACAACACCGTCCCATAGAAAATAATAGTGGTAGGGGCTTAAAATAAAACCTCATAGGAAATAATGTTAAATCAAATTACATAATTACATTATTTTAACTATTTACACATTTATATAAATGTAATTTGATTTTAAAACATATTATATAAAATTAAAACATTTACTATTGTGTGTTAAAATATTTTAACATGCTTTTTTAAATTTAAAGGTTACTGTATGTTGGTAATACACAAACACTTTTTACTATACACAAGATAGAAGAATGCCAGGGCGGGGAAGTGAGGGAAGTAGGGAATTAATTCAAAAAACCAAAAAAATCTTATTATGATTTACAGTAGACTAAAGCCCCTTGCTAGCCAAAAGATGTGACAGCATGTGTTTTTAACTCCATTAAAACATTTTGATACTAAAATTTAATGTGCCATTATTTTTATTAAAATATAATTAACTTAGTGAGTATGAAATTCTATTTACATTGATAATTCACAAACACTAGATAAAGAGAATGGCAGTGCAAGGATGGGAAGGGAGGCGTGGTTAATCGAGGTTATTTTATCTTATTATGATCTACAGCAGACTAAAGACCGTCGCCTGAAAATGGGATGTGCTTTAAACTCCAATAAAATATTTTGATGCAAAAAGTTTATGAACCATTAACTTTTATTAAAATATAATTAAATTGTTTAATTAATTCGGTACAGCTTTTTTAATGATTGTGAATACATCAGAATTTTTATTTTTTATTTTAAGTGTGATTGTTTTCAAATTTAAACTTCAGAAAATATTTTATTGAATGTATTAGTTTAAATTAATTAAAAATGTAATTCAAAATTACTTTAATTGTGAGTTAGAATCATTTTAATTTTGCTCTAGAATTTAAGATTCTGTAAAAGAATATAGGGAAATGTTTTTTAAATTAAAGAAATATGTCAAATATTTTTTATTAAATATGAATGTAAATTGTATTTTATATATTTGATTCAAATGTGGAGCAAAATAATGAAAATTCTTTAGAACTCAATCTAATTTTGAATTGCATATGTAATTAATTTAAATATATTAAATGAAATTAAAAATATTTTAAAAGATTTATTTAAAACAGAATCCCACCTCAAGGAACATGTGTCTATTAAGTTATTATGAATTAGAAATCACATAAAGATATGTACAGAATTAATTGAAATGAATTTACTTTTTCAAACTAATGTGATATTTAGTTTTAAATTAAAATGGTTATTAAACTATTTTATCATGAAATAATATTTATGTTCAATATATATATCATTTGTATAATAATTGAATGTCATTTATGTCAATTTTAAAAAGTCAAAATATATTATTTTACTTTAACATTGTTTCCTATTGGGTTTGACTTGACGTCCCTGCCTCTATTATTTTCTATGGGAGGTGTTGCAAAATAAGTGGTTGGCCATATGTGGTTCTATGCTTGCTACTCCTTTTCTGTTGTAGTAACTTAGACTTGTAAATGTGGCTCTGCTCCCATCTGTTTTATGGGGTGGAAACATGTCTAGACGTTTGAGAAATTTTACACTTGTCAATGGAGAATACAAAAGTAGTCAATTTACTCAAAAGTGTAAGAATAAACTCATACATGTATATTACTCACAAGCGTCAGTTACCTATGTAAATAACCCGGTTAGTATGTTGAGGAGGCAAAGTTAAAGAGGGTCAAAATATCTTAGATTTTTTATTCTTTTGGTGCTGTTTTATATATGTTTAACTTGCTCTTATATTGGGATGTATTCAAATCTTTCAAGAGGGGGCATTGTTTCAGAGGAGGGGAGCCAAAAACGTATCTATTTGTTAATAACTTTTGCACTGACTAATGAATCTGAATGGCATTTGAAAGGCTTTAAGCAAGTTCAGCCCAGTGTGAAGATCTCAAATTTCAAAAAGATTTGATAAAGGAGGGAAAATTAAAAGGATGGGTAAAGGTAAAGCAGCCTTTGGCAGTGGGAGTGGCCAGGTTTTTAGGCTATGTGCTGATTCTGGGGGAGACATATTGGACTAAAGCTGTGCGTAGTGGGATTTGGTACAAGGCCTGGCGTTTGGCCAAGCCTTTTGGGCGACCTTCCACAGACTGATGACTCACACTGAACACGGCCTTCAGAGCCATGTGTAGCATGTTTTGGCAGTAGGCCCTGTAATGTGTTAAGAACTTTGGCACTGGTAATTGAATCGGCATGATTGTTGACATGATGATAGGAAATTACATGAAGCAATCCAAGGATTCAGGTGGATGCATTCAGGATTTCTTTCTGTAGAGGAGAGAAAAGATTCAGTTGGGAGTGAAAATGGAGAATGCTGCTCTTTAGACTAGTCTATTAAGGACCATATTATGATGTCTGGTGGACTTGAGTCTGCACGACACCGTTTCAATTGGGCAACCATAGGTCGGCGGTGCCGCACACCATATTAAGAATTACCTCACGGTGCCTGCCACATGGTGCAGGGATTTACAGTGGGGTACCATAGGTGACACCCCCAGCCCACAACCAGAGGCCGCGGAGGAAAGGGAGCCCTAATAGGGCCCCCCAAATTCACATTCCAACAGGGTTTTCATATTGGAAAGCCTGACATGAAAAGCCTGTCGGAAAACGAAATTGTGTGCGGCCTCTGACTGGTGGATGGGCTCCTTGAGCCTGTGAGAAGCTGGTCGGTCCAACCGGCGGCTTAACCTCCGACCGCCTACATTGTAATCAGGCGGTAGGACTTTCTGACCGACATCCTAATTAACCCTGAAGGGTTCCCGCTTGACAAATTTGCATGAAACTGAAAATATCAACAGTAAGTTAAATATCGAAAGTGCTTGCTAAATGTTGTGCACATCAATAAAACTGCATCAACGTTGCTTGAAAATAAATGATGGTTTGGCATCCATTTAACTTTACTCTTACTTGTTGGCTCTCAATGTGTCCTAAGTTTGCTAAACTGAAGTTTAATGTGCTAACAGAATGCAGAACTCCATGCTTGTACCTTAAAGAACATAAAAGTTATTAGTACATGCACTTGTTTCCCCCTTTTAACTTTTACCCCTTCCTATCTGGATCTGCACAAAGCTTGCTTTATCCACCGTAGACTAAATATGGTAAATATCTGTCAAATTTCATTAAATGGAGCCACAGTTACTAGTAATAGAACACTAACCCAAATATTCTAAGCAATCACCAAATGTTGCGCAAATTTATTCAATAGTGCTAAAGTTCTAGGAAAATTATAAATACACAACTTTCCAACTGCCAAGATATCTTTAAAATGTAACCCCCTGATGCATAGGCGAGATCATCTTTTGAATGTTAATTTCTCAAAAAACACAGAATGGATTTACATCAAGGCAATTTCTTGAGTAAAGTTCTACTCACATGCCATGTTTGGCTTATACAAAGAATTATCCTGGAATCAAAATGAAAATTGTCACTATTGGGACCCACAATGTTTCCCTCCTTCTTGATGAACCTGCAAAACGGATGTATGACGTTACAACGCATACTATTACAACGCATACCTTTACAACGCATTTTTTACAACGCAAGTACTACTACAACGCATTACTTTACAACGAATACTCTTACAACGCAAAACCTATTAAAATACTGAAAAGTGCTGTTACAACGAAATCAATTACAACGCATACCATTACAACGCGATTTTTTTTTTTTAAATTAAAAGTACAATAAAATCTGGCACGGGATGCAGGGAAATTAGGGGTTTTAGGGTGGGGAAGTGTATTAAAATGTGGAGAAAAACTGAACGTAAATCTACTAAACGCATTACCCAATTAATACTCGAGTATTAAAATTAATACTCGAGTATTAAAATTAATACTCAAAATCCCCCATAAAATTCCGTTTTCACACATTTCAAAGTTTTACAAAAATAACGAAAATTAAAATAACAGTACATACACATTTTTATCATGATTAGATCGGAAAATAAGTAAACAAAGTAAAACATAAGACACATACACATAGGCGCCATTTTAACCATCTCACTTGTAAAACTTGTCCTACCACAGTTTCTATGTAAACAATACCAAAAGACATGTTCCAAAATGGATGCCAAAACGGAGCAAATGAATGAAAACAATACTTTTGTAAAAGCATTTTTAAATTATCATTTTCCACAGTAAAACAAAGCATTTAAAAAAACACAACGAACGCAGTTTTTAAAAAAATGAATAGTGACACAGAGTAAAACTTATAAATACCAGGAAGACACCATTTTGCACTCAGTTGATTATCAACTACCAGAGAGACCAGACGTGAAAAGCTGACCCTCTGTCACCTCCACTGCGACCTCCTCAGAGAGAGCACGGAATTCATTTGTTTAAGCATTACAATAGAGCAACTACTAGTAAGTCATTACAATATTTTTAAACGTTGGTTTTGAGGAAAATATATTTTCTTAACCCAAAAAAAATTTAAATAAAATTCTTAATAATAACTTTAAAAATGTACCGTTTCTAATTTATTATCACGAAAAATATACACCAACTTAAAACAAGTATTTTATTTTCCAAAAACAGAAACTCGGAATATATTGAGATTCAACAATTGGTGTACCTAATTTAGCATCACCACCACGTTATCGACTGACATATACAATTGTGAAGGTAAATGTAATTTATTTGTAATTGTTTTACTTGTAAAATATATTTTAAAAAATTAGCTAAAGTGATGTATGGCAAAGGTGTTTTTTTTTTTTACCTCAATCTCACTACATCATAAACGAAAATATACCATGATGCAGGAGTAACAATTACTAATAAGACTTCAGTTGGGTACTACATCTGAAAAAGAGATTCATGTTACTAGGGTAACTATTACTATTCAAAGTCCTAGAATGTACAGCATTACAGTAATTGAGTGATAGTATCGGAGTAACCATTTTTTTTTTTTGAAAAATGCATTAAATGTGTAATATGTTTACTTTCACCAATTGTTACTCATACTCATTTGTCATATATCATATTGTTTAAAAATTGTATTTTTTTTCCAACCAACGTTGGCTAAGGAACATTAATTTATTAAACATTTTTTTTTTCCAGAGGACATCTGTAGCAAAAAAATAACTTTATCCTGCTGCAAGCATTACCTTAAAGGCACGAAAAGAAACAACAACTGAAAAAGGTATGTTACCTTTTCAGTATTATTTTTTCTATACATTTTTAATCCTTCCTTTTGCAATTATTACTCCTCTAAAGTACCTAATTAGAAAAATGATGGATAGTTTAGAGTAACAATATACTATTCCTACTCCAGGAAGGTGCAACATTAGGGAGATTTTTTTATGGTGTAGGGGTACATATCTCTATTTCAACTACAGGAAGGTGCATTGGTTTGTACAGTGTCATGTAGTATTAGTTATATTGTATGTCATTATTAATTTAAAGTTACTCTGATTTTACATTTCAAACCAACGTTAATTTTTTTATTATCCTCATTTTTTTCAAAAGACAACAATTTGATTCGTTGCAGAAAGATTCTTTCCATCACATACGTTAAATCTTGAGCCAACAGACCAAATCATCTTCAGAAGCCTCACCCAGAAAAGCAATTTCTACAAAACAAGGTATTGATTTTCAGCATGGTTTCTTAACCTTCAATATATTAGACTAGCCATCTCATTGCTAATGTTGAAAAAAAAACCAATTTAATTATGGTAACATTTGCAGAATTCAGAATTTTATTTCATGACTAAAGGTTGGTGTAGCATTAGGGAAAGTGTTATCTACTACAACTTATACCAAATATTCAATTTTTAAAAAATTATTGTAAATTCGCATTTCTCAACATCGTTCAGTTTTCTCATTCTTTTCTTTTTTCACTTTTCCAGACATTTATTTTCCCATTAGAAATCCAATCACCACATAAGTGTCTACTCCAGCCTACACGCCATTCCAACTTAAGAAGAGTCAGCAAGAAAAGCAAATTCGAAAGAAAAAGGTATTTTTATCCAACATTCTAAGGTGCAACAGTTGTAAAAATGTACCATGCTGTAGGGGTAACAATTACTATTCTAACTCCAGGAAGGTGCAGCAGTAGGGAAACTGATGGATGGTGTAGGGGTGAAATTTACTATTCTAACTCCAGGAAGGTGCAGCAGTAGGGAAAGTGTTGGATGATGTAGGGGTGCAATTTACTATTCTAACTCCAGGAAGGTGCAGCAGTAGGGAAAGTGTTGGATGGTGTAGGGGTAACAATTACTATTCTAACTCCAGGAAGGTGCATCAGTAGGGAAAGTGTTGGATGATGTAGGGGTGCAATTTACTATTCTAACTCCAGGAAGGTGCAGCAGTAGGGAAAGTGTTGGATGGTGTAGGGGTGCAATTTACTATTCTAACTGCAGGAAGGTGCAGCAGTAGGGAATGTGTTGGATGGTGTAGGGGTGCAATTTACTATTCTAACTCCAGGAAGGTGCAGCAGTAGGGAAAGTGTTGGATGGTGTAGGGGTAACAATTACTATTCTAACTCCAGGAAGGTGCATCAGTAGGGAAAGTGTTGGATGATGTAGGGGTGCAATTTACTAATCTAACTCCAGGAAGGTGCAGCAGTAGGGAAAGTGTTGGATGGTGTAGGGGTGCAATTTACTATTCTAACTCCAGGAAGGTGCATCAGTAGGGAAAGTGTTGGATGGTGTAGGGGTGCAATTTACTATTCTAACTCCAGGAAGGTGCAGCAGTAGGGAAAGTGTTGGATGGTGTAGGGGTAACAATTACTATTCTAACTCCAGGAAGGTGCATCAGTAGGGAAAGTGTTGGATAATGTAGGGGTGCAATTTACTATTCTAACTCCAGGAAGGTGCAGCAGTAGGGAAAGTGTTGGATGGTGTAGGGGTGCAATTTACTATTCTAACTCCAGGAAGGTGCAGCAGTAGGGAAAGTGTTGGATGATGTCGGTGTGCAATTTACTATTCTAACTCCAGGAAGGTGCATCAGTAGGGAAAGTGTTGGATGGTGTAGGGGTGCAATTTACTATTCTAACTCCAGGAAGGTGCAGCAGTAGGGAAAGTGTTGGATGGTGTAGGGGTGCAATTTACTATTCTAACTCCAGGAAGGTGCATCAGTAGGGAAAGTGTTGGATGGTGTAGGGGTGCAATTTACTATTCTAACTCCAGGAAGGTGCAGCAGTAGGGAAAGTGTTGGATGGTGTAGGGGTAACAATTACTATTCTAACTCCAGGAAGGTGCATCAGTAGGGAAAGTGTTGGATGATGTAGGGGTGCAATTTACTATTCTAACTCCAGGAAGGTGCAGCAGTAGGGAAAGTGTTGGATGGTGTAGGGGTGCAATTTACTATTCTAACTCCAGGAAGGTGCATCAGTAGGGAAAGTGTTGGATGATGTAGGTGTGCAATTTACTATTCTTACTCCAGGAAGGTGCAGCAGTAGGGAAAGTGTTGGATGGTGTAGGGGTGCAATTTACTATTCTTACTCCAGGAAGGTGCAGCAGTAGGGAAAGTGTTGGATGGTGTAGGTGTGCAATTTACTATTCTTACTCCAGGAAGGTGCAGCAGTAGGGAAAGTGTTGGATGGTGTAGGGGTGCAATTTACTATTCTAACTCCAGGAAGGTGCAGCAGTAGGGAAAGTGTTGGATGGTGTAGGGGTGCAATTTACTATTCTAACTCCAGGAAGGTGCTGCAGTAGGGAAAGTGTTGGATGGTGTAGGGGTGCAATTTACTATTCTAACTCCAGGAAGGTGCATCAGTAGGGAAAGTGTTGGATGGTGTAGGGGTGCAATTTACTATTCTAACTCCAGGAAGGTGCATCAGTAGGGAAAGTGTTGGATGATGTAGGTGTGCAATTTACTATTCTAACTGCAGGAAGGTGCAGCAGTAGGGAAAGTGTTGGATGGTGTAGGGGTGCAATTTACTATTCTAACTCCTGGAAGGTGCAGCAGTAGGGAAAGTAATGGATGGTGTAAATGTTATGTTTTAGGTATTTCATAATTTTTTTCAGGCTAATTTTTTTTGTCTTCTCTCCTCTTTTCAGATAATGTCTAGCCTGGGAGCTGCAAACTTTATTAAATCCAGGAAGGGCAAAAATTTATTAAACCATGGTGGATACATATATAGTAAGGAAAGAATAAGTTTAACTAGAAATCATTGGAGGTGTGTGCAATACTACACTACCCATTGCAGTGGCAGAGCGGTTACTGTTGATAATTTGGTTGTGAAAACCACAGAACATAACCACTCTGCCTCTGCAATGGATGTAGAAATTAGAGAAACAATAAACGAGATGAAAGCTATTGCAAGCACCTCCAATGATTCTACAGGATCAATTTTAAGAGAGGTTGCACAGCATGTCCCCAGTCATGTTGCTAGTAACATGCCTATAATACCTAATTTGAGAAGAATTATTCAGAGACAAAAGCAGGCAAGTAACATCCAATTATCTACACCACATTCTTTCTCTGACATTAGAATTCCTCATGATCTTTCTATTTCTTTTTCTGATGAACCTTTCCTTCTGCATGACAACGAAAACCCTCAGAAACGTATTTTAATTTTTAGTACCCCACGTAACCTTGCTAAGTTAGAAAGTAGTGAAATTTGGATGATGGATGGGACGTTTAAAAGTACACCCCATCCTTTCACTCAAATTTACACTATACATGCTAAAATTAACAATAGTGTAATTCCCTTAGTTTATAGTTTGCTACCTGATAAGACTTCTGCAACATACACTGAACTTTTATCAGTGATTAAAAGTAAAACATCTTCAAGTCCTCGAAAAATAATTATTGATTTTGAATTGAGCATGATCAATGTGATCACTAAAACGTACACGGATACCCAAATTCAGGGATGTTTTTTCCATTTTTCGCAGGCATTTTGGCGTAAATTACAGAAAACATCCCTAGTTGCAGATTATTCTCGGGATAGCAAACTACAATTTGAACTAAAAAAATTAACTGCACTTTGTTTTGTTCCTCCCGATAGTGTGGACGAGTACTACACTGCAATTATAGAATCTGTTTATTATACGAGTAACGAAGAAAAATTGGCACCCATTCTAAATTATTTTGAGGACACATGGATTGGACACCTAAGCAGATCGGGTCGCAGGAGGAAGCCACGATTACATGTGGAGTGGTGGACCTGCTACACGAGTTGTTTAGAGGGAGAAGCAAAAACAAACAATGCCATTGAGGGATGGCATAACTCCTTCAACCATACAATTGGCAAACCACATCCTAACTTCTACTCATTTTTGGAAACTTTTAAGAAGGAGCAAAGTTTCCAAGAAATGAGAATAGCACAAACACTCGCAGGTAGTCTAAACCCACGAGTAACAGTCAAAACAAGGGAAATGTCTGAGAGACTATTGGCAATTCTACAACAATTTTCGTTGTGTGTGGCTATAGACTACCTGGAAAATCTTTCTAACATTCTTTCTTTTTAAAATAATGTAATAACTTACTTTCCTGCTTTGCTTCAAAATTTAATAATTTTCAAATTACAATTGGCATACAATGTTTTTTTCTAAAATATTTTTCAATCAAACAAGTCGGGTCCTTTTTTTTAAAACAAATCTTCATTTCAAGCAAAAACTACCAATGTCTACAAATTTACTGTCCCATAGTATTTGAACAATTGTTCTACATCGGAACTCCATTAATATAATTACCGAAAATTTTCAATTTAATTACCGTCATATCAAATCACCAAAACTCAAACATATGTAAATTCTACAATTCAAACCATATTCCAAAATGCACTTTGCAGCTTAATCATCATTTTTATAACAATCGTAAATTTCCAAAATTTGAAAGTACGCAACTTTTTTGCACTTAGAAATGAAGATCGACATTACTTTTGTTACTTCCTAAATAAACAAATCAACTTTCTGAACAGTAACTTTTAATTTTTTAACAGTTACATACTTTTTTAAACTAAATAAATAACTGTTAGCGACCCGACATAGGCATACATTAATGACATTAATGTGGACATGTTTAAAAACATTTAAGTAATCAATTAGTTTTCCCGCAACCTCCCCTTATTCTTTCCTCACTATATATGTATCCCTTTTAAAGGTTTATTCTACAATTACAAATGAAAATATTTCCTACCTGGCCGCAGATCAGCTTCCTGCTGCTTCCTCCTCCGATGCTCTGCAAAATGGCGCATTACGTCGACGCTCACGTCATTACGTCATCGCGTGCATCTAAATTTATAACGGACTACTTTATTTAACTAATCTGTAAATAAATGTTTATAAATGTTAATAAAATATTTATATTTTGTTTTAAAAATGTTACTTACATTGCAAAATTCATTAAAAATATGGTTTATTTTTTCATGATTTTTCTATAAATAAAAAATTTGAAAACAATAATTGTTTGCTGTTATTATTTATTTAATAGTTATTTAAACTTCAAAATTGTAACTAATTAAATGTAAATTTACTAAATATGTTCCTTACCTCGACTCTGTCTTTTCCCTTCAAAACTTTCTCTTTCTTCACTATCTAAGCCTTCTTTTCTTGTTCCGCGGGTTGTATATTCTGAAGCTGCCAAAATAAATGAAGGACAAAGACGCTCATAGACTTCAATGGAAAAGCGTGGGAATTTTTTTAAAAAAGTAAGTAATTGTTTTTTTTTTTTTTTTTGTTAACTATTATTGTTTTTAAAATGCATTCCTTATTACTCTTTTAATATTTAAATTATTATTATATTTTTAATTTTTTTTAATAAATTTCTCTAATTTTTTAAATAAATAATCCAAAAGTACTCTTCCTTTTTAATAATAACATTTTCTTTATTTTTGGAACTTATAAATACTCTAGTATTAATATATCTGATTACTTACCTTTTTGAAAAATACTCTTGTATTAATATTTTTAGAAAGTACTCACAAATTTTAATTAAATTAATTTTAAAATATGCTGTTTCTTAATTTAAAAAAACCAATGAACTAAATTAATCTAAGAAATACACTTTAATATTTAAAAAACTACTCAAGTATTAAAATTTAGTTACTCACTCTTATTTATTTTAAATAAAATATTAAATACTCTTTCTATTTAGAATAATTCTCAATTATTAATTTAACTTTAAAAATACTCACTATTCACTGTAATATGTATAAAATTAAATATAAAAAAACTCATTCTATTTTGAGAAATACTCAAGTATTAATTTAACTATCCAACAAAAAATTTCTACTAGACAAAATACTCAAGTATTAAGTATCAAGTATTAATATTAAAATACTCAAGTATTAATGTAACTATCCAACAAAACTCACTATTCACTGTAATATGTATAAAATTAAATATAAAAAAACTCATTCTATTTTGAGAAATACTCAAGTATTAATTTAACTATCCAACAAAACATTTCTACTAGACAAAATACTCAAGTATTAAGTATCAAGTATTAATATTAAAATACTCAAGTATTAATTTAACTATCCAACAAAACATTTCTACTAGACAAAATACTCAAGTATTAATATTTTGATAAACTACTCACTTTTTATCAATTACAATTTTTTTTAAAAAAAATAATTATACGATATATATTTATTTAAATTAAAATTCCAACATTAAAAAATGCGTTGTAATAGTATATGCGTTGTAAAAGTACTTACCATATAACATCTTGCGTTGTAAATGCATGCGTTGTAAATGCATGCGTTGTAAAGGCATTTTCAAATAATGCGTTGTAAAGGTATATGCGTTGTAAAAGTACTTACCATATAATAGCATGCGTTGTAAAAGCATACGTTGTAAAAGTTTTTGCGTTGTAAAAAATGCGTTGTAATAGCATAGCGTTGTAAAAGTTGCGTTGTAAAGGTGGTTACCCCTGCAAAACAATTACCATGAAAAGCCTAAACTGGATGTACTCTTTGTTTTGGAAAGTTTCAATAGATTTGTTTAAAGGTGTCAAAGCAATTAAGAAAACAATAAATGCCTTTTCAATGACAAATCTACCCTATCCATAACTACACAAAAAGGCACACTCACTTTTTTGCGACAAAGTTTATGCAGATGTGTCAATTGGACAAAAAAAAGAGGGTCGCAAAGTGTCATTTAGCATTTAAATTGAAAATAAATTATTTGCTCTTGAATACGCTAAATTTGGCAAAAGTGCCTTTTCTTGGTTTAGTGTAAATCTGTTTAGTCGTTTTCAAGAAACACCATAAATAAATTCTCCTAACACAGTTAAAGGTCAGTTTTGATTCAGCAAACCGAAAACTAAAAACCTGAATTGTGCATTGCCCTCCATTTAAATTAGCCCCTCGTGTGGATTGGTACTTATTAATAGAAAACCATTCCTTCCAAGCTCCTACCAAATTGTATGCACATTTGTCACAAGGTAACAATGGGGTTTATTACAATGCCAGTGGACTGGCTGACCGCTGTGGCCGCGGTTCTATTCCGACCACCTAGGCTGGTGTTCCACCCCGCCATATTATGATGCATGCAGGTTGAATAGCCGACCGCGGAGGTCGCAGTTGTCTCCGCATGGACTGGGGTGGTTGGAAAGAGTGCCGATAGGGACTCTGCCGCTGCCATGGCTGTGGTTCCACCGCCGAGCAGATTGTGATAAATCTGATAGGTTGAAAGTTCCATGTCAGCTGTTACACCGCAGGGCAAGACCGCCCCGGTGCTGCTACCATGAAGCACCACAACACTGCCCATTGCATGCATAAAAAGAACTACACAGCTGATGTTAATTGGCAAAGGAGACACGCCTACAATTCAAAATATAAAACACACCCCATACCAGAACATGATCCTTTGCCACCACTCTTCAGCACAGCAGGTCTGACTGTTACTTTTGTTTCAGATTAGCCAGCCCTTTCCACACATTCACACTACACACACCTTCATTGCACCATTCACTGTATATATCTTGTTCAGTGTTTTTCCTGTAAACCCTTTTTTTTCTCTGTTACTTTCACTTAGTGTAGTTCACGCTATGTCACCAGCAAAAAAATCCATGTTTCGCAGACACCGAGTTGTCAGTGATGGTGGATGAAATTATTAGAGTAGAGCCACAGATGTTGGAAGTCCAGGTCCAACAAACTCCTCTTACTAGGTAGTATGAGATGTGGTACCAGATAGTCAACAAAGTGAATGCGGTAGGTACGGCCCTGCACACAAAAGAGGACATCAGCGAGAGGTGGCACGACCTGAAGGCCAGGGAAAGGAACCTGTCAACAGGCACCACCTGGCCACCCAGAAGACTGGTGGTGGTTCTCCCAGACCACCATTACAACTCACAGCCTGGGAAGAGAAGGTGCACACCATCCTGCAGTCAGAGGGCCTAGGGGACTGGGGTCTGATAAGTAACACCTCAACAACTGTTACAACATATCAATGTTCCCTTAGCACACATCACAGCTACTGCCGAAGTGTTGTACATTGATTGGTCATACCCATCCCACTTAGGGTAAAAAGTGCTACTCAAACAAATGATGGACGGAATGCTGAATAAATCCTACATTCACACCCAGTCAAGAGATCTGGGTTAAATCCATCGTTCTTTTTCTCATCGTGCCACCCCAGTTTGGACCCAGCCATATGCAAATCAGTCTTGACCCTGTGCCTCATGGGAACAGTCCAGACCTAACTGCCAAGCCAGGTCCTCCCTGGACCGGAAACAAGCATCCTGGGACCGGTTTCTGGGTATCACCCTTCATCAGCGATGCTAGCTTGAATCCAGTGGCACAGTGAGCAAGGGACCCACGTCTGAGCATACCCATTCCACTTAGGGTAAAAAACTGCTACGCGAACAAATGATGGACGGAATGCTGACTAAATCCTACATTCACCCCAGTCAAGAGATCTGGGTTAAATCCATTGTTTCTTTGCTCACCATGCCACCCTAGTTTAGACCCAGCCATATGCAAATCAGTCTTGACCCTGTGCCTCATGGGAACAGTCCAAACCGAACTGCCAAGCCATGTCCTCCCTGGACTGGAAACAAGCATCCTGGGACCGGTTTCTGGGTATTATCCTTCATCAGCCAGGCTAGCTTGAATCCAGTGGCATAGTGAGCAAGGGTCCCTCATCTGGGCATACCCATCCCACTTAGGGTAAAAAGTGTGACGCAAACAAATGATGGACACAATGCTGAATACATCATACATTTACCCCCAGTCAAGAGATCTGGGTTAAATGCATCATTCTTTTGCTCACCCTGCCACCCCAGATTAGACCCAGCCATATGCAAATCAGTCTTGACCCTGTGCCTCATGGGAACAGTCCAAACCGAACTGCCAAACCATGTCCTCCCTGGACTGGAAACAAGCATCCTGGGACCGGTTTCTGGGTATTATCCTTCATCAGCCAGGCTAGCTTGAATCCAGTGGCATAGTGAGCAAGGGACCCTCATCTGGGCATACCCATCCCACTTAGGGTAAAAAGTGTGACGCAAACAAATGATGGACGGAATGCTGAATAAATCATACATTCACCCCCAGTCAAGAGATCTGGGTTAAATGCATCATTCTTTTGCTCACCAAGCCACCCCAGTTTAGAGCCAGCTATATGCAAATCAGTCTTGACCCTGTGCCTTTTGGGAACAGTCCAGATCGAACTGCCAAGCCAGGTCCTCCCTGGACTGGAAACAAGCATCCTGGGACCGGTTTCTGGGTATTACCCTTCATCAGCCAGGCTAGCTTGAATCCAGTGGCAGAGTGAGCAAGGGACCCACGTCTGGGCATACCCATCCCACTTAGGGTAAAAAGTGCTACGCAAACAAATAATGGACGGAATGCTGAATAAATCATACATTCACCATTATTAAGGTTCAGGTCATATGGACTGAGCACTGTACGCACAATGCTCATACACATGTCAGCCTACCTAGCCTGAACAACTCCTGGTCTCCGGAGCAGGAAATAATGAGTCCATTAGTAGCACCATGCTAAGTGTGTACATAAAATATCAGTAACCCATGAAGGTAATCTAGCTAGTTCAATTTGCCTGGCGGCACATTGACATTGCATAGCACAAATGATTAGCAATGACAAAACTACTACCAAGTTGTGTGTATGACTGTATTGTACACAACTTGGATTTGAAATGTACTAATTCTCGGGTTAATTCTACATTGTGTTGGGTGAAAGTCATTGGGAGTTGGCATTTCTATCCCTCATCTCAAAATGAACCGTATGAGCAGGCCAAGACCACTATATGTATTAGACGTATACTAATGTCATGAAAATGAGTCAATCTTAATGGGGATAGTTCACACTGTTAATCTTTTTTCCCTTCCAGGCATGAACTCACTGTAGTCAAAATAAAGTGGATGTAGATACCACACTTACAACAATAACAAACTAATCTCTGTCCCACCAGGTCGATCAGGTACAACAACCTACCAGAGTGAGGACACCACAGGCTCAAACTCCACCCTGGAATTAAGCATCCAGCGATGCAGAATCTCCTGGACACATGGACGTGGAGGGCCAACCTGGTCCATCTGATCATTCTGGGCAGACTGCATTAGTGAGTCCAACTGTGCCCACAGTAACATCTCCCATCCCAGCTTCAACATCACAGCATCAGCATCTCCTGCCACACCCTCCCACTTCCGGAGGTGAGGAGCGACAACACACTCACTGAGGATGGAGGAGCCAGAGGGAGGAGGCAGGCAGGCAGTGCAACTGTGGGCCCGCAACATGAGGCTACTGGTGCCACTGATGCCCAGTCCAACCTGACCCAAGTCATGGGCGCGTATGAGGGATGCCAGGAAGTGATCGACTAGGTACTTGAGGAACTCCGGGACATGGAGCAACTGCAGAGGTCTATAGACAAGAGTCTGGATATGCATAAAAACCAAATAAGCCAGCTCATTGGGGTGCTTAGGGATATTACCATCACCCAGTGCAGGGCTTCCCCACCTCCACCTGCCCCTTCCTGTGGCACAACTACATCTGTCCCTTCAACATCTGCAGCAGCCACAGGAAGGAAGGCCCTGTTGGAGAGAGACTCCTCAGACACCCTGGACCCTACAGATGTGGATCTCCCCACCAGATGAAAGGTGGGACATCCGAGAAAATAGCCAGGAGGTTTGGATGACAAGGCACCCACCACTGCCAGTAAGAAATGTTGCCCTTGATGTGCTTCTTTGTGTGAAACCTGTTCACTTTGTTGACTTTTCCTGTGCACTTTCCCACTTGTGATAGGAAGAGTGTGTTAGACTTTGGACTCAGGGCAATGTGGTTCTTACTACAATGGTTTCATCCACCAACACTAACAACTGCACTCCATTGTTGTCACTTTTTGTTTTATTTCTTGTTGTCACCATGTACATTGCAATAAATTCTATTCTCACAACACTAGCTCATGAAGTATCATTTATACTTAGCAGGTTTTGTTGCTATCCCCAAGTGATTCCTCAGATGAAAGTGTAAGCTACTTAGATAAGCATGTACATGTATATTGTCAATATTGTGCAACAGAGTAGCTCAGCCATACCACCCCAAGACAGACATACAAGTGTAGAGTCTCAGGACAACATTATTCCATAGTCCCAACCTTAGGCTGGCATAATGTCACAAAAAGAGCAAAACAAGACATCACAAAAACTATCTGTGTCAGTGAGCACAAATGTCATGTGCAGGCTTCATAAGCATGATCGGAGGGGACACATCTGGCAATGCCAAATAGAATAGGCAAATGACAATTGGTTCATGTCATTAGATGGAACCATGTTGACTACCGCCCAAAAGTTATCCCACATCATAGACACAAGATACCAAAACATGGCAGAACAACAGTGTCTGAATGCAGGCTCTCCCCAATCCTGTCCTGCTGCATTGGGTGGAATGTCACAAACATATGTCAGTGGTGTGCCACACACACTATGCATACAGTGACGAGACACATCTACAGCTACATCCAACTCATACACATTGAGGACTTTGTCAGTGTGAAGGGAGATCAGCATGATTTGATCCAACAAGCACATTATGATGGTTAACATGATGGCACACATATTGCAAAAGGACCACCAGACAACAGGGAAAAAGTCTAATGGAGTGATAGCAACTTGCATCCTATCGATGTGCATGGTGGCTTGCTACTGGAGTAGTACACCCAACGCCTGTGCCACACATTCCGGGGAACAATCCATGTACACTATGTAGTTCAAAACAGCATTGTATACCTGCTGATGTCACAACCCTAAAATGTCCAAATAAAGATGACAGGGTGAAGGCCATACATATGACACCAATCACAGTCAACTTCTGAAGCACACCGTACATGGGATCATGTCACCTACACAAAGCTACATCAACTACGTGTGCATGTCTCCAAACCTAACTCCACAAATAGACGTGCATATAGTTTGGCACAGCTGTACATACCTAACATGTATCCATTACCTTCATCCTCACAGCATCACAACAGTCACTATCACAGTCAAAGTTATGACATCTTACAGTATACATACACTCATGAAAAGAAGTTGTTGATGAGCTCTTGTCGCGTGTCAACGCCTTCCTCTTCCCCACATTTACCGTAACCTGGAATTTCAGAATTCTCACCCCGTGGCTCCGCGATGAGAGGGATGTACCATTGCAGTGTAAGGTTGTGAAGCATGCAGCAGGCTACGGTGATCTGACACACCTTCCCAGGTGAGTAGAGGAGGGCTCCCCGAGTCTTATCCAGACATCTGAATCAGGCCGTGAGGAGGCAAAAAGCCCGCTCGACTGGGTGTCATGTTTGTCCCATGGGTCTCATTGAAGCAGACTTCCACTTGCATTGTCGGATGCCTCAGCGGTGTCAACAACCATGGGCAGTTGGGATACGCTGAGTGTCCTAGATAGAAGACACACATATGTGAAATTATTAGTCACCCAGTTGTCGAACATACAACGTGACATCACACACACACAGGTTGGACATATCATACTCACCAACAAGCCAGGCCCTCTCCGGTAGTGGTTGTGACATCCGCTGGGGTAGGGTGCTGTTCTGCAGTATGGGCAGATCCTGGAAATCTGGCACATACATGTGAGATGTATAAATCAAGTAAGCATATCACTTGCACGTTGATAGAATGGAAGGGCTTCCTTTTCCTATACACCTGTTCTCTGGGTTGCGGTGGTACTAAGGCAATATGTGTGCCATCGATAGATCCAACTACATGTCGGATGCGACCACATCCATAAAAGTCACTCTTCACACTGGCCAAATGTTCACACATGGGGAACTGAATATATCTGTCCACGTGTCCCATATACTGCCAGCACATCATGTAGCACGCAACTGAACATGGGATGTGACATTCCACCAGCTATGGCCACAGTGTGCTGAAAAGAACCTGTGGACAGAAAATGCAGTGCTGCCATGAGTTTCACCATTGATGTCAGCGATGTGGGATAAGAATGTGGAGAATGTTGATTATGTCGGCTACAGAATTGATTCTTGGTTTATTGAATACTAACCAATCAAAGACAATACTCAAACCTTTTAGTAATAATGAAAAGAAGTACAAAAAAAGTGCTTGCGATAATCCTGACCCTACTCTCTCTGCCCCACCTGAAATGGAAATTTAAAATCCCAAGCTGTGCAGAGCTTTATGTACCTAGGGATGGAGGTCCTTTGAATGACCAGTGTCAACAATTCGTACACCCCTGCATATATCTTGTTAATATTTAGCACTTTATTTACACTTTTTTTCACCATATCGCTTGCGCCGTTGGAACAAATTGTATGTTC
The DNA here is from genome assembly GCF_964204655.1 of Triturus cristatus. NCBI lineage: Eukaryota > Metazoa > Chordata > Amphibia > Caudata > Salamandridae > Triturus > Triturus cristatus. Next base: position 1,728,737,696 of record NC_140589.1, read on the forward strand.
ATCAACCTTGATAGCCTTCTAATGTCATCTCAATACCATAAAATGTAAAAGAAGATATGGGTACATCCTTAGATACAGATTTTGATTGATTTAATTTTGGTGTGTTTTTTGATTCATGGTCTTTGTCTTTTCTTCTCCTTCCTTTTCATTGATAATTACTAAAAGGTTTGAGTATTGTCTTGGATTGGTTAGTATGAAGTAAACCAAGAATCAATTCTGCACCCGACAGAACCAACATTCTCCACATTCTTATACACTCAGGTTCTGAGGGGCACTGGGTCACCCCATTATACTAGATGTAGCTATGTGGGATAGTTCCTTCCAGGATGTAAATGAGGCTCCAACTGGTCACATAGATCTTGTATTGTCTGCCTATTGAGACAAAACTTCCTGATGATGTCTCTTTCTTCCATAGTTTGTAGGTCTTTCAAATGTCGGTACACAGTGGGCTGTTGTCACCTCCCTCTGCCAGGCAACCTATGTTTTGAGTGCACACACATATGGATATTGGTCAAAGTGTACACACTCACATGTACCAAGAAACAGTCAAATGTAATGCGAACAAACATCACTGCAGATGTCTGCAGTACACAGCAATGCACATCATCATTGTATGATATACCATAGCATATACAGCTACTTCTTCGATGAGGAAAGTGGAAGCGATGCCTGCTAATGGTCTGGATGATACATATGCCCACTGACCACTGTTGTAGGAGAGACCATTCCAGGTGGTAAACAGCCTAAAGCATGACATTGACTTTCCAAAGAACTACAGAAATAACTGGGAACATTTGGACCCATTGCCATGTCTTCAAGCTCCACCTATTATCCCCAGTCTGGCCTCATGTGTCTGTTATAGCACTGTGCCCATCATACAATCTACAATTATATGGTGGACAATAGACCTTGGCCCGCGGTAATCATGTGTTCATGCACAGTCACATACAACACTGACGTGTGAGGATTGTTATAGGCAGAGGAATAGTGTCATACATCAGGGGACACGTTCCAAAATATATGTACTTGTGGAGGCGCACTTAGGGGATCGATTTTCTATGAGGCCTTCTACACTGATGGGGCATGTATAAATGCAGACCACCTGTGGATTCAAACTGTGCGGTAGGCATCATCAACTATGGCGTTCACAGCGATGCGATAGGCCAAGGTTGAACAATACTACAGTCGCAGTATAAATCTTATGTCCACCTCCAGATAAGACCACCTATGTGGATGCCTGGAGCATAGAATGGGACATGCCTATACATTGACCACCGGCTGTTTGAACTCAGTGGTAAACTGTTATCAACAATGGTGGTCACAGCCATAGCACAAACTGTATCAACCATAACGGTCACAGCAAATATGTTACCGTTGAAGTCCAATGGCTGTGTCCGTCTGCACAGAAGTTTGCCAATGTGGCATATTTATTAGTGGCTGTTTCAGAATCAAATCACTTGCCTTCAGTCACTGCTGCTTAATACACCTCAACATCATCAGCTGCTGTTTGCCACCTCTGGGAGCAGTAATGTCACACTGTACAAGAAGCTGGGCAGCTGCCTTAACTCCAGAGGGGCTGGAGACCCTGGTGTCAGAGGTCCTTCCCCTGTACCATGCAGCTCTATGGCTCACCAGAGGAGCAGGCGAGTACTGCTAATACTGTCAGTAGTCTGCAAAAATGTTAGTATCCAAGCCCATAGGCCATATTGTGGCTCAGAGTCCCAGACGGAAGGGATTGTTGTCTATGTCAGAAAGTGTGGAACAAACATCGGGCTATGACGCAATGGTTTCTGTTGCACTGTACTTTGTGGCCATCAAATCATAATGGTGATATGTTTACAGGCGTAGGCCCTGCACCTGTTGTATGCACATATCTATGCATGTTTAGACATATTGTTGCCTTTGATGAAACAACTAATCAGTGAATGGCAGATATGCTAACTAATGTGCAGGCGTTACACCCTAAGTTGTGTATGTGTCCTATGAGTATCATGTGAGGATGATGCTAGATGGATGTACAGTTTCACCACATATCCAGCTCTATAAATGAGGCTTCACCAACCTGCTGTCAGAGGGCTACCATTAGGCCTGGGCAGAGTTTGTGGAGTTCTTCTAAGTGGAACTCCATTGAGTGACATAAAAACTCCATGAAGTTCTGCAGGCGCCAGAGTGCAGTGGCAAACTGCCGTTCACGCTGATCTTCTTGCCGCTCGGGTAAAAATTCTACCCGAGCAGCATCTTGCGCTCGCCAACCTACCATTGGTAAGCGCGAGCAGGAAATAAACTCGGCTGCGCTACATAGAGCGGAGTGCGTAGTGCAGAAAACTCCGCGAACGGAGTGGAGCTCACGGCCCACGCCTAGCTACCATCACCTGACAGCCCCCTCCATAGTAACTCACAACGGTAATGTCACATATAGGTTGGCCACAAGGTGTATTGTTAGGTATGGAATATGCTGCCATATAATGGTCATGTGGGAACAGTATGCTCAGCATGCAGAACATACACTGACACTGATATGTGCCCTTTATGGTCCATGGCCCAGGCTGTAGCAAATGCTACTGGAACTGTTGCACAAAGTACAGTAGTACTGTAGATCTGATGGTTCTCAGATCATGCATAAATCAGCGTAACAGGAACAAGAGTTGGTCTATTTGCACCCAGTAGAAGCTCATTCGGTTTAGTGCCCTGAGACTACTTCCCATGGACCCATAAGTTCAATATGTGTCACTGCCTTAGGACAGGCACCTTACTCCTACACCTCTGGGATCTTACCATCATATGAGTAATGGTGGCATTGTACAGGAACTTTGCTCATGTAACACATTTACACTGGAGATAGTTTGTTACATATGCAGTGCGGTTCAGATGTGCATCACCAACTATATCAGAATGACCAAGCATTCAGTATGGAATGGAATGTTTATGTCGTACATTAGATACTACCACGTTTGGCATAAGGTGTGTCCCGTTATGGCAAGACTTCACACAAGCTCGGACGTAATATGATGTCCTAATGAGTACATCACATGCCCACTGATCCTCGGAGTTGGAGCTCTCAGTGACCAAAATATTGAAAAGTAGTAATCACAATGATACCAGTGATTTCTTGGACATTATAAATCAAGTAATTTGTCCAGACTTTTCAGGTGTCTGTCCAGTGCTACATTAGTACTGTACCCTTCGGGAGGACACAGTGGTGTGCTACGTTAGTTGGTAATTCATTTCAGAATTAATTTGGGGTGGCCCAGGGCGATGTAATGTATGTCAGTGGGCTGGAATAGTTAGTATTGGCATGATCATGATTGAAGCTACTTCTCAGATGACGTAAAAAGTGTGCTGTTCAGTTTCTGTAGTGCTCAGCTTGTGCCCAGTACATATGCAGTGTGTGCACTTTTTATTAATGGTTATGTTATTTGCCTACAATCTCTGTGTCACCCTAGCAGATTAGCTTTACCTTTCATGTCAGCTCGGTCTCTTCATCTATTGCATCCATACAGGTCAACTCCCATCAGAAGGAGTCCATGTGAAAAGCCATCGTCTGGAAGGTGTGGACCCTGGAGGTCATCCGTTGGCCAGTGTCCACTCACAAAACGGTGGGAGGACCTGAGACGCTAGACACGGAAGATCATGGAGCTGCAGCTGGGGATGTCCTCCCCAGGCAGAAAGGGCATGTGATGGACACTGACGGTGGCACACCCAGACCTTGATGGGCAGTTGTGAGCTCGACATAAGCTAGGAGAGGTTGAGTATTGGCCTGAGTGAAACGTTCTGCATAACCGTCTATCTTCTGTTTCAGGCAGCAATTTCCACATCAAGCTTGAAGGTGAATCATGTGCCACGCAATGGGAGAGTTGTTGCATGTGTAGGTCTAGCAGTAGGTGCATACTGACATCTGTAGACTATTGTCCATGTGACCAAGTACTAAGCACGGTCCAGTCAAATGGCAGTTACCAGAGTTTAGCAGTCACAGGGCTGGCAAGTGTCACAGGTTGCCCATATTATCAGTCGATGCCATGTGTGACAGTGATCCCAAACAGCCCAATTGTCATCCTAGTATCTGGAGTGATGCTTCTTCACTACTGTGTCTCATGTGAAGGTGAACAACATACTTGTGGCATGGCATATAATGCACCCTGGATGCAGAAACAGTGCACTACGTCCCCTTGGAATGTACTGTATTCTGATGTGGCTAACACCATAGGTGCCACCCATATTGATGCCTACATGCTGACATGTGTACCTTTAGGAACTGTTCCATACATGAACTGAGGGCCTACATGCACTTCATTTGATTCCATCATTTGGGTATGTTGTGGTAAATATTCTTTTACCTGGACTGAATTTCATACGGAACCTTAAATAAAACAGCTCAGAATAATAAGAGGCAGAATCCGTGGTATAAGAGGTTTCTGAATGGGCTTTATTCCAAAATGGCCGACTCGAGTCGCGGCCTTCAGGTTCCGTCACCACGGGGGTTCAGGAAGTGAAGTACAATATTTTATTGACAGGAAATTGCTTTTATAGATCATACATTACAATGAAACCAATGTAGAAGGCGTAACAATTGATAAGAGAAACGATGCTATAAGTGCGTAACCGAAAATGGGCGTAATAAGGAGTAAAAAGAAACATGATTGGTCATGATGTTGTGCATAGGTGGATCTATAAGATAATACTTGGCATAGATGCGCGCGCAGCAGCATGACGTGTAATTGACGTGTAACTAGGGGGTGAAGGGGACTTGACATTTAGCTCTACATGTGGAGACAAAAAGTCTAGGGGGTCAAGTCAACCTAATCCCAAATCATATCTAACATCCTATGTTTAAAGAACTATGTTATCCACAAGGAAGGACTCTCGGACAGAATCTATTCTATACTGACTGTGTGTGTGCGTGTACAAGCGTCTAAGTGTCTATATGAGATGCGAGAGGCAGAAACTTTCCATGGCAATAGGGCTATGATTTACTTGCATGAGGACAGAAAGGCCGAGCCCTTTGCTTGGGAGCTGAAGGAAATGTTTACCTAAACTACTAGACAGGAATGCATCGGCTGAGGAGCAAAGTAGATAATTCGAAGGTGAAATACAGCTTCTTGGCAGGCAGACGAAACTGGCCGAGGCAGGCACCGTTAGCTGCACAGGAAGTAGGACAAAGTTCATGGATGCAGATGCGGGCTCAGACTGATGCTGTCAGAGGCAGAGAGCAGAAAAAGGCTTTGAGGACAGAATCGGGCCTACTCTGCCTGAACTGCAAAGATGGAGTAACTTTAGCCATATAAAGTCGGTGGCCTTTCATACTTAGGAATTGAATATCCAGCCCATTGATGGAGGATCTGACAGAGGACATGTTGACGGTGGACGCACATGTATTTGCGTCTTCATAACTGGAACTGGAGGGAAACATACATGTACTTGTGACATGCACATAGAACCGTTGGGGTCCAAGATAGGGGACATAACTGATCAGGAAAATCCACATTTCCACATTCCCTCCTTGTCCCCTACTTGCCCTTCAAGAGATATCGATCTTCATTAATCCATCGATTTGTTCATGGAGCATCATTTCTTCTTCTTTCTTCTTCCGGGATTTTGAACGGAAACCTTGATGTGGAATACACGATGTGGCACACAGACCACAAATCGCTGGTCCACATTGCAGGCATAAGCAGCAACTGAATAGTATAAGAAGGCCAATACCTAGGAAGGACAGAACTCTCCATCCCCAGGCTGATATCACACTCCACAACCACCCGGACCACGTCCAAGTGCCTGGATTCTCGTGTATCTGGCTCACAATCTTATGAAGGCGTGTTATAGCTTTATATACAGATGGCGAATTTTTTGGTATGAATATGCAGCAGCTGGATCCGATGACCCTACAAGCTCCGCCCCTATCGGCCAGGATGACGTCAAGGACAAGACGATTCTGAAGAACAACAATTCTCATCACTGATTGCTCCTCTGTCAGATTGCCTAGGGCGGCTATAGTCTCATTCACTACAGCTTCAAGAGTCTTGGTTAGCCTACGTATCAGCTTACTGTTTGAAATTGTACCTATATAGGGAAAGATCCCTTTATTGAAATCTACATACTTATCCCATGCCGTCTCAGTATAATCGACAACTGGGAGATCTCTTCGCTCTCTATTGTGTACTAAATGAACATTTCTATAATAATCAGGAGGAGCTAGGAAAACAGGTGGCAAAAGGAATGCTATGTAACAGGTACCATCCCAATCTAGAGGCAGACGCATATATGCGGTCTGACCACATATAAAGTAGGAATGGCGAGAAGCTCTAAATGAAGATTTACCTTGATCACTATATTCTACTGTAGTAACGCATTTGCTATGGCCCATATGTATGGAACCAACTTTTCTTACACATAATTCACCCTTAACTGGAAATACTGACATAGTGGGCAGAATTAGTTCAACTTCGGATTCGACATTCAGAATCATAAGATTAGGTGTAAAATTACCTAATCCATACACTTCATTTTCTAGATCAGTTCCTGTTCTACTGGGGTGACCCTCCTTATCAGGGTAACAGATTTTGAATAAAACTAGATTCAGATTTCCCCATATCCAATGGTATTGATAAACTGCTGTATCTGAGTCTATGGAATTCAGTAAACTAAACCATGCTCCACAGGAGCCATTATGTGTGAACGGATGGGGGAAGAAAGGCAGAACTCCTTTGTTATTCTGATAGGGAGGAAGTCGGCCACACACCCAACAATTAGTGGCATTACTAGTCTGATGGGAATGGTGTAACATACTAACGAAAGTGTTATTACGCAGCGCAAGTCTATAGGATAATTCATGTGGGGGTAGGTCACTAAAAGAATGTTCGTCAGTTATATTAAAAATATGTTTAGAAACAGGATAATACATATGCAACAATATACTTGCAGTAATTATTATAAAACTCAAGAAAAACAAAATTAATAATGTCACTATACAGTGGCTACGCAGTGCTTTACAGTATGTATGTCGTTTCAACATTGTTCTTGATTGTTCATGAGTCAGACCTAAGGGATACATGTCGGGACAGATTCAACCGCTTCACCTAGGAGAGGACTTAAACAATCAAATCGTCCAACGGCCTGGGTCTAAGTTTTAGTTTGTAGAGGTCTGTGCTACTGGCCTCAGCCAGAGGTAGCTTTGAGTCAATGGGTGAAGACACACGAGGGGGACTGTTTATATCTGAAGGAAGTCCATGAAATTTCTTGATGTGGCTTGAATGGATCCAACCTTTTCTTCCTTCGATCTTCACGGCTGTCCTTGTGGTCAACAGGACTAGCTTGGGTGCCTTCCACCTCGGCTCCAGTTGGGTCTTTCTGTCAAAGTTCCTCACAAGGACATAATCGCCCGGGATTACGTCATGGGGTTTCACCTCAGTGTTGTCAGGAAAGGCTGCAGCTACCTGTGAACGACAAGATTGTAGTGCAGACATCAAGGAAGCCAGGTAATCTGTCAGCATATTACAATCAACATCAGTTATTTTACGGGGTATAGGCGTCCCCCACATATTCGGTGGTCTGCCGAAGATCACCTCATACGGGGATAGCCCTGTTCGAGAGTGTGCTACCATTCTTATGTAAAATAGTGCAACTGGTAAGGCTACTATCCAGTCAACACCTTTCTCCTGGCATATTTTTGACAGTCTGATTTTCAAAATTTGATTATGTCGTTCCACGAGACCTGCTGCCTCGGGGTGTCGGACACAATGAAACTTCCACTGATATCCCAGCAAAAGTGAAACATGTTTCATTAATTCAGATGAGAAAGGCTGGCCGTTATCTGAATATACAACACGTGGTAAACCGTACCGTGGGAAGAATTCTCGAACTAGCTGCTTGGCAGTGGTCGGGGCAGTGTAATCTGACACTGGGTACGCTTCAGTCCATCGGGAAAGAGCGCAGACAACTACAAGAACATATTTGAATCCTCGACATCGTTCCATCTGGATATAATCCATCTGGAGAGCTTCGAAAGGATGATCAGGAGTATGAAATCCACCCTGTTCTACGGAAACACTTTTTCCTGGGTTGAACTGACAACATATCATACAGGTACGGACTTTTTGTTTAGCTGCTGCTCGTAAATGTTTATTGAACCAAATGTGTTGAATGCTATCTAGCATAGCTTTCTCTCCTAGATGCGCCGGACTGTGAATTGTAGCTATAATGGCTTGGACCATAGAGTCAGGAAGAAACCATACAGATTTCTCCTTCGTCATCCATCCCTGATCTGTCTGGATCCCTCCTAGTTCAGTCCATTTCTTTATTTCTTCTGTTGTGGCATGTGACTGTATGTCAATTATATCAAGTGCGGGATCCTTAATTGTCATACATTGTGTTGGTGTCGGGACTATTGGCTTTGTCATGTCGGATGTGTGAGTCTGAGCAGTCTGTTTAGCTGTTCTGTCAGCTAAATCATTGCCTTGAGAAATGATATCCGTAGCCTTCGTGTGTGCTTTACATTTCATAATTGATATAGCAGTGGGCAGATGGATTGCGTCTAACAAAGCATGAATGAGAGACCCATGCTGAATATGGGTCCCATGGGAAGTTAAATAACCCCTCTCTCGCCAAAGCACCCCGAAGTCATGTACGACTCCGAATGCATAACGTGAATCAGTGTATATGTTAACTTTCTTATTTGTGGCTTGAATACAGGCTTGTGTTAGAGCAATAAGTTCCGCTGCTTGGGCTGACAAAGTATCTATACAGTTCGTTTCAATAACTTCAGTGTCTGTTGTGACTGCATACGCGGCCACTAAATCTCCTGTACTTGTTCTCATGCACGATCCATCTACATACAACGTCAGGTCTGGATCTAACAATGGAACGTCTGTTAAGTCTTGTCTGGGTTTCGTCTTTATTTCAATAACTTCAACACAATCATGAGCTAGTGGGTCTGTTCCAGTTACAGGTAAAAGTGTAGCAGGATTCAATGTATTACAACGTCGGATCTCTATGTGTGGCTGAAACAATGTCAGTTCATAACCGGTAAGTCTTGCTATGGTCAAGTGTTGTGTTTGCGTTCGGTTCACAAGAACTTCTACTGCATGTGGTACTTGTACTGTCAATGGATGTCCTAACACTATGGCATCGCTTTGTCTGATTGCTAAAGCTGTTGCTGCCACTGATTTCAGGCACGCAGGCAAAGCCTGAGCTACGGGATCTAATGTACTGGAAAAATAAGCACATGGCTTGCGTGATCCTGCTTGTTCCTGAGTGAGTACTGACAAGGCAGTACCTTCGCGTTCTGTAACAAAGAGTGTAAAATGTTTGCTGTAACATGGTGTCGCTAAAACAGGTGCTTGACATAGAGCTTTCTTTAAGCTTTCAAAGGCTTGTGTGTGTTCCTGGGTCCAAGGGAGGACAGTCGATGTGGCTGCCTCCTGTGTTGTCAACTGAATGAGTGGTTTTGCTAGAAATGCGTACTGAGGGATCCACTGCCTACAGTATGAAGTGAGGCCTATAAAAGCCCGCACCTCCTTTTGTGTCTTGGGTATTGACATGTTAGCAATTAACTGAATGCGATCTGGTGTAAGCTGCCTTCCCTCCTTGGACAGCGAGTGACCAAGATAAATAACTCGCTGGACACAGAATTGCAGCTTAGAAGGAGACACCTTGTGCCCCTTGTCGGCTAGAAAATGTAAAACGGTCAGAGAAGCCTTTTCACATTCGGGTTCGCTTCTCGCGGTGATCAGCAGATCATCGACATATTGAAGCAGGGCAGTGTTAACTGGCATGTGGATACTGTCAAGTTCTCGTTTCAGTGCTTGGCTATAGATGCTGGGGCTTTCTGTGAATCCTTGAGGTGCGCGTGAGAATTTAAAGCTGCGCCCATTTAAACTGAATCCGAACAAATATTGACTGTCCGGATCTATGGGGACGCTGAAAAAGGCATTCTTGAGATCAATTACAGTAAAGAATGTTGCTTCGGAATCAATGGCTGTCAATAATGATGAGATATCGGGGACCACAGGAAATTGTGGCACAATGCATTTGTTTAATTCGCGTAAATCAATGACCAATCGATACACTGGCGGGGCTGTAGGATCTGTTCGTTTAAGAATCGGAATTATCGGTGAATTACATACATTGGAGTCTGTTTCTACAACTACTCCTTGGGCAATTAGCTCATCAATGATTGTCAGCAAAGCCACTACAGCATCTTGCGGTAACTTGTATTGTCGTATTCGTGGTAGTACCACTCCTGCCTTTAATGTGACTCGGTATGGTGTAATGTTCATGCAACCAACATCAGTAGGGCCTTGTGCCCATAGATGTGCTGGTAAAGTCTGTAATCGGCGATCCATGTCTCTGGATACGTAATGTCCTTTAAAATCACGTAAAAACAATCGTACTCCTTCCGGAGAACAACAGATAATAGCCCCTAGGGCTTTTAATGTCTTTATACCTAACAAGTTTTCTGGACAAGATTTGGTAAGCAATAAATCTGTGGTTCGTGTCAAGGGACCAATCGTAAGTGGAAGTGGCTGTGATACCTCATTAACAATAGGCTTTCCTGAAAAACCAAGGGAAACATTTTGAGAGCCTGAGAGGGGTGCCCCTGGAACTTCACTACGTTTTATTGTAGTTCGACTTGCCCCTGTATCGAGTAAGAATTTTCTATCTTGACCTAATAATTCACTATGTACATAAGGTCCTTCTTGATCTACAGGAATCTCAATAAGGGGTAAGTCAACTTCCCTCTCTAGGCTAGTTCATGCGTAGCGCTGATACTCAGGATATTCATACTGTGTAGTCTGATACATTTGTCGTGTTGTGGTTTGTGTGGCAGCAGCAGGCATCGGTGGTGCAGCTGGCACAAACTGTATGGATTGCTGTGAGGCTGGCATAGACTGTTGCTGAGCTGGCATGTACTGTCCATGCTGCGTAGCTCCTTGTTCATTCTGATCCTGTCTGAGTGGTCGTGGTCTTTCTTTTGCAATACCTATAGCTATATTACGCTTCAGGACTTGACAATCGTGTACATAATGGCCTAGTTGTTTACAGTAATTGCATGTTCCTTTTACAGGAACTGCTGAATCTCCGGAATGTGTCACACCCTTTTTGTGACCATCCGATGGTACTGTCTGGGAAACTAGCATTTTCATTTTTGTATCCTTCATACGTCTTTGTTCGTGTTCTTGTTCATCTCTAATTCTATTGTGATGATACTGTAACATTTGTAGCATTTGTGACGGAGTGTTACTTTGCCAGGTACTCTCGAATTTCAATATTCTATTCTTCACTGGAGGCAATGCATTTTCCACTAATTTTGTCACAAATAAATGTGGATACGACTCGCTACTTGCTTTTATACCACTATTTACACCAAAACATTTTTCAAATCGGGCATAATAATCACTTGTGTCTTCATCATGCTTTTGTTTACAGGCTGAGATTGCACCCCAATCCTCCTTTTTCGTAGTTAATAAACGTGGCAATACTTGTACTAGTAAACCTGGTAATGCTTTAACCTTATCCCCGAGTCCTGAACCTGCAGTTCGGGCCCTTTCCTCTGCTTCTAATGCTGTCCAATCTATTTTTTGGTCTCCCACTTCCCACTCTTTTTCTTTCAGCTTTTCATAAATGCCAGCAGGCATTAGCACCTTTAATATCGTCATAATATCAGGATAGGTATACTCTCCCATCAGTAACATGTCTTTAATTTCTCGGTGAAAACCCGCTGGGTCTTTGTCATGACTCGGTACTACTTTCTTCATTTCTAACAATTCAATTTTTGTTATGGGTGTGTATACAAATACACGGTGGAACTGATTGTCTTCGCCTTTTATTGGGTGCACTTCTCGTAAGGGATTTTGTCTATCCATGTAATACGGCATTCTTTCCTTGCTGGGCAGCGAGAAAGGATCTGGGCTTACAAAAAGGACGTACTGTTTACGTGACACTAATATTTCTTTAATCAACTTGTTACTAGAACCTCTCCATCTATTCGTTAGTAGTTCCGTTAATATATCAGGTTCTTATATAATATAAGGAGTTGCTGAATCATATAGATTCCAGCTAAACGTTGTTCATCTGGACTGAGGTTAAAAAACGTGTGTGCTACGGTCTCATCACCGTATTTTCCAGGACTGTCAATCCAGTGGACGGCTGATCTGGCTAATTCTTGCTCATCCATGGAATCGAGGAGGTGGTAACCCCTTCGTTCTCGGAGTATTTTATCTGCGGCTTGAAACAAATGTTCAGGAGACTTCAGATTTATTATTGGCGTCGGATACGTTCTGCTATTATTTGGACATACAGAGTGTATTGGATCAGAAAAACATCTAGTGTTATTACAGGATCTTCCTCTACCTACATAGGCTATGGTCTCTGACTGTCTGACGGAATCCCCTGATTCGGACACTTCATCTTGCTCGAACTCGTCTGTTTCCAATCTTTCTTCATGAATACGTTCTATTTCTTTACGGATCTTTCGGCACATGGCTATTATACAATTTTGCTTATCGTGTCTCCCTTCTGATATATTCTGGCTCCATCTTGTAAGAATAAGCATTGCATTCGGGTCTACCCCCGGTCGGTCTTGATTTCTGATCACACAGTTTATGAGGAAACGTAACAGTTCCCCCTGTATCTCTACTTTCTGGAATTCCATAGCTCTATTAATACTTTCTGGATCTCGTCCTGTTTGAACAAAATGATATATTTTATCTAGATGCGCAGTCATTCCTGGTAACTTCGCTAAATACCCTGCGGCTCGTCTGATGCGTAATGATGCCAGAACCATTTCGTCCTCTTTACCGACCACCGGGTCATATCTACAATCTATAAGAAGTTCCTTAAGCGCACGTTCACTTACGAATTTGGGTGTACGTGAATGCGCTGACTCTTGAAAAACAAGTTTATTTATTCTGGGTGGCGTAAAAGTATTGCTAGCACCTCCCGTAGCCCCATCTGGGGTGTCGGGTGTGAATGGATTCGTCGAACGTGACACAGCAACTATAGGTGTGGACACCGCTGTAGAATCGGTTGCGGAGACAGATGCGGAAACGGATGTGCCTGCCGAAGCTTGTGTCGGGACTTGCTGTTGCACAGGGACAGATACCTGATCTTGACGTTGAACCCCCCCGCCAGACGGTCTATGTGGTGCGGGGTTAGCATACTCGGGAGCTGCGTCGTCTAGATATGAGGAAAGAAAAACATCTTCTGCGGTTCTGGGATGTCCTTTAGGATGTACCTTAATTGGAAATAATGGGGGTGGCAAGTCTTTCGGTATCTCTGGAGCAGCTTTAGGTAATCCTTCGGCTAGAAGGGGATACATACCATTCATAAGGGCATTTCTTTGTCTATCTATTTGTTCTGATGTCACTCGGATACCTTCCTCAATTAATAGATTTTCTTGAACTTTATTTGAACTTTCTTTACTCTTCTCTTCTTGTTTACGTGCTTTTTCTGTACGTCTATGAGATTCTTTACGCCATAACTCAACAGCGTCTTTCTGTGACTGTCTAACCTTTCTTTTCCATAATTCTTCCTCGACTTTCATGATGCACTCTGCATCCCAGGTTCCCGCTGCGGGCCACCTTTGACTTTCCGGCAATCCCTTGGTATAATCTACCCATAAATCAAGAAATAATATGGCATCTAAGCCATGCTTGTGATACATAAAATGCCCTGGAGTGTCCCTAGGAGGAATAGAAACTGCTTCTTCAAGCACCCCTTTTCTAGTAGTAATCTGTCTTAACTTCGAAAAGAGCGGCATATTGACAACTGATCTGATCCCTGGTCTTGAACACACTTAACACGAAAAAACACAATAATGAACAATCACTCATACCACAATATGCAGGACATTTTAACACATTAAATATTGAACATAAAAAATGACCAACAATGATGACAGTCTGCATAACTAATCACCAAGCAGAAATCTCGACAATAACTAGATACTTCGTAATACTTGATATACTGCTAAACAGTACATATACACTGCTAAACAGTGCAGACCGGATTCGTGTACCCAAATCCGTCTTGACCGGCACAACCTATGTGCGCGTCAACACGCCTCCCCGGCGATGGTACTCACCGGGTAGCTCCTTGAAACGGAAGGCCTCGGAGAATGGACTGGACTCGATGACTGTGGACATCGGACCCTCTGGACATCGGGACTTCGAAAACCTGGTGGGCCTCTGTATACCTCGGATCTTGCTCTCTCAGCTAGGCTCTGGTCGGGATACTTCGCACTTCTCACCGCCTCGTCTGAGTTGATCGCAGCCTCAGTCGCCCCCGCTTGACCGGAGGGAGCTACAGGAAATCCTGCTGGTACGCGTTATGGTCCGTCCAGCTGTGGCAGGAGACCGGGCCTGCAACGCACCGCCGGCGCGTGAGATGAGAAAGTGTCCCTGTTCGGGCGCCATTATGTGGTAAATATTCTTTTACCTGGACTGAATTTCATACGGAACCTTAAATAAAACAGCTCAGAATAATAAGAGGCAGAATCCGTGGTATAAGAGGTTTCTGAATGGGCTTTATTCCAAAATGGCCGACTCGAGTCGCGGCCTTCAGGTTCCGTCACCACGGGGGTTCAGGAAGTGAAGTACAATATTTTATTGACAGGAAATTGCTTTTATAGATCATACATTACAATGAAACCAATGTAGAAGGCGTAACAATTGATAAGAGAAACGATGCTATAAGTGCGTAACCGAAAATGGGCGTAATAAGGAGTAAAAAGAAACATAATTGGTCATGATGTTGTGCATAGGTGGATCTATAAGATAATACTTGGCATAGATGCGCGCGCAGCAGCATGACGTGTAATTGACGTGTAACTAGGGGGTGAAGGGGACTTGACATTTAGCTCTACATGTGGAGACAAAAAGTCTAGGGGGTCAAGTCAACCTAATCCCAAATCATATCTAACATCCTATGTTTAAAGAACTATGTTATCCACAAGGAAGGACTCTCGGACAGAATCTATTCTATACTGACTGTGTGTGTGCGTGTACAAGCGTCTAAGTGTCTATATGAGATGCGAGAGGCAGAAACTTTCCATGGCAATAGGGCTATGATTTACTTGCATGAGGACAGAAAGGCCGAGCCCTTTGCTTGGGAACTGAAGGAAATGTTTACCTAAACTACTAGACAGGAATGCATCGGCTGAGGAGCAAAGTAGATAATTCGAAGGTGAAATACAGCTTCTTGGCAGGCAGACGAAACTGGCCGAGGCAGGCACCGTTAGCTGCACAGGAAGTAGGACAAAGTTCATGGATGCAGATGCGGGCTCAGACTGATGCTGTCAGAGGCAGAGAGCAGAAAAAGGCTTTGAGGACAGAATCGGGCCTACTCTGCCTGAACTGCAAAGATGGAGTAACTTTAGCCATATAAAGTCGGTGGCCTTTCATACTTAGGAATTGAATATCCAGCCCATTGATGGCGGATCTGACAGAGGACATGTTGACGGTGGACGCACATGTATTTGCGTCTTCATAACTGGAACTGGAGGGAAACATACATGTACTTGTGACATGCACATAGAACCGTTGGGGTCCAAGATAGGGGACATAACTGATCAGGAAAATCCACATTTCCACAATGTGTTGGTCAATGTGTACATGAGAATAGGTTTTGCGTGATGGATGAACTGATTAGGTGTAACCACATACAAGGGTGTGGAGACATGGGTGGGTGAGCCACACATAGCCAATTACATTGTTGGATGTCATTAGGCTGGGCAAACTGGTGTTGCAATGACACAAATGGTGGTAATACTTGCAGCAGTATCTGGCAATCTTGGATTATATGCCATACAGATAGTTTTATTCAGTGTGAGGTGATGGACATGCGCATTTGTGGAGGATGATAAACTGGCAGGTTACATGCATCAGGGAATGTTGAAAACTGGGGCCATATGTGTATGTCAGCACTAAGCATAACATAGGTATGAGTGGTTGCGAGACTAGAAAGGTACAGTGAAAACCCTTCCCTTTTGGACACAAGTGAGACCATTTTCTGGACTGGATATTTCCTAATCCTTCTGCACTTTCAGTGTACTAATGGCATTCACATTTACAATGTTCAAAAGGTGTGCTAACATGGGACATTATAGACTGCAGATGTTCCGAGACAGACTCATGGATAATGCTTATTTGTGCTGATATCTCACACCACTTGGAGCCATAATGTGTCCATTGTACTCTTCGGTACTACATGTGACACCTAGCTAAACCACTCATGTGCAGCTTTCAACTGCGTCATCTGGCAGTGGACAAATATGTAAGCGTCACTTGAGAAGTGTGAACAGTGTGGAGTGTGCACTTCCATGTCATCTCATTCTTGGTATTAACACATTGCTGTGACTAAGCTGTAGCAGGTACCCAGCAGTTATCCATGTTGTGGGTTAGGGACACCTTATCATTTGCTGCTTGCAGGGCCTTGTGTGGATATGTAGAGATGTATTCCATGTGAACATCCCATTTGATGACATCAGGTAACTATGCTATGGTAAGGGCCTAAGCTTACAGGCTGATGATATCTTCGGCTACACACAAGTGGCTTGACTTGGAACGAGGTCACAAATGCAGCTGGAACTGACCGTGGTAATGACACCATTATATGTGAGTGCACAGGTCATGTAGCAATCATGCATGTTCTTATGAAAATGTTTGAGCCACTGTAGTCATCCTTGTAGGTGTTGCGATCTGTGCAATTGTGTAATGTGTTGCATTAGGATCTATTTGCCCAGTGTGTTCACGCAGTGGCACTGAACCTATTTCTACTATTCTTGCAGCCTCAACCAAGGGCAGCGGAGGAGACAGGGCAGTGACCATTGGAGAAGCAGCTGGCCACAATGGTTCCCTTCACACCAGTGACACTGAGGGAACCAGTGGTAGGGAGGGTGATGTGAGTGCCCTGGAAGAGCCATCCGACACGGGATCTACAACATCAGAGTCGCCCTCCAGTGGCCACTCCCTGGTGGTGGTCGACTTCCCATACCTGCATCCATAATACCCATGTCCACCACCCCTGTTCTATTTCCACCCTCCCTGCTGCTCCCCAACTAGCTGTCCGTGCCCGATTCCTCAAGCAGAGGGGAGTCTCTTTCTCTCTTGACACCCCTGCACCAGTCTCCCCTGCTGGCCTGAGTGTGGAGGCCATTCACATCCTGAGGCAGATATCTGTGGGTCAGAGTACAGTGCCAAATGCCATCCAGGTGCTGGGCCAACAGCTAACACTGTTGGTCTCGTACCTGGATGTCTGCCCTACAGATTGATACCTCCTGGCGAGAGCAGAGTGGAGAACGGACTATGGCGCCTCCCGCTAGCGAGTAGTCCTAGGTGATGCTCCTCCCTCCTCCTATGATGGCGTCTTTGATGTTTCTGTGAGGAGATCAGATGCCAAGAACTGTTGCTGAATTTCGCCGCGTCTATGGTTCCGGGCTAGGTGGCTGCACTCCCGCTGCATTTTCGGAGGCTTCGCGGCCCTGCGTTTTTCACACGGCTGGAGATTGGAAGAGCTGCTCCCTCCGGCTGGGCACTGGCGGTTGAGGATGGATTTGCGGGGGGTGAAGAGGTGCGGAGAGCCTGGTTTCTGCTGAATTCGGCGGTGCGTGGAGAATCCGGCTGGTTTCATCTGTGGCAGCAGCTTGGAAATGTTTAGAAAACTGAAGAATTAGAGTGGAGTGGTATGGTTTCTCCAAATTAATAGACAGACACACGCACTACAAGGAAACAGATAAAATGCGAGACTATGATTTTTAAAGCCCAGAATTTCTGGAAAGTCACCTAACTGGAGCAAACTGGAGAGAGAGATTGAGACTGGAGGAGGTTGGCAGGAGGGTGAGTCCTGATATAAGTTATTTATAAATCACTTGGCGAGAGGCTTGGGCTACTTGGCAGTGGTGTTTTAAGCTGGGTGTTTTGACAAAAATCATATAATGAAGGAACAGCTGAGACTTGCGGCGGCCGCTGCAAAAGTGGATGCTGCTACTATAGCCAAAAACACGCTCAGCTAAAGCGAGGCTGATTCTGACTGCATCTAAAGTAGGAGGTAAAATGCACCATGCAGAATCCACCTCCTCTAGCTCGCAAAGTTCAGAATCTGATGATCTGTCTTTAAGGGAGTTAAGCTTAATAGAGGCTTCAGGAATTCAGCCAAAGGATAATAACTTGGCTAGTTCACCAGGAGATGTCGCCCTTCATAAAAATTTAGAACAAAAAAATGCCAGAGATTTTCTTCTTTTTGCCAAAAAGATGTTACTTTCTATTACTTCTCCATGCTCTGATAAGCCCAGTCAAACTCTCTTGGCACAGAACACTCAAGACATAACGGAAGAATTGATAACATCAGTTGCATTACTGGAGCCAGTAGTAGCTCCAGTAGTAGGTCCAGGTCCAGGTCTAGCATCCTCCCTTCCTCCAGGGGACTCTTCTCCGAACATTCAAGGAGTACAAGCACAAGCACAAGCCGAAGAACAGCGGAGGGCATTATTTGAATTAGAACAGCTCAAAAATTCCGCATTAATTCAGGTGAAGGTTGCTGCGACTCCGATTCTTCAGTCCCTGCCTTCTCCTTTTTCTACTCGTGAAAAGACCATTCAAATTCAATCTAATGGCATCATGATAGTTCCACAAGAGCAGCAAGGCCAACAAGATCCACATGATTCACAAAGAAATTCGTGACATGAAAAAAACACAACATACGGAAATCGCAACAATACATCTACGCTTGGGGAAGCAGTAGCTAGTTTCCTAATTCGAGTTCAGGAAGCTGAAGCAAGAATCTCTCTGGTTGAGGACCAAATGAATGGTATTCTGCAGCAAGTAGATTTAGTTTCCCGTGAGAAAATGAGAATGGAAAATAAGATCGAAGAACTTGAAAACTTCTCACGTCGCTCAAATCTTCGTATAGTTGATGTCCCGGAGAGAATTGAAGGAATGGATACACTTAACTGGGTTGAATCCTTTCTGAAGAAGGCTGTGATTCCAGAGTTCTCTGGCGATCTGACTGTAACTAGAGCTCATCGAGTTCCAGCTCATCTTCCCCCTAATTTGAAGTTTCCCCGCACTATAGTTGTTAATTTTGCAGACTTTCGCATAAAAGAAAAGATTTTGTCTAAGGCAATTTTGTCCAGACATTTTGAGATAGAGAATGGCGCAAAATGACTTGTCTGCGGAAGCGGCAAAAAGACATAAAGAGTTTATTAAGTTATTTTATCTTTTTAAAGGTCAGGGGGCACAAGCCTCTATTGCTCAACAATCTAAGCTCAAAGTCCTCGTGCAGGGGAAATTTCATTTATTTACACGCATAGAAGAGGCACAGGAGCTTCTTAAAGTTATTTCAGCTGGAAAATAACCTGGGCCGGTTTGTCTTCAGTAATGTTTTTTCTTGTTTGATAGAGTTAGAGCTGTATCCAGATTTTGCTCCTTATTTGTAAATGCCTTTTTTTTTTGCAGGGGAGGAGGGGGTAGGTCACCTTAGGTGCAATTCCAAGGCACCAATATTAGTAGTTGGGGGGGAGGGAGAAGGGGGGAAGCGGGATTAGCCGCCTTCTCAAAGGGGAGTGTGTAGGTCACCAGGGGGGGTAAAGGCTGTATAGCCAGAAAACGAAGTCCATTTGTTCTAACCTTTATTTTTATACATCCATTTTCTAGATCGATGCTTTGCCAGCTAGTACGTGGGGTGCCGTTTAGGTGGTTATATTTGTTTTTTACTTTTCATGTCTAGTAAGGAGATTTTGAAAGAGGTCTCTTTTAACGTCAATGGTCTCAATAATACAAAGAAAATGCGGGCAATTGAAATGTGGATTAAAGCAGAAAATCCAGCGGTGATTTTATTGCAGGAAACCCATAGACCGGTGGTGAAGCTGCCAGACTTTTCCATGTTCAGGTCTTGGGCTGCCTATAGGGGATTTTCCTCATCTTCAGTCTCCCATCGAGGGACGGTAATATTGTTAAGTAAAAAATTTCAGGCGGAAGTCGTCAATTTTGATAAAGATCAGAATGGTCGTTGGTGTTGGGTTACCTGCATTGCTGCACATAGACCGATAACCTTTGCTAGTATATATGATCCAGTAGAAGATAACCCAAAGAGATATGAGGAATTATTTCATTCTCTAATTCAAATACCCAGGGAACTGATCCTGGGGGGATATTTTAATGTTTTAATGAATCCTAAAATTGACTCCTCAGCATTGTCTGAAAAACAATTGAAACCGAAAACTCTTAGAACTATACAACATTATGGGGTAACCCTCGACCTACAGGATCCATGGCGTATAGCATTTCCAACTAAAATAGCTTATTCTTGTTTATCAGGTAGATTCCATACCTCATCACGTATTGATTTTTTTTAGTTTCTCGGAGATTAAGCTTTAGCCAGCAGAGATTCCTGCAGAATGGATTCTCAGACCATGCTATGCTGGTACTTGACTTACAACTAGGGGAACGTGCCAAGACCCCTAAAAGATGGATGCTAAATAGGCAATATTTATTAGAGAAAGACTGGGTGGGTTTTATTGAGATAGAATTAGAGAATTCCTTTTACGAAACCACGATTCTGCTCCCTTAAATGTGATATGGGATACACTTAAGGCCTTTATTTGAGGGCTAATTATTGGAAAAGATGCTGAAAATTTAAAGAAGGGTAAGGAAGATAAGCGAGTCCTGGAGCAGAAGGTTCAAAGGTCTTATTTCACATTTCTTAATAGTCCTACTGTTTTTAACCAGCGCCAGTTAGATCAGACCAAACGTGATCTTAATGCAAAATATTACACTCAGAGTGAATCCTTTTTTCAATATCATAGACAAAAAATATATGAAGAAAGCAATTTTACTGGTAGATTCTTGGCCTGGCAGGCAAGGGAGCAGGTTGTCCCCAACCAGATTAATGCTTTAAAATGCCCCTTGACTGCCTCTCGCACGGATGATCCAGTAAAAATTAGCGATATAATGCTACAGCATTATGGGTCTATATATGGCCAACAACAGACTGTTAATATTACATCTCTGAGAGGCTTTCTTCAGAAAAACAGATTACCAACACTTTTGGATATTGAGAAATCAACTATGGCAAGACCTTTTATTAAAGATGAGTTGGACGGGGTTATTAAGAATCTACCAAGTGGTAAAGCCTGTGGCCCGGATGGTTTCCCGGCGGAATTTTTTAAAGTCTTTTATAATTCCGTTTCTGATTTTCTTTTACGGTTGGTAAACTCAATGTTAGAAGTTTGGGCGATACCAGAATCTTTTAGACAAGGGAATATTGTCAGTTTTTTGAAAAAGGGAAAAGACAGTGAAGATCCGAATTCTTATCGTCCTATAACGTTATTAAACTCGGATTACAAAATTGTTACTAAACTGTTAGCTATTCGGTTTAATCAATATGCCTCACATTTGATCCACCCGGACCAAAATGGTTTTATCGCTGGCAGGCAGCTTGGTACAAATACACATTACTTAACTGAGGCATTGGATTAGTTTGAGACCCAGAAGATACCCGCATTAGTCCTTCTTTTAGATGCCGGAAAGGCATTTGACCTTGTTGTTTGGGAGACCCTGTTTATTGTTTTACAAAATGTTGGTATATCCTCAAAGATCACGGGGCTGATCCAAAATCTATATTTTAATGCTGAAGCTAACGTAATTATTAACACTTCAGTGCCTAGCCAGGTTAAGGTAAAATGGGGGACCAGACAGGGGTGACCCTTGTCGCCGGTATTATTAGCTTTTTCTATTGAGCCACTGGCGATTGCAATTAGGAATAGCGTTGATATTTGTCCCCCAATTCCAACTATGGCGAAATTGAAACTATACACCAACGATATTATGCTTAATATTAAGCCCGAGATAGAGGTTCAGGCAAAAACTTTTAAGATTTTTGAGGAATTTGAAGTTTTAAGTGGGTATAGAATCAATAAAAAGAAATCTGAAGTTATACAGTGTGGTGGAGTGGACTTGGATTTACACCCCAATATTCTCTCTTGCGTAAACACCAAACCCAAGAGATATTTGAGTGTTTATTTTTCAGATAGCTTAACGGATTTATATCATTTGAATTTTGTTCCGCTTCTACCAAAAACTCAGGATCTGTTCTCATGTTGGAATTCTCATCCATTATCTATTTTGGGCAGGGTTGCACTGATTAAAATGTCTGTTCTTCCACTTTTTAACTTTCTTTTTTCGGCCATCCCATGTATTTTATTAGGTTCTTTTTTTACCCGAATAGAGTCTATGTTTACATCTTTTCTCTGGGCAAAAAAAAACCCGTGCATTGCACTCAGCACTTTATATGAAGAGTTGGAACAGGGAGGCTTAGCTCTTCCGAATCTCAGGGATTATTATTTTGCGTATTTTGCACAATATATATCTAGATTTAAGCCTCGACAACAATCAAATCTTTTTATTAGTAGTTTTATGGATTTAATGTGTAAGGAAAGTCAGATCCACTCCCCTTTATCAATTTTTAAATCTCCTAAATTGGTACGATATAAGTGCCTACAATGGGTATTCCATCCCTGTAATAAATTCCTCAACTTTGTTATCTGGCCTTATGCCATTGTCAGGGATTAGAGAATCCTCAGAGCTTACATTAAAGTGGGCAACTGCTGGATTCCGTAAAGTCTCAGACTTTTTGAGGAATGGTAGATGGTTGAGTATGGCGGAGATGTCACAATTGATTGTTAATGATTTTCTTCTTTTGGGGTCATATAGCATTTTTAACAAATTTCTTAGTCAATTAGACTTAACTCAAATCTGTGATCAACATCAGGTAGTCCATGAACTTTTAGAGGATACGGTTGTTAAAAAACCTGGGGAATGAAAAAAGCGCTTAGCCTCAGTTAAGGGCCTCGATCTCGGGCAGAAGGCAACTGCAAAATGGATGAAACATGAAGGATTAGAAATTTCCGCCAATATGTGGTCAGTAATTACTAATTTTAATTTTAGTACGCTACGAGGAGTGAAGTGGCGAAGGATGCTGTTCTTTAGTAGATGGCAACTTTATCGAACCCCTCTTTTCCTCTCTAAAATTTATACCAATCAATCGGGCCAGTGCTTTCGCTGTATTAATTACCCTACCGCTAATTGGACATACATTATTTTGCAAAGTCCTATGATTTAGAGGTTTTGGAAAGACATTTTCTGTTGTTTGGAATTTGAATGCAGTATGGTATTAGGTTTGAATAATTTGTTAATAATTTTAGTTTTTTTTGAGCCAGATCTTCTCTTGCCTGATAAACTTGTTAAATTTCTATATATTGCAATGGCGGTTGCCAGATCGCTGTTGTTGCAAAGATGGCGCACAGATCTTATACCCTCTGTCCATGAATGGTCCCAAAAGATGAAATTAGTTTAAAAAAGTGAACAAACTTATGCTTCACGAGTAGGGGGGCTCAAGAAGTTCGAAAAAATCTGGGCAACATATTTTGATTAGGGTTGTTTATTAATGTAATATTTTTTGTGTGTTATTCAGAGCGGATACAAGTTTTGATATTTGTATTGATGTATAGGATACGCCCCGGTTTGGGAGTAGATACTGCTTTATGCTTGCTGCAAAAAGGCTTAAATCGATGTTGTTTGTCTCTCTTCATTGTTCATGATTTCTCTGTATATTTGTGCTATTTATCGATCTTGTATTTCAATTTTTTTTAACTAAAAGAAAATTGTTTATGGATGTATTTAGGGGTTTAAATTGTTTGCAAATTGGACTTCAATAAAAATATTTTAAAAAAATAAAAAATGTCTGCCCTACAGAGATCTTTGCAGGCTCAGGCTTCGACACTCAAGGTTGCCTTCCACCATTTCCAACTTTCCACCTCACCTCCTGCCTCTTCCCCGACCACAATTACTCCTCCCAGACTTGTCCAAAGCATGTGCACACATAAGCATGCATCCACCTCAACATCCCCATGCACGCACAGCCACACCTCAGACCTCACATTCTCTACCTCCAAAACCGTACCCCTTGTCGCACCTCCTCCTCTGCCTCACCAAGAAATTTGCCCTATTGCTCCTTACCTCTTCCCTGCCACAGCTGCCCACCCCCTCCCAATCCTAGGCCTGGTTTTCCACCGTTACCCATACATAGCCCTCCCACTTCTACATCTGCAAAAAATCAAATTAAAAAGAGAGATCAACATCCCCCAACAAAACCAACCCCTCCCATAACCCAAAGTACCACTTTCCCACCCCACCCCAGATCCTATCCAAAAACGCAATAGAAAAAACACAGCTGCTCCAAACCTCCCTACACCCATAACTATCATTGAGGGCTATAAAATTCCAAGATTGGTCTGGCCCAGCCCTTCTTATCTGACGCCTAGACCTCCCACAGCCCCGCCCATCCCTCTCCATCCCGATCCCAGCCGTTCCACAGTCAAACCCAGCTCTCTCTACCCCGATACCCGCCCTCCCAAAGACCAACACAGATCACCCGATCCCAACCACAGCCCACCCGAGTGACATCATTGAGATGCCTGGCCGGCCCACTAGAATCCCCTCCCTTGGGAGGCAAGGTTGTAGAACCGCAGTGTGCTGAACCACACAAAAGACATTGGACTGGCCATTGGCTTTTGTTTTCACAACATACCTTTCTTGTCTGCAATAAACACATTCTCGTTTTTGAAGACCTTTGTCCTGCCATTGCTACTGATGCTAGTTGTTGTCATTGGATATTTTGGAATGTGTGTCTACAGTTGTAGTATCTGCTATGGTAAGTATTGCAGCTTGCCTTGGGCTTTTTCCAGGTGTTTGGGCTTGTAGTGGCACCTGAGATGTAGGGTGGATATGTGTTTCCTGTGTGCAAAGTTGGTATTTGTTTCTCCACACATGGTAGGTGTTATATTGCCATGCCTATTATGAATTTTGAATGCACATGTAACCATTTACATATGTGTTCTTTTTACATATTTTTAGCAGATGTGTGACAACTGCTGGAGCCACATGTGCATGCCACTTTTAGATAATTTTAGTTTATCCCCGCTTAACCTCATGCCACGTGTCCCGTGAACATGGAGACTGTAAGGCAGATGCAATATGGACTGTGGCTTTGGCTCTTCACCTGCCATGAGTGCCCCTGGTTTGAGTAACCCATTTCTTCAGGGATTCTTCACTTTATGGACTGTGGCTTGTGTGAATTACATCTCCCTGCCTTTCCTTTTTAATGTGGGTTTTGTGTGAAAGCCCTTTCCAATGCTTTAACAGTAGAGGTGTGTATTATGTTCCTGAAACATCCATACTGATGTCTGTTCGATGTGACAACATGACCTAGCTTATGAGCAATGTGGGGTATCACTGAAGTTCATTGTTATATCATTGATGAGGATGGGCTGTTTTGTGACACTAGTTATCAGTCCACAAGCTTCAGAGATGATCACAAATGTGTCCTCCTTCTGTCTTTGCACAACATCAAGGTATTTGATACAAGGAGTTGTATTGCACATACATGTAACCAGGACTGTTGGATTTGCCAATGGATGTAAGTAGCATTAAATATTAGGGATTTCAACTGTGGCATCATTGCATTGGATTATGATACTGCCTCAGTACTGAGCTGCCAACACAGGAAATGGAGTTTTGCAAGTGACTGTGTAGTTACATCTGCCGTAGAGGTTCTGCACCAAACCTGATTTAATGTAGTAATCTTAAAAATACCAGAAAAAGGCTAAACAGACTAAAATGTGTCGGATTTACCTCGTGATAACTTGAAACTAAAACTAATAAGATCAATCTCAACATACCACAGGCCATATGTACGAAGCTTTTTGAGTTTGCAAATGGACGGATTCACAGGGAATACTTTACAAATAACAGGCCTGTAATTCTAACCTATTTGCAAGTGGGAAGAGTTTATTGAAGAGGAGGCAGTGGTCCACCATGTCATGGTGGTTTGCTGATCCAAGCAGTCCACCATCCCTGTGATTGCGGGGATTCCTAGTGGGTTGCAAATTGTACCCTACCACATTAATATTCATGAGGTAGGTCGATTTGCAACCCACACTGAATCCCTTCTTTTAAAAGTAAAGTTTCATTTTAGAATAGTGATTACCAAATAGTGATGTGAAAAAAATATCTATTCGGAAATCGCTATTCTAAAGTTTGTATATATCTTGCCCCAAGTGTCTGCTAAATTACATGTACATTTGTCAAACAGTGGCAAAGTTATTATCAAATAAACAAATGGTGCTTTAACGGACAAGTTATACAAATGTGTCAACCTTTTAAAACCCATGCAACATCTTTTATAATGCTGCTTTTGTGACCACCCTGTTAAGTGTTCCTGCCATGATGGGTTTGAATGAAACTCCAAATATCATATGTAAGCTAAACATGGTAAGTGTCTGCCAAATGTTGTGCAGATCTTTAAAAATGAGCAATGGAAATAAGTAACTTGTTGGTACCACCCACCCATTTAACTTTGCCCCTCCCCATCTCTGCATTGCGTGAATCCTGAGATTCCTGTACTGGGCTTACTGTGCTAACATCCTACTACACCTTATCACAAATATTGGTATTAATACCACATTTACTATTATACAGTTTATTCCGGTACTTTCCTAGTACTGGCGCACTTTTGGCTGCCAATCGCCAATGCAAGCATCCTTGCATCATGTAGCAAGGAAACTTGTGCTGTAGGCATGATTGTTTTTGTGCATAATCACAATCCTGAGAGGCATTTTTCTCTTTGTATATGTGCTGCAGAATTCAGTACATGTAAAAGAGAAACAAAAGATAAGAAATTAAGATATTTCTTCTCATTACACCTCGCCTGGGGAGGCATAGCATTTGGACGCATTCCCAGTTCTACCACTAATGGTAAACTGAGAATGCACTAAAATCCATGGCTGGATGTGTCGGAACACCGACACTCCACCCATGGCACGTCTCTCTGCCACAGAGTAAACACAGTGATTTGCACTGCCTTGTGTTACTCTAGATTTATTTAGCCACGCAGGGCCATGCAAGGTGGCCTTGCATTGTTTAATAAATCTCACTTAGGATTTGCGTTGCCCTTGCGCCCCTTTGCATGGCGCAAGGGTGACACAAAACCTTGATAGATATGACCCAGTGTGTGTGTTTTGATTTTGTTGTGTGTGTGTGTGTGTGTGTGTGTGCGTGAGTGTGTGTATGTGTGCGTGCGTGTGTGTGTGTTGGAACATGGCCCTCACTGAAGGTTCACCCCAAATGTTTTGCCTTCCTCCTCCTCTTTTTCTGAACTTCTTTTAATGGCTTTAGGACTCTGAACACTTTACCACTGCTAACCAGTGCTAAAGTGCATGTGCTCTCTCCTCTACACATGGTATCATTGGTGTATTCACAAATGGCATATTAGTTTACTTGTAAGTCCCTTGTAAAGTGGTATAGCACATACCAAGGGCCTGTAAATGCTACTAGTTGCCTGCAGCATTGATTGTGCCATTCTCACACTTAGTCTTTCAAAACTGTCTGAGGCCTGCCATTTCACGGCCTGTATATAGTTTACTGCCACTTCGACTTGGCATTTAAAACCCCTGGTCAAGCCTTAAACTCCCCTTTTATCGCACATAAGTAACCCCTAAGGTAAACTCTAGGTAGCCCATAGGACAGGGTGCTGTGTAATTAAAAGGTAGGACATGTACTTTTACGTTTTGCATCTCCTGGTAGTAACAATCAGCTAAATTCACTTTTCACTCCTCTGAGGCCTACTCCTCTCATAGGCTAACATTGGTTATTCCTAAATACACTGTTACGCTGTAATACCTAATCAGAAAGGAGCAGCTGCATCATGTTTTATATCTTGTAATGGCAATGATAAATCCTCTTTAACCATGAAATTGGATTTAACATCATTATTTTAGAAATGCCACTTTTAGATAGTGGGTATTTCTCTGTTCCTACTGCTCTGTGTGCCTGCAGCCTGTCTCCAATACACGTCTGGCGTGGGTGACAACTTCACTTTGTGCATTGCCTCTAGACAGCCACAAGCACAGGAAGGGTAGGTGTGACAGAGAACTCATCTTTTTTTTTTTTTTAATTTTTTTTTTTTTTGTGAAAAACCTTTATTTAAAAATCAGGACACAGCTATTCAGCCGACAACCCGAAGGTTCGGCAGCATCGATAATTAGAAACAGTGATGCGTCCCCAGTACAGTACAAAGAGAAGTGCAAAGGTTCAATTTTAAACAAACACAAAAAAGCACAGCAAACCCCAGCAAGGCAAGAACACTAAAAACCATGGTGAGAGCCCCCAGGGGAGGCCGGACCCCACTCATCTACCAGTTACAAGATAGTGTAAGGAGGAAGAGGGGGGACAGCAGAGGCCCAAATAGTACATAAACCAGACTGTGCTGGAAAGAAGGTCAGGGGGAAAGCTGTTCCTCGGGCGGTTCCAGATCAGGGGCAAGACATATTCCCCCCCTATATTGATTCCACCGCCCCCAGATGGCGTGCCACTTCCGGGGGCGGCCTCTAGAACAATAGACCGTCTTCTCCCTAAACATGCTCCAGTCCATGTTCTCTTTCCACGCAGTCAGTGTGGGAGGCCCCGAGGAGCCCCACAATCGCGCGATATCTCTCTTAGCGACCATGTTACCCAGAGTCACCCATTGGGTCCGCGCCTCATCGAGATCAGTGGGCCCCCAGACATTCAGGAGACAGCACCGCGCCTCCGGCTGCACAGCAATGCCTGTCACCTCCCCCATAACTGCATGGACTCCCCTCCAGAATTCCACAATGACACCACACTCCCAAATGATGTGCAGGAAAGTACCCACCATACCACACCCCCTCCTGCACAGGCCGTCCTCCGAGAACCCCATGTGGACCAGCCTTGGCCCCGTCACATACACTCGGTGCAGTATTTTAAACTGCACCAGCCGCAGACGCGACGGGATCGCAACCTCCTTAGGAGAAGAAACAGCTGACTGCCAATCCTCATCATCTAACTCGAGGCCATCCCTAGTCCACTGGTCCCTCAGCCCCAGAAGCATGTCCGCCCGGACGTTTATCAGTTTCTTATATATGAGC
Source organism: Triturus cristatus (assembly GCF_964204655.1). Classification (NCBI taxonomy): domain Eukaryota; kingdom Metazoa; phylum Chordata; class Amphibia; order Caudata; family Salamandridae; genus Triturus; species Triturus cristatus. The sequence continues at coordinate 1,728,766,686 of NC_140589.1, forward strand.
GAGATCGTGCTCTCGGGCATATGGCCATCAAGGACCCGGTCCTCCAAAGGAGAGGACTCAGGCACCTTCTCACCCTCCACGAGGACTGATCGGAGGGCGTGGCGCATCTGAATATACCTGAAATACTCGGAGGGCCCCAGCTCATACTCAGTCTGCAACTCCTCAAAGGACTTCACCTTCCCCTTATGCAGCACATCACCCACCCTGGAGATGCCAATCAGGTCCCACTTATCAAAGCCTTTTGAATGCCAAAGCCTTCCCAATCTCTCCGATTCAAACAACGGGGTAGCGAGGGTGAGCCTATCCTTCCAGCCCAGCGAGTCAGTTGCCATCTTCCACACCCGCACTGCCACACCGGTGGGCCCCGTGAGGGACGAGTCTAGGGACCGCGAGTACAACGCCCTGCAGTAGTTACCACCACGCAGCAACCACCTGTCCATGGCATACCCAGGGCTGAGGTCAGGGCCATAAAGCCCATGATTGATCGCGCTCAGCTGTGTGGCCCAATAGTACCGTCGGATGTCTGGGAGCGCAATGCCCCCGTCGTACCATGGAAGCGTCAGCTTTGCAATAGCAATTCGCGGCCGCCCATCCCACAGCAACGTCCGTTGGAGGCCTTCAACCTCCCGAAAGTATTTGGCCGGCACCCAATCCAAGGTATTCTGTAAGGCGTAGAGGAAGCGGGGAAGAGACATCATTTTGAACAGGGCCGCACGCCCAACGAGGGAGAGCGGCAGCCTCCGCCAACCTTCAACATCGCGCCTCAGGCGTGCCAGGGGGGGGGAGCAGATTCTTCTCATAGCGCACAGCAGAGTCCATGGAGATAAAGATCCCCAAATACACGAAACCCTGCTGGGCGATCTGTATCGAACATGTTCTAGGGATCGGTGGAACCTCGCCACTAAGAACATACAAGTACGATTTGCTCCAATTGATGACGAGACCCGAGTTCCTACCAAAAGATGTGAGTACGTCACAGACCACTATAAGTGACTTCTTAGGTGAGGCAAGATACAACAGGATATCATCGGCATAGAGCGAAATACGGTCCTCGTGTTCAGGCGACCACCGAAGGCCCCGTATATCCGGGTGCCAACGTATCCACGCAGCCAGCGGCTCAAGGGCGAGGGCGAACAACAGAGGCGACAGGGGGCAACCCTGCCGAGTACCCCTCCCAAGCTGAAACGGAGTCGACGCCCGACCATTCACCACAACACTAGCTAGCGGCCCCTCGTACAGCAACCTCACCCAGCTCACAAAACCGCGGCCAAAGCCGAACTTGGCCAGCACGGCCCACAAGTATGCCCACTCCACCGTGTCAAAGGCCATCGTGGCATCAAGAGACGCCACAATAGCCGGTTCACGCAGCGTGCCCGCCCTGGCGATTACGCCATGAAGACGCCTAAGATTCAACGCTGTGTTTCGGTGCGGGATGAAGCCGGATTGATCCGGGTGGACCAAGTCGCCAAGTACCCTAATCAAACGGGTCGCCAGGAGTTTAGCCAGAATTTTCGGCTCCGCGTTAAGAAGTGAAATAGGCCGATATGAGGCGCACTTATCGCGGGGTTTACCCTCTTTGTGTATGACCACAATCGACACCAGTCGCTGAGCCAACGGGAGGGCCCCACCCCCCCGCGCCTCCAAAAACATGGCGCGCAGGTGAGGGGCGACCCTATCCGGGAACAGCTTGTACAGGTCGATCGGCAAGCCGTTCGGTCCCGAGGCCTTACCCGAGTTTGACGCGCGGATAGCCCCCGCCACCTCGTCGACCGTTATGTCACCATCTAGATCGTCCCTATCTATAGCAGAGAGGCAGGGCAACTCGATATCACGGAGGAGGTCACACGAGTCCTCGGGCGGCCTATCCGACGCAGAGGCATAAATCTTACAGAAATAGTCCGAGAAACCCTTTACAATCCCCTCAGGTTCCACAATCGCCTCTCCCCTCTCTCCCGTCAACTCTGGCACCACTCTATTGACCCGTTCTTTTTTGTCCAGCCACGCCAGGAGTTTCCCTGCCTTATCACCAACATCATACAGTCGGCCCTGCTGTTCCCTACTGAGGGTCTTAGCGGCGTTCGTCACCAGGTCTTTATACTCAGTTTGCTTCAAACAAAGCTCATGCAGTGAGGACTCTGTAACCTCCTCCTCCATCGCTCCCTCCAGAGCCGCGATCTCCTCCTCCACCTGCAGAATCTCACCATCTCTACGCCTCTTGGCAGCCACTACTAGGGAGAGGGCTTCCCCCCGAAGCACGGTCTTAAAAGCTTCCCACAGCGACACTGCCGAGTCCACGGTTCCCTGATTGTCCTTGAAAAAAATTTCTACCTTCTTTACCAGGGCGCTGCGCATCTCGGGGTCTCGGAAATACCAAGGGTTGATAGGGGCCACCCTTCCTCCTCCCTCCCGACCTAGATCCAGCCGGATCCACACTGGCGAGTGGTCAGATATACCGCGCGCCATGTGCCTCGCCTCGGATACCAACGAGGCATGCGCGGCCAGAGTGAGCAGGTAATCAATCCTGGAAAGGCTACCATGTGCCCCGGAGTGGAACGTGTATTGGCTCTGTGTGGGGTGCCGGAGCCGCCAGCAGTCTATCAGACCAAGCGTGTCTAGGAAGTCTGGAAGCCATTTCTGAGCCCCCCCTGTGTCTCTGGGCGGGTATCTATCCAGCAGGCCAGAGCCAACAGCGTTGAAATCCCCTCCCACCACAAGCATTCCCCCCGGGAGATCCAGCAGGGCCCTACCCAGATCTGCAAACGTGGAGGCCTGCAGGGCCGGCGGGACATAAACCGAAACTAAAACCAAAGTCCGTCCTTCCCACCGCCCCGCCACCGCCACAAACCTCCCCCTATCATCAACAATGGTGGAGTCCACCTCAAATGGCAATGAAGCTCTAACTAGGATGCCCACACCCCTGGACCCAGATGAGAATCCTGAATGTGCAATGAATTTATACCCCTTCCTATTCAGGGCATAGCACGTATTACCTATAAGATGCGTCTCCTGCAGCAGGGCAACATCCGGCATTGAACGTTTCAAAAATTGCAAAACAATCCCCCGCTTAATGCGATCCCCCAAACCATTAACATTCCAGCTTATAACACTTAAGCCCCTACCTCCCATCCTCAAACGGAAAGAGGCCCACCCCACACCCGAGGAGCCACCATGGAACAGCCCTGGAAATAAGCATCATGCCTTGCAGAAATAAACCCCCCAACAACAAACCCAAAATCCCTGAAACTCCCCCCACCCTGCACCCCTGCTGCAGCTTACAAAGCCCCCCCAACTTGCAGTGTGCCTGTCGCCCTACAAAACCAAAAGTCTACAAAAAGTACCCTAAGGGAGGAAAAGAGCAACCCTCGTCCTCCCGCAACCCTCCACAGTTACTGCACTCTATGCAAGTCTTCAAGTATAGTCAAATCAAGTCAGACCGGCTCCGAGATGTCAGCCCTGCCCATCCCGGCCACTGTCTCCATCCTCGGCTGTGTCGTCCCCCGTCCGTCGCCGGGGCAAAGCGTCCAGCCATTCGTCGGCCATAACAGGAGAGTCAAAAAAGAATGTCCGATCGTCGTGCACCACCCGCAGTCTGGCCGGGAAGAGCGTGGCATACTTCAGGTCTCTTTCACGGAGCCGCCGCTTCACCCCCAGGAAGCCCTGTCTCTGCCTCTGCACCTGCTGGGTGAAGTCCGGATAGAAATTCACCGACGCGTTCTGGAAGGGGACCGGGCCCGTCACCCTCGATGCTTGCAGAATAGCGTCCCGATCTCGAAAATGAAAGAGCCGGGCAACGATCGGCCTCGGCGGGGCACCCGCCTTGGGCCTCCCGCCCGGCACTCTATGGGCCCTTTCCACCGCAAAGAACTTCCCAAGGCCCTTAGGCTTCAGATGATTAAGGACCAAGTCCTCAACAAGCAGGTCAACCGAAGCCTCATCCGAGGACTCCGGGACCCCGATGACGCGCAAATTGTTGCGCCTGGCCCGGCTCTCAAAGTCCTCCAGCCGGCGGGCAACGAGATCACTCTCGGTCCTCAGCTTACGAACCTCGGTCTGCAGTTCCGTAACATCATCAGTGAGGCCCGTGGTCTTGAGGTCCAAGTTCTTAACCCGTTCATTCGTTTTGCCCAAGTCCGCACGGATCAGGTTGACATCCACCAAAATGGCATCCACCTTATGCGCCAGGGCCTCAAACTGTCTCCCAATCGAAGTCTGCATCCCTTCGAGCGCACCCATGACATCCTGCAGGGAGAGCTCCGGGGCCACAGGCGAGTCCTCCTTCTGGGCATCCGGCACCTGGCTCGATCCACTCGGTGATCTCTTCTGCAGAGCATATCGGTCCATGCTGTTGACTTGGGTATAGGTTCCCCGCCTGGTAGACTTAGGCTTCAGCCGATCCCCTTCTGCTTTGCCCGACATGGTTGACTCCAAGCAGGTCGGTTCAGCTAAGACAGTTCCCTCTCAAGGAGAGGAATAAGGAGTGATCAGTTCTGCCGTGGACCGCCAGAGTAGCCTGCAGAGCGTCCCCGGGGTAATAAAGCCACCCAGAGCTCTCCAGTAGCAGGGCTGACAAAGGGAGCGAAATCGAAAGTGAAAGAGCGGGGACCTCCGTCCGACAGTTCACACCTCGCCTGGCCGTTGTTGTTCAACTAGGAGTCGGGCATCCAGCCAACTCTAGCCCCTGGCTTCCCCGGGAGATAGGTCGCAATCTTCCGCCAGGCGTAAGTCCGGTTCCCGGTGGGCGATCCGACCGCGGGTAGCATCAATCGCCTCCCTGACCAATCATCTACACGATGCCATGCATGCGGACAGGATTAGAGACAGGATAGTCGACGGAGGGCGCGAGGGTCTCGGGAGCTCTAAGCTCACGCGGCCATCTTGGTCAAGCGCTAGGCTCCTCCCCCCGAACTCATCTTTTATTTATTTTTTTGCAGAGTTTTATATAACGCGAACATGACCCTTTAGGGTGTCAGAGTGAGGTACAAGTAACAGTCATCTCATACATGTAAGAGAAATGCAAGAAGGACAAAGCAGGGAACAAATCAAAAATAAATACTGATACATTATATCAAAAATAACTTGAAAGATCCATGATCCAGGGGAGTCAACATGAAAAAGAAGAGGCTGAATGACTAAAGATGACTAGTAAAGGAATCTATTAATCAGAATCATATTTACTTCCTTTTTGAAGAAGTTAGAGGAGGAGCGGTTTCAGGTAGGAGTGAGTACCACATTTTAGGAGCTAGCCCAGAAAAGCAACGGTTGTATGTCTTTTTCTTTGTGAGCTGCATTCTGATAGCAATTCCTGGGCAGGAAGTGAGGGGGCAGTTGACACACCTGAATAGGCAGTGTCCTGTTTCCCACACAAAGTACTGATTACCCCTATTGATAGTCTGGAGCCAGGGCTGGGAAGAAAGGACCTCTATGCACTTCAAAGACCCTCCTTGAAGTCACCCCCACTTCAAAAGCCCAACTGGGTATAAGTACTGGGGTTCTGACCCTGCCAAGTGAGCACACGACTGAACCTGTGAAGAACTCTGCCAGGAGTAAAGACTCTGTGCTACAAGGATTGCCACTCTGTTTTTCTGCTTTGCTGTGCTGCCCTGCTGCCTGCTAATCTCTGCCCTGCTAAAGATAAGGCCTGAACCCATCTCACTTGACCCAGAGGGACTCCAAGGGCTTGCTGGTTTGCCCCCTGTTCTGAAGTCTCAGGGCCCTCAAAGACTTACTTCAACACTGCAGCAGCACTTGGACTCTGCCATATGAGACTCCAGCCCTTCCAAATGGTGGAGATCCAGTCTTGGGCCTTGAAAGATGATTTCGGATGTGCTGATCCATCAAAATCTATGCATCAATGGCTTTGCGCTGATCGGAACTGATGCATCACCCTTCAACACCGACACGGCTGCCGCTTGACAACGATGCTTCTACGGACTGCGCGGCTCAAAAGCCACCCACCACCTGCATCGTAAAGGAGTTCATCGACGAAGCCTTCATTGACTGTGAGGATCGGAACTGACGCATCGCCTCCATTCACGGGATGGACGATGATGCATCAACTCCTCTACTACTACTATTGAGTCTTCGACGCCAACGCTTTCTCCATATTCATACTTTTTTAGCTAGACCTGTGTGAGTCCCGTAGCCAACCTGCCCTCCATCGCTGTTAGCCTGAACTTTGGATTTACCCCAGTTTAGTGTGACCAGATGCCCCTGGTTGGTGCTTGTTGACTCTAAGCACTATAATTTGATTTGATCTTTAAAAAAAATCATAATTTCAGTTCTACTTTTTGGATTTTTGTCATTTTAGTCTTGTGGAGTATGTTTGTGGTGTCTTCACTGTGTGTGTTGCACAAATACTTTACACATTTCCTCTTTAGATAAGCCTAACTGCTTTGTGCCAAGCTACCAGAGAGTGAGCATAGGTTATCTTTTAATGTGTATCTAGCTTACCCTGACTAGAGTGGTGGTTCCTGCTTGTACAGGGTGCATACTCTGACAACCAGAAACCCCATTTCTAACAGTGTGTGTGGTATGTGTGTATGTGTGTGTTAGGAAAGGAAATTAGGTGTGTGTGTTTTAGGATTTAGGAAGGTGGTAGTCTGTTGCTAATGTTGTGGTTGGCTGTTTTTTGGGGAAATTAATCTATTGTTGTCATATATAACCATCTCTTGTTTCATCTGGAAGCAGGACTGGATGTTCTGCTTACCACTCTGTGGGACCCTTAATCGTGGAGAAAGTACTACAAATCCACTCGCCCCTGGGTGCGTTTCCACAAAGGAATGTCATCATGGAGTCATCATGGAGTGATGGCCTATCTGAACTGAACTGTTAAGAGGATGCACTGCTTGCCAGCAAAAACAGGCAGTGAATTGCATTTCAGACAAGCCATAAATATTTGCATGTTTCCAAAGAGACAAGGACCACCGTAGATTTCCTCCTGGTTTACGACATTCTATGCTAGGCAGTCACACTACGATGTTTAAGCGACCAGCACCTCACTACATGGATTACCACTTTCCTTTTCAGATACTCGTTCCTTCTTAAAGGATAGTTTGTATAAACCTAAGGATAGCAAAGAAGTATCTTGAAGTCAAGTTGTTGATGCAAACAAACGTTACGCTAAATTCTTTTGAACATTATTTTCACTGTTACGACTGAGGCATACTTCATTAGGGAATTGCAGAGAAGAATTCCAAAGTCAAGATGTTGATGAAACATACTTTGAACTATTCTTTGAACATTTACCTGAACTGTAAGGGCTGGGGTTATAGTCTAGAAAGCTACCCAGTGAAGAAACTGGTGCCACACTTAACGATGGTCATTGCACATGGGTTTGCGAATGCCATGTTTAAGGTATTATAATTTTAGCACATACTATTGCTAAGATTAGAGAACAACAGGCTATTAACAGTACATAGAAGTAATCCATAACTCACCTTCCACAGGGCAGCGTGTAGCGAAAACACTTGAAGTCGTTATCTGAAGCACACCAAGGAAAATTAGAACACATATATTTGAGATATTTGTTATTTTTATGATTAATTTTCAGCAATTACCTGTTCCATATCAAAGTACAGAGAGTCAGCTGTACAGAGATTGAGTTCATGTGTATCAATTCACAATAGCAGTTATATTTAGTTCCTTAAACAACAAGACACGACCATCAATAGTGCTGAAGTCCTGTGTCTCTGTTATCAGATTCCCCTTTCCCACTTCTACCACTAGCCCTCAATTTGAGAATACATGGTTCCTGGTGGGGGATCCAAGAAAGAGAAAAAAACATCACTCCTGTAGCATTCTTCACACAAGTTTAGTGCAGCCTCGCAGTTTATTATGTTAGTAGAAAGCAAAACTGCTCCTAGTAAGTCAAAATAAAAATACTCTATCAGACAAGTCTACGATATTATGCACATACGCAGTACGGCACTGTCTGTAGCAGAAAAGGCCATCTGGAGAGAGGCCTCAGGGTTGTCATGCAGAACCTTCTGGATAACATCCAATCAGGGCAAAGTGGTGTCTGGCCTCTTATTGGTCGAATGTGGGGTGTTCCCAACAGCAGATAAATGATTCCAGTGAGGGCCAGTTCTGCAGTCTACCATTGGCACGCTCTGTGTCCTTGATAAAAAAGACTCCTGCATGTTACCAATCATTCATTCTCGTATACCTCCTTTGTCAAGGAGCACACAATATGTAGTTACTAATTAAGAACCTAGAAGAAGATATGAATTTATTTTTGCCCTTGTCCCTAAAATCACATCCACCTGCAGGTTAAGATCAACACTACCTACTTAAAGCTGTGCCCAGGAAGCAGTTGACATACATGTGGAAGGCACTCAGCGCAATAGAAAAGGCCAAGCAAAAATTTCATTGCAACCTCAAGAAAACAAAATATAGGTAAGGGAGGAGCATTCACGAAACCAGACACTTTGAGCTACTACACCATGTACAGATATTACATCTGTGTGTGTGTGTAATGGAAGTAGCCTGCACAGACTGCCAGGAAGATTTACTAGCAGCCTTTGCATGCACCGTTGTCTGGTCAAGCGGCAAGACCAACTGAAACAAGAAGATACAATTAGGAAACACATGCTGGAAGACATTGAGAAAACTACACACAGTGCAAATTCCAAATCCCCAAAAAGTCAACATATGTGTGTTAATGTGTGAGGCTAATTTTAAATATTAATTTAGTTAATTTGAATGAACATAGGGTCATTTAGAACATGATTACTGTAGTTAATATTTCTTTAGAGACAATGGTGAGGCAGTAGATTTTTGTGGATAGAAGCTTAATTTTCAGTGTAGAGAGAGTTAAATTATGTGGTTTGCAGATATGTGCATTTCCAGCACATGCCTGAAGCATACAGTCAACTATAACATCTACAAAGTATCAAGTTAACCCATTCAACATAGAAATAAAGGGACAAATGCATCATGTATGTTTGCCTTCGCAAATAGGTTGATTCGCACATTTGCATTTTACCACCTACTTTAAGTAGTTGGTAACCCATTCGCAAATGGGAAGGGTCCCTAAGGGACCCCATCCCCTTTGTGAATGTTTGTTACAGCGTTTTTGAGAGCAGGCTGTGGTCCCACGGACCACTGGCTAATCTTAAAAAATCAAAAGAAAACTTTTTATTTTCCTTTAAGCGTCTCTTTATCCTTTAAGTAAAGTGGGCTGCTTTACAAAAAAAAGATTGCTTTATTTAAAAGCAATCAATTTCAATTTCTTGCTTTCTCTCGATTTTGGATGCAAATCATAAAAGCATACAATAAAATAATCATTCATAAAAAACATACAATGAAAAATACCAGTCTTAAAAACATAATATTTACAAGTTAATAAAAGGGCATATACACGGCAATTATTTGATTCTTGGTTAAAAACGATTCACAACCAATAAAATACATCCATTAAAATTAAAATAACATTGGCTAATCTCCGTGCCATGTTAGTCTAAGTTCCTACGATAACGGACAATACATTTCAGAAAACTAGCTATTATAAATACCAACTGTTCTCCCTCCAACATCTGTAAGAAAAGTAAGGCTGGGCGGCATTGTCTATGACCAATACGCCTCAGAAACGGAATAAGCCATTTTTTCCTTGGTTCTGTATAAAATTTACAAAAAAGAATGGTATGAAGAGTCGATTGTAGACAGATGTCATCACAGGGACAGGAAATAAGTATCTTAGCCCAGTTATTTCGCACTGGAAATTTAACCATTCGATGAAAGAAATTCATCGTAAATCTTACCAATAGGTAACGCTCGTAACTCGTAATATTTAAAGTAAGGTACGGCTGTATTGTAGGCACCAGTTGTACCATTAGACTGTGGGTAACAGAAGGTTTGGCAATTTCGCTCATCAGACTCAGCTCCTCCAAATGGGCGAGACCTTTGTTTTTTAGAACCTTCCTCGAAACCTTGCGTATTGAGGAGGGATTATGATAATATTTATCCCAACCCATGTCGTGAAAGAAGCTCTCAATGTACCACAGCCACCTGGACCTACGAACATTATCCATGGTTAGACAATCGGACAAAATAGACTGAGAGAGGGTTGCTTTGTCTGAAGACCAAATCCTACGCCATAATAAAAGTGGTTCAACTTTGGCTAGGTCCGTCACATGAACTAGACCCAGCTCAGTATGACAAGCGAAGGTACCCGCACTCCCAGGAACTGCAAGAAGAAACCTCAGAAACAAATTTTCAACTTCCTGAATGGTATCTATACCCACAAAGCCCCAAAGACCCGCCCCGTACAAAGCCACAGATAGACATTTAGCTTTATAGATCGCAATAATTTCAGGGGGAGCTCTATTTCCCAACTTCCTGGTGAAATTGGCAAGGGCTGTAGTTGTTCTTAAAAAAAGACGTTTTCTTGTTTCTACAGCCGATTTCCAGGATAGTTTATGATCTATTGTTATGCCTAGATAGGAATATTTTTGCGTGGTAGCTATTTTTTCTTGGTTCAGATAAATACCCCTCATTTTACTTGTACTTTTATGGCAAGAACTTGCCCTCATGACAAAGGTTTTACTGATATTTATCTTCAGGTCGAGGCTTGCCATAAATGTGGAATATCTATTCAGATTCTTTTGAAGTTCACGGGGGGTACGTGCTAAAATGACGGTGTCGCCTGCATAAAGGAGTGCAGGTATTGGACGGTTGTTCACCATTGGGAGATCCTGAGAACCCTTCAACATCTCTCTTTCCAGCCCATTAGTATACAGGGTAAAGAGAAAAGGGGCCAGGACACAACCTTGCCTAACCCCTTTTTCTACTGGGAAATCTTCCGTCAACTCCCCCCCACCCCAAAACGCACTCTTGCAGTGGCATTTGCGTAAAGTTCCCTCATAAACTTGACCAAGTTCAGTGGAGCCCCCATATTAGCCAATAAAGCCCAAAGTTTCGAATGGGAGACGCAATCAAATGCGGCTGATAAATCCACATAGACCATATACACGTCTCCTCCTTTGATATAAACATATTTGTCTATTAAAAGGGAAAGGTTTAGGGCCTGTTCGATGGTCCCCAGGCCCTGGCGAAACCCCTACTGTAGATCTGAAATAATCCTGCCATCATCCGCCCAATCTTGTAGTTGCTCTAAAATGACTCGTCCTGCCACCTTTCCCAGGGAGTCTAAAAGAGAGATTGGACGATAGCAGGTTACTGACTCCCGATCCCCTTTTTTGAAGATAGGAACTAGTACGGATTTTGACCATGAAGCTAGCAAACCTATATTACAGGATGCATTCAGGACTCAAGTTAGAAGGGGGATCCAGAGGTCCATTTGAGCTTTGAATAGATCGATAGGCACGCCGTCTGGGCCCGGTGCCTTTCCATTTTTACTTGCACTCAGAGCCTGGGCGGTTTGTTTCAATGAGAACTGTAGGTCAATGGGATAGGTGCTATATAGGTCATTCTGGGAGTTAGAATTCTGGAGTTTTGAGTCCTGCGGTTTAACAGACTCCGTACCAACTGAAAAGATCTTGGAAAAATGAAGAACCCATTCCTTTTCTTCTATTGCTAGATCTAACTTTGCATGATTAGTGTTGTCAGTTAGAAAAGGGGACTTGACCACTTGCCAAAAAGCAGCCGAGTTTTTCTGGGAGCACGTTTCATGCAATTGGTCCCAGAGTTGGTTTTTTAATTCTTTTATCCTGTTTTTTAGTGCGGTGTTATAAGCTTTCCTTAATGATGTTATCTCATGTGATACCCTAACCAGTTTTCTCAATGCAGTTTTTAGATTTGAGTAAGCAACCGTGCAGTCATGATTGAACCCGCCCTTCTTATTTTTTGGCTTATGTTTTTTTTCTACCCACAGAGCCTCATTGATCGCTTTAACGATCAATTCAAAATTTGCAATGACTTCGGTATGGGTAGTATCTAAACTAAGACATTTCAAAATAGAGGAGGAGGTCCTCAGTATTACTAGCTTTGTTATTTCCATGGGGTCTACTTTCCCCCATTTAAGCACATATCCATTTAATCTGCTTAATGCCAGATTGTTTTGTAGTAGAATGGAACCCAAGCCACTCTTTGATTTGTAAGTCAGTGACAGGGAAATACTAAGGGGATAATGATCACTTAGCGCAATTGTGTGTCTAGTGAATCCTGCATCTAAATTTCTTTCACCATTTGAAACCAAAATGTTGTCTATAGTTGTTAGGTGTCCTCTGCCGTGAAAAGTGGGAGCCAGTATTAGGTTCTTATTGTTCCGGGTATTTGCCTGGACCAGGTCTAACTCGAATAGGGTTTCGTTTAAGTAATTACCTAAGATGGAATAAGTAAAATGTGGGATGGGATTTCCAAGTTCGTCCAGGATACCACAGATATTATTATTATTAGTAGTAGAGCATGGTCCCAGGTTGAAATCCCCCCCCCAAATAATTACCTCTTCATTTGTTGACTTCCTTATTCTTGTTATTAATATGGACCGGATCAAGGATACCAGATTCATTGCCTCAACGTCAGAAAGGTTATTATAGAAGTTCACTATTAGGAAGCTGTCTCTATTGTTTAGAGTCAACCTAAGAATCTGGAAATTTGGATCCAGATTTATAGGTACTACTTCCTTTGTGTTAAGGAGGTTTGAGAGATAAATTGTTAGACCTCCTTTCGCTCTACCTGAAATGGAGGGTTGGGCGGGAGTAAAATAGGTTTTAAAACCCTCCATATGTATCACGTCAATCGCCCACGTCTCTTGAAGTGCTATGATATCAAATTTGGAGCTAAACTCCATCCATATGTCATTTGTGACCTTGGATCGTTGGCCTGCTATATTCCAAAATAGAGCTACAATTCGAGGTTTGCTCTCCTCCCCTATACGTTCCTGCATATCTTGTAGAGGTCTAGTAATGAGGTTAGAATTTAAGTCCTGTTCTGAAACCGGGATAGATTCAGCCTGATTCAAACCTATGGACTTGCCTAATAGGTCAGTGGATGTGGCCTGATACCGGTTAGGACTTGAATGGAAAACATGAGAGACATGCACAGTGTAGTTAGAATTTACTTATGTGCTCGTGAAAGGTACCTTTTGTGGACTATCGGCAGCATCTTTTGTTATACCCCAAAAATCAAGTCAGTCCACTCCTTCCAAACCTGATAATACGGCATAGCGGTTGTAAAGGGGTAAGGAATGATCATCCTGATGGCAAAAAGCAGGGCCAAAGCTATCCTCCTGGTATTGTAATAGGGACCTGAAACGACCATCGTGATGTTGGGGCGGAGGCCTTAAATGACTATTTTGATCGGGTCAACCGGGAAAAATTATGAGAGATTTTAGAGTTGCTTGGGGTGGACCCTAGTTTGATTTTTATTTTAAAAACCCTACATAGGGACACAACTGCTCAGATTAGATACAGCAATGAGGGGAACTTAACTGATCATTTTGCTTGCACCGGGGGGGTGAGACAGGGTTGTATTTTGGCGCCCTTTTTATTCACGATATATATAAATGGTTTGGATAAAGCCCTAGGAAAATTGGGGGTGGACTGCCCTAGAGTGGCCAACAGAAGTATACCTGTTCTGCTATATGCGGACGATGCAGTACTCCTCGCACGAACAGGGAGGGGTCTGCAGGCCCTCATCGACGGCTTTTGTGGGTTTATGGCACACCTAGACTTATCCCCCAACCTAACAAAATCCTATATTATGGAAGCTGGAAAAAGACCAATGAGGAATTTCAGTTTCAAAATTGGGGGTCATAAGCTCGAGAAGGTTGAGGTTTTTAATTATCTAGGAATTATTTTTGATAAACACCTCAAATTCACGCCATTAGTCACAGAAAAGTGTAAACAGCACACAAATATAATGGGTTCAATTATGTCCCGCGCCACGAGGTTAGGCCACTGGTCACCGAACGAAGTATTGAATTTATACAATTCAATCTGTTGCTCTAAGATCATGTATGGGAGTGAGGTCTGGGGCACTAGAGACACCTCCATGATACAACTGGAGGAAAATAAGTTTCTCAGAAGGATCTTGCAAGCACCACAAAGCACCCCGGCCTATATTATACATGAAGAGTTAGGGCTCCCTTACATCTCTGATAGAATAAGCCTTAAACCAATAATGTGTTGGATTAAAATTTGGACTAATCCGGATGCTAGCTTTAGCAGAGATATAATTACAGATTGCATTAGAAGGGAAAAAAGTCACAAAATTCCTTGGCTCAAATACGTGAAGGACAAGTTGAAGTGGCTGGGCTATGTAAGATGTTTTGATGAACCCGCTTCCATGACGTCCCAATCGAAAACACTCATAAAAGCAGAATTCTTGAGGCGGGTAGCCTGCTATAGAGAAGATTGTGAATTATTGAAAGGGTCAGTGCGTGCATATATACTTACGAAATCTGTCGCTGGCATGGAACCTTACTTGGCGCAAATTTATAACAAAAATGACAGATTTTTAATGACCAGATTTAGACTGGACCTTTTACACCATATTTTAGCTGTTCCCGAGGGATTCACAAAAGATATTGGCTCAAAGGGTCCCTGTGGCTGCGATCTGGGATCTCCACAGGACACCCTTCACTTTGTATTCTTTTGTCCCTTATATGAATTCCCGCGGGATGTCTTTTTAAAACCCATCCTAAAAGCGAATAAATTCACCCACGTCAGGGTAGCTCTTTTATATTTAAATCTTTCTGCGGAACCTCTTACACTGTTTTGCACTGTGAACTTTTTAAGACTTGCTGCAAAATTAAGGAAATCGAGACGTGAGACATAAGTTATTCCGTTGTCAGTGCATAGGAGGTGGTGTCTCGCCTCATTGTATTTGACCCGCACTATGCATAAAATAGTAGTAATACCCAAAGAAGTATGTAAATGACGTATTGGATGATTTAGTGCAGCGGGGAGGTTATATGGTATTTTTTAATGATAAAATTCTCTTATAACATGTGTTTTAAGCATCTATGATCGCATATTTTATTCTGATCGATGGTTTTTTGCACTATATAGTTTCTCGCACCCTGCACTTTAATAAGTAATAATTGATGAACTTATAGCCCGCCAGTCGTTTTGTATAATTTAGTCATCGAGGCTACGGACAGGACATTCAGAATCGACCTATTGTGTTTTACTCCCACTGTGTTAATGAGTTTTAATATGCGAAGTTGTTTGTAATATTATTCTGTAACATGTGTAATTATTTTGTTCTTTTCTTGGATGTTTTTATATCCGAAATAAAGATATATTTTGATTGATTGATTGATTGATTGATTGACCATTCTGATATTGAATTAAGGGGCTAGGGCGATCAGCCTGATGCTAGCATTGTGGAACAGAGCAGTAACTCTGATTTTGAGGTAGGGGCCTAAAGACGTAATTCTGGTATTGATATAGAGAATTATGGTAATAATTCTTCTGACCTAAGAATAGGGGCCTAGAACTATCCTCCGGATGTTGAAGTGAGTAGCTAAAATGATCAGCTTGGTGCTTAGATGGGGGCCTAGAGTACACATCCGGATGTTGGAATGGGGGTCTAATGCAATCATCCTGATTTTGAGATAATGGCTTCGAGTTAGTTTCAGAGGTCGACACTACTCTAGGATAAAAGTAGGGCAATTCATGTACTTCAATTGCGTTACTAGCATTAAAAGGAAACCAATTTAAAATATATCTAACTGCCCTTTTATCTCTGAAATTAATTATAATAATGTCCCCCATAATGTCTTTTTTTCTGCGTCCTAGCCAGGAAAGATGCCTAACATGTAGAATTTCCCCATTTATGTCTGGAGGAAGTGGGCGATTCTGCTTAAGCCAAAATATGACCTTATTTATTAGCTGGCTGTGGTCTTCTCTTTTTCCGTCCTTTAGGACAGGGACTCCTGTAAGGATCACCACGAGGGGAGCTGCTTCCGGAGGCAGATCCACGTTATGGGTTTTAAACGTGGATGTCCTTACAGAATCTTCATTGTCATTTAGTTTTTGGGCACTTTGTTGAGAATTTGATTTCCCACCCACCTCTGCCTCTTTTGCACTAATTTTTACTATTGAGTGAAATTTTTGTGGAGGCGTCGGATTCAGGTTTTTTGATTTTACTTGACTCATAGCTTTTGCTCCCTTTTGGACGGTAGTGTTTGGGGCTGATGCAATAGTTAGGGGGACTAATGGGGACTTTAATAAATCCTTAGTTCCCTCTTTCATCTCCCCAATTGCCTGTTCTAAATTCCCCAACTGTAGGGCTATTCTTTTTAGTCTCTCTAGTAGTGGCGATATGAAAGATCTCATCAATTTTTCAATAATTTCGATATTTCCCAGTAGTTGAGTATCTAATGCTTCAGGTGTTGGGAGGTGTAATGGAGTAGCCAATGTAGGTAGTATGGATAATTTGGATGAGGAGGTCTTGGAATTACCAAGATTAGTTAATTTGGTCTTATCTCTCTTTGGTCCACTCCCCCTCTTTCTTCTTTTTTTCGGTGGAGGGCCTTGTAGTCGAGAAACTTTCGGAGTGCTGATAGTTTTTTGTACGATCTGTGGCGTTAGTGACAGTGCGTCTGGCAAAACATCGGGCTCTAGAATTGAGTTACTAAGGCAAGGAGATAGGGTTATAATTAGATCATTATTTGGCTCAAATGGAGGGGATCTATCTCGAAGAAGTAAAGGTATGTTGTCACAGAGAGAAGCATCAAGGCCCTCGCTTTCGCGAGGCGTACAAAATTGCGATGACATGGCTGGCTGTGACAGGCCCAGAGATGAACGTTTGTTCTTAACAAACTCAACAGAACGACGTCTCTCGGCCCGTCGCTCATCAAGAGCGATATCCCTATCAATTTCTGTGGTGGGCCTGATAACATAATTATCTAATGTTCCTCGGTTGACAACTCCTCCTGCCAAGGATTTCTCTTTAGAAACAGGTAGGGTCATAGTACGAGCTAGAAAAGGTATATGTGGGAACTCAGATCGCACTAGCAGTTAAACACTTAACAAATGTAATAGTACGGCTAACAGTTTAGCAAGAGGCCAAACAAGGGGCTATAAACAGATCGAGTTACAAATACTGTGTACGAAATAGTCATACTCAACAATTGTTAGCAGGCCGAAGGGGGGGAGGCCCAGCCCAGCCTCCTCTGGCCTCTGAGGGCCACAGAGGGCCCGCCCTTTGCCCGGGCTTCGACCGGCGTCGCCCGCGCGCGTCCGCGACGCGGGGGCTCTCCTCCGGTTTAATGCGCCTCCGGGCGCGGAAGAGGCATGAGCAGCTTCCTGCCGCGAAGGACACTGGGAGGTGTAGTCCTCACTGCGGCCGCGCGGGTTTGCTGATGCGGCGGCAGTGGCAGGGGAGATAGCGCCAAGAAGATAGGCCAGGGACGCCCAACAGGTATGGCAATGGCACAGCAAGTAGCAGACAGAGCCCCCACTCCACCGGGGCTCTCCTCCGGTTGAATGCGCCTCCGGGCGCGGAAGAGGCGTGAGCGGCTTCCTGCTGCGAAGGACACTGGGAGGTGTAGTCCTCACTGCGGCCGCGCGGGTTTGCTGATGCGGCGGCAGTGGCAGGGGAGATAGCGCCGAGAAGATAGGCCAGGGACGCCCAACAGGTATGGCAATGGCACAGCAAGCAGCAGACAGAGCCCCCGCTCCACCGGGGCTCTCCTCCGGTTTAATGCGCCTCCGGGCGCGGAAGAGGCGTGAGCAGCTTCCTGCCGTGAAGGACACTGGGAGGTGTAGTCCTTACTGCGGCCGCGCGGGTTTGCTGATGCGGCGGCAGTGGCAGGGGAGATAGCGCCAAGAAGATAGGCCAGGGACGCCCAACAGGTATGGCAATGGCACAGCAAGCAGCAGACAGAGCCCCCGCTCCACCTGGGCTCTCCTCTGGTTTAATGCGCCTCCGGGCGCGGAAGAGGCGTGAGCGGCTTCCTGCCGCCAAGGACACTGGGAGGTGTAGTCCTCACTGCGGCCGCGCGGGTTTGCTGATGCAGCGGCAGTGGCAGGAGAGATAGCGCCGAGAAGATAGGCCAGGGACGCCCCACAGGTATGGCAATGGCACAGCAAGCAGCAGACAGAGCCCCCCTAAAAGCAATCATGGACATGGTGGTCTGCTGACCTCAGCAGGCCAATTTCCCTGTGATTTTTGCGATTCCTAGTGAGTCAAAAATTGCAATCTACCTCATTAATATTAATAATTACAGGAATCTCTATCTGAAACTTTGAGTTTAATACATTGTAAATTGCGATTAACTAATTGCGATTCTCAGGAATTCACAATTAGGTATTTGCTATTTACAGTTTTGATGCATGTTGCCCAGAGAGTCCTGGGCTTAAACATTTCTCTTTTTTAGTTTACTGAACCATTGAAGAGATATTTGATGGGGAAAGGTAAGGAAGATCATTTACCTTACTGTACCTTGGACCACCACGACATAGTAAATAATGGACACAATAATACGACAGTTCACCCCCAAACAGTCCTTTCAAACAGTCCTAGTAACAAAATAAATGTATATTTACATGCAATGTTGGGATAACAGGTTTAACCACCACAAAATTGAATCGCAAAAAAAGTTTGAAGGTCCACCTTACTTGAATCACCTCACAAATTGGTTGTCTATAGTTTGTTGTGTGTTGGTACATCCAGGCCTCACCCAGAACTGACCATGGGCTTGATCGTTTTTTAGGTCGAGCTTTCGAGACCTCTTGTATATACTTTAGTATGTACTTTGTGGGCTCTGGAGATCAACCCTAGGACTTGTCTGCTTCTGCTTAGGGACTTTTTTTTCTGTTCAACTGCCTCAATTTAACTTTCTTGATAGAAAATGACCAGCAGACGTCAGTAAAATATTAGAATCACGTTAGCATTCTCTAGATTCCAGTACATTGAAATTGGCTTCCATGAGCACCCGTAGACATAAATATGTTTTTCAAATCTTGTATTTTCAGTGATATGACCACCGAAGGCCCTGATTATATATTAAAAAAAGAGCTTTGGACTATGCCATTTCCCGTGCTCTCAATGCCACTGGATTCAAGCTATACTAGCTGATGAGAGCTAAAAGCCCAAAACCGGTCCTAAGATGCTTGTTTCCAGTCCAGTGAGGACCTGCCCTGGCAGTTCGGGCTAGACTGTTCCCATTGGGTGCAGGGTCAAGACTGATTTGCATATGGCTGGGTCCAAACTGGAATGGCATGGTGAGCAAAAAAACAATGGATTTAGGCCCAGATCTCTGGACTGGGGTGAATGTATGACATTGTTCTGCATTCTGTCCATCAATTGTTGTTTTTGCATTTGTCACCCCGAGTGGGACGGGTATGCCCAGACATGGGTCCCGTGTTCTCCATGCCACTAATGTCAAGCTATCCTGGCTGATGAGGGCTAAAATCCCGAAACCGGTCCTAAGATGCTTGTTTCCAGTCCAGGGAGGACCTGGATTGGCAGTTTGGGCTGGACTGTTCCCATTGGGCGCAGGGTCAAGACTGATTTGTATATGGCTGGGTCCAAACTGGAATGGCATGGTGAGCAAAAAAACGATGGATTTAGGCCCAGATCTCTGGACTGGGGTGAATGTATGACATTGTTCTGCATTCTGTCCATCAATTGTTGTTTTTGCATTGCCCGCTGAAAGGCAATATTTCTCACCATGTGTTCCCATACCTGGTGTATCATGTATTTTGGTGTTTACTTTCCCTTCATGTTAAAGAACAGTAGATGTTTCAGCACCCAGGCTAATGTGCTGCATAGCTAAATATATATAAGGTCCCAAAGGCGAGACCCATTGCATTGCAAATGCTTGCACTTTAAGGCGTTTTTACCCTGTATGCTCTGCTGTTAAGCTTTCTGTGTGAGAAGCCTTCAAGCCAGAAATTGGTGAATTGGAGATATTTACCACAATTTCAATCCACACAAATAATTTGAAGGACATGGTCTGGGAATCAATTGCCCTAAAAGGTCAGCTTCTCTTTTCTTGGCAATAAAAGGAGTTAAATGGACAAACAGAATGTATAAAGTCGGATGCCACAGTTATTTGCCCACATTTTTTTATTTGAATTAATGTTACTGCAATAGTTTTATTCATCTGAAAAAGAATACCCAATACTTCTGAATTTTTTTCAAGGCCACTGAAAGTTTAAATTTCAAGGGCAACTGAAAGTTTAAATTCTTAAAAACAGGATATGTAGTCAATCTGGTGAAAGCTGTGTTTACAGAAGATTGTACACAACAAGACCAATCTCTATAGCAACCTTTGGTGAATAGAACATAATGTGGCTCCCTAGAAGTGAGTCTATTTCTTGTTCCTGAAACAGTACATAAAATATGCTGAGCACTTTGGAACTTCCTTCTTGTCTTCTTAAGAATGTTTCACAATGAGAGTGGGCAAAAGATACAGATTCTCATTTCCACATACTTATTCTGCTTTTGTTTTATGCAAAATGATCACAATGTCATAGTTATTTTGTCACTCTATTTGAGTGATTATTGCATGCACAATACATGAAGAGGTACTGTGCACATGGTGGTTGTAGGACTTGGCCCTCTCGGCAGGATCACCCCAAACTTTGCCTTAATTCTACTGTTTTCTGAGTTTGTTTTGTTGGCCTCTGTGGACTTTACCACTTCTAACCAGTGCTAAAGTGCTTGTGCCTGCTCCTTAAAGCATGGTACAATTGACTTACACCTGATTGGCATATTTAATTAACTTATAAGTCCCTAGTAGATGGTACTATGCGTACCCAGGAACTGTAAATTAAATTCTACGTGTGGGCCTACAGCACTCATTATGTCATCCACTTAGGTAGCCCTTTAAAACATGCCTCAGGCCTCCCACTGCAGCCTGTGGTGCAGTGTTAAATTGCCAATTCAACATGGCAAAATAAACCTTTTGCCAGGTCTAATCCTTCCTTTTGAAACCATATATGTCACCCCTAAGGTAGGCTCTATACAGCCCATAGGACAGGGTGCATTGCATTTAAGAAGTAGGGCATGCATTTTTAAGTTTTTCATATCCTGGTAGAGAAAAACCCCTAAATTTGTTTTTCACTACTAAAAGGACTATGGCTCCCTTTAGATACCATTGGACTACCTTATTACATTTAATAAGTGCTGACATTTCAATTAGAACATGTACGAAGGTCAAGTTTGGAGTCAAATGAATTGTACTTTAAAGTCATCTTTAAATGTTAAAGTTGGACAACCATTTGGTGTCTGAAGCCTGTGTCCTGGGTCACATGACTGCGAATAGCTTGGGAGTTTGCCTTCGTTTATTCCTCCCAGACAGTGAGACATAGGGGGACTAGGTATTAGAAGGATGGGTCATCCTGCAAGGATGTGTAGAGTGGAGCTAGTCCCTGCCTCACTTATATTTCGAATAGGTGCCTCCAGCACACACACAATGGAACCTGTCACAAGTCTTTTGTCAAAAATCACAAAATGAAGAGGGGGGGACTGGGAGCCAATTAGAGAAGGTCCTGAAACAATGCTCCCAAAGTTATAACTTAAGATTACAATGGATGGTATCAGTTCCTATGGATGAAGGGGAACATCCACTAATTATGTGGTGTTATAAAGAAAAGGGGTAGTCTCCTGGGATAGGTGAGTGTGTGAAGAAAGAGAAAGGTACTCCTAGGTTTTGTACGTAGTGCCCTCACACACCCTTTCGAGTGTATAGCATCATCATCGGGCAATGTTGCTCCTCGTGGGGGTGGCGCTGCAGTCCCTCACGGGCCCCGAGGGGCTCTCTAGCGGAGATCTTTTAGGAGTTTGCCACAGTGGTGAGTGCGGGTATGTGGGAAAAGGTGTCAGTGAATGTGAATTAAAATGGAGCAGGAGGCCCTGTCAGTTTTATTCGTAGGACCCCTGCTTCAGAGTAAAAGTCAACGGGGATGGAGATGCACGTATGTGCCGTTGTGAGAGGGGAAATAAAAACAAATAAATTCCCACTTCTCTCAACCCGAGTGTCAATGTGATAAAGTGTAGTTTAAAAAAAGGGGGTCGACATGTTTCGCGCTACAGAATGGTCCCTAAGGGATCCTAAGCGCTTCATCAGGACCAATTAAAGAAAAAGAATTACCAGGGATCAGGAAAAGACACACTGTATCCCTAGACAGACCTGATTGTGGTAATGATTGGGAGGACCCGTTCTTATACTAAAGTCCTACTTCTCAACCTAAAAGGGAGACAAAAAGAGGGGGGGGGGGAAAAAAGGGAGAAAACATACAAAAAAGGAGTTCAGAGCCCAGTTGCATATAAATTATATATGTTCCTTTTACAAGGAGCTCGAAGTCACAAGTGCACTGGTTGCGCCCAAGTGAAAAATGCATGGGACTAGTGAAGCGTCGGTGCGTCTTCGATGTGACATGCATGGTGAAAATGAACAAGAGTGCGAGGTAAGTTCTACCTGAGTAGCAATGGTTGGCATTATCAACCACGTGCTGTTGTGACGGAGGTGCATAGAGGAGACTATGCTGCATACTAGACTGGTATGGTGACATCGTGCGTATGAATAGTACAACTATGCCGCCCAGTGCCATGTATGTGGATACTGGGTAGCCACAGGGTTATTGATGCTCAAGGTGAGGAGATGTCGTGGCGCTGGTTACCATCACGTCCCTTAGTGAGTACGTTCAAAACGCGACTGACCTGGGGAACTTAGAGCTGAATCCCGTGCAACTAAAGGTGTTTGTATAAGGTCTAGGGCTGAACTAACCCAAACCTGGAGTAGGAGTCTCGGCCCTGTGCAAAATAGAAGGGGGAGACGTGCCCGGAAAACAGGGAGCTCAGATCGAGTGCGTTCTTGTGTGGGGTCTGGTACGTGACTAGACCGGACCTGGCGTTAGGCGTGACCGATGTGGATACATGGACATACAAATCGGGACAAAAATCGAGACTTAAAATCCCGCCTACCCTCCCCTCGTCTGAGAAGGGCTCCTTCGGTAGTGCCGCGCCGTGATCAGCTAGAAAAAACAAACAAACAGAATATAGGATTGGATTTACATCGGGAGGGCCCAACAGATACAAAGGGGAACCAGCCTGGCAGCGTTATGAAAGGACACGGAGTTACTTACTTCTGTTCTTCCTTCACGGGACCGGAAACCTACCCGTCCTGCGGTACTGCCGGTAGTATCTCAGGTCAGGAATCGGACTTCCCTAAATACGGGAAGCAACGCGGGAGGTTGAGGCCGTGACGTCATCACGCGGCGTGAAGGGGGGATATCAGTGGTTATCCAAACGGTGGCGGCCATCTTGGAATGGGGACGCGAGTCGTGGGATACTATAGATAACGGTACTGACTATGCTCAAAAAATAGTGAAAACGCTCCCGATGGGTTGCTGAAATCATCATCAATCTGAGTTTATGTACCCTATAGGATTTGGAGTCAGTGTAGTAATTTAATAAAGGCTATAGAGGTACTCCATTAATTCTCTATGTGTGTGAGATGCTGTTCGGAAAGGGGAGGGGAGGCCATCTTGGAGTGGTGACGGGGGAAAATGTCATCTGAATGAGCTGCAAGAGGTTATAAGTCGATATCAATGATATCGTAACTCCCTAGAGTGTATGCTTTATGTTAGAAACTGGAACAGGCATAGTAGTGGGGTCGGGATTGCTGAAGTTCTTAATAGTTGGTATGGTGTTATGTTGATGGAGAATGAGGTCTTATCGCAGGTATCTGGTAACAACTAACCCATGGTCTAGGAATATTAGTGTGAAAGATCCACCCAGGGTATATCCTCGTTCAATCCTTTTTTGTTACTACTGAGTTTGAACACCCAACGTTGTTCTTGTCTAAATAATGTGGTTGCTGACCACTGGGAGTTGGATTCAATTATTGTCCACTGTAAACTTTCTGGGGGGTGATCTTTGTCCAGAAAATGGCTTTGTAGTCTGGTGGCTGTGCGTTTGCGTCGGATTGTACTTTTATGCTCCCCTATTCGCACCTTCACTGGTCTGGTGGTCATCCCAATGTACTGTAGGTTACAGGGACAGGTAATTAAGTACACGCAATTCTTGGTGTTACAATTCGTGTGCCTTGTCTGTTTCCAGAGCCTTGAAAGTCCCAAGTCTATTTCCTTAGTAGGACTGGTCTGGGGGCATGCGGCGCATGAGCCACATGGATAATGACCAACCACTGGAGGTAGGTTCCATAATGTGGGTTGTGTCTGAATGGTTTTCTTCGGCCGTGTGTGCACGAGCATGTCCCTGAGGTTCTGGGTTCTTTTGAAAGAGAAAAGTGGTTGGGGACCTGGTTGAAACTGTCGACAACTTTCCAATACTAGGTACTACGAGCCTATTGGAGAAGACCCTACCACACGTCTCACCACCAAGATACAGCACCTGACTGTGGAGGCCGAAGCAGAAGGCTGGATAACGAAGGACGAGGCTTCATTTCTCATGAACAAGTACCCCCGTACTCCGTACTTCTACTGCCTACCAAAAATCCACAAAGGGGTCACTCCCCCACCTGGCAGGCCCATTGTCTCAGGGATTGATTCCCTGTTAGAACCACTCAGTAAGTTCTGCGATGTATTTCTGCGCCCCCTGGTAACTAAGACTCCTACCTATCTGAGAGACACAACAGAAGTCCTGAACCTCATCGAACAATTTGAAACACCAGAATCAATCAACCTCCTAGTCACTTTAGACGTGGAGGCTTTATACACGAACATTCCTCAAGATGCGACACTCCTAGTCCTGGACAAAGTGCTCCGAAACGTGGACCCATGGCCATCTGAAACACCTATCACCTTCATCTGTGACTGTGCTACTATAGCGTTGAAAGAGAACTACTTCGCCTTTGAAGAACAACTCTACCATCAGATCCAGGGGACCAGCATGGGGAGTACTTTCGCGCCGAGTCTGGCCTGTTTGTACATGGCAGACTTTGAAGAAGAGCACATCCTCACAGACGGCAACCCTTACAAGACTAATATTCTACTATGGCGAAGGTACATCGATGATATCATCATCTTTTGGAAAGGGGATGAAGAATCATGTCGAACCTTTTTCACATGGATCAATACTCTTAACCCTTTCCTCAACTTTGTTGGCACGATGTCATCTGAGTCTATCCCTTTCTTAGACCTCCTCATATCTTTGAAAGATGGGTCCCTCATGACCACTAACTACAAAAAACCGACTGACAGGAACAGTCTCCTTCTATTCAACAGCCACCATCCTAAATCCTTGAGGAACAATTTACCAGTGGGTCAGTTTCTACGGTTACGACGTAACTGTAATACCATTACAGAATATGAGATAGAGGCGGACACCCTAACAAAAAACCTGATCCAAAGGGAATACCCAAAGAAAATCATTAACCAAGCCCGAAAACGAGCCAGAAATAACCACAGAGAAGCACTACTTGAAATAAAAGAAAAACCGATCACAGATATACTGACCTGTGTTACATCTTACACACCCAATTCTAACAAGATTCAAAAAATCATTAAGAAGAACTGGAAGATCCTGGAAACTGGACAGTTTCAACCAGGTCCCCAACCACTTTTCTCTTTCAAAAGAACCCAGAACCTCAGGGACATGCTCGTGCACACACGGCCGAAGAAAACCATTCAGACACAACCCACATTATGGAACCTACCTCCAGTGGTTGGTCATTATCCATGTGGCTCATGCGCCGCATGCCCCCAGACCAGTCCTACTAAGGAAATAGACTTGGGACTTTCAAGGCTCTGGAAACAGACAAGGCACACGAATTGTAACACCAAGAATTGCGTGTACTTAATTACCTGTCCCTGTAACCTACAGTACATTGGGATGACCACCAGACCAGTGAAGGTGCGAATAGGGGAGCATAAAAGTACAATCCGACGCAAACGCACAGCCACCAGACTACAAAGCCATTTTCTGGACAAAGATCACCCCCCAGAAAGTTTACAGTGGACAATAATTGAATCCAACTCCCAGTGGTCAGCAACCACATTATTTAGACAAGAACAACGTTGGGTGTTCAAACTCAGTAGTAACAAAAAAGGATTGAACGAGGATATACCCTGGGTGGATCTTTCACACTAATATTCCTAGACCATGGGTTAGTTGTTACCAGATACCTGCGATAAGACCTCATTCTCCATCAACATAACACCATACCAACTATTAAGAACTTCAGCAATCCCGACCCCACTACTATGCCTGTTCCAGTTTCTAACATAAAGCATACACTCTAGGGAGTTACGATATCATTGATATCGACTTATAACCTCTTGCAGCTCATTCAGATGACATTTTCCCCCGTCACCACTCCAAGATGGCCTCCCCTCCCCTTTCCGAACAGCATCTCACACACATAGAGAATTAATGGAGTACCTCTATAGCCTTTATTAAATTACTACACTGACTCCAAATCCTATAGGGTACATAAACTCAGATTGATGATGATTTCAGCAACCCATCGGGAGCGTTTTCACTATTTTTTGAGCATAGTCAGTACCGTTATCTATAGTATCCCACGACTCGCGTCCCCATTCCAAGATGGCCGCCACCGTTTGGATAACCACTGATATCCCCCCTTCACGCCGCGTGATGACGTCACGGCCTCAACCTCCCGCGTTGCTTCCCGTATTTAGGGAAGTCCGATTCCTGACCTGAGATACTACCGGCAGTACCGCAGGACGGGTAGGTTTCCGGTCCCGTGAAGGAAGAACAGAAGTAAGTAACTCCGTGTCCTTTCATAACGCTGCCAGGCTGGTTCCCCTTTGTATCTGTTGGGCCCTCCCGATGTAAATCCAATCCTATATTCTGTTTGTTTGTTTTTTCTAGCTGATCACGGCGCGGCACTACCGAAGGAGCCCTTCTCAGACGAGGGGAGGGTAGGCGGGATTTTAAGTCTCGATTTTTGTCCCGATTTGTATGTCCATGTATCCACATCGGTCACGCCTAACGCCAGGTCCGGTCTAGTCACGTACCAGACCCCACACAAGAACGCACTCGATCTGAGCTCCCTGTTTTCCGGGCACGTCTCCCCCTTCTATTTTGCACAGGGCCGAGACTCCTACTCCAGGTTTGGGTTAGTTCAGCCCTAGACCTTATACAAACACCTTTAGTTGCACGGGATTCAGCTCTAAGTTCCCCAGGTCAGTCGCGTTTTGAACGTACTCACTAAGGGACGTGATGGTAACCAGCGCCACGACATCTCCTCACCTTGAGCATCAATAACCCTGTGGCTACCCAGTATCCACATACATGGCACTGGGCGGCATAGTTGTACTATTCATACGCACGATGTCACCATACCAGTCTAGTATGCAGCATAGTCTCCTCTATGCACCTCCGTCACAACAGCACGTGGTTGATAATGCCAACCATTGCTACTCAGGTAGAACTTACCTCGCACTCTTGTTCATTTTCACCATGCATGTCACATCGAAGACGCACCGACGCTTCACTAGTCCCATGCATTTTTCACTTGGGCGCAACCAGTGCACTTGTGACTTCGAGCTCCTTGTAAAAGGAACATATATAATTTATATGCAACTGGGCTCTGAACTCCTTTTTTGTATGTTTTCTCCCTTTTTTCCCCCCCCCCCCTCTTTTTGTCTCCCTTTTAGGTTGAGAAGTAGGACTTTAGTATAAGAACGGGTCCTCCCAATCATTACCACAATCAGGTCTGTCTAGGGATACAGTGTGTCTTTTCCTGATCCCTGGTAATTCTTTTTCTTTAATTGGTCCTGATGAAGCGCTTAGGATCCCTTAGGGACCATTCTGTAGCGCGAAACATGTCGACCCCCTTTTTTTAAACTACACTTTATCACATTGACACTCGGGTTGAGAGAAGTGGGAATTTATTTGTTTTTATTTCCCCTCTCACAACGGCACATACGTGCATCTCCATCCCCGTTGACTTTTACTCTGAAGCAGGGGTCCTACGAATAAAACTGACAGGGCCTCCTGCTCCATTTTAATTCACATTCACTGACACCTTTTCCCACATACCCGCACTCACCACTGTGGCAAACTCCTAAAAGATCTCCGCTAGAGAGCCCCTCGGGGCCCGTGAGGGACTGCAGCGCCACCCCCACGAGGAGCAACATTGCCCGATGATGATGCTATACACTCGAAAGGGTGTGTGAGGGCACTACGTACAAAACCTAGGAGTACCTTTCTCTTTCTTCACACACTCACCTATCCCAGGAGACTACCCCTTTTCTTTATAACACCACATAATTAGTGGATGTTCCCCTTCATCCATAGGAACTGATACCATCCATTGTAATCACAAGTCTTTTGTCACCTCAGACTACTTGGAGCCTTGGCAGGGAAAGGGAAAACATTTCCAGGACCAGGTCTGGGGGTAGCTTCATTGTTCCTCCCCCTTTTCAAAGGCTGGCAAGAGGTATAAATATTGTAATTCCTGAAACACCTTTTCAGGACATTCCTGGACTTGAGGAGGACCCCAGAACAACTGCTTTGTATTTTAGAGAATTGCCCTGCTGCTTGAGGCCAGCTTTGTACCTCAGACAACTGCCCTGCTGCCTCCAAGAACCTGCCCTGCTGCTTTAAGCTTGCCTTGTACCCTTAGATGACTGCTCTGTTGTTTGAGCCCTGCCTTGCTGCTTGAACCCAGAACTACCTGAGTGACTCACAGAGCCAACAAGCTGGCCTCCTGTGTGAGCTACAGGGAAAAAACAAGCTCCAGAGACCTTCAAACCTGCAACTGGCCTTTGCTAGAGTGACTGCTTAACCCCCAAGTGGGGTTCATCCAGTACTCGGCAAACCTGGTTGTTAGCCCTAAAAGCTGAAACTAAGAAAATTGTTCATTAAAAATGGACCTGAGAACCAATTGGGGACCAAGACCTACCTGCTTGGTGCCCTGCATGAGGTGCTTCTCCGGTCAGCCTGACATCGCAGTAGCTTCTGCGATAGTCTTCTGTGCAACTGCAAATACTGTTCAGCAGGACCTCTGAGCAATGGTATCCAGCCTTGCGGAGCCCTCATCGGCTACAGCCTGCAGCTTCGTCCCTCTGCAGATTTTTGACTTCCCAAAAAGTGACAGAGTCCAACATCGAAATCTTCACTGTCCATCCAGTGACTCCCCCAACGACAACTCCTCTTCCTCGGACCCTGCTAAATGTCTTGCCCCACTGACTTTTTCCTCTAAATTTCTTCCAAGTCCAATGGTAAGCTAAGACCGGGCCCAATACGTCTTGTGTAGCCAAACTGCACTCCATCGTATTTGTTCATAATTTTTTACTCTGCCCGGCCTCATGTAAGTAGATACCTGCAGTTGGCGCTTTGGTCTTTTTGGCGCTAGTTTGCACAAGAAACGTTATATATTCATCAATTTGGTTCTACTAATTGGATTTAATTAATTTTGGTATAATTGTATTTATTAATGTTTACTCTATTATTCTAGATTGGGGTGGCATTTTCACTTTATTACTGTTTGTGTACTGCATAAATACTTAACACACTGCCTCTCAGTTAAGCCTGACTGCTTTTGTGCCATGCTACCAGAGGGTTAAGCACAGGTTAATTTAGTGACTTTTGTTGTTTACTTTGACAAGGATTGTGGTTGTTGCTTGAGTAGGGGTTTCACACCTTCAATCTATAACTCAATTTCTTACAGTAGTTCCTTCACACCTTTAGCAACAGAAAAATGACTTATAAGACCTTGATAAACAAACAATTATTGTTAAAGTCAATAGGGTTGGCGTTTGCAAAGTGCATGCACCCGGGTATATTATACACTTGACATAGATGTTCTGCCTAATTAGTATGTTTGAGGCATGAGGTATCTTGTGGCCCTCTGCGAATACAGCATTGGATGCCTTTGAGGAAAAGCAGACTTCCATGCCTTACTCCAAATTTTAAAATAATCCAAGCCCCCTTAAAAATTAGTCAGATGACAGGCAATGGCATGGGTGAGAGAGAGAGCATGGAGAGATAAGCTTTCTGTCTGTTCTCCCATGTCTCTGCAGTTAAGGAATTTTGTATGATGGAGTGGATGCAGGATTTGGTTATGTTTTAGTGAGCAATACTGGTGAAACAATCCTATAAGATGGGGGTTGCAGCATAGTATTCTGGGTAGACAAGCGGTTATGATGCAGTTTGTTCCATTTTGAGAACTTATTTGAGAAATATTTTGATTACTTCAGATAGTAAGAGCTGTTTTTGAGAACATATACTTTATTTAATTCGTGGCAAAGAATATATTTCTCCCACAGAATTGAGCAATGGAATGCTACATTTGAGAGCAAAAGTAATTTGTCACCGGACAAGCGTGTGTGGAAATGCAAGATACATATAAAGTGAAATTGGCCTATCCAATATATTTTCCATAATCAAACATTCATGCAGAAGGAGGAAGCTGTTGAAATGTCTGAACATTCACTTTGCAAATATCTGCCAATCGCTGGGCCAGATTTACTACACTATAGTGAAAAGAATCACAGCTACCAATGTTGCTGTGCTGTGTTGGGCAAGAGGCAAAAGCAGCACAAATTGTGCCATGCCATGCCACACACACACCTCTATCATAATGTAAATCTGTATGCATGATATGTAGCATAGGCAGGGCACCTAGAATTATGGATCAAGGGCGGACAAAAATTGACTAAAGTATAGAACAAGAAATGTGAAATTATGCAACTTGATAAGGCACATTTTAAAATAGTATTGCTTCATTATTTTGTCATTTATACATATGGTAACACTGCATGTACAAAGATTTTAAATCATTAGTACCAGTTTAACAACCACATCTATCAATAAACAACTGAAAGATGGCCTTTGTAAAGGGCCTTCCACACTGCAGGAACATGTGTCACAAATTGTTTAGTACTTTTTATCCGATTGACCTAGAATTTGTTTTTCAACTTTGCGTTTGACTTAAAGAGGTGTTTTTTTTACACCTTTCCCAAAAAGATTTTTTGCTGGAAAGTAAATACCTTTTCAAGACTTTAGAGGTGAAAATTATGGTAGTGTATGATAAAATGGTAAGGTCAGATAAAGAAATAGATGAGTATTGATTTCAAGAATCTTAAATACTGTAAACAGTACCTGGAGATTTGTCATCTGATGTAGGAGAGCAGGCTGTCTCTGTATAGTTTGGATGGCCTCTACTTCCCGTATCAAGTCCCATCAAAGATGTCAATGATATAAAAAAGGTTTATCGCATACACATGGCTGCAAGACGTATTGACAGTAGTGGTACACCTCTAAAAGAAAATTAAGTGAGGTGGTGAGTTGCAGTTTCAAAGACCAATGTTTGAGCACTGGTATGGGTTACACTGATGCTGATGTTGTAGTTTAAATGTTTAATGTTAGAGCAGTGGGATGGGCAAAACTGAGACAAAGTTCATGATATCAAGATAGGAATTGATGGTTTGAAGGATTATTGCATGAAGAGCCAGACTGCAGAAGAAGGAGAATTGCGCAGTGAACTTAAAAGGCTCAGAAGAAACAAGAGACTACTTCTTCAAGAGCAACCATCTTAAAATCAGGCTGCATGAAAGCAATAAGAAGACTGTCAGAAGGTGGGTCAAAAATGCAGAAATGGGGCCCTTACCAACTGAATAAACACACCCTAGTTAGGTATAAACACAAGTCTACGAAAAGCTCAATTTCGCAGACAAATGTGTCTTAACATCAAATAGTAGCTACAATTCAGAGTACATAACACAACACAATAACATTCCCAAATCAATTTAGAAAAAGAGACAAATATGTAATAGGAAAGAAGAAATAATTACACTGAAATCATAAACATCTGTTAGGGAGAACAGAGATATACATGTTTAAAAAAGAAGAAAAAAGTAAAGAGTCAATGAAAAATGCATACATTAATCAGGCTGTCCTGGTCAAAGTTTTTAACTTTGGACTTAGTCTCTGAAATAGAAGTCAAAATCCCTCAGTGGGGCAGTTTTCAGGCTGAGGCCAGATATGTTGTTGTTGAGTTCCTGCTAAAGTTCTTGGTATTAGCACCAAAAGTTCTGCGTGGGACAAAGCTGCATTTTGTAGTTACAGAGGTTGGTTTTTTATTGTGATAGATTTGCTGCTTTACCATAGTCCAAAGTTTTAAATTCACACTCCAATACGGCAAGGCTGGAAACTGTAGCGAGGTAGTAGAACCTCATTTCATCATGGCACAAAGCTCCGTGCAAGACAAATCTGGTTTTCATACACTTTTATGGGCTGACTTCCCTGGGCTTATCTCAGCACCTTGTCATGGTCCCACTTTCCCTGATCCTTTCCCACTTTTTTTCCAGTTTCTGAGTAAATTCCTCCTGGCCCTTCCTGGAGCCCCCATGTCCTCATGGCAGGTTTCTAAGCACTATGTCTATTTCCATTCAAGATTCTATTTTGTCTAGACATTTGTTATCAGACAAGTCCACTTGGAGTCAGGGGTCCCTCTGCTTTTTCTGTTCCTTCAGCAGCCAAACATGTGGTCACCCACCTGACCCTTGGGGAACAGTTCCAGTAAATGGGTACCAGGTGAAGTCAGGAGACTTCTTTCTTCCAGTAGGGCCTTCTTCTTCAGTGGTGCTCCAAGGGCCAGGTTATGAGGATGTAGTGGCGAGATGTTAACCTGTGCAGTAGCTACTGATTAGAGAATTTTCCTACCAATCATGGCTGCTTTTTTCTCCTTGCACCCACCCCCTTTTGCAGCATATCCTCTTCATAATTCTGTAAAAAATCCCAGAAGATCTCAGTCTAAGATGGCTGATTCTTTCCATCAGGTGTATCCATGACTGTTTCCAAAATAACTCACCTTTTTAGATGAGGTCTCTCCAGGCAGAGTGCAAACAGTTTTTCTCTCCTGCTGGAGTTAGTTCCAAGGGGTCTAAGATGGCCGAGGGCTCTGGGACTGAATAGGAGCATCCCCGGTTAGCATCTCCAAATCAAAACAGACAGTGTCAATGTTGTCCTTTGCTCTATCTGTAATTCCTGTCTCCACCCTGCTATCCCCCTGCTAAGTGCTCAACTCCCCTGCCTTCCTTTATTCAAAAACCCGGGTGTTGGTCTCCAACAGGGAGGGTCACTAACTTTAGCCAGGAATGTGCATTGGCCTCTGGAGTTGTGATGACTAAGAGAACTGGTTTTAAGCCAGTTCTGGCTTAGGCAGCACAAAGTATAATGCTATAATGTTATTTTTCCACTAAAGTTATCAAATATCTGGTTTTACTATTAAACCAGTTTTTTTTTTTAAATAAATGGAATATACCTTTGATTTTTTTACTCTCATTTGCATAGGCAAAGATGTGAAATAACAAGTTCCATAATTCCTAAGCTTATGCTTGGGAAAACGTACACAGTAAAAACTGTTTTAAGGCCTTTTGCCTCTCTTAGTGGCAAAAGGCCTACAAGCTGTTTTTACTGTGTAAGGTTTCAAACATGTAGGGTGCCACTTCTTTATATATGAGGCAACCTGAACTGTGACCTTACAAAATACAGCACACATTTGACATTAACATTCTTTGCTCTTGGTGCATTTTCTCTACCATGTCCTAGGTTCTTACAGGAAAGGTAAATTGTATGAAGCCAATTTCACCACTACCATTTTAGGGCTAGAGCGCATGCATTGTGGCACTCAAAAGAAGTGTCAGAGTACAGAGTCTTATACAAGCCAAAATAGGTTATAGAAGACGGTGCAAACTCAGTAGTGACCATGCAGAGAAGATGAATTTCTTCCACAATGCTAAAAATACCAATTGCTTCAAACAATGAAGTGCAAAGCCAAAGCAGTCAAAGTCTGAGAAGCTTTACACTCCATCAGAAAACGAAGTATTCTAAAAGTAAAATTGAAATGGCCTTTCAAAACAGGAAAAATGAGAAGAATGTTTAATAAGTAAAGAACTCTAAAATAACTCTGATAATAATACAAGTACAAACTGTTTTGACATGAGATATCATAAATGTTGAGGCTATTTACAGGCTATTTACAGGAGCTAAAAAAGGAGGAATAAGAGAACAATGGAGCAGCACAAATGCAGAAAACATACAGACAGACACAGCAAACACTAAACTTCCCTTTGTCAAACTGACATTAGTTTAACTAATTTACACACGTTTCTGGTGATCAAAGATTGGGGATGATATCAAGATATTCAGTGACAAGCTTAAAATCCAAATGAAACAAGTCATAGCTAACGTTCTATCGCAGCACACCTTAATGGGTGGATTAGGAATTTCTAGTTGAAAATCAGCCCTTCCAAAACGTTTCTAACTGGCTCAGAACTGTACCACTGGAACAAGTATAGCAAGTGAGCCTGACCTGGACAATTTGGGAGGAATACTCCAACCTTTACAGAATTTTAGAAAATTTGGCCACAAACCATGCCATTCGGAGCACATTTTTAGGTCGAGCCTAGTGGCAGCGCGCATGCACTTCTTGCTCTGCGAGACTGCTGTACTAGAGTATGGGAGAGAAGCCGCGCCCACTCTCCTCCCATATTTTTCATTGGCTTGTGTCATTGTCTTTCATAAATGTTGCCTTCGGATTTGTTAATAGGCTTGTTAGTCGCTCCTTAGTACGGCCTTGGCTTCATTTGTACTCTCCCATGACGACTGGCTCTTTTACTTCAGTTGTTACCCGGGACCTGTTATTTACTCTGTAAGCACTTTTTACTTTATTGAGTTCCTCTTAATAGAGGCCGGACATGCCATGCTTCAGGTGAAACCGCTTGTGTTCTTTAAGCAGCACAGCCACCCCCGTAACATGGGCGCCTGCTTTCAATCACTTTAACCCGGCATTCTCTTGAGGCTGTTTCAAGCCCCCCCAAAGAAAAATGGATTTAGAAATTATTAGCAAATTAATTCAATAAACTCCAGGTAGCACATAATCCTGGGCTAATGGGCTGAAGCTGACAACAGCACATCTGTGTAACATGTCATCTGTATTAAAGCCACCTGAGGGCTTGTTTTCAAAAGCCTGTTTTATTAACAACACCACCACCACCACCACCAATACCACCACCAATACCACCACCATCAATACCACCACCTCCACCAATACCACCACCAACAATACCACAACGACCGCCAATACCACCACCACCAATACCGAAACCACCAACACCACCACCATCAACACCACCAATACCACCACCAATACCACTTCCACCACCACCATCAAAACCACCACCACCACCAATACAACTACCACCACCAATACCACCACTACCACCAATACCACCACAAATATCACCAATACCACTGATACCACCAATACCAGCATCAAAACCACCACTACCAATACCACCAGCTATACCACCACCACCAATACCAATACCACCACCACCAATACTACCATCACCACCAATACCATTACCAATACCACAATACAACCACCAATACCACCAACACCACAATACCACCACACCACCACCAATACCACAACTAATACAACCACCACCAATATCACCACCACCAATACCACCAATACCACAACCACTACCACCACCACACATACCACCACCACCATCAATACCAGCACCAATCCCACCAGCACCAATACCACTACCACCAACACCAATACTGCCATCAATACCACCACCACTCAACATCACTACCACCACCACCACCAATACCACCACGACTACCGACACCCATACCAATACCACCACCACCACCAATACCACCACCAATATCACCAACAATACACCACCTGCATCAATATCACCACCAATACCACCACCTCCACCACCACTATTACCACCACCACCACCACCAATACCACCACCACCAATACCAACACCACCACCAATAGACCACCACCAATTCCACCACCACCAATACTACCACCACCAGTACAACCACACCGCCAATACCACTACCAATACCACCACCACCAATACCACCACCGCAATACCACAACCACTACCAACACCACCAATACCACCACCACCACCAATACCACTACAAATACCACCACCAATACCATCACCACCAGTAACAACACACCACCAATCCCACTCCCACCATCAATACCACCACCACCAATACCACCACCACAATACCTCAACCAATACCAAAACCACCAATACCATCACCAATACCACCAATACCAATACCACCACCAATAGACCACCACCACCAATGCCACTCCCGCCACCAATATCAATACCACCAACACCACCACCACCAATACCTCCACCACCACCAACACCAACACCACCACAAAACCAACACCACCAATACCATCACCAATACCAATACCACCACCACCAATACCACCACAAATACCACTAATACCACCACCACTGATACCACCAATACCACCACCACCAGTAATACCACCACCACCAATACCAGCACAAATACCACCACCACCAATACCAGCACCAACACCACCAATACTAATACCACCACCACCAATACCACCACCACCAATACCATCACCAATACCCCCACCAATACCACAATACCACCACCAATACCACCAACACCACAATACCACCACACCACCACCAATATCACCACTACCAAACCGCCACCACACATACCACCACCAATACCACCACCACCAACACCAATACCACCACCACTCAATACCACTACCACCACCAATACCACCACCACCAATACCACCACCAGTACCACCATCAATACCAATACCACCACCAATACCACCACCACAACCACCACTAATACACCACCAGCATCAATACCACCACCTACACCACCACCAACACCACCACCTCCACCACCACCACCACCACCACCACCAATACGACCACCACCAATACCAACAGCACCACCAAGAGACCACCACCAATTCCACCACCACCAATACTACCACCACCAGTACAACCACATCACTAATACCACTACCACCAACACCAATACCACCACAATACCACAACCAATACCAACACCACCTATACCACCACCAATACCACCAATACCAATAGCACCACCAATAGACCACCACCAATTCCACCACCACCAATACCACTACCACCAGTAACACCACACCACACCACACCACACCACCAATGCCACTACCTCCACCAATACCACCACCACCAATACCACCACCACAATACCACAACCAATACCAACACCAATACCACCACAACCAATATCACTACCAATACCACCACCACCAATACCACCATCACCAATCAAATACCACCACCACCAATACCAATAACATCACCAATACCAATACCACCACCAATACCACCATTGCCACTAATACTACCACCACCAATACAACCACCACCACCACCACCACCACCAATACCACCAACACCAATACAACCATCACCGCCAATACCAATACCACCACCACCAACACAATCACCAACAATACCACCACCAATACCACCGCTAATACCACCACCACTACAACCATCACCACCACCAATACAACCACCACCAATAACACCACCAATACCATCACCACCACCAATATCACCACCACCAATATCTCCAATACCACCACCACCACCAATACTACCAATACCACCACCCCAATACCACTACCACCAATACCACCACCACCATTACCACCACCACCACAACTACCCCCACCACAACTACCACCACCAATACCATCACCACCAATACCACCACTACCAACACCAATACCACCACCACCAATACCACCACCAATGCCACCACCACCAATACCATCACCACCACCAATACCACCACCACCAATACACCCACCACTACCAACACCACCACTACCACCACCACCAATACCACTACCATCAATACCACTAATACCACCACCACCACCAATACCACCACCACCAATACCACCACCAATACCACGACCAACAATGCCACCATGACCAACACCACCAACACCAATACCACCACCAATACCACCACCACCACTACCACTACCACCACCAATTCCACCACCCACCACCAATTCCACCATAACCACCAATTCCACCACCCACCACCAATTCCACCATAACCACCAATGCCATCACCACCAATACCTCCACCACCACCAATACCATCACCAAAACCAACACCACCAATGCCACCACCACCAATACCAACACCAATAGACCACCACCAATTCCACCACCACCAATACCACCACCACTGGTAACACCACACCACCAATACCACCACCACAATACCACAACCAATGCCAACTCCACCGATACAACCACCAATACCACCATCACCAATCCCACCACCAATACCACTACCAATCCCACCACCACCAATACCACCCCCACCAATAGAATCCCACCACCACCACTACCAATAACACCACCAATGCCACCACCAATACCACAAATACCACCACCACCAGTACAACCACAAATACCACCACAACCAATACCACCACCACCACCAAAACCACCACCACCAAGAAAACCACCAATACCATCACCACCAATACCACCACCAATACCACCACCACCACCACCAATACCACCATCACCACCAATACCACCACCAATACCACCACCACCACCACTACTACCACTACCACTGCTAATACAACCACCACCACCACTACCACCACCAATACCACCACCACTACCAATACTACCAATACCACCACCACCACCATTATCACCACCACCACAACTACCACCACCAATACCACCACCACCAATACCACCACCACCACCACCAATACCACCACCAATACCACCTCCATCACCAAAATCACCACCACCAAGAAAACCACCACTACCAATACCACCACCAATACCACCTTCACCAATCCAATTTCACCACCACCAATACCAATAACACCACCAATATGAATGCCACCCCCAATACCACCACCAATACAGCAAATACCACCACAACTAATACCACCACCACCAATACAACCATCAATACCGACACCACCAAGAACACCACCATCAACTCCACCAATACCACCACCAATACCACTACCAGCACTACCACCACCAATACCACCACAAATACCACCACCAACAATACCACCACCACCATCACCAATACCACCACCACCAAACCAACACCACCAATATCACCACCATGAACATCACCACCACCACCAATATCACCACAAATACCACCACCACTGAGATACCACCAGTACCACCACCAGCACTAATACCACAACCACCAATACTGCCATCAATACCACCCACAAATACCACAATACCAATACCACCACTACCACCAATACCAACACACCTCCACAAATACCACCAATACCACCATAAATACCACCACCAATATCACCACCACCACCAATACCACCACCACTACCTCCACCACCAATACCACCACCACCAATACCACCACCACCACAAATACCACCACCCCCAATACCACCACCAATACTAACACCACCAAAAATACACTACCACCACCAATACCTCTACCACCAATACCACCTCCACCAATCCAATACCACCACCACCAATACCAATAACACCGCCAATACCAATTCCACCACCAATACCACCACCAATACAACGAATACCACCACCACTAATACCACCACCATCAATACCACCACCAATACCGTAACCACCAAGAACACCACCATCAACAACACCAATACCACCACCAATATCACTACCAGCACTACCACCACCAATGCAACTACCACCACCAATACCACCACCAACAATACCACCACCACCACCAATATCACCACCACCATCAAAACAAACACCACCAATACCACCACCATGAACATCACCAGCGCCACCAATTCCACCACAAATACCACCAATACCACCACCACTGATATCACCAATTCCACCACCACCACTAATACCACGACCACCAATACCACCTCCAATACCACTACCACCAATACCACCGCCACCACTAATACCACAACCACCAATACCACCACCAATACCACTACCACCAATACCACCACCACCAATACACCCACAAATACCACAATAGCAACACCAATACCACCACTACCACAAATACCACCACACCTCCACCAATACCACCATAAATACCACCACCACCAATATCACCGCCACCACCACCAATACCACCACCACTACCTCCACCACCAATACCACCACCACCACCAATACCACCACCCCCAATACCACCACCAATACTAACACCACCAACAATACCACTACCACCAACACTACCACCACCAATACCACTACCACTCAATACCACCACCAATACCACCACCAATACCACCACCACTACCACCACCAATACCACCACCACCACCAATACCACCACCCCCAACAATACCACAACCAATACCACCAGCACCATCAATACCACCTCCCCCACCAAATACACCACCAATAGAACCACCACCAATACCACCAACACCACCACCACCAATACCTCCACCACCACCAACACCACCACAAAACCAACACCACCAATACCATCACCAATACCACCACCACCAATACCACCACAAATACCACTAATACCACCATGACTGATACCACCAATACCACCACCACCAGTAATACCACAACCACCAATACCAGCACAAATACCACCACCACCAATACCAGCACCAACACCACCAATACTAATACCACCACCAATACCACCACCACCAATACCATCACCAATACCCCCACCAATACCACAATACCACCACCAATACCACCAACACCACAATACCACCACACCACCACCAATATCACCACCACCAAAACCACCACCACATATACCACCACCAATACCACCACCACCAACACCAATACCACCACCACTCAATACCACTACCACCACCAATACCACCACCACCAATACCACCACCAGTACCACCATCAATACCAATACCACCACCAATACCACCACCACAACCACCACTAATACACCACCAGCATCAATACCACCACCTCCACCACCACCACCACCAACACCACCACCTCCACCACCACCACCACCACCAATACCACCACCACCAATACCAACAGCACCACCAAGAGACCACCACCAATTCCACCACCACCAATACTACCACCACCAGTACAACCACATCACTAATACCACTACCACCAACACCAATACCACCACAATACCACAACCAATACCAACACCACCTATACCACCACCAATACCACCAATACCAATAGCACCACCAATAGACCACCACCAATTCCACCACCACCAATACCACTATCACCAGTAACACCACACCACACCACACCACACTACCAATGCCACTACCTCCACCAATACCACCACCACCAATACCACCACCACAATACCACAACCAATACCAACACCAATACCACCACAACCAATATCACTACCAATACCACCACCACCAATACCACCACCACCAATCCAATACCACCACCAGCAATACCAATAACACCACCAATACCAATACCACCACCAATACCACCATTGCCACTAATACTACCACCACCAATACAACCACCACCACCACCACCAATACCACCAACACCAATACAACCATCACCGCCAATACCAATACCACCACCACCAACACAATCACCAACAATATCACCACCAACACCAATACCACCGCTAATACCACCACCACTACAACCATCACAACCACCAATACAACCACCACCAATAACACCACCAATACCATCACCACCACCAATATCATCACCACCAATATCTCCAATACCACCACCGCCACCAATACTACCAATACCACCACCCCAATACCACTACCACCAATACCACCACCACCATTACCACCACCACCACAACTACCACCACCACAACTACCACCACCAATACCATCACCACCAATACCACCACTACCAACACCAATACCACTACCACCAATACCACCCCCAATGCCACCACCACCAATACCATCACCACCACCAATACCACCACCACCAATACACCCACCACTACCAACACCACCACTACCACCACCACCAATACCACTACCATCAATACCACTAATACCACCACCACCACCAATACCACCACCACCAATACCACCACCAATACCACGGCCAACAATGCCACCATGACCAACACCACCAACACCAATACCACCACCAATACCACCACCACCACTACCACTACCACCACCAATTCCACCACCCACCACCAATTCCACCATAACCACCAATGCCATCACCACCAATACCTCCACCACCACCAATACCATCACCAAAACCAACACCACCAATGCCACCACCACCAATACCAACACCAATAGACCACCAACAATTCCACCACCACCAATACCACCACCACTGGTAACACCACACCACCAATACCACCACCACAATACCACAACCAATGCCAACTCCACCGATACAACCACCAATACCACCATCACCAATCCCACCACCAATACCACTACCAATCCCACCACCACCAATACCACCCCCACCAATAGAATCCCACCACCACCACTACCAATAACACCACCAATGCCATCACTAATACCACAAATACCACCACCACCAGTACAACCACAAATACCACCACAACCAATACCACCACCACCACCAAAACCACCACCACCAAGAAAACCACCACCACCAATACCATCACCACCAATACCACCACCAATACCACCACCACCACCACCAATACCACAATCACCACCAATACCACCACCAATACCACCACCACCACCACTACTACCACTACCACTGCTAATACAACCACCACCACCACCACCACCACCAATACCACCACCACTACCAATACTACCAATACCACCACCACCACCAATACCACCACCACCATTATCACCACCACCACAACTACCACCACCAATTCCACCACCACCAATACCACCACCACCACCACCAATACCACCACCAATATCACCTCCATCACCAAAACCACCACCACCAAGAAAACCACCACTACCAATACCACCACCAATACCACCTTCACCAATCCAATTTCACCACCACCAATACCAATAACACCACCAATATGAATGCCACCCCCAATACCACCACCAATACAGCAAATACCACCACAACTAATACCACCACCACCAATACAACCACCAATACCGACACCACCAAGAACACCACCGTCAACTCCACCAATACCACCACCAATACCACTACCAGCACTACCACCACCAATACCACCACAAATACCACCACCAACAATACCACCACCACCATCACCAATACCACCACCACCAAACCAACACCACCAATATCACCACCATGAACATCACCACCAATATCACCACAAATACCACCACCACTGAGATACCACCAGTACCACCACCAGCACTAATACCACGACCACCAATACCGCCACCAATACCACCCACAAATACCACAATACCAACACCAATACCACCACTACCACCAATACCAACACACCTCCACAAATACCACCAATACCACCATAAATACCACCACCAATATCACCACCACCACCAATACCACCACCACTACCTCCACCACCAATACCACCACCACCAATACCACC
Source organism: Triturus cristatus (assembly GCF_964204655.1). Taxonomy (NCBI): domain Eukaryota; kingdom Metazoa; phylum Chordata; class Amphibia; order Caudata; family Salamandridae; genus Triturus; species Triturus cristatus. Next base: position 1,728,809,955 of record NC_140589.1, read on the forward strand.
ACCACCACAAATACCACCACCCCCAATACCACCACCAATACTAACACCACCAAAAATACACTACCACCACCAATACCTCTACCACCAATACCACCTCCACCAATCCAATACCACCACCACCAATACCAATAACACCGCCAATACCAATTCCACCACCAATACCACCACCAATACAACGAATACCACCACCACTAATACCACCACCATCAATACCACCACCAATACCGTAACCACCAAGAACACCACCATCAACAACACCAATACCACCACCAATATCACTACCAGCACTACCACCACCAATGCAACTACCACCACCAATACCACCACCAACAATACCACCACCACCACCAATACCACCACCACCATCAAAACAAACACCACCAATACCACCACCATGAACATCACCAGCGCCACCAATTCCACCACAAATACCACCAATACCACCACCACTGATATCACCAATTCCACCACCACCACTAATACCACGACCACCAATACCACCTCCAATACCACTACCACCAATACTACCACCACCACTAATACCACAACCACCAATACCACCACCAATACCACTACCACCAATACCACCACCACCAAAACACCCACAAATACCACAATAGCAACACCAATACCACCACTACCACAAATACCACCACACCTCCACCAATACCACCATAAATACCACCACCACCAATATCACCACCACCAATACCACCACCAGTACCTCCACCACCAATACCACCACCACCACCAATACCACCACCCCCAATACCACCACCAATACTAACACCACCAACAATACCACTACCACCAACACTACCACCACCAATACCACTACCACTCAATACCACCACCAATACCACCACCAATACCACCACCACTACCACCACCAATACCAATACCACCACCACCACCAATACCACCACCCCCAACAATACCACAACCAATACCACCAGCACCATCAATACCACCTCCCCCACCAAATACACCACCAATAGAACCACCACCAATACCACCAACACCACCACCACCAATACCTCCACCACCACCAACACCAACACCACCACAAAACCAATACACCCACAAAAACCACCAATACCACCACCACCAGTAATACCACCACCACCTATACCAGCACAAATACCACCACCACCAATACCAGCACCAACACCACCAATACTAATACCACCACCACCAATACCACCACCACCAATACATCACCAATACCCCCACCAATACCACAATACCACCACCAATACCACCAACACCACAATACCACCACACCACCACCAATATCACCACCACCAAAACCACCACCACATATACCACCACCAATACCACCACCACCAACACCAATACCACCACCACTCAATACCACTACCACCACCAATACCACCACCACCAATACCACCACCAGTACCACCATCAATACCAATACCACCACCAATACCACCACCACAACCACCACTAATACACCACCAGCATCAATACCACCACCTCCACCACCACCAACACCACCACCTCCACCACCACCACCACCACCACCAATACCACCACCACCAATACCAACATCACCACCAAGAGACCACCACCAATAACACCACCACCAATACTACCACCACCAGTACAACCACATCACTAATACCACTACCACCAACACCAATACCACCACAATACCACAACCAATACCAACACCACCTATACCACCACCAATACCACCAATACCAATAGCACCACCAATAGACCACCACCAATTCCACCACCACCAATACCACTACCACCAGTAACACCACACCACACCATACCACACCACCAATGCCACTACCTCCACCAATACCCCCACCACCAATACCACCACCAATACCACCACCAATACCACCACCACCAATACCACCACCACCAATACCACCACCACTACCACCACCAATACCACCACCACCACCAATACCACCACCAGAACCACCACCAATACACCACCAGCATCAATACCTGCACCAACACCAGCACCAACACCACTGCCTCCACCACCACTATTACCACCACCATCAATACCACCACCACCAATACCAACACCACCACCAATAGACCACCAACAATTCCACCACCACCTATACTACCACCACCATTACAACCACACCACCAATACCACTACCCCCACCACCAATAGCACCACCAATACCACTACCAATACCACCACCACCAATACCACCACCACCAATACCACCACCACCACCAATACCACCACCAATACCACCAATACCACCACCACCACCAACACCACCACCAATAGACCACCAACAATTCCACCACCACCGATACTACCACCACCAGTACAACCACACCACCAATACCACTACCACCAACACCAATACCACCACCACATTACCACAACCAATAGCAGCACCACCACCAACACCACCACCACCAATAGCACCACCAATACCACTACCAATACCACCACCACCAATACCACCACCACCAATACCACCAATACCACCACCACCACGAATACCACCACCAATACCACCACCACCAATACCACCACCACCACCAATACCACCACCAATACCACTACCCACAACAATACCACCACGACTACCACTGCCAATACCACCAGCATCAATACCACCACGAACACTAACAATACCACCACTGCCAAACCAACACCACCATTACCACCACCACCACAACTACCACCACCAATACCACCACCACCAATACCACCAATACCACCATCAATACCACCTCCACCACCAATACCTCCACCACCAATACCACCACCACCAATCCAATACTATCACCACCAATACCAATAACACTGCCAATACCAATACCACTACTAATACCACCACCACCAATATGACCACCAATACCACCACCACAATACCTCCACCACCAATACCACCACCACCAATTCAATACCACCACCACCAATACCAATAACACCACCAATGCCACCACCAATACTACCAATACCACCCCCACTACTAATACCACCACCACCAATACATCCATCACCACCAATACCACTACCACCAATACCACCACCACCAATATCAGCAATACCACCACCACCAATACTACCAATACCACCACCACCAATACCACCACCACCAGTATCACCACACCGCCAATACCACTACCACCACCAATACCACCACCACCAATACCAACACCACTCAATACCACTACCACCACCACCACCAATACCACCATCACCAATACCACTACCACTACCACCACCAATACCATCACCACCACCAATAACACCACCAGAACCACCACCAATACACCACCAGCATCAATACCAGCACCAACACCACCACCAACACCACCGCCTCCACCACCACCACTATTACCACCACCATCAATACCACCACCATCAATACCAACACCACCACCAATAGACCATCAACAATTCCACCACCACCTATACTACCACCACCATTACAACCACACCACCAATACCACTACCACCAACACCAATACCACCACCACATTACCACAACCAATAGGAGCACCACCACCAATACCACCACCACCAATAGCACCACCAATACCACAACCAATACCACCACCACCAATACCACCAATACCACCACCACCACCAATACCACCACCAATACCACCACCACCAATACCACCCATACCACCACCACCACCAATATCACCGCCAATACCAATAACACTGCCAATACCAATACCACCACTATTACCACCACCATCAATACCACCACCATCAATACCAACACCACCACCAATAGACCATCAACAATTCCACCACCACCTATACTACCCCCACCATTACAACCACACCACCAATACCACTACCACCAACACCAATACCACCACCACATTACCACAACCAATAGGAGCACCACCACCAATACCACCACCACCAATAGCACCACCAATACCACAACCAATACCACCACCACCAATACCACCAATACCACCACCACCACCAATACCACCACCAATACCACCACCACCAATACCACCCATACCACCACCACCACCAATACCACCACCAATACCACCACCAACAACAATACCACTACGACTACCACCGCCAATACCACCAGCACCAATACCACCACGAATACTAATACCACCACTGCCAAACCACCACCACCATTACCACCACCACCACAACTACCACCACCAATACCACCACCACCAATACCACCACCACCATCAATACCACCTCCACCACCAATACCTCCACCACCAATACCACCACCACCAATCCAATACTATCACCGCCAATACCAATAACACTGCCAATACCAATACCACCACTAATACCACCACCGCCAATACAACCACCAATACCACCACCACAATACCTCCACCACCAATACCACCACCACCAATTCAATACCACCACCACCAATACCAATAACACCACCAATACCACCACCAATACAACCAATACCACCACCACTACTAATACCACCACCACCAATACATCCATCACCACCAATACCTCCACCACTAATACCACCACCACCAATATCAGCAATACCACCACCACCACCAATACTACCAATTCCACTACCAATACCACCACCACCAGTATCACCACACCGCCAATACCACTACCACCACCACCACCAATACAAACATCACCACCGATACCAATACCACCACCATCAATACCACCACCAATATTACTCCACCACTACCACCACCACCAATACCACCACCAATACCACATCACTACCAATATCAACACCAAAACCACCACTAATACCACGACTACTGCTACCAGCACCGTCAAACCACCACTACCACCAATACCACCACCACCACCAATACCACCACCACCGGTATCACCACACCGCCAATACCACTACCACCACCAATACCACCACCACCAATACCACCACCACAATGTGGTAAATTTAAATTACCTAGACTTAATTTATGCGGTAAAATTCAATAAGAATAACTCAGTAAAAATAAGAGGCAGAATCCGTGGTATTTGAGGTTATAAAAGGGAATTTATTCCTTACAAAGGAATTATGGTTCGAACCAGGCAATCGGGTTCCGTCACCACGAAGGTTCAGGAAGGGATCGGCAATACATTATTGACAGGTTACAATATATATAGTAAATGCATTACAGTAAAGACAGATGCAGAAGGCGTTACAGCTGAGAAGAGAGGAGCGGAGCAGATAACTTGAAGGCTGAATACAGTCTTGGCAGGCAACAGGCCGAGTCAGGCACCGTTAGCCGCGCAGGAAGTAAGACAAAGGTCATGGATACAGATGCAGGTCCAGGCTGGAGCATTCAGAGGCAGAAGCAGGAAAAGGCTCGATGGCAGAATTCAGGGCCTACCTTGCCAAAGCTGGAAAACGTGAAAAGTATACCATATAAAGTCGGTGGCAAGGCATACTTAGGAACGGAATATCTGACCCATTCATGGCGGATCTGAAAGAGGTCATGTTAACGTTGGACACAATTGTATTTGCGTCTTCATAGCTTGAAGTGGAGGGAACATACATGTACTTGTAGCATGTACATGGAGCCGTTGGGGTCTAAGATAGGGGACACAATTGACCATAATAATTCATATTTCCTCAACAATACCACAACCAATACCAATACCACCACCAATACCACCTCCACCACCAATACCACCTCCAGCAATACCAATAACACCACCAATACCAGTACCACCACCAAAACAACCAATACCACCACCACCACTAATACCACCACAACAAATACAACCACCAATACCACCACCACCACCAATACCTCCACCACCAATACTACCACCACCAATCCAATACCACCAATACTAATAACACTACCAATGCCGGCACCAATACAACCAATACCACCACCACCACTAATTCCACCACCATTACCACCACCAATACAACCATCACCAGCAATACCAATACCACCACCAACAATACCACCACCAATACCACCACCAATACAACTATCACCAGCAATGCCAACACCAATACCACCACTGATACTACCACCACCACTATCACCACCACCACCAATACCACTACTATCACTAATTTCACCACCACCAATATCACCAATACCACCACCACCACCAATACTACCAATACCACCACCACCACCAATACCACTGCCACCATTACCACCACAACTACTACCACCAATACCAGCACCACTACCAATTCCACCACCGCCACCAGTACCACCACCCCCAATACCACCAATACCACCATCAATACCAATACCACCACCACCAGTACCAATACCAATACCAATACCACCAATACCACCACCATCAATACTACCACCACCAAATACCACCTCCAATACCACCACCACCAATACCCCACCAACCCCACCCCCACCAATACCACCCCCACCACCACCAATACCACCAACAATACCACCACCAATACCACCTTCACCAATACTAGTACCACCACCAATACCATTGCCACCACCAATAACAATACCACCACCAACAATACCAACACCTCCACCACCAATACCACCACCACCTATACCACCAATATCACCAATGCCACCACCACCACCACCACCACTACCACGAATACCAGCACCAACAATACCACCAATGCCAATACCACCACCACCACCAATACCACCAATACCAATACCACCACCACCAATACCAATACCACCTCCTCAGTGCCTCTCCCTCAGTAGTAATAGCAGGGGCACTGTACAAGCCCGAAGCTGCAGCCGGGACCATCCCTCCCTCCCTCTAAACCTGCCATGAAGAGCAGCCCGTCCTGCACCAGGAGGTGAAGCCAGGGCTTTACTACAGCTGGAGTGTTTTTTATTAGCCCAAAGATATCAATGACATTACGCAATGCCACACTGAACACTCCATCATGGAGAGGGCAGGAAATAGCCCCCCTCCCGCTCTTCCTTATGAGCCGCAACAGTGTAATCACAGAGCGGAAGGTGTTGGAGCGCTTTGTTAGTGTTTATAGCTCTGATCATATGTAACTCTCACTTCACACTTTGTGTCTGTGTAATTTACAACACTTACCCATCTTCTTAACTGCACTATTTATCACTACTTTGAAGTATATCAAAAGAAATCTGGATGCACAGCAATCAAATGATTGTATGAAAACTATTTAATGTCCGGCAGATACAAAATTTCAAGTTCTGAGCTAGGATATAATGTCCATCAATGTTCTCCCACCTATTAAGATTTCATCCAAGCATTTCGTCTGCTGATAATATGATGTCAAATATTCTGTCTTGCTCGGCTGATCATTGATGCTCAAAGATCACTTCTGTTTATTATGTCAAGGACCATCTTGCAGTATTAAGAATGTTATTCCCAGACCTCAGATATTAGAGATATCCCTTAGGTGCCCCAACTTTGAAATCATCCATTGTCATGGACGTTTACACACTGTTCCATAGTGTATTACACCAGCACTCTGGCAGAAGCCAAATAAGCTAGTATATGAAGCTCTACTTTAATGCAGGCATCCACATTTCTCTGATTTCTATAGCATCACTGGCAACCATACCAGAATCCACACTGGCCAGGGATGTACTGCACGGTTTCAACTCCATGCCAGAATTCACATTGCACCACTAGGTACAGTCATGTTGTCAAGTGAAAAAACAAATTGTTTTTAGCAAGTAAAGCCTGATGCTAATGCAAGCACCAGTGCAAGCATGGCACCCATTCCATCTACCATCCCTGCACCAATCCCTTCTGTTTATTGAGGTCCTGTTCACAGTGGCTTGGGTAACAACAGCATCCAATGGCTGCCAGACTAGGAGTGAAGGCAGCTGCAACTGTGATGGTGTCTACCCATGTCTAAATCTTCTAATCACTTTATGAGTTATTTTTTGTAAATAAAAAAGCATCGCAAGGAACAGGTTTGTTTATAGAAACAAATCACATATCTGCAGTTTTACCCAATGATCGTAATTATATTCATAACTGGCTTTTTTCATAATTTCTCAATTCACAATTCAACTCTGATTCACAATCAGGAATTCCTTTGGAAGATAGATACACACTTTTCAACTCATTGGCGGTGGTCAATAAAAATGTGGGAGCCCAATGAGACATGTTTCTAAAAATTCAACAAAAGTAATTGATGCACTGACCTTAATTGAGTTTTAAGACTCAAATGCAAGAAATGCATCCATAGTTTAGCCTCCAATACTTCCATTTTGCCACACAAATTAGATGGAACATATATTAAGAGTAAGAGGGCTGGATTTTCAATTTCGTAAACTACCTTCATGGGAGGTAGAATTCTAGAGACCTTTGCTCTGGTAAAAACAACTAATGTCAATTTCAGGGCTTTTTATTTGGCATTGTGAATCTGTAGATTTAAAGTAATATATTTGCTTAAAAACACACCTGATATAGACAATTCTCAACTCAATCTTTAACATATCTATCTATTTTCTAGACATTTCTCCCACAACCAATTCTCATTGGTCTTGCATTACTTTCAAAATATTTTTTATTTACAATAGCCTCTATGGTCAAATTATGGTTGGTATGTCCTAATATGGGGGTGGTCCATAAATAATAGATCCTCAACATATAATAGAAAATAGGTTGAGACATTAACTCTTTACAGAGGTAATGGTAAAATCACTCACTGTCTCCAAGCAAATCAGCGATAAAAATATACAAATTGACAAATCATCAGTGTAAGTTTGTCCTTGTTTAAGCCCATCATATGTAAATATTTTAGAAGACATTTACCTTTATGGAAGGTACAGTTCTAGAGACCTTTGGCTTTGATGTGAATTCCAGTGCTTCTTATTTGGCATTGTGAATCCTTAGATAACTGATTTTTATCTACAAAGGCCCCTACTTAAGGAGGTTCTTCATTAGTTTCTAATTAGGAGATCTTTTGGTTATCCCTCTCTCCCCTTCGCTTTCAGTTGTCCCATGAGTGTCAGGGGATCAAAAGGTATTTCTTAGTTTGCCCTTCTTGTGATGAAGATGAGAATGTATTCACCAAAGTATTTCCCAAAAAAAGAAAGGCTACTGGTCTTACAATGCAATGCATTTGCTACGTCCCACTTTTATCATCATTCTTTATTATCATTCTTCACCTGTTGGAAAACAGCAACTACTGTGTCTGGTAGCTCGCTGTCAACTAAACTATGAAATGTACTGCTGTTTCAACTGTCATAGGCAGTACACAAGTGTCATTGAGAAGGATATTAAATATCTGCGCCAGAAATGTGTTACTAGGTTTAGTGTCTTCAATATTCTTTGTAAGACATTTTAACAAGGAGAATGAGACATCATGAATTGAGCCCATTACCCCTGAAAATATATCCGGCTTAATTGCTGTACCAGGGCAGACACACGTGATTTATAAATATTTTACTTCTGGCAAGAGAGGTGAAGCTATAGCACCCAAATCCATCAGGTATCCAAAACTGGAAAGTATGTTGATGTGTTGTGGTCTCATAAACCTTTGAGGGCCTCATTACTAGTGGTCAAGTGTATGGGCCAATATTTATCGCACCTGCTGAAATTTTACACCATGGGTTGGAGATCATTGAATGCTATAAATAGGATTACATGTTTTGATTGAGCAGAGGTTGTGTGTGGTTCCACAAAAAAGCTTTCCTCCACACAGCTGTGATAATTGTGTTTATGTATCCAGCTTTCTAACCTTGGACTTTTCAGGGGCAAACAAATGCATTCTAGTGTTAATAAAGTGTCTTGGATAACTATAGAATTTATGTTGTTTTCCTCTGGTAGCAGCACAGATGGAAGGAGGGTAGTCATTAACGCCTCAGCCATTCTGATTGGCTGACATTATTTGAGATATCTTGAGCCTAAAATATTCAGGAAATACGTTTTCACTTGAATTCACCACCTCTCTTGTTAGAACTGTTAATTATGTTGTAATAGCCCATTATGTTTTTGCAAATTTTCTAATTAATAATTTAGGTATTAAATCTATTTTATTGTCAGAACACAATCCAAGAAACAGGAGCAAGGTGCAGACAACCCAGAGGGCCGGCTAACTGTGATTTGACTATATCAGGAGGCGACAATCCAAGAAATACTTCTCTAAATTAAACACAGCAAGTCGCCTACAACCCGTCCGGGCCGGCCGCGTCTGAAAGAGGAGGGTAACAATTAATTATGATGCCCGGAACAAGCAGGCCAATCAATCAAGAAGCACTAAGTCCTTGCCCTCCGTAAACCGACTAGTTGAGGCCATAAGCTCCAGGAGGTGCTCCATAGTTTAACAGAAAACATAATTGAAGCATAATAAAGGAATAACAACAAAAAAGGGAAAACCCATAACCCCCATCCCACCCCCACCCCGGCTCCCTCCGTGAGCTTATTTTGGATCTTTATGAACCATCCAGGATCTAATTATTAATTTAGGGGAGTTTACTAAGTGAGCACTGGAAGCTAAGTTAAGACAAAGCATTTGCCAAAGTTTAGGGGTGTCTTCAGTAGCTGAAGAACTACAACAGCGCTATTTTACCAGCTTAAACAGTAGCAAATGGTGGCTTATCACATGAACCCAAATCATGTGCTGCTTTTAGCTGGAAATGTGGCAGCCTTTTTTGACTTATCTAAAGTAAATAATAAGACAATCAAAACAGAACACAACATGATAACCACAGTACAACATAAAAACAGCAAAATGCAATAATACAGCACAATAACACAGTAGCACGACAGACCACAGCACCTCCACAGCAAAATCCCACATAACAAATGTAGACAAATGTGTTTTCTCACACAATACCACCTTCAAAATCCTGTTGGTAAAAGCTATTTGGAACAAGCACTACCTTGACTTATCACCAAGTATATGAAATAGTCAAAAACGTTTTGTGATTGGGCTCAGGTTCTCTGCCACAGTTGTGAGCTGACTGGGTGATCTAAAATCGTTGAAGAACTGTAGCAGCACCATTTTAACACCTTAGTCATGGTAGGTAGTTGCTTACCATAGGAATTTTAAAGGTACATTCTGCTTTTTGTCTGGAAATATAGCCAAATTTTTTGACATGTCTATAGTAAACAACGGAACATTACATAAAAAGCAGTGTAACACGTTAAAGAAAACCAGCACAACACTAGAAAACAGTCAAAACAGAATACAACATGACCACTGTACAAAGCAACAACAGAACACATCACCATCACAACAAAATACCCTACACAAAATATGCAAAAACTTTTGGGGCACCTTACCACCTGCAGCTTTCATAATACAATGGTAAATGCGGATTGCACCAAGCAGCTACCTTAACTTACTACTTAGGACATGAAATAGAGAAAAAACGTTATGGGATCTGTCTTTAAGTGTTTATCGGGGAACATACCAGTGTATTACTTTTGCATACCAGTACAATTTAAGCTTCCAGGGTGTTTGCATCACGTCTCCTCTCAACGTTAGTGAGCCCATCAGCATTCTTTGCAATCGGGGGGGTGGAGCTTGCCTGACTCCAAGATAGCAGCGGGTTAGGAGAGCTCCCGCGACCGCTGACAGTATCTGGCATAATCCTAGCGCCCGATGTGCAGTAATCGCCCGAACAGGGTGAAGGACCCGAAAGGCAGACGCTATGCATCAGATGAGCCCAGAAAACCCAACTGAAAAGAAGCTGGGAGGTAGCTGGCTGAAGCCGGAGTAGGTTGGGGCCTAGGGACGGTGATGAAGAGCAGTGTCAGTGCTACTTGCAAGCGTGGCCTCGAAACGAGCTGGCAGTGAGGACAGAGAACGTCCCGGGGCCTAGCAGACAACGGACCAGTGTGCTGGAAACCCCCCATGGTGTGAATCGAGAGGCGAGTGGGAGCCTAGGAGCAGCAGGATTGTTTCCCTGAGGGACGCGGAGGGGGTGTACACCGGAGAAGGGGACGAGTGAGGCCTGCGGGGCGAATCATGGGGAGACAGAGCAAGGTGCTCACTAGAAGCAGCAGAGCTGTAAGAGACGCCAGTATGGCTCGAAATTAAAGAGTCGATCTGGCCATGAACCAGGAAAAATGCCCAGTCCCATTGTTAGAAATGGGATTTCTGGTTGGCTAGGGCCACTCTAGTCAGGGCTGGGGAGTTACAAGCCAAAGATAACTCCTGCTCACCCTCTTGGTAGCTTGGCACGAGCAGTCAGGCTTATCCCGGAGGCAATGTGTAAAGCGTTTGCGCGCGCACCCAGCAACAACACCCAAGGCCACCCACAAAAGATACTCCACACAAGGTTATATATAAAAATAGCCTTTGTATTATACCAAACACATTAGATAATATTCACACAATTTACACTGTGCCAACTGGCACTGGGCAGAATATACAGGGGACTATTTACACAAGACAGGGCCACATGGACCACTGTCAGAATCATCACAAATCACCAAATTGTAAATGTAGAAAGGTAGAACAAATAATAAATGTAGCGCACAACCAGTAACCACTGGTAACAGGTAAGTACACCCTACGCAATCCTAAAACACCTTAGGTACACATCACGCAGGGAACCATGAACACACTAGTATAATCTATACTAGGAAAAACAATCTCCAATGCATAAACACAGTTTAGGAGTGAAAACAGCATAAAGGCATTGCGCAGGCGCAAAAGTACATATATACAAATCACCAGGTACCCTAGGTGAGGGCACAACACAGGGAAACGGTCCCCAGGCCAACTTGGCCTCTCAGGGGCTCAAACGCCCTTTGTCCAAATGTCAGGGCTAGACTGCGCACGCCAAAGCGCACAGGGCACAACCTAAACGTTGCAGCTGCCCACTAAGTGCTGGGCAGCTGGGAAAGGAGTCTGGGCACCACTGTGCCTGTAGATCAATTGTGCAGCGCGTAGGGGGCCTCGTGGGCTTTAGATCACCCAAAGAGAAATATGCCCCAAAACAGCGTGGGAGCTTCGTGGGCTCTAAGACACAAATATGCCCCAAAACGTTGGAGCGGCCCGCTGCCTTCCGGGGCCGCTCTTATCACAAAAAGAAAATGCCCCCGTAGTTGGAGCCTTCTGGGCTCGTGATTATTGCTGCCCCCTTCGTTGGAGCCTCACAGGCTCTAAATGAATCATGGCCTCCTTACGTGGGAGTGCCCCCCTCTATCAGGGGGGGGCCGCTCAGGAGATAGACCGGTCTGGGACCGGCACCCACAAGACACGCACGGAGTCCTCCAGCCCTTCCCAACTCACCGGGCTGTTCTCTAGGGACTCCCGCGTTGTCTGCAGTAAGCGGTGTGCGGTCCTTTCTCTGCCTCGCCGCTTCACCCGGGCCCCCTCCTGGGACCCGGGACTTTCTCCTTGAGCGCGGGGAGGTGGGGTAGGCTCCCGTCCTCCTCCGGACTTCCTGGAAGGCGGAGTAGGCTCCCGTCCTTCCTGGCCTCACTCGCCGCCTCTTCCTGCCTTCGTGACGAGGTCCCGCCTGCAACCAGGGTTTCCCTGCTTACTTCCGGGTCACAGCAGGCAGCGGCCCGGCAATGTCTCCGCAACTCCTGGGCCGCGGTGGTGATTTCCTTACAGCGGCAATGAGGGGTAGGCTCCCTACTGATTAAAAAAGGATATGGAAACGGGGTGGGCACCCGATAACTAAATAATTAAATAAGCGGGGTAGGCTCCCGCATAGTGCACAGCATAATCAGCGGGGTGGGATCCCGCTCGGAAGCACAACCGGGGGAATCCCTATGTCGGGATTCCCTCGACAAGGTCCGCCTGCTCAGCGCTGCAAGCAGCCACGGGACGCGCTCCTTCGTCGGCGGGTAAAGAGCCAAGCGCTCTAGTGAAATAAATGCAACAGCGCTCCCAGGGTGCTAGAGGCACCAGTCCAGGATTAACCAGTGGAGCGCTTCTAAATTTAAGAAGGCAAGGTTCCAAATCCAGGAAAAAGTCCTTCAGGATGCAGGGGGGCAAGGGCTGGGCCCAGGGGCCAGCTCACAGGGCCCTCCAGGCAGGGAGGCAGTCCCCAGTGGCGGTTTCTCCTGGCGCCCAGCAGCAGCAGCAGGCCCCCCTCCATTTAGGATCAGAAGAAGAACATTTTGTAAGGGGTCACAGCCCCTTTTTATACACATTTTTCTTTTGTGCACAGCACAGGGTTTTGGGCAGAACCAGCTACAACTGGTTCAGGAGCACTTGAGCACTTTGTTTTGCTCAGCTCCTCTCCTTCTTTTCACAGGACAGGCCAGGGCCATCAGTCGCACCACAGGGGGTGGAGCCAGCATTGTGTGGGGAAAGCCCAGCCCTATTCAGGTCCCAGGTGTACTCCTCCCACCCATCTGGCTGCTGATCTCCCCATTCACCACTAAGTGACTCCTCCTGACTCTGGGGATTCCCTAGCCCATCACATGACCTCAGCCAGCCAATCGCCAGACAAGGCACTTATCTCACACTGCACACAGAAATGCCAACTTCTAGAAGTGGCACTTCCACACTAGGTACATTGACGCCGCATACATCATCGCGCAGCATTTCATCACACGAGTCCGAACATACTAAACTCGCGCCTGCACTCCCCACGCATCAGGAACTACCAGGGACACATACATTCCCCCATGCATTCCTATGGGAGGGCAGGCCAACCTCACTACACGCACGCACTTTACCCTGGGACACAGTGGTAAAGTGCGCAGAAGCCAAAAATGACTAACACCAGGTCACAATAAAAAGCAAAAGTTTAGGGGTGAACCTGCCAGAAGGGCCGAGTCCAACACCCTTGAAAATAGAAGGAGGGAGGCCCCTTTCTTACATAGCTGCCTTAGCAGGAAAAGATGCCGGGAGTCAGTTGATTGAGGCTGGAGGCAGATGGGGCCTATCAAAAGTGACGCAGAACAGCGACGGAGCCAAGCATAGGCACGGCCGCAAGACGAGCTGGTGACGGGAGCAAGAAACCTCCTGGGGCCCAGCAGGCAAGCAGAGAGCAATGAGCTGGGAACCCCTCACAAGCTGAACAGGAGGAGGGAGTGAGCACAGAAGGGGTTCATGGGCTACAAGATCTGCGCCATCCAGGTACAAGGGACACCGAAGAGGGTGCACAACGGAAGGGGAGACAAAGCGCTGCGTTCACCCTAACCAGTCTGAGGAGTACGAGGGTTGGAATCGTCTGTGGAGAGAAGAGTGGTCAGAGAGCAAACAGTGGAATCGGTAGCACGAGTGGGGCTGCTTAAGCACCTAGGTTCTGAAAACCTAGCAGAGTGAGGCGCCTTCCCCTGGCAGCTGTCTCTGAGACAGCACGAAGTTCCCAAATAGTGGGGGAATGTTGCTGAGTTAATCCATCACCAAAGGGTTAGAGACCAACAGTGAAACGCACCAAGCAGATGCTCAGTACAAACACAGATTAAAGTGGGTGAGCGACACAACCCAGCTGTGATAGCTGACGGACCGGGCCTGGAGAAGCTGTGAAAGCAGGAGTGACCCAGTGAATACGCCTGCAACTGCACCGATCCAAAAGGAGACAAGGGAAGTCCCCTATAAAGTGAGCACACAGGGGGCACCAACTGCCAGGAATGCACTAAATGTAGACGACAATGCATAGATACTGAGAGAGCAGAGGAGACGTTAACCAAGGGTTGCAATATGGGAAAACCAGACAAATTTCAACCTAAACTTCAATTTGATCTCCGCAAGACCCCAGGTCTCATGAGACAATTGCCGTAGAACCTGACACAGCAGTTGATGATACAGAAACCCTAGCAAAACAATCGACAGTTAAATAGATGCACTCACATTTCGCATGGACAGGATGTCAGAACATTTAGACAAACACACTGAGAGGCTAGATACTATAGAACAGAGGTTCTCAGATGCAGAAGATACATTACAGACAGAAGTTGCAAAAATGGACAAGCTTCTGCAATCGCGCCAGTCTAAAACCGAGGATTTGGAAGCAAGATCACGGAGGAACAACATCAGAATCCTTGGAGTAGAGGAATCGAGCAACATCAGCAATAAGGAGCAGCATGTAGAGCAGATGTTGGCCGAACTCTTGGGCAGAGAAACCTTCTCAGAAATATTTGTTGTGGAGCACGCCAACCACTCGCTAGCACCGCGCCCAGTGCCGGGAGCAGCTCCTAGGTCAATTATCGCTAGATTATTAAACTACAGAGACCACGACACAGCTCTGAAGAAATCACAGGAACTGGGAACCCTGCAGCTTGAAGGAGCAGTTATATCCTTGTTCCCAGACGTTACACTCCATGTCCAGGAGGCGCACCGATTGTTCATCCCCGCCAAGAAGAGGCTTCATGAACTCAACATGGACTACAGCATGCAATACCCTGCTAAACTGAGAGTGAAACTAGAGGGTACAATACACTATTTCACAGACCCCAAGTCGACAATGTAATTCATAAAGAAGGGAGTACGGACTCTCCTGGAGGTCAACAAAGCAATAAAGGCGAGACTCAGGACACTGAGGAATTGCGCAGAAGAGGACTGAAGCCACTGGGGGAACGATGGCAAAAAAGACCACATTAGAGACTTGCTGGAGACAACTTGAGATTTTGAACTTTTTTTTATTGTGGACTTTCAGTTATTATCCCACTGCCAGGTGCATCAGTGGGAACGATCCTGGACTGAAAGCCTAGAGTGATCCTGAAGCGCTGATTATTGGAAAGACTGTTACAATACATATTAATGAAGGTAACATGCTTATGAAGTGGAGCTATTGCCCGACTATTAATGTTAAATTAGGCACACAGTGTGGAGTATGGGCCGCCTACAGCTTCTGGAATAATGGAGGACTTGCAGTAGCTATTCTGCCACAGACTGTCTAGGGGAGGTTATTGGGCGCTGGAAATAAACTGCGCAACAAGGTGTGGTGGGAAGGATCGGGGAGCAGGAGAGCTGGCAACATCTACCCCCAAGTGTGCTCCACCTAGAGTAATACTGTTAACGAGGTTTGATCATTTGGGTACATTGCAGGGAGGAAGGGAGGGATTGCTATGGAAGTTGGGGAAATACATAGCGTGGGAGGGATTAATGGGAGTGGGCTTGTTACATGGTTTTATGCGGGTAGAATCATGATTATATTCCGAACCAGACAATACACCGGCACTGCACCACAATTTCAACAATTGCAGATGTAGACCCTGAGGCTCCGGGAGACACAAAGGGTCAGACATTGAGGCTACTTACCTGGAATGTCAGGGGCCTTAATTGCAACAGAAACGTCAGAAAAGTATTACTTGTGTGTTACCCCTGAGGCGGAAGCCGGGGGCAGTGAGTGAGTGTGTGTGTTTTTTATCATTTAAATTGCTGTTTGCACTGGATTGATGCTGTGTGCCACTCTAAAGCTCAATTTTGGTTTTATTCAATGCGCGCTTGCCTACCTCTTAGAAGCGCGCCAAAGGCAAGCCCGTCTGCGCCTGTCCGCGCCCGGTCGGGACCCGGGGCCACATACCCTGTCTCTGCCTTTGTCTATAACTCTGACCAGCTCTACTCTTGCCAGGGTTCTTGGCCTCTCAGCTCAATCACTCTCAATCGCATTCAGGCGCTGAATATTGTTGCCCCCTCTGTCTCATTTCCTGTCGTCTCTTCACTCTGCCAGCAGGCTAATGTTTCCCCTACACATTCTCCCTCTCCTTCCCCTTGTCCTTCGTTGGCGGCCTCTGCCTACCTTCTCAATACCCGCTCAGCAGGCAGACATCAGCTGGAGAACCTCCTGGACACTGAACACCCTGGTTTCCTTTGTCTGACGGAAACCTGGTTCTCCGCAGACTCCCAGCCTGATTTCCTATCTGCTCTCCCCGACTCGTATTACATACTTCGGGCTGATCGCCCTGACGAGAAAGTCGGTGGGGGCGTGGCATCGATTCTTAGGTCCGCTTTTCAGTTTCAGCCCCTGCCCTTTCCCCCATACCCAAAATTGACTTTGTTGTGGCTCGCTCGGTCAATCTGTCCTCTCATCTCACCATAGTCCTTGTATATCGCCCGCCTTACACAACGCCCCATTTCTTACCCGACTTACAGGAACTTCTAGCTACTCTCGTGGTCAATAATTCTCAGTCCTCTTGTTGGGCGGTTTTAATTATTGGCCCGGTGACCGCAGGAAGACCATGCTTCCAAGGACTTCTCTGACACTCTCCGCTGTCTCAACTTCATCTCCCACATTCACGCTCCTACTCACGTTCATGGCCATATTCTTGACCAGATCTGGTCAGCCAATCGGGTTCTCTCCTCGACCACCATTCTTCCTTGCACCTGGTCCGACCATTCGCTTATTTCCGTTTCTATTGATTTAACAGTCACTTGTAAGCCTCCCCTGCCCAAAAACGTCCTTGCCCGTAATTGGAATCGGCTCGACTTCAACTCCCTCCACTCTTCTTTGACTACATCCGCCCCTGACCTGTCAGCCCTTTGCCTTGACCTTCAAATAGACGCCATCAACACCTGGCTATACACTTCATGTGATCGGATCGCCCCGCTCAGGACGGTCAAAGCCTGTCGCCTCCACGATGCTAACAAATGGTTCTCTAACGACCTTAAAATCCTCAAACTGGCTCTTCGCCAGTCAGAGCGCCAGTGGAGGCGCAACTACTGTCCCGCCCTGAGGGACCAATATCGGCCCCGCCTAGCCAACTATAAGAGAGCGATCCTATCAGCTAAATCTGACTATTTCTCTGGCAAAATTCTATTAGCAGCCAACAAACCCAAGGAGATCTTCTCCATCGTTCATAACCTGGCCTCATCGGACAGAGTCAACCTCAACCCTATTCCTTCACACACTCTCTGCCTATCTCCCAATGATTTTTTTTTGACAAGATCACCACTATCAAATCAAACATTTCACCACCCTCTTCTCAATTTCACCCTTTTTCTCCTCCCCCTCTGACCTCTTCTCTCACCCACTTCCCCCCCATCTCAAAAGAATCCTTTCTGACTCTGCTCACGAAGGTCAAATCGGGCTCTCCAGCCGACTGCGGACCAGCTCGCATCCTTAGAGAGCTGCTCGCTGGCTGTCCTGACCCCCCTTTGGCCCTCTTAAATTCATCTATTTCCCAGGGAATCGTGCCGTCTCAATTCAAATCTGCCACGGTCATCCCCATCTTAAAAAAACCCGGTTCCGACCCTACCCTCCCCTCTAATTTCAGGCCTATTTCTCTGCTCCCGTATTTAGGCAAGGTCCTTGAGAGTTACATTACCTCCTGCCTGTCTACATACATTAAGGATAACCATCTTTTGGCTTCCCACCAAGCTGGTTTCCGCCCGGTTCACTCGACCGAAACAGTGGTTCTCTCTGTCCTGGACGAGCTCAAGAACAAGGCGGATTCCAACAGCCCTCAAGCCTTGGTGCTTCTTGATCTTTCTGCCGCCTTCGACACGGTTGACCATTCCATCCTTCTCGATCGTGTCCAAGGCTGGTCGCAGGCTGTCCAGCTCTCTGGCTTTTTTGCTCCACCGCGCACGGTGTCCTGCGGGGTCCCCCAGGGCTCTTCTCTTTCCCCTCTCCTCTTTAACCTCTACATCTACCCCCTCATTGCCTCTTTGCTTAAATTGGAGATCTCCGTTTATAACTATGCGGATGACCTCCAGTTAATATTTGATCTTTCCTCCTCTTCCAACCCCCTCCCCAAATTTCAAAGTACACTCGTCTTTATCTCTGACTGGATGAGTCTAAATCATCTTAAACTCAATCCGGATAAAACAGAGCTGATCCTGACTGCTGGGACCTCTAGCCCTTGGTCCTCCGCCTTCTGGCCCCCCAGCCTTGGCTCCCCCTCGGCCCCCTCTGCCTCAGTGAAAAACCTTGGTATCAAAATCAGCCAGGACCTCTCCATGCGCCCTCAGATCAGCTCCGTTGTCTCTTCTTGTTTTCTCTCTTTACGGATTATCCGCAAGATTTCTCGTTTCTTTTCTCTGGATGCCCTCAAAATAATCGTCTTAGCCATGGTCCTCACCCGTTTAGACTATGGCAACTGCCTTTATGCGGGTGTCCCCGCCTACGAGCTGCGACGCCTTCAGACCATCCAGAATCAGGCGGCTCACCTTATCTACCAGCTCCCCAAATTTCACCATTCCTTCCCCCCTCTTAAATCCCTTCACTGGCTTCCCATTATGCACCGCACCCTTTTCAAAATGGTATGCATAGTTTTCATGGCCCGGGCTGACACTGCCCCTCTCTTCATCAATTCGCTGGTCACTCCTTACATCCCCAGCCGTACTCTCCGCTCATCCAGCCAGGCTCTCCTCACTATCCCCCGTTTTCGCAAGTCGAGAGCAGGTGGTACTAGGTTCTCGGTCCTTGCCCCCCGCTTCTGGAATGATCTTCCATTTTCTATCAGGTCCATAACCTCCGATTCGCACTTTAGGAAGGCACTTAAGACTCACTTGTTTACCCTAGCGTTCCTCTCTCACTGATCCCCCCTGCCCCTCCGTCTGCCTCCTGTAATCTACCAGCGCCAGGAAACCGCTTGGTCACAGCTTCAACTTCAAAGTGGTGGCATACATCTAGAGGTATAAGATAGAAATAGCAGTCCTACAGGAAACACACATCAAACCTGAGGACAACACATTGGTCCAACGCAGAATGCAGGGCGAGTGCTACGTGGTGGGTTATAACTCACATGCCAGCGGGGTGCTCATTTGGGTTGGCCGCAGCTCTGGGGTGAAGCTAACATGATTAAATATAGATCCAGGAGGTAGATATATAATAACAAAGTGCCGCAAAGATGATTTGGTCTTTTTGGTGGTCGGGGTGTATGGGCCAAACTATGATGATCCACAATTTTACAACACTGTAGAGGCTAGGACACACCAAAGGGCACGCCTGCCACAGGTATGGGGGGGGGGAGATTTCAACTGCATCCTGAATCCAGATATAGATTGCCCCAAAGGCCCAGTTAGGTACCCCTCAACTGCAGAATGCGTCTTACTGAGTCTGATGCAGAGGGGGAGCCTCGTGGATGTCTGGAGGTATAGGTCCCCTGACACAGTTGGATACACCCATCACTCCACGGTATATGACACCCACATGTGCATTGATTAGAGGCTGGTCTCCAAGGAGTTGATACCACGCATGACAGATTGTGTCCACCTCCCCAGAACCTACTCAGACCACTCCCCAGTACAGCTGACATTAGAGTATCGGGCCTGTAGGATACTGTCGTTTACCTGGCGTTTCCCGCTGTATTCATTACGGGATACTGTCTTTAAGACAGAACTCAAGCAAGAAATTGAAGAATATTTTGAACGTAACATTGACTTGGTCCCTTCATTTGCAATGGTATGAGAGGCCTTAAAGGTTTATGTGTGGGGAATCACAATCTCCAAACATGCGGGAGTCATTTATTCCATAAGGGGAAGGTTAGATATGCTGTAGAGAGAAATAGGTAAGACGGAAGGTAAGCTTCAGAGGGAGGGAAGGGCACACAGTATGGCAGACATTCAACAAAAACGTGTGGAGTTCCAGGAGACAGCTAATGATGGGATTACGAATATGGGGTATATGCCACTGCACGCACCTATGGAGAGCGGGATAGACCAGTGGCGACACTGGCTCATATGCTCAGACCTCCGGGGACCTCAGACGTGATTGTGGACATAGTTGATGATGAGGGACAAACCTTGCATACCCCAGAAGATATAGCGCAGCAATTTAGTCGATACTACAAAACATTATACAGCTCACAAACCCTGACTGATAATGAGGCAATGACGGACTACTTGACATACATAAAAATGACCTGGCTGACTTCAGAGCATAGACAACACTTGATAGTGCCCCTCCAACTGGCCGAAATAAGGACCGCACTGCGGGATATGCCTGCTGAAAAAGCACCAGGATCTGAGGGCCTGACTGTGTCGTTTTACAAAGAATTCCAAGAGGTATTATTGCCACACCTCAAAACACTATACGAAGAGATGGCTGAGACAGGAACAATGCCCCCCACCCTAAGAGAAGCCATGATTGTTATGATATTAAAACAAGGTAAACAACCCACCCTCTGTTCTTCATACAGGCCACTATCCCTGCTGAACGTAGACACAAAAATATATGCATAAATCTTGGCCAATAGAGTGGGTGGACCCAGAGGTCGAGGCGGCTGCTGTGTTTTTAGATGCCGAGAAAGCATTTGACTCTGTTGAGTGGGGCTTTATGGTTGCAGTCTTTGTAAAATAGGTGTTGGGGGGCTCTTTATATGGCTAGTTTCATTATTGTACACAGCGCCAACAGCCCGGGTGCAAGTATGGAATGAAGTATCTGATAGTTTCGGCATCTCAAGGCGAACCAGACAGGGATGCTCCTTACTGCCACTGCTATATGCAATAGTGGCTGAACCGCTGGCATGTGCACTTTGGGTGTATCACAGTCACAGGGGCCTGAGATTCCCTGGTTATAACCTAATTATATCAGTGTATGCTGATGACACGTTACTATATGTTCGGGACCCCGAAGCCAATCTCTCCCCTATACTGAGAGAGGTGGTTCAATTTGACGGTCACTCAGGCTTGCGCATTAATTGGGACAAGTCGATCATATTCCCCCTCACTCCTGGTATGACTGCCCCAAGGTTGGAGTACCCTTTGCAATGGACCACAGACTCAGAGCGGTACCTGGGCATTAGAGTTCACACAGACCCCTCGGTGGTGCTCCTTGAAAATTATGGAGTGACCATGCTGAGGCTCACGGAGGAAGTAGATAGATGGATCAGACTCCCTCTATCGCTGGTGGGGCGGGTAGCATTAATGAAAATGGTGCTCTTGCCTAGATTTATATTTCTGCTCCAGAACATACTGCTGCTACTACTCCACACACTGTTTAAGCAGCTGCACACACTACTGATTAGACTGGCCTGGGCAGGGCGACAGCCCAGAGTGCGATGGACTCACTCACATTACCTTACGCCCAGTGTGGCCTGAATGCTCCAGACATGGAGATGTACTATAGAACTGCCCAGAGCATTACTGGATTCATGGCCCACAAAAGATGCCAACCTATACTTAGAGAAGGACGCAGTAGCCCCAGCTACTCTCCCACAAATTATTTTTCATCATCCAACTAGACAACACAGGGTCTTTGACTCGCTCGGGGTCACGACGCAGGCATGGCAGGCGCTACTGAACAGTCAAGCGGGGGCGCAGTTATATGCCCCAGAGAACCCACTACACTGGTGTCTGTGGTTTCCGTTGGGTCAGGAGGAAGGGGCACGACAGGCACTTCGTACCCTGGGGATAAGCACTAAGGGTGACTTCTTTGCAGACGGGGCGATGCGAGGATGGGACAGTATCCATGAAAGGACGCAGAATGTGATGGGATTGGCCAGATATCTATACCATCGAGCTAGAAACACAATGCAAGAGGTGTTAGGGGAGGATATGGCAGAACCTCAGAATATGGACATGCTCTCGACCCTGATAAAGTCAGAAAAGCCATTTAGACTAATAGCAAAGTTTTATACTAGAGCGCAGGAAGAGCATAAGCTGGGAATGTTAAAAGTCATGCTAAACTGGCAGCAGGATTCAGGTACCCCCCTCAGAGACAAAGAATGGCAATATTGCTGCATCAAAACGAATACCATTTCAATGAATTGGAGGCACAGGCTTATCCATTTTAAGTTTTGCATAGGGCTTATTACACACCTGAAAGGCAGCATCGATACAGGTTTTGGGAAGACTCGAGATGACAGAGATGTGGTGAGGAAACCGCTGGGTTTATGCACATGGCCTGGCTCTGCCCTGGGAGGCCTGAGTACTGGTGCAGGGTGTTCCACGACTTGGGGATCATAATAAGTGCTACCTAGAACCAGACCCGAATTCAGCAGCTTTGGGATATGACCTAGGTATGGAGAAAGTTACCCAACTATTGATAGCTGTTGGTCCCCTGCTAGCTAAGAGAAGAGTAGCGATGAGGTGGGCGAGAGGCCCGACGCCGAAAATTGAAGACTGGTACAAAGACATGATGTATTGCAACACACAATCTGATGCATTTAATGAGCTGCTCCCTCCCTGCAGCAGGCCCAAAAGCTGCTGGGGGGAGTGTCAATCCTATCTAATTAGCAAAGAAACAGGAGTTGAAAATGGGAATAGAGTGGAGGACAGGTGAAAGGAGAGCCACATGGTGGAGGTAGAGCCAACAAAAGCAGCATAAGAAGTGGACGTTTTCTGTGAGGGCAGGGGCACCGCGGGACACCACAGTGAGGGCTACTGACCTTTAAGTGCTATTGTCCTTGATCAGATATGTGGTATTGTGGGTATCTGAGACAAGCCAGGTGGGGGCTAACACTGTTGAACAATTGTCATGTATTGCAACTGTACAAGAGAAGCTACAACTGTAACGCCGGGTCAAGATGTAAACTGTAACTGTTGATTTAATAAAAAAATAAAAAAAATAAAAAGAAACATTCTTTGCAATCTGCGAGAACTCATGCTGTGCAGACAGCTATCTACATGACTAATGTTGTGGTGCATTTTAATAAGCAAGGTGTGAAGGCAGATTAGTTTAGTCTTTAGTTTTCTGATTTTGTCAATGCTTCCCATCTGTGCTCTGGATTGAAAAATTCCCTTGGTCAAGACATCAAGTAACACCCTTAGTAATACATGGTTAATCGACCATTATTACCCTTCCCCAGTGAAAGAAAGAGTGCCGGGTGACCAAAACTCCTACTCAGAAGTCCGAGGTTTGGTGCAATTACATGTCGGCCTTTTCATAATTCACTACAAGACTCGCCCTGCTCCTTTATCTGACTCTTGCATGTTCCTTCTTTCTCTTTCTCTTTGTGACGGTTTTTCCGTCCTTGTCTTAATCCCTCTTTCTGATGTCTGTGTTTTCCTGCTATTGCTCTCAGGGAATATCGGATGTGGAAAGTGCCCCCCACCAGCAACCACCGGTTCAAATTAAGCCCACTGCCGTTCCCACAACGCATTATTGTTTGTATTTTCTCTGAAATTCAACAAAAAAAGAATCAATGGTCTCTTTTAGTTTATAATGTTAAATAACACGTTTGTTGAAAATATTTCTGAGATCTACTTTGTATCTCCACTGATTTTGCACTGTGGCGATGCCTGTGGGCCATGTGCTGAGTCTTGCACACCTGGAGAGCAGAGCCACCATTCTATCTTCCTCCTATACTTGAGCCAATCTGCAAAGGAAGGGAGTAGTATTAAGACAGGGAAATAAATGCCGGCTACTTCATTTACTGCTGTGCAGCACAGAGGTAAGCCATGTCAGAGGTTAGCCCTGCTGGAAGCAGGCCATTTTGAATTGTTTACTGAAAATAAAGAAATATATTTTCTTTACATGCAGGTCTCTTGTCCACATTCATGTCAGTGCACCCATTTGCTAAGTTACACTGAGTTGTTGAGGTTTATGACTTCTAAAATAATGTCCACATAGAGGGCGAGGGAGAAGAAAGGAGGGTTTCCTAAAACGTCTTCCCAACGTAACATAAACACAAACCAAATGTACAGTGAACAAACTATGACTATACTGTGGAGGAGAGGTGCATTCTAAAGGTAATCCTTTGTAGTACCCTCATAATACTTCAAAGCAAGGTCCTCTACTCTTTCTGGACAGATAGTATCCCCGAATCCGCTCGGAATGTAAAAAGATCTTGGAGAGGAAATTTGTAAGTAGAAGTTAGGATCAAGAATTTACATGCTCAAAATTATCTAATGAATCATCTCACAAATATATTTAAGGATGCCACTGGTAAAATTAAAAGTCAAAATGAGATGCTAGGAGTTCAATTATTCCTACATCTATTGGTGGACATGTTTCAGCTAGCTATAAAACCCAGACAGGTCAGTGACTTTCCTCAGGACCATGGAACCCTGACGCTCTACATTTTTTATCTTTATTTATATTATTTATAATCTGTTCCATCAATGGATGTAATGTGAATAAGAAAGATAGACTTCACACCACTTTACTGACAATGATTGTCAAATCTCCATTGTTTGGAACGGCATCAATGAAAAAAGGAGATAGAGTCTAATGAATGGATCTTACACCGCACATGTACGATTCCATCTACTCTATGTGTATCGAGATCCTCAAACAAGGAACTGGCATCTCTCGCACAACTGTTCGATTTGGCTATATAATAATTGCTAATAGCATTTCTTCATGCATGCTTTTGCATGCTTCTTTTTTGCGCACATTAGCTCTTTTAGGAGCATATTAACAAGGAACAGGGAAAATTAACGCTAAGGGCGCTTCGCGTTAATTTTTTTAACGCCCGCTATCGCTGGATAATATTGCCTGGTTATCGCGTTATTAACAACGCTAACCGCCTAAGCAATAAAAAATCCAGCGATAGTGGCATTTTGGGAGGTTATCGCTGGTAATGCAGCGATAAAACTACAAGGATGGGGATATCCTTGTTGATATCCCATGGTGGACTTAGCCATGTAATCCACCTCCCATTGGATTACATGGCTAAGTCTGAAAATTAGCAGACGTACAAAAGCAGCGTTAACCGTGGTTAGCGCTGCTTTTTTTGTCTCTAATAGTGTTAGCGTGAAGCTTGATAATAGGAGAAATGTCGCTTAGCGACATTTCTCCTATTATTTTGTTCTGGAACGCCCACTTTGTATCTCATTAGAGATGCAAAGGGAAGCGTAGTGAAAAAGGGTGCTAACATGCGATTTTGCATGTTAGCACCCTGTTGTTGATAGGGCGATATTTTAATCTCCGCTTCTTTTGCTTTTAAAGCCAAAAATGCGGAGATAAAGCCCTTGTTAATATGCCCCTCTAAACTTTGCCTGTTTAGATCGCCTATACTTTTAGGAGAAAATTGCCCTGATTTGCCAAAAACCTTTCTTCATCTCACCAGAGTTGCAGATAGCTTGGCCTCAGCAAACAGCTTCATGACAACCTTATCTACAAATATTTGTAAAGCGTGTTGAGAGAAAGCTTTAGTATTCTCAAATAAAGACAGTAGAGCTGTTTATATTCAAGTCACAGTGTGTTTAATATGTGCACAAATGTACATTTTCCAGCCATATTGCGCAACTAATGACCACTACATGGCTTAAATAAAACAATGTAATGACAGAAAAGCTGACGAAATTGTAGAAAGTGTAAGCTCCAAGGCAACCATGAGAGGCTGATATGAGAAGCAGGGCCACTTATGCAATACCTTGTTTCAAGACTATGTAAAGGCATGGCCAATAGCCAAGCGCAAGAGTGCAAACACAAAACAAAAGAAACCTGGAATGTACACAGCATTTTCAAAATTACCACCTAAGTTAGAAAAATGTTGCCTAAATGCAGGTTTCAAGACCTTTACCAATTAAGCCCAACATGAGAATGAATAAATAAGTTGTTATGCTAATTAGAAACAACTACCAGTTGATAGCAACATAAACTTCAATAACATAATTAAAATGTATATCTAATTCTAAAATCACTCTTTTTTATTATCTGCTGAAGTTTGTTGCCATGAATAATGCATGAACAGTGTCTGAAAACCTTGAGCTATTTATTCTGCTACAGAGTCTTTTTGGGAAGGTAAAAGGGCCTTCTGCTAGGGCGCAAAGGTTCAATGTCCTATCAGCTCTTGATCCCTGTTTACATTCACATTTAGACTTGGGAATACATTTTTATCAAACAGTAGTGCTAAGGTAGAGAAGGCAGTAATTGAAAATGTGACATAAATTGTGTTTTTTCAGTCTGTGTCTCTATAAGCTTTGAAGGTCTGTTGAGCAGAGACACCTCCAACTTTGTCATTGAGTCTTCCAAGATGCCCTGCCAGCTCAACTTATAACAACCATTCTGCTACCCAATCTACAGCGGCAGATGGATCACCACATTTGGCAATGGTGATAGTACATGATGGAAATATGGATGCCGAGATCCTTGGATCACCCATGTCAGGGGGATGGGTGGACAGGATTCTTGGTGGCTCCATGGTTGTCACCTCACCCCTCCTCTCCTCTCCTTCAAGGTAATTGTCTGAACGCGATGACTTTGTTCGAAGTTGACAGCTGGAGTCACGTTATTGCAACCTTTGGCCACCTCCTAAAAAGGCCTTAGTTAGTCTTTACCACCTAGAACCCCTCTCCCTTGTACTCCCCTTGGATTAGGATGAGCCTTACCTCCTCAATTTCGCTCCTTTTTCCCTCAATACATCCCCCCAATTTTGTGTCACTGCTAGGATTGTTTGATCCCGCCAACAATCTTAGCATGTTGTAGTGGCTGCACACATGTGCCTTCTCCTGCCACTTGCCCCATCCTCCCTGCCCACTTGTTTCCCAGTTGAGTGCAAATAACATTAGACCTCTGGCACCCTCTTTGAAAGAGCATATGAGGTGAAGGGTGACTCCCTGTCATATCTCACCAATGTAGGCCTTTTATAGTCTGTCAAGTGTTGTATGCTACACCTCTTTACCTCTTTCAATTCTCCTTTACCACAACCACAACAACCCACTCCACTGTTATTTTACCTGCTATTAGAAATGGGGGTTTCCAGTAAGCAATGGTTTGCACCTTTGTCCACCTAGGGTCCCTTCTTCCTACTCAGGGTAACGAGGATACACTTCTAAAATAACCCCTGTTTGCCCGCATGGTAGCTGGGCATGAGCAGACAGGCTTATCTCAGAGGCCATGTGTAAAGAAATTGTGCACACATACAGTAATACAGTGAAAGCACTACAAATGGACACCACACCAGTTTAGAACCAAAATGACAATAATCCTCAATACAGTAATCAAAATGTACTTCTTAGAATGTAAAACCAGTTCTGTCCATATCAAACTATAGATGTGGCACTTTCAACACAAAGTACCTTGGATGCGTCAAAATCAGAAACAAAACAGCTGCAGGGAAGGTGATGCGTCGGTTTCTTATGCACAGGGAAGGTGATGCATTTGTTCCTTACTCCAGGGGAGGTGATGCGTCGGTTCCTTACTGCTACGCAGTGGAGGTGATACGTCGGTTCCTTACTGAAAGGGAGGTGATGCGTCCGTTTCTTACTGCGGCCCCGGTGCCCTTGAAGATTTGGCACCCCAGTGTGATGCATGGGGATTGGAAATGCGTTGGTCTCTCCAGCCTCAGTCCCACGATGCTTTGGTTCTTGCAGGAGCAGAGCAGGGCCTGCGCTGGAATTGGTGCGGTGATCTCGGACTTCATAGATCGGTGCACGTGATGCGGCATGTTGCGATTTCTCCAGCCGCGGGCAGGTGCTGTGTCGGTTTCTTCAGCGGCATGTTGGCCATGCTTGGAAATTCTTTCTGCACAGTGACGATGCATCGGAATCAGGTGCGGATGTGTTGCGCTTCTCGTAGTTGAGTCCCTTTTCCAGCTCCCAACAGCAGGAACAACCTCCGGAGGGCCAACTCAACAATAGGCACCTCTTGGCAGATCAAAACCCCCAGCAAGGAAGTTCAGGGGAGCTGGTGGGTGAAGTCTTTGGGTCCCTGAGATTTCAGAACAGGAAGCAAGCTCCACTTCAAGTCCTTGGAGATCTTCTTCAAACAGGGGACACAACACACAGCAAGGTCCTTGCCCTTTCCTTGGCAGAAACAGCCACTGCAGGCCAACCCCAGACAGCACACAGCAAAGGGGCAGTACTTCTCCTTCAGTTTCATCAGCTCTTCTCCTTGGCAAAGGTTCATCTTGAATTCCAGAAGTGATCCAAAATTCTGGGTTATACAGCATTTCTCTTTGCTCTCTTGTGGCAGAGAGGCTCTGTGCTCAACCAGAACCAGTTCTGTGCTCTCTGAGCAAGCTTCCCGGCAGGAGGTGGAGACAGCATTGTGTAAGGCAGACCAGACCCATTCAGGTGAAAGGAAACCTCCTCCCCCTACTCTAAATGCAGCCCAGGTCTATTCAGCTCAGTCCTGATTCATCCAGGAAAGGCAGGACACACCTCAACCCCCCAGTGGCTGTCTACAGTGAATGCGCATCCAGGCCCCTGTCACTCCAAATCCAGACAGTCAATACACAACCCAACAGAGGTACACAGGATGGCTAAGCAAGAAAATACCCACTTTCTAAAAGTGGTATTTTCAAACACAGAATGTAAAATAAAATCCTTACTAAAAGATGCATCTTTATATTCTGAGTTCAGCCATACTAAACTGTACCTCCCTATCTTTCCCTAATGGGAAGTTATATTTATAAGATGTTATAAATAAACTCCTATTCTATCCCATGGGACAGATAGCCTTTCAAAAGTTAACATGATATTCACTGTAGTTCACTATCAGGACATGTTACACACATCAGGACATGTTCTACTTCACATGCACTGCACCCTGGCCACAAGGGTACCCTGGACCTACCTTAGGGGTGTCTCACATGTAAGAAAAGAGATGGTTAGGGCCTGGCAAGTGGGTGCACTTGCCAGGTCGACATGGCAGTAGAGACTGCACACAGACACTGCTGTGGCAGGTCTGAGACCCCTTTGAAAGGCTGCTTGTGTGGGTGGCACAATCAGTGCTGCAGGCCCATTAGCAGCATTTTACTTACAGGCCCTGGGCACACACAGTGGACGGTACTATGGACGTAGTGGTAAGTCAAATAAGCAATCATAGAAACACCAATCCATATTCACAATTTACAGAGGGAGCAGTTGCACTTTGGCACTGATCAGCAGTGGCAAAGTGCCCAAAGCACCTAGACCAGCAAAAACAAAATTCGGCACACAGCAAAAATAAAGGGGGCAGATGCAAAACTACAGGGGAAAACTATTCCAAGAATACCAGGTCTAACACCTACTTATTTGCTTTCTTTGCAGTAATGCTCTGTCATTCTTATATTTTTCTTTGAAATCCTTGTACATTACATTTGAGCTAGCCTTGCTCTGTAAATGGTTTGCCAAATCCTGGTACTGTGGTCATCTCACATCAACCCAGGGCTTAGCGCCAGGACACCTCAGGGTAACCGTGAGCTCCATTAGTGCGAAAAACATAACATAACATAACCCTGTATTGTGATTACTTTATAGTTAAACTTGTTTTACAGCCATTCCTCATAAAGTATATGGACGTTGAGGGTCACAAGACATGATGAGTGGCCTGCTTGTATTGCTGAAGTTGCATATTATTATACCCTATATTCCTATTATTTTAGTGTTACGCTCGCATCACAGCAGTTGCTGACATCTCTTGTTTGAGATGTAGCTGGAGCAGAAATTTTACAATAATGGTGGTGACTTGGGAAAGTGGCGCACACACCAATATGTTCTTCAATTGTCCCAACAGAAAGTATGCAATTACATAGGGTGCTTAAGAAGGAGGTAGAGCCACCAAATGTTCCTCAATAGGAAAATAGACAACAGTCCATTGAACGCCAAGATTGACACGTGGTTGAGTACTCAATCGACCGATTACGGATGTTTGTGAAATGTTTTCCATCTCAACATCATGTGGATGGAATTTTAATATTGTGGTGTGCTATATAAAAAGTCCAGATTGGGATTACAATGGCTATCTATTGTGTGTTAATATCTGTGACGATTAAGCCCTGATGAAGTCCTATCTTATAAAAACGGATGAAACATGTGTTGGCATGAAGCTGTGGCATGAAGCTGTTATATCTTGTTAAGAATTCTGCGCAAAGGAACTACCAGAAAGAATATGAAACTTAATGTCTGAATAAAAGACGTTGGAAATTTACGCACACTACGGACTTGAATTTGATTTTGGAGTGCTTGGAGTTTAAACGTAAACTGGAGCAGAAATGTATTGTGGGAACAGTGAACTTGGATGTATGCTGCATGACTTGCGATGCACTACATGCATTCTCCATGTGACCCACAGAATACAGATGAATGTGTGTGTTATTTTTTCTTGCAGCAATGTCAGTTATTAAACAAAAAACTATTTCATGCTTTGGGGTTATACATGTGAAAATTGGATCATGCAGAAGTCCAGGTTTTCATGCAGAAGTCTAGTTTCATGTTATACACATATTCATTATAGTTC
The DNA here is from genome assembly GCF_964204655.1 of Triturus cristatus. Taxonomy (NCBI): domain Eukaryota; kingdom Metazoa; phylum Chordata; class Amphibia; order Caudata; family Salamandridae; genus Triturus; species Triturus cristatus. The sequence goes on from NC_140589.1 coordinate 1,728,841,782, forward strand.
TCATGAGAATTAAGGTTACTTTGCAAGGAAAAAGTTTTGCAACTTTTGTACACCTCATTGCACTCACTTCACTGCTGTCACTCATGAAAGATCTGCATGGACCCTACATTGTGTTTGCTTTACAGTTGCACTTTCATTATTGCGTTTGATCATATCACTTCTGGCCTGACACTACATTATGACTTGTATTTAGGTGTACTCATGTCAAATCGGGGTCGACCTTGCTTGGTGATGTTTTTATCACTGTGCATTTATAAGTCTTATTTCTCAGGATGTAGCATCTGGGTCGACCTTGTATTGTGATTTTATTGCTCCTCCTATGTGTGCCATGACCTATGACTGTGCACCTAAGCATTCATTTCTATAAGGGAAGTCCTCACTTCTGACTTTAGTGCATTGTTATCAGGGCTGGCTTTATAGCTGGTGGCGCCCGGTGCGACAATGTTTGTTGGCGCTCCCCAATGACCACCTCCACCACGGATTCTCTCAGCACCACCCTTTAACAGTGCCAGAGTCTCCATAACCACTGTCTCTCAGATGCATATATAGAACACTCTCTCAGATACATATATAGCGCCACTCATACCAGTGTAGGGTGTCAGAGCACTTTGCATTACACAAAGACACTCAATCATACGTGTGTAACTCAGCGTATAGGAAATGTTACATAAGACGGAGGACTACTAGGTGTAGGAGCCACATGTCATCCATACTGGTAGGCAGAAAAGTTTAATAGTGCTTGGTCTGGAGAAGCACAAACTCAGGGCCTCATTTATGAGATGCCTTGCACTTCCGGAACATCACTTTTTGCGACATTCCGTGACACAGAAGCCTGCGTGATATTTATCAGGCAGCACTAAGCCACTTTTTTTGGCTAAATGTTGTCAGATAAACATCAGTCCCTTTAGTGCAGTGTTCTGCGTTAAAGGGGCGTGCAATGAGTGTTGCTGGGGGCGTTTCCAACAACATCCATGGACTTTTGACACTGCCCCAGATTTACGAGAAGCGTTAATCTGAGGCAGTGCCAAAAGCTCACGCCTCCCCAGGGGAGGTGTAAGTGAGGCACAGTGAGGAGAAATATCTTTATTTCTCCTCATTTTTCCTTTTTCTATGTGTGCTGCATTCTGCAGCACACATAGAAAGAGGAAAACGCCTCTTGTCATTATTTTTGTACAGAAAGGTTTCCCTTCCTGTACAAAAATAATCATCCCTGAAATGCAGGCACCCTTGCACCATGGTGCAAAGGTGCCTGCATTGGCGCACGGCAGCCCATTGTGTGCCGGTGCATGGGGAAAAGGACAGGAATGTGCTGTATCTTATAGATACAGCGCATTTCTGCCCTTTACTTTTGCCGTAGGGATGCAGAGCAGGAAGGCCTGCTGCGCTGCCCTATGGCAAAACCTCATAAATGAGGTCCTCAGAATTTAAAAAGGAACACCATATTTGGGGGTTCTCTTCGATAATGAGAATAGCTTTCTGCCTAAATTAATCCTTTTTGCAACATTAATCTTTGCTCAAATCTATACTTTGCAGGGTGCATGCAGTTCTTTGATAAAAGTTGAGTGTTCAGTACAATTGCAAAGTGCCTAGAATACAAATAGGTCAATGGGTTACTGCTTTTAAAAGAGACATCATTTTGTTTCTTGCAATTTATAAATTCAAACCCTATATTAGGATTTTAATCCATAAATTGCAAGTAACAAAATGATGCCTGTTTTAAAACGAGTAACCCACTGACCTATTTACATTCTATGCACTTTGTAATCTGTTCGGTACTTGTTTTCTGCAACAGGCATATTAACCCTCTGCACTACTTGGGTCAAACCCCCAATTAAACAAAACTCCAATCTCTCTTCAGGAACAACATTAATCACAGGATTTATCCTGACATATTTTTGTTGCCCGGAAGTTGCTGGAGGAAACTAGTGCGGCAGCAGCAGGTGCTTTAAATTAACAATAAACCTGCAAACATGACTCCCACGGGAAGCCAGCACCCGGTGCAGTGGCACCGGTCACACCGCCCTAGAGCCGGTCCTGATTGTTACCCTACAGTCCAAGGGCGATCGGTCTCTCAGAGTGGTTTGTTCATGTGTTACACTCAGCCTCCTGGCCAGTTTCAAACTGTTATAGTTGTTCTACTGTTGTGTGATATAAATGTGTAGTACATTAGAGGTGTTCTACATTTACATTCATAGATTCTGGCCCACCTGCTTTGCTCCTTCAAACTTCCTTCAAACTCCCATTGCATCCTTCCACTCCTTTAATGATCCACTGCGGTCTCCCCATTCTCTGCGTCTTGTCTTAAGGATTTGCAGCTACTATCTGTGCACTTGGGGGTAGCACCAGGACTCTACACCTCCGCCACTCCAGTCTGTGAATTCTGTTACTCATTCAAACGATGATGATTATCCTACTGATGGAAAATATACAATGAATGGAATAGTTGTGGCTAAGGGCCACATGTATGACCCTTTTTTGCGGCTGCAAATGGGAGAACCTCCCGTTTGCGTACGCAGAAAAGGGTAATGGCATGTACAAATGCTATTTTGAGACTCACTGACTCACAAAATAGCATTTGCGAATCTCGCTATTAGGAAGAGGCCTCCCTTCCTAATAGTGAGTCAACATGTTACCTACTAGTGTTTTAAGACTGCATTTGTGGCCGCAAAACACTCGCAGTTTACCACCTACTTCAAGTTGGTGGTAAACCACTCGCAAAGGGGAAGGGGTCCAAAGAGGACCCCTTCCCCTTTGTGAGTATGTTGGAAAATATTTTTTAAGAGCAGGCAGTGGTCCCAGAGACCACTTCCTGCTTTAAAAAATGTAACTGAAAAGGTTAATTTTTTTTTTTTTAAATGCATCCTGTTTTCCTTCAAAGAAGACGGGCTGCATTTAAAGAAATAAAAAGCTTTTTTTAAAAGCAGTCCCAGACATGGTGGTCTGCTGAGCCCAGCAGGCCACCATCCCTGGGAGGGCCTGTCATTCCCAATGGGCTCGCAAATTTCGAGAGGCTCATTAATATTCAAGAGCCTCGCAATTTGCAACCCCATTGGGAATCACAAATAGTGTTAAACACACTGTTGTACATGCAAAATAGCGCCTCGCAAATTGCGAGTCGCAAATGACTCGCAATTTGTGATGTGCTATTTTGCAGGTCGTACATCTGGCCCTAAGAACTTACATGGGCCAAAGGAGTCGAGGTCTCCTTCCGCTTGTGAAGGAGTTGATAACATATCTTTCTTTATTCAATACATTATTTTAACAAATTATCTATCTATCTATCTATCTATCTATCTATCTATCTATCTATCTATCTATCTATCTATCTATCTATCTATCTATCTATCTATCTATCTATCTATCTATCTATCTATCTATCTATCTATCTATCTATCTATCTATCTATCGTAAACCTTGCAGCAATGTATGCATGCATTGTTGCCACAGTACAATCCAATGTACCACTCACTCTACCACATAGCACCCATATGCACACAATCAAGCAACAAAACCAATTGTGGGCAAAGTGTTGTCATCTCAGCAGCATTTTCATCTTCCGCCTACAAACACACACACACATACGAACACACACATGGAACATTGCATGATGGTATCTACATGAATAGTGATGCAGCTCTGCAGAACAGCCCCAATGCAACAAATTAAACAGAAACTTTATGTTGCACACATACACAAAGGACAGAACAATAGCACATTATGGAGTTTATTTACAAGGACCTTGTGCCGCCATTGCCTCATTTCTTTTTACGCACTAGCGGCACTTTCTTTGCTTCATATTTACAAAGCGATGTATCTAGGCAGATGCATCACTTTCCACCGGCCTGCGTCCCTTCTTACCTGCGTTAGAATTAATATATGCAGGATAGGCTTTCCCACGTAAATTACCCTGTAAAACGAATGCAGTGGAATTTATGACTTTTTGGAAAAGTGACACATCATCGGGAAGCAGCTCACTGCGCTTGCAGTGCTTCAAAATTCCTACACCTCTCAAAGCCAGGCACAGGAATGATACATTGGCTGTGGCATAGAAATCTGACAAGCTGAAGTCACTTCCACCAATGTAATCTGCAAGGAAATCACATCCCATCAACAGGTAAGTGCACACATGAGATAGGTAACACAGTAAATGTCACATTACACAAAAATAATGACATGTAGTCTCACACAATATGTCACACATACGTAGGCATAGTGGTACACAGAAGTGCCCTTTGCCTACTTGTATGTGAGTCATAGAGGACCAATGTAGTAGAGTCTAAGGTGAGTTTTTTTACCTTTCCACACTCTATTACACTGGACACCATACAGTAGGCTACTTGCATCAGTCAATACATTCATCCTATGTTTTTTGACGCATTGCTGTAGTAGTGTTAGTCTTATGACCAACTACAGCAATGCGCCTGTTTTTGGCCTCATGCCTTGCGGCATCCTCCCACATATGTGTCAGTATGTCTGGCACATCCATGGCTCCTTGCACCATGGAGCTGCCTATTGTAAATGCAACACATCCATGGTGTCGTAAGGATTTCTGCCCCAGGCACAAATAATTTTGACGCACCACTGCGATGCGTCATTTCTTGTAAATAAAGCCCTATATTCTTTGGGTCCCAAACAAACTCCATCACCTTAACTGCTGTCGATGAAAAACCTTTGCAGTATGCACAGAGGGCACCTTGATTCTGAAACGTTGTGCATTGATGCAATAAAAATATGTTCTTTCGTTTTATTAGTTCTAACACCTCCTACATCTCCCCTGAAGCCCAGTGGTGACGTGCCAGGAGGCTGCCACATGGCAAGGTCCACTCCTACATCCATATTGCTCAATTAGTCATGAACGTTTAGGAAACCATTTTGTCAGCGACTAGTAGCATCTGCCAGGCATTATAAAATGGATGCTGCAGGAACAACATACGTCAGTCATATGCTTCCACAACAGAGAAAGCCTGAGGAGACATTTGACACCAAAGAAATCAGAAATATCAATTTTCTCATTTCAATTTTAGAGCTTTTCCACACAGGTTGACTTTAAAACTGATGGGCATGTGTCTTGATGAGGTGTCCCATTCATGCTGATGTTCAATAATGAGAAGTGTGATTTTCACAGAATAAGTAAAACATGCTGTTTTCTACTAAAAAAAGGTTTTTGCGGTTTTTTCTCAAAGGCTAAATCACGTTTTGTTATACAGTTCTTCAATATTTCGAGTGACGGCATATTTTGAAAAAGACATGCCAGGATATTTTCTTACACACGTGAACATGTGATGAGAGACATAAGATACAGCCGTGCTGAGCTCATAAGGTTTCCCCAGAGAGGTTGTGAGGGTTAAATGTGTACCATATCCTGGTCCTTCTCGCCGAGACCTAGCACATTCTGAGGCTGCATTTATAAAACACTCTCGCCTACCAGTTAATAAAATCGCTTCCAATTCAAGGAAACCTGTGTTTATGGAAATATGGCATGTTGGTAAAGTTTCCTATGAAAGCTACAATAAGGCAGTTCGTCTAATTCAGAAACCAATGAGCGCCGCCAAATGGCTTTACAGCATTGAAGCTTCTGGTGCGTTCAGGTTTTAGGAATTCGTTCATGAACGTCATTTAGGGGCTGGCAGGGGTCGCAGCTGCGACCCCTGACTTGCCACTTACTACCCCTGCCACTGCTTTTGCGACCCAAGGCCTCAGAGGTGGCAAAATCAGTGTCTGGAGCTCAGGAGCACCTCTTCCTAATGGAGGAAGGTTGGAGCTGCACCTGCCTGATTTCTGACAATTTTTTTTAATATACAATTAGAGAATACAATTATTCACTATTAATGTAATACAAAATGGAGTACATAAGCTGGAGTATGACCCTATCTGGAAGCTAAGGCAAGTAAAAAAAAATCTGTTAAATATATGGTGTGTGCATGCTTGCGGGTGGGGGGGTGTTTATATGCGCTAGAGTGTGTGAATGTGCAACTGTTTTAATTGCCTTCTGTCAAACTATGGGCCCAAGCTAAAGGTGAGCGTAACAAAGGGAAAGGACAATTAACTGCTGTTAAGTACTAGCAACCATTGGCAATTATTATCCTTCCCGAACTCACCCCCTCCCTGGTAAGCAAGCAAAAAAGCCAATTGTTACTGCCAGCCCAGCAGCTTCAGCTGGCCAGGAGCTTGCAGATAAACAAAATGAGTCGGTGCTAATAGTCTAAGGGCCTGATTACGAGTTGGGAGGTTAATTCTGAACCATTCGTAAATGCCTGTTTACAGACGGGTTGTAATTACGAGTTTTAGGTATTTAACGCATCTGATAATCGAATGTGTTAAATAATTCAACTTTTTTTCAATTTTGGCAGGTTTGACCTACCAAAATTTAACGGGGAAAACCATACGGTATTTAGAGTATATATATATATATATTTTTTTTGGTAAACAGATTTTCATTGGTTTTTCAAGGTGACATCAAAGGAAAAACAGCCCAGAGGGCACAACAGATAATCAAACGGTGCAATTAAACTCCAGTGCAGTAATCCCCCCCCCGCCCATTGTCATAAGGTCCGCCTTCCCCTCCCAGTATCAATCCTCCCATCGGGTAGACAACAGGTACGCGCCCCCGCCATTCCACGTCCCCTCCCCATACCTAGCTTTATGTAAATATCACAGAGCACCTCCTCATTAACGGTATTTACAGTATAATGCGGATTCTGGTGAGGTAAACACCAAAATCTGCATGTTATTCCCCAACAACTAGTAAGAGGTGGTATTAACCCGTTGCATGCTCATGACGAGCTCAGCTCGTCATGAGTCACAGTGGAGCTGTGCTCATGACGAGCTGAGCTCGTCATAACGGCCGCGGCCCGGCCACGTGCAATTAATTCCCCGCCTGTGCGGGAGAATTAATCAGTGGGCGGGGTTGTGACGAGCTCAGCTCGTCATTAGCACAGCTCCACTGTGAGTCATGACGAGCTCAGCTCGTCACGAGTACAGCGCCGCCGCCCCCCGCGGGGGAATTACCCCCGCAGGGATGGGGTTAGTTGCAGTCAATAAATACCGTACGCCATGGTATTGTTATTTATCATGTGAGATAATGAACACCTATACCCTTAAACAAGGCCTAAGGGTTCTGCTTGACTGAGACTATCTCAGCATCTTCTATGCGGGGCTCATTTCTTTCATGCTGCGGGCACCGTGAGCCTCCACTATTGTGTTAAGCAAGTTTAACTTCTGCTATGTAAAACAATAAACCCTTAATACCTGCGAACCACTCATAGAACAGTCGTGCAGTGTAGGGAGTGTGCGGTTTGGTCACTTCATCCATTCAGTTTTATTAATGCTGTTATTTGCCTGACTGCGTCATAGGTGTTCTGTGACTTTTTCTCTGGGTTCACTTAGAAGATCTGCCCGCCTATGTGTGTGCCAAACATAATCATCAGCCGAGAATTTCTTTCAGCCATTAAGGGCACTTTTTTTTGCCTCTGGGAATTAATAAACAGTAATTGCTCTGACTCTTTTGCAAAACCATAAATTTACTCCCTTAACCTCTCCCTGAAGAAGCCATGAAATGCATTAACAAATTTATGTTGGGCTCCTACAGTTTCTGCTGCTCTGTAGGTTTTTAGGGAATTGCTCAACAAAAAGTCACTGGAGTTAAACGGTAACAAAGGCAACCCTATGATTCATCAAGTGTTAAAACCGACTTAACCTATGCCATTGTACAAACTTCAGAACACCCTCTCTGTAACCAAGTGTGAAACAGGACACCCGCCTGGAAATCTCATCTGGAATATTAGATACAGAATTTTAAATTCAGCTCTACTGGGTGGCTTGTAAAGATATCCGGCTTAATAATAAATTGCATTCATCTTCCTTAAATTTTCCATCTCAATCATGCCTCTAAACCACATTACCTAGAAAGAAACTGGTCCTCTACTCAAACCATTATATAATAAGGAAAAAAAGGCAATCGTTTTTTTTGTTTTTCTTCCAAGTAGTTTTTCCAATATTGAGGAACTGATGTGAACTGTTTTGGCGCCTGATGTAGTACATATAACCTTCCTGCCAACGCGCATGGTTTTAAATACCAGATGGACCGCCTCCAGGCTCCAAGCACTGACCTCCTTCTCTTGGGTGTTTGCATTTTCACTGCATAATCTGCTTTCAAGAGAAACTAGTGTTTATTAAAGTGTTACTCTGGAAAAGTAATTCTAAGCAGTATTTAAATACATTCTTTATACAGACACAATAAGAGTAATAGGGTACTTTTGATGCAACCCAGTTTACTGCACTTGGCTCTGCTGCCAGGGTTGGCATTACATGTGCCAAAGGAAAAGAAACCCACTTGTTTCATGTAAATAATTCCTTTTACAGGGTGGAGAGTCGTCGTATTTGTAAAAATAAACTTGCCTCAACACATTTTCATAGATGTGCTTTTGAATTCATTTGAACTTTGTAACCACTACAAAGCAAATGTATTTCATATCTCAAAGACATAGAAAGATGCTGTGATTAGTCAATACCAATGTGCTTTTACATAGCAAGCAGCAATAGTGAGGCGTGATCATGGCACAGTATCTCAGAGGCTTCAACTAGATGGGCAGCAGTGGCCACCGCAAACTGGCAGCGAGCCAACAGTGCTGCCACCGAGTTAAGAGCAAGGAGTAATATACTATGGGTATCAATGATGACCTCACTTATCACCACTGATTTAATCAATGGCATTGATAAGGCTGTGATAGGGGCTGGGTCTCCAAGTGCAAGGCATCACTGAAAGTCACCATCTGTGGCCAGAGGCTATTGGACTGCGCAAAATGACCAGACCAGTGGACTCTGTGGCAAGAGGTCCTATGGTAAGAGCTCTGGAGGATGGTTCTGGCCATCCATGTCTTCTGTCTCATAGGATAAGAATCCCTAGCGCATATCTGTTTCCATGCACATTCATTTTTGACAGTACTGCTAACCTTAGTCGTGCTATAAGCACATTCCATTTTGATGATAACCTACCCACATCCCATCCCAGTAAAGGGCCACAAGAGGGGTCCTAGGAGCCTGAACATCTGAAATAAAATATATAGTATCAAATATAGAAGACCAGCACAGAGTAATATATGGGCACCCCCAAGGCAGGTGCATAAAGTCCATGTCAGGTGGTCGGAAACATGCACAGCTTGCGTCCCCATCAAGGCCCATCATTTGGAGTGCCACCAGGATGAGGTCAATTCTATGCAAGAATTTAATGTCTATACTTGGGGGAGATGGGCCCCGGCTGGGAACAGCAATATCACCACTATTTCTCTGTGGGGTTGGATCTATATCCTTTTGCCACTCCATCTGGGACCAAGGGGTACAAAATTGCAGCATGACTTGCATGTCGGTGTATAGATAAGTGCTAAGTCTCCTGGAGGATGATGATCTCAGCAGCATCTCCGGAGTAGGTAGTGGGGCTGGGGCCTTCGTGAAAGAGGTGTGGATCGTCCAACAAGTGGTGCTGAGCCGGAGGTCCATGAAGGTGTCTAGGGGCATGCAACATAGGTGCTCCTAAATTAATGTCATAGAAATAAAGCTACCATCTGTATATATGTCAACAAGAGTAGACAACAGGAGCTGTTTTAGTTGAGGGCCGACACCACAGTCCACCACCAATGGCAAAGAGTGGGAAAGCTCAGCCTCAAATAGAGAATCAAACTCGACTTGGTGCTTCAAGCGGTCCCAGGTCCGTATAGTGCACCCAGATGTGTCAATCGCTCTTTTACGATGGCGTACAGGTAAGCAGATGGCACTGTTGAGGGTGAAAGGTGCCATGTTATCAGCTTAATTAGTAACATGGGTTAGAAGGATGTGGGGGTGAACTGAGCTTGGGTGCAGTAGTAATGTAACTCCAGGTCGGGCACGTAAAGGCCTCTCTAGTCGAAAGGTAATGTAAGTATGTATCTCTCAGATGATTCTGGGTTGTTTGCTGGTGCAGGCAGACTGACAAGGTTTGAATGAAGGTGGCAGAAGAATTGTTGAGTAAAAGGGATTGACACATTGACAAACAGGTAGAGGAATTTAAGTAGAACAACAATATTGGGAATAGCAATTTTGCCGGCCAGAGACAATGGCAGCCAAGTCCATACAAGTACCCTATTGTCTGGCCATGTGAGTGCCCTGCTATAGTTGTCATGGAAAATAATATCTAGATCCCTACTAATCCATATTCTGAGGTACCTGATGGCATCATCAGACCATCACAACAAAAACTTGTAAACAAATGTATTTGTGGCAGCCGTTATAGGTAAAATAGCTCATTTGGACCAATTGATGGCAATACCTGTGAGTGTCCCATACTTAATGAACTCCATTAGTATTGGGACGGGGTTAACGGTGGTGTTTTCACTTAGAGTGCTACATCATCTGCATACATAAATATGACCAGATGTCTAGTATTTGGTATAGCCTGGCATAGCCGGGCCGTGAAGGGCTCCATTGCGATTGCAAAAAGAAGAGGGGACAAAGGACCCCCCCGGTCTGGTGTCTCTCTCAGTCAGTCAGTCAAAGAACTTTATTCGGTTAATTAAAACCATAAAAGCAATACATAGTACATAAAACAAGGTTAAAATACAATTAAACAAGTTTAAAGGTGATTGCCAATCCTGGATAAAAAACATGTTAAAAAAGGATTTACAAGAACAAGTTTAAAAAATAGATATAGGAAGTACCCATTTCAGTATATTTTAAACATTCCCACCAAAATTCTATTTTTTTTTTTTTTTTTTTTGCAAGTGTCAGGTTTGGTGGTTGATTTTTGGGACAAGTCTTGTTTTATTTTGTCTAACGGCTGCTACCAAAAAACAAGCTACACCATATGTGACCTGTACCGAGTTCAACATCTGTAGGTATAATAGAGCCGGCCGTACCTGGGCAAAGTTTAAGTCTTTCAAGATAGGGAAAAGAAATTTTTTACGGGCCACCAAATAATGTTCACAAAGCATAACTAGGTGCAGAGTGTCCTGTGTGGAAAAAAAATCGCAGGTGCAGGGTGGGGAATCTTCTGGAGTACCCCACTTTGTGTACGAGCCAAGCACAAGATGTATCAGGTTGAACCTGAACCTTATAAGTAGGAAACGATGATATGGTTTGGTTACATATTTTAAATAAGGTTCCATAGCCATGGACGACGAAAGTTGGTAAAATGATCTTACCATTGGTTTACAAAGCTCAACCGTTTCCCTCTCAGCCTCCAACATATTTCGAAAGTGCTGCTTGACCCACCTTACATCCTCTTTCTTAAGATTCTGTGGAAAAGAGTACATATCCGGGCGCCCTAGCCTAGCGCATGCCGCTCTAACATACGCCAGCCACGGTATGCTGTCTGCTTTATCCAGAGTCATACAATCTTTGAGAATGCAATGATTCAATGTGATCTCCTCATTTGTCCAGGTTTTAATCCAACATAACAGTGGGGACATTTTTAAGAGATCAGTGACATGTCCCAAGCCTATTTCGTTATGGATTGAATATGTAGGAAATGATTTCGGGAGTGATAACAAGGCTCGTATAAAATTGCTTTCTGCAATTTGGATGCCTGGGGCTGAAACGTAGCCCCAAATATCTGCCCCATAGGATGCAATTGCCACACATTTGGCTCTATAAATACGAGTCATGGCTTCCATGGGTCTCGAACCCAATCTTTTGGAGAAATGCATAAGAGCTGTGGTGGATCTGCTAACTCTATTCTCCTTTAGTTTCAGTTGGGCTCTCTCAATGGATAACGCGGAGTTACAAAGCCGTTGATGTTTAGTCGGGCTATGGATTCTGTATATACCAGCAATAGCCACGTAATGAATTGGCACCTAAGGCCAATACAGTCTAATTGTATGAACAGGGACTTCTACTCAAGTAATGCAAACAGCTATTAGCTTTAAACTACAGCTCCTTTTACAACTGTGCACTTCTTTGTACATTACATAACTAGTCTTTCTTTGAATTCACAAAACCATTTGCACTAGACTTTTAATTCACAAAACCATTTGCACTGGCTTTGTGAGTAATGTCTAGTCTCCATTTCTTCAATGCTTACCTCTGTAAAACAAGCTAAAAAACCATAACATTTCAGGTAATGCACCGAAGTTTGGATTAAACAAAATTGCTTCATTACCGTTCAAAACTCATTGTGATAGTTTATATGAGGGTTATCCTGTTTTAGGTTACAACTATTGTAACTGATAAAACCCCACCAAAAGAGAAACAGCTCTCATCAGTGTAAACATATAAATGCTGATAAATGCTTACACATCCACAAACTAAAATGGCATTCAAGAAAGGACAGTAAGACAGTGACTAATTTTTTTTTTTCCCTGAGGTGCCAAGACAATGTGACTTTGTTATTCAAGGTGGCAGCAAGAAAGACTGGACTAAGATTAATCTGCTCAAATTTTATTGTTTAGGGATGTCACTAAAATATTGTTTCTTTTTGTTTGTTCCTGTTTTATGTGCTTGGATTAAATGTGGAGGGTTCAGAAGCATATTTTAGGTCTGATCTAAATATTCTATAAACTGTAGATAATCTGGAAATATTAAAATCATATTTGATCTTTTGCCAGTTTTATTTTGGCGGTGATAAAATTGAGAGTATCTTCTGCTCCTTTTATTCCGATCTCTATTGCACGAGTACCAATCCCACCTCAGAACACATTTTCCATTATCTCTACTACCTACAACTCCTTTATCTTGATGATACCCACTGGCAATACCACAACTTTGTTTTCATCGCCAAGGATGTGGAACAAGTAATATGCAGTATCCCCAGAGATAGGGTGCCAGGTGTGGATGGCCTGCCTCCCCTTTTCTATAAAGAAAACTCACACATTCTAGCCGCCCCACAACTACATGCCATGTAGAAAGAGGCAAGACGATCATAAAAGAGCCCTTTTTCAATTAGTACAATTACAGACTTTGCAACTACAAAATACATTTGAACATCAGGCCATTATCCTCTGTTTGAAATTTGTCAGAAAGTTTAAATGTCTTAATATTTGATACTTCATTAGCTATTTATCGCCAATATCTGTCTTTTCTCCTTAAAATATGATTATCAGAGGGTGACCTATTTGTACACTGCTACATTACCACCAGGATTTGCTATGCCACTAGGGTCCATCACACAAGCTTATCCTACTTCACTCATCAGATCTGTATCTCATAGCACCCTCATCCAAATGACTTCTATAAAACAGCTCTCCTGGAACATTTGTGGGTTAAATGACCCGCATAAAGCACTGCAAGTGTTGCTTACTTGCATCAACCGAAAATTTATATCAGCTCGCTTAAGGTGGTATATCTAATTCCTGTTTCACAATCCTAAATTCAGTCCTGGCAGAGTGAATGTCATAGATAATGAGATGCGAGAGAGGGTAATGAGATGAGGGTATGAGTGAGAGTGCAATACACAGAATTTCACTGCTTAAAACAATCTAACATAAATCCATTGGACACACTGGCAATGGGAAAACACTATATACCCTGCATTACTTCTCCTTTAAATTAAATATGTGCTTTATAACAGTCACTACAAAAAACAACATGCTTTGTAACCACTGGAAATGGGAAAACACTACATACCCTGCATTACTTCTCCTTTAAATTAAATATGTGCTTTATAACAGTCACTACAAAAAAACAACATGCTTTGTAACCACTGGAAAAGCATAGTGTTTGTCTATTCTGGGTGTTAGACATCTGAAAAAACACTGAAAACAGGACAGCCAACTTAGGGACTGAGAAGAATTAAAGGACTTTGGAAATATTTGGTGCTTGTTTGTGAGACCTGCATGAAACAGCAGCAGCTTTGATTTAAATATATGAATGTGTATATATTGCAATTAAACATACCTATGTTAAAAGTGCTGAGTAGTTTAAATTCAATATTATATATGTGAACATTTTAGAAGTATGTGGGTGTGTGTATGTGTGTCTGAGTGGTAGATTTATTCAAACAGTCTTCAATGATCATAAAAGCGTGCATAATAAACATCACATGATAAAATACTCCCTTAAAAACATCAATATCATACCCATACCTCCATACATAAAAATAATAAATATGTCCAACAATCCCAATAATAAAATCGATACATCTCAGTGTCAAACACATTTCCAGCCTCATTGAAAAACAAAATCACTAGGCTAATCCAGTTAAAAAGTCAATTTGTTCCTTGTGCGCAAAGCATTTTTGAGAAACAGACAAACATTGATACAGCTCTCGGGGGTGCTCAGCTTCTGCAAATATAATAAATCAAATTTAGACTTGCTGCAACCTGATCCCCTTAAAATAGGAATTAAAAATCGTCTTGTAAAACAAGAATAAAATCCACAGGAAAATGCAATATGAAGCAGGCTTTGCAGAAATCTTTCAACGCATGGGCAGAGGAGAATAGATACTTGATCAAACTGCCTCAAGGGGGAAACATAGGTGCCATCTAATGATTCCGAATCATAATCTAGTGAGGGAGGACCTAACCCAAGCATGTAAAACAAGATTGAAATAAGGCTCTGCCCCAGGGGAGGTTTTGATCAAAATGTATTCCTTAATCTGAGTTTTAGTGAACTTCAGAGGGTCCTGCTCCTGTTGCCTTAAGGCCAGGAATTATTTTTTTACCCATAACCTTTCGCCCTTGGGTAGGCGTTTCTGACTGAAAAAAATAGATTGTCTAACTAGGGTTATACATACTGTTCTAATATATTGTTGCCAGGGAATACGGTTCCCCCAGCACAAGATAAAAACTCATCAATGATTTCTCTCTTGAGCACAGTCGAGGAATTGCTCCAAACAGAACACCCCAACAGCAATGGAGCAAGATTTATAAGGTCCTCAACAAGCTCTAGCCTCAGTTTCTCTATCAATATATAAGAAGAGGAGCATGCCTTTTATGGTATCCGCCATTTGTTTTCATGCTCAAGCCCCTGTAAGATTTCTGGAAGACTTTCCAAGGAGAAATGCAAGTATAATGAGTTCTTTTCATTTAACCGAAGCTCTGCTTAAATTGTCCACAAATCCGATGACAGCCAATCTTCCATGTTGAGCTTCTATGGCTTTTTATAATTAGATCATGTATATACCAATGCTGGACATAATGACTTTGGATGGTTATCTGGCCAACAAAAAATACAGAACATGTTTAAACAAAAGCAGGGCTGGCCAGGACTACCAAATGGGTTGTGTCACTTGTTCTAGTTATACAAGTCTGCTGCCTCACTAGGTTTATTTTTCTGATTTCTGAAGTTTCTCAGGTTCAGGTAAGAGTAGTTCTACTTGTTATGTTATATACAGTTGTGTTCTGTCATGCGTATTTATAAGGCTCACTATCACCCATGAGGGCTTTCTGCATTTTCTGTGTAGTCATAGACTTTTAGTCCTCATATTATAATAGGATCAACAGGACTTACAAATCCCAGAACACAAAGAAACAAGCTGACCTGGATGACATATCTCACCACAAGCCCTTGTCATGCCTCAAAATCTTTTTTGCCCTTCAAAATGTGTTATCATAATTGAAATATTTACCACTCCACTTTGTATCCTTCATTCTTTCATGCTACCGTGTTTAATCCCAAACCTACAGCCTATGTTTCTCTCCTTCAGCATGTGTTTCTGTGATAAGTTTAAAATACCTGAGGACCAATGAGCTTCAACACCACTTCTACCTACTTTCTGATTGTACTTATCACTAATCCCCTGTTGCTACTCCAGATTTTTCCAAAGGTTTCCTGGCTCACATGAATGCCAGCTTTCCATGTAAAGCCACAGGTCTGAAATTTTCTTTCTCTCCTTCAGGACTTAGAAATAAATTAAATGTGCCAATTGGGTGAATGTCAATTTGATCAGGTGCAAACAAGAGAGCACAAGCACTCTAGCATGGGTCAGCTGTGCCCAGACACCCAATACCAACAAAGACAAATTCAGAAAACAGGAAGGGTGAAGGCAAAAGGTTTGAACGATGAACCTGCCTGTAATGCTGTGGACCTACTCCAGGGACTTATATTGTTCCTGGAGTTTATTTAGACTCTGTTGGATGGCATGTTGGTTTGCCATGTGGGAGGAGGAGCATCTGCCCTATCTAGAGATACCCTTCTGCCTTGTGGGATTATGAAGGAGCTGCTCTTGTGGAGGTTCCGATTTAAAATGCTTGCTCGTAAAACATCTTTTTTTTAGAGAAAACACACTCCCAAAATCAGAGTCTGTTGTCTCCAACCATAAAATAAATGTGGTCCATTTCAACTTCCTTGAATGGCAGACACAACAGCAAAAAATAAGAGACAGTTGCAACAACCGAAATAGTTTCTGTGACCCTTGTGGTACAGTGATGGACAGACTGCCTGTCAGGGGTTACTATCATTGGAGAAATCTGAGTCTCCATCTGACATTTAACCAGCCATTTCTCAATTTCTGAATTGGGTATGGGAACCACATGCCTAGAGAGGTGAGATGACCCCTACTTTATTTTAGTCCTCCCCCTTTGTGAAACCCTAAATCTGGTCCTCTGCCTCCTGGGCTAGAGGCACTGGCTACCTGACTCCCTCTCAAGACCAGTAGAGGGTGGCATTGCTGGGGATCCTCAAGGTAAGTAGTCCTCTTAAATATCTGTGTATTGCTTCTGTTTGTGTGTGCAACATGACTGGGGTTTACAGGTTTCCACCTGACACCTTGCAAGTGTCTGAAAGCCAGGGTGCTTGGAAAGTGCAGATAGGGAAAGTGATTATCCAGAGGACCTTGAGGAGCTGCTTCCAGGAAGATACCAGGACAGGAGACCACCACAGCTGAGAAAGAAGGTAGCTACAGACCCCTACATCTTTGCTGCTGTGGAAACGACGTATGCAGCAGTGTCAGTGATCAAGCAGGTACATTTTGGGTGTCCGCAAATTCCAAAAGGTTGCCCTTGGTGACTAGAATATGCTGTGAAAAGCACATAACAGAGAACTGCTTCCAAATTGGCCCAACAGAGCCTGAATTATCCCTAAAAAGGAAGATGCTACTATGCAGTATTTCCAGTGCTACAATTGGATCTTTGCATTCCAAGAGTAGAATTCATAATGAGAAAATACCAGGCAGATCAATCCAACCCCTGAGGCCTTGACATTCAAGCCTATTTTGAGATAATACAAAAACCCAACCTGGGAGTGTTGTTAGACTCATGGGGGATAGCTACAAAGGTAAATTTACACATGTAGATTTACTCTTGTGAAAAATTAGTACTCCACTTAGTAACAACTTAACACTTATTTGCTCTTCAGCTTTTCAGAGTGTAAATTTACTACTGATACATCACCAACCCTGAAAACAGGTGAAAAGTTACTACAAGTATCTTTTTACACCTAGGCGGAAGACTCCACTACCTAGACGAAGATCTTTCTATGTAGGTAACATTTTAAAGCTTAATAATTATTTAAAAAAAAACATAATTTAATGTGAAATAAAAATTTAAATTAACTTTAAGTAATTATTATTAGCCTAAGTTAAAAAAAGAAAAACAATGCAGCATAGTAACACATCAAATTAAATGTTTAATAAATAATTAAAAATATCAAATGTATAAATTCAATTTATAAAGTCAAATATTTAAAATGTGCAAAATGCCAACCTTACTATAATATATTTAATTAATATTTACAAACTTTTATTGAATCCTATTTCTTCTATTTATTTCAATAAATGTTAATTTTTAATTAAAAGTTTAAAAGTTCTATTTAATTATTTTTAATCGAAAAGTTAAACGCTTAAAATTTCAATAAAACATTTAACAAATAAATATATCATTCACATATTCAAACTGATTTTGTTTTTAAAAATATTTCCCATTTGGGTGGTATTTCAAGTCATCATTGTATTCTATAGAAGTATGTGTACGTAACTATGAGTGGCCATGTGTGGTGGTTGAGTTACTCCAAAGCTGAGCAGGAGTACATATATGATTATTTTGAATCTTTTTTGGCCGTAGTAACTTTAGAAGTACAGTTTGTGAATAACAAAGGGCTGTGTGTGTGGTGTGGGTCTTTGCATTTGCATGCCTCTCCTTAGACATCATTTCATCACTTTCTAAGCCCCTCCTTACCTCTCCCTAATCTCCTCCAATTTAGGGGCCGATTCCGATTCAGGCTGCAAAACGTACCGACCGACACGGACCCGGAACGGAGACCGACCGACACGGACCGGTGCCGTATGACCCGTGCAGTACGATGCAACGCGTGTGAATTACAACCGACACGTACGGAATACAAGCCGTACGACCGAGCCGTAGAGAAAACAGTGATTCGCCCGGAAAACTGCCGCGAGTTACACCGACTGACACGTACCAGGAATGAACCCGACTGACACGTACCCGCGATGTCCGATCCGCGCAGTACGATGCAATGCGTGTAAACCCAGACCGACTCGCACGGAGCCCAAGCCGCATGACCGAGCACAGAAAACAGGGACCTCAAGCAATAGAGATCTCCGCGACCGACGCGTATGAAACACAGAAGAAAGTCAGCGTGAACGAGCCGGAGAAGCCCGCACCAGCCAACATCAGCATCCGTCTCGGTCAGAAGAACGCCTCCTTCATGCCTAGAAAAACCAAAGGAAAAAATACAAAAAAAGGACCAAACAAGCAATGACAAAGTCAAGAAATATAAAAAAAAAAACCTGGAACAAAGACACACTCACAACTCCACCTATAAAAAGGACATCAATCACTACCATGATCCTTTGCAAAAATGAGACAACAGCCAGCCGCAAACAACATCACACAGCAACCACAGACACACTCACAACTCACCCATCACACAACTTTCACACCATTAGCACCTCACCAAACGCACACACACATACAGCTAGCAAAACCAACACTAACCCACCCTCACTTGCACCCCCACACACACATC
Source organism: Triturus cristatus (assembly GCF_964204655.1). NCBI lineage: Eukaryota > Metazoa > Chordata > Amphibia > Caudata > Salamandridae > Triturus > Triturus cristatus. The sequence continues at coordinate 1,728,860,670 of NC_140589.1, forward strand.
ACTCACTACCACCACCCATCACCATGCCCCCAAAGAAGAATCCAGAGTTCACAGATGATGAGTTAGAAGTGATGGTAGACAAGATCATCAGAGTAGAGCCACATTTGTTTGGTACATTGGTCCAAAGGACCCCCATGTCACAGAAAACAAAGATGTGGGCGAGGATTGTGGACAAGGTGAACGCACAAGCACCAACGTTGCGCACAAAGGACGATATCCAGAACAAGTGGTATGACGTGCGCAGGAGGGCCAAGAAAATCATCGAGAAAGATCACGCCTTGAGTCAGCGCACCAGTGGTGGCCCTCCTGCCAAACCAGAATACTTCAGGACCTGGGAGGAGAAGGTGCAGGACATCTTACCACCAGAGAGCGTCCATGGTCTAGCAGACATACCAGAGCCTAATGAGTACACAACCAATATACTCAATATTGTGTGGCAAGGGGACAGTGAAACCATGCACCGTTAGCAAAGCCACAGTAACCAATAGATTATCCTCCCAAGATGTGTATACTATTCAAACACAATACCTGCCATCTCATAGTGACTTGTAACTGTGTCATGACATGTACCAACATACAAACAAATAGAGCAAGGCAGTGGCACAAAGCCAAATAAACGCTGCCAGACAGTTTGCCACCACAAACACACTACCTCACAGTGCAGCTGACTGACAGGAAGGAATAGTGGGTATGAAGGTGAAGATAATGCTCCACCTCAAAATTGGCCCATCAAAACCTCTCTTAACCATGCCCACATCACAGGGAGTGGAAAATGAATGACAAGATGGCTGACACTGGGTCCTGCTGTGGGGAGCACAAGGCCCTGGTAGGGCTTGTACGCAAATCAGAAGCAGGACACCACTGACTGACATCCTGAAAGACAACTTGTACGCTCTCCATTGGAAGCACGTTTCATGGTGGGATGTATGGCCGGGTGGGAAGGAGGACTGACAGCTCTGACCATACTTACCAGCATGTGGAGACACACACACCCCTCATCACAAACTCCACACAACTCACCGGGTAGAATGCATTGACTCACACCATAGTGAAATATCACCCAAAGATACACCATACTGGGTGCTGCTGTGTGAAGCACAGGGGCTCTCTTTGGACTTGTAGCCAAACAAACACAAGGACTTCACAGTCAGCCATCTTGCCATTGCTGTCACACCCTCTCACAGGGAAGCAGAGTCAAAAGGAAGGAAGTATGGGCATGCTGGGAAGGGGGGTGTAGCCAAGAGCATGATGGGTGTTGCAGTCACAGACTGTCCCCACCCCCACATGGCCCATCAAGCTCACACTGAACCATGCTCGCCTCACAGGGAGTGGGAATGGACTGACACGATGTCTGACACTGGGCTCTGTTGTGGGGAGCACAAGGCCATGATGGGAACTGGGCACCAACAAACACCAGGACTGCACAGTCAGCCATCTTGCCATTGCTGTCACACCCCCTCACGGGGAAGCAGAGTCAAAAGGAAGGAAGTATGGGCATGCTGGGAAGGGGGTGTAGCCAAGAGCATGATGGGTGTTGCAGTCACAGACTGTCCCCACCACCCACATGGCCCATCAAGCTCACACTGAACCATGCTCGCCTCACAGGGAGTGGGAATGGACTGACAAGATGTCTGACACTGGGCTCTGTTGTGGGGAGCACAAGGCCATGCTGGGAAATGGGCAACAACAAACACCAGGACTGCACAGTCAGCCACCTTGCCGTTGCTGTCACACCTGCTCACAGGGAAGCAGAGTCAAAAGGAAGGAAGTATGGGCATGCTGGGAAAGAGGGTGTAGCCAAGAGCATGACGGGAGTTGCAGTCACAGACACTACCCACCCCCCCACATGGTCCATCAAGCTCACACTAAACCATGCTCGCCTCACAGGGAGTGGGAATGGACTGACAAGATGTCTGACACTGGGCCTGAGAAATTATGTGGCTGACATTCACACACATGCACTGGCCAAACAAAACACGGTCGCACACACAGCCATTGCAACCATATGTTCAAACTCATTGTCTGGGGATGCAGTGTCCAGGGGTGCCCCCTGGCCGGGCTGGGGAGGTGTGTTTTGCAGGTGACAAGTGTAGAGAGCCATATATGGTACATTGCACAAAACACACAGGAACTCACATATACATCATTGACAGGGAACATCTGACAGTGAATGGAATGGACACACCAATATAGCCGACACCATAGCATGGTCTCATTCACACTCTGTGCTGTTGTGAGCTGCATTCCACTCCTACATCATGCTGAAGCATATGCATCCTTCACACAACACACCATTCACTGACATAGACACTGTAGACACATGGTCTAACCTGGACTGCATTGGAGGAGACATGCTACTCACAGCAGCCAAACTGCAACACACACACCACCGGCCCTCACTGTCATGAGCATTGAAAAGCCAGAGTGCTACGTTGCCCAATCCATGTCACCATGGAGAACATTGACAAGTCAAATCACATATGCACGTACAAAACTCAGCACCAGACACACTAACAATGGTGACATCATCACTTGTATGAAATGAGATGGGAACTACGAACACTATAAAAAAACACTTCCTCCAAAGAGATCACAGGCATACCGGACTGTGACCATTTCATACCAATACACCAATGTGGCACACAAAGACTAGCAAAATCTGCTACCACACAAGCCCCAATCTTACAACATATCCTCAGTTGTTAAAGCTCACATATATACAGGGATGACACACCTGTGTCAGCAATGTGATGGCCCTTGAGTAGTAATGGTCATGTACAGACAAATCTATACATGAGCTGGACATGCACACACTTCCACATGCACATTGAAATGTTTAATTTTGGCTGGGCAATGTGCACCAACAAAATCAATCTCTGTCCGTGACAACCCTAGACAAAGCAGTGTACAGGCAGGCATCCGGACGTACAGTAGAAAATGTCATGTATGTGAACCATTGATGCCTGTAGAAACCTAACTTACACTGTGTGTCTCTTCCAAACACAGGTTGTGCTGGGGACACAGCACCAAATGAACAGGAGTCCCTGTCCCAGACTCTGGTGGACCCTCAGCTCTCTGGTGTGGATCCGTCTCTGTCCTCTTCGGATGACGACGTACAACCTGGCACCTCCGGTGTGAGTCATTGTGCAGCACCAGCAGCACCAACATCTGCACCCCCTGTACCCACGCCTCCAGCATCTGTAAACAGACAGGGCACCCCCGCCAACACAGACATACCAAGGCCACTGAACACCGACAGCACAGGGACACAGGACCCCAGGAAGCTACAGCCAACACCACCAGCAACAACACCCAAGGGGTCCCAGTGGCACCTGTGTGTGCCGCCGCAGGTCCTGCCCATGTGGATAGGGGTGCTGGTAGGGGTGGGAGGCACAGGGCGCACCTTGCAGAGGGGTCTGGACTACATGATAACCCCCAACTGACATGCATCATAGATACGTACCAGGATAGCACAGGAGGAGTTGGCCAGGTAGTGGGGATCCTCAAGGACATTCAACAGGAGCAGGCTGTCCACCATGCCCGCATGGAGGCAAAGTGGGATGCACTTACTGCGGTGCATCAGGACATACTCCTATGCCTCCGCCAGATCAGCACAAACATGTCCACACCTTCCTGTGTGGCCACAAAATCTGTTGCCACACCATCTGCCAGTGCCACAGGGAGGGAGGATGACTCTGGCAGAGAGTCCCCTGCACAGCAGACGCCTTCACCTGAGGATCCCCCCCCCCCCAAGAAGAAGAGGAGTCGTCCGAAGAAGGACAAGTGAGACGCAGATGTCGCTGCACATCCCCCAGGGCCTCTAAACCTGTTCTGGACAATGTTCTTTGTGCGCAACCCGTTCACCTTGTCGCATCTGACACAACTCGCCTACATGACATGGAGGGTCCATGTTGGTCAAATGTAGCAGATGACTGTGGACTTTACTCTTAACATTTCAGCTACCAACACTTCCAACTCTACTGTGAACTTTGGATTCAAAACCCAATGTACAGCACCCACCATCCTGTGCACTATCCTCACACATGTTTGTAAATACACTCACCAGTACACCATACTTGCCTCTGTTGTGATTCCAACTTGTCATGTGTCATGGAGATGTTGATCTGCTAAACAACACACTGCATGCCAAATACTACAACAATGTGACCACCGTTATGAGAGTCATGGTGATGTGACACATGTGAGGGAGACACACCACTATGGCACCACAACACATACTCACCATGTCCATGTAACTCATCCCACACAATGATGTTGACCTGAAATACATTGGTATGCACAGACACAACACCTATCCACAGTCAGTGGTAACAAGTCCACAGGTGAGGTAAGCAAATGTCAGTCAGATGTGGGAAGACAGACAATGCACCTAACAAAGCATAGCACAGGTTCATTCCACATCAGCAACATGTTTATTCCACAATAGTTGCAAGGTAATTGTACGTTACAGTGGACACACGGTCACAAAGTGTGGGAGAATTGAAGTCCAGGGGTGTGTGGCACATCACTTGATGGGAATTGACAACTCCCACACTGTTGTTGGATTCTGGGTGTTGGGGGTCAGTGTTGACCAAACAACAGGCAAAGTACCCTGGGAAGGACAGACACAAGACACAGTCAAAAGCACAGCAGAACAGGAGCGAAATGCAACACACATGCACAAAACATGTTACAAGAAACCTACACAGCAACAAGTTAGCAGTTCTACACTATTGTGGAGTACAGACTACCTGAATGGACACATCACTGCATACATCCAGCCAAGTGGCACACAGACACACTCAAACAGCAACAGAGCAGCCACAACACATTTCAGGCTAACTCCCTACATTGACATAAAAACCCTGTAAACTCACATTCAGGTGAAGAAATTGTTGATGAGCTGTGTGTGGACCTCACCCTCATCGTCATCATCACTGGCATCGTGTCCAAGGCCTGGATCCTCCACAGGTGGCGGAGGTAGGTCATTATCATCATCCTGGATGAGAGGCAACTTCTTCCGCACTGCATGTTGTGTACCATGCAGCATACAAGGATAATTTTGCACACCTTTGCAGGGTCATATGGGAGGGCCCCTCCGGTCTTGTCCAGGCAGCGGAAGCGGCTTTTCAGGAGACCAAAAGTCCGCTCAATCACCCTCCTGCTCCGACCATGTGCCTCATTGTAGCACATCTCGGCTGGTGTCACAGGGTCCCTGAGGGGTGTCAGCAACCACAGCATGTTGGGGTATCCGGAGTCACCTACACACAAACAATTGAACAATTAGCTGAGTTTTGAAGGAGGGTGGAATACAGCATTGCCAAACACACACAATGGTAAACAGTCAGTACACACCGACAAGCCAGGCACGCTGGTCTGGCATCTGTGACATCAGCTTTGCAATGCGACTACTCCTCATGATGTAGGCATCATGCGCAGAACCGGGGAAACGTGCACACACATGTGTGATACACATGTCTGCAAGATATACCACCAGAGCATTGATGGAGTGGAAATGTTTCCTGTTTCGGTATGCCTGCTCATGTTCCTGTGGTGGTATCAGGGCCACATGTGTACCATCAATAGATCCGATGATGTTCGGCATCCTCCCCAGTGCATAAAAGGCATCCTTTATTTCAGTGAGTTGACCTGGGATAGGAATCTTGATGTACAGGTCAAGGAAATGCAACATCCCCTCCAAGACATCGCGTAGCACACGACTAAACATAGTTTGCGAGATACCACCAGCAGTAGCCACAGTGTACTGGAAGGTACCAGTAGCAAAGAAGTGCAGGGCTGCCATCACCTTCACCTCTGGGGTCAGTGCTGTAGGGTATGTCTGGCCAGGTAGCAGATGTGGCACCAACTGCTCCAACTCCTCAATCAGTGGCCTGGTGAAGCGGTACCGTCGGATGCAGTCGCGTTCCTGCATGGTTTCAAGGTCTGGGAACGGTCTATGGACAGCTGGTGCCCTGCAGAACAGAGATGCACAAAGGAAGATTGCCGGTTCATCCACCCATGTGGCTATGACCAAGCAAAATATCCCATGATACATCATGACAATACACAATGTACTGAGGTGTGTGCTGTTGGGCATGGACACATATGTCACCTACTTGGCCATCACCTCACATCTCAAGTCCACATGTCCACATAAGTCCCATGTAGTGCAATGGCCAATCATTGGGCTGTGTCACCCTACCTATGTACTGCTGTGACGTTACAAACACACACTATAGTGACAAGTGAGGCCTGATGTCTCCCAGGCATCACAGATCTTTGCCATGCAGATACCCAGGGTCCCTGTATTACCACATGGACACTGGCATGACATGGCGCATCATGTACATGCCACAAGGCAACCATGAGTCCCACAGGTAGTGGCCACTGTTGTCTCTGCAGGCCCTACATGTATGTCTCGTAGACACACACACAACATCAATGTTGATGCACAAACCACATGGATGTGGAGACTGTCTCTCATTGGGCACATTTGATCAGCCACATCTGAGACACAACATGCACACAGACTGTGGGTGTACATCAGAATTGTGGCTACAGGTCTCACTGTGACGTACATGCCATCACCCCCAGGACTTAGGGTGTATGCGACATATCCAACATGAAACTGTGTCCATGACTCATGCCCATAACTGTACAGTTGCACATCACAGTGGTAATGTGCACAACACACAAAGGATTCTGTACCCTTGAACACGTGCACAGAGTGGGAGTGGCTGCACAAAAGTGCCACACAACAAACCAAATGTTGCCCCCCCAAACACACAGGGAATGCAGCCTTACATGCCATGGGACACTGTGTGGCCAATGCTGTAGTGTGGTAGGTGTGCACCTGAGTCCCTGGCAAGAAATTGTGTAGTGAAGCCGTCAAATAGTCACACCAATGAGGCCCGACACGGGTGACTATGCGTACGCATTGCACAGTTCAGGACCGAGCCATGCGTACGCTTAGCCATTGACTGCAATGAGGTCCGACGCGGGTGACTGCGTACGCATTGCACAGTTCAGGGCTGAGCCGGGTGTATGCTTAGCCATTGACTGCAATGAGGTCCGACGCGGGTGACTATGCATACGCATTGCACAGTTCAGGACCGAGCCGTGCGTACGCTTAGCCATTGACTGCAATGAGGTCCGACCCGGGTGGCAATGCGTACGCATTGCACAGTTCAGGACTGAGCCGTGCATACGCTTAGCCATTGACTGCAATGAGGTCCGACCTGGGTGACAATGCGTACGCATTGCACAGTTCAGGACCGAGCCGTGCGTACAATTAGCCATTGACTGCATGAGGTCCAACGTGGGTGACTATGCGTACGCATTGCACAGTTCAGGACCGAGCCGTGCGTATGCTTAGCCATTGACTGCAATGAGGTCCTACGCGGGTGACAATGCGTACACATTGCACAGTTCAGGACCGAGCCGTGCGTATGTTTAGCCATTGACTGCAATGAGGTCCGACGCGGTTGACTATGCGTACGCATTGCACAGTTCAGGACCGAGCCGTGCGTACGCTTAGCCATTGACTGCAATGAGATCCGACGCGGTTGACTATGCGTACGCATTGCACAGTTCAGGACCAAGCCGTGCGTACGCTTAGCCATTGACTACAATGAGGTCCGACGCGGGTGACTATCATGCATACGCATCGGGCAGGCATGGTCCGAGACCGACGTACGCCTTGGCCATTGAATCGTATGGAGACGGGTGCATGTGTATTTTCAAACTACGCGTTGTACAGTCAGTTGACCGAGCCGGGCGCACCCATTAGCTCTGGACTGTCATGGAGACGGATGCAGATTCAAAACATGTACGGGTCGTGTGCTGGAAATTCAGTTGGATGCCTACACCAATGTTGCAATTACTAGGGTTTTATGAAGGTGAAGATTTGAACGATGCGGAAGATGTGTACGAGTCGTACATTTCCATGGATTGGCCAGATTCATAGAATGCAGCTGTGTTGGACCTATCACTTGGGACACATGGCACAGAGTCTACCTCTGCAGCACAGATATAAGGCTGGCTGTCCCCCAGGGGGCTCACTTGCCTGCACTACAAGCTATTGGACCACATCCCTGCTACCACTGCTCCTGTCTCTGCATCCTCTGGCTACTGCTATGACACATACTCTGGAGAGGGCCCCAGCCTTCACTGAGGAGGAGAACCAGGCCCTGCTGGACGGGCTCCTTCCACAGTAAAGCAAGCTGTATGGGAAACCAGGGGAGCATGTGAGTGTGCAGTCTACTGCCCTCCTAATTGTGCATGTTATCTGACTAGCAGTACAAGCAGTGTGTACACCAGTGGCAAGCATACTCACTGAGTACTTTCATCCCCCAAAGTGTGTAGGTACATGTATTGAACAGGTGTTCTGCAGCTAAAGTGCATTTGTGCAAGCTTCAACTTCCCAGGCATTGTTAACATGTCAGACATGCAGGGCATTTGTCCTTTTCCATGGGGTGCACTACCTGTGTAACTCCTTTTCCTTTGTGATGACGACATGTATATCCCACTGAGTGCAGCACAAATATGGGGCATGTGTGTTAATGGACTTTTAACTTTGTCATCCTCGCAGGTTGATGCCCACCAGAAGCAGGAGATCTGGCTGACCATCGCCCGGGCAGTTCAATCGGTGGGGGTCTACAAGCGCCGGATCCGCAAATGCCAGAAGAGGTGGCAGGAACTTTGGGGCTGGACCCGGAGGATCGCAAGGGTCCAGCTGAAGCTGTCGCATCCTCGCTGGAGGGGTGGACACCGGACCCTGACCCCCCACATGCATAGGATGCTGGCGGTGGTCTTCCCGGACCAGACAGCAGCAAGGAGGGGGTAAGTCCATGCCTAATCTGTGTACTATGTCGGACATGCTAATTGCAGTCTTTTGGCCTGGTCACACTTCCACATTACGTAGGTCTTGCAGTACAATAATCATGTCCCTCAATTGTGTGATGCACCCTCCTCATCTGATCCACAGGTGTGGACCCTACAGTCTGTTGCTTGTGTCACTAGGGCACTGTGTCCCTGCAGTCAGCTATGCTTCAGGTTCCGGACTGCATCTGTTACCGTGACTCTGTTGTGTGTTTCATGGGTGGGTCAATTGTTTACACAATGCCTGAGATCTGACATGTGATCTGTGTCTGCTCTTGATATGTGTTACAATTGCTGGTCTGACTCACCACATGTGGCTGGGGTATTTCAAACAAACACATGCAGCAGGGGACTACAATTGGTGTGCCTAGGAGTATGTATATCAAGTGTGTCACACTTGCTTAGCCACCTGCCTACTGTCCAGGGCTAAACACTGTGTCACGTAGACCTGGGCAGTCATGCCTACTCAAGGGCATTGAGAAACACTCTGTAATCCCACTCCTGTGTATCAACTTACAGGTTGTGCTTAGTGACATGTGCCTTCAGGTGTCTGCCTCTGTGTCAGTGTGGTGTGGCTTCCTTTTCCATACAACTGTGGTGTTCATGAGTTTGAGGGTCAGCAGGACATCTGAGATGTGACTATGAGAGACAAGACCTGTGTGACATATAGGTGTGTGATCACTTGACAGTGCACAATGGTGTATGCAACTGTGCACTTCAGGCAGCTGTGTTACATGCACAGCAGACTGTGATGTGCTAATGTACAGGAAGTTGTGTTCATAGAGACTCATATGTCTGTTTTGTATGATGTGGGGTCTTCTGGGTCCGGGATATGTTGTTTGCAGGGGATGGGCAAGTGCACTTGTCAGCTGCAGAGTTTGCTTAACCCATGAGCTATGATTGTGACACAGTGCATACTCTTGTTGTCTGTATGCCCTGCCCCTGTGACAGAAGACAGTGTTGACTGACTTTCCAGGCATGCCAGTGCCATGGCATTTAACTTGCTATGAGTGATCCTGCATTGTGTTCAAATGTGCTCCATGCACCCCATTGTGGCATTGACTACCAGGACATGAGATCATCAAAGTGTGTGTTGCTGTCATGCATCACAATAATGTGAAATGAGACTCTGCCCATCCATTCATCCTGACACCTGTACTGATTCAGTGACAAGAGATGTGATGTGTGTATAGTGACATACTCCTACATGTTCACTTGCATGTCCAACAAATGTGTAGGTGGTGCATGTCGGCACATTGGGGCATTAGCATTCAACATGCAACAGACATATGGGTGCAAGTCCAGGAGGGATATGAGTGCCATGGTTGATGGTGACACTGACAATTGGCTTATTCCAAACAGTGTGAGCACTTTGAGCAGTGTTCACCTGATGATGCCATGGCTTGCCCTGTGATGTTATGTACTCCCTGTGGTGTGTGCAGTCAGTGCAGGTGACTGATGTTGTTCTCTTTTTTCCTAATTCTATCCAGATACATCCACGGCCACAGGAGGGGACAGCTCCACGGGCCAGGAGGAGCCACAGAGACAGAGCCTGAATGGGACAGAAGGCGAGGAGTCAGAGGGACCCAGTTGCACGGAGGGCGAGTGGAGCCACACTGAGGAGTCCTCAGCACCATCAACCCCAGCTGAGGGCCACAGCAGCTAAAGAGGATGACTCCCTTGTGGAGGAGGGTGTCAACAGCCACCAAGCCCCCACCATCACCATCACCTCCCTCCCATCGGCTCCCATCCCAGAGGTCCGTGGAGGCTACGGTGTTCGGGAACATGTCTCCTTTGTGCCAGGCACCGCACCCCCTGCCCCTGTGCCCCCTGCTGCCCTGAGTGAGGAGTCTGTGGACTTGCTTCGACAGATCCATGTAGGGCAGACATCGATGCTGAGTGTCCTCCATGCACACACCAGTCTGTTGACACAACTGGTGTCATTCATGGAGGGCATTCCATCGGGCATGTCTGCCCTACAGAGGACAAATCCGTCTGTGGCCTCCTCCCTGATGACAGCAGTGTCCCTCCTCCAACAGACCCGCACCCCTCCTACCCCTGCACCACCCACAATTCCTAGCACCCTACCTGTCTCTAGTACACACACACCTACACATTCTCACAAACCAACAGACACGGGCAGCGCACAAACACCCAAACCAAGGTCTAGACGTGCACACAAGCAAGCGCAGGGGACTGATACCACACTCACAGGGGATAGTTTGCAGACACACACACAGTCATCCACAACCACTCCGCAGTCCTCCGATACCTCTCCCTCCCAGCCCCCTTCCCTTGCCTCACCTGCAACCCCATCTCCACAGAAGCTCTTCCTCTATGACCTTGGCCTCTTCCCCACCGATGCAGTAGATCCATCTTAAAGGGGAAGAGGAAGTCCCAACACACAGAGGAGAGTACCCCTCACACCCTCCCCCAGGTGCAGTCAGACTGAGGCCTCCACCCGCAAGTCCCCCTGGAGCCGGAAGAGCAAGACCCCACCCCCGCCCGCAGCTCCACGACAAAGTCTCCATCCTCCATCCCCCAGGCCACCACTCCACAGGTTCCCCCGCAACACCCTGCCTCAGGTTCCCCCACCCACAGATACACCATCCCCAAAATGCTGAGGCCCTCCCCCCCTACCACTTGCTCTTCCACCCCCGGTCAGACAGTTTGTGCCACTGATGTGTGGACCGTGTCTCCCTCCTGTCCTGCCGACCTCACCTGAACCCCATTCCGCTCCCATTGAGTTAGGCACTGCAGTGGAGTCCATGTCCACCCCGTCTGACTTGGGCACTGCAGTGGGGACCCAGTCCACTCCATCTGACCTGCCCACTGCAGTTGTGCTGGCACCCACCCCATCTGACTTGTGCCCCACAGTTGTGACTGCACCCACTACTATAGTCAGCTCCACTGCAGTTGCCAGTGACTCTCCTGCATCCACCACCCCTTCACTGCCTCCTTCTGCAGCGCCCTGATCCTGTCCCTGCGGTGCCTGGCCTGCCCCCATGTATGCCCCTCCGAGGGGATGTTTCCTGTCCTTACCTGTGCAGGCAAGCAACGTGTGACAGTTGTCACTCAAGTTAACTTTTTGTCATTAGGATATGGACTGGCCATTGACCTTTGTTTTGAAAGGACTTTGCATTTTAAAATTGCTGAATAAAGCTTTTTTCTTTATCTTTGTGAATTTGATTTAGCTGTACATTATGTTGATGATGTTTAGCATGACCTTGCAGTTGTAATACTGGATTTCAAATGTTTAAATACTGAGGTGTTGATGTGAGGTACTCTTTGTGGTCCATGGGATATGTATCCTATTCTCGTCGTTATCCATATCATCCTTTGCAGCTAAATGGGTGTGTCATGATTAACAGTTTGTGGACATCTCTGTAAACATTTTATTTGCATGGCCACATCTGTGGCTTGCACACATGCACATATGATGTGCGTTCCATTGTCCAATTCTTCTATTTCCCTGACTGTGGGCGCATCTCCACTGGACATGTAAGTGTGGGCATCAGTGGTGTAGGAGCAACTGGGTCCTCTGTGCAACTTGCTAGACATATGTATTGAATATGTGCAGATGACCTAAGGGAGACTCCCGTACCCAGGCTGTTGTGACCAGAGCCTTCATTGTGTGGTGACTGATGGCTGACTGACCAAGTGTTCTGCTGACATGACTGAGACCTGCTGGGACTATGTTTGGCACTGCTGAGCTTCCACAGGATTTGAGTCCCCTCAAGTAAGTGTGTTGTTCCGTGACATTGCCTGGGACCATGTTGTGTGTTGTGTGGGCATGTGTGTGTGCGTCCACATCCCTTTTCATACACAGGCAGTGTTCCCTTGATATGTTCCTTTTGTTGATGCTTGCTGAGTGGTACTGTGTACATCCCACAACTTTGCCATGGGTTACCAGATGTGTGGGTGCATGACACACTACTGTTAATTGGTGTTTCATCATTGGGATTTGTCTGTTCTGAGTGGTGATGATGTGATCAGACGCTGATCTGACACAGTCAGGGGTCACCAAGGCACTTGTTTGTTCGCAATATCATGTAGTTGTCCCTAGGTGGTACCTTTCAGTGATTGAGACGTGTATGTGTGTGTGACTGCTCCCACTTGTCCGGTTCAGGGCTGCAATGTTTGCAGGTGTCAGCATGTGTGCCTTGTGGTTCTCCTTGGCTTCTGCATTGTCCTGGAACTGTGGCAGGTATTCGGAAGGTTACGTGAGCTTTGACGTCTTGGCCATGTACCGCATACTGTGCAGTATGTCTGTCATTCACTAGGGTTGCAAACTGTCCTTGTGTGATGAGTCTGTGCACCTTAGTTCCTCCCAACTTTACTGTGTTTGTCATGGGTGCATGTGCAATGTCACCTGTCCATGTGGGCTTCACAGATGCTAATTGGTGCAGTTCAGGGTGTGTGGTGTTGAGGGTGGACTGATGTAAATGTTTTCATGGATGGGCCCCTAGCTCCCGTTTGTCCATGGATGACGGGCCATGCTGAGTGATTTGTGTTTGTGTAGGTGTGATGTACGTTTGTGGCACAGGACACATGTCTGGGTTTCACAGTTTGTACTACATCTACCTTTGTCAGCACAGTGGATGTGTCATGCGTGCTTGTGTCACCCCAATGTCTGGTCCCTGGGGGTAGTGCTGTTGTGTGTTAGTCTCTTGCTGTGTTAGTTGATGTTCATTCCAGCTTGTGTCACATGTGTCTGTTGTGCACCCTCTCATCTCACAATGCCTGATTGCCCACTAAGGGGAGACCATTGATGGTTTACCTTTGTATGGCACTGTGTCCACATCTGTCTCACTGTGGTTCAGACACACACACACATGTTGTGTCAGATGTGCAGTGTGAGGTTGCCTGTTTGTGTTTGTGCATCTGCACCAGTGCATTGGTATTGCTGTTGTGGGCCATTGTCTGGATGTTGTTTTTGCGATTTTCCCTGCTGTTCCTGTGAGTCATATCACATCATTCTGCACATTTATCCTGGTTGTTAGGTCCCATTGCTGGCATGGAATGGGAGTTTGTGACCTGATACCTACAGTCTACACAGGTTGTTTTGATTTGTCTGTCTATTTTCAAGATGTGTGTATGCTTTGTGATGATCACTTCTGCTTTTGTGTCATTGTACACTGTATACATTGTCAGCCCCCATGGGTGGTGCTTGTCTGCACATGGCCAAGAGTATGTTTGTGTTTCACAGCACTGTTAGCCTCACCACATCTCGGTGGGTATGAGACACAACCACTACTTAGCCCCAAAAGTGTTTCATGTGTTGGGACCAGAAATTATACATGCTGTTTGGCATTTGCAGCTTTGAACATGATGACACTTACCTTTTGGTCACTGTGATGAGGGGGGTTTTCGACCCCATCACCACAATGCTCAACATTTGCTGCAGTTTGGAACCACACACTTAACTTTTGTTCTACAAAGTGAGGGGGTGTTAGTGCACATTGACACAGTGCTATTGTGATGCTTGCCTTGTGTAGGCCACACTCAGTTTTTGGTCACACATGTGATGATAGTTACATTGTATGTTCGAAATCTTAATCACTGTTGTGGGCATTTGTCAGAGACTACACACTGTTGTCATGATGTTAGGGGGGATGTATTTTGCTGACATACCTAAAGTTGGTGTATGATGGATGTGTGGCGCATCACCCATCCTATGAGTGAGGGTGACAGTATTGATGGACAACATAAGCCCTATGGGTGGGGGTGGCAGCAGTGATGGGCAACAAGTCCCCTATGGGTGGGGGTGGCAGTACTGATGGGCAACAGGTCCCCTCTGGGGGGGATGGCAGTAGTGATGGGCAACAGGTCCCCTATGGGTGGGGGTGGCAGTAGTGATGGGCAACATAAGCCCTATGGGTGGGGGTGGCAGTAGCGATGGGCAACAGGTCCCCTATGGGTGGGGGTGGCAGTAGTGATGGTCAACATAAGCCCTATGGGTGGCAGTAGTGATGGACAACATAAGCCCTATGGGTGGGGGTGGCAGTAGTGATGGGTAACAGGTCCTCTATGGGTGGGGGTGGCAGTAGTGATGGACAACAAATCCACTATGGGTGGGGGTGGCAGTAGTGATGGCAACATAAGCCCTATGGGTGGGGGTGGCAGTAGTGATGGGTAACAGGTCCTCTATGGGTGGGGGTGGCAGTAGTGATGGGCAACAGGTCCCCTATGGGTGGGGGTGGCAGTAGTGATGAGCAACATAAGCCCTATGGGTGGGGGTGGCAGTAGTGATGGGCAACAGGTCCCCTATGGGTGGGGGTGGCAGTAGTAATGGGCAACAGGTACCCTATGTGTGGGGGTGGCAGTATTGATGAGCAACATAAGCCCTATGGGTGGGGGTGGCAGTAGTGATGGGCAACAGGTCCCCTATGGGTGGGGGTTGTAGTAGTGATGGGCAACAGGTCGCCTATGGGTGGGTGTGGCAGTAGTGATGGGCAACATAAGCCCTATTGGTGGGGGTGGCAGTAGTGATGGTCAGCAGGTCCCCTATGGGTGGGGGTGGAAGTAGTGATGGGCAACATAAGCCCTATGGGTGAGGGTGGCAGTAGTGATGGGCAACATAAGTCCTATGGGTGGGGGTGGCAGGAGTGGTGGGCAACAGGTCCCCTATGGGTGGGGGTGGCAGTAGTAATGGGCAACATAAGCCCTATGGGTGGGGGTGGCAGTAGTGATGGGAAACATAAGCCCTATGGGTGGGGGTGGCAGTAGTGATGGGCAACAGGTCCCCTATGGGTGGAGGTGGCAGTAGTGATGGGCAACATAAGCCCTATGGGTGGGGTTGGCAGTAGTGATGGGCAACATAAGCCCTATGGGTGGGGGTGGCAGTAGTGATGGACAACCTAAGCCCTATGAGTGGGGGTGGCAGGAGTGCTGGGCAACAGGTCCCCTATGGGTGGGGGTGGCAGTAGTAATGGGCAACATAAGCCCTATGGGTGGGGGTGGCAGTAGTGATGGGCAACATAAGCCCTATCAGTGGGGGTGGCAGTAGTGATGGGCAACAGGTCCCCTATGGGTGGGGGTGGCAGTAGTGATGGGCAACATAAGCCCTTTGGGTGGGGGTGGCAGTAGTGATGGGCATCATAAGCCCTATGTGTGGGGGTGGCAGTAGTGCTGGGCAACAGGTCCCCTATGGGTGGGGGTGGCACTAGTGATGGGCAACATAGGGCCTATGAGTGGGGGTGGTAGTGGTGCTGGCCATGCAACCACTATGATTGGCCTTTTGCTAGTGACCAGGATATGGATCCCCTGTGTGTGTGTGACATTTTTCGGGTACATGTCATTTTTTTATGTGGTGGGGGTCTGACTTACCATCTGCGCCGTTCTCGTCAGTTCCTGATCCGGTCATAGATGTACAGTACTGGTATGACCTGCGCAATGGGATTCATGATGTGTTCATCTCGTACACGCTGCTTGTTGCTCCGTCTCGTACCCGTTGCAAGCTGGTCCATCTCGTGGCCGTGGATTGAGTTCTGGTGCGAATCGTACCTGATATGCTTCTTTTCTGGATGCTCTGACGTGCCATACGTGGCGACCCGTCCGGTGCGTATGATGTGCGCATCGTACTTGTCCGGCCAGAAACTGCTATGGATACTGCTTCCGGTTCGGCGTTCGGATATATGGCTCGGACGGAGAATGAAGCTTGAATCACAGCCTATGTGTTTGTCGGAGTTTTGTCATTTATGCGCATAGTACTTCATTGCCAGGACGGACCGGTTCCGGATACGAGTCGGTCGCAAGGTAAGGCGACGAACAGCTCTTGGAGAGCTGTCCGACCCGGATCGGAACCGACCCCTTAGTAGTAAATATTCCCCATGTTCCAAAATGGTCCCCAGGTTTCTCCCATATTACTACCAAAGGCTTGATTATGACGTTGGCGGTGCAATGCCAGATCCGCCTTGCCGCCAAAGCTGTGGTCAGGCCGGCCACCAGATTAGGAGTTATCTCCTGTCTGGCAGGCTTTTTATATGTGGCTCCCACTGCAGTGCCTCTAAAAATAGGCAACCCAATGGGAACGCCAAAAACAGTTACTGCACGGCTTGGACTGAAAAGCCCATAATGTGCAGGAACTCAGGTGCATGTACACAGGGGGCCACATGGTGTGCCCCCCTGCATGCACCACAGGGTGCAGAGGTATGAGTATGTTTCCTCTCCACCAGGGTTTCATGGAGGAGGAACGGTCATGAAAACCATGGTGGAGAGGGAACTCCTAATACCGCGGCGGTCCGTCAAGCATATTGGTGCCTCCTGACTGCCACAACATCACAAGGGAATGGCGGTTCCCTGGTGGCTGCGGTGGGGAAATGGAGGTCCGACTGCCCTAATTGTAATAGGGGGTCAGGAGACCGCTGCGCCCCGAGTTTGGTGGTCCGTGGACTGCCAGACTCATATTTGTGCCCTAAATGTATACCTATGTGTGTGGAGACATCTGTTACTGGGATGGAGAACTCCACATAGAAAAGGAATGAGAGACGGAGGTTTCCACACATAGGTTTATAAAGGGCATTTTGTAGTACATGAATGGTACAAAAGGCTAATAAGCCTAGTCACAAACTGCACTCTGTGGTACATTTAGTAGAACTACAGTTCTACTAAATGTACTACAAAATGGAGTTTGTGACTAGGTTCATTAGCCTTTAGCACCCTAAGTGGTTGTTTGGCAACCGTGTGAAAAGTTTATGTTGCATGGTTTAATTTTGGCAAAATTATTATTGCTTGATATTAAGTGTGTCACATCCAATATTTCTAGATTTTCAATAGTGAAAAGCAAAAAGTCATATTAATTATGATAATACACTGAATTGCTAATGCACAGTGAAATGACCATTTTCCATTGCTGAGTGATTTGTGAATACCCTTTGACAAAGCCAATAGGCCTTACTTTTAATTATTATGCACCTCTGCATGTTTTGCTATAGGCATCTATGGGGGTATTGTGATTTTAAGGGTTAGGATTTGCTTGCGCATAAACCTTTCAAGGTTCCTCAGACCTATCTGGTCTAGTCTGGATTTAGGAGATTTGATAGAGGTCTAGTTTGTATTTAGGGGATTTATTAACTTTCTTTTAGGGCACACCCCATACCTTACTAGGATCTTTAGAAGGAGTCCTAATTGATTTCTCTACCTGCTGATTGGTACATTTGTAAATTGTGCCTAGTATGCGGGGATATGTGTGTATGTGTGTGTGTGTGTGCGTGTGTCTATGTGTGTGTGTTTTTATATGTACAAAAGTACCTTTCATTTTTTTAAAGAGAAGTTACTGACTGTGTAGAAGTGTACCTCAGCTAGGCCTACCAGTGCAAGGGGTTTGCCCTTCTCTGCACAGAGTCCTCAGACCAATAGGAAGAAGTTGGCACAGAAACTGGAATAGAAAATACAAAGTTTAATAAACCTCATGAGGTGGAACTACATTCACACAGCACCCTTCGGTATTGAGTGAAGTAGTACACTGAACAGAAAGAGCATGGTCCTTTTATACCCACACAGGGGCTGAAAAAAGGCGGTACAAGTACACATGAGAAGAGTTATGCACATAGATGGTCATACAGAAACTGCACAGTCGACAAGTAGGAGGAGTTAACAGTTTGCCAATGCTAGTAAACACATCCTGACAGTTACATACTACTAACAGCTGTAAACTCAACTGGGCATGTGCGAAGGTAGAAGATACTACATATAGTTTGTTTCTAGGCAGATTACAAGAGCAGTTAACACTAAAGGAGGACAAAGCACATGGTGAGCACATGGCAAACAAAATGGCTGCCAGAAATACAAAATGGATTCCAGAAAATGGACAAGATAGCCTCTAAATACCAGATGGATTCCGCTAATGCTAATCCAATCGCAGCCAATTTACAACAGACGACCCTTTTAGCATTAGCTGAAGACATCTGTTCCTCTGGGGTAATCTAAATATGCATCCCGTACATCTATTAGCATTATTTTGGCCACTTCTTTATTCAACATTTGTTGGGCCTTTGTCTCTGCAATATTCCTTTTGACAGGTATACAGACAGAAATGCAAATGGAGCAAAGCATTGGACCACATTGGCTACATACACAGCATGTAAAAAGTATCGTAATAATTTTACACAGGATAGTTAGTAACTTCCAGCCACAAGCAGAAACGAGAGTCCAAAACCATCCAGCCAAAGTCCAAGTACCAGTCTCTATATGAATTTCTGCAGCAATCTTATGCAGCTTTGATATTGCGTCATATACTGAAGGTGAGTGATTAGGTATGAATATGCAACAGCTGCTACCGATGATGCGACATGCACCACCTCGATCAGCCAGAACCACATCTAGGACCATTCGGTTCTGGAGAGCTACAATCCTTGCAATTTGCAGCTCCTCCGTAATGTTTCCAAGTGCCCTAGCTGTCTGATTGGTAACAGCTTCCACAACTCTTTAATCGTCTTACTTTCCTACTGTTTAATGCAGCACCCACAAAGGAGAACAAACCTAAATTAAATTCGACATATTGTTGCAGAGTGGTATCAGTTTGGTCTACTTCGTCAATACTTATTGTCCTCTTGTATCTATTTCTAGAGATATCGTTAAATAATTTAAGGTCCCGGTGATATAATGCAGGTGCCAGAAACACAGGGGGCAATAGAAAGGACACATAGCACACGCCTGACCACCCAGCAGGTAGTTGATAATATCCGTATTGTGTGAGGCTATGAAAGTGCTATTGTTTATACCTTCAATAGACAGTATTACAGTACATTCGCTTTTCCCCACTGGAATTCTTCCAATACTGCTTACACATAAATCTGCTTTAGCTCTGGTAACAGAAATCACAAATTGTTTATTACTGGTAAAAGTGCTCATATTTGTGAAGATATATTGTGTTGAAATATTGTCCGGTTGATACTCTTCCCATTCCGTCCCTTTGGCTTGAGGATAACCATCTTTATCTTGGTAGCATACTTTATTAAGGCGAAAAAGAAGCCCGCCTACTGTGCGTCTTTCAGATGCAAACAAAAGCGCATACCAAGCTTGACAAGAACCATTATGAGAAAAGGGAAGAGGAATAAAAGGTGTTCCTCCTTTCTTTTGATGTGCAGGTATCATCCCACACACCCAACTGTTGGTAGTATTTGTGGCATTATGAGTATGATGCAACATCTGGATAAAGGTATTATTTAAGTAGGATTGTCGATGCTTCTGCTCATGGTAGGGAAGCGTAAAGTACTGGTGTTCAACTGATACTGGAGTAGTGGCGATCAAAAGTTCTTGAGCAGGAGCCACTTTCTCAACGAACCAGGTTATTACTGCTACAGCCACCATAGCAACAACAAACCCTATAGCACAAATGATCTTTCTCTTAGCAACAGTTGATCTCATTGTGGACATGATCAGCTTATTGTTGAAATCAATCGTTGGAGCTCTTATCCCTGGGGAGCCGTTGATTTCTTCACCGAGGGTCAAGACGGGTGTCGCTACACTATACAAGACTGATCCTCCTCCCTTGCCACATCGGCATTCCGTTTCACTAACCCAGGGAGGTTGCTCAACCAGTCTATTTCAGCAATCCAGGCTCTTTCCATTGTCTCAGTTGGTATCGAGATACTCCAGGAATTGTGTGGTCCGGGAAGACTTCCTCAGGTTCGTCAGGTGATATGGCTTGGCCTTTCTCTGTATCCAGGATGTCTCGATGGTCGATTAAAGCAACAGGATCCACCTAGGTAGACAGAACTTTCTTGCAGTGGGTGGAGTGCACCCAGTTCCTTCTGTTCGTCACTCGGACCGCAGTTCTCGTTGAAAGGAGCACCTGCTCCGGGCCGCGCCACCTCGGTTCCAAGCTGCTCGACCTCTGGAATGATCGGAGAATCACCTGGTCTCCAGGTCGAAGTCCATGGCCTTCACCTGCAGACCTATCAGGAAGAGCTTCTCGAACCTGTTGATGAATAGAAACTAAACTGTCAGTCAATTGTGATAGGTAGTCACTCATCAACACACATGGTACATCATGTATGGGGCGTGGTTTAAGAATTCCCCAAATGTTCATAGGCCTTCCAAACACCACCTCATATGGTGTAAGACCAGATCGCGAATGTGGCACTGATCTAATGGACAAAGGTAATGCATCTGGCCAATTCAAGGATGTGGAAGCCAGTATTTTCGCCAGTTTTAATTTAAGTGTGGCGTTATACCTTTCCACTAACCCTGCTGATTGTGGATGGAAAGCAGCGTGGAACTTCTGCTTTATCCCCAACCCCTTCAGGACATATTCGACAACTTGCCCAATAAAATGGGATCCGTTATCACTCCATAAAAGTTTACAAACACCAAATCTAGGGAAAAATTCCTTCAAAAGCACCTTTGCTGTAGTGAGAGCTGTATTGTCCTTCGTAGGGTATGCCTCTATCCATTTACTAAAGGCACATACCACTACCAAAACATACTTTAAGTTAGTACAGCGCTCAAGCTGGATGTAATCCATTTGCAAAACTTCAAAAGGTGCGTTTGGCGTAGCAAACCCTCCTACCAGGAGCATTACCAGGATTATGCTGAAGACAAATCAGACAAGACTGCACCATCTTTTTAGCTGTGCCGGCAATTTCTGGATGCTCCCAAACTTGCGTGAGCAATTTCGTTATCGAGGAGGCTCCAACATGTGCCGGCCCATGTGCCATATGAATCATAGGTTGTAAATAGGCTGTCGGCAATCTCCACTTGCTCATCTCTTTATTCCTCCAACAGCCCTCATCATCCAATGTTCCCTCCTTAGACCATTGCTCAATTTCTTCTGCAGAAGCAGATCTCTGCATATCTAGCACTTCCTGTCTGGTATCATGCCAACGTTCAGCCTGTGACTTCACTACGTACATAGACGAGGTGCTTCGCTGCATGGCAGTTTCACGGGCTGTTTGGTCTGCAAAAGCATTGACTTGTCCTATCTTATCAGTTACTTTCTTATGTGCGCTACATTTAACAATTGCTATTCTCTTCGGGTATGTTAAAGCAGTCAAGAGATTCTGTACTAATTCTCCATGCATTATTTGTACCCCGTGGGATGTAAGAAAGCCCCTCTCCTTCCAGAGTAGCCCAAAATCATGAGCCACTCCAAACGCATAACGGCTATCTGTATAAATGTTCACAGATAAGTCAATACTAAGTTCACACGTTCGTGTCAAAGCTATTAGCTCAGCTGCTTGAGCTGACGTCTGTGGAATACGAGCTGTCTCAACTACCGTCTGAAGTGTTGTAATTGCATATGCAGCTGACGTTGTACCATCTGGTAACTTCAAACAGGACCCATCAACCCATAGTTCCCCATCAACACTTGAAAGGGGCGTGTCTTGCAAATCGACACAAACCTTTGTCTGTTCCTCAGTAAGGAATATACAATCATGAGACTCCTGTGACTGAGACTGAGTCACCGGGTATGGCAACAAAGTGGCTGGGTTTAGTATCGCACATCTCTTTAGTGTAATGTGAGGGGCCAACAATGTCAATTCATATCCTGTCAGACGAGCACTAGTTAAATGTTGCGTCTTCGTCTGATTTAAAAGGGCATCAACCGCATGGGGTACTAGCACCAACAGCTTATGTGACAAAACTATCCCTTCACTCTGACGTATTGACACAGCTGTTGCTGCAACTGAACGGAAGCATCCAGGTAACGCACGAGCAACAGGATCAAGTACTGCTGAAAAATATGCACAGGGACGCTGTTTGTCACCGTGTGTCTGCACTAAAACTGACAATGCGCATCCATCTTTCTCATGTACATATAGGTGCCAATTACGATCCGGTAAAAAAAATTCCCGTACGACTCGTATCCGGTCTTTTTACCGTACGAATCGTACAAGTGCCGTACAAACTGGCAATCACGATTCGCATGGTAAAAAGTCCATACGAACCGCCTTGGGAATTATTCCCCACACGTCCTCGGGTCGGAAAATGTGTCCGACACGTCCTCGGACGATTTACCGTACAAACGTGAAAAGCGAAGTCCGACCGGGGAATCACGATCCGTCCCGGGCGTCCGAATGTACAACCGTATGGTTAAAAGACCGTCCGCACCGAACTCCAATAGCAACCATGGAGACGTCCAAACAGGTGCCCGGTACGCGCCGTACCCCCCCCAGCCCCCGCATGTACGCGCCGTACCCCCCCCCAGCCCCCGCATGTACGCGCCGTACCCCCCCAGCCCCCGCATGTACGCGCCGTACCCCCCCCAGCCCCCGCATGTACGCGCCGTACCCCCGTGTATGTACACCCGAGTACGTGTCAAACCCCCCGTGTATGTACACCCGAGTACGTGTCGAACTATACGTGTCGAACCCCCCGTGTATGTACACCCGAGTACGTGTCGAACCCCCCGTGTATGTACACCCGAGTACGTGTCGAACCCCCCCATGTATGTACACCCGAGTACGTGTCGAACTGTACGTGTCGAACCCCCCCGTGTATGTACACCCGAGTACGTGTCGAACCCCCCCATGTATGTACACCCGAGTACGTGTCGAACTGTACGTGTCGAACCCCCCCGTGTATGTACACCCGAGTACGTGTCGAACCCCCCCGTGTATGTACACCCGAGTACGTGTCGAACCCCCCCGTGTATGTACACCCGTGTATGTTCGAGTCGTACCCCCACCCGTGTATGTACGGTGCGTACCCCCAGCGCGTAGGGGGGTTCGACACGTACTCGGGTGTACATACACGGGGGGTTCGACACGTACTCGGGTGTACATACACGGGGGGTTCGACACGTACTCGGGTGTACATACACGGCGGGTTCGACACGTACTCGGGTGTACATACATGGGGGGGTTCAACACGTACTCGGGTGTACATACACGGGGGGTTCGACACGTACTCAGGTGTACATACACGGGGGTTTGACACGTACTCGGGTGTACATACACGGGGGTACAGCGCGTACATGCGGGGGCTGGGGGGGTACGGCGCGTACATGCGGGGGCTGGGGGGGTACGGCACGTACATGCGGGGGCTGGGGGGGTACGGCACGTACATGCGGGGACTGGGGGGGGTACGGCGCGTACATGCGGGGGCTGGGGGGGGTACGGCGCGTACATGCGGGGGCTGGGGGGGGTACGGCGCATACATGCGGGGGCTGGGGGGGGTACGGCGCTTACCGGGCCACCTACTCTGGTCGTTTCACGCCGTACTTCGCTTTTCCGGCACTTTTTGGGTGCCGGAAAAATATTGCCGTCCGGACTGCTGTCGGTTCGAATCGTAATTCCTGGGTCGTGAAACGCGGCCTGAGAGCGTCCAGACGTCACGTCGGCGCATTCCCCGGATCCCATTTGTATGTATCTTTTCGTCGGTCGGTGTTTTGTACGACTCGTACGGAAATGGTGTTTCCGTGCGAATCGTACTTGCATGTTTGTAAAGTTTTCCGACCGGGTACGAATCGGACGGAAAAAAGCCTCCGTCCGACGGTTCGTACCCGGTTTTTGCCGGATCGTAATCGGCACCCTAGTGTAAAAGGCTTCGTATAATCTGGAGTACCTAACACTGGTGCTGAACAAAGGGCTTGTCGTAACTGTCGGAAAGCAGTCTCTCATTCATCTGTCCATGGGAGGGGCATTGGAGTATCTTTAGTCAAAAGTACTAGCAAGGGTTTGACAATATGCGAAAATCCCAATATCCATTGCCTACAAAAAGAAGTAAGACCAATGAATGCACGGACATCTTTCTGAGTACGGGGCACTGGTGTGTCTAAAATAGCTTGAATGCGATCTGGTGTGAGTGCACGGCCCTCCTTAGACAGAAGGTGACCTAAGTAGGTTACCTTCGGCCTACACTATTGCAATTTCTTTCGTGACACTTTGTGATGATGGGAAGCAAGAAAAGATAGCAAGGACAAAGTACATTTTTCACACTGTTCAGGGGTATCGGCTGCCAACAAGATGTCATCGACATATTGTATGAGAGCCACACCTTCAGGCAAAACAAAAGAATCAAGTTGTCTTTTTAATGCTTGACTGTAAATACTAGGACTCTTAGTGTAGCCTTGAGGAACTCTACAAAATCTATACGATCGATTATTCAAAGTGAAACCGAACAAATATCGGCTATCAGGATGAATAGGGATCGAAAAGAAAGCATTCTTCAATTCTATCACAGAGAATGTAGTTGCTGTCGGAGGAACCAAAGTAAGAAGTGTCGTTATGTCAGAAACCACGGGGTATTGTGGTACTACAATCTTATTAACTTCTCGCAAATCAATAATGAATCGGTAAATCCTAGTGTCAGTATCCTTTTTCAGAATAGGAAGAATCGGACTGTTACAAACATTGTAAGGAACTTCCTCAACAAGCCCCACTTCAATGAGATCATGGACAATACGTATGAGTGCTTCTTCACCTTCCTGTGAAATTTTGTATTGAGGCAAACGTGGCAGCACAGCGCCCTCCTTGACACTAATGTGTACTGGTGGAATAACCATTTGCCCTACATCGGTGTCTGAAGTAGCCCACAAAGTACTAGGGAGTGAAGCTAATGCAATATCCTCTTTAACAAGACAAGCTCTCTCCATCACAGGATGGTTGTCATTCAAGATAACACGTACACCTTCTGCAGAACATCGTATCATAGCCCTGAAATACTTGAGCATATCAAGACCTACAATATTGTCTGGTGTATTTGGGGAAAGCAAAAATGGATACGGAGCAGTAAATTTATCCACATGGAATGCAAGTGGTTGTGACAGTGGGCTAAGGGAAGGGGTTCCATCGAAACCTATCGATGTAATGGTTAAGCCAGACAGGGGAGCCCTTGGAACCAATTGTTTAGACAAGGCGCTACGAGTAGCTCCTGCATCAACCAGAAACTGATCAGTAGAACCCAAAACATTCGCTGTGACATAGGGACCCCTCTGATCTACTGGAACTTCAACTGATTCATTACCCCATCCTAGGCAATCCTATGCATAAGCAGAATCTTGAGAATCAGACGGCACATAGTCGGACATTTGATATTGGTTCTTTCTATCAAAAGTGTTAAACCCATTCTGCCCACGTATATTAGCATCAAACCTAGCACGATCACCTGTGCTTCCTCTAGGTCCTGAATATCCTGAACGATTTCTCATTTGTCCCCGACCACGTGGACACTGCTGAGCACACAGTGCTGGACAATCGGAAGCCCAAATTCGAACGAGTATAAGAAGGGAAAGACGAACCATAAGATCCACGTCCACCTCTATCACTACCTCTAAAAGGCGGACCATAAGCCTGAGCCAACATAACCTTTGTTTTTAATTCTTTAGTCTTCTTATCCTCATTACCCTTTGCTTCTAATTCCTGGCGTTCATAATACTGAGCCATAGTCAAGAGAGAAACCGGGGAAGAGGTAGTCCATGAACTGTCACTGGCTTTTAGGCGACTAGCTATTCCTGGCAACAGGTTTGCGACATATTTATCGACAAACAGATGTCTGCCTGTGTCATCTGTCAATGACTGACCACTAAAATCGTGGAATGCTTCTTCAAAGCGTGTAAAGAAATCAGAGACCAATTCATCTGCCTTTTGCTTACAAGATGCTAAAACAGTCCAATCTATCCTTTTAGGGCTGATAATCGTTTGTAACTTAACTAATTTAGCTGCGGGAAGATCTAGAATTAACTGACATGGCTTCTGTGCGGGTTCCCTTTCTACATCCATTTGTTCTAAGTCTTTCCATAACGTCCCAAACGCTGCACTATCATCAATTTTACGAACAGTTCTCCACATATCAGGCGGTAATATCATTCCGAAAAATAAATCAATATCAGGCAAAGTCATAGTACAAGAGCTAAAGCACCCTCAACTTCCTCATAAAAAGCGGCTGGATTTTTCCGTGGAACAGGCAATGCAGTTTTAAGTGCCATGACATCCGTCCTATTCCAAGGAGTGTAAACCCAATTATAAATAAAATAACCCTTTGCATCGATAGAGGCCTTATCATCACTTGTACCCTGTCCTTTAGGAGGAACATACAAAGGCGCGGCCTCCCCCATAGGTTTCGCATGAACTATCATAGTCTTATCTGCTCCGGAGATAGAAGCTTGTGCCATGCCGGTCTGAGATGTCTGTGCAGCTACGTCTGCAGCCTTTTTCTCCTCTCGCAAACGGACTGCATCAACACGCAGTTTAACCAAACGCCTTATTGTATCATTCACCTGGGGGAAAACAAAAAGACCATCACGCATTTGCTTACAATTAACTGCTACATCGTCGGGCTCTAACTCCTCAGAATATTTCCTAAACAGCTCAAGGACCTCTGCGGCAAACACCTCAGTAAAATACAGCTGCTCCCTTTCCTGCCACCCTTTCATTCTATCTAGAAGTTCAGAGGCGGGGGCAATGCTACAAACTGCTTTACGAGCAGCAGATCTAAGCTGGGTCGAACGCGCAGCGGTCAACATCGAACGAGTTTCTCGTGTCTTGTGTTCCTCCGAACTAGAGTCCTCATCTGACTCATGAGGGGCAGAAGGAACAGTATACGGAGGTGGAGGACGATCTAATAATAAGGAATCATCTTGTGGTTTATTAAGTATAGGATAAAGGGGCCGCCGAACAGCGTATTGCCCAGTTACCTGTAAATTGAGCTCCCTATCTTCTCTCTCTTTTAACTCTTTTATTTCTTTGTTCTTCAGCTCTAATGCTTTCACATAAATGTTCTTTCGCTGTTCTTTTTCAATCAAGACTTGCTCACGCTTCATTCGTTCACGCACTTCTTTCTCCCACATTCGTACGCAATCAAACATATCTTGCCTAGTCTTTCGCTTACACAGACATTGTTCCACATACTCAATCTTTCGTAAATCAAATGACCCATACATAGGCCAACGCAACTCAGGATCCTTACGAGTGTATTTATTCCATAATGTGCTGTACATTATAGAAGAAAGACCATGCTTAATATACATATCCCTATTAGGTGTCCCCTCCGGGGGGGGCGGTTGTGCTTCATCGAGACTCAAATTGGTACCACTACAAAAGCAACACATCCTACGAAGTGTGCTAAAAACAGGCATGCCAAAAATAGTGCAGAATATGCAGTATTATAATCAAAGTAGCACTTAAGGTACCTTTAGTACGATGTGCCGTTCAAATCAATTCAAATAGAGAAAATTCTCCTCATTACTTGCCTATATAGATTGCAATCCATATATAAATCTCATAACAAACCAAGTTGGCCAACACAAATTCCGAAATCCAAAAGCCACAGTAAGTGTTACTAAACTACCTTACCAATCCCAGGCATCAAAACCAACGGCAAGCGCCGCAGAAGGACACTTACCAATCACTTGGTGTCCAGGTTCCAACTGCCAAGTTCTAAAATCGACCAAATGGTCACTGCACGGCGAAGCAACAGAAGAGATCTCAGTCGAGGACCGGCACCACCTGGATGGTCAGATCAGAAAGAAAGGAAAAACGCCGTGGTTGCAAAGACTTGGGTCTCATCGGGCAGCGATCGCGTCCAGAGCGAGATTCCAATCCTTCATCGCGACCAATCCTTTGGGCATCCGAGTCGCCGATGAGCCCCACTGGTTGGGCGCCAATTTCTAGAAGTGGACCTCAGCTAGGCCTACCAGTGCAAGGGGTTCGCCCTTTTCTGCACAGAGTCCTCAGACCAATAGGAAGAAGTTGGCACAGAAACTGGAATAGAAAATACAAAGTTTAATAAACCTCATGAGGTGGAACTACATTCACACAGCACCCTTCGGTATTGAGTGAAGTAGCACACTGAACAGAAAGAGCATGGTCCTGTTATACCCACACAGGGGCTGAAAAAAGGCGGTACAAGTACACATGAGAAGAGTTATGCACATAGATGGTCATACAGAAACTGCACAGTCGACAAGTAGGAGGAGTTAACAGTTTGCCAATGCTAGTAAACACATCCTGACAGTTACATACTACTAACAGCTGTAAACTCAACTGGGCATGTGCGAAGGTAGAAGATACTAAATATAGTTTGTTTCTAGGCAGATTACAAGAGCAGTTAACACTAAAGGAGGACAAAGCACATGGTGAGCACATGGCAAACAAAATGGCTGCCAGAAATACAAAATGGATTCCAGAAAATGGACAAGATAGCCTTTAAATACCAGATGGATTCCGCTAATGTTAATCCAATCGCAGCCAATTTACAACAACTGGACAACCATTTTTATAAGTTGTAATGCTGACTCAAGAGATTTTACCTCACAGCACCTCCTTGAGTCATTCTTGCATTTCTCTACATTATTACCTTCTGAGAGTGCTAAAATGGGTACTTTGCCCCCAGTTTCAGGGCCACCAGAATAAGGGCCTCAGGACACAAAAGTTGAAAACCATCACTGACACAATTATGCCCCAATTATGTCTGAATGCCACATAATCTACTTCAACTCCCATCCACACTCCATTCCATCCCCAGATTCCAGAACGCCAGTGGTCACCTAGTTACCTAGGCACAGGTGGCCTAGGTACCACATCTCCCCTTCTTAATCATAATTAAATCTAGCCAGCTAAGAGAATGATGATAAGGGATTAATGCAGAATGGTAAGGACTTAATTGCAATAATACAATCATGCAATGCTGCATGCAATAACCCCGCTATGGACCTTTGTTTTACATGGGGGTGGGGGTCCCAGTGGTATTTGGGTGGTGGAGAATGCCTCTAAGAAGACACCGAACTTCAAGATTCCTTTGAAGGATGCCATGTTTGATTGATTCCTCCAATCTGGACGTAAACGGTTCCAAAGTTGTGTGCTCTGAACTGAACTGGTTTTCCTACTTTGCTATTTGGGATGTACTTTGCTTTTGTGAAGTTAGAGTTCAACTGGCAATGTACTACTTTTGCAGGTAGATTGATCTAGTGCCTTTGTGTTATTTGAAGTCTAAGCATAGAAGTGTGAATTGTATTCTTCGCACTACTGGTAGCCAGTGAAGCTCTTTTAGTGCTTTTGTGATATGCACCTACTTTTTAGGAGGTGCAAAGTCTGGCTGCTTAGTTTTAAAGACCCTGTAATGTTTCCTTGCCTTTTTGGTCCTCCACATAGAAGAATTGAACTAATCTGATCTGGACAGAATAAATGTCCCAGTCAGTTCAATATGGTGATTTAAGGAAGTTTAAGATCCTTCTTGAGATCAGCAGGTTCCCTGCATAGTCTGAGACACCCTTTTCAATGGGTTCATCCTTTTTTGGAAGATGAAATCGGCACAATATTCAACCCCACCCCTTATATGAAGAATTTCTTTCAAATTTCATGAATAAAGATAAAGTAGAATTTAGAAATTGGTGTCAATAGAATGGCCACTCCCGTGGCCCTGCGCTTCCATTGTGGTGTACATTCCTATACTACTCTCCTTCAAACCACTTATAGAGACCCCAACAGCTACAAACCCCATTTGCAGAAAATTAATGTGGGCTTCCTGAAAAATGTAATGGCTGTGTCTAGAGAATGGGATGGTGTTGAGCAAGCACAGTCTGCATCTAGTCTCAATTTCTCTCCATACTCACATTATTTCAAAGGGACTATAAAATCACTAGGATATATGTGAAAGCAATAATGCTGGTGATCCAGAGCTTTGCCTACTTGTACCAGCTGGTGGTAGGAAAGGGTGTCTATCCAGAAAGATCCAGTCAGTCCCCTATCAATACAGGCCTTTTCCTGGCCTAATGAGCATCTGAAAGTGTGATCCCATTTTTATTGTAGTGAATTGCCTCTCTCTGCTTGTGGGTTTTGGAATTTGGCATAAAGACAGAGATGGCAAGGTGATGTTTAATATATAGTTGAAGTCAGTCTCCCATGGGCTAAAGATTGCGGCTTTATTAGCCAAAAAGCGCTGGTTAATGTATGTGAGTCGCGAGTACAATATGACCTTCATCAGTCCCTGTATGCCGAAGACTGGAGAATCCAGTTGTGTAACAAAACTTGCAAAGTGAATGGTCGAGGCATTCCACATTTCAGACCCAGTCAGGAGCTCTCAGCCCCCCCTTGCACAGTGCTAGAGGGGGCTCCTGGGAGCTCAGAAGCCCCTGCACCACGGGGGTTGTGGGGGCTATTGTTACGGCACTGGGAAAATATGGTGCATAAAGGAGGTAATTGAGTGGTGCCTAAATGAAGTCCTTGGTTGCTAGGATCGAAGCACCATCAACCCTTCCCTGTCCCTAACTCCCCTAGATTTAAAACGAGTTATACAAGCTAAACGTAGATGATACTGGAGTCTACTTGCGAAATGCAATTTGTACTGCCTAAGCAATCTCAATGTTTCTCGCTAGTCAAGGGAATTGTGCAGATACCACCAAGCCCTGGAGGTGTTGTAGCACATCCAACTGCTGCCACCAAATGCATGACGCTGGTCGTTTCTTGTTATGTAGGACAGCAATGGCAGTGAGGGCAGAGATGCACTCATCAGCCTCCCGGTGTTCTTGTGGAATGGCCATTGAAAGACCTTAATTCTCCAGCATGAACGTTGCCTAGGGTTGACATGAGTGAAGGGTAGGATATTTCATTAATATTTATTCAAATAACACAATAACTTTGTTTAAAAATAATGTTCCTAAACATGCTCTTTGCTCTCCCTATTGACTCACGTGGTCACTCAGAGGTAGCAAGAATGATGTAACCCAAAGCTTCTCCTTTAGTACTTTGATGGTGCTCTTGCTACCAGAAGATACAGGTGTGGTGATGGACGAGACAGGAACAGCAATCGACCAGGACTTTATGACCCTCATTCTTTTTTGTAGATTTGTAGTTTCCCACCTTGACTTTCTTATGGTCCCTCAGCAGTAAATAGGAGGGCTGGGAGGGACTGAGAGTGGAGCACAGGATGTGATGTCATCACTGCTTAAAGGGTGTGTAATGTAAATTCCGCTGCCACTGATATTCTGTGGCATTGACGTCCGTGCATCTAATCCTGCAACCTACAGAGCTTTCTTTATTATTCAATCAACTAATGAAAGATAGTACAGGAGAGATGGTGACTTTCGGAAAGTCAATGGTAAAACCAGGACGATATGTGGGATTCCAAGACTATTCAAAGTGTTTATAAAATATTTTGAACTCGACAGGAGGGTGCCAGGATTTCCTGATGCATTACCCTGCTAAATACAAACAACAGGGCAGTGATATGTTTACCTGCTTTTTTGAAGATTTATTCTTTGAAAAAAATCCTCTTTTCATATAAGGGTGACAGGTATTTTTGTTTTCCAGTGTGGTTTACTCGCTCCTGATTACAACTTATAGTTAATGCACAAGTTAACTGCTCCGAGGCAAAGTGCAGCTTAACCCCGAATTGAGATCAAACTTTAGAGGAGAAAGAAAATGGTTTGAGACAGGAATGCTGAAATCAGGCTGCAGAATCCAATCTAAAAATAACATAATTGCCCTGGAATGGGTAGGTAAAGAAATGCATGTAATGAAAAACCTGAGGAAACATCAACATCTGAAACATTTGGGGCCATATGTATCAAATACCGTTATTGCGATTCTCAAATAGCGATTTTTAGATAATCGCTATTTGAGAATCGCAAAACCGGATGTAATGAAAACTTTGCAAATAATTTGCGATTTCTTGGATTCCTTAATTGTGATTAGCAAATTGCGAATCGCAATTAAGGAATATCTTCCCATTCATTCCTATGGGCTAGGAGGCCCATAGGAATGAATGGGAAGACCTTCTCAATTTGCGATTTGCAATTAGAGATTCGCAAAATGAGAATGCAATTTCAAGGGTGCCAGGGTGTCAAAAGGACACGCTGTTGCACCCCTGAAATATGTATGTGTGCACATGTGGTGCACATACATGCCCTAAAGGCATGTATGTGTGCCACATGGCACTTTGAAAAATGCAAAAAAGTGCATTTTTCAAAGAAATCGTAAATTACCACCAATTTGAAGTTGGTTGTAATTTGCGACTCCTTAAGGCCAAATCGCACATTTTCTGTGCTTCATACATTGCATTTAAGGAATCACAATTTGCGATTCCTTAAATGCAAACGCAAAATAGAGAATTGCAAATTTTGCTATTCTCTACCTTGCGATTCCCTTTTGGGATGATACATCCCAAAAGGCCTTTTCCCATTCGCAAACGGGCCGATTCTGAGAATCGGCCCGTTTGCAAACGGGAAAAGGGCTTGATACATATGCCCCTTGGGTGTTAAGTTAAAGCAGTGCTAAGTTTGCGCAAACACCTTTTACCACCATACAATGATAGAAGATTTTTAGAGGCTGTATTGTGTGGCGGGAATGTCTGTACATATTTGCTGCATGGCATTTTGTCGTGGTGTTGATGTGTTTTGCTACTTTTTTGTGTTTTTGTGTTTTTGTGCTGCATTTATTCATCTGATAGTGAGTTCTACTTTGTATATTGTGTTTCACTCTCGTTTCACTGTTTTGTTCTGTTTTGTCCTGTTGTTTAATTGTGTTATGTTGCTTTGTGTATGTATTGACTTATGTTGTATAGATTTGGCAAAAAATACTACTAAATATCCAGCTGAAAGCAGCGCATGCCTTTAAAGATCCAGTGACAATTAAAGACTTCCCACTCTCTAAGGGGCATATCATCAAGGGCTTTATCTCCGCTTTTCTGTCTTTAAAAGCCAGAAAAGCGGAGATAAAACCAACGCCCTATCAGCAAGAGGGTGCTAACATGCGTATTCGCATGTTAGCACCCTTTTACACTACGCCCACCTTTGTATCTCTAATGAGATGCAAAGTGGGCGTTCCTGACATGCAATACATGTCAGGAGAGCAATAACGCGTCTTTGTGCTATCAGCAAGGATGCCCTTGCATTTTAGCAGACGTTAGTTTTTGGAGAAAACTGCTGTTTTCTCCAAAAACTAACATCTGCTAAAATCCTGACTAAGCCACCCCTAACATTGGGGGTGGATTATGCTGATACAACCACAGGGTCGTTTCAGCAAGGTTATCGCCCTTTTGCAGGGAACATCGCTGGGAAACCAGCGATGTTCCCTGCAAAACGGCGATAACATTGCTATCTCTGGAATTTTTATCGCCCTGGAGCAGCGCGTTGATGATAACGCGCTACCAGGGCGATAAAAAGCAGAGATAGCCAGCGATAAGAAAATTATCGCTAAGCACGGCTGGCGATAATTATCACTGGCTGTTGCTGATATGGCCCTAAGGTGGTAAAGTGGCGCTGCTGAAGTTGTTCAACTATTAAAGACACTAGTCAGCCCAAACCCATGGAAGGCACCTGTCTTAAATTAGCACTCGCATTGTCCACTTTAGGTGACAAGGTCCCATATTCTATAGTTGATATTTCTTTCTAAATTACTGCAAAAGTAGTTACTTTAAGGAACATGTCTGTACTTAAAAATATGATCACTGTCATCCACCAGCACATGCATTATCTGGAGATATTTTTATTTATTTATTTAGTTGTAGAGTTTTACATAGCGCAAACTAGACCCGAAGGCATCAGAGCGCTTCACAAAAATTGCATAGCAGTAGTTATAGGTTTACAGATTAAAGTGGACATAGAAGCCAAGCAATGACGGTACGTGAGTGAGACATAAGACACCATGATTTTCAGTAGCCGGCACAGTTTTTGAGGTAAAAACAGTACAAGAACGACAAGTATGGAGACATTAGGATCAGTAGCTCGTACATTTTTCAGGTAGATAGAGCACATATATAAAATTACTGCTTAGCATTGCGTAGACATATTGGTACAGGGTTACACAGGTAATAAGTAGACCTCTATAAGACCAAATAACCATGGGCTGTGGTATATAGTCGAATGGAGGGAATACATTCTAGAGGTAGAATATAGAAAGTTGTTATCAGCAGCAGTCACGGACTGGAGGCCCACTGGGGTTTTTTAATGAACTTTATTGTTGTCACAGATTCAATGGAACCCACGGAGGTAATATATGCCTTTATCATACTACAAGCACCAGCATGCCTTTCACGGAGCCCACCTGGGAGTAATAATTAGCGCATGCGTATAAGTGCTGCAGGCAGCCATTCCTTGATTTTAGTGCCTTTCCTCTGATGAAGAAGCTGCTAAGCTTTGAAACGCGTAAGGAAGGAATGGAAATAATTACTTTGGACTGTGCATGCTGTATGAATAAATTCGTGGTGAAAGCCACCCTGCAAGCTGGCTCGTTCTTGCCTCAGGGCAATTTGTGTTGGATATATATATATATATTATCTACTGGCGGTCGCCAGTAGATAATATATCCTACCCTGAAAGTCTCGGGGTGATTCGTCAAGCAGGGGCTGAGAAACAAGGGGGGTCCCAAAACGCGTTTTCCCCATGCATTTTTCCATAGGACCTTTAGACACAGCTACAGCCCGAACGGCTGAACAGAATTACTTGAAATTTGGCAGAGAGGTAGCCCTCAGGTCAGGCATGTGCCTTTTGAAGGTCTCGTGTAAATCTGTTCAGTATTTCCTGAGAAAATAGCATTTAAATCAATATAAATATCTATAGGCGCGCTCCGAGCGCGTACCGTAAGCTTACCGTACGCGCACGCCGCCGTGCGCGAGCGCGATTCTGATTGGTTGTTAGATCTTAGTAAACATTCGAATCGGTCGAAACCAGGAAGTGGCGGCCGCCATTTTGTCTCTCGCAGTCTGAGGGGGTGAAAAACAAAGGTGGAGAACGTGAAAAGGGGGCAGGGTGGACAGTTCCTGACCCCCTAGCCTTTGTCAGGGGGTCCCAGAAGGACCCCCAAGGGCAAAAATTAATTGTAATTTTTTTTCGAAAAATCGCGGAATGCGCGTAGCGTACGCGCACGGCGTAAACGGAAAAATTCCGGAGCGCGTAGCGTCAGCTTACCATACGCGCATCGTATCACGTAAGCGCACCGTACTTATGACGTACGGAGCGCGTAGCGTCAGCTTACCGTACGCGCACGGCAAAAAATGCATAAAAAAAAAAATACAAGTTTCAAGAGTTGTAGAAGATAACAACTGTATGTAAACATTAATTTAAAAAAAAATTAACCATTCCATAATGCAGGATATAGTACATATAATATTTTATACATAGGTTGGATATTATTTTTTACCAAAAATCTCAAAAAAAAATTTGCATTTAAAAAACCGTACAAATTCACTGAAAAAAGCATAGGTTTCACACACGTTATAGTTAGGAATTAGCATTTAAAAAACCTTGCAAATTCACTGAAAAAACCATAGGTTTCACACATGTTATAGTTAGCAGGACATTTCACTCGTGAAAAACCAATGAAATTCCCCCGTTATAGTTAGTGCAGGCAACTATAACTCACGCGACCGCAATCCTCTGCTGATGATGTCAGATATTACATCACTGATGACATATGTGTCTTTATGAAAAAAAATATTTGTAATATATGTATAGCTAAAGATTAATGGAAGAAGACATGGGTAAATAAGTGTCTAAATACAGTGATGTAATATCTGACGTCATCAGCAGAGGATTGCGGTCGCGTGAGTTATAGTTGCCTGCACTAACTATAACGGGGGAATTTCATTGGTTTTTCACGAGTGAAATGTCCTGCTAACTATAACATGTGTGAAACCTATGGTTTTTTCAGTGAATATATATATATATATATATATGTTATCTACTGGCGGTCGCCAGTAGATAGTTATAGTTAGGACCGTGTTTCCATAGGAAATCTGAAAATTCTATTTTGAATAACTTTGGCGCCGGTTGACGAATCCTCGCGAATTTCTCAAAATAGGTGCGCTCCGCTCCGCTCTTACCCTGAAAGTCTCGGGGTGATTAGTCAAGCAGGGGCCGAGAAAAAAGGGGGGTCCCAAAACACGTTTTCCCCATGCATTTTTCCATAGGGACCTTTAGTCCAAGGTACAGCCCGAACGGCTGAACAGAATTATTTGAAATTTGGCAGAGAGGTAGTCCTCAGGTCAGGGATGTGCCTTTTGAATATCTGAAGTAAATCTGTTCTGTAGTTCCTGAGAATATTTCAGTTAAAAGTACATATATATCTATAAGCGCGCACCATGCGTGTACGGTAAGCTTACCGTACGCGCACGCTGCCGTGCGCGAGCGTAATTCTGATTGGTTGTTACATGACAGTTAACATTCCAGTCGGTCGAAATCAGGAAGTGTCGGCCGCCATTTTGTGTGTCTCACACTAAAAAACAAAGGTGGAGAACGTGAAAAGGGGGCAAGGTAGAGAGTTGCAGACCCCGTAGCCTTTGTCAGGGGGTCCAAAAAGGACCCAGAAGTGTGAAAAATACATTTTTTTTATTTTTTTTAAATTGCGGGGTACGCGTACCGTGAGCGTACGGTAAGCGTACGGCGGAAAAAATAAATAAAAAAATAGAATTAAAAATCAAAATGAAATGTTTGGATGTTGGTTGTCTCTAAAAAGAGCCGTTTTGTTCATGGAGTGTTTTTTCTACCTATAAGTAAGTACCGATGAAGAGTCTAAAGTTCAAGAGGAAGACTCGGTTCCCTTCATCATTGAAGTGTACACCGTCTCCTCTATAAATGTCTTGCATGTTGTAACGCAAGTTGTTGTGGTATATAGAACCCATACCATAGTCTCTGAGGAAAGCAGAAACAGACTTATTGACGTGATTTCTTGCTTTCTCAATCTGCGGACAATATTGGTTGGACCAGTTCCACTTTTGCCTTTGGCATATATTAGAATATACAAAGGCAGTTTGAGGAAAAAGTGACATCAATTGCAGAAAGGTGTCCTTAATAAGCATTTCCAGACCTACCCCAGTTAAAGTGCCTAGGTCATTTCCACCACAGTGCACAATAATAAGGTTAGGCTGTGGGAGATGTAGAAAGGTTTTCACCAAAGGCATTAATTGGTGCCACTTTAACCCTCTCTGACCAATCCATTTAATGTCTACATTTGTTGTCCCTGAAGTACATCGAAGGATGTAATAAATATATATATTTTTTTTTAAAAGGTGCGTGTACCGTACGCGTACGGTAATTTTTTTTTTTAAAGAAAACAGATGAAATAAATAAAAAATAAAAAATTGTGAGGTAGGGTGGCTCTTAAAAGAGCCCTTGTGTTAATACAGGGACAGAGGAAAGAAAGAATGGGAATCTTAGAAGGAACCGCACTTGTGCTGCTCAATCTTATTATCTATTAGAGGAATACTAGATTCCCCCACAGCAATAAGAGAGTAACAAGCGATGCACCTTATTTGTACCCTCTGAAACCGAGGGTAGATGTCCAGAGGAGCAGAAGAGGGTGATGCTCCCACCGCAGAGGAAGTGCTCGGCTGAGCTGCCGAAGATGTACTCGGCTGAGCTTCTGCGGGTGTGCTCGGGTGACTTACTGAAGGGTTTGCTTCAGTATGTCGAGCAAAAGTCCTGGGATGTACATCCCTAATGTGTCTTATCATAGTGTGATTACCAAAGGAATACTTCTTCCTTGGATCACCTCTAGATAAGACACGCTCAAAAAGTGAGCAGGTGACTAATGGAGCATTTACCTTTTTCTGCCCCTCTGGAAAAGTGAAATACTCCCAAACAAAAGAGTTCTTCTGTTTCCTCCTTCTCTGTCTAATGATGCTGCTTCCCTGCTCACTCTCAGAAGAGGACTGCTGCTCTGCCATTGTATCCCAAAGACAATTCAGCTCCTTCTCCTAAGGAATCACAAGCAGTAATGAGGGGAATGGGTGTGGTGTTGGAAGTTTCTGGAAATGAAACAAGTTTAAACCAATGAAAAGTGTTATTTCTGGATCACATGACCTAACGTGCGCGCTCCGTAAGCTTACCGTACGCGCACGGTAAAAGTACGCATGCACGTACGTAAGACGCGCGCACGCGCGCACGCACGTACGGCGGTTCCGCGTAACGTGCGCACGCGCATAGGGAGCAAGCGCTTACGCGTCGCATGCAAATTACGGACGCGTACATAAATTGCGTACGCATGCGCACACGGAGCATAAACATTACGTACGCGCACCGTACATAAAACGTACTGTGCGCGGACGGTAAGCTTACCGTAAGCGCACGGTAAAAAATTCTAAAAAAAAAGGTTTGCAGAAGATATTAACTATGTTATTCAACTATATCTAACCATTTTTTTAAAAAAAGGTGAACCTTTCTATATTGCAGGATACAGTAAATCAATGATTATATACATAGGTAGCATATTGTATAAAAAAAAAAAAAGAAAAAAGAAAAAGAAAAAAAAAGGATTTAAAAAACCTTACAAATTCACTTAAAAAAACCATAGGTTTCACACACGTTATAATTAGGAATTAGCATTTAAAAAACCTTGCAAATTCACTGAAAAAACCATAGGTTTCACACACGTTATAGTTAGGAATTAGCATTTAAAAAACCTTGCAAATTCACTGAAAAAACCATAGGTTTCACACATGTTATAGTTAGCTGGACATTTCACTCGTACAAAACCATTGAAATTCCCCCGTTATAGTTAGTTCAGCTAACTATAACTCGCGCGCCCGCAATCCACTGCTGATGACATCACATATTACATCACTCATGACATGGTCAGTGACATCACTCATGACATCACTGATGACATCTCAAATGACATCACTGATGACATCACTGATGACATCATCCATGTGAAAAATTACCACATCTTCTCACACCCTAATGTAACCTTTGATACACCGACTCAAAATTTAAGAGTTCCATTCTCAAAACCATATATACTGCAATACCAATCATTACATACCCACTTATTAACTCTTAGGTCTTCATATACCTCCACTCACTCACCTGTACAGTCGCTCATACTTACAGTCACTCCAAAACTATCATATACATTTATACACTTATATAGATAGACACTCACACACTAACAAGTATCCATAGAGCTACTCTTACACCTACTCAGTCATGCAAATAATCACACTCCCATTTACTCACCTATGCAGTTATACACACTCAAGTTCACTTACTCATAAAAATAGTATCACATTCTTACACTCTTATAGAATCATTGATACAAGCACACACTCATCCATACAGTCACTCTCACAATCACACACTCACACATCTACCCACTTATATACTCTTACACGCATATATACTGCCTTTCACATATGTAGTTAGTCACAAATGTACCACTGAGATATAGATTCAACCCCTAACACACCCATACATACACTCACTCAACCATACTGTCCATCACAGATGCACTCTTAAAACCATGCACCCATAGAATCACCCAGTCACACATCTATGCATAGAGTCACACACACCCTACCCACACAAACACTCAGGAACCCATACAGATACTGAGACAAGCAATCAATAACTCATATAGACACTCATATAGCTATTCACAAAACCATGCAGCCACTTATACACCAACATACAGATACATACAAACATTTACACAGTTTAGTCACTAGTCTGCAGTAAGATACATTTAATGGCTCACTTATAGAATCATGTTACGCACCACAGAAAATCATCCATTTACACACTTGTACACCCACTCATTCTTCAACAGGCCTTTCCCTATATATATTAAACATATTAACATTTTTCAGAAACACATACTCAATGGATGATGTCATCAGTGATGTCATCAGTGATGTCATTTGAGATGTCATCAGTGATGTCATGAGTGATGTCACTGACCATGTCATGAGTGATGTAATATGTGACGTCATCAGCAGTGGATTGCGGGTGCGCGAGTTATAGTTAGCTGAACTAACTATAACGGGGGAATTTCAATGGTTTTGTACGAGTGAAATGTCCAGCTAACTATAACATGTGTGAAACCTATGGTTTTTTCAGTGAATATATATATATATATTACCTACTGGCAGTCGCCAGTAGGTAGTTATAGTTAGGACCTATTGTCCATAGGAAATCCGCAACATTCTATTCCCAATAAGTCTGGCGCCGGTTGACGAATCTTCACAAAATTTTCCCAACTTTTGGCCTGCTCCGGTCCGCTCCTATCCTAAAGGTTTTGTGGTGATTCGTCAAGCGGGGGCCGAGAAAAAAGGGGGGTCCCAAAACGCATTTTCCCCATGCAATTTCCCATAGGACCTGTTGACGCAGCTACAGCCTGAACTGCTGAACAGAATTACACCAAATTTGGCAAAGAGGTAGTCCTCAGTTCAGACTCGTGCCTTTTGCATAAATGGTGTAAACCCGTTCAGTAGTTCCTGAGAAAATTAGAGTTAAAAAGATAGATATATCTATGGCCTCAAAGGATCTGCGCACCCTAAGCGCACCCTGAGCGCACCCTCTGCGAACCGAGCACGCACCCTTCCAATCACACGCTGAATGCTAATTGGCTGTCAAGTGTCTGTCTACATTCGAAACCAGGAACTGTTGGCAGCCATTTTGTGCCTCAGTTGAAGCAAGGCTGATTAAGTAAGGGAAATAAGTGTGTGAAAGATGTAAAGGGGGCAGGGTAGAAATATTCTGACCCTCTAGGGTTGCTTAGGGGGTCCCAGAAGGACCCCCGGGCCCCCCTTTTTTTTTTTAAATGGCAAAATGCGCGCAGGGTGTGTTAGTAACTACATATGTGAAAGGAAGTATATATGTGTGTAAGAGTATATAACTGGCTATATGTGAGAGTGTGTGATTGTGAGAGTGACTGTATGGATGAGTGTGTGCTTGTATCAGTAATTGTATAAGAGTGTAAGAATGTGGTAGTATTTTTATGAGTAAGTGAACTTGTGTGTGTATAACTGTATAGGTGAGTAAATGGGAGTGTGATTAATTATTTGCATGACTGACTAAGTGTGTGAGTACCTCTATGGATGATTGGCGGTGTGTGAGTGTCTAGATAGGTGTATAAATGCATATGATAGTCCTGTACTGAGTGACTGTAAGTATGAGTGACTGTACAGGTGAGTGAATGGCTATGTGTGTAGACCTAAGAGTCAATGAGTGGGTATGTAGTTATTGGTATTGGAGTATCTATGGTTTTGAGAATGGGCGTCTGAAATTTTGAGTGGGTGTATCAAAGGTTATATTAGGGTGTGAGAAGATGAACTAATTAATCACATGGATGATGTCATCAGTGATGTCATCAGTGATGTCATTTGAGATGTCATCAGTGATGTCATCAGTGATGTCACTGACCATGTCATGAGTGATGTAATATGTGACGTCATCAGCAGTGCATTGCGGGGGCGCGAGTTATAGTTAGCTGAACTAACTATAACGGGGGAATTTCTAGGGTTTTGTACGAGGGAAATGTCCAGCTAACTATAACGCCCCTGAAACCTATGGTTTTTTCAGTGAATATATATATATATATATGTATATATATATATATATATATATATATATATATATATATATATATATATATATATATATATATATTGTTTTAAAAAAGCATATTTAGCAGAACATATTGGGGAGGGCACACAGACACAATGACAGAGTGCAGGCGAAGTATAGGAAAGCATTAGGTTTATTAGATTCTTGGTTTAATTATTGCGTTTCTAAACAGGCAGTGTCAATGCAAGCTGAGGCGCAGACCTTTCAAATATAAACTGATAATACACTGGCTTGTGTAAACACACATAGTACAAAGCTGTAGTGAAGGAATGTATTCAAAGACTGTTGGAATTAGTAAAGCTACATTAATAACTGTGTTTGGAGCCAACTGCATTCCTTCCTGCCACATTTATACTACTGGAGCTTAACTCCAGTCTGCACACTGATTACCTGTCCCAGGCGGGGCAGGAGCCCTGAATCAAGTAAACCTTGGAGCATATGTTAGTGGAATATCTGAACAACCTAGCTGCCAGGGCCAGTAATGTTCGAAATACAGCTAAACATACTACTTCCCGTCAAGGCCTTTGTAGGAAAATGGACTCTGTCGCAGTATTCCCCTCCCCTTTTTCTGCCTGGTATCTAGTGCAACTTTGAATGAAAGTGTTCTGGGTTCCTACTAACCAGGTCCTCAGTACCAGTATTATTTCCCTAAACTGTACCATTGTTCTATATTTGGCATCCCTTTAGGATTCCTGTAAGTTCCTAGTAAGTGGTACCTCTGGTACGTAGGGCCTTGGAACTAAAGAATTGTTCCACCCGAAGGGGCCCCTCTCCAAGCTCATACAAACTGCCATTGCAGCCTGCGTGTCTTGATGCAGAAAAATGAAGAGTCGATATGGCACACACCTCTGTGTGCCATTCTAGCAAAACACTGCATGTAAGGTGGGGTGCACTACACCCTCTGTATGAGCATATCTGCATACTTGGATGTGTCCCTGTGATATCTAAGCAGAACCGTAGATATTACAAGTACACAGGGAAGCCACGAGGAGTACATGGGCTGGACACTCATGATTAGTAATTGCACAGCTACATGATGGCTTCATTGTTCCCCAAGGTGTTTGGTACAGAACACCTCATCTTGATAAACCAACAATGATTCCAGTGGAGGATTGATTAAGCAATGCACCCAGAGGGCACCTTAGAGATTCCCCCTGAAAACATACCGACCACTAGTGTGTTGACTGACTGGTCTGGACCAGCCAGCCACCATAGACATGTTTCTGACCTTCTGAGGTGAGAGCCTTCACTCTCAGAGGCCAGGAACAAAGCCTGCTCTGGGCGGAGCTGTTCACACCTCCTCCACGCAGGATGTGCATTCCAGGGCAGGAAGCTTCAAAGGCCCTGCCCCCTTTGTTATGCGACCCTGGCCTCTCCAGATAGTGAAGATGCCCACCCCTGTCTTGCTTCCACTTTTGGCAGCAAGACAGGAGGGAAAATTAGTAAGATTAGGAGGTGTGCCCACATTCAGCCAGCACCACCCCTAGGGCAGACCAGCTGATGTGGATCCCACTTTTCAGATTCCTCCTTCTTGTTTTGGATGGAATTAACATTCTGGGGTAAGTGCTATGCCCACTTCCCACAGGAAGTGGTCAAATAGAGGGTGTCGACACCCTAAAGGTAAGTAGCCCTTTGGCTGCTACCTGTCACTCCCCTTAAATGCCCCTAAATTGAGTATTTAGATGGAACCCAAGAACTCA
The DNA here is from genome assembly GCF_964204655.1 of Triturus cristatus. Classification (NCBI taxonomy): domain Eukaryota; kingdom Metazoa; phylum Chordata; class Amphibia; order Caudata; family Salamandridae; genus Triturus; species Triturus cristatus. The sequence goes on from NC_140589.1 coordinate 1,728,904,473, forward strand.
GATTAGACGGATCAAGAGAATATGGATGAAGAAGAGTCACTGCCTAGTGAGAACTGTGAACTTTTGGATTGAATCCCTGCCCATCCTCAGCCCTCTCTCGATAATTTCGACAGAGTTACTCATCCTGCGATCTGGAGAGCTCTCAAATCCTTGGGTAGCCTGCCCACCCTTCAATAATCACCTACAGTCTCTGTTGGAGTAGCAGAGCTACTCCCCTGCAGTCCACAGGCACCAACAAGCAGAGTCCGGTCCACCACCTTGCATCTCCTTGGCCTGACCCACTCTGCGGACAACCAGGAGCAAGTACTCATGCTCTGGAAGGTCAGATCTATCTTCCCACCGAGTGGAAAGACCCCAGGACTAAAGGGAGCTGTCCAATTCAAACCCCAGGGTACCGAACAGCGTACACCAAACACCAACAGTGAGAGTCCAGTTCAGATTCCCATTGCACCAGGACCAAGCAGCCATCGAGGGGAGGAGATTGGTGCCCAAGGTGGGTGGGATCCCGTAGAATTGACCCTTGTCTCGCTAGGAGACTTTGAGAAGGTCCCTAACCCTGCACTGCCTGCTAACACTAAGAAGTACAGGCAGTGGGTGACTATCAATGGCCATAGGGTGGAGGCTCTGAGGGACACAGGAGCTAGTGAGACTGCTGTCAGCTCCCGGTTCGTGTCCAAAGAGCAGGTTGTCCCCCATGCATTCTGCCCTGTGGTGTCAGCAGGCAACTCTGAGAGCCAGTGTGAGGTGGCTCAAGTTCCCTTTGAGTGGGGCGGGGGTCTCTGGAACTCTTCAAGAAGCTGTGAGGCCAGCCATGCCGGTAGACTGTCTGTTGGGCAACGATTTAGAGAACTCCCCGTGGGCTACGGTGGAGAGGAAATCTCACTTGGAAATGTTGGGTCTGCCTGAGTGGGCGTGCGCGACCACTCGGTGCATGGCAGCCAGTAAGGATGTTCAGAAGGACATGGAGCCTGAAAGTATGGCCTAGGCCTCTGCCTTAAAGAGAAGGGGTAGGGGGCGCGGGAAACCGTCCTTCATAGTTCCCATGGTCCAGGAGGGAGCAGACCTTGAGGGGTATGCCCTGGAGCCTACAGGAGAACAAGTAGCCGAACTGGGAGACCTGCCTGAGATGACCCAATGGCAGCAGGAAGGAGGGCCAACCAGGGAAGAATTTTGTGAACAGCAGAGAACGTGCCCTTCTCTTGAGGGGCTGCGGCGACATGCTGCAGCCCAGGCAGCAGGTGATCAGTCAGGGTCACATCAGATCTATTGAGAGAATGACCTTCTTTACAGCCTAAGATTGCTGAGACTGGGTCAGCCCGTGTGCTGGTGGTACCCCAGCGCTTCAGAGCCTTCCTACTGGGATTGGCTCACGATGTGCCATTGGCCGGACATCTGGGGCAGACCAAGACCTTCGAGAGGCTGGTCACCCACTTTTTTTGGCCCCAGATATGCAGGAGCTCTGATGCTCACTGCAGGACATATGAAACTTGCCAGGCAAGTGGGAAGAGTGGGGGGGGAAGATCAAGGCACCACTCCAGCCCTTTCTAGTAGTCAGTACCTCATTCGAGTGAGTGGGCATTGACATTGTGGGCCTCTGGACCCAAAGACAGCCAGGGCAACAGGTTCATCATGGTCTTGGTGGACCATGCCACCCGGTACCCTGAAGCCATCCCACTCAGGACAGTGATGGCCCCGTGGTGGGACGTGCTCTGATGGGGATTTTCTCCCATATGGGATTCCCCAGAGAAGTGGTGTCTGATAGGGGTACTAACTGTATTTCCAAATATATGAAGTCTCTGTGGGAGGAGTGTGGAGTGACTTACAAGTTTACGACTCCTTACCACCCCCAAGGTAATGGGCTGGTTGAGAGATTCAACTGGACCCTTAAGGGCATGATTATGGGCCTAGAGGAGCCCATGAGGCAGAAGTGGGATGTCCTCTTGCCATGCCTGCTGTTTGCTTACTGTGAGGTGCCACAGAAGTCCTTAGGGTTCAGTGCCTTTGAACTGCTCTATGATCACACGGTAAGAAGACCTCTGAGCCTGGTCAAGGAAGGCTGGGAGCAATCTCCCAGGAAACCTCCCCAGGGCGTGTTTAGTTACATGCTGGCCTTCAGGAACCAGACTCGGCGTTTCAGAAAACTTGCTGAGGAAGCCAGCCAGGAAGAGATGAAATGCTGGCACTGAAGAACCAGAACCTTTTGGGCCTGGCGGCGCAGGGTACGCCTTAATCTCCTGGGTTCCTCCTGCTCAGCTACACAGAGACACGGGACACTCTGTTAGGCGTTAGAAGATCAGATTTATTAGCTGCAGCTAGTACAGTTGTCCCAGAAGTACACAAGGTAGGTTCTCAGGAGACTGCCACTTCACTCTGTGGCGCACAAACTTTTATACCATATAGATACTATATACATTAACCAAGTATACACCCAGTAAATACGAGAAAGAGCCAATAAGGAAAGTTGAAAAACAGGACAGAACCAATAGGAGAGATTTGAAAACAAAAGTGTCAGATGACTCAAAGAAACCTCTCCTCCAACTGTGTTTGTCACCCCTCCCTCAAACTAATTTATTAACGGATTTGTAACAAACTTGCAGGTGGCGAGATACGTTTGTGTGTGTTGGAGGACAGTTGTGAAACGAGAGAATGCTAGCAGAGGACAGTGAAGGCCAGACAATAAGATAAAGTCAGGAAAGACTAGTGTGAACCAACAGATAGTTGAGACGGGGTTTAGAAAAACCAGACAGGGATTAGTATACTCGGCTAAACCTAACACCAGCTTCGCAAATAGAGGCAGAAAGACCATTTTAACACGAAGCTGCAGGAAAAGCAGAATAGACTTTGCTCGCCGTGCTGCCTGAGTGATGGCAACACAAAATGGCGGCGGAGCACAAGATGGCGGGTCGCTTCGATCACGATCGAAAAACGAAGTTCCTCAGACCCTCCTTTTTGCCAGAACTCAGGCAAGGTAGACTCATGTTAATCTGATTCAATGTCGATAGCCATGAGGTCATCGAGCTGTTGCTGTAACATCATTCTTAAGTTTTCTGTTCTTGCCGATTTGGGCTTAGGGATGCACATAGTAGCACATAGGTCACAGGTGGCGGGACCACAGTGCATACAAAGGCAACAGGAGAAAATAATGGTCAAAATTATTCCGAGAAATGTCAATGCTTTCCAACCCCATTTGGACAGTAGTCCCCAAAACCACTCCGAAAAGGACCAATCTCCTTCGTCCTGGTGAATCGACTCAGAGATTATATGCAACTTGGAGATAGCTTGGTATACTGTCGGAGCGTCATTAGGTATGAAAATACAGCAACTTGACCCGATCAATTTGCACACTCCACCACGATCTGCAAGAACAAAGTCTAAGGCAACCCCGATTTTGTAAAGTCATAAGACGGTCCGCCTGTAGTTCTGCCGTGATATTACTTAAGGCTCCTACAGTGATGTCTATTGTGGTCTCTACGACACGGACTAGTTGCCTTATATTTCTGCTGTTGGCCATTGGACCCCAAAAAGGAAGAAATCCTTTGAGGAAATCTCCCTCTTGTCCTGCTGTCTTTTGAATCAATACTCCCTCTGCCATATCTGTTTCGATGATAGTTAGCAGAAGCGGTGTATGTAGGGGGAAGAAGGAAAGCTATATAACAGGTGCCAGAAAAACCCGTGGGTAACCATGTGTAAGCTCTATTATAGCAAATGAAATAGGTGCCTTGAGACGGCACTAGAGGAAGCGAGTTTTGAGAGGAATAAACGTACATGTGGGAACAGTTATTTCTTTGTATGGTGTCAGAAGAGCGATCATTAATTTGCAGACAGAAATTTCCCTGATGTGGAATCATCCAAATGGGCGGAGATTTTCTTTGTTTGATTTTATCACTAAGACTAGAGACATAATGGGTGACGTTCCAGTTTGTATACGCTTTTCTTTCATCAATGGAAATCTTACTATTTTCCATGATTTTAGCCATAGCTACCATTCCCTTAATTAATGAGCTATGACTAAAATCCGGACCACCAATATATGAACTAATGGAGCGTTTGAACTTACTTTGGTAGGCATTGGAGAAAATGACAAAATAAGCCCAAGCGGAACCCTCATAAGAGAACGGGAGGACCAAATATGGCATTCCTTTCTCTGTGGTATGTGGCATAAGTCCACACACCCAACAGTCAGTCGTATTGACCACTAACTGGTGTTGATGCAACAACTGGATAAAGGAATTGTTGTAATATTCAGTTCTTCTAATGAGTTCATGTTGAGGAAGGGTATAAAAGAGATGTGGAGAGACAGTAGAAGAAGACGAAGAGGAAGAAGGAGAGACAACTTTTTGCTGCAAAGCATAAACAATCCAACCTATAAACGCCAAAGCAATACACAATAATATAATAACACATAAGGTTATATTAAAACGACTGTACATTGATTTACAGGATTCTTTCTTCATTTCATCCTTTCTCTCTCTTTTGTCTTGTATAGTTTCCATCTTTCTAATGGATGCTCACGGCAATCTTCCTCGATCACTCAATTATGATTATCTGCCGTCCTATGACACTGCAAGTCCTGCAGGCCTATTGCCACTACTCAGGTCACAATTAAGACTCCTACCGTGACCCTGCAACCGGGACAGAATACTACACAAGAGAGGAAAAAATCTTAAGTGTTCTTTTGTCTAGGTCTCAGATTGTATCGTTCCTTTCCAGTAGTGTTCTGATTTTGAAACAATGTTCGTGGATTGGTTGTATCTAATCGACGATGCGATGGTATTGCTTCCTGTAAAATATCGTCGTCCTCTTTCTCAGACAGTGTCCCATTCAGGCGTGCATCACTAAAGGGTACGAATCGTGGAACCTTCTCGCTCTCAGAGTCACCAATGCCCCTACGCACCCATTGATTGTAAGGTAATGGCAAAGGCACTTTCTTGCAATGCACGCCGTGAATCCAATTCTTCTTTCCTTCGACTTTAACTGCTGTTCTCGGGGCTCTCTCCATCTGGGCTCCAAATTTCTTGTTCTTATGAAGTTTTTGGTGCAGACCCAGTCACCTGGTCGGATGGAATGACCTGGGTCTGTGGAAGCCTCTGGTAAAGCACTCTGAACCTGTTGATGGAGAACACGCAATTTAGTTGTGAGATCATGCAAGTAATCAATCAACATAGGATATGGCAAGTCTGAGTATTTCTTAGGGCGAGGGACTCCCCATACATTAGCCGGGCGTCCAAAAACCACTTCGTAAGGGCTAAGTCCCAAACGAGAGTGTACTGCAGTTCTGGTGGATAGTAGAGCTAATGGTAAAGCATCGGGCCAATTGAGTCCTGTACTAGCCTGATTTCAACTTCAATGTACCGTTGTAGCATTCAACTAAACCCGCTGATTGTGGATGATTTGCCGCATGAAACTTTTGTTTGATACCAAGACCCGCACAAACTTTCTGCATGACTTGCCCAACAAATTCGCTCCCATTGTCACTCCAGACAATGCACGGCAAACCAAACCTGGGGAAAAATTCTTTCAATAGAATTTTAGCTGTGGATAAGGCTGTGTTGTCTTTTAGAGGGTATGCTTCTATCCATCTTGAAAAGGCGCATACTACCACCAGAACATATTTGAGGTTATTGCATCGCTCCATATGAATAAAATCGATCTGCAACACCTCAAATGGATATGTTGGAGGAGCAAAGTGACCTGTTGGAGTTGGGGTTCCCTTTCCCGGATTGTACATTAAACAAACAATACAATGTTTCACTATATTGTCTGCACATTTTGGGATTTGTTCATTTCGCCACGCTGGAGCTAGAAGTTTGCATATACCTTTTGCACTTAAGTGGGCTGGACCATGTGCCATAGTGACCACTGGGAGCACATAGGCATCTGGTAATAGCCAACGTTGGTGTTCAGATAATTCCACCCAACAACCCATCTCATCTAACATTCCTGTACTTTCTCTCCACTTGCTCAACTCTTTCTCTGAAGCCTCGCTCTGAATAGCTCGTACACTTTCCACTGTATCCTCATACATTCCTCTCTCTCTAACCCAATTTGCAGGACCCGCCACATACATTCGACTTGTTGCATCTCTTGCTGTCCTTTTCGCTACCTCGTCTGCGAATGCATTTCCTCGACCAACGTCATCCGTAATCTTTTTGTGTGCACTACATTTCACAATCGCTATTTGGGTAGGTAAGGCAAGTGATTCAAGGAGATCAGTCACTAACTGACCATGTTGTATTTTTGTGCCATGTGAAGTGAGAAATCCCCTTTCCTTCCAAAGACGCCCAAAGTTGAACGCTACACCAAAAGCATACTGGCTGTCGGTGTACACGTTCACTCTCTTCCCTTTCGACAACACACATGCTCTTGTTAAAGCTATCAATTCTGCTGCTTGAGCTGAATTATGCCTAATACATTCTGTTTCCACAACTGTATGCAAAGTAGTTACAGCATAGGCTGAAACTGTATCCCCATTAGGCATTTTAAAACAAGAACCATCTACCCATAGAGTTCCATCTGGATTCTCTAGCGGTGTGTCTTTCAAATCAATTCTTCCTTTAGTCTCTTCCTCAGTATGAAAGAAACAATCATGTTGCTCCTCAACACTTTTCTCATCTGGAAGGGGCAACAGAGTGGCTGGATTTAGGGTATTACATCGTTTGATCTGTATGTGACTAGCCAACAGTGTCAGCTCGTATCCAGTTAGACGAGCGCTCGTAAGATGCTGCGCTTTCGTTCTATTTAGTAAGGTATCCACTGAATGTGGTACCATGACAATGAGAGTGTTATCCAATACCACTCCCACAGACTGTCGAATAGAAATTGCTGCTGCTGCTGTCGCTTTCAGGCAACTGGGCAATGCTTTAGCTACTGGGTCTAACGTAGCTGAGAAATAGGCACATGGCCGCTGTTTGTCTCCAAATCGCTGTGTTAAAACTGACAACGCACAACCTTCTCTTTCGTGAACATAGAGCGTAAAAGGCTTACTGTAATCAGGGGTACCCAATACAGGAGCGGAACACAGAGCAGTACGTAATCGGAAAAACTCTTTTGGCACTCATCAGTCCATGGAAGGGGGTGAGGCGTATCTTTCAAAGTGAGGGCCAACAAAGGTTTGGCTATCAGAGAGAAGTCAGGGATCCATTGCCTACAATAAGAGGTGATACCCAGAAAGGCACGTACCTCTCTTTGTGTGGATGGCACAGACATTTGCGTAATTGCCTGAATTCGTTCTGGCGTTAATCGTCGTCCCTCCTTTGATAGGAGATGACCCAAGTAGGTAACCTCTCTACAAACGTATTGTAGTTTGGAGGGTGAAACCTTATGATTCAGATCAAACAAATTGCGTAACAATGCAACAGTGACATTTTTGCAGATCTCTTCTGAATCAGCAGCTATTAACAAGTCATCCATATATTCGATAAGAGCAGCGCCAGACGGCAAATGAAAAGTATCAAGATGACTTTTTAAAGCTTGGCTGTAAATAGAGGGACTTTCACAATAGCCTTGAGGTGCGCGCTTAAACCGGAAGCTTCGGCCTCCAAGAGAGAAGCCAAAAATGTCCCTACTCTCTTCTGCAATAGGAATACTAAAGATGGCATTCCTTAGATCAATAACAGAAAACCAGGTCGCTGTAGAAGGTATCATTGTCAACAAAGCAGTGATATCTGATACTACGGGAAACTGTGGTACAACAATTTTGTTTACCTCCCGGAGAGCAATCACAAAACGATATACAGGTGGCTGAGAAGGATCAGTGCGTTTAAGAACAGGAAGAATAGGACTATTGCATGTGTTACCTCTCGTTTCCTCAACCACACCCTTCTGAATCAAGTCATGAATGATTTCCAAAAGCGCTTTTTCACCTTCAGTGGAAATCTTATACTGCGGAATGCGTGGCAATTCAACATTAGGCTTGAGAGTGACAACATAAGGTGGAATCTCAAGACAACCCACATCGTTCGGACCCGTGGCCCAAAGTGTTGCTGGAAGAGAAAGCAATTCAGGTGGAAACTGATCTTTGGATAAATACATTGGAGAAGTCAGTGTCTGTCCTAAAGTAAGATGTACACCAGAAGGAGAACAATATATCGTAGCATGCATTCTTTTCAATAGATCTAAACCCAACAAATTCTCGCCGCAACCATTCGTCAAGAGAAGTGGAGCTTCCAAGTCATAAGGGCCAATTGTAATAGGCAAAGGACAAGAAACTGGGTTACGAACAGGGGCGCCAGAGAATCCTACAGAAACATTCGTTAAGCCAGACAAAGGTGCCCCAGGGAGTTTGGAATGAATGATAGAACTTCTCATCGCCCCAGTATCTAGAAGAAATGGCTCTGAAATACCCATTGTAGTGACGTTAACATAAGGTCCATTCTGGTCAACTGGAATCGACATAACTCCCTTACTTTGTCCATGGCTGTCCTAGTTAGCATGAAGATTTTCATTTCCATTTTCAATATAATGATCTTCATTATAATATTGCGTAGACCTAACATTTTGCTGATCAAAATAGTTCACGGAATTGGGAGAAGGAAGGGCACGCTGTTCTTGAGTCAACATACCTCGACCTCTACCTCTGTTTGCTGACTGAAGGCCAGCACGACCTCGTGGAGCAGATAATGCTCCATTGCGCTGTAATAAAACCGGACAACTATTCTTAAAAGGACCTTCTTCTCTACAATAGGCACATTGATTAGGTCCTAAGGTCGCGGAATATATGGCTCAGGTTTTTGATACAACCTCTGAAACTGCGGAGGTTGTTGAAACTGAGGCCGAACATAACGAGGAGGATAAGCTTGTTGCAAGAGAACCTTTGTTTTTAATTCTTTCGTCTTTTTCTCTTGCTTTTCCTTTTCTTCTTTGTCTCTATTCTCATAATATTGTGCAGTAGCCAATATCTGGGCAGAAGAAGAAACAGCCCATGAACTTTCAGAATCTTTTAATTTGTGTGACAGCTCGGGAAGCAAATTAAATACGAATTTGTCCACAAATAATCGCTGTCCGCCCTCTGTAGCCAGATCCTGACCACTGTGATCGATAAATGTCTCCTCAAAACGAGTAAAGAAATCAGAGACACTCTCGTCTTTCTTTTGTTTACATGCTGCTAATTTATCCCAGTTAACTCTCAATGCAGGCATCATCGTTTTCATTAATGTAATAATCCTACCAGGGAGTTCCGAAATCAGAGCTTCAGGCTTTGCACCACCCACTTGGTCTCTATCTGTGGTAGTTATAACATCCCAAATAGCACCTAATTTTTGTGCATGATCCTCCTTACGAATCTTAGCCCATATTGTCTGTGGGACCACATTTCCCATCAACATGTGATATCAGCTAAATTCATGATGCAGGCATCTACTGTCTGCGATAATTCTTTGTAATAACCTGCAGGGTTCTTACGGGGATCTGGTAGAGTCTGCTTAAGGGCCAAGACTTCAGATCGTTTCCATGGAACATGTACCCATATACATTGAAAGTGAGCAGGAACAGCTGAATTAGCACCTACTGCTGCAACCGCTTCCTTCCATACTGGAGGAACCTCTCTCATGGGATAGCTTTTCTGAGTTGGTCTAACCGACGGATCAGAATCAAGAAAAGCCTGAGAGAACAACAAGGACCTATAAGAAATAAGTGTCCTTACAGCTCTCTCAACCTTGGAACCCACAACAAGTCCTTTATCAAAATCAGTCTGGACATCTAACAAATCTTGTGGGATCGGACTCGAATCCACATCTTCCCATTCTTTGATGAGAGTATCGCACATTACATTAAAAACATATCTCTGCGTAGGCGCATTCCATTGTGAGAAAGTAGGCATAATATCGGACACACTGTATTGAGGACCCTTCTTGATCCATTTACGTGCGAGAGAGTCTAGCCTTTCTCGTTCTTCAAAATCTGGGAACTGACTACGAGACTGTCTTCGACCAAAGGCCGGAGACACACTTAAAGCTCCAAAGAAAGGAGATAGAATACCAGTGACAGTGTCTGTGAGACGTTTACGCACAGAGGAGAATTAGACATAAGAATTGGAGACAAAGTATTAGGACAACTGACAGGAGGAGAAACGATAATTGCAGGGGGAGCAGAAGGCGAAGGAGATCTAAGATCAGGAGATGAGGGCAAAGAAGTTGAAGTTAATGGTAAAACTGGCGGAGGCGGTAATACTGGAGGAGGCAAATGCGGAAGAGCCGGAACAGGCGGAGGTACCGCTGGCGGCTGAACAGGCTGTAACAATTGGGGTGCATTGGCACTTTGTGCATAGGGCGGAGGCAACCTCAATAAATGGGACATTAGGGGATCTTCTTCTATATCTTTCTTGTTTTCAGAAGGGGAAACAGGCAACACCGGATAGCATTTATCTATCGCCATTCGATGCTGTCTTTCTGAAATTTCAATCGCATTATCAATTTAATCATCTTTGAATTGTTGAGCAGCCTGTATAATCGTCATACCCTGTGCTTTCCTATCTCGTTTTGCTTGCTTAATTTCTTTCTGTTTGGCTTCCTTACGCCAAAGGCGGAAAGAGTCAAACATTGCCGGCCGGGCTTTTCTTTTGAATAGGACTGCTTCCAAATTATCTAGCACATTAGAATCGAAACTACCATTTTCTGGCCATTTTAAAACACCATCTTTCTTCGTGTATCGGGTCCATGTCTCGTTAAAGGCAATGGGGCCAATACCATGTTTCGAGTAGAGCTCATATGTGGGAGTTCCAACTGAAGGAATCGGACAAGAGTCCTCAAGTCGGGAATCCCTATTACAACCAAAACAACAACATTTTCCAAACTTAGCCAGACCCGGCATCTCACGATTTTACCTGACTGTTCACAAACTTCAAGGGAGTAACACTCAGTTTACGCAGCACAAATGCACTTACCCTTGGTTTCGATTATTGCAATAGTTGAAGACTAAGGACTACAAATACTAAGAAAACAAAGGACAAAATTTGTGGGCGCGACCCACGAAGATACTTAACTAAGGACGTCTTCTTACACCAACAGAGGCCCGTCTATCGTCTCACCTTACCATACATCATCAAAGAAAGGGCCAAGGCAGGGCAGCAGTCAGGGCAGCGGTCGTTAGTAGCCGTCAGGAAGGAGTAACCGCGCTGAAAAAGACCTTTGGACCACTTTCGACATACAGGGGTCGCTTGAGGTGGCTCGCGAACCCTCCGGACTTTTCTTGCGGGGTTCCTCACGACCTTCAGGCAGAACCGGTACCACTGAAGCCGCCCCACGTTGGGTGCCAGTTGAAGAACCAGAACCTTTTGGGCCTGGCGGCGCAGGGTACGCCTTAATCTCCTGGGTTCCTCCTGCTCAGCTACACAGAGACACGGGACACTCTGTTAGGCGTTAGAAGATCAGATTTATTAGCTGCAGCTAGTACAATTGTCCCAGAAGTACACAAGGTAGGTTCTCAGGAGACTGCCACTTCACTCTGTGGCGCACAAACTTTTATACCATATAGATACTATATACATTAACCAAGTATACACCCAGTAAATACGAGAAAGAGCCAATAAGGAAAGTTGAAAAACAGGACAGAACCAATAGGAGAGATTTGAAAACAAAAGTGTCAGATGACTCGAAGAAACCTCTCCTCCAACTGTGTTTGTCACCCCTCCCTCAAACTAATTTATTAACGGATTTGTAACAAACTTGCAGGTGGCGAGATACGTTTGTGTGTGTTGGAGGACAGTTGTGAAACGAGAGAATGCTAGCAGAGGACAGTGAAGGCCAGACGATAAGATAAAGTCAGGAAAGACTAGTGTGAACCAACAGATAGTTGAGACGGGGATTAGAAAAACCAGACAGGGATTAGTATACTCGGCTAAACCTAACACCAGCTTCGCAAATAGAGGCAGAAAGACCATTTTAACACGAAGCTGCAGGAAAAGCAGAATAGACTTTGCTCGCCGTGCTGCCTGAGTGATGGCAACACAAAATGGTGGCGGAGCACAAGATGGCGGGTCGCTTCGATCACGATCGAACATCGAAGTTCCTCAGCACGATCAGAATGCCACTCTGATTGAGTTTCAGCCTGGTCAAAAGGTTTGGGTCATGGCCCCAGTGGAGCCCTGTGCGCTCCAAGATAAGTGGACTGGCTCCTTTGAGGTGGTGGAGCGCAAGAGTCCTGTTACCTACATGGTGGACTTGTGGTCTCAGTAACCCCTTGCAGGTCCTGCATGTTAACCGCCTGAAGCCCACTATGAGAGGTCTGAAGTGGGCATGGTTCTGGACACAGATGCTGGAATGGAAAATGAGAGAGAGCCTCTTCCTGACCTTCTGCGTGCAGAGGAGCAAGATGGCTCAGTGGAGGGTGTGGTCCTCTCCACCACACTGACCCCTGAGCATCAGAGCGATGATCGCCAACTGTTGGTGCAATTCAGTGACCTGATCTCCCTGGTGCCTAGTGTCACTGATTGGTGCGTCCATGACGTAGACACTGGGGACAGTCCTCCTGTGCAACACAAGGCTTACAGAGTGACTTACCGGGTCAATGCATGCATTAAGAAGGAGGTCTCCAAAATGTTTCCTTTAGGGGTGATTGAGTCCTCTAGCAGCCCTTGGTCCAGCCCTGTGGTCCTGGTACCAAAAGCTGCAGCGCCTGGTGCCACCCGAGAACTTCGGTTCTGCGTGGACTGCCGAGGTCTCAATTCAGTCACGAAGACTGATGCGTACCCCATCTCCAGAGCTGATGAGCTTATAGATCGGCTAGGGGCTGCACGGTACCTCAGCACATTTGATTTGACATCTGGGTATTGACAGATCGCCTTGACTGATGGGGCAAAGGAGAGGTCAGCATTCTCCACCCCTGATGGGCACTACCAGTTCCGGGTGATGCTCTTTGGGATGAAGAATGCCCCTGCCTCCTTTCAGAGGTTGGTCAACAGGTGTTGGTTGGGCTCGAAGATTTCAGAGCCGCCTACCTGGATGACATTTCAGTGTTTAGCTCCTCATGGGAGGACCACCTGCGCCACCTCTGGGAAGTGTTGATGGCACTGTGAAAGGCAGGCCTCACAATCAAGGCAAGTAAGTGCCAGATTGGGCAGGGTTCTGTGGTGTACTTGGGACACCAGGTGGGGAGCGGCCAGGTGGCGCCCCTACAGCCCAAGATTTAAACCATCCTGGCTTGGGAGCCCTCAAAGAGCCAGACACAGGTGAGAGCCTTTTTAGGACTCGTGGGTTTGTCAAGGGGTATGGCAACATTGTTGCACCCTTGACTGGGCTGACTTCTAAGAAGCAGCCAAAGATTGTGAACTGGACTGACACCTGTCAGAAAGCTTTTGACGCCCTGAAGACTGCCATGTGCACAGCACCGGTACTTCAGGTGCCCAACTTTGCAAAAGAATTTGTTGTCCAGACAGACGCTTCCAAGCATGGTGTGGGGGCCATTCTGTCACAGATCAATGAGGAGGGCCTAGACCAACCTGTAGCCTTCATTAGTAGGAGGTTACTTCCACGGGAACAGAGGTGGAGTGAAATTGAGTGTGAGGCATTTGCTGTTGTCTGGGCACTGAAGAAGCTGAGACCATACCTGTTTGGGACTCAATTCCCGGTTCAGACAGACCACAGGCCCCTCAGATGGTTGATGGTTGAGGGGAGAGAATCCAAAGTTGTTGAGGTGGTCCATTTCCCTACTGGGTATGGACTTTACGGTTGAACACCGCCCTGGTACAGTACACGCCAATGCTGATGGTCTGTCCAGATTGTTCCGCCTTAGTGATGAGAACTCCCAAGTGGGTGGGTAGTTCTCCCCACATTTCAGCTGGAGGGGACGTGTGTTAGACCTAGCATCATTTGCTTGGGTCTTTCTTCCATTTTTCGCTTTTGTCTCCTCTGTGTTTGCTGGTGTTAGATGTTCTGGGCGCTGTGCCACTGCCATTCAGTGCCACAGCGCGAATGCTCCCTATTGTAAATTAACTGTATGAATTAGTATAATCCTAATTGACCTAAGGGACATGATAGGAAAGTCGAATTTAGTATGCCTGAGCTCCAAATATTAACATGCATCTTTTAGTGACGATTATTTCTATATTCTGTGTTTAAAACTACCACTTTTGGGAAGTAGGTATTTTCTTGCCTAAGCCTTCCCATGTGCTCTGCTGTTATGTGTATTGGCTGTCTGGTTTTGGAGGATCATGGCAGGCTGAGACCGACATGGACCAAATAGAGAGACCTGCAGTTGGAGTATGGGGAGGGGTGACCGTGTGATCTGAGCAGGGCTGTGCCTGGCAAGGTGAATGATGGCTCCACCTCCCACTGTGCATCTGATGGCAGACCCCCTCTCCCTGAAAGGCAGGATGTAGCCTTGTAAATAAAGTGCTCTAGGACGACACCAAACTGATTCTGGCTAGGTTCAGTGATTTGTGACTTTTTGAGAACAAAGACTTTTGGGATATAAAGATCTGTGCTAAAAACCCCTACACAGTGTGTTACCTCTGGATGTCAAGACGAACCTCTGTCCATGTAATGAGAGGGAAAGAACTTTGAAACTTTTATCCATCTTGCTGAAGCAACTACCCAAGGGTCTGATTTGAGCTTGCCTCCTGATGAAGTCTCAGGGACATTAGACTTCACCCATCAGCCGTCCGGATTCCTATTTGAGAGGGATTCTACTCGCAGGTGAGACCTCTGTTGAGAATTCCAGAGCTTCTGGTTCTACTGCGGGGAATGCGGGCTGAAAGTAATCGAATCGCTATTGTGGGCCGCCGCAGCTGTGGAGCTGTTGTCGCTGAGAGCCCGCATTTGCCTGTGTGGCCAAAGTCATCGTGATAGCTATTGTGGGCCGCCGCAGCTGAGGAGCTGTTGCCGCTGAGAGCCCGCATTTGCCTGTGTTACCAAAGTCATCGTGATCGCTATTGTGGGCCGCCGCAGCTGAGGAGCTGTTGCTGCTGAGAGCCCGCATTTGCCTGTGTTACCAAAGTCATCATGATCGCTATTGTGGACCGCTGCAGCTGAGCAACTGCTGCAGCTCAGCCGCATTTGCCTGTGTTACCAAAGTCATCGTGATCACTATTGTGGGCCAATGCAGCTGAGGAGCTGTTGCCGCTGAGAGCCTGCATTTGCCTGTGTTACCAAAGTCATCGTGATCGCTATTGTGGGCTGCAGCAGCTGAGGAGCTGTTGCCGCTGAGAGCCCGCCTTGGCCATTCTATGAGAATCATCGCTATTACTATTGTGGGCCGCTGCAGCTGAGGAGCTGTGCCGCTGAGTGCCCACATTTGCCATCCTACGAGAATCGTCGCTATTGTGGGCCGCTGCAATGAGGAGCTGTGCCGCTGAGAGCCCGCATTTGCTGTCCTAGGAGAATCATCGCTATCGCTATTGTGGGCCACTGCCGCTGAGGAGCTGTGCTGCTGAGTGCCCGCACTAGTCACCACTTCGAGGATCTTATCATCACCTGCAGTGCTGCTGGGTGCCTGCCTTTAAGCCCCATCCCAGGATTATCGTGCGTGCATGCCGCGGACCGCTACAGCGGGGAGCTGTGGCCACTGCGAGTTCACCTGTCATCACCGCAGCTTCCTTGTGAGGCTGCGTGCCGAGCCCCTTTAAATCTCAGGTACATTGTGCATCACCGGGTCGTGTGGACCCCAGCCTCGAACTAAGTTCGTTCCATGTGCTTTTTGAGTGCCTCTATTGTTTTTGAAGTGAGTCTGTAATTATGTGCATTGTGGTTTCTCGATCGCTTTTGAGCCTTGTGTTAAGCCTATATAAAGATACTTATTTTTCTATAGCTACTTGTGTTGTCCCTTTGTAGTGTCTTCACTGCGTTATTGTGTATGGTAGTAAATGCTTCACACACTGCCTCTGAGATAGGCCTGTCTGCTGGTGCTACGTTACCACAGGGTTGAGCAGGGGTTATCGAAGGGTGTAGCCCCTTACTCTGACTTACGAAGAAGGATCCCTATTTGGACATCGGTGCCAGCCGCTGCTAATTAGAGATCCCCATTTCTAACAATAAGTCACATCACAAAATCGTCAATGAATAACACCGATGATTATAAGTAAATACCTTGTAGGTGCTTCATTGAGTATAAAAGGTGAAAGGCAGGTGATATGGTTCAACACCTATATGTTGATTTATTTAAATGTTTTACAACAAGCAAAGAATTGTACGGAATTTGGAATATGAAAGAGAGCACATGATTTAGCCATGCCTTTTACCACTGTATACAAGAGAATAGCACAGGAAAGAATGGCCAGCGCAGCGTTCACAAAGCATGACCAAATACACGGTCACCGGGCATGAGTTTGTGGGATGCTCTGTATATTCAGGGGCAGAGGGAAAACAGGGCATGCACTGTGAGCTAGAGTGTATGTAGCACCCACAGGTATGTTTTGTTGCCCTGCGTTCAGGACACATGTGCATGATTGCAAGGCTCAATCAGACATATACGTGCATGGTTTCAAGGCTCGATCTGACATATATGTGCATGATTTCAAGGCTCAGTTGGACATATATGTGAATGATTTCAAGGGTCGACCAGACATATATGAGCATGATTTCAAGGCTCGATTGGACATATATGTGCATGATTTCAAGGCACAATCGGACATATATGCACATAATTTCAAGACCCCTTTGGACATATATGTGCAACCTGATGAGTTAAACCCCATGACTATTCTCCATTCACAAAAAAAAAGCTGCGGTCCGAGAAAGGTTATTTAATTGAGGCCATATGCCAGATACCTCAGCAGCCTCTGCCAGTACCTGAAACATAGTATTCTTTTTGATATCTGGTGGTCAATGTAGATCAAAACCCTACACTTGTCTAAGAGAGAAGTGAACAACAATAGTATATTGTAGCAAATCTGTCTTTGCTACATGGTCATCCCAGATTATTCATCTTTTTCTGGAACCTATTTTTGCTGGTTTTTTAACTCTGTGCACTTTACCTATGCGAAGCAGCGTCTCTGCTCCCCCTTCAAAAAAATTTAAATTAGCTTACTCCTGTTGACATAGTAACTTGCTTGTACGTCCTTAGGACATGGTGTAGGAAATACACCCAGTTCCTAAAAGTTAAGTGACACCTCTGGACTGCAGAACCTTTGGCTTGTAAAACATGGCTTCTGTCCTACCATGTGTAGCCTGATTACAACCGCCTAAAAGCCTGCTATCAAACCTGCCTAAATAATCCTTTTTGATAGGCCAGGAACCCTGCTTTTAAGTATAATGAAGTCCCCTCTAAGTACACCTGGTCATCCTAAAGGTTGAGTACCTAATATTTAAATTTTTGAACATGTGCTAAATTACACTTGGCATGATCCTCCCACGACTAGTCTTCAAAAGCTATTTCATGGGTTGAGCTGTAGCTGTATCCTGGAAAAGGTTAAGAGACTTCTTTCTGGATACAGCTAAAATTATCATTCAAAGATGATTTTACATATTTAATAAAAGTACAATTCATTGGTGAATTTTAAAAATATAAGAAATATTTAGGGAAGGTCGCTTTTAGAAAGTTACTTTTTTCCTACCTGAAGCTCCTGGAGGCTGAATTGCATTAGACTGCCAGCAGCTGCCGAACAAGCACTTGGCTTTATTGAGGTGTAACAACTGCTCCTATGGCAGAATAATGGCTGAGGCCTGGTGGCCGGACTGACTGGATTTGGGGCATTTAATCCATATGAGCCCAGGAAGGGCAGTTTGGTTGGACCCAGGAACTTCGT
The DNA here is from genome assembly GCF_964204655.1 of Triturus cristatus. Taxonomy (NCBI): domain Eukaryota; kingdom Metazoa; phylum Chordata; class Amphibia; order Caudata; family Salamandridae; genus Triturus; species Triturus cristatus. Next base: position 1,728,922,147 of record NC_140589.1, read on the forward strand.
TAACCTTGATGGGACAGAAGTGAGGCCTGCCCATTCATAGTTTAAAGTATGGAGAAACCTAAAGGGAAAGCCTTTGTTCCCAAAGCCGACACTAGCTAGGCTGGCTCTGAACCCATTGGGAGGGAAACTACCCCAGGACTGCTTTGTAGTGGATGCAGGGAAGAGGATTGCTCATTCCGGTCATCACACCTCTAGGTGGACACACCAGCTCTGTACAAAGGAGAAAGAGTTTTGTCACCTTTAATTGTAGGACTGAGGGGAATTGTGAGGTTACTGCAAGCAGGGTAAACAGGAACTACTGAAAAAGTGAGTAGATAATATTCCACCGGGAACATTTTTTGTATTGTTTAGAGTGTTATATACTGTACAAATATTATTGCAATGTATATTTTCGCGGGTTAATGGATTAATTGGGTTATTGGGTGGGTTGTGCTTTTAATCAGATGGTAATTATAGTTCTCAGATCCATGTGTTAATTATGTTATATACTTTATTTTTTGTTATATGGTCAATTGGTTAATGTATTTTTAAATGATGTGTATTTTCTGGTTCTGGTATTTACTGAAGAATTATGTGGGTAATATTTGTTTAATTTTATATTAATTATTGCTAATTGACTTTTCGCTATTTTAAAAAATGTTTTAAATTGTAAGTTATATGCTTAAATGTACAGTATTTTTATACATTATGTACTACATTTTAATTTTGGCTTGAAGGGTTTAATGCAGGATTGTGTGGGTTGATTTTTTATTAAAAGCTATTTATACATTTTGAGTTAAATATATAGATTACATTAATTTTTAAATTGGCAAATGATATTTTAATTTACAAATAATTTAAATATATATACTTTTTTATAAAATAATCCAATCAATTATTAGACTGGAGTTAGAATAGTACATCTTCCTCAACAATGAATACTCTTTCCCCAATATTTATAAGATTGGAGTTAGACAAGCAAATCTGATCCCCTCAGTGTTTAAATGTTTCCCAATGTTTGTTAGACTGGAGTTAGAATAGTAATGGTTACCCACCCCTACTCCTCACTCCATACACTTTCTCCATGTTAGGCTGGAGATAAAATACTAAGGCCCTTATTATGACTACAGCAGTCCATCGGAACTCTGTAGCCATGGTGGCGGTGCGGACACCACCGCACCGGGGGTCTGACCACCCCATTGCAACTTGGGTGGACAGACCGCATTGGCACCAGCTCAAGGTTCGCGGTGGTTCGCGGTGGTTCGCGGTGGTTCGCTGTGGTTTGCGGTGGTATTGAGGCCGCAATATGCTTGGCGGGGCCGCTGCGGCCCTGCCAAGCATATTACAAGTTTCCTCTCTGCCACGGCTGTCATGGTGGTGAGCCTGCCATGAAAACTGTGGCACAGAGGAAACAAAGGGGGCCCTAGAGGGGCCCCTGTTACCTCTAGGCCATGGGGTGCATGCATAGGGGAAAATGGTGTGCCCCCCTGTCTGCATGCATGCCCAGTTCCTGCACAGCATGGACTTAACAATCCATGCTGTGCAGAAACCTTCTTTGGCGTTCCCATTGCGGTGCCAATTTCAAAGGCACTGCCAATGAACTGCCCACCAGCGACTTAAAAAGTCAAAATCTGGCTGGCGGTCTGTTTTGCCATTGGCAGGGTGGGAGCGGGGCGGTGGCATGGCTGCCCCGCTCCCAAACCCGCCAGTAAAAATAAGGCCCTAAATGTTTCCTTCTTATCATTTTTGTAGTTATTTTAACTTTTTGGTGCACTAGAGTTAGAATAGTCTGTCTGGCCACCCTCCCCATGAATGCATCATTCCTAATGTTTGTCAGATTGGTTTTGAAATAATGAATTTGGTCCACACTAAGGGGTCTATTAGTATGTCGTGCGGATAACCGACATTATCCCCCGCCCGCTTCCCATTTCCCCCCGCCATATTATGATGGCGAGGGGTACCGCGGCGGACGGGAAGACCGTCCGCCGTTTTTCCGCCGGGTGGAAAAGGGTTGCATATGGTGGTGGTGTCTGCTAGACACCGCCATCCATATTACAATGGCAGCGGGAAGCAGCCTTTCCATGGTGGCGTTGCCGCCACGGAAAGACATGCGGTCTTCTCAGTTGGGGGCCCGTTGCGGGCCCCCAGGGAGTTGGGGGGGTGGAGGGTGCACTTGGGGGTACCATACTATGGTACCCCCTGCATTTGCAGGCACAACGTGGCAGGCACCACGCGATGCCTGCCACGTTGTGCATGCAAATGCACAAGGTGCACATACAGGATTGTGGCTCACAGCTCCGCCCGCCACAATGTTGTGGATGGGGGATGCCACCACCACCATGGCATCCTAATTGCTGGTGTGGGACTGCAGCACCACTGGTGGCCAGACCTAGCACCGCTAGCATGGTATGCGGACGAAAGTCCACCCGCCATCCTAATAGGCCCCTAAGTCTCAATGTATATATTTTGCTCAATGTTCATAGGTTTGTTGCAGTGATGTAGTTGAAGGGTTTCTTATTTTTAAATGCTTTTCCATCGGAGTTAGATTTTTTATTTACGTCTGGATTTTTTAATAAAATATTTTGAGGACATTTTATCTAAAAATATATATATTTAAAATAATAATATTTATTTTATTTTTTGCTTTTGTTTTGTTTAAAAAATTGGTTTATATTTTTCAGTACTTTAATGTATATTATGGGTTTAATTTAGTAAGTAATATCATATTATTTTATGTTATCAATGCATATATATATTATCTACTGGCGGTCGCCAGCAGATAGTTATAATTAGGACCGAGTTTCCATAGGAAATCTCAAAATTCTATTTTGAATAACTTTGGCGCCGGTTGATGAATCCTCGCGAAATTTTCAAAACTAATGGGGCGCTCCGCTCAGCTCCTACCCTGAAAGTCTCGGGGTGATTCGTCAAGCAGGGGCCGAGAAAAAAGGGGGGTCCCAAAACGCGTTTTCTCCATGCATTTTCCCATAGGACATTTAGTCGAAAGTACAGCCCGAACGGCTGAACAGAATTACTTGAAATTTGGCAGAGAGGTAGTCCTCAGGTCAGGCATGTCCCTTTTGCAAATATGGAGTCAATCTGTTCAGTAGTTCCTGAGAAAATTGCAGTTAAAAGTACATAAATATCTATAGCCGCGCACCGTGCGCGCACCGTGCGCGCACCCTTACGTGTGCGAGTGTAATTTTGATTGGTGGTTACATGTCAGTCAACATTCGAATCGGTCGAAATCAGGAAGTGTCGGCCGCCATTTTGTTTGTTTTGGGTCCGACACTGAAAAAGAGAGGTGGCGAACGCGAAAAGGGGGCAGGGTAGAGAGTTCCTGACCCCCTAGCCTTTGTCAGGGGGTCCCTGAAGGACCCCGAAGGGTGAAAAAAACATATATATATTTTTTTTTTAAATCGCGGGGTGCGCGCAAAGGTGAAAAACCTTAAAAAAATATATATAATAATACATACATAACTTAGCATTTAAAAAATCGTACAAATTCACTTAAAAACCATAGGTTTCACACACGTTATAGTTAGGAATTAGCATCTAAAAAACCTTGCAAATTCACTTAAAAAACCATAGGTTTCACACATGTTAAAGTTAGGTGGACATTTCACTCGTAAAAAACCAATGAAATTCCCCCGTTATAGTTAGTTCAGATAACTATAACTCGCGCGCCCGCAATCCACTGCTCATGACGTCACATATTACATCACTCATGACATGGTCAGTGGCATCACTCATGACATCACTGATGACATCATCCTTGTGACAGAGTGGCGGTCGCACGAGTTATAGTTATCTGAACTAACTATAACGGGGGAATTTCATTGGTTTTTTACGAGTGAAATGTCCACCTAACTATAACATGTGTGAAACCTATGGTTTTTTAAGTGAATATATATATATATATATATTTTTTTTTTCACCAAACAGTCCATTATTAGTACACTCATCTTACAGCTGGTGCCGGTGTCGAGGATGGACTGTACCTTGCATGAATTTCTGGATGAAAAAAAAAAAAAAAAATATATATATATATATATATATATATATATATATATATATATATATATATATATATATATAAAACACCAAAACCGCTTTTGCCTTTGAAAACGGGTCAGACACATGCTGGAGGTGCTCTGCAGTAAGTTTTAATGCTACCATTAGCACTTTAAAAACAACACGTTGTCCTCATATAACAGCTCCTGGTAGACGCGTTTTGGCAGATGCCTTTATCAATGCCAGTTTTCAGCTGGATGGTTCAAAAGTGAGGATTTTGGCTGGGTGGTGTTTAAATGTCTATTAAATATATATATATATATATATATATATATATATCCTACAAAGCTCGTCCAATACTCTTCTTGAAGAAAACAAGAGTAGACCCAGTTTTGTGCTGATGCAGTGTACAACACCATGCTGCCATGACGCGTTTTGGCCGAACAACGGCCTTGATCACATGACAGCGCCTGGGGGTAGAGGTTCCCCTTTTAAAGTGACAGTGCAGTATAGCAGCAATAGACATAGAAAACATACTTCATTGTTTTCTGAAATGTATGCTTAAATGCATTAATATTATTCAATGTCAATATAAAAGGGCATCAATGTTAAAACAATATGAGATCAACATGGCTAAAATCAAATATACTTGTATAAATACATAAAATTTGATTGATTGCCTCGTTGGCTAGTATCTTGGCTATTTGTTTAAACTATTTCTCTGCTATTATAATGTTAAAGTGACTAGTGCATAAAATACCCCCTATCCTAAGTGCAAGTCTATAAAACTCTCTATGTGCAAAATGTGCAACTTGTGCAATATGATTTATAAAAGGGTATAGCAGCAGTTTATTATTTGGCTAATGCCTTTCATCCATCACATCTCGAAAACCATCTTATTTACAATCTTGGCAGTCATAATCACCAATAGCCATTATATCTAAGTATCTATCTGTTGTGTACAGTTGATTCCCATAAATGAGGATATACAATATAGTACAATGTATAAAATATTATATAAAATCATTTCAACCTAATAAAACCAGATAAAATTAGCTAAAATGTGGCAAATAGGACTGTGGGTTATAAAATTCCTGTTGAGAAAATTTTCAAGAATAAATTCATACTAGGTTGTGATAAGACTGCACTTATTTTACACCTTAAACTTCAAGTGAAAAATTTCATGATATATACAATGTAAAGATTTTGATATACAAATACAGTGTCTCCATATGAATATCTATAAATAAGTGTGCATGTCTTCGCTCGTGTTAAGCCCACCCGGGTGCTTTGTATCCATTTCTAAAATATACCTTGTTTCTAGGCACCTTAGCTTAGTCTCCCTGTTGCCTCCTCTTTTGTGTGGTGGCACTGCGTCTAAAACAAAGTAATTAAAATGCTTCAGACTGCTGTTGTGTTTTTCTTTAAAATGCCTGGCAATAGGGTAACTTGGATCATTGTTTAGAATGGCTTGTGTGTGCTGTAATATCCTTTTATGCGCTGCCAGTTTTGTACTGCCTATATAATACAGGTTGCAGCTACAAACTAGTGCATGTACAGCAAATTCAGTTTTACAGGACAGATACTGGTTTATCATTTGGGTGTGGTCACTAAAAGCTGTTTTATAGGAGGTCTTATTTATTCTGAACGGGCAGGCCGTACAACTCGAACACCTATAAAATACCTTTCTGGCTGTAAGCCATGAACCTGTTTCCTGATCTTCTGGGCTGTTTTTGACCAAGGCGTTACCCATTGACGCGGTTCTTCTAAATGTTGTTGCTGGCTTTTTGAGAACCAACGCTCCAATTATTGGGTCTTCCAATATTATAGGCCAGTTGCGTCTTATGATAGTTCTTATCTGTCCTTGAAGCCTAGAATACGAAAGTATTAGCCATGTAGGCTCATTTGGTGTATTGTCTTTTGCATCCCGGGTTTGTGATCTATACTTGAGTAGATCCTGCCTGGCTTGACTTCTCGATTTCGATATTGCTGCCTCTATGGTTCTCAAATTGTAACCTCTTTGGAGGAATCTGTTTTTACATTCCCTCTGCTTATCTTGTGTGTCAGTTTCCTCACTGCAAATACATCTTATCCTCAGCATCTCCCCGTAGCGGATGCTGTGTATAAGGTGAGGAGGGGGGGAACTTGATGCATGCAGCACTGCATTACCTGCAGTTTCTTTACGAAAAAGAGAAGATACTAGTTTGTTGTTCGCTATGTACACTTTTACATCCAAAAATGTTATACTTTCACAACTGATGGAATAAGTAAACTTTAGATTCACATCATTTTTGTTGATTTGCGAGATAAAGTCGTGAGCACTCAGCTCTAAGCCATTCCATACAATAAATAAATCATCTATAAACCTTAGCCATATTATTGCTTTTTCAGTATAGGTGCGGGCATATTAATGCATGAGGACCAGCTCCTCCCACCATCCCATAAACAAACAGGCATAGCTGGGGGAGAAGATGGCCCCTATTGCTACACCCTGAATTTGCTGATACATCTGATTTTTGTACATAAATAAATTGTTTTCAAGACAAAATATTAACATATATATCAACATTTGATTGTGTTTAGCAAACCTCATAGGCCTGCTGGCTAATAAATGTTCCACTGCTTTAATGCCATCACTGTTTCTTATGCATGTATAAAGACCGGATAAATCAAGTGTTATTAAATGATAACCAGCTTGCCATTTGATCATATAAATTTTTCTTATGAAATCACTGGTATTCTGCACATATGATTAAAGGTTTTTAACATGTTCTTGTGAAAATGAATCTATATAGATGGACATATTTTCCAGTGGCCCTTCGCAAGCTGAAATGTATATATCTTCAACCAAAATGCCCGAACGCTTGGGGGCGCACTCGATGGTGAATGAACCATTCGGTTTTCAGCAGGAAACTTGCATTTTATTACTGAGTAAACTATTTCTAGACCTAAAAATATATATGTATATATACATATGTATATATATTTGTGAGGCCTGCTGATGTAGTGTAGACCAGAGGTAGTGGTGAGCAAGGGCCCACAGCCACGTGCATAAGTTGGTGGCGTCACCGGCCTGCGTAGTGCAGGTTCAGTGGCACCGCTTGTCGCCAGCCTTCAACATGAAAATACTCATCACTAATCGAAGGGAGTGTGGTGGTGTGGTCGCTGCCATGAAGTTTTGGGTCACTGTATAAGGAAATATGTCTAACTGATCAAAGAGAGTTTGCTGCTGTGGTGGCTGCCATGGACTTGGTGTCACTGCCATTCAGGACTCAGGACACAGTTGCACATGTGGGATCGGTTTGTGTTGGACAGTGTTAGTTGGCACCACGTGCCCAAAATTCAAATTGTGAGGTCTGCTGCCCGCAGTGTATACTGCTGAGTGTTCGTTTGTACTTGAAAATGAATTTGGTGATTGTACTAAAGCTATAACTGATATAAAATGGTAAGAGAGGATACTAAAAGGATATTATGTAGATTTGAGGATTGTAATAGTTACTTGTGTAGTGGACTCTGTAGTTAGTTAATGAATGAAGAAATAATTTCCATTGGGAGCCCTAGTGAGTGCAGTGTAGGCATATGATGAAAAGATGAAATAAGTATAGAATACACTGAAAAGTGTTGTATTTTCTGAGTACAATCTTGTTGTTAGAAATTATCATTTAAAAATGGAATTGCGAGCTGTACTGCCTACAGTGTAGACTGCTATTCCATTTTAGTTTCATTTGAAGATTAATTTGGTCATTGTAGTAAAGCTATAACTGATATAAAAAAAACTTCTTGAAGCAAGGATACTAAAAGGATAATATGTAGGGTGTAGGACTGTGATACTTACTTGCCTACTGGAGTCTGTAGTTGCATATGGAAATACTCCTCACTGATCAAAGGGAGTGTGGTGGTATGGAGTTGGGGTCACTGCCATTCAGGACTCAGGACACACATACACATGTGGGATCGGCTTGTGTTGAACAGAGTTATTGGCACCCCGTGTCGCCGCCGTTGCATATGGAAATTTGTCTAAGTGATCAAAGAGAGTATACTGCTGTGGTTTCTGCCACGGACTTGGGGGTCACTGCCATTCAGGACACAGTTACACATGTGGGATCGGCTTGTGTTAAAGAGGGTTAGTGGGACTACGTGTCACTGGCCTTGCATATCGAAATATGCCTCAGTGATCGAAGGGAGTGTGGTTCTGTGGTCGCTGCCACGGACTTGGGGTGACTGCCATTTAGGACTCAGGACACAGTTACACATGTGGGATCGACTTGTGTTGAACAGGGTTAGTGGTAGTAACTCTACATTCCTAGTTTGAATTTTATAATGAGTATGTCGGCAATAAATACAAACATAGTTGGGATTTTCACCAGAAACTACTTTAAACTTTGTTATTTCTTTTTCAAACTTCACAACAGTATTATCTTCCATTTGTTGATCAACACCTAGACATATCCAACTGTTATTTTCTGTACAGTTCTCTTGACTAGCAAAGAAAAGTAAGTCTATATCATCACAAATTTGTTTTATAACATTTATATTAAAACTCGATTTTGTGCCGCAGGAAAACCTAGACTTATCCAGATGGTTCCTGTTGAGTTTGAATATAAACTTGCAGATTTCTATCGATACGGACATTGGTAGGATCCAATTTCTCGATGTGAAAGTATCTTCAAACTAAAGCTGTACATTTTTTTCCTAAGTGTCTTCTCCTGTGAAATTTCTTCCCACATTTCTTTCAATTCTTTCTTCTCAGAGTTGGTAATATATGACGTGACATAGTGAGAAACAGCAATTGAGTTATGTGCATCATATTGTATGTTCATCTTTGCATTTCACATCTTCAAAATCTCTGTATTGTAATCATTATTGTACTTCCATGCTTCTGCTCTTTTTAAATTATAAGTATTTTGGGTGATTTTTGAGCGATGGTATGTCTCATTGCTGACATAAAACTGTTCACTCTTCCTTTGGAAATTACTGGACGTGGAAAGGGAAATCGACAGTTTGTGTAAAATGTATCTTTTGCGTTATTTTTCCGTCAGCAATACTTTCCACATTGATGACTATGATATACAAATATGCCACATTAATCGAAGCGAGTCTGGTGCTGTGGTCGCTGGCAAGAAGTTGGGGTCCCTGCCATTCAGGACTCAGGACACAGTGCCACATGTGGGATCGGCTTGTGTTGAAGACGGTTAGTGGTACCATTTGTCGCCGGTCGCCCACAGTGTAGGGCAGAGGTAGAGGTGAGCTAGGGTCCACAGCCACGTGCATACGTTGGTGACCCAAACAAACCTTGCGTAGTACCGGTTCAGTGGCACCACATGTCGCCGGTCTTCCAGGTGGAAATACCCCTCGGTGATCGAAGGGAGTCTGGTGCTGTGGTCGCTGCCATTGAGGACTCAGGACACAGTTACACATGTGGGATCGGCTTGTGTTGAACAGGATTAGTTGGCACCATGTGTGCCCGATCTTCCACAGTGTAGGCCAGAGGCAGCGGTCAGCAAAGGCCCACAGGCAGATGACGTTGACTTGAGCTGCACTGATTGGGAGCATTTGGTCTTCTTAAGCCATTATAGTCTCTTAAACAATATGCGTCGCTACTAATGTTGAATTGTGAACCATGTAACTCCAGTGTAGGGCGGAGGCAGCGGTCCGGATGGGCGCACAGCCATGTGGCATTGAGTTGAGCTGCACAGCTAGTGGCACCTGGAGTACTTAGCGTGTGCGCACCCTGCGATGAGAAGTGGTCCCGGCGGGCCACACTGGGAGCAATGTGTTTTGTCTAATGAATTCTGCGTTGATAAGGTCACATGAGGATGACTTATGGTGCAGTGAGTTAGTAACACCTGAAGCACACAGCGTGTGCACAGCCTGCGATCATGTGTGGTCCATGTGCGCCGCACTGGGAGCAACGTGTCTTGGGAACTGGACTGCGACATCTGCAATCGCCACTGCATCTGAATTGTGAGCCGTGCTGTCCGTAGTGTAGATCAAAGGCAGTAGTCGGTACAGACATAAGTCTGCGGTGCTGTGCCGCTGGGTTCGCAGGGGTCCTGTGTCAAGGAGGCCCGCGGGTATGGCGGCTGCCACGTGCCAGGGTGAGGGCTGCTGTTCTGACAGACTCATTGGTCTTCCCACAAGTGAACCACGCCTAGGGCTTGGTCCATTTATTCATACTCCTACGCTGGAGTGGCATACGTTGGAGCAGCCCACACCGCTTCCGCTTCCAGGGGGGAACAACACAGCTACATGACCGAGATCTTCTCCATTTCCTGAGGTAACATGGTTGCGTCCACTGTGCACTACACTACAAGTATCAATAGTATATATCCACATGGAGAGGTTTATGCTTTGCATAGTGAGGTCTGTGCAGCACATGAGCGTTACACTTGGCATTGTGTGCTTTATCATTGATGGGCGACTTGCCTCCTCCATATATAGTTGGTTGCTCATCTCCCAACATTCAGCTATTGTGTGGCTGTGGGGCATGGCATTTTGGGAAGGTCCGTTGTTCTGTTTTGTGCTGCCTCTGTGGTTGTAGGGGGTGGTCCGGGGGGAGGTTCTGGTGGTGATGGGGCTGGGAGTTGTGGCATTGTTGGGTGTCGGAGCTGCATGATCAGTAGCAGTATCATGTGTTGGTCTTTAGATGTGGCTGTGAGTTGGGTCGAAATAACGGAGTAGATAGTCAACCTCCTAACACCAGTTAAAGGTTGATGTTAATTTGTTACTGCTAACTCGGCTTATCGCCTGTTTTTTGGATCTCATTGCAGATTGGGCTGGTCGTTGAAAATATGGGGAAGTGGTGTTTTCGTGCTTTTTTTGCACGGGAATGCCTACTGTGCATTTCATTAGCATTAGATGTGGCTCTTGTTTGTGGCGATTTTGTTGGTGTAAGGTATTGATGGAAGAGTGGTGCGATTTACAGTTTTTACCAAGTTGAGAATGGGATGATAATTAAAAAACACTGAAAAAAGGTAGGTTTTATGAACGTTATAAATAGAAATTAGCATTTAAAAAACCTTTGAAATTCACTGAAAAAACCATAGGTTTCAGGCACGTTATAGTTAGAAATTAGCATTTAAAAAACCTTTGAATTTCACTGAAAAAAACACAGGTTTCAGGCACGTTATAGTTAGAAATTAGCATTTTAAAAACCTTAGAAATTCACTGACAAAACCATAGGTTTCAGGCACGTTATAGTCAGAAATTAGCATTTAAAAAACCTTAGAAATTCACTGAAAAAACCATAGGTTACAGGGACGTTATAGTTAGGAATTAGCATTTAAAAAACCTTAGAAATTCACTGAAAAAACCATAGGTTACAGGGACGTTATAGTTAGGAATTAGCATTTAAAAAACCTTAGAAATTCACTGAAAAAAACCATATGTTTAAGGCACGTTATAGCTAGAAATTAGCATTTAAAAAACCTTAGAAATTCACTGAAAAAAACATAGGTTTCAGGCACATTATAGTTAGAAAGTAGCATTTAAAAAACCTTAGAAATTCACTGAAGAAAACATAGGTTTCAGGCACGTTATAGTTAGAAATTAGCATTTAAAAAACCTTAGAAATTCACTGAAAAAAACATAGGTTTCAGGGACGTTATAGTTAGTTGGACATTTGACTCGTATGAAATCAGAGAAATTCACCTGTTATAGTTAGTTGGGCTAACTATAACTCGCGCCCCTGCAATGCACTGCTGATGACGTCACATATTACATCATGACATGATCAGTGACATCACTGATGGCATCACTGATGACATATCAAATGACATCACTGATGACATCACTGATGCCATCATCCACATGAAAATCAGATGCACCTGATCAGACCCTAATATAGCACCTGGTACACCCAGTCTAAAATACAGACTATAATTTTCGAAACTGTGAACACACCAATACCATTTCGTGCATATCCACTCTCTAATTTGTAGGTCTACACACATCCATTCATTCACCTATACACTCACTCATACATACAGTGAGACACTGCCTCTCATTCTTAGAGTTGTTCACACACCTAGTCAGCAATGGAAGTAATCAATAACACTTTCATTTACTCACCTGTACAGTTATACACATACCACGTCACTTATTTAAACATATACTAACACTTACTTACACTCTAATGCAATAACCAATACAAGGACACACTGATCCATACAGGCACTCTCACAATCACTCATTCTCACACATAGTCATTTATATAGTCTAACACTCATATATACTGCCTTTCACATATGGAGTTACTCACATGTACCATTGAGGCATCCATTCACTCACCAAGACACTCATAGACACACTCACTCAGCCATACAGACCTTCACAGATACAGACTTGAACACATATAACTAGTGAATTAGCCACTCACACATCTATGCAGATATTCACACCCCCCACCCACCCATGCAGACACTCAGGTTCTCATACAGGTACTCAGACAAGCAATGAATAGATCATATAGATCATATAGATCCTCATTTAGTTGCTAAGCAAACCATGGAACTGCTTACACACCAACTAACAACCTAAACTGTGTGAATGTCTATATCAGTTGCTAACACATGCATTAAGCAAGACACAGTTAATTAGTCACTTATACAGTTAGTCACACACCTACTTAATTATCCATCCTGAGTCTTATAAACTCATTCATTCTTCAATACACCTTGGCATATATATATATATATTTATAAAACATATTTATACTTTACAGAAACACACATTCACTGGATGATGTCATCAGTGATGTCATTTGAGATGCCATCAGCGATGTCATCAGTATATATATATATATATATTACCTACTGGCGGTCGCCAGTAGGTAGTTATAGTTAGGACCACGTTTCCATAGGAAAACCTCAACATTCTATTTTGAATAACTTTGGCGCCGGTCGACGAATCCTCGCGAATTTCTCAAAATAGGTGGGGCGCTACGCTCCGCTCCTACCCTGAAAGTCTCGGGGGGATCCGTCAAGCGGGGGCTGAGATAAAAGGGGGGTCCCAAAACGCGTTTTTCCCATACATTTTTCCATAGGACCTTTAGAACGAGCTACAGCCCGAACGGCTGAACAGAATTACTCAAAATTTGGCAGAGAGGTAGTCCCTGGGTCAAGGAAGTGCCTTTTGTAGGTTTGGTGTAAATCTGTTCAGTAGATTCTGAGAAAATAGCCTTTAAATCAATATATATATCTGAGCCCGCTTACGGTACGCTTACCGTACGCTTACAGTAAGCGTACGGCGGCGTGCGCGAGCGCGATTCTGATTGGCTGTTAGATCTTAGTAAACATTCGAATCGGTCGAAACCAGGAAGCGGCGGCCGCCATTTTGTGTATTTCACTCTGAAAAAAAAGAGTGAAAACAAGGAAAGGGGGCAATGAGGAGAGTTACAGACCCCCTAACATTTGTAAGGGGGTCAAAGAAGGACAGAAAAGTACAAAAAAAACATTTATTGATTTAAAAAAAAATCACGGGGTACGCGTACGGTAAGCTTACGGTAAGCGTACGGTAAAAAAAAAAAAAATAGATAAATGAAAAGCAGATTTAAGAGTTTAGAAATTAGGGAGCTCTAAAAAGAGCTGTTGTGTTTATGAAGTCATTTTTTTAGTGGTACCTACAAGTAAGTACCGATGCAGAGTCTAAGGTTCAAGAGGAAGACTCTGTTCCCTTCATCATTGAAGTGCACACCATCTCCTCTATAAATGTCTTGCATGTCATAACGCAAGTTGTTGTGGTAAATGGCACCCATACCATAGTCACGGAGGAAAGCAGAAACAGATTTGTTGACGTGCTTTCTTGCTTTGTCAATCTGTGGACAGAAATGATTGGACCAGTTCCATTTTTGCCTTTGGCATATGTTGGAAAACACAAAGGCAGTTTTAGGGAAAAGTGTAAACAGTTGTGCAAAGGTGTCCTTCATAAGCATTTCCAGACCTACCCCAGTCAAAGTGCCTAGGTCATTGCCACCACAGTGCACTATTATGAGGTCAGGGTGTTGGATTTGAATGAAGGATTTCACCAATGGCATCAATTGGTGCCACTTTAACCCTCTCTGACCAATCCATTTAATGTCTACATTTGGCAAAGCAAGGTCTCTCACCATATCTGTTTTCTCTGCAAACTTTTCACTCCAGAAGACATAGCTGTGCCCTACAATCCACACTGTGAACATCTTCAAAGGAGAACTGGATGCACTCAGGAGGTGTCTTTCAGTAGAATGGCAATATGAAAAGAAAGACAGTTTGGAAATGGAGGCATACATATTTTTTTAAAACAAAAAGAACTGATTGGCTGTTTCATACCATTCTAGAATAAAAACTAGGCTGTATGTGAAAATTAATAGAAGCATGTTTTGTATTGGTACAAAAAAATGTGTAACCAAAGAACAGTACTATGGATTTGCTGTAAGGTTTGAAAAGTCAAGCACTCTTGCTCTGTGGAATTGAAACATTGTGTGTCGAACTTCTGACCTAACTGCACACAGCAGTGTTCCATGAGCTGTTGCTATGGTAGCAGGCAGAAGTCAAGTTGGGGGAAGGGTACTAGGCAGAAGTCAAGTTGGGGGCAGGGTACTTTTGGAAAAGGGTTGGTTTTCAACCAATAGAAATGTGTGATTACATTTGAAAAAAAGGGGGAAGCACTGAGATTTGAAACTTACATGTATATGTGTGGAAAAATAGAGGGAAAGTTTGCCATTATCTGGTTCTGCTGAGAGGAGAGAGGTGAACACAACAGAGATCCTGGCTCTGATAATCTGCTGTTTGAGTGTCACATTTCTTTCACAACTAACTAATTTTAAAGGTGAGTTTAGAGTTTGAGAGGGGATGTATGTGGTAACTTAAGAAATGAATAATAGAAATGGGAATTGTTTTTGTTGTAGTTACACATGGTGGTTTCATAATGTGTCAGTCTGTAAAAGTGATTTTCACTCGGCCCGAAAAAAAAAGAGCAGTAAGTGTGCTTTCAAATTGGCAAAGAAATTTCGTTTTGGGACTAATGTGAAAACATGACTCTGTGTGCATAGAAGAATTATAGGCAGAGATTTATTGCGTCTTGCTCTGGTGATTTCACAGTTGCATTAGATGGAAAGGGGGAGCGAATTTTTTGGGGAAGAAGCAGAGGCTTAGCACACACCCATGTGCTTGCCATGTATAGTCATGCACAGTATTTAGAAGCCACTGGGGTTTTCAGGTTTAAGTCTGTAATGCAAATACATTCAGCATCACTAAGGCTGGTTGCCCTTGCTGGAGTGTAGGCAGACACAGAGAATGCACATGGTGTTGGTCTGAAAAAAAAACAGCTTGGACACGTGCAATTAAATAAATCAAAAATAGTGGTTTCATAATGTGTCAGTCTGTAAAAGTGATTTCAAATTGTAAAAAGAGATTTTCACTTGGCCCTAAAAAAAAAGAGCAGTAAGTGTGCTTTCAAATTGGCAAAGAAATTTCGTTTTAGGACTAATGTGAAAACATGACTCTGTGTGCATAGAGGAATTATAGGCAGAGATTTATTGCGTCTTTCTCTGGTGATTTCACAGTTGCATTAGATGGAAAGGGGGAGCGAATTTTTGGGGGAAGAAGCAGAGGCTTAGCACACACCCATGTGCTTGCCATGTATTGTCATGCACAGTATTTAGAAGCCAGTGGGGTTTTCAGGTTTAAGTCTGTAATGCAAATACATTCAGCATCACTAAGGCTGGTTGCCCTTGGTGGAGTGTAGGCAGTCACAGAGAATGCACATGGTGGTGGTCTGAAAAAACAGCTTGGACATGTGCATTTAAATAAAAGAAAAAAAAGTGGTTTCATAATGTGTCAGTCTGTAAAAGTGATTTCAAATTGTAAAAAGAGATTTTCACTTGGCCCGAAAAAAAAAAGAGCAGTAAGTGTGCTTTCAAATTGGCAAAGAAATTTCGTTTTAGGACTAATGTGAAAACATGACTCTGTGTGCATAGAGGAATTATAGGCAGAGATTTATTGCGTCTTGCTCTGGTGATCTCACAGTTGCATTAGATGGAAAGGGGGAGCGAATTTTTGGGGGAAGAAGCAGAGTCTTAGCACACACCCATGTGCTTGCCGTGTATAGTCATGCAAAGTATTTACAAGCGAGTGGGGTTTTCAGGTTTCAGTCTGTAATGCAAATACATTCAGCATCACTAAGGCTGGTTGCCCTTGCTGGAGTGTAGGCAGACACAGAGAATACACATGGTGTTGGTCTGAAAAAAAAACAGCTTGGACATGTGCAATTAAATAAATTTTTAAAAAAGGTTTCATAATGTGTCAGTCTGTAAAAGTGATTTTCACTCGGCCCGAAAAAAAAAGAGCAGTAAGTGTGCTTTCAAAATGGCAAAGAAATTTCGTTTTGGGACTAATGTGAAAACATGACTCTGTGTGCATAGAGGAATTATAGGCAGAGATTTATTGCGTCTTGCTCTGGTGATTTCACAGTTGCATTAGATGGAAAGGGGGAGCGAATTTTTTGGGGAAGAAGCAGAGGCTTAGCACACACCCATGTGCTTGCCATGTATAGTCATGCACAGTATTTAGAAGCCAGTGAGGTTTTCAGGTTTAAGTCTGTAATGCAAATACATTCAGCATCACTAAGGCTGGTTGCCCTTGCTGGAGTGTAGGCAGACACAGAGAATACACATGGTGGTGGTCTGAAAAAAAAACAGCTAGGACATGTGCAATTAAATAAATTTTTAAAAAAGGTTTCATAATGTGTCAGTCTGTAAAAGTGATTTTCACTCGGCCCGAAAAAAAAAGAGCAGTAAGTGTGCTTTCAAAATGGCAAAGAAATTTCGTTTTGGGACTAATGTGAAAACATGACTCTGTGTGCATAGAGGAATTATAGGCAGAGATTTATTGCGTCTTGCTCTGGTGATTTCACAGTTGCATTAGATGGAAAGGGGGAGCGAATTTTTTGGGGAAGAAGCAGAGGCTTAGCACACACCCATGTGCTTGCCATGTATAGTCATGCACAGTATTTAGAAGCCAGTGAGGTTTTCAGGTTTAAGTCTGTAATGCAAATACATTCAGCATCACTAAGGCTGGTTGCCCTTGCTGGAGTGTAGGCAGACACAGAGAATACACATGGTGGTGGTCTGAAAAAAAAACAGCTTGGACATGTGCAATTAAATAAATTTTTAAAAAAGGTTTCATAATGTGTCAGTCTGTAAAAGTGATTTTCACTCGGCCCGAAAAAAAAAGAGCAGTAAGTGTGCTTTCAAAATGGCAAAGAAATTTCGTTTTGGGACTAATGTGAAAACATGACTCTGTGTGCATAGAGGAATTATAGGCAGAGATTTATTGCGTCTTGCTCTGGTGATTTCACAGTTGCATTAGATGGAAAGGGGGAGCGAATTTTTGGGGGAAGAAGCAGAGTCTTAGCACACACCCATGTGCTTGCCGTGTATAGTCATGCAAAGTATTTACAAGCGAGTGGGGTTTTCAGGTTTCAGTCTGTAATGCAAATACATTGAGCTTCACTAAGGCTGGTTGCCCTTGCTGGAGTGTAGCACTGTGGACATGGGCTTTTTAAAAAATCTGAAAAGTGGTTTCATAATGTGACAGTTTGTAAAAGAGATTTTCACTTGCCCAAAAAAAAGAGCAGTTTGTGTGCATTCAAATTGGCAAAGAAATTTTGTTTTATGACTATTGTGAAAACAAATGTAGTAATATATTTAAATACAATAAAGGATTTTTTTTTTAGTTTTTTTCAGGTATTGCTGAAGAACAGTAAACAAAATTTAAGATGCCTACAAAATCTCGAGCTCAAAAAACGCTAAAAAAAAAACTATATTTGAAGACAACTGGAGGACCAAAGTTAGTAGAAGATGCTCATGTTGGGAAAAAGAAAAAATCTTCTGGTAAGCAGAAAAAACAATTTCTTAACAAAATATTCAAAACAAAGAAAAATGTACAAAATGTCTGTCCTCGGAAAAATGTAACAAAACATAGAGAACAGCAAAAAATTGAGAATTTAGTTAATGCAAATATACCTTCTGCAATTGAAAAGTTTAACATAAACAGAAAAACAGTGTTTAAAGAGATACGTAGAAAAATGTTTCAGAGAAGAGTTATGTCCAATTTGATAAAGGATGTAAAGAAATATAAGCAAAAGGCAAAATATTACAAGAGAAAAAAAGAAATTGAAGCCATTGCAGCAAAAGCATTAGAATTAAAAAGGAAACTATTCATATTAATTTTGAATAGGATGCGTACATTAGATACAATGGTTAATGTACTGAAATCACAAAGCAAAAGCAAAAGAGTAGTGAACAGAACAAACTTTTGTAAAGTGTTTTTAGGAAAGTGGATGCATAGTTCAAGTAGTGAACCTTTTTTTAATGAAGAGAGCTATTTTCAAAGTAATAGTTTGCTGCATGCAGTTGACACCAGAGGTCGTTCATACGAAGTAAAAAATGGTTGCATAATGGAGAAGGAGATAATGGTTCCAAGAGATGAGGTACAAGTGATGGCAGATGAGGCAATGGGGAGACGTCCTAAAGCCCCAGTGTACACTTGGAATTGTAGTAGTATTTGCACTGTGCGTCAGGAATCTATTGACAGATTTCGAGAGTTTCTAAGAGAATATAGTAAAAAAAGTGTAAAACAAAAGATTAAGGTGCTTCAAAGTCTGGATCCATGCAGAGTGAGAGAGAATACTGGTTTGCAGGGTCATTCTCTTGCTTGTCTATCTAGAAAAGTGTGCAATAGTGTTTTCCATCATTTTAGGATGCTGGCTGTTCATCATACTGAAATGAGAAAGTTTGTGAGACGGTTGTATTTTGCCAAAAGTCCAGCAATAAAGTTAAATGAATTGAATAGGGCTCTGTTCCGAGGAACGGTATCAGATGTAGAGAAGGTTGTTGATGAAATTCAGTTTTGTTACTTTGGTCCTGAACAAAACAGTGCAGAGAAGGACACAGTAAATGAGGCAGAAGTGGAAGAGAATGTAGAACCCTCTGTAAGTAACACATTTAATGATCACATAACAAAATTTGCAATAGTCTCTAATGAAAGACCAAATGTTACTTGTATTTGTTGCCGCAGAACTCATTATAGAAAACAAACTAGGAATGTTGATCTCTACAGAAAGAGTGAAAATGAAGATAATTATAAGTGGATGGATTTTGCCACATATATATTTCTTGAAAATTGTTTTGAATTGGGTGAAGATCAGCGTATTTGTAAATACTGTTACAACAAGTTAGAGGAAAATAGAATGCCGACCAGAGCTGTACATAATAATTTAGAATTGGATGCTATTCCTGCTGAACTTTCTGAATTAAATACATATGAGTCTATACTCATTCAATGTGTTCATCCGTTCCAGACCATAGTACGTATGGAGCCCAAAACTGGTAAATTACCTCCTTCAGATTTACTGAGAGGTTTAAAAGGTAGAGTGGTGTATTTGCCCTTGGATTTGAAAAAAAATATGGAAACTATTGATGCGGATACTTTGGAAACTGAACCATTAATTATTCTGGTTAATGGTGTACCTACAAAGAATAAGAAGATTTGGCAGGAGCTGGTAGATGTGCGGAAAGTACAAAGAGCAAATTTGTATTTGAAAAAAAATAACAAATGGTATGAATCAATTTATATAGAAGAAGAAGAAGAAGAAGAAGATTTTCAAGAACACACAGAAACACCAACTGGACAAATTGAAAAAGTGGACAAGTCAAAGGAAGAAGAAATGTATGAACATTTTAGCATACATCCTCTCCATTCGAAAGAAGTTATGGGAGACAATATTGATCTCTTTCAGATGAAGAAAGCAAAAGGAAATCCCGTGAGTGTATGGGAGGAGAGCTTGGAAGCTCGATGTTTTCCCCAGCTGTTTCCTAAAGGAAAAGGAGGACGATACGATGAACGTCCAGAACAGATTCCAGCTTCAGAGTATCGGACTACAAGACTATATGCTGAAGATCCCAGATTTCGACAAAGTATTCCTTATTTGTTCCATCTTTTATTTGAAAGCGACTTGTCTGCACTGTCTTATGCAGTAAATCACATTTTAAAAAGTGGAGTACATTTACAAAATGTGTCTGCTAAGGATTTTATGGAGAAAGTGCAGCACCGAGATGATCATTTGGAAACACAACTGATCAATCTGATGGCTTGTCAGCGTGGGACAAATGAATATTGGTACCGACGCCATGGTGAACTAAAATGCATGTTACGCAATTTAGGAACACCAACATGGTTCCTTACCCTAAGCTGTGCCGAGTACGCTTGGGATGATTTACTGGATTTTCTACGAGAGGCCAATTCAAACATTAAAAACATCGAATACAAGACAGCAGGAGAACTGTGCTCATTGGATCCGGTTAATGTTTGCAGATATTTCAATCATAGATTTGAGGCTATGATGTCCTTCATCTGCAATAAAAAAAATCCACCCCTTGGAGAAGTAGTGGATTTCTTTTGGAGAAACGAGTACCAGGCAAGAGGTGCTCCTCATATTCATATGCTGCTGTGGATCAAGGATGCCCCAAAGTTTGGAACAGATACTGATGAAGCAGTGTTATCTTACATTGAAGAATATGCAACATGTGGTATACCAAAAAGCAAAGAAGAGAACAAGTTAAAGGAGCAAGTTCTACGTTTCCAAAGTCATCGGTGTGGAAAATACTGTCGACGGAAATACAAGAGCAAAGAAAAATACTACACTAAATGTCGATTTGGATTTCCTAGACCTGTTCTTTCAAATGGAAGAGTCAACAGTTTTATGTCAGCTGTGAGACATACTATCACAAGAAAATCACCTAAGAATACCTACAACCTTAAAAGAAAAGAAGAATCAAAAAATATAAATGACTACAACCCAGTCATTTTATCCATGTGGAACGCTAACATGGATATACAGTATGTAGCTGACAATTCCATTGCTGTTGCACGATATGTAACGTCTTACATTACGAAATCAGAAAAAACAGAATTGAAGGAAATGTGGGAAGAGATTTCTCACGAGAAGACTGTCAGTAAGAAGCTGTACAGTTTCAGTTTGAAGATGTTATCGCATCGAGAAATTGGATCCTACGAATGTTCAGATAGGTTATCTTCTGCAAGTCTCTACTCGAAGTCAAGAAGAATAATTTGGGCAAGTTTAGGCCTTGCAGCAATGAGAAATCGGGTACTGAAATCTGTTGGAGAAATTGAATATTTGGCCGAGAATGACCCAGAAAGTACAGATATATTGAAAACAAACATGTTGGACACATATTATCCCAAGAGAAGTCATCATCTGGAGAACATGTGTCTCTATGAAGTGCTGCAGAACTACATTTATTCACGGAAAGCTGCAGAAGACATCAACAGTGGAAAATATAAAGTTGTTGGTGAAGAAGGATGTTTGGTGAAGCAAACCAAAGGAAGTTTGATAAATCACCGGAAGCTGAGTTGCGACACAACCGACAAGAAAGAATTTTACTACTTGGCTCTTTTACAGTTGTTTAAACCATGGCGTACAGAGGATGAACTACTGGGAGAATTCCAGAGCTATGAAGATTCTTTTAATGCTTGCAAAGACAGCATACAATGCAGTACATTCTCAACTTATCTGCAAATGTTAAATGAAGAAATAGAACAGGAAACTACAATTGCAGCAGAAATAGCTAGAGACAGTTCTCAGGACAGCCAAAGTTCAGGAACATACAGTCAAGATCCCCTAGGACAACCAATCGTTGAAAATGAAGCATCAATAGCCATGAATGAAGTGGAAACGGCTATGAATCAATCTCAAGAAGAATTTATAGACTTACAAAATTTGGAAAGACAACTGAATCAAGAGCAGCAACACATTTATGAAGAGATCAAAAACAAAATTGATCACGGATTTCTACATATAAAAAAAGAGTGCTCATGCACATCATTTCATCCAATCAGGATGTATGTAAGCGGACAAGCTGGCACTGGAAAAAGTTTCCTAATTAAAGTCATCAGAAGCTACCTAAAGCAAAAAACGGATTCTACTTTGTCTTGTGTGGTTACTGCTCCAACTGGGTTAGCAGCATATAACATAAAAGGAATCACCTTACATCGTTTGCTAATGTTACCAGTGGAGCATGAGAACAAAATACAATTCAACAAGCTAACTGGAGAAGCATCCTTGGAAGTTTCAAGAGTATTGAAGAAGATGCAAGTTCTCATTATTGATGAGGTGAGCATGGTATCAAACTTAATGCTTGCCTTTGTGCATTTAAGAATGCAGCAAATTTTGAAGACAGACTATGACGTGTTATTTGGTGGAAAACACGTCATAGTTTTTGGGGATCTTTTGCAACTTACTCCAGTTAAAGGACAACCAGTGTTTAATACTGTGACACATGAAGACACGAAGAAGTCATTGGGAAGCATTGGAAATACAAATATTTGGTCCTTCTTTGAGTACAAGGAACTTACAACTAATATGAGGCAAGCAAACGATGAAGAATATGGAAGTATTCTGAAAGATATCAGAATTGGACTACTCACAGAAGTTGGGAAAAAAGCATTACAGAGTCGGCTGCTACATAATTTATTTCCAAAGGAAGAAATAGTTGCAGAGAAAATATACAAGAATATTGCAGAAAACAAAAGTGTCATCTGCTTAATGCCAACTCTACGTGAATGCTCAATATTTAATGAGGAGCTTTTGAAATTGGAAAAGGAAGAGATCAGGAAATTGGAAGCAGTGGACAAAATTGAGGATGGAAGAATTACTGTCACAGTAACAGGCAAACTGAAAAATAAATTGGACTCACTAGAGAAGAACATCTCCAAAACAGCAGGATTAGAAAAAAATCTATATGTTTGCATGAACTGTAGAGTATTTTTAAGGAGAAATTTGGATGTTGAGAAAGGCTTAGTGAATGGAGCGATGGGAAGAGTTGTGGGTTTTATTAATTATCAGAAAAAAGAAGGAATTGAATGTTTACAGATAAAATTTGATCAGATAGATGAAGTTAAAGATATTTGTCGTTGTACAGTTCGTTTTATGCTTGTGAAAGACTTATATGTACGTAGGAAGCAGTTTCCGTTTTCTCTAGCATATGCTGTAACTATCCACAAGTCTCAAGGATTGACTGTAGATTGTGCATTTGTGAACATTGGTTCAACTGTGTTCAAAGAAGGTATGGCATATGTAGCTTTGTCACGAGTCAAAACATTATCAGGTTTATTCATGATAGACTTTGATGACTCAAAAGTTAGTGCTGATACAAACTGTGTAAAGGAGTATAATAGATTAAGAAGAAGCTATGCTCCTCATTTAGGTCAGTATCCTGTGTTGGAGAAACGTGTAGTTTCTCGTAAAAGGAGAAATGAGAATATCTGTAATGAAGATATAGAGAAGAGGAAAAAAAAGAGGAGTGATGTAATTGCAAGCAAAAAGAAAAAGGACAATGAAGAACAGGTTGTAGGATGTCATTTTGAAAATAGCTCTGGTGTCAACTGCTACGCTAATGTAGTGCTGAATGTTGCATTTTATCTGGAAAGTTTGCAAGAGCAGATAATAGTAAATCAGGGAAAAAGATTCTGTTCAGAGCTGAGTCTCCTTTTTCAAAAGCTGAGTAAAGATAAAACTCAAATAGAAAGTGCTACTGATATTAGAAAACTTTTAGATGTATGTTCAGGACGAACACAGTTTTCTCAAAATGAACAGCAAGATGCACACGAATTTTTGATGTATTTTCTTCAGGTAGTGGAAGAAGAAGGAGTTCCCATTGACATTTTTTTTGGTCTCTCTTATAAATGGGAACATAGTTGTGATAATTGTTATAATATATGTGGCTCTATTGTTGATAATGAAAGGTTTATTTATTTGACATTGCCAGAGAGTAAAACAGTCACTTTTGCAAAATTAGTTAAAGATGCTAATCATAGCATGAAATGTGGTGAGTGTAATTCTGACATGTTTTCAACATTAATTTTAAGGGAATACGGACAGTATGTAATTTTAATGATGCAACAATGTAGAGCTGATGGTTCAAAATTGGATACTTTAATAAAGAAGTTTACAGGACAGCAATTATCAATTTCAGGAAAAACTTTTGTAACTGTTGCAATAATTTTCCATGATGGACCTACTGTTACTTCTGGACATTACACAGTTTATCTAAAATGTGAAAAAGGCTGGACACTGTGTAATGATTCCCAATTGATTTTCAAACAACGTTTGCCTTTTGATTTAGCAAATTCCTATCTAATCTTCCTGAAACCTAAATTTTAGAGAGACTTGGCAAGATCTGGACAAAATAATTTTACCATTTTACTGGATTACCATTGCAATTTTGTAGAAAAAATATTTTTAAAATTATCATTTGGCCTAAAGGAAAGATAACCAATTGTAATGTGGACTTTTTAAATTTTTAATGCAATTTAGAAAAACCAATAATTTTTAGATAATCGGTAACTTCTGCATATTTTAAATTTTGGAATGCTATTGGACTGCCATTGGAAATTTTTTCAAAAATGATTTAAAAAATTACTATTTGGCCATGTGGAAAAGTAAGCAATTCTATTGTGGACTAAATAAATTATTCAAAAAATTTTCGTGAACCAAAATGTTACAGAGAATCGGTGAGATCTGGACAGATTAAACTTTAGAATTTTAATGGATTTCCCTTGGAAATTTATTCCAAAAAAAAAAAAAAAATACTATTTGGCCTAAAGGAAATGAAATCAGATGTATTTTGGAGTTATTTGAGATATAATATTGTGATTATACTTCTGAAACAAACATATCAGACGGTATTTTAAAGAAATAAGTATTGTTTTTAGATGATATTTTTTTAGAATAATATGCATTTCTGTAATGATAAGTTTAAGTGAGAAGAGATTCTGGGCTTTTTTAATACAATCTTTGAGATTGTTATTTTTTTTTGCCCGCTGTAAAATGATGAATGCAATTGCTTTCACAATTTATAGTGAAATGCAATATATTCTGAAAACAGCAAAAATAAGGCAAAAATATTTTTTGGAAAAAAATGTAAATATGTATACTGTATTATAAATTGTTAAAAAAATATTAATACTTTTTTCTTTTTTTTCAGATCGATATAGAAAATTTTCGAAAACTACAACCATTTTTAAAACTATTTTTTAAAAAAACAAATGAATAAATATTTTTTTGAGTGAGTATGGTAAGTCAATAATAATAATTGTAGTCTCTCAAGGACCTTGTAATTTGATAATTGATTTTTAGTGTTTTTTTTAAAAAATAAAAAAAAGGTACGCGCACCGTACGCGTACGGTAAAAAAAAAAAAAAAAGGTTTTAAAAAACATATGTAAAAAAAAAGATGAAAGATAAGGTTGGCTCTTAAAAGAACCGTTGTGTTCATGCAGGGACAGAGGAAAGGAAGCATGGGAAAATCATTCAAAGCTACAAATGTGCTGATCTATTTTGTTGTTCACTAGGGAAACACTGGTCTCCCTATGACAAATTAGACCTTTACAAAATGTGCAATGAATATCAACCTTCCGAAATCGAAGGTTCATTTCCAGAGGGCCAGCAAAAGGCGATTCTCCCCCCACAGATGAAGGGCTCACCTGACCTGCAGAAGAAGGAGTCAGCCCTGCAGATGATGGTCCAGGCTGAGCTGCTGTGGATGTACTGGCTCGTCTTTCTGAAGAGTTACCTCCAAAAAGATGACCATGTGTCCTTCTGTGTACATCCTGGAGGTGTCTCTTCATGGTGTGATTCCCAAAGGAATACTTCCTGTTAGGATTAGCTCTAGAAAGTACACGCTTACACAGCTTGCAAGTAACTAAGGGTGCATTCACCTTTTGCTGGCCTTCTGGAAAAGTAAAATAATCCCAAACATAAGAAGGCTTTTGTTTCCTCGATCTCTGCCTCAAGACAGTGCTGCTGGTGCTAGCCTCACTCTCAGAAGAGCTCCGCTGTTCTGCCATCGTATCCCAAAGACAAACCAGCTCCTTCTCCCAAGGGATCACAAGCAGAAATGAGGGGAATGGGTGTGGTGTAGGAGAGTTCTAGATCTGAAAGTAGTTTCAACCAATCAAAAGTTGTGTTTCAAGATCACATGACCTACCGTACGCTTACGGTACGCTTACGGTACGCTTACGGCAAAAAGTACGCGTGCGCGTAAAAAAGACACGCGCTTGCGCGCATGCGCATAACAGTCACTCCCCGGCACTTCCGCGTAACGTGCGCGTGTGGCGTAAGCGCGCACGCGTCCCACGCGCAGTACGCGCGGCTACGCGAAGTGCATAACTATACGCAAGCAGCGTAGATAGATTACAGACGTTGCGTAAACCGTACGCTTACCGTGAGCTTACGGTACGCGTACTATAAAAAAAAAAAAAAAAATCTGGTAATAAATTTTACATGTTTATTTTAAAAAATATATTAAAAAAAAATATTTAAGGATTTTAAAAATTTAAGCATAGTCTTTATAAAATGAAAGAAAATTAAATTAAAAATATGTTTGAAAAAAATGAAGAATAAAAAAAAAAATAGCATTTAAAAAACCTTGCAAATTCACTGAAAAAACCATGGGTTTCACACACGTTATAGTTAGGAATTAGCATTTAAAAAACCTTGCAAATTCACTGAAAAAAACATGGGTTTCACACACGTTATAGTTAGGAATTAGCATTTAAAAAACCTTAGAAATTCACTGAAAAAACCATAGGTTTCACACACGTTATAGTTAGGAATTAGCATTTAAAAAACCTTAGAAATTCAGTGAAAAAACCATAGGTTTCACACATGTTATAGTTAGCTGGACATTTTACTCGTAAAAAACCAATGAAATTGCCCCGTTATAGTTAGTTCAGCTAACTATAACTCACGCGCCCGCAATGCACTGCTGATGACGTCACATATTACATCACTCATGACATGGTCAGTGACATCACTCATGACATCACTGATGACATCTCAAATGACATCACTGATGACATCACTGATGACATCATCCTTGTGATAGAGTGGCAGACCTCCTCTCACCTTAATATAAGCTTTGATACACACATTCAAAAATAGAGACTAAAATTTTCAAAACAATGGACATACCAATACCAGTTACAACAACCTCTTCAGTAATTCTAAGATCCACATACACATCCACTCATTCACCAACAGTCCTATACAGTCACTCATACATGTACTCACTCATCATATGTACTCATACACCTATACATCCTGTTACATAATGCCACTCATCCATAGAGTTACTCACACACATAGTCACTCATGCTAATAAAGAATCAAACATACATTCACCTGCATATACAGTTATACACACACCACCACACTTACTTCTACGGAAACTTACACATACTTAGTCTTTTAAACAATCACTTATAGAAACACATACTTATTCATACAGGAACTCTTTCAATCTCTCCCTCTCACATATACTCACATATATACACCAATAGTCACATATACTAGTTTAAAACATATGTAGTTACTCCTGAAGACACTATTGGGACAGTCATTCACTCACTAACACACCCATACACACACTCATCCACCCATACAGTCCTGCACACATGCTGTCTTCAACACATACAAACAGTGAGTCACTCATTCATGCACCTATGCACTACGTAATACCCCCCACCGAACCATACAGACACTCAGACTGATACTCAAAAAAACAACTACTAACCTATATAGACACCCATGTAGCTACTCACCAACCCATGCAGCCACTTATACACAAAGTGAGAGATACACTTAATCAGTCAGTTACACAATCAATTTTTTAAAAACAAATCATCCATTTAGACACTTATATACCCATTTATTCTTCCATCGACCTTGAGATATACATATATAAAACAAATTTAATTTTCAGAAAAACACACATTCACTGGATGATGTCATCAGTGATGTCATCAGTGATGTCATTTGAGATGTCATCAGTGATGTCATGAGTGATGTCACTGACCATGTCATGAGTGATGTAATATGTGACGTCATCAGCAGTGCATTGCGGGCGCGTGAGTTATAGTTAGCTGAACTAACTATAACGGGGCAATTTCATTGGTTTTTTACGAGTAAAATGTCCAGCTAACTATAACATGTGTGAAACCTATGGTTTTTTCACTGAATTTCTAAGGTTTTTTAAATGCTAATTCCTAACTATAACGTGTGTGAAACCTATGGTTTTTTCAGTGAATATATATATATATATATTATATATATATAATATATTATATTATATATATATATATATATATATATATATATATATATATATATATATATTACCTTCTGGCAGTCGCCAGTAGGTAGTTATAGTTAGGACCTATTTTCCATAGGAAATTCGCAACATTCTATTTGGAATAACGTTGGCGCCGATTGACGAATCTTCGTGAAATTTTCCAGACCTTTGGCCAGCTCCGGTCTGCTCCTATCCTGAAAATTTTACGGTAATTCGTCAAGCGGGGGTTGAGAAAAAAGGGGAGTCCCAAAACACGTTTTCCCCATGCATTTTCCCATAGGACCTGTTGACTAAGCTACAGCCCTAACTGCTGAACGGAATTACACCAAATTTGGCTAAGAGGTAGTCCTCAGTTCGGACTCATGCCTTTTGCTTAAATGGTGTAAATACGTTCAGTAGTTCCTGAGAAAATTAGAGTTAAAAAGATAGATATATCTGGGCGGAGCCTAACCATACATCTCATCGTGAGATCTGATTGGCTGTCAGTACTTCATCCAAGAAGTGTTGGCAGTCATCTTGGGACCAATATACATGATAGCACCTCATTATAAAGCTTTGAAGTTAATAGAAGATTTTAAGACTTTAGTTACATTATAAATCATTTGTTGATGGTACCATACTCATTTTAGGAATTGTGGTGTGTTCTAAGGTGATTTTACCATGTGAAAAAGCCTTCTGCTGTGATATCATGAATCATGTTTGAGAGAAAACTATTTTCTCATGCTTTTCCCACAGAGGTTTGGAAGGTGATCTATAAGCTAATCTGAAAGCATATTTTCTGTAAATTCACATTATCTTTCTCAGTCATGTGAGAATGAAGTCTGACATTCTCAGTAAAGCATGTACATCCAACAAGGGCAGAGACTGTCAGTTGATTCCTTTGTGTTCTACTGCAGCTTCCCAGAGTGTTCTAAAGAACAACTAGAGCGCTAACAGTCCTACTTATGACAAATGTATTGCACACCTGAAGCCATCTTGATTGGAATAAAGTGGTAACTCTTAAAACATTTAATTTAAAAAGGAACAAAATGAGGGGGTTAATTTTGCCATAGCAAGTATGATTAGTGCTGCAGAAAGAAAAATTAGGGCACATTTTGAGTGACTTCTCAAATACTCTTCTATTTCATTAAAACATTCTGACATGCAGACTGAAACATGCACATTCAATACCAGCAGCAGACTTCTGTGGTGAGCAGTAGCTTTACTACAGTGATCTAATAAGCAACTAGAGTGCTAACATTCTGAATTTATGGCAAATGTGTGACACATCTGAATGCCTTCTTGATGGAATCAAAGTAAAAAACTGAAAGTGTTTCCTACTGAGGAGACTGTAAGAAATGAGGAAATTAGGAAACTTCATAACAAATAAGTCTCCCAAAATGGCCACCACAGACAAAAGAGCCCAAACGTAGCACAAATATCACCCAGATGTAGCCCAAGTATAGCCCAATGACAGAATGTGCCAGAGTGTTCTAACGAACAACTAGAGCCCTAACAGTCTTACTTATGACAAAAGTATGGCACACCTGAAGCCATCTTGATTGGAATAAACTGGTAACACTTAAAACATTTAATTTAAAAAGGAACACAATGAGGGGGTTCATTTTGCCATAAAAATTATGATTAGTGCTGAAGAAAGAAAAATTAGGGCACATTTTGAGTGACTTCTCAAATCCTCTTCTATTTCATTAAAAAATTCTGATATGCAGACTGAAACATGCACTTTTAATACCAGCAGCAGACTTCCGTGGTGAGCAGTAGCTTTACTACAGTGATCTAATGAGCAACTAGAGTGCTAACATTCAGAATTTATGGCAAATGTGTGACATATCTGAATACCTTCTTGATGGAATCAAAGTAAAAAACTGAAAGCATTTCCTACTGAGGAGACTGCAGTAAATGAGGAAATTAGGAAACTTCATAACAAATAAATCTCCCAAGTTGGCCACCAGAGACAAAAGAGCCCAAATGCAGCACAAATATCACCCAGATGTAGCCCACATGTAGCCCAATGACAGAAGTGTGCAAAACACTTATTTGTTGTGTATTTGCAGTTTTATATAGTGCACACTTGTCAGGTATTGGAGTGCTTTACATCACATAAGATCAAATTCATTTTGGTTGTAGACATGGGGAGATTAACTGATTTGACCAGAAGCACAGAATGTTGAGCTGAAGCAGAAACTCTAACCTGGTTCCCCAGTTGCAAAGTCTGCTGCTCTGGAAGTAACACCACATCCTCTCCCCTAGGTGCAACATTTAATCAAGTGGTCAACTGGATAAAAAACCAGAAAGATTACAAATAATTTAAAAGTTCTTTATCGCTATTTGAAAACTCAGAAAATATGTCCACATTTTAGTTCTTTAGAGCACTAACCATAATTTTGATGCAAATAAGACCCTCTCATATATGTAATTTCTAAAGGAAATGCTCTAGGTATTACAGTTTTGATTACATCAAGATGACGTCAGGCGTTCCACACTTTTGTAATAGATATAGAATGTTAGCAATCTAGTTGTTCATTGGGATACTGTTGAGAGGCAGAGGCCAGGGGCATGGACTCTGAAAATTGAAGGCAGGTAGGAGAGTGTAGAGGCAACAATTTGACCACACTGGGCAGGCAGGAAGGGCAGTGGCAGCACAACAGACTATGGAGGGCAGTGGAAAGGGGGGCAGGGGCAACAAACCAACAATACAGGACTGGCAAGAGAGGCTGTGGCAATATAACAGACCATTGTGGGCAGAAGGAAGAGGCAGTGGTAGTACAACCATACATGCCAACAGACCCGTTTCAGCCAGGAAACGTCCAATGTTTTTAAGCTCAAATGGGCTTTATTTGATCTGTCTCCTGTCTACAATCTCCTCTTTTTCAATGTAACTCAAAGGGAAAAATCAATACCCCAGTTTTTTTCAAAATCTCCCTCTTACCAAGTTCAAAATGTTCGTAAGTATGGTACATTGGATCATGGTAGGCAGGAGGAATTGGGGTAGGGACATGGACTCGGATAACTGAGGACAGGAGGGACATGGAGAGGTGCACCAAACTGACCCTACAGGGCAGGCATCAGGGTTTGCAGCAGCACAATACGCCACACAGGGCATGCAGGACGAGAGTGCAGCACAACAATCCATAAAAAGCAATAGGGATGGAAAGGGCCATGCACATGGACAACAGAGAACAGAGGGGCAAGAGGCAATGGTAGCTAGCTGACCATAATGGACAGACAGGAGAGAAAGCTGCAGCATAACAGACCATAAAGGGCATGAGGGACGGATCAGGGGCATTACAATGGAACAAGCCAGGAGGGAGGGAATTGGGGTCTGCACATGGAAACAGAGGGCTGGGGGCAAGGGGGCAGGGCAAGAGCAGCAAGATGACCATGGAGGTCAGGCAGGATGGGCACTAGAAACAAGACACACCATGGAGAGCAACAGTGAGACTATGATGGCATACACACAGACCATGGATGGAAGGTGGGAGGGGGTCAGGGGCAGCTAGCTGACCACACAGGAAAGGTGGGGAGGGCCATGGCAGCACAGAAGACCATGCATGGCAAGCGGGAGGGTTAGTGGCAGCACAATGGCTATGATGGTCAAGAAGGAGGGTGCAGGGGCATGCACAAAGGACCATGAAGGATAGAAGGGAGGGTCAGGACCTGGGCACAGACAAGAGAGTCTAGGGGAAGGGGCCTCACAACAGACCGCGTGAGGCAGGCAGGAGGAGCAGTTACAGCACAACAGACCAGGGAGGGCAGAAGGGTGTGGCAGTAAAATGGACCATGAAGGACAGGAGGAAGGGGATAGGGGCATGGCATGTGGACAGGCAGGGTGGAGGTGGCAGGGACAGGTTCTGACATTGACATCTAACAATACTAGGCAGGTGGGAGGGGAGTGACAGTTTAACAGAACACTAAGAGAATATAGGAGTGGCAGGTCCATGGAACATAGTGGGCAAAAAGGATGGAGCAGGGGCATGCACAAAGACATCGGAGGGCAGGGGGAAGGAGAATAGGGGCAGCAAGCTAAGCACAGAGGCTAATCAGGAGGTCAATGATGGGCCATAGAATTGGGCAATGGAGGGCAGGAGGAGTGGACTGGTACATCATGCTAAATGAAGGGCAGTGGCAGCACATCAGACAATGCATGGCAGGAGGGAGGAGGCTAGTCCATGGATTCAGACAACAGAGGATAGGGAGGAGGTAGATGGGGCAACAAGCTAACTGTTCAGAGAAGGTGGGTATTAGGAACTTTATTGTTTTTAAAATGTGTGTTGTGTGAACTACTTAAAATATGAACAAGTATGCAGCATAATCTCACTTTTATTGAGGAAGAAGAGGACGTTTGTGACTGTGACTCCGGGCTCACTAGGCAGAAACACCCCCTGACCCTCCACCCCCTATCGCAAAATGTAAAGCCCGTGAAAAGGGTAGGTGGACGCAGTGTTATATAGAACATAGTCCTGAGAGTACGATTGAAAATGAAAACTAGATATACTATATGGTATAAACTATGCACCAAAAAGTGTGATATAAGATGAACCGGGGCGTGAAATATAATATGCAATACATTGTGCGCAATGACAGATTCATTGGAGAACGCGAGATAGCACAGGCACTAGCGCGTGCTATGCCTTATGCGCCTTGGAGTGTAATATGCACAGGGCAGTGTTGTGTAACCTAACTAGTCTCTAAAGATGTAATATAAAATATGTGCTGGGGAGTGTAACGTTGCATATGCACTGTGACAAAGATATGGATCCCAGATTGTAATATGTATGGAATAGCGCTGTGCGTTATAACATAGGCATCGAGGAAGGCACGTTAGATGGGGCAATATAACCCGTGCGAAGGCAATTGTGGCATGACATATTCACGGGGTGGTGTTACAGTGCACATGGGCTAGAGAGTGTCATAGCATATGCACTAGCTGGTGGAATACAACACAGAGGTGTGTGGCACTCGGCGGGCACTGGTTGGTGTAACACAGCATTGGGCTCAGCCAGGAGCACGCTGTGATTCTCAAGTGAGGTTTGTCTCCTTTCCAGAGAGTAAAATAAAAAGTGTTACACATCCGGTGGTGGATGCGTTTTTTATTAACCGTGAGGGGGGTTTCTTGCATAGTTTGGTCGAATTTTTGTCGAATCCCCTTTGAATGGCTTGGTGTGTGTGTGTATTAAATGTGCCCGTCAATAGCTACCCATGTTTGTATAAATAAACGACAAGGGTGTCTACATTGAGAGTACCCACCGGCAGGGGCCCCGGGATTAGGCACGGTAGGGCGTCAGACACGTCAGAGCTTCACTAGCGGTATAAATACATTCCACGTGGATTCATTGTATGTCACCTTTTAATGAATATCACGCAAATCGTCATGGTGATAGGTACATACGGTTTGTCCAGCATGTCCTAGGTGTTTCTATAAATATATATATTTTTTTAAAATAATAAAAAACAAGGGCCGGCCCCGGGGGATGGGGTCCCTGGGGCCATAAGTGGACTGAGGAGAGGGGCAACGCAGCCCCCCTCTTAAAGAATAAAAAAAAAAGGCCATGACCCGGGGTTTGGGGTCCCCAGGGGCCGATTAAGGCCTTGGGAGGGCCAAATTAATTTTTTTCAACAAAACAAATTAGGGTGCAGGCCCTGGGGGATGGGCTCCCCAGGGCCAATACATTAGAAAAAGAAGGGAGGCCACACAGCCCTCCTTCTTGAAAAAATAAAATAAATAAAAGACTGGCATCGTGCCGGAGGCCACGCCCCCTCCTTGCAGCACTCTGCAAACGCACCCCCTGGCCAGTTGTAAGTTGGGGAATTAATTCTCCTTCAATACTGAGGGTCCCTGAGGGCCAACTATCCCAACAGGTATCTCCAGTATGCGCCAGGGAGCTGTGTTGCAGACAGGTGTTCTGAGGCCACGCCCCTTTTTACACCTCTATGCAACGCAGCTCTGTGGCGCTTACTGGAGGTACCTAGTGGGCTAGTTTGACCCAAGGGACCCTTAGGATTCAAGGGGACTTAATCTCTCAACTTAGAACGGCCACAGGGCGCGTTTACACAGTGGTGAAGGAAGGGGACGGGGCCTGAGGTGACGTGTGCAAACACGCCCTGTGGTGCGTTTTAATTTGGGGAAATAATTCCCTTTCAATCCTGAGGGACCCTGGGGGCCAACTAGCCCACCAGGTGCTTCCAGTAAGCGCCACTGCGCTGCATTGCAGAGAGGTCGTCTAGGCTGTGCCCCTTTTTACATCTCTCTGCAACACAGCTCTGTGGCGCTTACTGGAGGTACCTAGTGGTCTAGTTGGACCCTAGGGACCCTCAGGATTCAAGGGGACTTAATCTCCCAACTTAAAATGGCCACAGGGCGTGTTTACACAGTGGGGAAGGGAGGGGACGGGGCCTGAGGTGACGTGTGCAAACTCGACTGTGGCGCGTTTTAAGAGGTAGTTTTAATCCCCTGCCCTATTTTATACTAGGGGCTTACAGAGGAGGTCATGCTAATCACAGGGGGACAGTAGCGGTCCGTGGAGGGAGTTCGGTGGGGCAGTGAGGCGGGGCGGGGGAGGGGCAGGGTGGGGAAATGTAAGCACCGGAATATGGATGAATGGAGGTAAGTACACATTTAAATAAATAAAACAAATTCCTTTGTGCGCGCTGCATCGCAAAATGCAACGAAATTCGTTTTATTTATTTAAATGTGTACTTACCTCCCTTCATCCATATTCCGGTGTTTACATTTCCCCATCCTGCCCCTCCCCCGCCCCGCCTCACTGCCCCACCGAACTCCCTCCACGGACCGCTACTGCAGGGGGACCCCAACGCATAGTGTTCCCTAGTGTACGTAGGTGTTTTCACTGTATTCTGAGTGTCTTTTAACATAGCACTGGCTCTAGGACTAGTTAGTCAGACTCAGTTACCACCAGTATCCGTCTGAAAAAGTTGAGGGTACAGGATGATTTTGCAACAAGGCTTCTTTCTGCTCTTCTGTTTGTTCTTTCTGCACGTTATCCTTCTTCCTGCACTTTTCTTCGTCTTTGAGGACTTCTGTTGCTTCTTTCTGCATTTCTTTTTTTTCTTTCTGTGCCTTTTTTCTTCTTTCTTCACATGTCCTATCTCTGTAGGCATAGTTAAAAATTAGCATTTAAAAAACCTTTGAAATTCACTGAAAAAACCACAGGTTTCAGGTACGTTATAGTTAGGAATTAGCATTTAAAAAACCTTAGAAATTCACTGAAAAAACCATAGGTTTTCAGGGGCGTTATAGTTAGCTGGACTTTTCACTCGTACAATGTACTGCTGATAACGTCACATATTACATCACTCATGACATGGTCAGTGACATCACTCATGACATCACTCATGACATCTCAAATGACATCACTGATGACATCATCCTTGTGATAGAGTGGTAGATTTCCTCTCCCCTAATATAACCTTTGATGCACACATTCAAAAATAGAAAATAAAAATTTTAAAACAATGGACATACCAATAACAGTTACAACAACCTACACACCCACTCATTCACCAACAGTCCTATACAGTCACGCATACATGTACTCACACACATAGTCACTCATGCTAATAAAGAATCAAACATCCATTTACTTGCATATACAGTTATACACACACCACCACACTTACTTCTACAGAAACTTACACATACTTAGTCTTTTAAACAATCACTTATAGAAACACATACTTATTCATACAGGAACTCTTTCAATCTCACACTCTCACATATGCTCACTTATATACACCAATAGTCACATATACTAGTTTAAAACATATGTAGTTACTCATAAAGACACTATTGAGACAGTCATTCACACACTAACACACCCATGCACACACTCATCCACCCATACAGTCCTGCACACATGCTGTCTTCAACACATACAAACAGTGAGTCACTCATTCATGCACCTATGCACTACGTAATACCCCCCACCGAACCATACAGACACTCAGACACTCATACTGATACTCAAAAAACCAACTAATAACCTATATAGACACTCATGTAGCTACTCACCAACCCATGCAGCCACTTATACACAAAGTGAGACACTAATTCAGATATTTACATATTTAAACATTACTCACTAACCCATGTATTCACTAATATACACTTAACCAGTCAGTTATACAACCAATTTTTCAAAAACAAATCATCCATTTAGACACTTATATACCCATGTATTCTTCCATCGACCTTGAGATATACATATATAAAACATATGTAATTTTCAGAAAATTCACACATTCACTGGATGATATCATCAGTGATGTCATCAGTGATGTCACTGACCATGTCATGAGTGATGTAATATGTGACGTCATCAGCAGTGCATTGCGGGTGCGCCAGTTATAGTTAGCTGAACTAACTATAGCAGGGGAATTTCAATGGTTTTGTACGAGTGAAAAGTCAGGCTAACTATAATGCCCCTGAAATCTATGTTTTTTTCAGTAAATATATATATATATATATATATATATATATATATATATATATATATATATATATATATATATATATATATATATATATATATATATAGTTCACCAAACTCTCCTCAAAAAAGAAAGCAACTGGCTAGTGAACAAGCCTGCACAAGCCTGCAGGACATGCGAAACGCGTCTAGCATTTTCAGCTGACATTAAAGGAATTCTGCGCACAGACATGGCGTCGATTGCTTTCTTTTTTGAGGAGAGTTTGGTGAATTACTTCGGACAGTGATTGGGGGTCCAGACTTCGACGTGCCCTTTGGTTTGGAGGCAGCGGGTGTTCCCAACCATTTGTGGACTATATATATATATATATATATATCCTCCAGCTCGGTTCCACTTAACCGGATTATGCAGCGCTCAGTGTGGGTGCAGTCCCCTGCGGCAGAACCACGCCACTCAATATTTTCACCCAATCCTTCCAGCTGGAAGGAAAAACGTTTCACACTCCCGTAGTTCTTTTGCAATTTTTATTTATTTTCTTTACTCCTTCATTTGCAGGGATATAGGCGATGAAAGCGATCTACGCGCTTCAGTATCTCAAATACCTTGCTCACTATCAACTAACTGCTTGTTTCCACCCCATACAAGTATTCAAACAGTTGTTACATCATTTCCTGTCGGTGTTGCAAGCGCCCCTTTGCATTCTGGAGAATGCAGTTTTTAGTTACCACTCTTGTGAAAGTGAAGTTTTAAAAAACAACAATACTATTACTGTTGCTTTATTTTCCCAAGTGATACCAACTAGTGCAATATACATTAAATATTTTGTTACAAAGAAAATGATTGAAAATTGTGCAAAAAATATAATCTTGTGAAATATTCGTGAGGGACTCAATTGGCC
The DNA here is from genome assembly GCF_964204655.1 of Triturus cristatus. Lineage (NCBI taxonomy): Eukaryota > Metazoa > Chordata > Amphibia > Caudata > Salamandridae > Triturus > Triturus cristatus. Next base: position 1,728,959,674 of record NC_140589.1, read on the forward strand.
AGTCTGTGTTTTCCTTTTTGGTTATAGAGTCATTCTTTCTTCGTGTTTTTTATTTTCTATTCCCGTCTTTCATTTAATCCCTCCAGTGGGAAATTATTTATGTCCCTCCAGTGGGGAATGCCTTCCACGACTCCATTCGATCTCTGTTTGCCCCTTATATTCGTGTTACTGTGTTTTGTTTTTTATTTCTTCCTTTTTTCCTTCATTCACTTTCTTATAACGATCCAAGAATATTACAGAGAAGCTATTTTTCGTTACAAATAAATATACAGTTCTTCCGATTGATTTAGGCCATGGGTATTTAATGTTCTCAGATTTAAAATTTGGCGCAAGTCTTTTTGCCGCAGCAATTTTCTCTATCCCCACCACGTTCCTTTTTTGGGACTTTCTCCATTCCGAAGAATTTCAGTTGTTTCCAATCTCTTTGATGGTATTGGTCCATGTGTTTTGCCACAGCATTTGTTCTATACTTGTGTATGGTTGCCCTCACATGCTCCATTATTCTTTTTTTCAGCTCACACATGGTACTGCCCATATATCTTAGTGCGCATGGGCATTCCACTACATACACCGTGTATTGTGTCGTGCATGTGATTATTTGTCAAAGTTCCCACATTTTGTTATTAGCCATTCTCACTTCTTTGGTTTGTTTGGCAATTTGGCAAGCTTTACATGTATGGCATTTTAGGAAACCCTTTGTACTTAGCCATGTATCTTCCTTTTTCTTTCCTTTGAAGTGACTATGAATTAGGTGGTCCTTTAGAGTTTTTTGCTATCCTGTAGGTCCCCGTGGGGTGTTTCCCTACCATTTCTTTCACAGTACTGTCTAGTTGTAAAATTTTCCAGTTTCTCCTAAACATTTTCACTATTTGGTTACTTTCCTGTGAATAATCTGTTATTAACCGTATCAGTTCTGGATCCACCTTTTGTTCTTTATGATTTTAAACTAGACATTCCTCTCGTGATTTTCTGTTTGTTCTGTCCCAACATTATCTGATCGTGCCGGTATTATATTTTCTTCTTTTGAACCGATGTATTTGCACTATGCTTCTTCCATTTCTCTTCCTCACTACAGATTCTTCGAATCCTGAGGAATTCCCCATATGGGATCCTTGAGATCAGCGACAGTTGGTGAAAACTTGTCGCTTCCAGGGTGGCATTAGTTGCTGTGTTCTTTCTATGCAACGTCGTATGGATTTGGTTATCCTTGATATACATTTCTGTGTCCAAGAATATCACTCTTTCATCACTTATTTCATAAGTAAATTTCAGATTCGTAGTACAGTTGTTGATTATTTCAAAGTATTCTTGGAATGCCGATGTAGTGCCATCATCCCATTTGATTAATAAATCATCAATGAATCATTTCCAATTGATGATTTTATTCATTACATGATCGTTCCTTGTGCTCCAAGCCACTTCTTTCTCCCACCATTACATGGCTAGGCAAGCATAGCTGGGACTGAATGAAAATCCCATCATGGTCCCATTATTTTGGCGATATACTTCCTCACCAAATACAAAGATATTTTGATTCAGACAGATTGAGAACATCTCTAGTAGCATCTTATTATGATCACTGTATTTAATGTTCCTTTTGTGTAAAAAGAAGTTACATGCTTCCAATCCCATGTAACATTCAGATAACTATAACTCGCGCGCCCGCAATCCTCTGCTCATGACGTCCCATTTTACATCACTCATGACATGGTCAGTGGCATCACTCTTGACATCACTGATGACATCATCCTTGTGATAGAGTGGCGGTCGCGCGAGTTATAGTTATCTGAACTAACTATAACGGTGGAATTTCATTGGTTTTTTTACGAGTGAAATATCCACCTAACTATCACATGTGTGAAACCTATGGTTTTTTAAGTGAATTTGCAAGGTTTTTTAAATGCTAATTCCTAACTATAATGTGTGTGAAACCTATGGTTTTTTCAGTGAATTTGTACGGTTTTTTCAATGCTAAGTTATGTATGTATTTTTTTTAAATATTTTTATTTTTCACTACGTATTAATTTTTTTAATGGTTTTTCACCGTGCGCGCACGGTGCGCGCACCCCTGCGATTTTTTTAAAAACAAATTTTAATGTTTTTTTCTGCCTTCGGGGTCCTTCAGGGACTCCCTGACAATGGCTAGGGGGTCAGGAACTCTCTACCCTGCCCCCTTTTCACGTTTGCCACCTTCCTTTTCCACTCTCGCACTGAAAACAAACAAAATGGCGGCCGAAACTTCCTGATTTTGACCGATTCGAATGTTGACTGACATGTAACAACCAATCAGAATTACGCTCGCGCACGTTAGGGTGCGCGCACGGTGCGCGCACGGTGCGCGGCTATAGATATGTATGTGCTTTTAACTGCAATTTTCTCAGGAACTACTGAACAGATTGACTCCATATATGCAAAAGGCACATCCCTGACCTGAGGACTACCTCTCTGCCAAATTTCAAGTAATTCTGTTCAGCCGTTCGGGCTGTACCTTCGACTAAAGGTCCTATGGGAAAATGCATTTTCTCAGGCCCCCGCTTGACGAATCCCCCCGAGACTTTCAGGGTAGGAGCTGAGCGGAGCGCCCCATTAGTTTTGAAAATTTCGCGAAGATTCGTCAACCGGCGCCAAAGTTATTCAAAATAGAATTTTGAGATTTCCTATGGAAACACGGTCCTAACTATAACTATCTACTGGTGACCGCCAGTAGATAATATATATATATATATATATATATATATACACTTCACTGATGAAGGCAACAGAGTCTTCCTCTTGAACTTTAGACTCTGCATCGGTACTTACTTGTAGGTACCAAAAAACAAACAATAAACACAAGGGCTCTTTTTAGAGCCACCTTATATCTAAACACTTAAATGCGATTTTTTATTATTTTTTTAAAAACGTTTTTTTTCGGGTGCGCGCTGGGTGCGCGCACTCGGCGATATTTTTTTTCAAAATATAAATCTTTTTTTTTGCCCTACAAGGTCCTACTGTGACCCCCTTACAATGCCTAGTGGGTCAATATCTCCCCACTCTGCCCCCTTTTCAAGTTCTCCCCCTTTGTTTATCACCCCCTCTTTATGCGAGAGACAAAATGGCGGCCGCTACTTCCTGATTTCCACCGATTCGAATGTTTACTGACATCTAACAACCAATCAGAAGTGCGCTCGCGCACGGCAAGGTGCGCGCACAGTACTTGCTCAGTGCGCGCACGCTGCGCGCTTACAGATATATATATTGATTTAAATGCTAATTTCTCAGGAAATACGGAACAGATTTACACCAAACCTGCAAAAGGCACTTCATGGACCTTATGGCTACCTCTCTGCCAAATTTCACATAATTCTGTTCAGCCGTTCGGGCTGTAGCTGCGACTAAAGTCCCTATGGAAAAATGCATGGGGAAAACGTGTTTTGGGACCCCCCTTTTTTCTCGCCCCTGCTTGACGAATCACCCCGAGACTTTCAGGGTAGGAGCTGAGCGGAGCGCCCCATTAGTTTTGAAAATTTCTCGAGGATTCGTCAACCGGCGCCAAAGTTATTCAAAATAGAATTTTGAGATTTCCTATGGAAACACGGTCCTAACTATAACTACCTACTGGCGACCGCCAGTAGGTAATATATATATATATATATATATATATATATATATATTACCTACTGGCGGTCGCCAGTAGGTAGTTATAGTTAGGACCACGTTTCCATAGGAAAACCTCCACATTCTATTTTGAATAACTTTGGCGCCGGTCGACGAATCCTCGCGAATTTCTCAAAATAGGTGGGGCGCTACGCTCCGCTCCTACCCTGAAAGTCTCGGGGGGATCCGTCAAGCGGGGGCTGAGATAAAAGGGGGGTCCCAAAACGCGTTTTTCCCATGCATTTTTCCATAGGACCTTTAGAACGAGCTACAGCCCGAACGGCTGAACAGAATTACTCAAAATTTGGCAGAGAGGTAGTCCCTAGGTCAAGGAAGTGCCTTTTGTAGGTTTGGTGTAAATCTGTTCAGTAGATTCTGAGAAAATAGCCTTTAAATCAATATATATATCTGAGCCCGCTTACGGTACGCTTACCGTACGCTTACGGTAAGCGTACGGTGGCGTGCGCGAGCGCGATTCTGATTGGCTCTTAGATCTTAGTAAACATTCGAATCGGCAGAAACCAGGAAGCGGCGGCCGCCATTTTCTGTGTTTCACTCTGAAAAAAAAAGAGTGAAAACAAGAAAAGGGGGCAATGAGGAGAGTTACAGACCCCCTTACATTTGTGAGGGGGTCAAAGAAGGACTGTAAAGTACAAAACAAACATTTATTGATTTTTAAAAAAAATCACGGGGTACGCGTACGGTAAGCTTACGGTAAGCGTACGGAAGAAACATGGCGTGCGCGAAGGAGATTCTGATTGGCCCATAGATCATAGTAAATATTCGAATCGGCCGAAACCAGGAAGCGGCGGCCGCCATTTTGTGTGTTTCACTCAGAAAAAAAACAGAGAAAACAAGGAAAGGGGGCAATGAGGAGAGTTACAGACCCCCTAACATTTGTAAGGGGGTCAAAGAAGGACAGAAAAGTACAAAAAAAACATTTATTGATTTTTAAAAAAATCACGGGGTACGCGTACCGTAAGCTTACGGTAAGCGTACGGTAAAAAAAAATAAAATAAATAAATGAAAAGCAGATTTAAGAGTTTAGAAATTAGGGAGCTCTAAAAAGAGCTGTTGTGTTTATGAAGTCATTTTTTTAGTGGTACCTACAAGTAAGTACCGATGCAGAGTCTAAGGTTCAAGAGGAAGACTCTGTTCCCTTCATCATTGAAGTGCACACCATCTCCTCTATAAATGTCTTGCATGTCATAACGCAAGTTGTTGTGGTAAATGGCACCCATACCATAGTCACGGAGGAAAGCAGAAACAGATTTGTTGACGTGCTTTCTTGCTTTGTCAATCTGCGGACAGAAATGATTGGACCAGTTCCATTTTTGCCTTTGGCATATGTTGGAAAACACAAAGGCAGTTTTAGGGAAAAGTGTAAACAGTTGTGCAAAGGTGTCCTTCATAAGCATTTCCAGACCTACCCCAGTCAAAGTGCCTAGGTCATTGCCACCACAGTGCACTATTATGAGGTCAGGGTGTTGGATTTGAATGAAGGATTTCACCAATGGCAGCAATTGGTGCCACTTTAACCCTCTCTGACCAATCCATTTAATGTCTACATTTGGCAAAGCAAGGTCTCTCACCATACCTGTTTTCTCTGCAAACTTTTCACTCCAGAAGACATAGCTGTGCCCTACAATCCACACTGTGAACATCTTCAAAGGAGAACTGGATGCACTCAGGAGGTGTCTTTCAGTAGAATGGCAATATGAAAAGAAAGACAGTTTGGAAATGGAGGCATACATATTTTTTTCAAAACAAAAAGAACTGATTGGCTGTTTCATACCATTCTAGAATAAAAACTAGGCTGTATGTGTAAATTAATAGAAGCATGTTTTGTATTGGTACAAAAAAATGTGTAACCAAAGAACAGTACTATGGATTTGCTGTAAGGTTTGAAAAGTCAAGCACTCTTGCTCTGTGGAATTGAAACATTGTGTGTCGAACTTCTGACCTAACTCTACACAGCAGTGTTCCATGAGCTGTTGCTATGGTAGCAGGCAGAAGTCAAGTTGGGGGAAGGGTACTAGGCAGAAGTCAAGTTGGGGGAAGGGTACTTTTGGAAAAGGGTTGGTTTTCAACCAATAGAAATGTGTGATTACATTTGAAAAAAAGGGGGAAGCACTGAGATTTGAAACTTACATGTATATGTGTGGAAAAATAGAGGGAAAGTTTGCCATTATCTGGTTCTGCTGAGAGGAGAGAGGTGAACACAACAGAGATCCTGGCTCTGATAATCTGCTGTTTGAGTGTCACATTTCTTTCACAACTAACTAATTTTAAAGGTGAGTTTACAGTTTGAGAGGGGATGTATGTGGTAACTTAAGAAATGAATAATAGAAATGGGAATTGTTTTTGTTGTAGTTACACATGGTGGTTTCATAATGTGTCAGTCTGTAAAAGTGATTTACACTTGCCCCGAAAAAAAAAAGAGCAGTAAGTGTGCTTTCAAATTGGCAAAGAAATTTCGTTTTGGGACTAATGTGAAAACATGACTCTGTGTGCATAGAAGAATTATAGGCAGAGATTTATTGCGTCTTGCTCTGGTGATTTCACAGTTGCATTAGATGGAAAGGGGGAGCGAATTTTTGGGGGAAGAAGCAGAGTCTTAGCACACACCCATGTGCTTGCCATGTATAGTCATGCACAGTATTTAGAAGCGAGTGGGGTTTTCAGGTTTAAGTCTGTAATGCAAATACATTCAGCATCACTAAGGCTGGTTGCCCTTGCTGGAGTGTAGGCAGTCACAGAGAATACACATGGTGGTGGTCTGAAAAAACAGCTTGGACATGTGCATTTAAATAAATCAAAAAAAGTGGTTTTATAATGTGTCAGTCTGTAAAAGTGATTTTCACTTGCCCCGAAAAAAAAAGAGCAGTAAGTGTGCTTTCAAATTGGCAAAGTGAAATGCAATATATTCTGAAAACAGCAAAAATAACGCAAAAATATTTTATGGAAAAAAATGTAAATATGTGTACTGTATTATAAAATGTTTTAAAAATATTAATACTTTGTTTTTTTTTTCCAGATAGATATAGAAAATTTTCGAAAACTACAAACATTTTTAAAACTATTTTTTAAAAAAACAAATGAATAAATATTTTTTCAGTGAGTATGGTAAGTCAATAATAATAATTGTAGTCTCTCAAGGACCTTGTAATGTGTTTATTGATTTTTAGTGTTTTTTTAAAAAAAAAAAAAAAAGTACGCGCACCGTACGCGTACGGTAAAAAAAAATAAAAAAAAGTTTTTAAAAACATATGTAAAAAAAAGATGAAAGATAAGGTTGGCTCTTAAAAGAACCGTTGTGTTCATGCAGGGACAGAGGAAAGGAAGCATGGGAAAATTATTCAAAGCGACAAATGTGCTGATCTATTTTGTTGTTCACTAGGGAAACACTGGTCTCCCTATGGCAAATTAGATCTTTACAAAATGTGCAATGAATATCAACCTTCCGAAATCGAGGGTTCATTTCCAGAGGGCCAGCAAAAGGAGATTCTCCCCCCACAGATGAAGGGCTCACCTGACCTGCAGAAGAAGGAGTAAGCCCTGCAGGTGATGGTCCAGGCTGAGCTGCTGTGGATGTACTGGCTCGTCTTTCTGAAGAGTTACCTCCAAAAAGATGACCATGTGTCCTTCTGTGTACATCCTGGAGGTGTCTCTTCATGGTGTGATTCCCAAAGGAATACTTCCTGTTAGGATTACCTCTAGAAAGTACACGCTGACACAGCTTGCAAGTAACTAAGGGTGCATTCACCTTTTGCTGGCCGTCTGGAAAAGTAAAATAATCCCAAACATAAGAAGGCTTTTGTTTCCTCGATTTCTGCCTCAAGACAGTGCTGCTAGTGCTAGCCTCACTCTCAGAAGAGCTCTGCTGTTCTGCCATCGTATCCCAAAGACAAACCAGCTCCTTCTCCCAAGGGATCACAAGCAGAAATGAGGGGAATGGGTGTGGTGTAGGAGAGTTCTAGAACTGAAAGTAGTTTCAACCAATCAAAAGTTGTGTTTCAAGATCACATGACCTACCGTACGCTTACGGTACGCTTACGGTACGCTTACGGCAAAAAGTACGCGTGCGCGTAAAAAAGACACGCGCTTGCGCGCATGCGCATAACAGTCACTCCCCGGCACTTCCGCGTAACGTGCGCGTGTGGCGTAAGCGCGCACGCGTCCCACGCGCAGTACGCGCGGCTACGCAAAGTGCGTAACTATACGCAAGCAGCGTAGATAGATTACGGACGTTGCGTAAACCGTACGCTTACCGTGAGCTTACGGTACGCGTACCAAAAAAAAAAAAAAAAAAAAAAAAGAACTGGAAATAAATTTTACATGTTTATTTTAAAAAATATATTAAAAAAAAATATTTAAGGATTTTAAAAATTAAAGCATAGTCTTTATAAAAGGTAAGAAAATTAAATAAAAAATATGTTTGAAAAAATTGAAGAATAAAAAAAAAATTAGCATTTAAAAAACCTTGCAAATTCACTGAAAAAACCATGGGTTTCACACACGTTATAGTTAGGAATTAGCATTTAAAAAACCTTTGAAATTCAGTGAAAAAACCATAGGTTTCACACACGTTATAGTTAGGAATTAGCATTTAAAAAACCTTAGAAATTCAGTGAAAAAACCATAGGTTTCACACATGTTATAGTTAGCTGGACATTTTACTAGTAAAAAACCAATGAAATTGCCCCGTTATAGTTAGTTCAGCTAACTATAACTCGCGCGCCCGCAATGCACTGCTGATGACGTCACATATTACATCACTCATGACATGGTCAGTGACATCACTCATGACATCACTGATGACATCTCAAATGACATCACTGATGACATCACTGATGACATCATCCTTGTGATAGAGTGGCAGACCTCCTCTTCCCCTAATATAACCTTTGACACACACATTCAAAAATAGAAACTACAATGTTCAAAACAATGGACATACCAATACCAGTTAAAACAACCTTTTCAGTAATTCTAAGATCCACATACACATCCACTCATTCACCAACAGTCCAATTCAGTCACTCATACATGTACTCACTCATCATATGTACTCATACACCTATACATCCTGTTACACAATGCCACTCATCCATAGAGTTACTCACACACATAGTCACTCATGCTAACAAAGAATCAAACATACATTTACTTGCATATACAGTTATACACACACCACCACACTTACTTCTACGGAAACTTACACATACTTAGTCTTTTAAACAATCACTTATAGAAACACATACTTATTCATACAAGAACTCTTTCAATCTCTCACTCTCACATATACTCACATATATACACCAATAGTCACATATACTAGTTTAAAACATATGTAGTTACTCATAAAGACACTATTGAGACAGTCATTCACTCAATAACACATCCATGCACACACTCATCCACCCATACAGTCCTGCACACATGCTGTGTTCAACACATACAAACAGTGAGTCACTCATTCATACACCTATGCACTACGTAATACCCCCCACCGAACCATGCAGACACTCAGACTGATACTCAAAAAACCAACTAATAACCTATATAGACACCCATGTATCTACTCACCAACCCATGCAGCCACTTATACACAAAGTGAGAGACTGATACAGATATATACATATTTAAACATTACTCACTAAAACATGTATTCACTATGATACACTTAATCAGTCAGTTAAACAATCAATTTTTCAAAAACAAATCATCCATTTAGACACTTATATACCCATTTATTCTTCCATTGACCTTGAGATATACATATATAAAGCATATTTAATTTTCAGAAAAACACACATTCACTGGATGATGTCATCAGTGAGGTCATCAGTGATGTCATTTGAGATGTCATCAGTGATGTCATGAGTGATGTCACTGACCATGTCATGAGTGATGTAATATGTGACGTCATCAGCAGTGCATTGCGGGCGCGCGAGTTATAGTTAGCTGAACTAACTATAACGGGGCAATTTCATTGGTTTTTTACGAGTAAAATGTCCAGCTAACTATAACATGTGTGAAACCTATGGTTTTTTCACTGAATTTCTAAGGTTTTTTAAATGCTAATTCCTAACTATAACGTGTGTGAAACCTATGGTTTTTTCACTGAATTTCAAAGGTTTTTTAAATGCTAATTCCTAACTATAACGTGTGTGAAACCCATGGTTTTTTCAGTGAATTTGCAAGGTTTTTTAAATGCTAATTTTTTTTTTATTCTTCAATTTTTTCAAACATATTTTTTATTTAATTTTCTTACCTTTTATAAAGACTATGCTTTAATTTTTAAAATCCTTAAATATTTTTTTTTAATATATTTTTTAAAATAAACATGTAAAATTTATTTCCAGTTCTTTTTTTTTTTTTTTTTTTTTTTGGTACGCGTACCGTAAGCTCACGGTAAGCGTACGGTTTACGCAACGTCCGTAATCTATCTACGCTGCTTGCGTATAGTTACGCACTTTGCGTAGCCGCGCGTACTGCGCGTGGGACGCGTGCGCGCTTACGCCACACGCGCACGTTACGCGGAAGTGCCGGGGAGTGACTGTTATGCGCATGCGCGCAAGCGCGTGTCTTTTTTACGCGCACGCGTACTTTTTGCCGTAAGCGTACCGTAAGCGTACCGTAAGCGTACGGTAGGTCATGTGATCTTGAAACACAACTTTTGATTGGTTGAAACTACTTTCAGTTCTAGAACTCTCCTACACCACACCCATTCCCCTCATTTCTGCTTGTGATCCCTTGGGAGAAGGAGCTGGTTTGTCTTTGGGATACGATGGCAGAACAGCAGAGCTCTTCTGAGAGTGAGGCTAGCACTAGCAGCACTGTCTTGAGGCAGAGATCGAGGAAACAAAAGCCTTCTTATGTTTGGGATTATTTTACTTTTCCAGAAGGCCAGCAAAAGGTGAATGCACCCTTAGTTACTTGCAAGCTGTGTCAGCGTGTACTTTCTAGAGGTAATCCTAACAGGAAGTATTCCTTTGGGAATCACACCATGAAGAGACACCTCCAGGATGTACACAGAAGGACACATGGTCATCTTTTTGGAGGTAACTCTTCAGAAAGACGAGCCAGTACATCCACAGCAGCTCAGCCTGGACCATCACCTGCAGGGCTTACTCCTTCTTCTGCAGGTCAGGTGAGCCCTTCATCTGTGGGGGGAGAATCTCCTTTTGCTGGCCCTCTGGAAATGAACCCTCGATTTCGGAAGGTTGATATTCATTGCACATTTTGTAAAGATCTAATTTGCCATAGGGAGACCAGTGTTTCCCTAGTGAACAACAAAATAGATCAGCACATTTGTCGCTTTGAATAATTTTCCCATGCTTCCTTTCCTCTGTCCCTGCATGAACACAACGGTTCTTTTAAGAGCCAACCTTATCTTTCATCTTTTTTTTACATATGTTTTTAAAAACTTTTTTTTATTTTTTTTTACCGTACGCGTACGGTGCGCGTACTTTTTTTTTTTTTTTAAAAAAAACACTAAAAATCAATAAACACATTACAAGGTCCTTGAGAGACTACAATTATTATTATTGACTTACCATACTCACTGAAAAAATATTTATTCATTTGTTTTTTTAAAAAATAGTTTTAAAAATGTTTGTAGTTTTCGAAAATTTTCTATATCTATCTGGAAAAAAAAAACAAAGTATTAATATTTTTAAAACATTTTATAATACAGTACACATATTTACATTTTTTTCCATAAAATATTTTTGCGTTATTTTTGCTGTTTTCAGAATATTTTGCATTTCACTTTGCCAATTTGAAAGCACACTTACTGCTCTTTTTTTTTCGGGGCAAGTGAAAATCACTTTTACAGACTGACACATTATAAAACCACTTTTTTTGATTTATTTAAATGCACATGTCCAAGCTGTTTTTTCAGACCACCACCATGTGTATTCTCTGTGACTGCCTACACTCCAGCAAGGGCAACCAGCCTTAGTGATGCTGAATGTATTTGCATTACAGACTTAAACCTGAAAACCCCACTCGCTTCTAAATACTGTGCATGACTATACATGGCAAGCACATGGGTGTGTGCTAAGACTCTGCTTCTTCCCCCAAAAATTCGCTCCCCCTTTCCATCTAATGCAACTGTGAAATCACCAGAGCAAGACGCAATAAATCTCTGCCTATAATTCTTCTATGCACACAGAGTCATGTTTTCACATTAGTCCCAAAACGAAATTTCTTTGCCAATTTGAAAGCACACTTACTGCTCTTTTTTTTTTCGGGGCAAGTGTAAATCACTTTTACAGACTGACACATTATGAAACCACCATGTGTAACTACAACAAAAACAATTCCCATTTCTATTATTCATTTCTTAAGTTACCACATACATCCCCTCTCAAACTGTAAACTCACCTTTAAAATTAGTTAGTTGTGAAAGAAATGTGACACTCAAACAGCAGATTATCAGAGCCAGGATCTCTGTTGTGTTCACCTCTCTCCTCTCAGCAGAACCAGATAATGGCAAACTTTCCCTCTATTTTTCCACACATATACATGTAAGTTTCAAATCTCAGTGCTTCCCCCTTTTTTTCAAATGTAATCACACATTTCTATTGGTTGAAAACCAACCCTTTTCCAAAAGTACCCTTCCCCCAACTTGACTTCTGCCTAGTACCCTTCCCCCAACTTGACTTCTGCCTGCTACCATAGCAACAGCTCATGGAACACTGCTGTGTAGAGTTAGGTCAGAAGTTCGACACACAATGTTTCAATTCCACAGAGCAAGAGTGCTTGACTTTTCAAACCTTACAGCAAATCCATAGTACTGTTCTTTGGTTACACATTTTTTTGTACCAATACAAAACATGCTTCTATTAATTTACACATACAGCCTAGTTTTTATTCTAGAATGGTATGAAACAGCCAATCAGTTCTTTTTGTTTTGAAACAAATATGTATGCCTCCATTTCCAAACTGTCTTTCTTTTCATATTGCCATTCTACTGAAAGACACCTCCTGAGTGCATCCAGTTCTCCTTTGAAGATGTTCACAGTGTGGATTGTAGGGCACAGCTATGTCTTCTGGAGTGAAAAGTTTGCAGAGAAAACAGGTATGGTGAGAGACCTTGCTTTGCCAAATGTAGACATTAAATGGATTGGTCAGAGAGGGTTAAAGTGGCACCAATTGATGCCATTGGTGAAATCCTTCATTCAAATCCAACACCCTGACCTCATAATAGTGCACTGTGGTGGCAATGACCTAGGCACTTTGACTGGGGTAGGTCTGGAAATGCTTATGAAGGACACCTTTGCACAACTGTTTACACTTTTCCCTAAAACTGCCTTTGTGTTTTCCAACATATGCCAAAGGCAAAAATGGAACTGGTCCAATCATTTCTGTCCGCAGATTGACAAAGCAAGAAAGCACGTCAACAAATCTGTTTCTGCTTTCCTCCATGACTATGGTATGGGTGCCATTTACCACAACAACTTGCGTTATGACATGCAAGACATTTATAGAGGAGATGGTGTGCACTTCAATGATGAAGGGAACAGAGTCTTCCTCTTGAACCTTAGACTCTGCATCGGTACTTACTTGTAGGTACCACTAAAAAAATGACTTCATAAACACAACAGCTCTTTTTAGAGCTCCCTAATTTCTAAACTCTTAAATCTGCTTTTCATTTATTTATTTTTTTTTTTTTTACCGTACGCTTACCGTAAGCTTACGGTACGCGTACCCCGTGATTTTTTTTAAAATCAATAAATGTTTTTTTTGTACTTTTCTGTCCTTCTTTGACCCCCTTACAAATGTTAGGGGGTCTGTAACTCTCCTCATTGCCCCCTTTTCTTGTTTTCTCTGTTTTTTTTCTGAGTGAAACACACAAAATGGCGGCCGCCGCTTCCTGGTTTCGGCCGATTCGAATGTTTACTATGATCTATGGGCCAATCAGAATCTCCTTCGCGCACGCCATGTTTCTTCCGTACGCTTACCGTAAGCTTATCCCCTTGCGTACACCGTGATTTTTTTTAAAAATCAATAAATGTTTGTTTTGTACTTTACAGTCCTTCTTTGACCCCCTCACAAATGTAAGGGGGTCTGTAACTCTCCTCATTGCCCCCTTTTCTTGTTTTCACTCTTTTTTTTTCAGAGTGAAACACAGAAAATGGCGGCCGCCGCTTCCTGGTTTCTGCCGATTCGAATGTTTACTAAGATCTAAGAGCCAATCAGAATCGCGCTCGCGCACGCCACCGTACGCTTACCGTAAGCGTACGGTAAGCGTACCGTAAGCGGGCTCAGATATATATATTGATTTAAAGGCTATTTTCTCAGAATCTACTGAACAGATTTACACCAAACCTACAAAAGACACTTCCTTGACCTAGGGACTACCTCTCTGCCAAATTTTGAGTAATTCTGTTCAGCCGTTCGGGCTGTAGCTCGTTCTAAAGGTCCTATGGAAAAATGCATGGGAAAAACGCGTTTTGGGACCCCCCTTTTATCTCAGCCCCCGCTTGACGGATCCCCCCGAGACTTTCAGGGTAGGAGCGGAGCGTAGCGCCCCACCTATTTTGTGAAATTCGCGAGGATTCGTCGACCGGCGCCAAAGTTATTCAAAATAGAATGTTGAGGTTTTCCTATGGAAACGTGGTCCTAACTATAACTACCTACTGGCGACCGCCAGTAGGTAATATATATATATATATATATATATATATATATATATATATATATATATATTCACAGAAAAAACATAGGTTTCAGGCACGTTATAGTTAGGAATAAGCATTTAAAAAACCTCAGAAATTCACTGAAAAAACCATAGGTTTCAGGGGTGTTATAGTTAGCTGGACTGGTCATCAGTGATGTCATGAGTGATGTCACTGACCATGTCATGAGTGATGTAATATGTGACGTCATCAGCAGTGCATTGCGGGCGCGCGAGTTATAGTTAGCTGAACTAACTATAACGGGGGAAATTCAATGGTTTTGTACAAGTGAAAAGTCCAGCTAACTATAACACCCCTGAAACCTATGGTTTTTTCAGTGAATTTCTGAGGTTTTTTAAATGCTAATTCCTAACTATAACGTGCCTGAAACCTATGGTTTTTTCTGTGAATTTCAAAGGTTTTTTAAATGCTAATTTCTAACTATGCCTACAGAGATAGAACATGTGAAGAAAGAAGAAAAAATGCACAGAAAGAAAAAAAAGAAGTGCAGAAAGAAGCAACAGAAGTCCTCAAAGACGAAGAAAAGTGCAGGAAGAAGGATAACGTGCAGAAAGAACAAAAAGATGAGCAGAAAGAAGCCTTGTTGCAAAATCATCCTGTACCCTCAACTTTTTCAGACGGATACTGGTGGTAACTGAGTCTGACTAACCAGTCCTAGAGCCAGTGCTATGTTAAAAGACACTTAGAATACAGTGAAAACACCTACATACACTAGGGAACATTATGCGTTGGGGTCCCCCTGTGATTAGCATGACCTCCTCCGTAAGCCCCTAGTATATAATAGGGCAGGGGGATTAAAACTACCTCTTAAAACAGGCCACAGGGCGTTTTTGCACACGTTAACTCAGGCCCCGTCCCCTCCCTTCACCACTGTGTAAACACGCCCTGTGTCCGTTTTTAGTTGGGAGATTAAGTTCATTTGAATCCTGAGGGTCCCTAGGGTCCAACTAGCCCACTAGGTACCTCCAGTAAGTGCCACAGAGCTGCGTTGCAGAGAGGTGTAAAAAGTGGCACGGCCTGGACCACCTCTCTGGCGCTTACTGGAAGCACTTGGTGGGCTAGTTAGCCCCTAGGGGCCCTCAGTATTGAAGGGAAATTATATCCCCAATTTAAAACATGCCATAGTGCGTGTTTGCACACGTCACCTCAGGCTCCGTCCCCTCCCTTCACCACTGTGTAACCGCGCCCAGTGGCTGTTCTAAGTTGAGAGATTAAGTCCCCTTAAATCCTAAGGGTCCCTAGGGTCAAACTAGACCACTAGGTACCTCCAGTAAGCGCCACAGAGCTGCGTTGCAGAGAGGTGTAAAAAGGGGCTTGGCCTCAGAACACCTGTCTGCAGCGCTGCTCCCTGGCGCATACTGGAGATGCCTGTTGGGCTAGTTGGCCCTCAGGGACCCTCAGTATTGAAGAGGAATTAATTCCCCAACTTACAACTCGCCAGGGGGCGCGTTTGCAGAGTGCTGCAAGGAGGGGGCGTCGCCTCCGGCACGATGCCAGTCTTTTATTTATTTAAATTTTTTAAGAAGGGGGGCTGTGTGGTTCCCCTTCTTATTCTAATTTATTGGCCCTGATGACCCCATCCCCCAGGGCCTGTCTCCTAATTATATTTTTTTGACCCCAATCCCCAGGGCCGGCCACTGTTTTTTATTATTTTAAAAAAATATATATTTATAGACACACCTAGGACATGCTGGACAAACCGTACGTACCTATCACCATGACGATTTGCGTGATATTCATTAAAAGGTGACTATGCATACAATGAATCCACGTGGAATGTATTTACACCACTAGTGAAGCTCTGACATGTCTGATGCCCTACCGTGCCTAATCCCGGTAGACACCCTTGTAGTTTATTTATACAAACATGGGTAGCTATTGACGGGCACATTTAATACACATGCACACCAAGCCATTCAAAGGGGATTCGACAAAAATTCGACCAAAACTATGCAAGAAACCCCCCTCACGATTAATAAAACACACATCCACTGCCGGATGTGTAATACTTTTTATTTTACTCTCTGGAAAGGGGACGAACATCACTTGAGAGTCACAGCGCGCTCCTGGCAGAGCCCAATGCTGTGTTACACCCACCATTGCCTGCTGAGTGCCACACACCTCTGTGTTGTATTCCACTAGCTAGTGCATATGCTATGACACTCTCTAGCCCATGTGCACTGTAACACCAACCCGTGAATATGTCATGCCACACTTGTCTTCGCACGGGTTATATTACCCCATCTAACGTGCCTTCCTCGATGCCTATGTTATAACGCACAGTGCTATGCCATACATATTACAATCTGGGATCCATATCTTTGTCACAGTGCATATGCAACGTTACACTCCCCAGCACATATTTTATATTACAACTTTAGAGACTAGTTAGGTTACACAACACTGCCCTGTGCATATTACACTCCAAGGCGCATATCGCATAGCACACGCTAGTGCCTGTGCTATCTCGCGCTCTCCAATGAATCTGTCATTGCGCACAATGTATTGTATATTATATTTCACGCCCGGTTCATCTTATATCACACTTTTTGATGCATAGTTTATACCATACACTATATCTAGTTTTCATTTTCAATCGTGCTCTCAGGACTATGTTCTATATAACACTGTGTTCACCTACCCTTTTCACGGGCATTACATTTTGCGATAGGGGGTGGAGGGTCAGGGGGTGTTTCTGCCAAGTGAGCCCGGAGTCACAGTCACAAACGTACTCTTCTTCCTGAATAAAAGTGAGATTATGCTGCATACTTGTTCATATTTTAAGTAGTTCGCACAGACACACGTTTTAAAAACAATAAAGTTCCTAATACCCGCCTTCTCTGAACAGTTAGCTTGCTGCCCCATCCCCCTCCTCCCTATCCTCTGTTGTGTGAATCCATGGACTAGCCTCCTCCCTCCTGCCATGCATGGTCTGATGTGCTGCCACTGCCCTCAATTTAGTATGATGTACCAGTCCACTCCTCCTGCCCTCCATTGCCCAATTATATGTCCCATCATTGACCTCCTGCTTAAACTCTGTGCTTAGCTTGCTGCCCCTATTCTCCTTCCCCCTGCCCTCCGATGTCTTTGTGCATGCCCCTGCTCCATCCTTTTAGCCCACCATGTTCCATGGACCTCCCACTCCTATCTACTCTGAGTGTTCTGTTGAGCTGCCACTCCCCTCCCACCTGCCTAGCATTGTCAGATGACTGTAACCTGTCCCTGCCACCTCCACCCTGCCTGTCTACATGCCATGCCCCTATCCTCTTCCTCCTGTCCACATGGTCCATTGTACTGCCACACCCTTCTGCCCTCTCTGGTCTGTTGTGCTGCAACTGCTCCTCCTGCCTGCCCCGTGCGGTCTGTTGTGAGGCCCCTTCCCCTGAACTTTCTTGTCTGTGCACAGGTCCTGACCCTCCCTTCTATCCTCCATCGTCCTTTGTGCATGCCCCTGCACCCTCCTTCTTGCCCATCATAGCCATTGTGCTGCCACTAACCCTCCCACTTTCCATGCATGGTCTTCTGTGCTGCCATGGCTCCTCTCACCTTCCCTGTGGGGTCAGTTAGCTGCCCCTGACCCCCTCCCACCTTCCCTCCATGGTCTGTGTGTATGCCATCACAGTCTCACTGTTGCTCTTCATGGTGTGTCTTGCTTCTAGTGCCCATCCTGCCTGACCTCCATGGCTATCTTGCAGCTCCTGCCCTGCCCCCTTGCCCCCAGCCCTCTGTTTACATGTGCAGACCCCTACTCCCTCCCTCCTGGCTTGTCTGTTCCATTGTAATGCCTCTGATCCGTCCCTCCTGCCCTTTATGGTCTGTTATGCTGCAGCTTTCTCTCCTGTCTGTCCATTATGGTCAGCTAGCTACCATTGCCTCTTGCCCCTCTGTTCTCTGTTGTCCATGTGCATGGTCCTGTCCCCTCCCTCTTGCTTTCTATGGATTGTTGTGCTGCACTCCCGTCCCGCATGCCCTGTCTGGTGTATTGTGCTGCTGCAAACCCTGATGCCTGCCCTGCAGGGTCAGTTTGGTGCACCTCTCCATGTCCCTCCTGTCCTCTGTTATCCAAGTCCATGTCCCTACCCCATTTCCTTCCATGATCCAATGTACCATACTTGCGAACATTTTGAACTTGGTAAGAGGGAGATTTTGAAAAAAAGCTGGGGTATTGATTTTCCCCTTTGAGTTACATTGAAAAAGAGGAGATTGTAGACAGGAGACAGATCAAATAAAGCCCATTTGAGCTTAAAAACATTGGACGTTTCCTGGCTGAATCGGGTCTGTTGGCATGTATGGTTATACTACCATTGCCTCTTCCTTCTGCCAACAATGGTCTATTACATTGCCACAGCCTCTCTTGCAAGTCCTGTATTGTTGGTTTGTTGCCCCTGCCCCCCTTTCCACTGCCCTCCATAGTCTGTTGTGCTGCCACGGCCCTTCCTGCCTGCACAGTGTGGTTAAATTGTTGCCTTTGCACCCTCTTACCTGCCTTCAATTTTCAGAGTCCGTGGCCCTGGCCTCTGCCTCTCAACAGTATCCTAATGAACAACTAGATTGCTAACATTCTATATGTATTACAAAAGTGTGGAACGCCTGACGTCATCTTGATGTAATCAAAACTGTAATACCTAGAGCATTTCATTTAGAAATTACATATATGAGAGGGTCGTATTGGCATCAAAATTATGGTTAGTGCTCTAAAAGAGTAAAATAAGGACATATTTTCTGAGTTTTCAGATAGCGACAAAGCACTTTTAAATTATTTGTTATCTTTATGTTTTTTTTATCCAGTTGACCACTTGATTAAATGTTGCACTTAGGGGTGAGGATCTGGTGTTACATCCAGAACTGCAGACTTTGCAACTGGGGACCAGGTTGGAGTTTCTGCTTCAGCTCGACATTCTGTGATTCTGGTCAAATCACTTAGTCTCCCCATGTCTACAACCAAAATGAATTTGTTCTTGTGTGATGTAACCAATGCTCATGTAAAGCACTCCAATACCTGACAAGTCTGCACTATATAACACTGCAAAAACACAAAATAATAAGTGTTTTGCACACTTCTGTCATTGGGCTATATTTGGGCTACATCTGGGTGATTTTGGGCTACATTTGGGCTCTTTTGTCTCCGGTGGCCATTTTGGGAGATTTATTTGGTATGAAGTTTCCTAATTTCCTCATGTACTGCAGTCTCCTCAGTAGGAAATGCTTTCAGTTTTTTACTTTGATTCCATCATGAAGGTATTCAGATATGTCACACATTTGCCATAAATTCTGAATGTTAGCACTCTAGTTGGTCATTAGATCACTGTAGTAAAACTACTGTTCACCATGGAAGTCTGCTCCTGGTATTAAAAGTGCATGTTTCAGTCTGCATGTCAGAATTTTTTAATGAAATAGAAGAGGATTTGAGAAGTCACTCAAAATGTGCCCTCATTTTCTTTCTTCAGCATTAATCATAATTTCTATGGCAAAATGAACCCCCTCATTGTGTTCCTTTTTAAATTAAATGTTTTAAGTGTTACCAGTTTATTCCAATCAAGATGGCTTCAGGTGTGCCATACTTTTGTCATAATGAAGACAGTAAGCGCTCTAGTTGTTTTTAAGAACACTCTGGGACATTCTGTCATTGGGCTATACTTGGGCTACATCTGGGTGATATTTGGGCTACATTTGGGCTCTTTTGTCTCTGGTGGCCATCTTGGGAGACTTATTTGTTATGAAGTTTCCTAATTTCCTCATTTACTGCAGTCTCCTAAGTAGAAAATACTTTCAGTTTTTTACTTTGATTCCATCAAGAAGGCATTCAGATGTGTCACACATTTGCCATAAATTCAGAATGTTAACACTCTTTTTGCTCATTAGATCACTGTAGTAAAGCTACTGCTCACCAGGGAAAACTGCTGCTGGTATTGAAAGTGCATGTTTCAGTCTGCATGTCAGAATTGTTTAATGAAATAGAAGAGGATTTGAGAAGTCACTCAAAATGTGCCCTCATTTTTCTTTCTGCAGCACTAATCATACTTTTTATGGAAAAATGAACCCCCTCATTTTGTTCCTTTTTAAATTAAATGTTTTAAGAGTTACCACTTTAATCCAAGCAAGATGGCTTCAGGTGTGCCATACGTTTATCATAAGTAGGACTGTTAGCGCTCTAGTTGTTCTTTGGAACACTCTGGGAAGCTGCAGTAGAACACAAAGGAATCAACTGGCAGTCTCTGCCCTTGTTGGATGTACATGTTTTACTGAGAATGTCAGACTTCATTCTCACATGACTGAGAAAGATAATGTGAATTTACAGAAAATATGCTCTCAGTTTAGCTTATAGATCACCTTCCAAACCTCTGTGGGAAAAGCATGAGAAAATATTTTTCTCTCAATCATGATATCCCAGCAGAAGGCTTTTTCACATGGTGAAATCACCTTAGAACATACCACAATTCCTAAAATGAGTATGGTACCATCAACAAATGATTTATAATATAACTAAAGTCTTAAAACCTTCTATTAACTGCAATGATTTTTAATGAGGTGCTATAATGTATATTGGTCCCAAGATGGCT
Organism: Triturus cristatus; assembly: GCF_964204655.1. Lineage (NCBI taxonomy): Eukaryota > Metazoa > Chordata > Amphibia > Caudata > Salamandridae > Triturus > Triturus cristatus. The sequence goes on from NC_140589.1 coordinate 1,728,980,582, forward strand.
GCCAACACTTCTTGGATGAAGTGCTGACAGCCAATCAGATCTCAGGATGAGATGTGTGGTTAGGCTCCGCCCACATATATATATGATTTTACTTTTGATTTTCTCAGGAACTTCTGAACAGATTGACACCAAAAGGCACTTCCCTGACCTGAGGACTACCTCTCTGCCAAATTTCAAGTAATTCTGTTCAGCCGTTCGGGCTGTACCTTGGACTAAAGGTCCCTATGGAAAAATGCATGGGGAAAACGTGTTTTGGGACCCCCCTTTTTTCTCGGCCCCCGCTTGACAAATCACCCCGAGACTTTCAGGGTAGGAGCGGAGCGGAGCGCCCCACCTATTTTGAAAATTTTGCGAGGATTCGTCAACCGGCGCCAAAGTTATTCCAAATAGAATGTTGTGGATTTCATATGGAAACACGGTCCTAACTATAACTATCTACTGGCGACCGCCAGTAGATAATATATATATATATATATATATATATATATATATATATATATATATATATATATACTTACCTTCCACCTGTGAGCAAGGCCAATTGGGGCCGAAACGCTAGGTGAATGGAAGGAATCTGCGCTGCGAGATGTTGAAATAAATGCCGTTTTTCCAGTAATGGGCCTCTGCTGTCTTGGTGTTTAAGTTGATGGGCTGCTCCGTGCCCATTTTACAGAGGTCGCCCTGAAGGGTCGGGGGCTCCGGTAACAGGAGACTTTGTGTTTGGATATATATATTTATATATATATATATATATATACTTAAACCTTTCACTTCGTCGAAAAATGCAGGGACACCTTAAGCGTCGGTGCAGCATCGGGTCCAAGGTTACCCAATAATTTGTATATTCTTTTCACCAAGCACTGCTGTGCGGCTGCACTCCATCCAGTAATTAATCACCAAATCCAAGATCGATCGGTCAAAGTGGATTTTATTATAATGCATATAGCCAGAAAAAACACCCTACGCGATTCGGCGGAAACCGCCTTGCTCACGGGTAATTTGTTATGGATGCACCAACACATATAAACACACATCAAACAGTTACGTGCAACGTAGCGTGCATAAACACAAACCATAGACTAACTTTTAAAGAAAGTGAAAAAGCGGCGGCCATGTTCATATGGTTTTAAACAGTCAATAAAGTTACACAAACAACAAATGAAAAACCCATAAGTTCCCATACAATGATAGTGCAGATAGAGCATACTGTGCATTCGTTACTCAATTTCTACAGGTTCCACAGTGGCTCTCTCTACAAAGCAAGTTCTATTCACTCGATTAAATCTGTGTTGCCGCAGTGTTACAATTATTAAAGCAATGTCAACAAATCAAAATTGAATCAGTCCGCGCCATTATACGATTGGACCTCAATGTCGTAAATTAATCACGTAATGAATATCACACCTTTTAACAGGATGTTAACATATTAAATCATGTTCACTCAGATCATTACTGACATTACATACAAAATTCACAATAAAGCTGGCATTGTCCTCACAACATGTTACATTGCAACTTCTTCACAATGCCACTGTAGTAAGATCTAAAAAATCCCAAGTGGGTTAATACATCGTAGCCCCTATGTTGCATACATCTCACTATCTATCGATTATAAATTATATTAAATTTATACCAAAAATCTCAAAAATAACCAATGTTCTTTCCTTCGAAAGCTCTGAATAATAACCCAGTACAATACGTGATTACACCCAAGTGGGCGACATGAATTTCATCTTCTATACACCTCCAATCACCAATATGATCTCTATGACTTCTCCATTTCTGACATCGCCTACAAAGGAAATGAATGCGAAGGCGATAGAAAAATGAAAGAATAAGAAAAAAAGAAAAGAAAAAGGGATGATAGAATTTATTTTAACATTGTGTCAAATAAGGCCTGCCACACTATTCACAAAATAAGCTACGTTCATATATCAATGAATTAAAATCGGATGGATACTACACAGAATCACATAAGTAGACATTTCAGAAAATCAGTGCCAATTTAAAAAACTAGGGATTGGCTAATCCCCCAAATGCCACGACATTTCTTCTTCAGAATTCAGACCTCCTGGGACCTTTGTATTGAGGTCTAGAATGTATCTAGATTCAAGTTGACGCAAACTGCGAATCCTGTCTCCACCTCTACTAGTGGATGCCACCCTGTCAATAACAAAAAATCGCAATAAATTGCGATTACTTTTGTGAAATTCTTCAAAGTGTCTACCAATAGGTGACAGTTTATCTCTGTTTTGAATAGCTCTCATGTGCTCAAGAACACGTTTCTTAGCTGTAAACATCGTGCTTCCCACATATTTTTTAGCACATGGGCAAACCAACACATAGACACAATAGTCTGACAAGCAAGTAAGATGTTTGCCCATCAGTCTCTCTGTTTGACTAATAGTATAATAGACATTTTTAACATTTGTGCTGAATTTACACGCTTTGCATTGCATCCAAGTAAAAAATCCTTGTATTTCTATATTAGAACTTTTAGTGTGTGTCACCTCATTGTTCCAAAGTCTATCTTTGAGAGAGTCTGCCTTCCTATAGGTGATATTGGGTGAAGCTCCCACAATTTCTTTTAATGTGGGTTCTGTTGATAAAATTTTCCAATGTCTGTTAAGGCATTTGCCTACCTTCCAAGAGTTTGAATGATAAGTAGTTACAAATCTTATAGCTTTATCACTTTCATATTCCTCTATCTTCTCTTTAGGTACCAAAAGCTCACTATGTTTAAGCTTACTTGCCTTCAAAAATGCTTCCTTGACAATCTTAGGGTTGTAGCCCCTCTCCAAAAATCTGTCTGTCATGCATTCACTTTCAAAAATGAAATCTGATTCAGTGCTGCAGTTTCTCCGAGCACGGAGAAACTCCCCATAGGGTATGCACCGGATCAATGTCTGGGGATGCCCACTGTCTGCATGTAGCAGACTGTTACCCGCAGTGAGTTTTCGAAAAAGTTTAGAAGCAAGTTTGTTACCTACCACCTCTATACATAAATCCAAAAATTCAATACTTTGGTCACTCATCTTACCCTCAAATTAAATTCAGTTCATTGTCATTCAAAATAGAAATAAAATCTCTAGTTTGTCCTTGAGATCCTTCCCAGATGACAAAAAGTTTGTCTATATACCGAAGCCATAATTTCACATGGCCGCGGTATAGTTCTTGTGTCCTGGACACCTGATGCTCCCAGCAGCCCATAAAAAGATTGGCAAAGCTGGGAGCAAAACAGGTGCCCATAGCAGTGTCCTGCTTCTGTCTGTAAAAAACTCCATCAAATATGAAAAAGTTTTTTTCCAGACAGAACTTAATCATCTGTAGCACCATTTCATTGTGTCTTAGGAAGGAGATAGAGCGAGAACTGAGAAACTGTTGACAGGCCTTGATGCCCTCCGTGTGTCTGATTGAAGTATAGAGGCTACACACATCCAAAGTAATCAATACATAGCTTTCCTGCCATTCGAAATCCTTGATTTTACTCAAAAAATCCCTACTATCTTTGAGATAAGATGGTAACCCCTCCACATAGGGACGTAAAAAATAATCAATGTATTTAGAAGTTTTCTCTAATAAAGAGCCCATTGAAGAGACAATGGGTCTTCCTGGGGGTTTAACAGCATCTTTATGTAATTTGGGTAGTAAATAAAGGATTGGGATTTTAGGATTGCGATTAAACAAAAAAGAGTATTCATCCCATTCCAAAATACCTTGTGAGTGCCATTGTTTTAACATGCTATAATAGATAGTGTTAGATTTATCAATAGCATTTCTTGTAACCCGTTCATAACATTCCTGACAATCTAGCTGGCGGACACCTTCCTGTATGTAATCATCCACACCGAGTATAACAACATTTCCACCCTTATCCGACTGACGGGTAACAACATGTGGGTCTGTTTGTAACTATTTAGCCGCTAGCCGTTGCTGTTTCTTCAAGTTATCATGTATCCACACTTTCTTTTTGGCTAGATTTTTCAAGTCATTTACAACCAGTGTTTCAAAAATATCTATGCCACATGCAGGTAAAGTGGGATTGAAAACAGATTTAGGTTTAAATATATTCAGACAACTTAAGTCAACCTTGTAGCCCAATGTTAGTGCGTCAATTGGTCCCAATTCTGCATTGTCCCCCTCTAATTCCTTGAGGGCAATAAGAGTTTTCACCTCATTGATAGTTACGGCAACTGGGATATCTTTACTCCCTTGCTTAGTTTGAAAGGCGCTTTTCGCTTTTAACTCATACCACTTATGCAGCCGCAGTTCCCTAGTGAAGTGAAATAAATCGATTCTTTCTTGGGGATACGAAAATAAAGAGGTAGGGCAAAATGATAAACCAAATTGCAAAACATCATGTTCCACATCAGTAAGAGAACGTGAGGAAAGATTTACCACATTGTTACGATTCTTCATTTTCCTCGTCTCTTCTGACCCCTTGTTTCCACTCCCACTGGGGTTATTGTTGTTCTTCCACCATTCACCCCTCCTAGTTTGTTTGCAGATGGCACTACCTCTCCTGTAGCTTTTCCTTTGCCTCTGCCTCATCCTGTGAATCCCCTTCCTCTTCCTCGACCTCTGTCTATTTGCCAGTTCTGTTGATTTGATGTCAAATTCATCAGTCGGAATTCCTCCCAAAAATGTGTCGGTTTGCTGGGAATTTTGTTGATTAGAGGGGTCCTATCTTCAGAGACATCACTTTCGCTAACAAAGCTGTCAGCCCCCCCAGAAGCTCGTATTGTGTCAAGATCACCTAGAACACCCTTACGTTTTAAATTGTCGTATTTCCGACTGAAAGTAAACACTCTACCTGACAAATAGTCAATTTTATCTCGCAAGAATTTCCTTTCTTTTTTGGCAATGATTTCTTCATCATATTTGTTGATTTTTTTCACTATGTCATCCATTTTGTTAGTAAACGCCTCAGTTGTATCTTCTTTTTGAATTTCATCTTTAAGTTCAGCAATTGATTTCAACAGCAAAGCTCTCTCCTTCCAGGCAAATTTAATCACAATAGACAACATACGGTTGGAACAACCCATCAAGTTATCAGCCCATTCCTCCGCAAGTTGAGGATCAGGATCCTCATAGGAAGGTGCAATAAGAATTCTTAATCCACGTGGGACTCTTTTTTCCTCTTGGTACTTTTCCAAAGTTATCGCTTCCCACCACTTAGAAATTTCTTTTCTCATGAGCTTTTCCAGCTTCTGATATTTCTGATATACAGATGTGGGTACAAGAGTTTGTTCCTTATTATGTAGTTGCTCTCCAGTTTTAACAAACATTGTTTTTGCTCTGAGTCTCCTGCGTGACTCTGTATCTTCATCCATAATTCTGGCTGGCTGAATAATGCTCACTTCAATGGACAAATCCTTGTTCCATCACACTCCTTTAATACAGTTATTATGTATTTTGTATGAGTGTCAACCTCAGGAAGTCACTCGGTGTCAACTGGAAGTTCCGATCCCCTTAATGCCAAACTGAGACAAAGGTAGTCAGGAAACGCTGTGGTACACGATGTTAGGAATTGCAGCTATCCAGATTTATATGTGAACACGCTTTTTCCAAGATCCATCAAAGGAGTCCGGTGACAAGCAAAAGTTACTCACATGCAATGAAGGCACCCGACATCCGTCCCGCCCTCCGTTAGCATCAGAATCTTGAAGCCAATTCGATATTTGTGAGTATCTTCGTCTGCCTCCAACAGCCTTCCTCGTCATAGAATCAAAAGCACGATCTCAAATTCCTCATCTTGTGTAACACGGTCAACCGGCTCCAATTCATAAACCTTTCACTTCCTCGAAAAATGCCGGGACACCTTAAGCGTCGGTGCAGCATCGGGTCCAAGGTTACCCAATAATTTGTATATTCTTTTCACCAAGCACTGTTGTGCGGCTGCACTCCATCCAGTAATTAATCACCAAATCCAAGATCGATCGGTCAAAGTGGATTTTATTATAATGCATATAGCAAGAAAAAACACCCTATGCGTTTCGGCGGAAACCGCCTTGCTCACGGGTAATTTGTTATGGATGCACCAACACATATAAACACACATCAAACAGTTACGTGCAACGCAGCGTGCATAAACACAAACAATGGACTAACTTTTAAAGAAAGTGAAAAAGCGGCGGCCATGTTCATACGGTTTTAACAGTCAATAAAGTTACACAAACAACAAATAAAAAAAACATAAGTTCCAATCGTATCATGGCGCGGACCGATTCAATTTTGATTTGTTGACATTGCTCTAATAATTGTAACACTGCGGCAACACAGATTTAATCGAGTGAATAGAACTCGCTTTGTAGAGAGAGCCACTGTGGAACCTGTAGAAATTGAGTAACGCATGCACAGTATGCTCTATCTGCACTATCATTGTATGGGAACTTATGGTTTTTCATTTGTTGTTTGTGTAACTTTATTGACTGTTTAAAACCGTATGAACATGGCCGCCGCTTTTTCACTTTCTTTAAAAGTTAGTCCATTGTTTGTGTTTATGCACGCTACGTTGCACGTAACTGTTTGATGTGTGTTTATATGTGTTGGTGCATCCATAACAAATTACCCGTGAGCAAGGCGGTTTCCGCCGAAATGCGTAGGGTGTTTTTTCTGGCTATATGCATTATAATAAAATCCACTTTGACCGATCGATCTTGGATTTGGTGATTAATTACTGGATGGAGTGCAGCCGCACAGCAGTGCTTGGTGAAAAGAATATATATATATACTTACATACATATCCAAGTCGCACCAAATAACGCTCACTCAGGACACAGAGCAGTTTTAAACCTGCTCGGAGCAGGACATGCAGACAACAATGCATTTTGACTTTTGACATATTCTAGTTGACAAGAAGTTTATGTTGACTGGGTGGCTCCCTATCGGGAGTGCACCGCCCCCTGTTGTGTGGTCCAAAAGCACACTGAATGGGTGAAAATGGACATCTATCTATCTATCTATCTATCTATCTATCTATCTATCTATCTATCTATCTATCTATCTATCTATCTATCTATCTATCTATCTATCTATCTATCTATCTATCTATCTATCTATCTATCTATCTATCTATCTATCTATCTATCTATCTATCTATCTATCTATCTATCTATCTATCTATCTATCTATCTATCTATCTATCTATCTATCTATCTATCTCTGTATATAGGTATATATATATATATTTGCTTACTATTAGGTAGTTGTAGGTAGGACCATAGGAAAAGGGTTTTTGGACCTGCCTATATCTTCGGTGCTGGTTGGTGAACCGTCAAGACATTTTCCTCAAAATGTGATGCTTGCTTCAGCTGCTGGCTGAAACGTTTTGGGGTAATCCATCAAGCATGGTCCGAGAAAAAGGGGAGGCCCCAAAACACGTTTTCTCCATGTTCATTCCCATAGGGATTTTGAACACAACTACAGCCCGAAACGCTGGGCGGAATTTCAACAAATTTAGCAGAAACAAGCTCTTGGTCCAGAAAGAAGCCTTTTTGTGATTTGTTGTAAATCCATTCAGTAGTTTAAGAGCTATTGAGCGAAAACTAAATTTGTATTTATAAGGACGCAGATCCTCCAGGTATCCGTTGCAGATTCGCAAATCCACGTACCAACAGCAATGCTGTGATTGACTGGCTGCAACCTGAGTGGAAAATTGCAGCCACCATCTTGTTAATCGCGACTCAGTTCCCTGCTGGGAAAATTAAATTAAAATGTGATAGAAGGGGTCAGGGTATAGGTACCCTGACTCCAGGGGACTAATGGAGGGGTCTGTGAGGGACCCCCTCCTGGGCAAGAAACTGTCCATAAACCTTATTTTACCATGCAAGGATCCATGGATCTTCACAGCTTCAGATTTGGGTAGATTCGGTTCTGCGGATCCAGACCCAAATTAAAAAGAAAATATATTCACTCACAGACCCACACACCTACTCACACACTCACACCATCTACAGAACCACCCACACACCTACTCACACACCCATAGTCATTCACACGCCCATTTACAGACCCTCAGAACCACTCACACACCCACTCACAGACCCATACAGCTTTCACATACCCACCTACACACTCACACTCTAATTTACACATCCACTTAACAACTCACACAGCCACTCACACTTCCATTAGGCCATACAGCCACACACAAACAACCAGTCACAGACCCACAAAACAAATCACATACCCACACAGACACAGCCAGTCACAAACACACACACACACACCCACCACACACTCATACACCAATATGCACACCCACACAACCACTCGCATATCCCTTCACACACCCAGGTTACAGGGACATTATAGTTAGGAAATAACATTGACAAAACATAGAATTCACTGAAAAAACTAAAGGTTATAAGAACGTTATAGTTAGGAAATGGAATTTAAAAAACCTTACAAATTCACACAAAAAAAACAAAGGTTACAGGGACATTATAGTTAGGTTCAGATTTTACACACAAAAAACCGTAAGACATTCAGTATTTATAGTTATAGTTAACTCAAGTGACTATAACTTGCGCCCTAGGGTAACTAGTACTCACACTTAGCATGCACGCATGCACTGCTAATTAGCCCACATATGACATCACTCATGACATCTTCTATGACATCATTGATAATATCACAGCAACATTTACAGTGTAATTATTGATGAGAAAACTGTGCATGGCTTAATTTGTTAGTGAATATATCTACATAGATATATATATATCAGATTCACTGTGTACACCAACAAATATTACACGCACTCCAGGAGTGCAAATTAAGTGATGATTTTTCAATACATTACCCAACGTGTTTCCCTAATACTCAACCTTGATCATCCTGTATCGACCTAATTCCGTGTTTGGTGGTCTGTGGACTGCCAAACCCAGGGTGGCGCAGTAGTTCGGCTAGCGCCACACTGGCGGTCTGACTGCTGTATTATAATTCTGGTGGTCGCACCGCCATTAGACCGCTGCAACTGCTGGGGATCTGTGATCACTTGGTGGTGGCAGGATTTCTGAGGCCGCAATATGCTGGCATTTCCACTGCAGCACCGCCAAGCAGATTAAGTGTTTCCTCACCACCACAGTTTTCATGGTGGTGAGCCTGCCATTAAAAGTCTAGTGGTGAGGAAACTAATGGGGCCCTACAGGGCCCCTTGTTAACTCAAGTCTGGGGGTACATGCAGGGAGGCACATGGTGTGCCGCCCGTCTCTATGCCCCCCTGTTCCTTCACGGCATGGACTGCATAGTCCATGCAGTGCAGGAACATGCTTTGACTTTCCCATTGCAGTGCCTTTCTAATGCTCACCTCCTGGAACCGCCAAAGCACCACCCGCCAGACCAAGAAAAAAGTCCTAATCTGGTGGGCAGTCGGTGGATAGCGTTGGCAGTGCGGCAGTGGGGCGCTGGCGTGGTGGCCCTCTGCCACACTGCCAAAGTCGTAATCAAGCCCTTAGAGACATGATTGTTTTATTTTTCCTCTTAGAGAAGAAATAATATATCTATGACTATTCATTTTCCAATTTTTCACCCCCAAAATGTAATAATAAAAACAATGTAAAAAGAAAGAATAATAGACATGTAGTTCAAATAAACTTTATTACATATTTGTTGAAGTAGTCAATAAAAATACACATTTCATTGTGTACCTTATTGAAATATACATTTGAGTAAAATTATTGTAAATGTTTGGAGAAAGATGATAGATCTTCCTAATATATAGGCTGATATCTGCCTAATATATAGGCTGTTGAGTGTGGGGTTCAGAGGGGAGAATTTGGCTGCCAATCATCTGCCGCACATGGACCAGGTCCAGCGGCCAACCCTCCCTCCACAGCAGCCAACCCCACACTGCGAGCAGCCTTCGGATGTGCACGACGGGGGGATTGGCCACACCGCGCTCACAAGCAGCCAAATATTGTATTTTGTGAATAAAACCTCATGTGCAGTGTTGCTTCTCAAAATATATGCACCCTGGCTGGCTCAGTATACAACCTACAGCAAGGAAGATTATGCCCTGTCAAGGTTCTGTCACTCTTTGAGTAGAGGTACAAAATATAATACATCCACAGAGCTCAGGGAGGAACCTTATCTTTAGGAAAATAACCAGAATCTCAATCCCTATTTTTCTGACAGCACCACATCACCTAAAGATAGGCACACAGGGTGGAAATCCTAACCCACTCAAAAACCGTAGCCTGCAAAATGTTCCTCTGGGCCTTCAGTATTTTGTGCAAGTTGATCTTCACTTCCTTGTATTATATATGCGTATAACACCTATACAGGCATGAAGGTCGAAGAGGGTTCTGGGGCTCACCACCTGGTGGCAAACTGGTTGAAGAGAGAACACAGCTTAACTTGTCCAGAAGGCCAAAATCCCATCATTTACATCTCAATTCACTTCGAAGTGTTCTCAGTGCATTGCTACCTGGTTAGATAGCTAAGATAGCTAAAACCAGTCAGCATTACTTCTCAACATAACATCCTTTGTCCCTATATTAATAATAAACATTTTCATTTTCAAATTGCTACCCTTAGCTGGCAAGTTCCCGGAGGATTTGGTAATGATACCATGATACAATTTCATTCCAGCAGGGTTTGTCAAACCATGTGGTCAAATTCACCCATGAAGCTTCCTGGGTTGACTCAGAGCTTCGAACATTCATGCTAATGTTAGCTTCAGATTTATATCATTGTCAGACATCACTGTTGCACCAGTTGTACCTGTAATGTGTAGCTCATGACAAAAATGTAAAGATAAACTAACCAACCTTGGCCCTCCTATTCATCGGTGGGATTTCACCCGGAGTGATAACTCTGTTTGGAATTCCGCCATCCAAAATTGTGATAGCCCTGGTGTTTCAATGCCAGGAATTATCAGGACTGCAAACCCCAGAGCTGATAATTATGGATCTGAAGACAGTGGACCCTCTTCATGCTGCAGGGGCTGTGGGCAGGACAACAGTGCAGCCCCTCAGCACGCTCATATGTGTGGACAATGCACCTCCCTGACATGCTCAAGGCGGCCTTGAACCCCACCTCATGCCCATATCCCTAGGTGCTTTCTGACCCCTTCGTTTCAACTGCTCCGAGCAGGCAGAAAATGTTACCTTTTTTCTCACTGTAATGTGAAAAACGTAGAGTAGACAGAACATTATCTGGCATTATCAGGTTCATTTAGATATTCTCAATTCTAGAGAGAACCTTTGACATTTGGTGCAGGGATGCTGGCCTGAATCAGTGATTCCGGTTCCTCTAGTATCACTGCACCAAATTCTGACACACTTGCAATGAGGGCATTGTTGTTTAGCATTCCAGAGCATACAGAATACATATAGTGAGGAGGAATGAAGTGTTTATTGTTTTCACTGATCCAGAGTAATCTTGAATTCCTTACCTCATGATGCTAGGTTTCCTATGTCTTATTCTCAGGTTCTAGGTGGTCCTATTTGCATACATAGCACTGTCTGGGGTGAACCTGTGTAGGTACGTTCATAACATCTTTTCCTGTCAGACTTCAGAACATTACACGTTGAGTAGCTATGGCAATACAGGGCCCAAAGTAGAATTTTAAATCCATTCACTTTATGTGTTGGGCTACCAAGATGTGGGTTATCTTATCATCGAGTTTATATAATACCCTGAACTTTAACATCTTTGTGCTTGGTGTAGCCATTCTTTTAAATGTCCCCTTATGAATTGACCTTCATGTAAATGATTTTTATGGTCATCATCACTTACTTAAATAAATGATACTCATTTTAGAATAGCTAATGATAGTGATCATACATTTGAACTGTCCATCAATAAATTGTACAGTGGCCTGACATGCTGAGCTTCGCTTGCATGCATTACTACTTTAAAACATTCACATCCGATACCTTAAGAAAGCTCGCTCTCATTCAGCAGGAGGAAACTATCATTGTAAAATTGCTCTGGCGTTTCGTTCTAAAGTTTATAATAAATTGATCATTATCACCCAATTTGTTTTAGCATGAAGTTAAAGTTGTAAGATAACATTTTAATGAGTTTTTGTAACTTTAAGAAAATATATAATGTTTCTGGCACCTAATATAAAAGGAAACATGTAGCCAAGAATAATGTTTACTGGAGCTCCCTGCTTTACTGTGGTATTGTAAAATCATAACAGTCTGTGGGGTTTTGAAAGTATAAACAGAAAAAAAGCCACAGCGTTTCTGTATCAATGGCAGGGACACTTTATTCAAGTTGAATAGCCTCTATTTTTATAATGGTGTATTGTGTGATCTTTGGGTAACTTGGATGTATAATAGACCCCTCTTTATGATTCTACTAACTGTTCAATTTAGGATCACGTTTTTGACAGCGGTCAAATGGCCAACATGGCGATTAACTCAGTTTATAATGGGTAAAAACTGCACACATAATGTAATTATCTATACTGAATTTTATTGTACTGCATTATTTTGTATTGAGCTATTTAAAGGTCAGTGGCATCATTTAGTGTAAAGAACTGCTACATTAAGAGCCATAAAATTAAGGATGTGGTGATGAATTCAAAATGTGTTTCCCAAATAATTTCTAAATTGTATTACAAGGGAATTCAGGCCAATGTTTCTTGTGTAGATCTTGAATTTGCAACAAAATGTAGAGCTAATATGCGGCAGTGAATGTCAATAAATAAAAGTGTGTTGCCAAAATAAATATTCATTAGCAAAGCCAATAGGTTAGGCTGTATTGTGCTAACACATGCAAGCACAGGCAAACTCTGATAGTAATAAAGAGCTTTTATTTTGTTGTTCATTGGCCAATGGTTGGTGAAACCAACACGCACAGCTGCAATTTACCACTGACTAACAGAATGATGAGATCATTTAATAATAGTCAGTTTGTAATGCTGCTAAGCACTTCATAGCCTTATGTCACATTAAGTAAGACCTGTTTCGTAAGCTTTAGAGAGGTATAAACCTGAATTTGAAACTCTAATTCAGGTGATACAATAGAGACAAGACAAAAGATCCATTACTCCTGCAGTCATTGAATGAAAACAAATTTAAACAACTTTTAAAGTGTAAATGGCGAATTCAGTGCAAGCCTGTGAGACGTCTTCCTTTCTACAGCATATAAACATAATAGGAACTTCAGCAGGGAAGAGAGAAGAGAAAATGTTATCAATTATATTGATGCAGCACACACTTTTATGGACAAAATTTAGACTTTTATGAGACTAGTCTTATGTTGAAGTTGTTCCCATATCACACCATCACCCTTTAATTTATCGTGCCATAACAGCTTAGATCCAACTCTAAGCCAAGATGAACCCTGTCTTGGATGGACAATTTAAAAAACTGATACGCAAAATCAAATGCCCATTTTCACCATTTGATATCTATCCAACATTTATTTTTAAGGCGTTACTAGTTATTTCCCTTATAGCTATGGCGCGTAAGAACTACATCATTGCTATACTGCTTTCTGGGTTGTTCTCCGATGCCCTTAAAAATGAGTAATCCACCTATGAATAAATCGACAGACCTAGTAGATGTTTCTAACTTTCCTTTGAATGCTTAATTATTGGAAATTGTCACTATTGACCAGTAGATATGAGGAATAAAGGTTTGAATGCTGTCAACAAACATAGAACTCAAAGTCTGTGATCAATGCCATCATGTATAACTTACAATGAAAGGTTGACACTAGCAGTTGGAGGTCTGATTTTATTAAACAGGTGACCTTTTTTTGACATTATTGACCATGCAATCATTTTCATATGTCTCAAATGACTGAAATGTTGGCAAAGACGTCAGGCTCATTTGCGCCTTTCGGTTGGGGTGAAATCCCACCTGTTAAATCATCAAGCAAGGCATAGACTTGCAGCTTCACACAACCTTCACCTAAGACGATCTTCTCATTGCCATTTTAAATGATACACTCATTTGAGATCATTTGTTTTAACTATGCAGATGGTACCACGTTTTTTAGCAAGTAGACATCTTATGCAGCAGATAACTTTAATAGCAGTACTATTGTCCATCAATGGAAAGCTGTGAAACAACCATATGAAGATAGCTTTAAATTAAACCATGATCTTGATATTCAATGATGCAGGTCTGACATAGCCTTGCAATGTTCAGTCTGCAGCTCTGGGTGTCAGCCATACCTTGTTGACACAATTGAAGAAACTTTGAGGGATAATTGATGCTCTGTAGCTTTGAGGAGTTTGATGGAGAGGGCAACCCAGTAACCTCTGTGGATATTGACTATAATAAAGGTAAAGGGCTAACAAGGGAATCATTGAAAAACAATATTCTTGAAATAAACATTAAGGTGCCGATTCAGATCCGGTAAAAAAAAATACCGTACTACTCGTATCCGTATTTTTTTACGTACGAGTCGTACAAGTGCCGTACAAACGGCCAAGTACGATCCGTACGCGAAAAATATCTACGATTAGCGTCGGGAAAAGTCTACGAGAGTGCGCCAGAAATTGTTTACGTCCGAATATCGTCGGGAAAAGTGTACGAGAGTGAGCCGGACATTTGTACGTGCAAATCGTAAAACACAAGTCCGAACGCGTAAGTACGATCCCGACCGTCCGTCCGAATACACAATCGCACTGAAAAAGGCCCGTACGGAGCTAATGCAGTAGCACACATGTACACGGGTAAACCTATGCCCGTGTACGAGCCGTACAGCCAACACACCCCCAATTCTGTCAGCACCGTACACCACCCTGTCCGCACTGTACTCCAGCCCCGCAACTGTATGCGCCGTCCCCCCCTGTACGCGCATCACCCCCGCATGTACGAGCCGTACCTCCACATGTACGCACCGTACCCCCTGCTCCCCACCGCATGTACGCACCGGACCCGAGCACTGCCTGTACGCACCTTACCCCCTGCCTCCCCCACCACATGTACGCACGGTACCCCCTGCCCCCCACCGCATGTACGCACCGTATCCCCCTGCCCCTCACCGCATGTACGCACCGTACCCCAGCACCGCATGTACACACCGTACCCCAGCACCGCATGTATGCACCAAACCCCCTGCCCCCCCACCGCATGTACACACCGTACCCCTGCCCCTCACCGCATGTACGCACCATACCCCAGCACCACATGTATGCACCGTACCCCAGCACCGCATGTACGGACCGTACACCAGCACCGCATGTACGCACCGAACCCCCGCCCCTCCACCACATGTACACACCGTACCCCATGCCCCCAACCGCATGTACACATCTACCCCAACACCGCATGTACTCACCGAACCCCCTGCCCCCTCACCGCATGT
Source organism: Triturus cristatus (assembly GCF_964204655.1). Taxonomy (NCBI): domain Eukaryota; kingdom Metazoa; phylum Chordata; class Amphibia; order Caudata; family Salamandridae; genus Triturus; species Triturus cristatus. Next base: position 1,728,995,861 of record NC_140589.1, read on the forward strand.
ACACACGGTACCCCCTGCCCCTCACTGCATGTACACACCATACCCCAGCACCGCTTGTACACACCGTACCCCAGCACCGCATGTACGGACCGTACACCAGCACCGCATGTATGCACCGTACCCCTGCCCCTCACCGCATGTACGCACCGTACCCCAGCACTGCATGTACGCACCGTACCCCAGCACCGCATGTACGGACCGTACACCAGCACCGCATGTACGCACCGCCCCCCCGCCCCCCACCGCATGTACGCACCGTACCCCCTGCCCCCCACCGCATGTACGCACCTACCCCAGCACCGCATGTACGCACCGTACCCCCTGCCCCCACCGCATGTACGCACCGCACCCCCCATGTACGCCCTGTCCCCCCCTGTACGCGCAGTACCTCCGCATGCACGCGCCATACCCCAGGTCCGCCCGTGTACACACCGTACCCCCACCGCATGTACGCGGCGCTCTCCAACACCGTACCCCAGCACCCACACCAAGCATCACGTATGTATGGATCGCACCTACGTGAAAAAGACTCATACAGAGCCAGGACACTGTAAAACAGCATAAGGAGGGTCAATTAGACTCGCACAACACCACCAAACACATCCACATGACAAAATACATCTCAATGACTGACCTGGCACATCCAAACAGCCAAACAGAGGCCCCAAATCACAACCACCTCTTATAACACACCCACCAAAATTCAAACACAGCCACACCCAAAAATGGACCAATAAAAAGGGCCCACACACACAACCCATGAACCTTTGCAACAGACCCACTGCTGCCAGACCCCACACACAAACAACTCCACATTACTCATACCTTCGCTACACCTTCACTCACACACCTTCACACAACCTCCACCACAAACATCCCCCTCTTCACATTCACACACACACACTCACATACACACCCACAACCAACCACACCCACACCCACACCCCACACCATGCCCACAGACAAGAATCCAAAGTTCAGTACGGCGGAGCTGGAGCTCCTTGTCAACGAAGTCATCAGAGTCGAGCCACAGCTGTTTGGAACATTGGTCAGACAGACCAGCATATCTGCAAAATCTGCCATGTGGCAGAGGATTGTCGACATGGTGAATGCTGTTGCGCCTGTCTGAAAGACCAGGCATGAATGCCAAGCCAGGTGGTACGATCTGCGCCGGGTGGTCAAGAGGAAAATGAATGAAGAATATGCCCAGACTAACATCACTGGAGGTGGGCCGCCCCGCAGACCGGTACACTACCATCCCTGGGAGGAGAAGGTGATGGCCCTGCTACCGCCAGTGAGAGTACACGGAGTGGAAGGAGTCGCAGAGCCTGGTGAGTACACAAACAACTTACGTAACATGGGGGCAATGGGGTCCACACAACATATACACCAAATGCACGCAACTTCCTCCAAGCACTCACCGCACACAACCATACTCACAAACCACACTCATGCCACTAACGTCTCCATGCACCCTTCACAAATCAAGGCAAGGCCATGTCCAAGGCTACAACAACCACAAACACAAGACTGGATGTCTGGGAGGCTGGGAGGGTGGGCCCCACACAACACATTGTGGAAATGAGAGGCAGACAACAATGCCCTCAGCCCATATGGCATATGTACATACCCATGCACAATGCACAGGGACTGGTGTTAAATGGTAGCGGCAGTCGTAGTCGATAACCTTTCAAGTATTGCCCGGCGGTAATCGCCTCTTATACCATTCGATGCTAAATCAACAAAGAGGCAGGCGCCGGAGACTGGAAGGCAGGAAACAAAGTTTTATTCCGTCGGAGTGGAACACATCAGATGAGACAGCGAGGTATCGTCACGAGGTGCTCTAACTGCATCTCAGAGACCTGGTCTCTTATACACACATTTATGACTTTATTGCAGGGTTATCATACATGGCACATTCTTGAGATCACTTTGATACATGAAAGAACATCCTCAGAATCCCCGGCTCAGATCAGATCCCACACATAGATACAGTAGAAGTCCCCCGCCCCACCCGCAGTTGGAGATGGATGTCACACAGCAGGATATTCCGCCAGTTCCCGGGGGTGTGTGCAACCGGTCGGGTCCCAGGGGGTGGGGGCCTTGATCTGCTGTAATCCCTTTGATGTGGGGTGTTTCCTTTACAGTAGGGGCAATAAACTGCATCCGCAGGGCTAGGTGATAGCCTGGGATCGGTTCGGACAATTGGGCGCGGAGGAAGGGGTTATCAGAAAGGATGTATGACCATGTATGGGATGAAAAGGAGGTGTTGGCCAGGCACGGGGTGCGATTCCATGGCAGGGTCGCGCAGAAGGAGAGGTTTTACGGCCCATGTACGAGAGAGCGGGGGTGGCCAGCGCGCGGGGGATGTTCGCAGCGCCTGAGGGGCGCGCTGGTGATCGGCAATGAGCGGAGAGAGAGAGAGAGAGTGGGGCGCCTAAAATGGCGGCCGTGCGTTCGCTGTGCGTGGCGCTGGGGAGAGGCAAGATGGCGCAGATAATGTTCAGTTACAAGCTAAATTTCCACAGTCCTCCCTTTTAACATATCTCGCCAGCTTGTTTAGTTCGGATCTATCCCCATAATACTACGAACTTCCACCTCATACAAAGCTTTCATTCGTTCCGCTTCAAAGTTCAAAGTCTTAGGGCAGATGCAGTTCATAAAAAGCGAACACAAAGGTGGCAGGCACTGAATCCCCAAGCAACATCCACATAGTATCACAATCGGTATTAGGATAAATGAAAACAGCCTCCATCCCCAACTTCTAATAGTGTCCCAAAACCAACTTCCCAGTGACCATCCTTCTTGCTCCTGATGAACCTCTGTGGAAAGTCTGTGGAGGTGTTCAATTGCTTTGTAGACTGAGGGTGAGTTATCCGGTACATAGGTACAACAGCTGGACCCAATGATGCGGCATGCTCCTCCACGATCAGCCAGAACCACATCTAGTACGAGGCGGTTCTGAAGAGCTACCAGGCGGACGGCCTGAAGATCGGCGGTGTTGTTGGCGAGGATGCCAGCTGTAATGTTCATCGCCGTTTCGACTGCCTGAGTTAAGAGGCGGATGGCACGGCTGTTTGCCATTGGACCCCAGAGTGGAACAAGTCCCTTTACTGCATCCAGGAACTGTGCTCCGGTGGAGTCGGCTTGTACAATGTCTTTGGCACGTTTCTGTCGGTGATGGTTTGCTGGAGCCACATATGTCGGAGGAAGGACAAAAGCGATGTAGCAGGTGCCTCCCCAACCTTTCGGAAGCCAGGTGTAGGCCTTAGTACCACAGACGAAGTACATATTTGGGGAGGTAACAAAGGAGGGTGGATCAACTGAGTCCAATGTTCGGGTGATGAGGCAGGAGCTGTGGCCCACCAGCTGCGCCCCCAGGCCTTCGAGGCACATAAGTCCAGTGATGTTGATGACGGATAGGGCCACTGTTAGGGTGGCGGCCGTCCGTTTCCGGAGGTAAGAGAAGGTGGGTCTGGCTGGGTTGTTGAATACCTGCATTTCAACTCGTTCTTTGGCAGGGATGTCCATGTGAAAGGAAGTGTTTGATCTCAGAGGACAGAAGGGAGCAGAAGATTTTCCAGTTTTGTTCAGCCAGAACCCATGGTAGAAGTGTGACACAGTTTTGCCGGAAGTCGCATTATCCTTGTAGCTTTCTTGCAGGAGGATTAGCCAAGCGAGGCAGGAGCCATGGACAGAAAAAGGTGAAGGGATGAAAGGGATAGAGTGTCCGGTGGCATGTGGTAGCAATCCACAGATCCAGCAATTAGTGGCATTGGCGGCAAGATTGTGTTGGTGGAGCAACTGCACAAAAGAGTTATTCCAGAACTCCTTACGCCTCTCTCGGAGTTGGGGTGAAAGTGAGATCAGATGGTGTTCTCTCATGGTGGTAGGTTGAACGGTGGTCAGCAATGTCTTGTGAGCAGGTGCGCTCTCCTCTATGATCCAGAAGGTGACCACGAGGAGAAGGCAAAAGAGAAGGGTAACGAAAAGTGCAATAGTCTTTGAGCTGTGCATTTTGTCAGTCTTTGGGATTTTGTAGTGGATCTTTGGACGTCCGGTTGCTTCCATCATCTTCATGTCGGGTGCTTCCATCACCTTCAAGGGACTCGGTAGCGGGCAGAACCACAGACTTTGTTTAGTTTCTCTCCTGGTGGCCTTTGAGGTGGCTAGGCAACCGCTCTGAGATTTCAACTTAGTTTGTGGTCTGCTTAGTCGAAGTTCCCTCCTTTCGTCGTAGGTTATAATACCCTTCCTTGGATGGCACAGTGGGATCGGGATATTTCGTTAATTCAAGTGTCTCTGTATCCGGGCAGTGGCTCAGGGATGGTCGGTCTTTGTCCAGAAGTTCCTCTTGGGCGGTGATGTTGTCCGTGGTCGTCAGGGTCGATGATACCTTCTTGCAGTGGTGTGCATGCAGCCAATTGCGTTTCCCCTCCACTCGAAGAGCTGTTCGGGTGGTGATCAGGACTTGCAGGGGGCCCGTCCACCGGGGCTCCAGACTCTTGGTGCGCTGGAAGTTACGCACTAAGACAAAGTCACTGGGTTGGATGTCGTGCCCGGGGCCCCTGGAAACATCGGGAATGGCTTGCAGCACCTGCTGATGGATAACAGACAACATTTTAGTTAGGTTGTACAAATAGTCAGACATGAGGACGTCCGGGACGTCGTGGGTGGATGTTGGTTTCGGTGCAGTCCAAAGGTTCATGGGCCGCCCGAAGACGACCTCGTAGGGGGTTAAGTGGTGTTTGGTGGGGGTGGAACGCATTGATAGCAATGCTAGCGGGAGAGCGTCTGGCCATTTCAGTCCTGTGGTGGCAACTATTTTTGCTATCTTAAGCTTCAATGTGGCATTATGTCGCTCAACCAAGCCTGCAGATTGGGGATGGAAGACCGCATGGAACTTCTGTTTTACACCCAGCCCCTTTAAGATGAGTTGGATAACCTCGGCTACAAAGTGGGGGCCGTTGTCGCTCCACAAAATTCGACAAAGGCCGTACCGGGGGAAGAATTCTTTCAGTAGTACTTTTGCGGTAGTCATAGCGGTGTTGTCGCGGGTTGGGTAGGCTTCCACCCACTTGCTGAAGGCACACACAATGACAAGTACGTACTTCAAACCTTGGCACCTTTCTAACTGGATTTAGTCCATTTGTAGGACTTCAAAGGGGTGATTGGGAACCCCAAACCCTCCCCGGGGTACAGCAGTTCCTTTCCCAGGGTTGTGTTGGAGGCATACCAGGCATTGTTGGACCAGACGTTTGGCTGAGTCTGGGATTTTGTCGTTGTGCCAGACTTTGGAGATGAGTTCGATCATGGGAGCAGACCCTATGTGTGCGGGGGAGTGTGCCATGGTCAGCATGGGGATCAAGTATGAGTCAGGTAGCAACCATTTGTTCGAGTCTTTAGTTCGCCAGCAACCGGCATCGTCCTTCAATCCCACCCGTGCCCATTCAGTTAATTCGTGTGGTGAGCTGGCTAATTGGATGTCCCTAATCGTTTCCCTAGCATCCTTCCATTTCTCAGTTTGTGACCTGGTTACGTACATATGGGTCGTGGACCTATTCTCGGCTGTGGTTCGGGCAGTAATGTCAGCTAGTGCATTTCCCTGTCCTATAATGTCTGTCACTTTCTTGTGTGCCTGGCATTTGATCACAGCCAGCCATGTGGGGAGGAGGACTGCTTCGGTCAGGGCAGAGACTAGATCTCCATGCAGGATGGGTGTGCCATGGGAAGTCAAGAATCCCCTCTCCTTCCAAAGGAGCCCAAAGTGGTGAACTACCCCGAAGGCGTATTGACTGTCTTTGTAAATGTTTGCGGTTGTCCCTGCTGCCAGGATGCATGCTCGTGTGAGAGCAATCAGTTCAGCCGCCTGTGCAGATCGTTGTGTGATGCGGGCTGTCTCAACAACTGTTCGGGCTGTGGTGACTGCATAGGCAGCTGAAGTGGTGCCATCGGGGAGCTTGATGCATGAGCCATCCACCCACAGTTCTCCGTCAGGGTCCGGGAAGGCAGTATCTCGAAGGTCAACCCTACTCTTGGTCTGTTCGTCGGTGAGAGTCACGCAGTCATGTATAGGGGGCGCATTGGGGTCAGTGTCAGGGAGAGGTAGTAGAGTGGTTGGATTCAGAGTGGTGCATCGTTTCAATGTGATGTGGGGTGCAAGCAGAGTCAGTTCATAACCAGTCAGTCGTGCGCTAGTCAGGTGTTGAGTCTTGGTCTGGTTCAGGAGGGTGTCAACCGCATGGGGTACCAATACAGTGAGGGGGTTCGAGAGCACAATCCCCTCACTTTGCCGGATAGAGACAGCAGCGGCGGCTACTGCTCGAAGGCAGGCGGGCAAAGCTCTGGCTACAGGGTCAAGAGTGGCAGAGAAGTAGGCACAAGGGCGTTGTTTAGGACCTATGGACTGGGTTAGGACAGACAACGCGCATCCCTCCCTTTCGTGGGTGTAGAGGGAGAAAGGTTTAGTGTAGTCTGGGGTTCCTAGGACTGGTGCTGAGCAGAGGGCGTCTCGTAATTCTTTGAAGGAGGATTGGCATTCGGGTGTCCAGGGGAGGGGGAAGGGGACATCTTTGGCCAACAGGGAAAGCAGAGGTTTTACAATAAGACTGAAGTTTGGCAACCACTGTCGACAAAAGGAGGTGAGACCTACTAGAGACAGCACTTGCTTCTGAGTTTTGGGAACAGGGGTTTCTAGGATGGTCTGAATTCGGTCAGGGGTAAGTTTCCTCCCGTCCTTGGATAGGAGGTGGCCTAGGTATGTCACTTGGGGTTGGCAGAACTGTAACTTCTTCCTGGAGACCTTGTGACCGTTCTCCGCGAGGAAGTGGAGGAGGTGAATGGTGGCTGTGACAGCAAGTGGGGTGGTGTCGGCCGCCAAAAGAATGTCGTCGACGTACTGTATTAACACCACTCCATCGGGTAATTGGACTGCATCTAGTTGTCTCTTGAGGGCTTGGCTATAAATGCTGGGACTCTCAGTTTAGCCTTGGGGTGCCCTACAGAATCTGTACGAACGGGCTTTTAAAGTGAAGCCGAACAGGTAGCGGCTGTCTGGGTGGATGGGGATGGAAAAGAATGCGTTCTTGAGATCAATAACAGTAAAGGTGGTGGCAGTGGACGGAATCAGGGTGAGGATGGTGGTGATGTCTGAGACCACGGGGTACTGAGGTATGACTACTTTGTTAACTTCTCGTAAGTCAACAATGAAGCGGTATGCTTTCTCATCTCCCTCGCCTTGCTTCTTTACAATGGGTAGGATAGGGCTTTTGCAAACATTACTGACTACTTCTTCTACTAGTCCTGCATCGACTAGGGACTGGATGATTTCCACCAATGCCTTCTCGCCTTCGGGCGATATTCGATACTGTGGAAGCTTTGGGAGCACTGCGTCCGGTCGGACGGTTATGTGTACTGGGTCGATCACCATGCGCCCTACATCTGAGTCGGTTTTAGCCCATAGATGCGAGGGTAACGTGTCGAGTAGGGACAGGTCAGCATCGGTTATAGAGAGCATACGTCGTGTGCGACAAGGTCCGAACGGATCTGGGTTATCGTGCAGGATGACTCGAACTCCGTCTGGGGAACATCTGATGGTAGCTCGGAAATGTTTTAGCAAATCGAGTCCCATAATAGCATCGGGGGTGTTGGAGGAGAGCAGAAAGGTCGTGTCAGTGGCGTTATCTTCTAAGTCAAAGGAGATTGGTGCTGACAAGGGGTTAGTGGAGGGCGTTCCATCGAAGCCTATTGAGGTTACGTGTGAGCCAGACAAGGGTGCCCTAGGAATCAGTCGTTTAGATAACGCACTACGTGTCGCCCCAGTATCTACCAGGAATGGAGACTTTGTGCCCAAGACCTTAGCAGTGACATAAGGACCTTGCTGGTCAACACGGAGTTCGACTGGATCCCTCCCTTGCCCCTGGCGGTCCAATGCGAAGTCATGGGTGCTTTCGTAGTCGGACTGCTGACACTGGTTTTGTCGGGGGCGATCAAAGGTGTTTGGTCTGCCTGGCCTGTCATTGATGGCGTCGTTCGTGTACCCTCGTCCCTGTCCTCTACTTCTGGGGTCATATGCTATGTCTCTGGGGTCCCTATTTTTGTTCATTTCCAGAAGGACCGGGCACTGGGATTTCCAGTGTCCGAACCCTCTACAGAACGCACATTGGTTCCCATCTAAATCTCTTCGTCCGGTGTAGGGTGCAGGTGTATGGTCTCTAGGGGGTAGCCTTCTAGAGGCGGTTGGTTGGTAATTCCCTTTAGGGGGCTCCCTTCCTATGGTCACCCCTTGCAACTGTGCTATCATTACCCTCTCCTTCAGTTCCTTTTCCTTTCTCTCAGACGCCCTATCGTTCTCATTCTTTTGGTTTTCGTAGTATTGGGCCATCTGGAGGATTGCTGCGGGTTTGGAGGCTGCCCAACTACTCTCGCTGGTCTGTAGCTTCTGGGAGACTTCTTGTGAGAGACCCTTCACATAATTCTGGACAAAGAGGTGATGTCCGGTTGCAGTGGTCATGTCCTGGCCACTATAATTGGAAAACACGGTCTCGAATCGAGAGAAGTATTCAGACACATCCTCCTGGGGTTTCTGGCGACAAGCCGTCACTATCGACCAGTCTACCTTTCTTTCTGGGATTAGAGTCTTCAATTTCTGTACAATCTTGTCTGGGAGCTCCAATATGGCTTTCGGGGGTTTCTGTCCCGGTTCTCGCTGTTTGTCTATGGTATCAAGTTGTACCCAGGTATATCCGAACGGTTCAGCGTGGTCAACTTTCCGGATTTGCTTCCACACATCAGCCGGCAGACATAACCCGAAGAACAAGTCGATATCTGCTAAGGTCATTATTGTTGAACCTAAGGCTGTACCTTGTTCGGTGTAGAAGGCAGTCGGGTTCTTTCTTAAGTCGGGTAGGGTTTTTCTAAAGGTCAAAATGTCTTGTCGGTCCCATGGCTCGTAGACCCAGTTATATACAACCCTTCCCTTCGCATCTTGGTGGTTGATGTCGTCATGTGTTCCCTGACCTCGTGGGGGGACCCAGTAGGGGGCGGCTTCTTTGATGGGCATCATGGTATCAGCCCTTCCTGCCTGGGGTTTAGTCGCTTTGGGGGTTTCTGCTTTGGTTGTCAGTCTGTGCTCTTTAAGGTGCCGGTAGACCTCGAGTGTACGAGTGAAGAGGTCCGTCACATCGCCCTCTCCTTCTTCCCCAATGTCTACCTTCCTATATAGGGCCGCTAAGCCTTCGGGACCTTTATCGTGGTACCTATCCTCATATGTATTCAGGGCGTGATAACAAAGTCGTACGACAAAGTGTCGTCTGCGGTTGTCGGCATACGAGTTATACACGTCTGTTATATACTCCTCACTTTCCTTTCGCTCCAGCAGTGTCCTTACTATCTTATCGATTCCGGCTCGTTCATCCTTTGTTAGTCGATTCATTCTGGTGGAATCTTTCTTTCTCATCTCAGGGTCATCTAACGTTATCGCCAACGTTGTGTTCAGTACAAGAGGCTCGGCCGGCGCGGAGGCCGTGAGGACCGAGGCCCTGGTACTGCTTTCGCTTGTGTTTGGGGGTTGTGGGTGTTGCACTACCGGTTGGGAGGGTGCGTATGGAGGGGGCATGTAGATGATCGGGGGACCTAATAGCAATTCGTCATTCGTTCGTTGCTTAGAAGTCAACTCAGGGTAGAGCATAGAGGGGGTCCTAACAGGGTACTGGCCTGATGTTTCAGGCTCTTGTTTTAGTTTAGCTTCCCTTCTCTCCTTTATTTCTTCCTCTAACTTTCTAGCGGCAAGGTGAGCTGCCTTTCGTAATTCCTTTTCTGCTTTCACTTCTTCCCTCTTTTTCCGTTGCGTTGCTTCTTTGCGCCACATGCCGATACTGTCAAGCATAGTAGGCGTCGTTTTATTACTACGTAGAGCTATTTCTAGCGTTTCTATTTTATGGTCGTCGAAGGATCCCATCAGTGGCCACTATAAGCTACGGCGACTAGTCCATATTTAGTGAACATGTCCTTATTAGGGGTGCCCTCCAGTGGAGCCGGATGGTCCACCTCTAATAAGCGGTCTGGGCAGAACCAACTACCAATCAGTGGGGAGAAGATAGGCATGACGGGTTACAACGGGGACAAAAGTCAGCACTACCTATCTTTTCACTGCTTGCAAAGACTAGATAGAATATCTCTATTCCTCGTTATTTGTAAGCAGAGAATACCTCCAAAGAACCAATATCGAACAACTAGTGTTCGGACAATCAATCAATCAATGGTGAGAAAGATATAGGCACGACGGGTTACAATGGGGACAAAAGTCTGCATTTCCTACCCTTCACTATTTGCAAAGACTAGACAGAATATTTCTATTCTACGTTATTTGCAAACAGAGAATATCTCAAAGAGCACTATCCTTCAGAACAATCAATATTCGGACAATCAATCAGTGGGGAGATAAAAATAGGCACGACGGGTTACAATGGGGACAAAAGTCTGCGTTACCTACCCTTCACTATCTGCAAAGGAAGAGAGAGTATTTCTACTCCTCCCCGTTTGTAGACAGCGAATATCTCAAAGAGAACAATCAATAAGCAAATACTAGTATTTCAATCAATCAATCAATCGTTTCGCAATTTGTCGTGTTTCACGACCTTACCCGGACCGCGTGGACAGTTTCTCGTCTTCCGCCTCCAGCACCCGATCGTCCTCTACTCTCCGTTATTGCCGCGGCACTCCTGATGGTTCCCAGTCAAGACCGTAGATCACTCGAGAGAGGTCTGCTCGGAACCAGTGAAGTTCGGATGATCGGCTGCCAGACGAGGGTCTATCGGGCAGGAGCTCTCCCGATCGTTGCAGTCGTTCACTCTGTCGTCGGGACCTCTCCTACTGGATCCACGTGTCGCTGATGGGCCCCACGCTTGGGACGCCAATTGTTAAATGGTAGCGGCAGTCGTAGTCGATAACCTTTCAAGTATTGCCCGGCGGTAATCGCCTCTTATACCATTCGATGCTAAATCAACAAAGAGGCAGGCGCCGGAGACTGGAAGGCAGGAAACAAAGTTTTATTCCGTCGGAGTGGAACACATCAGATCAGACAGCGAGGTATCGTCACTAGGTGCTCTAACTGCATCTCAGAGACCTGGTCTCTTATACACACATGTATGACTTTATTGCAGGGTTATCATACATGGCACATTCTTGAGATCACTTTGATACATGAAAGAACATCCTCAGAATCCCCGGCTCAGATCCGATCCCACACATAGATACAGTAGAAGTCCCCCGCCCCACCCGCAGTAGGAGATGGATGTCACACAGCAGGATATTCCGCCAGTTCCCGGGGGTGTGTGCAACCGGTCGGGTCCCAGGGGGTGGGGGCCTTGATCTGCTGTAATCCCTTTGATGTGGGGTGTTTCCTTTACAGTAGGGGCAATAAACTGCATCCGCAGGGCTAGGTGATAGCCTGGGATCGGTTCGGACAATCGGGCGCGGAGGAAGGGGTTATCAGAAAGGATGTATGACCATGTATGGGATGAAAAGGAGGTGTTGGCCAGGCACGGGGTGCGATTCCATGGCAGGGTCGCGCAGAAGGAGAGGTTTTACGGCCCATGTACGAGAGAGCGGGGGTGGCCAGCACGCGGGGGATGTTCGCAGCGCCTGAGGGGCGCGCTGGTGATCGGCAATGAGCGGAGAGAGAGAGAGAGAGTGGGGCGCCTAAAATGGCGGCCGTGCGTTCGCTGTGCGTGGCGCTGGGGAGAGGCAAGATGGCGCAGACAATGTTCAGTTACAAGCTAAATTTCCACACTGGCAAACTACTGACAAGGTAGCTCACACTGGGCCCTGCTGTATGCAGCACAAGGCCCTCCTGGGACCACTGTACACTCAAAATCCAACTCCACAAGCACAGGTATCTAGCACAGGAACTCACACTCACTGTCATGCCAGCATGTACCATGAGGGGACAGACACATCACCTGGGAGACCCAATGAGAACTCACACTACACATGACAGCACGCCCGGTCACACCCCCCCCCCCCCTAACACAAGCACACACCCCCGGAGCAGGCAACGGATTTACACACTCCCACAATGGACATGTGACACAACCACACCAATCAAGAGCCAAATAAGCATCAGAGCCACCAATCTACAGGTCAAACACTCAGGAGAACATCCCAATATGTCCCCCGCAACATACCCATACCCAAGTGGACATTGAGAGGAATGCTAGGGACAACCAACTACCTGGAGGAACTGTGTCAACTTGAATATGTATGAAACATAGATGTGGCAGGAAACACCATTGACATTGTCTCTCTCTCACACACAAGGCAATGTCGTCGATCTCCCCCCAACACTGGGGGGGAAGAATCACTGTCCCAGGCTCCGCGTGAAGACGATCCCACCGGCAGCGACGGCTCTCACCACTCCGTGGATGACCCTGACCAACCTGGCCCCTCTGGTGCCCAAGCACCTGCAGCACCTGCGTCAGGTATATCTGTGCCAACCACCACCCCCATTCCTTCCACATCCCAGGACACACCCAGGAGCCCTGCTCGCACTGAACAACAGAGCCAGTCTGACCAGGAGGGACAAGGTTCTCCGGGCACTCAGGAGGAGGCAGGCAATCCTGCAAATGCCATCCCTCAAGGGTTCCCGTAGACCCGATGTGCCCACAAGGGCAGGCCAGGCTCAAGTGGGCAGGGGTGGTGGGAGTGGAGGCAGGCTGAGGCGCGAACCTGACCAGCCAGCTCAGGACACCGGTATGTCACACATACGAAACATCCTGGACTCATACCGGCGTGACACCAGAGGCATCGACCAGGTCGTGTCCAGACTTTCCGGGATGCAGGGGACCCTCGATGAGGTTAAGAACCTGCAGGTCGAGCATCATGCCAGTCATCAACAACACCAAGGACGGATGGAGGCAAGACTGGCTGAGCTCCTGGCGGTTAACAGGGACGTGAGCCAATCACTCCGTCAGATCGCCCAAAGCCTGGCAAACCCTCCCTGTACCACCAGGCGTAGACCAGCACCAGACACAGGGAGGGACGAGGAGGAGGAGGATTCGTCTGACGGAGCGTCCGTAACATCGTCAAGGCCTGCATCTGAGGGTCCCCGGAGGAAGGTGGGTCGTCCACGTAAAAGACCGTGAGAGTCAGCGGACCATCCCCATCTCCCAGGTCACCTGGCCTGGCACCTGGCCCTCTGGCGCAACAGCAGCACCTCACCCAATGACATTCTCTGCCACATGGACTTGCTGGTCACAGTCTGACCAATGATGACCAAATGTCCTCTCAATAGCGCGCCTCGTCTGCCTATGGGTGTCGTTGTACCGGTGTTCTGCGGCAGTTCTGGGGTTGCGGAGAGGCGTCATCAGCCATGGCATGTTGGGATAGCCAGAGTCCCCTACATGGAAACATCATGGGCAGCAGTGGGTCAGGAGAAGCAGTAAGATATTGAGATACCGCAAAACACTGGACTAACAGAGTATACCCACCAACAAGACATGCACGTTCGTTGCGCAGCTGCAGCATCATTTCAGGCACCCTGCTATGCCTCATGATGTAGGCATCATGTGCTGATCCTGGAAAACGAGCACAGACATGGGATATCAGCATGTTAGCAAGACATACCACAAGGGCATTGATGGAGTGGTAATGCTTGCGGTTACGAAAGGCTACCTCCTGTGCCTGTGGTGGTACCAAAGCCACATGTGTCCCATCAATGGCCCCAATGACATGGGGCATCCCTCCCAGGGCATAGAACTCACCCTTTACACCTGTCAACTGCTCACGAGTTGGAAAATGTATAAATTCATCCAGGTGTAACAACATGGCCTCTAACACATCATGCAGGACACGGCTGAACATGGTCTGGGACATGCCACCTACATCAGCTATGGTCAATTGAAACGTACCCGTGGCAAAGAAATGTAGGGCTGCCATCACCTTCATCTTGGGTGTCAGTGCAGTAGGATACCTGTGTAGCGGTTGGAGGTGTGGTGCCAGCCTTGCGGTCAAGTTGTCAATCAACGGTTGTGAGAAGCGGTAGCGGCGTATACAGTCACGTTCCCTCATGGCAGCCAAGTCTGGCATTGGTCGGGGGAGAGGCGGTGCCCTGCAGAAATTTGGAAGGAATAACGAAGATTGAGTACATTACTACACAAATGTCAATGAACAGAGCATATGTCCAACAGCTAATACACATATGCTACATACAGAGTCTGTTCTGTGCAATGCATCCAGGCCACGTATGGCAGCCAGGTGATACTCCTACCAAGAGTCAGCTACACACATGGGTGCTCAAGGTCAACACGACATGCCATGAAACTAGCTGTGGAACAGTGTAAGTGAAAAGCCAGACGCATTACAGGAGTGACAGACATCCACATATCAGCATTTGAAGGATGTCATCTCATACAGACAGCTGGCGGGAGTCTAGACACACAGGTCACATGTAATCTTGAAAAGGACAGACAACACACATTACCATGAAGGGGTACATGTCAAAAACTGATGACACAGACATTGAGAGAATGCAGAGATTGCCTCATGTCAGGGAGTCATCTTCGAACCATCATGACACATGTAACGTGTGAGTCCACATGTGGCATGGTGTGCGTATATGTGTGTCATGCACATATGCACACAGACACATGTTGGATGCTGCAACAGCAGATGGATTTGACGGAAAACCAACGGAAAGCTCATGGGAACACATGACACACACTTGACATACTCACATCGTGGCACGCTGGGAGTCACATGTGAGGTGTAATTATCCGTGTACCTGGCATCAGGGGACAGTTGCGGGTGTTGCTGACTGTGCCATACCAGTGATGCAGTGCTTGACACGTGTGTCCTACATGCACACATGTGCAAAGTGTGAATGGAAAGTGTGCCACGTAGAGCCCCATCACACATGACATGTGTAAACAGCTCATCACACATCTATTGTGCCACAACATGAGGAGACATGTGCCACATCACTGCCTGACACACCTAGGCCCTGCACATGAAGAACTGCACTGACAATGACTTGATGTACAGCCTTGTGCGAGTCTGACGCCTCCATTCATTTCGTGTGCGCCTCCTATCACCAGTGTAAGCTGTGAAAGGCAATACACACGCTCTGAGGGCGTGTGTAGGGCCCGTACTCACGCTCTGGGGCGTGGGTACGTCCCATAACACCATTATGGTGGTGACGGGTACGCGTCCACGTCCACTTCCGTTGTGGCGGGACGTGGGATTGGTGGACACGCCCCCTGAAGTGACCAGACCATGGAGGTAATTATTGTGCAGGTTGTATTTGTATTTTGTGGGGTGTGGGTTATGTTTCCTGCCCCTTGCACCCCCCCCCTTTGCCCCTGGGGGTTGTTCTGACCTTCCGCGGCGTCTGCGGCGGTTTCTGAACACGAGGTCTTAGGCTATGAGGGCCGGGATGACGCGTAGGTTGGGGTCCATCGCTGTCCGTCGCGTACCGGTACTCCTTGTTCGTGTCGTCCTCAATTTCCCGGCAGTTTTTGGCTCTCGTAAAAAATGCTACGTGCGGAGTGACGTAGGCACGAATCGTACTTGCTGGTCCATGAAACGCTGCCTGACTCCGTCCGGACGTTGCGTCTGCGCCGTCCAGACTCAGATTTGTATGTATTTTTTTGCCGGTCGGTGTTTTTTACAACTCGTACGGAAATGGTGTTTCTGTACGATTCGTACTTGCGAGTTTGTAAGGTGTTTTTCCCGGGTACGAGTCGGACGGAGAAAACGCTCCGTACGACCATTTGTACCCGGGTTTTACCGGATCGGAATCAGCACCTAAATGCTTGTCCTCAGGGCGACAAACAGAATTGAACTAATTGTTCAGATATACTTCACATTTTCATATAAATAAATCTGAAGAAACAGGCATACACAATGATTTAATTATAAGAACCAATCTATTTTCTCAGCATATAATCAAGGGGTACACAATAGTAAAAATTCAAACATACATCAACCGTGTCAATCTAAGTCCAGTTGGAAAGCAACATTTGTAGACTCATATATAAATGTATGGGGAATCCATTCTCTAAGTGATTGATATATGTCCACGCCAAGCAGAAGGCAGTTTATGGATGAAGTTCCCGTGAGTATGTAATAAGAAGCGACTTGGAGTCGAATTTTTGGTCTCAATTGTCTGTAGTATGCAAGACCTTCCTCAGGACCAATAAAGTTAAGTGGAAATACAAAAATTACCCCACAAGAAACCAGGATCTACACTGTAAGTCTTTGTTTTTGAGGAACAATTTCTATGTTCTCATGAATGGTTTGACCAAAAAAGTCTTACTAGTGCCACAAGTCATTGTTTTGTTAATCTTTAAGGGAAGACAATTTTATCTTTAAAGAAGCTCGCACGCTGTCCAAGTGCTAGATGCTAAAAATGAATGTTTAGGACTTGGACAGCGCTCAAGCTCCTTTATTCACTCAGTGCTTATTCCTTGGTGTCAACGGACATCAATCACTAAGAAAGTGGAAAGCCATTGAAATATTAATGTTTCCAGTAAGAACCACAAATGAATGAACAAAGGTATCTTAGGACCTTATTACGACTACGACGGTCCATGTGACCGCTGTAGTCGCGGTGGCGTACCGACCACTACCACAGTGTGGGACCGCCCACAGTGATATAAGAGTGAATGGTCAGACCATCACTGAACCGTAGCTACCACCACGGATCAAGGATCCTGTGGTGGTTTGGCAGTGGTTCGAGGCAACAATATGCTGGCGGTGCCACAGCAGCACTGCTGAGTGCATGTTGTGTCGCCCTGTAGCTTTGCTCGGGCAGGAAAGCACAAGATGGTATATTCCTTCCAATGCAAGAACATGCCGCAGTGGTGCTGTTTAAAACTCAGAATGTGCATTTAACCCATGCTTCCAAACGGCCTGGCCGCCAGACCACAAAATTACTTGTAACCTGGCAGGCGGGTGGTGGTGAGTTTTAGCCTTCCGGGAGCAGAGCATGCCACCTGAAAAGGGACTGCCAAAACTCGGAATCAGGCCCTTAGTGTTCTACTATATAGAAGCATATTAAGAATCTACGGTATAATCATGTATATGTGGTGCTGTTAATTTTATTTATTACGACTATTGTATATATACACAAAAGAAAACTTGCACTATGGTACAGAATCAAGAAGATGGCTTACATGGAGTGGATATAAGCCTCTCTAGTTGAGGCAAAATACTCCTCTTATCTGCAGCTGGAAGGATAGTGGGAACCTGGCAAACCTCTTGGCAGTGCTGTTCATGGAAAAGGCCCTCCCTAGTATTGCTTGTGTGAAATAATAATCTCAGCACCCATTATTGGTTGTTTGTACTTCACAGAAAGTGTTACGAAACAGTCAAGTGTCAGGGCGAGCCCTGCCTCTCTCGAGGGATGCTTTTGTGCTGTGTACCCGTGTGAACTCTGTGACTGAGAGCTCATCTAGAAGGTATACTGCGAGGTGCCTGCAGAGGCTGCCAAACAGAAACTCTAGACTCTATCTCTGCCGCATTATGGATGGCCTCCTCCTGACAGCGCGGATTAAATGTTCGCAGGCATTTGGATTAAAGAAGCTCCTCCAGCCGTTTGTTTTCCCTGTGTGGCTGCAGAAAAGCAAAGGAGCTCATAAAAAGGCAACAAAGCCAGAACGAGTAAACAGAAACTAGGGAGGATTCATGGAAGATTCGAACATTATTGGGCTCAATTACACAATGAACCTGAAAAGAAACAGCTGCATACAAAGTGAAAATAAATGGGGTGCCTTCCTCAGGACCCAGTCCTCCCAGGGCGTAATGCAGGAAGGGGGTGCTAAAGGGGGTGACTCAATCCTCATGGGGGCCCCCAAACCCTTCAGGGGGCCCTATTATGCCCAAAGCAAATAACAATATCAGTGAGATATGGGAGAATCAGGGGCCTCTCTTCACATCCTGCAGGTAGCCCCATCTTTTTATGTCTCGCCTGACCCAGCGCATGCGCTGGTCTGGCAAGACTTTTTGAGAAGGCTCCAAAAAGTGCTACCAGGCCAGCCTAGAGCTACAGTGCATGTGCGCGGGCACACCCGCCGCGCTTGACCGCGATTACTTTTACTTTCACGGCCGCTTGGCATAGCCAATAGGTCTCGCTTTTGGGACCTTATAAGTATTTAGTTATGCAACTGTTGCATAGCTAAACACTTATAAGGTCCCAAAGGCGAGACCTATTGGCTATGCCAATGCTGGTTATGTTACATCACTGGGCCCTCCTCTTGGTCTCCCCTTCCTGGTCTCAACCATTTTAGGACCAAATTATGAACCATGTGGGATACTTTCATGTTGCCCCTCCGGGAATTATAGATACTAGGGGCAATAGTAACTCCTGTTACTAGCCCCATTGGAATGATAAGTTGCACAGCCATTGACTCCATTGGGGTTGCAAGATCTGCAATAACTGCGCTGATTGGAGGAGCAAGAGGGAGCGTCTCCAGGACACTCAGCTGAAAAAAGCCGTCAAAATGTCTTGGTGAAACTCTGGGGAACAGGCGGAATCACCATAGCAATTGGGTGCAGTACTTAAAATTGCACCAGTAATCCTCAATCTCAAACGAAACTACAGGCTGTATCTCATAATACCCGGCTATATCCCTGTTCCTTGGAAAATACCAACACTATCCAGGGAGTGAGTAGTCCCTGGGACACGAATACCAGAACATTTTCCAGACAGCTCAGAAGGGGGGCCTTAATACTGTCTCTAATGCCTGCACTTTTAAGTACTTTTCCTCCAGTAAAATTAGCATTCTCTCTGCAGCCACTTCACTTGACTCCTATTTTTTAAACAAATTTTCCCAGCATTTTAAATCTACCCCCTCTACATTACCTTGGTTGTCTACTGACACACATTCGCTGAATAAATTCACCACAAAGGAAATAAATAACCATTGTCTCTTTTAGCAAATTAGCTTCAAATTACAATACATTTTTCTATGGTCAATGCAGACGGGAACATGAATTTTGAGATCTGGCTCCAAAAAAGAGTAAGCATTTTACCAGAGCTCTAGTAACCATGGAGCAGATAAGTGTTATTAGCACTCATTTAGAAGATTCGAACTGATATAGCAATCAAACCTAGTGCCAGTGGTGCTAATACTGCAACAACCTGCCACAGTATTTAAAGGATTAGCCTTTAAGGAGAACCTCAGCAGTACCCACCAGTGAACTCTCCAGTTTTAAAGAGTGCTTTTCTCCAGCTTACCAGGGCCAGAAATCATTGGTAGTAATTGCTAAAAAAATTCATGGTAACTCATACCATTGACATGATGCAGCAATGTAGAAATATAATCTGATTACCAGACATTTTCATCATTTTATTGCCTTTAACAACCACTCCTAAGTGAGGAGGGTCATTAGTTACTATGTTCCTTTCTGTGGCCCTCCAGTGAGGATGAATTAATATATAATGCCCAAATCCCATAATGTTTTGTATTGAGCAAGCACGCTGAACTGCCCTGGGTTCCTGGTGGATCTTCACATTACCTTCACTGTTTCCCCATCGTGCCTACACTCCACCTTGTACTGAGGTTCTTGTACCAGTGAAGCCAGTCTCTGACAGATCCTTTTGTCACCACTCCAAACTGCAGCTTTCTTGACAGTTCTTTGTTCAGTGTGCAAAGGAAAAGGCCTTCATCCAACACTTATGTCTGCAACTACTAAATACACCATGCACTAGCAAGAGACTCCCACTCTGTAACCGAGTAGTTGCATTCTGAAACATTGCAAGGGGTATATCAGGTGAAGACCACCTTTTGATTTAACAGCCACATGTCTTTGGGACACAATATCACCTGATCCACATGGCTGAGAAGGGTCCTGGCTGTAGTTGGATTTATGTGTAATATATTGGATGAGGTGCCCAAGGTCTGGTGACAAATTCTGAACATGGTGTTGCAGCAAGAGTGTGAGTAAATGTATTTGTGAAAGAGGATACTTATCATCTTTAGGGATGTGTCTTAGACCTAGGCAAAAATGTTGTTTCGTCTTTGTAATCTTGCATAATTTATGGAATTTTGGATTATTGCTGGTTACGCGAAATGCCTGAAATTGGGTCATTATGCCCAATTGCATAGTTTTCCACCTGTTTAGGGAAAAATCCTATTGTGGGAGCACAGGAACAATGTGAATGAACAGAACACTTGTGTCTTCTGTCGCATCATGTGCGATTTCACATAATTTGCTCAATATTTGTAGTAAATACGCAAAAGTAAATTGATTATTATCGATATTCCAATTAGTACACATGGGTGCCGATTCGGATCCTGGAGAACCCGGGTACGAACCGTCGGTCGGAGCGTATTCCCCGTCCGACTCGTACCCGGGAAATAAACATTGCAAACATGGAAGTACGATTCCCACGGAAACACCATTTCCGTATGATTCGTAAAAAACATCGACCGACCAAAATATACATACGAATGTGATCCGGGAATGCTCCGACGTGATGTCAGGACGCATGCAGGCTGCGGTTCACGAACCAGGAAGTACGATCCGCACCGACGTCACACCGCACGGATTATATTTTCCGGCTGCCAAAAACTGCCGGGAAACCAGGACGACGCGCACAAGGAGCACCTGTACGCGACGGACAGCCATGGACCCGAACCTACGTGTCATCCCATCCCTCATAGCAGTCCACCTGCTCTACAGGCACCGACGCAGATGCCGCAGAAGGTCAGAATAACACCCAGGGGCAAAGGGGGGGGCAGGGGCAGGACACATAACCCCCACACAAGTCACAAATCACACATGCCCTGGACATACCTCACCTGCAGGACCTGGTCACCTCGAGGGGGTGGGGGCGTGTCCAGCAACGCAAGCGTCCGCCACAACGGAAGTGGATGTTGAAGTGAACCGGCAACACAACAATACCGGTACGTACCGTCTCCAGGCCTTAAGAGCGTGGGTACGGGCCGTACCACGCCCACCACTACGTCACCCCAACAATGGCGGTACGGCCCGTACCCATGTACTAAAGGCCTGGGGACGGGCCGTACCAGCATTGTTGGGGTGATGTAGGGGTACGCGTGGTACGACCCGTACCCACGCTCTGAAGGGCTGGGGACGGTGCGTACCCCTACGGAACCCCATTGAGGGTCTGCACCGTACCCAGGCCCTCAGAGCATTGGTACGGGTCGTACCACGCATACCCCCACATCACCCCAACAATGCTGGTACGGCCCGTACCCAGGCCATTCGAACGTGGGTACGGGCCGTACCGCCATTGTCGGGGTGTCGTAGTGGTGGGCATGGTACGGCCCGTACCCACGCTCTTAAGGCCTGGGGACGGTCCGTACCCAGGCCTGCAAACCGTGGGTACGGGAATGTATGGAGCGTACCCCCACCCGTGTATGAATGGAGCGTACCCACACACCACCAGTGTATGTACGGAGCGTACCCACACTCGTGTATGAATGGAGCGTACCCCCACCCCACCAGTGTATGTACGGACCGTACCCCCACCCCACCAGTGTATGTACGGAGCGTACCCACACCCGTGTATGAATGGAGCGTACCCCCACCCGTGTATGAATGGAGCGTACCCCCACCCCACCAGTGTATGTACGGACTGTACCCCCACCCCACCAGTGTATGTACGGAGCGTACCCACACCCGTGTATGAATGGAGCGTACCCCCACCCGTGTATGCATGCAGCGTACCAACTCCCCACCCGTGTATGTACGGACTGTACCCCCACCCCACCAGTGTATGTATGGAGCGTACCCCCACCTGTGTATGAATGGAGCGTACCCCCACCCCACCAGTGTATGTACGGACCGTACACCCACCCCACCAGTGTATGTACGAACCGTACCCCCACCCCACCAGTGTATGTACGGAGCGTACCCACACCCGTGTATGAATGGAGCGTACCCCCACCCGTGTATGAATGGAGCGTACCCCCACCCCACCAGTGTATGTACGGACCGTACCCCCACCCCACCAGCGTATGTACGGAGCGTACCCACACCCGTGTATAAATGGAGCGTACCCCCACCTGTGTATGCATGCAGCGTACCAACTCCCTACCCGTGTATGTACGGACCGTACCCCCACCCCACCAGTGTATGTACGGCGCATACCCACAGCCGTGTATGAATGGAGCGTACCCACACCCGTGTATGAATGGAGCGTACTCACACCCGTGTATGTCCCGACCGTACATGCCCAGACATAGGAGGGGTGTGTGCCTATCACTCCCAGCAGTGCCCAGACATAGGAGGGGTGGGTGCAGAGTCCTCCCAGCAGTGCCCAGACATAGGAGGGGTGTGTGCCTATCACTCCCAGCAGTGCCCAGACATAGGAGGGGTGGGTGCAGAGTCCTCCCAGCAGTGCCCAGACACAGGAGGGGTGTGTGCCTATCACTCCCAGCAGTGCCCAGACACAGGAGGGGTGTGTGCCTATCACTCCCAGCAGTGCCCAGACATAGGAGGGGTGGGTGCAGAGTCCTCCCTGCAGTGCCCAGACACAGGAGGGGTGTGTGCAGAGTCCTCCCAGCAGTGCTCAGACACAGGAGGGGTGTGTGCAGAGTCCTCCCAGCAGTGCCCAGACACAGGAGGGGTGTGTTCAGAGTCCTCCCAGCAGTGCCCAGACACAGGAGGGATGTGTGCAGAGTCCTCCCAGCAGTGCCCAGACACAGGAGGGGTGTGTGCCTATCACTCCCAGCAGTGCCCAGACACAGGAGGTGTGTGTGCAGAGTCCTCCCAGCAGTGCCCAGACACAGCAGGGGTGTGTGCAGAGTCCTCCCAGCAGTGCCCAGACACAGGAGGGGTGTGTGCCTATCACTCCCAGCAGTGCCCAGACATAAGAGGGGTGGGTGCAGAGTCCTCCCAGCAGTGCCCAGACACAGGAGGGGTGTGTGCCTATCACTCCCAGCAGTGCCCAGACACAGGAGGGGGTGTGTGCCTATCACTCCCAGCAGTGCCCAGACATAGGAGGGGTGGGTGCCGAGTCCTCCCAGCAGTGCCCAGACACAGGAGGGGTGTGTGCCTATCACTCCCAGCAGTGCCCAGACACAGGAGGGGTGTGTGCAGAGTCCTCCCAGCAGTGCCCAGACACAGGAGGGGTGGGTGCAGAGTCTTCCCAGCAGTGCCCAGACACAGGAGGGGTGTGTGCCTATCACTCCCAGCAGTGCCCAGACACAGGAGGGGTGTGTGCCTATCACTCCCAGCAGTGCCCAGACATAGGAGGGGTGGGTGCAGAGTCCTCCCAGCAGTGCCCAGACATAGGAGGGGTGGGTGCAGAGTCCCCCCAGCTGTGCCCATAGAAAGAAAGGGGTTGAGTACACACAGATACAATGCCCACAATTGTCAGTCAGGTGCTCAAAGACCCAGCAGATCACGAAACACATGTGTGCGAGGCTGGGAGTACACACATGCATACTGCGGAAAAGGGAACATGTACACATGAAGTCCTGTCAATATACTCCTGTCACAAGTACAGTGACCCCCAAGGATGACACAAATGATGCAGGTGGAGACCTTGGCCAGCATGCATGGCCAAAGTTGAAGGGGTCCGTCACACACCCAGCAAATGTAGACACAGCACTGCACAAATGTCTTCACAACACCCTGCAGGGAAGATGTCAGGGTCCACAGAGGAAGGTACACACCTTGGGACAATGTCACCATGCAGTAACAGCTAACATGAGCAAAGTTTGATAGCAAATACCGTGTGATGGCACACAGATAACAGGGTCCACCCCACGAACAGCACACTACAACATATCCCAGACACCTAACACATTATCGCCACCCCAAATCATGGAGCAGCACCACCAACAGCAATGCCAGAAAAGCAGTAGTGTGCCAAGGAAAATAAAATAGCTTTATTCAGCAATGTTGTAAAATGAATTGTACGAAGAGTTCAAAATGCACAAGTCCCATAGGGCAGTCCATAGTTCCAATCCAGGTGGGGGACACATTGGGATGCGTGTCCCCTAGCTTGCCTGCACAGTTCAGACTACCTTGTCATCCACAGGGGGGGCATCATGTGGGGGGGAAGGACCAGGCACCGCAGGGACAGGAGGGGCAAGGGTAGGTGTTGTGGGTGCAGGGACGGACGACTCCAACACAGGGGGCGGGGCAGCGCCGAAGGTGGATTGGAGCACGGCACTGCACACTACTGCCAGGTCGCCCAGCGTCTCCCCTGCACCCGAAGGAACCACAGGCCCCAAGGAGGGGGGGGGGGTCGCAGGGATGGGTTGCAGCGCTACCCGGGGAGAGTGTGGACAGGGGGGGGAATCAACCACCCTGACCGGGGATTCCTTTGACCGCTTGCGGGGTGGTGTCACTGTGGGGCTCAGGGACAGAGCGGCCATGAAGGAGTCTTTGGTGGAATCCTGGCCAGGAGAGCTGAGGGGAGTGGATTTGGAGGGTGGTGGTCGTGAGTAATGTGGACTCCCACTCTGGCTGCGTGTCTTCCGTTTCCCCCCCGACCCAGTGGGTGTGCCTACTTCACCCTGTGTGTGCGTGCCAGGAGGTGTGCGCTTTGCCTTCCCTGGTGGTGTGGTGCCTGTGTCTGGTGGTGTGCGTGCATGGCTACGTCTGGGTGTGCTGTGGACAGGCATGGGAGTGGGAAGTGTGGATGCGGCAGGGGTGGGGGGGACATAGCACTGCAGGAGACGCAATGCTGCAGTCAGTGTCGAGTGGAGGACATTAAGCATCTCAGTCTGACCAACCTGCAACTGCCGCAGGATGTCCACAGACTCAGCATTGGTGGCAGCAGTGGAGACAGGGGCAGGGGGTGCGGTGCCTGGCAAGAAGGAGACACGTGGTGACCTAGCACGGCGGGAAGGGACATGAGCAAGTGGGAGGCCGGTGAGCAGAATGGAGGGGGCGGGTAGCGATGGAGTGCTGGTGTCAGCTGTGGGAGCAGCCTCCGCCCCCTCGGAGTGCTCAGCCTCGGACCCGTCTGCGTCATAGTCGGTGGTGGTTTGACTGGACAGGTCCTCCGCTGCACTCCCGTCGGCCTCCGTGCCACTCGATGTGCCAGACAACTCTGCACTGCTGGCACTGGTGCTCGCTCCCTCCTCACAGTCCGTGCCAGTGTCTCCCTCGTAGTCCCCCGACGATGCTGTGGGCAAGGTGAAGAGACAGGAGAAATCAGACACCTGTATACATATGTCACATGAGTCAACTCTACATAGGTCACAGTGCATAGCCTGAAAAGCTACAAGAGTAACATCTACAATACAAGGTACATGTAGTCCCTGCAACACACAGTTTGTTGACCCACCATGCCACTGTTAAAATATGGAGAGCATGACACAATAGCAAATAACTTGATATCAAATTGTACAGAGGAGCCAGGCTCTGTGGACAATCTAGCACAGCATCAGCGACGCACAGCGTAGCCAAGAAAGGGATGAGCAGGAACCATGTCTAGCAACTCTTGGGACATGCTGCAAAGGTAATACTGAAAACCATGGCCAACATGACTGGGGCACTGCACCGTGAGTGTTTGGCCACACAAACATCACACACTGGCCAGACCGAGCAAGGAGACTTCAGGTTTGGACATGTAGGCCTTGCACGCACCAACCCCGCCCCTACCTGAGACAATGTGATTGAGACAGAGGAAGTACTTACACCTCTTAGTCTGGGATGAAAACACATGGCCTGCAATTAATCCTGATCGCACACAAACTACCCCTGGTGCACCTGTCCACACATATCACTGACAAACAACCATCATCAGATAGTTGTACCAAGACACACAGGCACTGGCCCCTGTGAGTATGCAAATAATCAAAGGGGAGGGAAAAAGAAGCTGTGGTCCATTCGGCTTCCTTATTATATATGCAAAGAATCACAGGAGAGTGGACCACTTGTCCTGTGTAGCCAGGGTCTTTTTTGTTCTTAGTTCCTTCATAAAAGAACCCTCATAACTATACACAGGTATGACGGCGGTATGAACTGGGTTACCGCTTATGTGTAATAGTACAGCATCATCATTGGGTCTTTTTTTGAATGTATGCTGACCTCCACCCGGAGGAAGACCATCTAGTTAAACAGTAGCGTCCAGACATAAAAAGTAGGGAGGGTGTGAGAAGGTTCGTATCTGGTGAATTAAAATCTCTCGATCATTGTTTCCGTTGTGATTTTATTCAGGGAATCTTGATAAGAGAAAGATAAAAATGTTCAAGTGCGAAGAAAGACCGAGTTACTGGTCTATCGTACTTTTCAAATTGTAAGGGTCTCAATTTGTAAGGGTCAACATGTTTCAGCCTACTGTAATAGTCTAGAGGCTTTCATCAGGACCAATATCAAGGGAAGCGCATTGTGGCTCCTTTTTTAGTGAAATTTTTTCACTAATCTTGTTAATGTGGTCAGATCCGTTGTATCTGTACCTGATTGGGATAGAAAGAACAGTGGTGTTCGAGTATTCTAAAAGTGACAAGTAATCATGAAATTCTGTCTCATGAATTCATTAGTGGAGCTACTATCGTTATTAGGGAGAAGTGAGGTTAGAAATTGAGTGAACTATTTGGAAACTATGGGCAGATAAATATAGTGAAAAATGTGGGCGGATACGTGAAGTGAGGGGACTCGTTATACAGGTTGTTCATCTTATTACATGGTAGATGTAGGTAAATATCGATAAGCTGTCACTGATTAAGGCTAGATGGTGAACACTATCTTAGATGGTTAGTCGGCAGTGGAGCAATTATTGGTTGCATATAGTTTCGACGTTCGGGTATTACTCGTGTATGTATAAAGTGCACTTTTCTGAGATCGTAATTATATCTCTTCGGAATTGGCCCTCTTCGTATCTCTACTTGAGGTGCTGTGCAGAAGGTGATTAAATAAAGAACATGGTGTTGAGAAATCGCCTCTGCTGGTGGCTATAACGCAGGTTGGCGAAGTAAGCCAAAAAGAACAAATTAGCTTGTTAGTACAATTGTTACCTCAAGGAAAGAAATGTTGTTTTTCCGGAGGTGCCTGGGGGCACGTGAGGAACTTTGTTTCTAAAGTTGAAGAGAAGCACAAGTAAACAGGATTAGAAGCATCTTACTTGAGTGTTGTTCGTCGTTCCACTCGCGGCGGCCATCAGTGCTTACCGGTTCTATCACGTTCATTGACTTGTTCTGCCTCTGTCCGCGTTACCTCCAATAGAAAGGACCTATTCAATATTGCCGTTTCAGAAGCGGAATGGTTGTGGAGACAGAAGAAAGACTTGCTTTGTGTCTACATTTCGTACCGATGGTTGGCATCATATCGTGGTTGGCAAAAAGGGGCGATAGGTATAAAGAGGCTGGGAAAAATATATATATGGAAAAATATGTATATATATGCCCTTGATGATGTCATATCGCATTTGTAATGGAATGCATACTCAATGAAAGACAATTAATTTTAGAGTCGATCACAAGTGTCAGGGTATTTGTGTTAGGTGTAAGGACTTCGATCTTATTCAGAGGTCGTCACGTTCAAGAATTTAAATTACGACAGTGTATACCAGGGGATATTATCATTAAGGCCTAGTTTATTTTTGCCCAGACGGTGAATCCAACGTTGTTCTTTCTCGAACAAAGTGCATTCAGCATTGCTGTTGACAGATCGTAAACTTTCCAAAATCACCCATTTCAGATCGCTAGTTGTTATATACCTGAGGTCCCTGCGACCTCAGGTATATTGGGATGACCTGCCGCAAGATCAAGCAAAGGATCACTGAACATAAAAGCAACGTGAACTGCAAAAGACTGACCACCAAAATGAGCAGACACTACATAGAGAATAATCACGACACTAGCGATCTGAAATGGGTGATTTTGGAAAGTTTACGATCTGTCAACAGAAATGCTGAACGCACTTTGTTCGAGAAAGAACAACGTTGGATTCACCGTCTGGACACAGATAAACTAGGCCTTAATGATAATATCCCCTGGTATACACTGGCGTAATTTAAATTCTTGAACGTGACGACCTCTGAATAAGATCGAGGTCCTTACACCTAACACAAATACCCTGACACTTGTGATCGACTCTAAAATTAATTGTCTTTCATTGAGTATGTATTCCATTACAAATGCGATATGACATCATCAAGGGCATATATATACATATTTTTCCATATATATATTTTTCCCAGCCTCTTTATACCTATCGCCCCTTTTTGCCAACCACGATATGATGCCAACCATCGGTACGAAATGTAGACACAAAGCAAGTCTTTCTTCTGTCTCCACAACCATTCCGCTTCTTAAACGGCAATATTGAATAGGTCCTTTCTATTGGAGGTAACGCGGACAGAGGCAGAACAAGTCAATGAAAGTGATAGAACCGGTAAGCACTGATGGCCGCCGCGAGTGGAACGACGAACAACACTCAAGTAAGCTGCTTCTAATACTGTTTACTTGTGCTTCTCTTCAACTTTAGAAACAGAGTTCCTCACGTGCCCCCGGGCACCTCCGGAAAAACAACATTTCTTTCCTTGAGGTAACAATTATACTAACAAGCTACTTTGTTCTTTTTGGCTTACTTCGCCAACCTGCGTTATAGCCACCAGCAGAGGCGATTTCTCAACACCATGTTCTTTATTTAATCACCTTCTGCACAGCACCTCAAGTAGAGATACGAAGAGGGCCACTTCCGAAGAGATATAATTACGATCTCAGAAAAGTGCACTTTATACATACACGAGTAATACCCGAACGTCGAAACTATATGCAACCAATAATTGCTCCACTGCCGACTAACCATCTAAGATAGTGTTCACCATCTAGCCTTAATCAGTGATAGCTTATCGATATTTACCTACATCTACCATGTAATAAGATGAGCAACCTGTATAACGAGTCCCCTCACTTCACGTAGCCGCCCGCATTTTTCGCTATATTTATCTGCCCATAGTTTCCAAATAGTTCACTCAATTTCTAACCTCACTTCTCCCTAATAACAATAGTAGCTCCACTAATGAATTCATGAGACAGAATTTCATGATTACTTGTCACTTTTAGAATACTCGAACACCACTGTTCTTTCTATCCCAATCAGGTACAGATACAACGGATCTGACCACATTAACAAGATTAGTGAAAAAATTACACTAAAAAAGGAGCCACAATGCGCTTCCCTTGATATCGGTCCTGATGAAAGCCTCTAGACTATTACAGTAGGCTGAAACATGTTGACCCTTACAAATTAAGACCCTTACAATTTGAAAAGTACGATAGACCAGTAACTCGGTCTTTCTTCGCACTTGAACATTTTTATCTTTCTCTTATCAAGATTCCCTGAATAAAATCACAACGGAAACAATGATTGAGAGATTTTAATTCACCAGATACGAACCTTCTCACACCCTCCCTACTTTTTATGTCTGGACGCTACTGTTTAACCAGATGGTCTTCCTCCGGGTGGAGGTCAGCATACATTAAAAAAAAGACCCAATGATGATGCTGTACTATTACACATAAGCGGTAACCCAGTTCATACCACCGTCATACCTGTGTATAGTTATGAGGGTTCTTTTATGAAGGAACTAAGAACAAAAAATACCCTGGCTACACAGGACAAGTGGTCCACTCTCCTGTGATTCTTTCCCTGTGAGTATGCACCAGCTAATTTAGGTCACCCTGTACAGTGGACACATGTAGCACAGTGTACGTGAATTCTAATGAGGCCATGATACTATGCCACAGGGCCCAAACTATGCTGAAGACACAGAGAATGTCCACATTGTCTGATGACACACATGATACCTAGGAAAAGGTGCCCCAGGGGACTGTAGTGGCCACAGTACTCCATGGCCCTGGATGGATATGACTGGAACACAAGCCACCATCCCTGCACTATGCACATCTCACACTGAAGCACATCATGTCAGAGGGCACAACATTCGACATGCAGGCAGTAAGGCAGTACACATGAAACACATACTCCCATGTCGGGACTCAGCATCAGTGCCAACTAACATGGACCCCACAATGACTGAACTGGCCAGGGCACAGGCAACGTGCAAAAACCTGTTACACACCACCCCCACACATGATGCTGCAAGCATTGGGCGCTTGGAGTTACTGCCAGCCTACATGACCTTGTGCAAGAGTGACTACACACAGACCAGGGAACACATGGCAAGGAGGGGAAGGGAGGAAGAACAGCACCGCTTTACTTTGGGGAACAGGCTATGCACTGCACATTTAAACCCTGGCAGTGTCTCCATGCAACTGCGCACTTCCAAAAGCTGGTCACACACAACAAACACACATGTACCTACCCCCTTCCTGCCGCTGCTTCTCCGCTAGGCGCCTATCCAAGTCAGGGAAGACCACCGCCAGCACACGCTTTTGGATGTGGGTCAGATGGCGGCGCCTACGGTTTTTGTGGCTCTCAGGTGAGTCCCCCAGCAGGACCCGTGTGATCCTCCGCGTCCAGCACCGGATGTCCTACCAGCGTTTCCTCACCTGGGCTAGGCGCCGCTACCGACCATCCGTCCTCCTCACGGCACTGACGGCTTGCTTCCAGATCTCCCCCTTGGCACAGATGCCTACCTGTGAGGATGCAAAAGTGACAATACATCAATCCACCTTATCAATGATACAGAGACACACATATTACAAATCATGCATGTTTTTACTGGCCACAGTATGCAGCCAACTCATTGCACCTTTGTCATAGTGACATCATCCTCCTGGGACTGGGCAAATGCAGTAGGTGCCATTGAAAGCACACAGGTGGCATGAGGGGTGCAACACAATCAATGATGCAGGCTCACACTGTGCATCCCAAGCTACAACAGGAATCTGAACAGTACCCCTAAGCAGTCACATGCCCCAGCCCACTTACGCCACCTCAGCAGAGTACACAGACACACACAGGCACTGAACAATCACCTGGCATTGGCAACTGCCGCTACAAACCTCACTCTGCACATGTGCCACTAGACTGGGGGTGTCACAGATGTGGGGCTGTCTCAGCACGGCAGACATCCAGCACAGCTCCCTGCTCACATCAGATGGCCAGGG
Organism: Triturus cristatus; assembly: GCF_964204655.1. NCBI lineage: Eukaryota > Metazoa > Chordata > Amphibia > Caudata > Salamandridae > Triturus > Triturus cristatus. The sequence continues at coordinate 1,729,026,865 of NC_140589.1, forward strand.
TGTATCCATCCCACATGCAGCTGGGGTGCAACACTCCACATATGCACACACCCACATGACAGGGGACTCACATACACACACCAATGTCCAGGGGACGAACACATCATTTGGACACTCTCACCACAGGTACACAGAACAGACACACATCTGTGCGTCCTGGCACCTGTCACCCTGGGGGAGCACAGACTCACATCAGGACTGTAGGAACAACATTTGCAGGAGGATTAGGCAGTCCGAAAGCGGCATGCACCATGCAGTGATCGTCACAGTAAGCACCATGCTAGTGCGTTGTGCATACAGGAACCACAGCATGCTCTGCATGGGAGACATGAGCCCTTCCCCCCCCCCTGGGAACCACTATGAAGAACCCTGCATGTCTGTCACACCTGGACACAATGCCAGAAGTCACAGTAAAAATGAGGGGCACAGTTTAAGCTAGTGGGGTCTGCACTCACCTGCTCCCCTGGTCGACCATACAGCATGGTGTACTGTGGGAGGATCACATCCAGCAACGCCATATTCTCCTCCATGGTGAATGGCTGGGCCCTCTCCACAGACCTGGACATGGTGCCAGAGGAATGACAAGCAGCAGCAGTGTTGTGTAATGAAGGGATGTGCAGGCAAGTGCTCTCTCAAGGGACCTGGCTGCCTTATATCTTCCTTGCTGGCCTGTTTCATTTATAGGAGTACAGAGTGATTGGCTCAGTCACATTTGCATCCAACGTGTCCTCCAATCAATTTAAAACTACCCCAGTGACAGGCTATGCATGGTTTTAAAATTGAGCATGATGTAATGTCAACAACCACATTGCAACAAAGTAAATTGTCTCCAACCGACTTCTGCTGGCCACATGATGCAAAATTCAAACCTGAAACTCGGTCTCCATGACAACCAGCATGCATTTAGGCCCCTATACTTGTCCCTCATGTGTCCCCTATGGCAATCCTATGTCACAACACAGGTACGGTGCGTCCCACAGCCCTAGGGCACCCCAAATGCATTGCAATGGACCGTACACGCTTGTGTACGGTCCCTATCACTATGGTGGTGCTGGCGTATGCGTACGCCTTAGTAGTCCGGACTGTACACACGCGTGTACGGTCCCTATCACTATGGTGGTGCTGGCGTATGCGTACGCCTTAGTAGTCCGGACCGTACACACGCGTGTACGGTCCCTATCACTATGGTGGTGCTGGCGTATGCGTACGCCTTAGTAGTCCGGACCGTACACACGCGTGTACGGTCCCTATCACTATGGTGGTGCTGGCGTACGTGTACGCCATAGTAGTCCGGACCGTACACACGCGTGTACGGTCCCTATCACTATGGGGGTGCTCGCGTACGTGTACGCCATAGTAGTCCGGACCGTACACACTGGTGTAAGGTCCCTATCACTATGGGGGTGCTGGCATATGCGTACGCCATAGTGATACGGACCGTACACGCGTGTGTACGGTCCGGACTACTATGGTGTACACGTACGCGAGCACCCCCATTGTGATAGGGACCGTACACGCGTGTGTACGGTCCGGACTACTATGGCGTACACGTACACGAGCACCCCCATTGTGATAGGGACCGTACACGCGTGTGTACGGTCCGGACTACTATGACATACATGTACGCGAGCACCCCATAGTGATAGGGACCGTACACGCGTGTGTACGGTCCGGACTACTATGGCGTACACGTACGCGAGCACCCCCATAGTAGTCCGGACCGTACACACGCATGTGTACGGTCCGTATCACTATGGCGTACGCATACGCCAGCACCACCATAGTGATAGGGACCCCACACACGCCCTCGGAGCGTATGTACGGTGGGATTCACACCTGACAGTGGTGACAGGCGGCACACAGGAATGAATTGAGCTGTCATACATGGCCAGGGCTGGACATCAAGGCATCGTCTTGTGGTAAATAATTTAATTACCGGGACTTAATTTGATGCGGAAAATCTATAACAATAGCTCAGTAAAATAAGAGGCAGAATCCGTGGTATTAGAGGTTCGGAACGGGCTTTATTCCATAATCAATTTAAATCGATGAGCTCCAGATTCCATCACCACGAAGGTTCAGGAAGTGAAGACCGTACTTTATTGATAGGTAATCATTTTTATACAATAGGCATTACAGTAAAACAAATGGAGGAGGCGTAACAATTGATAGTAAAGATAAAACATACATGCGTAGCAAAAGTGGGTGTAACTGGGCGTAACTAAAGAACGTCATCAGGTATGATGTCATAATAGGGTGGTTCCATGAAAGAATTTCGCAATGTCAGCAGAAATACTTGGCAGAAATGCGCGCGCAGCAGCATGACGTGTGATTGACGTGCAACTAGGGGGTGAAGGGGACTTGACATTTAGCTCTACATGTGGCGACAGAAGTCTGGAGGGTCAAGTTAACCTAATCCCAAATCATATCTAACATCCTATGTTTAAAGAACTATGTTATCCAAAAGAGAGGCCTTCTTGGAGTAGAATCTTATTCTATACTGACTATACTGACTGTTAGTGCGTGTACAAGCGTCTAAGTGTCTACACTAGATGCGGGGGCAGGAATCTTCCATAGTAACAGGGCTATGAATTACTTGCATAAAGACAGAGAAGCCGGGCCCTTTGCTCGGTAGCTGGAAGAATGTTTACTTAAACTACTAGACAGGAATGCATTGGGTAGGGAGCGGAGCAGATAATTTCGAAGGTGAAATACAGTTTTTGGCAGGCAACAGGCTGATGTCAGGCACCGTTAGCTGCGCAGAGAATGAGGACAAAGTTCATGGATACAGATGCGAGCTCAGACTGGAGCTTTCAGAGGCAGAAGGCAGGAAAAGCTTGATGGCAGAATCAGGGCCTACTTGCCTGGACTGTAAAATGGCATAAGTGAACCATATAAAGCCGGTGGCCTTTCATACTTAGGAATGGAATATCCGGCCCATTCATGGCGGATCTGAAAGAACACATGTTGGCGGTGGACGCACATGTGTTTGCGTCTTCATAACTGGAACTGGAGGGAACATACATGTACTTGTGATTTATACATGAAACCGTTGGGGTCCAAGATAGGGGACATAACTGACCAGAAAAATTCATATTTCCACATTCCCTCCTTGTCCCCTACTTGCCCGTCAAGAGATATCAATCTTCATTAATCCATCGATCTGTTCATATAGCATCATTTGTTCTTCTTTCTTCTTCCGTGATGAATGAAATCTTGGTGGTGGAATACACGATGTGGTACACAGACCACAGATCGCTGGTCCACATTGCAGACATAGACAGCAACTGAATAATATGAGGAAGCCAATACCTAGGAAGGATAGGACCTTCCATCCAAAGGTAGATAATACACTCCAAAACCAACCGGACCAAGTCCAGGTGCCTGGATTCTGGTGTATCTGGCTTACAATCTTATGAAGGCGAGTTATGGCTTTATATACAGATGGCGAATTTTCTGGTATGAAAATGCAACAACTTGATCCGATGACCCTACAAGCTCCGCCCCTATCGGCCAGGATGACGTCAAGGACAAGACGATTTTGAAGCACAACAATCCGCATAGCAGACTGCTCTTCTGTTAAATTGCCTAAGGCGGAAATAGTTTCGTTCACTACTGCTTCAAGGGTTCTGGTTAATCTACGTATCAGCTTACTATTGGTAACTGTACCTATATAGGGAAAGAGACCTTTATTGAAATCTGTGTATTTTTCCCATGCTGTCTCAGTGTAATCGACTATTGGGAGATCTCTCCTTTCTCTATTGTGTACTAAATGAGTATTTCTGTGATAATCAGGAGGAGCTAGGAAAACAGGTGGCAAAAGGAATCCGATGTAGCAGGTACCATCCCAATCTAGTGGCAAACGTATGTATGCTGTCTGACCACATATGAAGTAGGAATGGCGGGAAGCTCTAAATGTAGACTTGCCTTGATCACTAAATTATATTACAGTGGTGCATCTACTATGGCCCATATGTATGGAACCATTCTTTCTTACACATAATTCACCTTTTACTGGAAATACTGACATGGCGGGCAAAATTGGAGTAGCTTCGGATTCGACATTCAAGATCATGAGATTGAGCGTAAAATTACCTAATCCATATACTTCATTTTCTAGATCAGTTCCTGTTCTTTTGGGAAGTCCCTCCTTGTTGGGGTGGCAGACTTTGAGTAAAACTAAGTTCAGATTTCCCCATACCCAGTTATCCTGGTAAACTGCAGAATTCAAATCTAGGGAATTAATTAAACTAAACCATGCTCCACAGGAGCCGTTGTGTGTGAACGGGTATGGAAAGAGAGGTAGAATTCCTTTATAGTTCTGATAGGGAGGGAGTCGACCACATATCCAACAATTTGTAGCATTACTAACCTGATGGGAATGATGTAACATACTAATAAAAGTGTTATTGCGCAGCGCAAATCTATAGGACAATTCATGCGGAGGTAATTCACTAAAAGAATGTTCAGCAGTAACATTGTAAACATGTCTAGAAATAGGATAATATGTGTGCAACAATATACTTGCAGTAATTACTAAAAGACTTAAGAAAAACAGAATTAATAACGTCACTGTGCAATGACTACGCAGTGATTTACAGTACGCATGTCGTTTCAGCTTTATCCTTTTGTTTCTTTCTCTGTACAGGTCTAAGGGATACATGTCAGAGACAAATTCGACCGCTTCACCTTGGAGAGGACTTAAACAATCAAATTGCCTGACTGGTTAGACCTGAGTTTTAGTCTGTATAGTTCATGGCTATTCAGTTCAACCAAAGGAAGTTTAGAGTCACTCGGGGAAGACACGCAAGGTGTGTCGTTTACGTCTGACGGTAGTCCATGAAATTTCTTGATATGACTTGAATGTATCCAGCCTTTTCGACCTTCGATCTTCACGGCTGTCCTCGTCGTTAGCAGTACGAGCTGAGGTGACTTCCACCTAGGATCCAGTTGAGACTTTCGATCAAAGTTCCTCACTAAAACCAAATCCCCTGGAATTACGTCATGGGGTTTAACCTCGGTGTTGTCGGGAAAGGCTGCAGCTACCTGTGAACGACAAGATTTTAGTGCAGACATCAAGGAAGCCAAGTAATCTGTCAGCATATTACAGTCAATATCAGTTATTTTGCGTGGTATAGGCATCCCCCACATATTTGGTGGTCTACCGAAGATCACCTCATAAGGGGATAGCCCTGTTAGAGAGTGTGCTACCATTCTCATGTAAAAGAGTGCAACGGGTAAGGCTACTACCCAGTCGACACCTTTCTCTCTACAAATTTTGGACAATCTAATTTTCAGGGTCTGATTATGTCTTTCCACGAGACCTGCTGCCTCGGGGTGTCGGACACAGTGAAATTTCCACTGATAACCTAACAAAAGTGAAACGTGTTTCATTAGTTCGGATGAGAACGGCTGGCCGTTATCTGAGTAGACAACACGTGGTAAACCGTACCGTGGGAAGAATTCTCGAACTAACTGTTTGGCAGTAGTCGGGGCAGTGTAATCTGAAACCGGGTATGCCTCTGTCCAACGGGAAAGAGCACAGACAACTACGAGAACATATTTGAATCCTCGACATCGTTCCATCTGGATATAATCCATCTGGAGGACTTCAAAAGGGTGATCAGGAGGCTGAAATCCACCCTGTTCTACGGGATTGCTTTTACCTGGGTTAAACTGACAACAGATCATACAGGTACGGACTTTTTGTTTAGCTGCTGCTCGTAAATTTTTGTTGAACCAAATGTGTTGGATGCTGTCTAGCATAGCTTTTTCTCCTAGATGTGCTGGACTATGTACAGTGTTAATAACGACTTGGACCATTGAATCAGGAAGGAACCACACAGATTTTTCCTTCGTCATCCATCCTTGATCCGTTTGGATCCCTCCTAATTCAGTCCATTTCTTTATTTCGTCTGGTGTAGCATGTGTCTGTATGTCGATTACGTCAAGAGCGGGATCCTTAACCATCATGCAATGTGTTGGTGTCGAGACTATTGTCTTTGTCATGTCGGATGTTTGAGTTTGAGCAGTCTGTTTAGCTGTTCTATCAGCTAGATCATTGCCTTGAGAAATGATATCAGTAACTTTCGTATGAGCTTTACATTTCATAATTGATATTGCAGTGGGTAAATGTATTGCATCTAATAAGGCATGAATAAGGGGTCCGTGCTGAATGTGGGCACCGTGAGAAGTTAAATAACCTCTCTCTCGCCACAGCACGCCGAAGTCATGTACAACTCCGAATGCATAACGTGAATCAGTGTATATGTTGACTTTTTTATTTGTGGCTTGAATACAGGCTTGTGTCAGAGCGATGAGCTCTGCTGCTTGAGCGGACAAGGTATTTATGCAATTTGTTTCAATGATTTCAGTGTCTGTTGTGACTGCGTAAGCGGCCACTTGCTCTCCTGTACTTGTTCTCATACATGAACCATCTACATACAACGTCAGGTCTGGGTCTGACAATGGGACGTCTGTCAAATCTTGTCTGGGTTTCGTCGTGATAGTGATAACTTCAATACAATCATGTGCTAATGGGTCTGTTCCATGTACAGGTAACAGTGTGGCAGGATTCAATGTACTACAACGTCTGATTTCTATATGTGGCTGAAACAATGTTAATTCGTAACCAGTAAGTCGTGCTATAGTCAAGTGTTGTGTTTGTGTGCGGTTCAGGAGAACCTCTACTGCATGTGGTACTTGTACTGTCAATGGATGTCCTAATACTATGGCATCGCTTTGTCTGATTGCTAAAGCTGTTGCTGCCACTGATTTCAGACACGCAGGCAAAGCCTGAGCTACGGGATCTAATGTACTAGAAAAATAAGCACATGGTTTGTGTGATCCTGCTTGTTCCTGTGTGAGTACTGACAAGGCAGTACCTTCGCGTTCTGTAACGAAGAGTGTAAACTGTTTATTGTAACATGGTGTTGCTAAAACAGGTGCTTGGCATAAGGCTTTCTTTAGGCTTTCAAAAGCTTGTGTATGTTCCTGAGTCCAAGGGAGAACAGTCGATGTGGCTGCCTCCTGTGTTGTCAATTGAATGAGTGGTTTTGCTAGAAATGCATACTGAGGGATCCACTGCCTACAATATGAAGTGAGGCCTATGAAAGCCCGCACCTCCTTTTGTGTCTTGGGTATCGGCATATTAGTAATTAGCTGGATGCGATCTGGTGTAAGCTGCCTTCCCTCCTTGGACAGCGAGTGACCAAGGTAAACAACTCGCTGGACACAGAATTGCAGCTTAGAAGGGGACACCTTGTGCCCCTTTTCGGCCAAAAATTGTAATACTGTCAGTGAGGCTTTCTCACATTCAAGTTCGCTTCTAGCGGTGATCAGCAGATCATCGACATATTGAAGCAGGGCAGTGTTGACTGGCATGTGGATACTGTCGAGTTCTCGTTTCAGTGCTTGGCTATAAATGCTGGGGCTTTCTGTAAATCCTTGAGGTGCGCGTGTGAATTTAAAGCTACGTCCATTTAAACTAAATCCGAACAAGTATTGGCTTTCCGGATCTATTGGGACGCTGAAGAAGGCATTTTTGAGATCAATTACAGTAAAGAATGTTGCTTCGGAATCAATGGCTGTCAGTAATGAAGAAATGTCTGGGACTACGGGGTATTGTGGTACTATGCATTTATTTAATTCGCGCAGATCAATAACCAATCGATATACTGGCGGAGCTGTTGGATCGGTTCGTTTAAGAATCGGAATTATCGGTGAATTACATACATTGGAGTCAGTTTCCACAACCACTCCTTGGGTAATAAGCTTGTCAATGATTTGTAGTAAAGCCACTACAGCATCTGGGGGTAACTTGTATTGTCGCATTCGTGGAAGTACCACTCCTGCCTTTAGTGTGACTCGATATGGTGTAATGTTCATGCAACCAACATCTGTAGGACCTTGTGCCCATAAATGTGTCGGTAAGGTCTGTAGTCGGTGATCCATGTCTCGGGACACGTAGTGCCCTTTGAAGTCACGTAAAAATAATCTTACTCCTTCTGGAGAACAACATATAATAGCTCCTAGAGCTTTCAAAGTTTTTATGCCTAACAAGTTTTCTGGACATGATTTAGTAAGCAATAAATCTGTAGTTCGTGTCAAGGGACCAATCGTAAGTGGAAGAGGCTGTGTTACTTCGTTAACGATAGGCTTTCCTGAAAAGCCAAGGGAAATATTCTGTGCGCCTGAGAGGGGTGCCCCTGGAACTTCACTACGTTTTATTGTTGTTCGGTTTGCCCCTGTATCAAGTAAGAATTTTCTATCTTGACCTAACAGTTCACTGTGTACATAAGGTCCTTCTTGATCCACAGGGACCTCAATAAGGGGTAAGCCAACTTCCCTCTCTAGGCTGTTTCATGAGTATCGTTGATAATCAGGATAGTCATACTGTGCGGTCTGATACATCTGTCGGGTCGTTGTTTGTGTGGCAGCAATAGGCTGCGGTGGTGGAGCTGGCATAGACTGTTGCGGAGCTGGCATGGACTGTGCATGCTGCGGAGCTCCTTGTTGGTTCTGATCCTGTCTAGGTGGCCGTGGTCTTTCTTTTGCGTTACCTATGGCAATATTATGTTTTAAAACTGGACAATCGTGTACATAATGACCTGGCTGTTTACAATAGTTGCACGTCCCTTTAACAGGACCTGTTGAAACACTGGACTGTGTTATACCCTTCTTATGACCGTCAACTGGCACCGTCTGGGAAACTAACATTTTCATTTTCGTGTCTTTCATGCATCTATGTTCATGTTCTTGTTCTTCTCTAATTCTATTGTGATGGTACTGTAGCATTTGTAACATTTGTGACGGAGTGTTACCTTGCCAGGTACTCTCGAACTTCAATACTCTATTCTTAACTTGGGGCAAGGCATTTTCAACCAATTTTGTCACAAACAGATGTGGATACGACTCGCTACTTGCTTTTATTCCACTATTTATACCAAAACATTTCTCAAATCGGGAATAGAAATCACTAGTGTCTTCATCTGATTTTTGTTTACAGGCTGAGATTGCACCCCAGTCTTCCTTTTTCGTAGTTAATAAACGTGGCAGTACCTGTACTAGTAAACCTGGTAGCGCTTTGATCTTGTCCCCGAGCCCTGAACCTGGACCTCGAGCTTTTTCTTCGTTTTCTAATGCTGTCCAATCTATCTTCTGGTCTCCCACCTCCCAATCCTTTTCCTTGAGTTTTTCGTAAATGCCCGCAGGCATTAATACCTTCAATATTGTCATAATGTCGGGGTAGGTATATTCTCCCATGAGTAACATATCTTTAATTTCACGATGGAAACCTGCTGGGTCTTTATCATGACTGGGTACCACTTTCTTCATTTCTAATAGTTCTATTTTAGATATGGGTGTGTATACAAACACACGTTTAAACTCATTGTCATCACCCTTTATCGGGTGCACTTCGCGTAAGGGATTCTGTCTATCCATGTAATACGTCGTTCTTTCCTTGATGGGCAGTGAGACATGTTCAGGACATACAAAAAGAATGTACTGCCTTCTAGATTCTAGTATTTCTCTAATTAACTTAGTACCGGACCCTCTCCATTTATTCGTGAGTAATTCAGTCAATATATCAGGTAAGGGACCAGGATCGGAGTGTTGGCTTTTATACAATATAAGGAGTTGTTGAATCATATAGATACCAGCTAAACGCTGTTCATCTGGGGCGAGGTTCAAAAACGTATGTGCTAGTGTATCATCACCATATTTTCCAGGACTATCAACCCAGTGAACGGCTGACCTGGCTAATTCTTGTTCGTCCATAGAATCGAGTATATGATAACCCCTTCGTTCTCGGAGTAATTTGTCAGCGGCTTGGAATGAATGTTCGGGGGACCTTATATTTATTATAGGAGTTTGGAATTTTCTGTTATTATCTGGACGTATCGGACATATCGGATCAGTAAAGCATCTAGCATCATTACAAGATCTTCCTCTACCTACATAGGCCATTGTTTCTAACTGTCCTGTGGGCAGTTCTAATTCTTCCTCGTCCTCGGTTTGTTCTGATTCGTCTACTGCTAACCTTTCCTCGTGTATTCGTTCTATTTCTTTGCGGATCTTTCGGCTCATAGCTACTATGCATGATCGTTTATCATGTCTCCCCTCTGATATATTCTTACCCCACGTGGTAAGAATTTGCATTTCTTCCGTATTTACCCCTGGTTGATCTTGATTTCTGATCACACAGTTTATGAGGAAACGTAACAGTTCCCCCTGTATTTCCACCTTTTGATACTCCATGGCTCTGTTAATACTCTCAGGGTCTCGCCCTGACTGAACAAAATGATATATATTTTCTAAATGCGCAGTCATTCCTGGTAGCTTCCCTAAATATATTGCAGCTCGTCGGATACGTAATGATGCCAGCATCATTTCGTCCCCTTTTCCGGGCACAGGGTCATATCTACAGTCTATTAGAAGTTCCTTGAGCGTGCTGGGAGTTACTAGTTTGGGCGTACGTTGGTGGGCTAATTCTTGAAAGGAAAGTTTATTTGTTCTGGGTGGCGTAGAAAAAATGCTTGATGTACCTCCGGTAGCACCACCTGGGGTGCTGGATGTGAAAGGATTCGTTGAACGTGATATAGCAACCATAGGTGTGGATGCGGATGTAGAAACAGATGTGCTTGCCGGAACTTGTGTCGGGGTGTGCTGTTGTAGAGGCACAGACGAAGGAGGGTCTTGGCGTTGAACCCCCTCGGCAGACGGTCTATGTGGCGCAGCATTAGCATACTCGGGAGCTGCGTCGTCTAAATAAGAGGAAAGAAAAACATCTTCTGCGGTTCTGGGATGCCCTTTGGGATGTACTTTTATCGGAAACAATGGGGGTGGCAAGTCTTTCGGTATCTCCGGAGTAGCCTTAGGTAGTCCTTCGGCCAGAAGAGGATACATACCATTCACAAGGGCATTTCTTTGTCTGTCTGTTTGTTCTGACTTTACTCGAGTACCTTCTTCAATTAATACACTTTCTCGAACTTTATTTGAATTCTCCTTACTCTTCTCTTCCTGTCTACGTGCTTTTTCTGTACGTCTATACGATTCTTTACGCCATAATTCAATGGCATCTTTCTGTGACTGTCTAGCTTTCCTTTTCCATAATTCTTCTTCTACTTTCACAATGCAATCTGCATCCCAGGTCCCAGCTGCGGGCCACCTCTGACTTTCTGGTAATTCCTTGGTGTAGTCTACCCATAAATCAAGAAATAATATGGCGTCTAGGCCATGTTTATGATACATGAAGTACCCTGGAGTGTCCCTAGGAGGAATGGGAACAGCTTCTTCGAGTACCCCTTTTCTAGTTGTGATCTGTCTTAATTTCGAAAAGAGCGGCATATTTGAGAACTGATCTGATACCTAATTTTGAACACGTTTAATACCATAAAACACAATAATGAACAGTCATTCACACCACAATATACAGAACGTATTTAAAACATTTTAACATTTAACATTTAAACAAAATAGACAATGATGGTCATTTAGGGAACTAGTCACTAAGCATAATACTCGATACTAACTAGATAAATTCGGAATTATATACTAGACATACTTGATATACTGCTAAACAGTACAGATACACTGCTGAAACAGTGCAGACCGGATTTGTGTACCCAAACCCGTCTTGACCGGCACAACCTAGGTGCACGTCAGAACGCCTCCCCGATAATGGTACTCACCGGGTAGCTCGGAACGGAAGGCCTCGGGACTGAACTGAACTTGAACCGGACTGGACTCGACTCGAAACTTCGGAAACTTCGGAAACTTCGGAAACTTCGGAAACTTCGGAAACTGGTGGGCCTCTGTATACCTCGGATCTTGCTCTCTCAGCTAGGCTCTGGTCGGGATACTTCGCACTTCTCACCGCCTCGTCTGGGTGTTGATCGCAGCCTCAGTTACCCCCGCTCGGCAGGAGGGAAATACAGGAAATCCTGTGGGTACGCGTTGTTGTCCGTCCAGCTGTGACAGGAGACCGGGCCTGCAACGCACCGCCGGCGCGTGAGATGAGAAAGTGTCCCTGTTCGGGCGCCATTTATGTGGTAAATAATTTAATTACCGGGACTTAATTTGATGCGGAAAATCTATAACAATAGCTCAGTAAAATAAGAGGCAGAATCCGTGGTATTAGAGGTTCGGAACGGGCTTTATTCCATAATCAATTTAAATCGATGAGCTCCAGATTCCATCACCACGAAGGTTCAGGAAGTGAAGACCGTACTTTATTGATAGGTAATCATTTTTATACAATAGGCATTACAGTAAAACAAATGGAGGAGGCGTAACAATTGATAGTAAAGATAAAACATACATGCGTAGCAAAAGTGGGTGTAACTGGGCGTAACTAAAGAACGTCATCAGGTATGATGTCATAATAGGGTGGTTCCATGAAAGAATTTCGCAATGTCAGCAGAAATACTTGGCAGAAATGCGCGCGCAGCAGCATGACGTGTGATTGACGTGCAACTAGGGGGTGAAGGGGACTTGACATTTAGCTCTACATGTGGCGACAGAAGTCTGGAGGGTCAAGTTAACCTAATCCCAAATCATATCTAACATCCTATGTTTAAAGAACTATGTTATCCAAAAGAGAGGCCTTCTTGGAGTAGAATCTTATTCTATACTGACTATACTGACTGTTAGTGCGTGTACAAGCGTCTAAGTGTCTACACTAGATGCGGGGGCAGGAATCTTCCATAGTAACAGGGCTATGAATTACTTGCATAAAGACAGAGAAGCCGGGCCCTTTGCTCGGTAGCTGGAAGAATGTTTACTTAAACTACTAGACAGGAATGCATTGGGTAGGGAGCGGAGCAGATAATTTCGAAGGTGAAATACAGTTTTTGGCAGGCAACAGGCTGATGTCAGGCACCGTTAGCTGCGCAGAGAATGAGGACAAAGTTCATGGATACAGATGCGAGCTCAGACTGGAGCTTTCAGAGGCAGAAGGCAGGAAAAGCTTGATGGCAGAATCAGGGCCTACTTGCCTGGACTGTAAAATGGCATAAGTGAACCATATAAAGCCGGTGACCTTTCATACTTAGGAATGGAATATCCGGCCCATTCATGGCGGATCTGAAAGAACACATGTTGGCGGTGGACGCACATGTGTTTGCGTCTTCATAACTGGAACTGGAGGGAACATACATGTACTTGTGATTTATACATGAAACCGTTGGGGTCCAAGATAGGGGACATAACTGACCAGAAAAATCCATATTTCCACAGTCTGTGCAGTACTACATGTGTCGGGCACAGGTGGGTCATGCTGTGATGTGGCACCATACTCCTGAGGTGTGAAGCTAATTACAGTATGATGGGCTGTGTACACATGTCACGTGTGATGGTGCCCTATTTGCCACACATCCCCTTCACTCCTTTGACATGTGTGCATGAAGTACTGACTTGGTGGGCCATGCGTCACTGGCATGGCACAGTCACCGACACCCGCAAATGTCCCCTGATGCCAGGTACACGGAATTTTACCCCTGACAAGTGAATGCCCGCGTTGCACGCTGTAGCTATGTCATGTATGTGTCATGTCTTCCCATAGGTTTGCTGTAGGTGTTTGGTCAAATGCATCTGCTGTTGCTGCAACCAACATGTGTCTGTGTGTAGATGGGCATGGCACACTGTTACGCACACCAGCACACATGTGTAATCCGACGTAAGGTGTGTATGTATGCATCGACACGGAGTTTCAAAACAAGGACATATCTGCATACTCTCTATGTATGTGTGATCAGTCTTGACATGTAATCCTTCATGGCAAAGTGTGTGGTCTGTCCTTTTTCTATGACATGTCACCTGTGCCTCTAGTGTTCCGCAACCTGTCTGTACAATAAACATCCTTCTTCTGCACATATTTGGATGTCTGTAACTCCTGTAATGCGTCTGCCTGCTCACTTACACTGGCCCACAGCTAGTTTCATGGCATGGCATAATGAGGTTGAGAATCAACGTTTGTAGCTGGCTCTTGGTAGGAGTGTCACATGCCTGGCATACGTGTCCAGGGCATATTGCACAGACCTGACTCTGTAGGTAGCATATGTGTATTGCCTGTTGAGCATGTGCTCTGTACATTGACATTGGTGGTGTACTGTACTCACTCTTCGTTGTCCCTTCTATTTCACTGCAGGGCTCCGCCTCTCCTTTGACCAATTCCGGACTTGGCTGACATGCGGGAAAATGACTGTATACGCCACTACTGCTTCCCCCAACGTTTGATTGAGGACTTGACGACACAGCTGGCAGCACACCTCCAACCGCTACACAGGTATCCTGGTGCACTGACACCCAAGATGAAGGTGATGGCAGCCCTACATTTCTTGGCCATGGGTACCTTTCAACATACCATTGCCCATGTCGGTGGGATGTCCCAAACCATGTTCAGCCATGTTCTACATGATTTTTTAGAGGCCATGTTGGAGCACCTTGATGAGTTCATTAAATTCCCAACTCCTGAGCAGTTGACAGCTGTCAAGTGTGAGTTCTATGCCCTGGGAGGGATGCCCCATGTCATTGGGTCCATAGATGGAACACATGTGGCTTTGGTACCACCACAGGCACAGGAGGTAGCCTTCTGTAACCGCAAGCATTACCACTCCATTAATGCCCTTGCGGTGTGTCTTGCCAACATGGTGATTTCACATGTCTGTGCTCATTTTCCGGGATCAGCACACGATGCGTACATCATGAGGCGTAGCAGGGTTCCTGAAATGATGCTGCAGCTGCGCAACGAACGAGCATGTATTGTTGGTGGGTATACTCTGGCAGTCCTGTATTTAACGTCATCTTCCTGTCTTACTGCTCCTCCTGACCCACTGTTGTCCATGATGTTTCCATGTAGGGGACGCTGGCTATCCCAACATGCCATGGCTGATCACGCCTCTCCGCAACCCCAGCACGGCTGCCGACGTGCTGGGGTCCATGTAGGACGTTTGGCCTCCTGAAGAGCCGATTCCGTTGCCTCCACAAGACCGGTGGCGCACTCCCATATGCACTGGTGAAGGTCTGCAAGATATTCCTCGTGTGCTGCATGCTGCACAACATGGCAGTGGAGAAAGCTGTGCCACTCATCCTGGATCCAGATGAGCAGGACCATCCACCCGTGGAGGATGAAGGGCTTGGGCACGAGGCAAGTGATGTGGAGGAGGAGGAGGCGGTAGAGGACATGCGGAGTCGGCTCATACGCGACTTCTTTGCTTAGTGGTGAGTTCCAGTGTCTGAGTGTGCACGCATTGGGCTGTGTGTGGCATGTGTTGCAATGTGTGTGTCCATCTGCATGTCTTCCAAGTGAGTCTGAGGTGTGTTTGGATGTGTCACTCAAGTGATGGTGCAATAGAAGAATGTTTTTCCAGAGTCATCATTGTCACCTAGCATGTTGACAACCTAATACGTGTCGAGTACATGCACATGCATGCGGATGTACTTCTTTTGGCTGACTTCTGGTGTGTCTCCCATCCACAGGTACTTGCGCATGCTGTCTGCTGGTGGCATTGTTGTGCTCCTGCTATTCCTCATGAACACAGCAACATGTGCTGAATCAGCGCTACATGCACGGACAAGTTTGAAAATCTCCTTCGGGTAAGGGATGCAGCACGGCTTTTTGGGAGTGGTATTTGTTTTGAATGTGTGTGCACTGCTCCTGTTCATGTTTGGTTACTTTGCCTACATGTAGAATCACCATGGGGCACATGACCTGGAGCAGAATTCACCTGAATTGATGGTCAGACTTGGTGACAGTCATCTGTAATGGGATTGTGATGGAGCCATCAATGTGTGTAACACTGGCCTCGGAAACATACGGGTTGCACCGGGTTGACATGGTGTGTGAATTCCCCATTAGGGGCTCAATGGTGTATAGCAGGCTCTCCGTGAGCAGCAGGGGGTGTTTAGCTGTAACCCGTCACTTGTGTGCCAGTGCCATGGATTTCCAGCATCTGTGGTGCCAGTGTTGGTCCCATGTGTTCATCCACATGACCTGTGTATGTGTTGACAGAGTTGCATTAGCATTCCGACACATGAGTAATAAAGGTGTCCCTCTGCCTCCAAGGTGCCTCATCTCTGTCAATGGTGGTCTGTTGCCACTGTGCATGCGGCATGTCTGGCATTGTTCTCAGAGATGGTGCATATGAGTCTATGTGTAGAGTTGCAAGATGCAAGCTGTTTTTCAGGGATTAGATTCTGTATTGTGCATGATGTCCATGGCTGTGTAGGTATTGTGGCATGTCAGTCTCCACGACGGCCACTGTGCTGCATGTGAATCCATTGTGTGTGTGTGTCATGTTGAACCAGACATTCCTTCCTTGACATACACCTTTTACATAGTTCCTTCCTGAGATCCTTGTCTTTGTGTGCTACTTGTGGCATTGTTTCCTTGACATGGCGCATGCTGCTGCAGGCCCTGCAGCAAGGGCACCCAGTGTCCAAGCAAACGAGATGGTGTTCATCATGGATTGCTTGCTGACATGTGCTATGCTGATCAGCAGCATCTGTGCCTCATGCGGGAGCACACTCTGCATTATGCACAAGATCCCCAGTTCCATCCACCTCAAGGCAAGAGGGAGACCATCCCCCAGGTCAACTACGACATCCGTGTCTAATCCTACCCTGCACTCTACGGACATGTGCGTTAGAAATCCCATGATACTTGTCCGCATCCAGGGTGCATCTGCACAGCTCTGCTACTACATCCGGCGACCAGGCCACATCAACGTCCAACAGAGATGGGGGGAGTGGATCACTGCCAGCTGCAGGATGACCTTCTCAATCCACGCACACACTCAGGATGCAGCCCACAACCACAACACAACCTTGTGGCACTGTGATCCAACACCCAATTGTGCCATCTCCATGCATCCAACCTTGGCTGGCCCACCATTCTCCACATCCACCTGACTCAAGCATGCAGGACATGGTTCTGCCACGTGTCTACACATACCTGGGACTCCCACCCCAGGACACTCCACATGATCCCTGACCTCTGCGCATGACTGTTGCTCTTCTAAATAGGTCTGTAGGCACAGTTGTGCGGGCACCCCCTCAGCTGGTTGGGCCCATCACGGGTGAGTATGGTGCTCCATGTCTGTCTTGGATGGTACGTTGTGACCCATGTGTGTCCTGTGCCAGACTCAGACCCCAGGGTATGGAGGTTTGGAGTTAATTCAGAAATCAGGCATGGTTTGACTTTACAACACACACATGTAGTGGAATAATGCAAAATGACGGCATCATCTTGTGATTGTGATGAATTTTATTAGTGCTGGGGTACGTGTTTGGGGGGGTGACAAGAGGTGCTTGGCGGGAGTGTAGAATCCAAAGTTCACAGGGGGAGTTGGTGTCCTTGCCATTGACAGTCATCAGAGTCTGTGCCACAGTCTTTGTCAACATTGGTCAGACAGTGACCAGCAAGGCCATGTGGCAGAGAATGTCCTTTGCTGCTGTGCTGCTGTTGGGCCAGAGGGCCAGGTGCCAGGCCAGGTGACCTGGGAGATGGTGATGTTCCGCTGACTCTCACGGTCTTTTTCGTGGACGACCCACCTTCCTGCGGGGACCCTCAGACGCCTGCCTTGACGATGCAAGGGACGCTCCGTCAGATGAATCCTCCTCCTCCTCCCTCCCTGTGTCTGGTGCTGCTCTATGCCTGGTGGCACAGGGAGGGTTTGCCAGGCTTTGGCCGATCTGACGGAGGGATTGGCTCACGTCCCTGTGCACCGCCAAGAGCTCTGCCAGTCTTGCCTCCATCCTGGCATGATGCTCAACCTGCAGGGTCTTCATCTCATTGAGGGTCCCCACTACCTGGGCGATGCCTCTGGAGTCACGCCGGTATGCGTCCAGGATGGTTCTGACGTGTGCCATAGCCGGGTCCTGAACCAACTGGGCAGGTTCGCGCCTCCGCCGGTTCCATGATGGAATATCGTTAACATAAATATCGTCAGAAATAAATATCATCACTAAAATATCGCTTACATTAATATCGTCATCCTATACTTAAACAAGAATTCACACAAATATCGATTTTTTTTATCGACAACCCTAATATCGTTCACACTAATATCTACAACATAAATATCGACTACTACATTATCGACTTTATTTTAAATATCATTACCTTAGACATTTATATCGACTACACTAACATCGACGACCTATCTGCTTATAGAAATATACAAAAAATATCGTCTTTTTATTACCAACTCGATATGCACGATTCTTTTATTTTACTCACTTGTTTTTACTATTTTACCTTACAAAACTATTCACACATATAATTATTTAGTTTTCCTAATACTTATTGATATAAAAATATATAATATATGTTAAAAAAAATTACATTTACTGATACTATCATACACTCCGATGGCCTAAATGTGAAACACATTTCATTATTTTCTACATATAAACTATTTACATATAAAACAAAAAAGCACATATAAAACTTTTTACAATGTACTTTAACAAACAAATAGTGATGCAACAAACTCTTACGAAAATAACGGTTTTCTAATTCGAAATTACGTTCTCGACCAATGATTTTGAAATTTCACTAATTGAACCAATCAAAACCTACCATTAATTAACTCACTAATATAAAAACAATTACACACTTAACGTAATTTACCATTTTTGGCACAAACTTGGAGAAAAACGGTTACCTTGCTGAGAGAAGAGAATACAAACCTACGACTACAACTACAAAACGTCATACTACACTTCAAGTAAGTAAAATCCCATTGCTTTTTTCATTCGAACTTAGCAAAAAGTAGATAAACTCCCTAATTTAAAAACTGTTCTTCTTTAGAGTGAAAACAAAACATGTTGAACTTATCAACAACGACCAAAAAATTAGATGTAAAAACATTTATAAACTACCTTATCCATGTCTACTTAGATAGCTGATAAAAATTATTTAAACTTGCTAAGTAAATGTACTATTTACTTCATATGTTAACAACTACTATCATCCAAATACTATAAGTAACACAATGATTATTTTTTACACAGACTCTACAAAATTATTTACCTATCTACAACTACACTACCAACATCTTCTACTACATCAAGTAAGTATAGTCACTGTATGTATAACAATTCTGAAAGTAAAATCAAACACCTATAACACTAAATCATGTCTTTCAATTATTCTTTAACACTACTACAGAACTTAAAAATAAGAAAATTCAGAAAGAGAAATAACAATAAAAGAATTAACAGTGAAGCCACATAGTAAGTATATGTTCACGCTTTTTCCTGCTCTTATACACATCTCTGTAAATCGTCTTCAATGTTCTTAAAAATACATATATATATTTTCCACAGATCTACCTTAGACATGGCAACTGGAGCTACTTTCATTACTTCGCAAAAAGGGAAACTAATGCTGAACTACATGGGTTACACCTACACCCAAGAAAGAGTAAAAGCGAATAAGACCCATTGGAAATGTAGCAAATATTACTCAAGTGCATGCTATGGTAGAGCAACAACTGTTGATAACAATGTGGTAAATGTACGTGAGCATAACCACCCACCAAATGTAACAGAAGTGGAAGTTAGAGAAGCACTGGAAACATTGAAAGATTCTAGTAAAGGATCACAAGAAAGAAGCACTAGCATTTTGAAAAATGTTTTAAGCAAAGTGCCAGAACATGTGACAGGACAGCTACCTTCTATTCCCAACTTAAAAAGATTAATTTCAAAAACTAAACGTGCTTCAGATCCAACTCCACCAACGCCAGAAAGTTTTAAGGATATAAAAATATATCCTGAATATACCATTACACATAATGAGGATAAATTCCTAATGTATGACAACCAGAGTCATGACAAACGAGTTTTACTTTTTGCTACTAATAGTAATTTGCAAAAACTTAAATCATGTGAAACATGGATGATGGACGGGACTTTTAAAGTTTGTCCCAAACCTTTCTATCAACTTTACACCATCCATGGGGAATACCAAGATACAAATATCCCTCTAATTTATACTCTGCTGCCAAACAAAACAAATACTACCTACGTTGAACTTTTAACAAAGATCAAAGAATTAACAGATAATTACTATACTCAAAGAATTATAATTGACTTTGAAATAGCCATGATTCAAGCTATCCTTAAGATATATCCCCATACCTCAATACAAGGTTGTTATTATCACTACAACCAAAGTATATGGAGGCACTTACAAAAATCTACCTTAAGCATTGAATATTGTACAAACAGTCACTTTGCTTATCAAATAAAAAAGTTGATTGCATTGGCATATGTACCAACAACAGAAGTAGCTAACTACTACAATTTATTAATTGACAGCCCTTTCTACCGCACCAATGAGAAAATACTAACTCCCTTCTTGGACTATTTTGAAGATACCTGGGTTGGAAGATTACATCGTTCAGGCCACCGTAGACAACCTAAATTTCCAATTCCATGGTGGAATGTGTATGCTAGTACAATAGCACAGAAAGCTAAAACTAACAACGCAGTTGAAGGATGGCATAATGCCTTCCAAGCCACTGTAGGAAGAAGTCAACCAACACTTCACAAACTAATCCAAAGCATTAAAAAAGAACAAAGCTACCAAGAACTCAGAATAGAGCAATCCCTTTCTAAAATTGGCCCTAAACTAAGTAAACAAACATTAAATATGTACGAATATCTCCAGCAAAAAACTAGACTGTACCCAAGTATAGAAGGTCTAGCATACTTAGACCTAATAGCTAAATCCATCCTTTAAATATAAATTTACCATGTTTAGTAATAATTTACTTTTTATTCTTAAAAAACAAATGAATATTGTAAAATATACATTAATATGTTCAATAGAATTATATATTAATTGTTTATTGTATATTAAAAAATGTTTTTCATTGTTAAATATTTTTCTCAGATGTTAAAAAATGTAAATTTATGTTATGTACATATCGTGATAAAATCAATGTCATAAAAAATATGTAATATATTAAATTTTTATAAAAAATATAAAAATGTAATATACTAATGTATGCATAATTGAAACTGTATTTATGTACAAAACTGCAATATAATTTAACAAAAATTATATTAAATGTTTTATAAAATGTTCAAAATCTTTGCAGTAACAATTTAAACTATGAATAAAAAAAAAGATCTAAAAATTGTTATTTCTTAATTTAGAAACTTGTCATATGTATGTAAAAATGTTATAAAAATGTTTTTAATTTATATTGTTGAAATGAATATTACAACATGACATATATTATTCTTATTAAAAATAGTAAATAGATAATGCTGGATAATAAACCATAATAATTAACTATTCTAACTCCAATCCTACGTAAGTCAGGGTAAATGGTGGATAGTAAACCATTATAATGAACTATTCTAACTCCAAACAAAACATAAGTCAAGGAAAGTGCTGGATTGTAAACCATAATAATTTACTAATCTAACTCCAATCCAACATAAATCAGGGAAAGTGCTGGATTGTAAACCATAATAATTTACTATTCTAACTCCAATCCAACATAAGTCAGGGAAAATGCTGGATAGTAAACCATAATAAATTACTATTCTAACTCCAATCCAACATAAGTCAGGGAAAGTGCTGGATAGTAAACCATAATAAATTACTATTCTAACTCCAAACATAACATAAGTCAGGGAGAGTGCTGGATAGTAAACCATCATAAATTACTATTCTAACTCCAATCCAACATAAGTCAGGGAAAGTGCTGGATTGTAAACCATAATAATTTACTATTCTAACTCCAATCCAACATAAATCAGGGAAAGTGCTGGATTGTAAACCATAATAATTTACTATTCAAAGTCCAATCCAACATAAGTCAGGGAAAGTGCTGGATAGTAAACCATAATAAATTACTATTCTAACTCCAAACATAACATAAGTCAGGGAAAGTGCTGGATAGTAAACCATAATAAATTACTATTCTAACTCCAAACATAACATAACTCAGGGAAAGTGCTGGATAGTAAACCATAATAAATTACTATTCAAACTCCAATCCAACATAAGTCAGAGAGCGTGCTGGATAGTAAACCATAATAAATTACTATTCAAACTCCAATCCAACATAAGTCAGAGAAAGTGCTGGATAGTAAACCATAATAAATTACTATTCTAACTCCAAACATAACATAAGTCAGGGAGAGTGCTGGATAGTAAACCATAATAAATTACTATTCTAACTCCAATCCAACATAAGTCAGGGAAAGTGCTGGATAGTAAACCATAAAAAATTACTATTCTAACTCCAAACATAACATAAGTCAGGGAGAGTGCTGGATAGTAAACCATAATAAATTACTATTCTAACTCCAAACATAACATAAGTCAGGGAGAGTGCTGGATAGTAAACCATAATCAATTACTATTCTAATTCCAATCCAACATAAGTCAGGGAAAGTGCTGGATAGTAAACCATAACAAATTACTATTCTAACTCCAATCCAACATAAGTCAGGAAATGTGCAGGTTAGTAAACAATATAAATTTTTCTATCTAAATTATTTTTTATACCCTATTACCCTATAATACCAAAATAACGCTTCTTCAATATTAATTTAATATTTTTTATTAATATTAAAAAATAAATTTCATGTAAAATTTAAAATTTCGAAGTTAAATTTTGATTTCATGATAAATTTCTAATTTATTAATATTTTCTACACTTTTAAAACACGACATTTTTAAATTACTACCCACCCTAATCCCCTATAATACCAAAAACCCGCTCCTAAAATTTTTTTGGGGAAGTTTAAAATTTAATTACAAATTTAATTTGGTGAACAATTCGAAATTTCTAATTAAAATTTCGATTTCTTAATTATTTTCTAATATTTTTATATTTTAGAAATTTTGTAAAAACCAAATTTTAAATTACTACCCACCCTTATCCCCTATAATACCAATAACCCGCTCCTAAAAAATCTTTGGGGAATTTTAAAATTTAATTACAAATTTAATTTTGTGAACAAATCGAAATTTCTAATTAAAATTTCGATTTCTTAATTATTTTCTAATATTTTTATATTTTAGAAATTTTGTAAAAACCAAATTTTAAATTACTACCCACCCTTATCCCCTATAATACCAATAACCCGCTACTAAAATTTTAACAATTCTTTTGTAGAAAATATTTTTTAACACATATTATTACTAGTAGGAGTTTTGTAAGTTTTTTAAAAACATAATACATATTTTTTTATAAATTTTATAACAACTTATATTTTTCTGTCGATATTATATGAAACGACATTTTGATCAACGATATTCTGTTCATCGATATTTTTTCTTGACGATATTTTTGTCATTCTCAAGAAACGATATTTTTTACAAAGATATTTTCTATTACGATATTTTTCACAGTCGATATTCTTACCACGATATTAATGCTAGTCGATATTTTCCCATCGATATTCTATCTTTATACCCCTCCGCCGTCCTCCACTCCCACCACCCCTGCCCACTTGCGCCTGGCCTGCCGTTGTGGGCACATCGGGTCTCCGGGACCCCTGAGGGATGGCATTTGCGGTGTCGCCTGCCTCCTCCTGGGTGCCCGGAGAACCTTGTCCCTCCTGGACAGACCGGCTGTGTTGTTGTGTGCGGGCAGGGCTCCTGGGTGTCTCCTGGGATGTGGCAGGAATGGGGGTGGTGGTTGGCACAGTTGTACCTGACGCAGGTGCTGCAGGCGGTTGGTCTGGGTCATCCACGGAGTGGTGAGAGTCGTCGCTGCTGGTGGGGTCCTCTTCACGCAGAGCCTGGTCCTGTGAGTTTTCCCCCCCAGTGTTGGGGGGGAGATCGATGACGTTGACCTGTGTGTGAGAGAGACAGTGTTAATTGTGTTACATGTGACATCCATGTTTCATTCTTTTTTGATTTGGCACAGTTCCTCTGGGTGGTTGGATTTGGCTAGCATTCCTCACACAGTGCACTTGTGCATGGGTATGTCCCTTGGCCACAGCTTTCGACACTTTACCTATGTGTGACACAATCTTAGTTGATGCATATTTTGGGAACGCAGTCAGCAGTGTAGTGAGCGGGCGTAGCAAGCCATGCAGAGCCGCCTTACGTGTTGCACTGTACGTGGCCAAATGGTGTTTATTCCATGCTATTTGAGAATGCAGGTAGGTAACTTAACAATTTGTGACAGGGTTCTGACGAACACAGTGGGTAGGTATCCTGGGTGTAAGGTTCTGTTTGTGCCTGCAGCACGGATATACTCGTGCACAGATTGACACATGGCCTAGTGTTTATCAAAGGTTGAAGGGGGGGTTAAGGCACTGCCAATCCTTGTCTACATGCACACAGTCCACCTGCTGACGAGCGGACATGGCCACACCACCCAAGGGTGATTTGGTCTCCCTCTGTCTCCCTTTCTCCCTTCCTCTGTCAGCCTCCTCCCTCTGTCCGTCTCCCTTTCTCCCTCCCTCTGTCAGCCTCCTCCCTCTGTCCGTCTCCCTTTCTCCCTCCCTCTGTCAGCCTCCTCCCTCTGTCCGTCTCCCTTTCTCCCTCCCTCTATCAGCCTCCTCCCTCTGTCCGTCTCCCTTTCTCCCTCCCTCTGTCAGCCTCCTCCCTCTGTCCGTCTCCCTCTGTCTCCCCTTCTCCCTCCCTCTGTCAGCCTCCTCCCTCTGTCCGTCTCCCTTTCTCCCTCCCTCTATCAGCCTCCTCCCTCTGTCCATCTCCCTTTCTCCCTCCCTCTGTCAGCCTCCTCCCTCTGTCTGTCTCCCTCTATCTCCCCTTCTCCCTCCCTCTGTCAGCCTCCTCCCTCCCTCTGTCTGTCTCCCTGTGTCCACCTCTGTCTCTGTCCCTCTCTCTGCTCCTCTCCCTCCCTCTGTGGGTCACCCTCTGTCACCTCAGCCCAGCTTCCTGGGCACACACAGTTTGCAGGTCTTGCAAAGGCCATTGGCTTGTTCATGTGGGTTTGTTTCTTCTCTGCGGGCACCCATTGGGCGGAGTGTCTGAGTCTGCGCTGCTGCTGTGGCGGTGTGTGCTGACACTCTTTCAGTGTGCTGCGTCTTCATTGGCTGCTGTTATGTGCAAATTGTGCCTTCATACCCATGTCGTCCTGCAACGCGGCCACCATTAGTAGGCAAAACAGTACTGTGTGGGGACACACTGTTGGTATGGCTGCGCCCTAAGCCATATAGGCTGAGGGCATTGTTGTGTGCTTCAGAGTTGCTCTATGTTAGTTTTGAGACCTACCCTCCCGGCATCAGGGACATCCTGTCTTGTGTTGGTGTTTTGTGTGGCCTGTGACTTGGCATGGCCTTGCTTGGGGCATGGGGCATGGAGGCGCTAGTGACATGTGTGTGTTTTTGGAGTGTGGTTGTGTCCGGTGCTGGCTTTGGGGGGGTTGCGTGCATGATTGGTATTTGGGTTGTATATGGCGTTCCCCCCATGTGAGGTGAGTTGTTTGTGTACTCACCAGGCTCTCGGACTCCTTCTAGTCCGTCTACTACCAACGGCGGCAGCGTGGCCATCACCTTCTCCTCCCAGGGATGGTAGTATACCGGTCTGCGGGGTGGCCCTCCTCCAGTGATGTTGGCCTGGTTGTGCTCGTCCGTCATTTTGCGGCGGACCGTCCTCCGCAGATCGTACCACCTGGCTTGGCACTCATGCCTGGTCCTTCTGGTGGCCCCAACAGCATTCACGGAATTGACTATCCTCTCCCACATGGCAGTTTTTTCTGATATGCTGGTCCGTCTGACCAATGTTCCAAAGAGCTGTGGCTCGACTCTGATGATTTCGTCGACAAGGGACTCCAGCTCGACCTTTGTGAACTTTGGATTCTTGTTGGTGGGCATGGTGTGGGGTGTGGGTGTGGATGGTTGTGGGGGTGTGGGTGTGGATGGTTGTGGGTGTGTGGGTGTGTGTGTGTGAATGTGATGAGGGTGTGTTTGTGATGGTGGTTGTGTGAAGGAGTGCAAGTGTAAGGTGTATTGATGGTTGAAGTATGGTTCAGTGCGTTGTCTCTGGGGTCTGGCAGCAGTAGATCTGTTGCAAAGGATCATGGTTTGTGTGTGTTGGGCCTTTTTATTGGTCCAATTGTGGGTGTGGCTGTGTTTGAACTTTGGGTGGGTGTGTTATAAGGAGTGGTAGTGGTTTGGGCCTCTGTTTATCTGTTTGTCAGTTGCAGGTCAGTGTATAGGATGTATTTGGCCTTGTTGGATATGTTTTGTGGTGTTGTGTGCCGCGGATTGACTGTCCTTGTGTTTTTTTGGTTAGTCCTGGTTCAGTAGGAGGGTGTTTAGCCTCTGTACGGTGCGTACATGGGCCATGTTGTTGTACAGTGCTGTCCTTTGCTATGGCTTAGTACGACTCGTACATGCCCGATGTTGGGTGAGGGTGCTGGTGTGTGGGCCTGGGGTAGGGTGCGTACGAACACGGGCAGGGTGTTGGTCCGCACCATCCATCGGTGGTGGTGTTTCGCACCGTACATACAGGGGGGGCTGGGTGTAGGGTCCGTACATACACGGGTTGGGAGTTGGTATGCTCCATGTATACACGGGTGGGGGTACGGTCCGTACATACACTGGTGGGGTGGGGGTACGGTCCGTACATACATGGGTGGGGGTACGGTCCGTACATACACTGGTGGGGTGGGGGTACGGTCCGTACATACACGGGTGGGGAGTTGGTACGCTGCATGCATACACGGGTGGGGGTACGGTCCGTACATACACGGGTGGGGTGGGGGTACGGTCGGTACAGACATGGGTGGGGAGTTGGTACGCTGCATGCATACACGGGTGGGGGTACGGTCTGTACATACACTGGTGGGGTGGGGGTACGGTCCGTACATACATGGGTGGGGGTACGGTCCGTACATACACGGGTGGGGAGTTGGTACGCTGCATGCATACACAGGTGGGGGTACGGTCCGTACATACACTGGTGGGGTGGGGGTACGGTCCGTACATACACTGGTGGGTTGGGGGTACGGTCCGTACATACACGGGTGGGGAGTTGGTACGCTGCATGCATACACGGGTGGGGGTACGGTCCATACATACACTGGTGGGGTGGGGGTACGGTCCGTACATACACTGGTGGGGTGGGGTACGGTCCGTACATACACGGCTGGGGTGGGGGTACGGTCCGTACATACACTGGTGGGGTGGGGGTACAGTCCGTACATACACGGGTGGGGGTACGGTCCGTACATACACTGGTAGGGTGGGGGTACGGTCCGTACATACACGGGTGGGGAGTTGGTACGGTCCGTACATACACGGCTGGGGTGGGGGTACGGTCCATACATACACGGGTGGGGGTACGGTCCGTACATACACTGGTGGGGTGGGGGCACGGTCCATACATACACGGGTGGGGAGTTGGTACAGTCCGTACATACACGGCTGGGGTGGGGGTACGGTCTGTACATACACGGGTGGGGTGGGGGTACGGTCCGTACATACACGGGTGGGGAGTTGGTACGGTCCGTACATACACGGCTGGGGTGGGGGTACGTTCCGTACATACACGGGTGGGGTGGGGGTACGGTCCGTACATACACTGGTGGGGTGGGGGTATGGTCCGTACATACACGGGTGGGGGTACGGTCCGTACATACACTGGTGGGGTGGGGGTACAGTCCGTAGATACACAGGTGGGGAGTTGGTACGGTCCGTACATACACGGCTGGGGTGGGGGTACGGTCCATACATACACGGGTGGGGGCACGGTCCATACATACACGGGTGGGGAGTTGGTACAGTCCGTACATACACGGCTGGGGTGGGGGTACGGTCTGTACATACACGGGTGGGGTGGGGGTACGGTCCGTACATACACGGGTGGGGAGTTGGTACGGTCCGTACATACACGGCTGGGGTGGGGGTACGTTCCGTACATACACGGGTGGGGTGGGGGTACGGTCCGTACATACACTGGTGGGGTGGGGGTATGGTCCGTACATACACGGGTGGGGGTACGGTCCGTACATACACTGGTGGGGTGGGGGTACGGTCCGTAGATACACAGGTGGGGAGTTGGTACGGTCCGTACATACACGGCTGGGGTGGGGGTACGGTCCATACATACACGGGTGGGGGTACGGTCCGTACATACACTGGTGGGGTGGGGGTACGGTCCGTACATACACGGGTGGGGAGTTGGTACGGTCCGTACATACACGGCTGGGGTGGGGGTACGGTCCGTACATACACGGGTGGGGTGGGTGTACGGTCCGTACATACACGGGTGGGGAGTTGGTACGGTCCATACATACACGGCTGGGGTGGGGGTACGGTCTGTACATACACGGGTGGGGTGTGGGTACGGTCCGTACATACACGGGTGGGGAGTTGGTACGCTCCATGCATACATGGGTGGGGGTACACTCCATGCATACACTGGTGGGGGTTCGGCGCGTACATCCGCGGCCGGGGGGCATTTTGCGCGTACATGCGGGGTCTGTGGTGGGGTGTTCGGCGCGTATGCGGGCACGTGTCTCCATGGTTGCTATGGGAGTTCGGTCCGTACGGTGTTTTTTCCATACAGTTGTGAAATCGAACGGACGGGAGTGATCGTACTTGCGCGGTCGGTCTTCATTTTTCCGATTCGTACGGTAAATCGTCCGGGGATGTGTCGGACACAATTTCCGACCCGAGGACGTGTGGGGAACTTTTCCGGATGTGATTCGTATGGAGTTTTTCCCATGTGAATCGTACTTGGCAGTTTGTACACTACTTGTACGATTCGGACGGAAAAAAGTCCAGATTCAATTCGGACGGGGGACATTTTTCCAGGATCCGAATCGGCACCTCGATATATACAATATACTAGTACATAAAGCAAAATTATGTCATGTATGATCTGTCTATCATCTTAATGACTAACAACCGAGAGAGTTAGGAGGCCTTGGAAGTGGAGGTCTAAGGTTTATTAAACTGAGTCCGGAGTAGATTTTTAAGGTGTGCTGTGAAATAGGTAAATGATGCCATCCTTGTTCGATTTAATTGATTAACTGCAATGCATTCTTAATCGATTTTTATATCTTCCCCATATTGGTTAAACTGGAGGCCAAGAGTCTTTAACCCCTTCGACGCACATGACGGAGCGGTTCCGTCATGCACGTCGGTTGCGCTGTGCGCATGACGGAACCGCTCCGTCATGGCCCCGCCCGCGCACGGAACCTTCAGCGTGGCGCGGAAATCCGCGCCGCGCTGAAGGGGTTAACAGTTCTCCTAGTGTGATGCAACGGTCACACCTAACAACGGCTTCCGATGCAGGCTCAGGCGGGCGCAATGCGCTGCTCGTCTCCATTTCTGATGGCACGAGGTGTTCCGGCGGGCTGTAGTGCTCATCTTGTTTACTTACGTCTAAGTGCCTCTATTCTGATCCTATGGGACTTGCTACTAGGAGGTACCTTGCATACTTCCATGTGTCTGGTGTTTCTTCCTCCCAGAATTCCTAGGGAAGGAAGTGTATTTGCTAATTCCAATATGGTGGTCATCCTTAGTCTTCCAGTGGTCTCTTCTCAATCAATCATGGTTTCCTTTTAAATGATTTAATTTCCTGGGATAGTTTGTAGATAAGGAGATCAGAACTACCTTGCCTTTGTGTCGCAAAACCTTGTCTGTCCTGTCGAGGGCTTCTACACTTCCAACTGTTTTCAGGAGTCATGATTCCTGTCCTGCTATTCTGCTAGTTTCCATCCTGCTCCTATTTCGGCTACCACCTGTATTCCAGTTGTTCTCTCCATCAATTACCACCTTCAGGAGGTTGATTGCCAAGTTGATTTTTCTGCCAAACAGGGGCTTTTTCTGGAATGCACTAGCCGCTTAGGCGCTTTCCAGTGCTGACAACTAATGGCTGCTGGAGGGGGTGACTCATACTTTTCGCAGACCAAGACTGTGGCAGTCCACTCTCATTGAACTCTGGGTCTTTAGCCAGGCATGGTTCTCATGAGCCTGACACATAGAGGTTTCAAGTATAGCTCACATAGAATGGGGACCAGTGCTGTTCCTTGTGGGTCACATGAAGTGTTTTAAGGTGTTTGAGAAAGCACTACTAATACAGACAATCTGACACTGTTCACCAATTGAAGTTTTGAACCACTATTACATCATCCCAACAATAACAACGAGTGGATCGGATACTGCATAATATGTCTTGGCCAATCACATCACATGCCGGTTGGAGGGTTAGTAGGATCAGAAGGCAAGCTCAACCCTCGTTCAACATCTGTGATGTTGAGCAGAGCATTTTGTGTCCTCTGATCTCCATATTACAGATGGAGGGTAACCCTCATTGTTGTGAGGGGCATCCTCTGGGATAGGCCTTACAATGTCTTTCTTTCAAGACGTGTGAAGAAGGACGCAGCCAAATAAATGAGACATTAAGGTGCCGATTACGATCCGGTAAAAACCGGGTACAAACCGTCGGTCGGAGCGTTTTCTCCGTCCGACTCGTACCCGGTTGTAAAACTTTACAAACATGGAATTACGATTCGCACGGAAACACCATTTCCGTACGAATCGTAAAAAACACCGACCGACGAAAATATAAATACGAATGTGATCCGGGAATGCTGCGACGTGACGTCGGGACGCTTTCAGGCAGCGTTTCACGACCCAGGAAGTACGATTCGAACCGACAGCAGTCCGGACGGCAATATTTTCACGGCACTCAAAAAGTGCCGGAAAAGCGAAGTACGGCGCGAAACGACCAGAGTAGGTGGCCCGGTACGCGCCGTACCCCCACCCCAGCCCCCGTATGTACGTGCCGACCCCCCAGCCCCCGTATGTATGCGCCGACCCCCCCAGCCCCCGTACGTTCGAGTCGTACCCCCCGTGTATGTACACCCGTGTACGTGTCGTACCCCCCGTGTATGTACACCCGTGTACGTGTCGTACCCCCGTGTATGTACACCCGTGTACGTTCGAGTCGTACCCCCACCCGTGTATGTACGGTGCGTACCCCCAGCGCTGGGGGTATGCACCGTACATACACGGGTGGGGGTACGACTCGAACGTACACGGGTGTACATACACGGGGGTACGACTCGAACGTACGGTGGCTGGGGGGGGTCGGCGCGTACATACGGGGGCTGGGGGGGGTACGACTCGAATGTACGGGGGCTGGGGGGGGTCGGCGCGTACATACGGGGGCTGGGGGGGTACGACTCGAACGTACGGGGGCTGGGGGGGGTCGGCGCGTACATACAGGGGCTGGGGGGGTACGACTCGAACGTACAGGGGCTGGGGGGGGGTCGGCGCGTACATACGGGGGCCGGGAGGGGGCGGATTCGACTCGTACATAGGAGGTCTGGGGGGAGTGTTGGGCGCGTATGCGGGCACATGTCTCCATGGTTGCTATGGGAGTTCGGTGCGGACGGTGTTTTTACCATACGGTTGTAACATCGGACGCACGGGATGGATCGTAATTCCGCGGTCGGACTTCACTTTTCACATTTGTACGGTAAATCGTCCGTGGACGTGTCGGACACATTTTCCGACCCGAGGACGTGTGGGGAATAATTCCCAATGCGATTCGTATGGACTTTTTCCCATGCGAATCGTAATTGGCAGTTTGTACGGCACTTGTACGATTCGTACGGTAAACAGACCGGATACGAGTCGTACGGGGAATTTTTTTACCGGATCGTAATCGGCACCCAAATATATTTTTCCAGACAGCAATAGAGTTAACATGACAAATATGCTAAGTTTGGTATGCCAGGCTCAAGTGACATGCTAGAGAGTTTTGTGCAGGAAATAGGGGCAAATTTACAGTTACAGTGGCAAAGCGTGTCATTAAGCTTAGAAACTAATGACCCGCTCAGTCACTTTAGAAACGCAGGGCTGCACCATATTTACAAGAATATGGTACAGCCCAGCGTTTCCCCTTGTGCTGGTGTTAAATTTAGCTGCCTAGTGCCAACGCACTCACCCTTGCAGGACGGTGTCCCTTCCTGCACATAAACAATCTTTAAATGGTGTTTTGTAACTCCTATGTGTGCTGCTTAATGCAGCACACATAGAAGTTGCAAAACGTCATTTTTAAAAACAATTGTTTATGTGGAGGAACGTACACCTTCCTACACATTAACAATCATTGGCATTTTGTGTTTCCATGTGTGCTGCACAACGCAGCACATATGGAAACAGCAAAAACGAGAAGAAATTAAACTTTTCTTCTTGTTGCGCCAGGGTAAGATCAGGTTTTCCCTGGTCTTAATTTTGGCACTGCCCTATGTTTATGCCACCCTTGTAAATATGGGGCAGCATCAAAGCCAATCGGTGTTGCGTTGGAACACACACAGCAACACCCATTGCCCTCCTCTTTCACGCTAAGTACAGCGTGAAAGGGTGCCTTATTTACAAGGCAGTGTTAAGCCACGTTAAGTGGCTTTACACTGCCTTATAAATAAGGCGAAGCCCCTATCGCCACAGGAACGTCACTAAAAGTGACGTTCTTATGGCGATAGGGGCTTGTAAATATGCCCCATAGATTTTAGAGGTGACTGGATTAAAGGACGTCTTGCTATCTAAGACCATTTCTGTCGTTATTTTCGATACTGGGAAAAGATGTTGGCACTATAAATGCAATCATATAACAAATAGCTTAGATCTTCTTGGAAAAAAATAACCACTTCCAAACAGTCCTCAGCTGAGATTTGTTGAGTGTATGTGTGCTTCATGCAATATTAGAAACGCTGCCTTTTGGGCTTTCTTAATGCACGTTTCTACTTTAGCTGCTTCATTATTTGAACTAAAGAACTAGCTGAGCCAGAACTTTAGAACTAAGTGAGACAGAACGATATTAGAAAGGAGAATATTGGTTCAAATATGTTCATTAAAGAAAAAAAAGTGAACTCTACGGAAACAGCAAACATTCAAGCTTGCTCATCAATGATAGAACATATCAGGGGAGATAACGTAAACTCCCTCACTTATATTTCGCCTAGGTATAGTAAAAAGAGGCATTTATTCTTCACGAGAGTAAACATGCAATCCAGCAGCCTCCGGCTTGTGATTCCTGGTACAGGTGGAACCTACATTTGGAAATGAAGTGCATCTTGGAACATTAACAAACAATACGCACTTCTCTTGCAGCAGACGTGGTGACGCCATCAGCCCTGTTGAGGACTTGGCCAGCTGTGCCAGTGTTTACCTGACCATTCCTGGAACAGAGATTTGATTAGCAGTCTCCGCCCTCTCCAAGTGAAAGTGCTGGCAAAAGTTGTTAGAATCTCATTCAATTTCCGCCTCCCTTCTAGAATTTCTCTTTCACCCCATCACCTTCATTATAATTGGGTTTACCATTATCAAATGACTGCTTTTACGTGTGCAATGGATGATCGAATGGTACACATATGTTATCATTCTTTCACACACAGCTTGGTAAAAACAGATTCGTAATAAAAATTGAAAGCTGCAATCTGTTACCCTTGCAGTAACCGGCTGGTCACGGTCTAGTGTTTCTACAATAACGTGTTTTCACCAGCCACTCCCTGAGGGCTGGCTTCCACACTCACCCCACACACATCCATCACAGATGTAATCGGTCAGGTGACCCTGCTAATAAAAGGGGCAGAAGCACGTGCCCAGGGCCAGCTCCAGATCCAGTAATGCCTGGTCCGTGCCTTTATTCATGCTGAATGTGGGCCTAGGGCCCTAACCATTACAACCCCCTTGTGGCTACGATTACTGACAAATAACCCCCCCAAGCCCCAAGTGCAAGTGAACCAAAAGACGCATAAGCCCGTAATGGCCATCACCCTAAAAACCCCCAACCATTAACATCACCGAACAACATGCCCCACAGAAAATATTCATCGCTGTCTTGGAATTACACCCCGACAACGCAACAAGAGTCCGGGCACCTGACAACGTGCAGCAAATGATCCTCAATGTAAGAACAGAAAAAGAAAAACATGATTAAAAAACAAAGTAATCAAAACATACTTTTAATACAACAGCAGGGGTGCTGCGTAGTGGGGTGGTGTGCCTCCGACAGACTAAAGACACTTTTCAAAGTGAAAAAAAAGTTACTATTGACCTTTACTTGATGGTATCTGAAGATATTATTTAAATGGACATGGCTAACTATATTAATTTTCAAAATGATAAAGAATAAATGAGAAATACATTGACAAAGTAAAGTATCAGCAATTCAGCTCTGGCACTTAAGTACCATTGTGGGCAATGTGAACAAGTGATCAGGCAAAATATCGTAACTCACAGTGCAAGAGAGCTAAAGGCTGAAGCTGGCTGACCCACTGCTCATGTCGTTTGCTGTGATTGGCAAAAGCTAAACGTGAATGACATTTGAAGAGACCAATGGATGAACATATCTGATCCACAAGCCCCTCCGTGTGTGAAAATATTTATATATTTTTTTTATTTACGATTTTGTTTTATAAAGTGATGTTGGAGAGACAGCTGATGCTGGCCCTAAAGCAGACCCAAAAATACCTTATGTTTTACTGCATTTTATCAGATGTCGATTTTCCTAACCCAGGTACAGTAGTGTTAGGACTAAGCTCACTCGTACAAATTTGAACATTCTTAAATAATAAGACTCATATGGAACTAAATGCCCGTGCTTTCTAGCTCAAGGGTGAAAGGAGCTTGAACTGTTTGCTTTGTGATTTGTTGCAAAATCATTGATGACCTAAATGTTTTTTGTAGCTAGATCCAGCCATTTCAGGTTGCCCCGCTTCATGAGTGAGCAGCTCGTCCAAGCCTAATGTCTTCTCTGCATTTCAGAAGAAGATACGCCACTTAAGCTTGAGGAATGAACAGGGCTTAATTTGTGAAATAATAAGTGCCAGGGTCTTTGTCGGGTGATCACTGCAGCTTGCACCACCCATTCCCCCTGCCAGCACTGCCAATGACAGTAACAACACAACTACTAACCATCACTCTCCTACAAGTGTGACAACTGAGTCTATTCCAGTCCCCCAAAGCTATATGAATGGCTTGGGCAGCAGGCATTAGTAATTGTTAAAGTGCATTCATTCATAAACAACTGTTGTGCTGATCTCTAAACTGGATTTACAGCACCACTATGTGGTTGTTAGACCTGACATCCTTGACATGGGTTTTTCCCCTATCTTTTGCCTCTGCTACCTGGATTTTTGATGCTGTGCTGGATTTCGTTTTTGCTGGTTTAGATGCTTTGGACACTCTGCCACTGCTAATCAGTGCCAGAGTGTAAGTGCTCCCTGTGTGGAAATTTAGCGTGCAAACTGAACATCATCTGCGCCATCTTGCCTCTCCCCAGCGTCACGCACAGCGAATGCACGGCCGCCATTTTAGGCACCCCACTCTCTCCCCACTCATTGTCAATCGTCAGCGCGGTCCCCTTGGCGCTGCGAGCATCCCCCGCGCGCTGGCCACCCCCGCTCTCTCATACAGGCCATAAACCCTCTCCTTCTGCGCGACCCTGCTACGGAGCCACTTCCGACCGACAAACCCATACATGGTCATGCCTCTCCTTTGATAACCCCCTTCCTCTGCGCCCCATTGACCGAACTGGTCCCAGGCCATCACCTAGCCCTGCGGATGCAGTTTATTGCCCCTACTGTAAGGGAAACACCCCACATCAAAGGGATTACAGTAGATCAAAGCCCCTACCCCCTGAGACCCGACCGGTCACACACACCCCCGGGAATTGACGGAATACCCTGCTGCGCAATAGCCATCTCCTACTGTGGGTGGGGTGGGAACTTCTACTGTATCTATGTGTGGGATCGGATCTGAACCGGGGCTCCAGGGGATATTCCCCCGTACTTCAAAAGAATCTCAAGAATGTACTATGTGTAATAAAGCAATAAACCAGTGTATAAGAGACCAGGTCTCAGAGATGCAGTTAGAGCACCTCGTGACGATACCTTGCTGTCTGATCTGATGTGTTCTGCTCCGACGGAATAAAACCTTGTTTCCTGCCTTCCAGTCTCCGGCGCCTGCCTCTTTTATTGGTAAATTATCGAGTGGTATGAGAGGCGATTATCGCCGGGCAAATACTTGGAAGGTTATCGACTGAAACTGCCGCTACCATTTAACAATTGGCGTCCCAAACGTGGGGCCCATCAGCGACACGTGGATCCAGTGGGAGAGGTCCCGACGACAGAGTGAACGACTGCAACGATCGGGAGAGCTCCTGCCCAATAGACCCTCGTCTGGCAGCCGATCATCCGAACTTCACTGGTTCCGAGCAGACCTCTCTCGAGTGATCTACGGTCCTGACTGGGAACCATCAGGAGTGCCGCGGCAAATACGGAGAATAGAGGACGATCGGGCGCTGGAGGCGGAAGACGAGAAACTGTCCATGCGGTCCGGGTAAGGTCGTGAAACACGACAAAAGTGCGAAATAATTGATTGATTGTTTGAATACTAGTATTGCTCATTGATTGTTCTTTTTGAGATATTCGCTGTCTACAAACGGGGAGGAGTAGAAATACTCTCTCTCTCTCCCTTTGCAGATAGTGAAGGGTAGGTAACGCAGACTTTTGTCCCCATTGAAACCCGTCGTGCCTATCTTTATCTCCCCATTGATTGATTGTCCGAACATTGATTGTTTTGAAGAATAGTGCTTTTTGAGATATTCTCTGTTTGCAAATAACGTAGAATAGGAATATTCTGTCTAGTCTTTGCAAATAGTGAAGGGTAGGTAACGCAGACTTTTGTCCCCATTGAAACCCGTCGTGCCTATCTTTATCTCCCCATTGATTGATTGATTGATTGTCCGAACACTAGTTGTTCGATATTGGTTCTTTGGAGGTATTCTCTGCTTACAAATAACGAGGAATAGAGATATTCTGTCTAGTCTTTGCAAGCAGTGAAAAGATAGGTAGTGCTGACTTTTGTCCCCGTTGAAACCCGTCATGCCTATCTTCTCCCCACTGATTGGTAGTTGGTTCTGCCCGGACCGCTTATTAGAGGTGAACCACCCGGCTCCACTGGAAGGCACCCCTAATAAGGACATGTTCACTAAATATGGACTAGTCGCCGTGGCTTATAGCAAGCTGTGGCATAAATATACCAAGAAGGAGCCCGAAAGTCAGTGGCCACTGATGGGATCCTTCGACGACCGCAAGATAGAAGCGCTAGAAGTAGCTCTGCGTAGCAATAAGACGACGCCTACTATGCTTGACAGTATTGGCATGTGGCGCAAAGAAGCGACGCAACGGAAAAAGAGGGAAGAAGTAAAAGCAGAAAAGGAATTACGAAAGGCAGCTCACCTTGCCGCTAAAAAGTTAGAAGAAGACATAAAGGAGAGAAGGGAAACTAAACTAAGACAGGAGCCCGAAACCTCAGGCCAGTACGCTGTTAGGACCCCTTCTTTGCTCTACCCTGTGTTGTCCTCCAAGCAGCAAACGAATGACGAATTACTGTTAGGTCCCCCGACCATTTACATGCCCCCTCCGTATGCACCCTCCCAACCAGTAGTGCAACACCCACAACCCCCGAACACGAACGAAAGCAGTACAGGGGCCTCGGCCCTCACGGCCTCCGCGCCGGCTGAGCCTCTTGTACTGAACCCAACGTCGGCTATAACGCTAGATGACCATGAGATGAGGAAGAACGATTCCACCAGAATGAATCGATTAACTAAAGATGAACGAGCAGGAATTGACAAGATAGTAGGGACGCTGGTGGAGCGAAAAGAAAGTGAGGAGTATATAACGGACGTGTATAAATCGTATGCCGACAACCGCAGACGACACTTTGTCGTACGGCTCTGTTATCACGCCCTGAATGCATATGAGGATAGGTACCACGATAAAGGTCCCGAAGGCTTAGCGGCCCTATATAGAAAGGTAGACATCGGAGAAGAAAGAGAGGGCGATGTAGCGAACCTCTTCACTCGTACACTCGAGGTCTACCGACACCTTAAAGAACATGGACAAACAACCAAAACAGAAACCCCCATAGCAACTAAACCCCAGGGAGGAAGGGCCGATGCCATGATGCCCATTAAAGAAGCTGCCCCCTACTGGGTCCCCCCACGGGGTCAGGGAACACACGACGACATCAACCACCAAGATGCGAAGGGAAGGGTTGTATATAACTGGGTCTACCAGCCGTGGGACCGGCAAGATATTTTGACCTTTAGAAAGACCCTACCCGACTTGAGAAAGAACCCGACTGCCTTCTACACTGAATTAGGTACAGCCTTAGGCTCAACGATAATGACGCTAGCAGATATCGACTTGTTCTTTGGGCTATGTCTGCCGGCTGATGTGTGGAAACAAATCCGGAAAGTTGACCACGCTGAGCCGTTCGGATATACCTGGGTACAACTCGATACCATAGATAAACAGCGAGAACCAGGACAGAAACCCCCGAAAGCCATCCTAGAGCTCCCAGATAAGATTGTACAAAAGCTGAAGACTCTAATCCCTGAAAGAAAGGTAGACTGGTCGATAGTGACGGCTTGCCGCCAGAAACCCCAGGAAGACGTGTCTGAATACTTCTCCCGATTCGAGACTGTGTTTTCCGACTACAGTGGCCAAGACATGACCACCGCAACCGGACACCACCTCTTTGTCCAGAATTATGTAAAGGGTCTGTCGCCAGAAGTTTCCCAGAAACTACAGACCAGCGAGAGTAGTTGGGCAGCCTCCAAACCCGCAGCAATTCTCCAGATGGCCCAATACTACGAAAACCAGAAAAACGAGAACGATAGGGCGTCAGAGAAGAAGAAAAAGGAATTAAAGGAGAGGGTGATGATAGCACAATTGCAAGGGGTGACAATAGGAAGGGAACCCCCGAAGGAGAACTACCAACCAACCGCCCCTAGAAAGCTACCCCCTAGAGACCATGCACCTACACCCTACAACGGACGGAGGGACTTAGATGGAAATCAATGTGCGTTCTGTAGAGGGTTCGGACACTGGAAATCCCAGTGCCCGGTCCTTCTGGAAATGAACAAGAATAGGGGCCCCAGAGACGCAGCATACGACCCCAGAAATAGAGAACAGGGACGAGGGCACACGAACAACACCATCAACGACAGGCCAGGCAGACCAAACACCTTTGATCGCCCCCGACAAAACCAGTGTCAGCAGTCCGACTATGAAAGCACTCATGACTTCGCATAGGACCGCCA
Organism: Triturus cristatus; assembly: GCF_964204655.1. Classification (NCBI taxonomy): domain Eukaryota; kingdom Metazoa; phylum Chordata; class Amphibia; order Caudata; family Salamandridae; genus Triturus; species Triturus cristatus. The sequence continues at coordinate 1,729,065,947 of NC_140589.1, forward strand.
GGGGCAAGGGAGGGATCCAGTCGAACTCCGTGTTGACCAGCAAGGTCCTTACGTCACCGCTAAGGTCTTGGGCACAAAATCTCCATTCCTGGTAGATACTGGGGCGACACGTAGTGCGTTATCTAAACGACTGATTCCTAGGGCACCCTTGTCTGGCTCACACGTAACCTCAATAGGCTTTGACGGAACGCCCTCCACTAACCCCTTATCAGCACCAATCCCCTTTGACTTGGAAGATAACACCACTGACACGACCTTTCTGCTCTCCTCCAACACCCCCGATGCTATTATGGGACTTGATTTGCTAAAACATTTTCGAGCCACTATCAGATGCTCCCCAGACGGAGTTCGAGTCATCCTACACGATAACCCAGATCTGTTCAGACCCTGTCACACTCGGCGTATGCTCTCTATAACCGATGCTGATATGTCCCTACTCGACACATTACCTTCACATCTATGGGCTAAAACCGACTCAGATGTAGGGCGCATGGTGATCGACCCGGTACACATAACCGTCCGACCGGACGCAGTGCTCCCAAAGCTTCCTCAGTATCGGATATCCCCCGAAGGCGAGAAGGCATTGGTGGAAATCATCGAGTCCCTGGTCGAGGCAGGAGTGGTAGAAGAAGTAGTGAGTAATGTTTGCAACAGCCCTATCCTACCCATTGTAAAGAAGCAAGGCGAGGGGGATGAGAAAGCCTACCGTTTCATTGTTGACTTGCGAGAGGTTAACAAAGTAGTCATACCCCAGTACCCCGTAGTCTCAGACATCACCACCATCCTCACCCTGATTCCATCCACCGCCACCATCTTTACTGTTATTGACCTCAAGAACGCATTCTTTTCCATCCCCATCCACCCAGACAGCCGCTACCTGTTCGGCTTCACCTTAAAAGCCCGTTCGTACAGATTCTGTAGGGCACCCCAAGGCTACACTGAGAGTCCCAGTATTTACAGCCAAGCCCTCAAGAGGCAACTAGATGCAGTCCAACTACCCGATGGAGTGGCATTGATACAGTACGTCGATGACATTCTTTTGGCGGCCGACACCACCCCTCTTGCCGTCACGGCCACCATTCACCTCCTTCGCTTCCTTGCGGAGAACGGTCACAAGGTCTCCAGAAAGAAATTGCAATTCTGCCAGCCCCAAGTAACGTATCTAGGCCACCTACTATCCAAAGATGGGAGGAAACTTACCCCTGACCGAATTCAAACCATCCTAGAAACCCCTGTTCCCAAAACTCAGAAGCAAGTGCGGTCCCTAGTGGGCCTCACCTCCTTTTGTCGTCAGTGGTTGCCAAATTTCAGTCTTATCGTAAAACCTCTGCTTTCCCTGCTGGCTAAAGATACCCCCTTCCCCCTCCCCTGGACACCCGAATGCCAATCCTCCTTCAAGGAATTACGAGACGCCCTCTGCTCAGCCCCAGTCCTAGGAACCCCAGACTACACTAAACCTTTCTCCCTTTACACCCACGAAAGGGAGGGATGCGCATTGTCTGTCCTAACCCAGTCCATAGGCCCTAAACAACGCCCTTGTGCCTACTTCTCTGCCACTCTCGACCCCGTAGCCAGAGCCTTGCCCGCCTGCCTTCGAGCAGTAGCCGCCGCTGCTGTCTCTATCCGACAAAGTGAGGGGATCGTGCTCTCGAACCCCCTCACTGTATTGGTGCCCCATGCTGTTGATACCCTCCTGAACCAAACCAAAACTCAACACCTGACTAGCGCACGACTGACTGGGTACGAACTGACTCTGCTTGCACCCCACATCACATTGAAACGATGCACCACTCTGAATCCAGCCACTCTACTACCTCTCCCTGACACTGACCCCAATGCGTCCCCTATACATGACTGTGTGACCCTCACCGACGAACAGACCAAGAGTAGGGTTGACCTCCGGGATACTGCCTTCCCGAACCCTGACGGAGAACTGTGGGTGGATGGCTCATGTATCAAGCTCCCCGATGGCACCACCTCAGCTGCCTATGCAGTCACCACGGCCCGAACCGTTGTTGAGACAGCCCGCATCACCCAGCGATCCGCACAGGCGGCTGAACTAATTGCCCTCACACGAGCCTGCATCCTGGCAGCAGGGACAACCGCAAACATTTACACAGACAGTCAGTATGCCTTCGGGGTAGTTCACCACTTTGGGCTCTTATGGAAAGAGAGGGGATTCTTGACCTCGCATGGCACACCCATCCTGCATGGAGATCTAGTCTCTGCCCTGACCGAAGCAGTCCTCCTCCCCACACGGCTGGCTGTGATCAAATGCCAGGCACACAAGAAGGTGACAGACATTGTAGGACAGGGAAATGCACTAGCTGACATTACTGCCCGAACCACAGCCGAGAATAGGTCCACGACCCGCATGTACGTGACCAGGTCACAAACTGAGAATTGGAAGGATGCTAGGGAAACGATTAGGGATATCCAATTAGCCAGCACACCACACGAATTAACTGAATGGGCCCGGGTAGGATTGAAGGACGATGACGGTTGTTGGCGAACTAAAGACTCGAACAAATGGTTGCTACCCGACTCATACTTGATCCCCATGCTGACCATGGCACACTCCCCCGCACACATAGGGTCTGCCCCCATGATCGAACTCATCTCCAAAGTCTGGCACAACGACAGAATACCAGACTCAGCCAAACGACTGGTCCAACAATGCCTAGTATGCCTCCAACACAACCCTGGGAAAGGAACTGCTGTACCCCGGGGAGGGTTTGGGGTCCCCAATCACCCCTTTGAAGTCCTACAAATGGACTACGTCCAGCTAGAAAGGTGCCGAGGTTTAAAGTATGTGCTTGTCGTTGTGTGTGCCTTCAGCAAGTGGGTGGAAGCCTACCCAACCCACGACAACACCGCTATGACTACTGCAAAAGTACTACTGAAGGAATTCTTCCCCCGATACGGCCTTTGTCGAATTTTGTGGAGCGACAATGGCCCCCACTTCGTAGCCGAAGTTATCCAACTCATCTTAAAAGGGTTGGGTGTAAAACAGAAGTTCCACGCGGTCTTCCATCCCCAATCTGCAGGCTTGGTTGAGCGACACAATGCCACATTGAAGCTTAAGATAGCAAAAATAGTCGCCACCACAGGGCTAAGATGGCCAGACGCTCTCCCGCTAGCATTGCTATCAATGCGTTCCACCCCCACCAAACACCACTTAACCCCCTACGAGGTCGTCTTCGGGCGGCCCATGAACCTTTGGACTGCACCAAAACCATCGTCCATCCACGACGTCCCGGACGTCCTCATGTCTGACTATTTGTATAACCTAACTAAGACATTGTCTGTTATCCATCAGCAGGTGCTGCACGCCATTCCCGATGTTTCCAGGGGCCCGGGACACGACATCCAACCCGGCGACTTCGTCTTAGTGCGTAACTTCCAACGCACCAAGAGTCTGGAGCCCCGGTGGACGGGTCCCCTGCAAGTCCTGATCACCACCCGAACAGCTCTTCGAGTGGAGGGGAAACGCAATTGGCTGCATGCACACCACTGCAAGAAGGTATCACCGACCCTGACAACCACGGACAGCATCACCGCCCAAGAAGAACTCCTGGACAAAGATCGACCATCCCTGAGCCGCTGCCCAGATACAGAGACACTCGAGTTAGTAAGATATCCTGATCCCACTGTGCCATCCAAAGAAGGGTATAACTTGCGACGAAAGGAGAGAACTTCGGCTAAGCAGACCACAAGCTAAGTGAAAATCTCAAAGCGGTAGCCTAGTCACCCCAAAGGCCACCAGGAGAGAAACCAAACAAAGTCTGTGGTTCTGCCCGCTACCGAGTCTCTTGAAGGTGATGGAAGCGCCCAACATGAAGATGATGGAAGCAACCGGACGTCCGAAGATCCACTACAGAAACCCAAAGACTGACCGAATGCACAGCTTAAAGACTATTGCACTTTTCATTACCCTTCTCTTTTGCCTTCTCCTCATGGTCGCCTTCTGGATCATGGAGGAGAGCACACCCGCTCATAAGACATTACTGGCCACCGTTCAACCTACCACCACGAAAGAACATCATCTGATCTCGCTTTCACCCCAACTCCGAGAAAGGCGTAAGGAGTTCTGGAATAACTCCTTTGTACAGTTGCTCCACCAACACAATCTTGCTACCAACGCCACTAATTGCTGGATCTGTGGACTGCTACCACATGCCACTGGACACTCTATCCCTTTCATCCCTTCACCTTTTTCTGTCCATGGTTCCTGCCTCGCCTGGCTAATCCTCCTGCAAGAAAGCTACAAGGACAATGCCACTTCCGGCAGAACCATGTCACACTTCTACCATGGGTTCTGGCTGAACAAAACTGGAAGAACTTCTGCCCCCTTCTGCCCTCTGAGATCGAACACTTCCTTTCACATGGACATCCCTGCCAAAGAACGAGTTGAAATGCAAGTGTTCAACAATCCAGCCAGACCCACCTTCTCTTACCTCCGGAAACGAACGGCCGCCACCCTAACAGTGGCCCTGTCCGTCATCAACATCACTGGGTCTGTATGCCTCGAAGGCCTGGGGGCACAGCTGGTGGGCCACAGCTCCTGCCTCATCACCCGAACATTGGACTCAGTTGACCCACCCTCCTTTGTTGCCTCCCCGAATATGTACTTCATCTGCGGTACTAAGGCCTACACCTGGCTTCCGAAAGGTTGGGGAGGCACCTGCTACATCGCCTTTGTCCTTCCTCCGACGTATGTGGCTCCAGCAAACCATCACCGACAGAAACGGGCCAAAGACATTGTTCAAGCCGACTCCACCGGAGCACAGTTCATGGACGCAGTCAAAGGCCTTGTTCCTCTCTGGGGTCCAATGGCAAACAGCCGTGCCATCCGCCACTTAACCCAGGCAGTCGAAACGGCAATGAACATTACAGCTGGCGCCCTCGCCAACAACACCGCTGAGCTTCAGGCCGTCCGCCTGGTGGCCCTCCAGAACCGCCTTGTTCTAGACGTGGTTCTAGCAGATCGTGGAGGAGCATGCCGCATCATTGGGTCCAGCTGTTGTACCTACGTACCGGATAACTCACCCTCAGTCTACAAAGCAATTGAACACCTCCACAGACTGTCCGCAGAGGTCCATCAAGAACAAGAAGAATGGTCGCTGGGGAGTTGGTTTTGGGACACTATTAAAGGTTGGGGATGGAGGCTGTTTTCATTTATCCTGATACCAATTGTGATACTATGTGGATGTTGCTTGGGGATTCAGTGTCTGCCACCTTTATGTTCGCTTTTTATGAACTGCATCTGCCCTAAGACTTTGGACTTTGAAACCGAGCGGATGAAAGCTCTGAACGAGGTGGAGGTACGGGGTATTATGGGGATAGATCCGAACTAGGCAAGCTGGCGAGATATGTTAAAAGGGAGGACTGTGGAAATTTAGCGTGCAAACTGAACATCATCTGCGCCATCTTGCCTCTCCCCAGCGTCACGCACAGCGAATGCACGGCCGCCATTTTAGGCACCCCACTCTCTCCCCACTCATTGTCAATCGTCAGCGCGGTCCCCTTGGCGCTGCGAGCATCCCCCGCGCGCTGGCCACCCCCGCTCTCTCATACAGGCCATAAACCCTCTCCTTCTGCGCGACCCTGCTACGGAGCCACTTCCGACCGACAAACCCATACATGGTCATGCCTCTCCTTTGATAACCCCCTTCCTCTGCGCCCCATTGACCGAACTGGTCCCAGGCCATCACCTAGCCCTGCGGATGCAGTTTATTGCCCCTACTGTAAGGGAAACACCCCACATCAAAGGGATTACAGTAGATCAAAGCCCCTACCCCCTGAGACCCGACCGGTCACACACACCCCCGGGAATTGACGGAATACCCTGCTGCGCAATAGCCATCTCCTACTGTGGGTGGGGTGGGAACTTCTACTGTATCTATGTGTGGGATCGGATCTGAACCGGGGCTCCAGGGGATATTCCCCCGTACTTCAAAAGAATCTCAAGAATGTACTATGTGTAATAAAGCAATAAACCAGTGTATAAGAGACCAGGTCTCAGAGATGCAGTTAGAGCACCTCGTGACGATACCTTGCTGTCTGATCTGATGTGTTCTGCTCCGACGGAATAAAACCTTGTTTCCTGCCTTCCAGTCTCCGGCGCCTGCCTCTTTTATTGGTAAATTATCGAGTGGTATGAGAGGCGATTATCGCCGGGCAAATACTTGGAAGGTTATCGACTGAAACTGCCGCTACCATTTAACACCTGTGTAAAATATCATATTGATTGGATATACCTGATTGGCATATCTGTATCACCATGAAGTCCCTAGTAAAGTGCACTGTGTGTGCCAGGGCTGGTGATGACAGATGCTACTAGTGGGTCTGCAGCGCTGATTGTGCCACCCACCTGTGTAGCCCTAAAATGGTGTCTCAGGCCTGCCACCGCAGGCCTGTCTGCAGTCCCCGGACTGCCATGTCCTCCTGGCCAGTGTCCACACTGGCCGGGCCTAACCCTTCCCTTTTTATACACGTCAGTCATCCCTATGGAAGGCCCAAGGTACCCCCCTGGGCAGGGTGCAGTGTATGTAAAAGGCAGAGCATGTACTAGTGCAGGTAACATGTTCTGGTAGGGAACAACGGCCATTTTGTGTGTTCACTGCTGCAAGGTTATCTTGCTCCATAGGCTAACATGGGGGAGGCTGGTGCCAATGGCTATCAGCCTATCTTCTCATAGGAACAAGATAAGACATGAGTGTTTGATATCCCTGAGCTCAGCATTTAATAACACATCTTTTAGGAGAGGTTGTTTTTAAATCCTGAGTTGGAGAGCAGTATAGCAGAGTAGCTGTTCTCTTGTCTGACCCTTCTGTGTGCCTGGGCATGCTTGTGGATTGACTGTCTGGCTTGAGAGTGACAGGGGCTGGGGATCCCCCAGGAGGTTGGCTGAGTCAGCCCTCTGCTGAATGGCGACATTTGCAAGGAGAGTGGAGGGAGGAGATAGCACCTGGGAGTGAATAGGGCTGTGCCTGCCTGCCACACTGCTGGCTCCACCTCCTGCTGGGCGGCTGACGACTCTGCCCCTCACTCTGAAAAGAAAGCAGAAGCAAGGAAAACAAAGTGCTCCAGCAACACCCAGAACTGGATCAGACCGGGCTCAGGACCCACTTGCACAAAGACTTCAAAGACTTTTAGGGGTATAAGTACAAGACCCCTGACAACAGATTTTTAGATTCTACAATCAAGATGAACCTCTGCTGAAAGACGGACTGCTGAAGGACTGAAGGAAGATTGCCTTGCTGTGTGCTCTAAGGGCTGACCTGTTCTGCTGTGCAACTGAAGCTGAGGAGGAGAAGGGGCCTTGCTGTGTGCTGTGGCCCTGCCTAATTGACCTGACAAGACTTTGCTGTGTGCTGTGTCTTCAACACTGAATCTCCAAGGGCCTGAGAAGAGCTGGCCTCCTGTTTTGCAACCCAGGGACAGAAAGGTTGCCAAGACTTTAAGACTTTGCTGCGTCCCCTCTGTGCTGCTGTGTGCTGCAAGGACCGTGGGCTGTTTCTGCAAAGTTCCTAAACCTCTGCCCCGGGGAGTGCGCTAGCTGCTCTCTGTGTTGCTTGAGAGCGCCGCGATGACCCTTGCCTGGAATCGACTGCCGTGAGGAAAAGATCGACGTGCTTATCGGCACGTGTATTGTGGTGGCCAAGAGATCGTGGGCGTCCCCTGAGCTGCTGCGAAGCTTGGCGGTGTCTCGATCGACCCGCTGACTCGGGGTGCCTCGAGACGTCCTACCCGCAATTCACCGCCACGGCCCGGGCCCGAAATCGCTTCGAAGCTGTGTTTCCCCGTTCCGCAAAGCCGCGGAGAAAGGAGCGAGAAGGCCGCAACCTGATTGGTTGGCGGCGGAGGCTTGGCCGGTTGAGCCGCACTGCGATTGGCTGACACCCAGTGACGTCCGCCGTCGTCCCTGGAGGCTCGTCGAGGGAGCCGCGACCGGATTGGTCCATCGCTCGGGAGCTGGGGAAGCCCCGCACCGAACAGCCTGAGAGGAGCGTGACTATCTAAACACCAAGAGCCTACAAACTGATTCTTTTTCGTGAGTACTGAATCACACAAAGAGACTAGAGACTATCTTCTTACGATCTTGACAACGCAAGAAAGCGAGTAATGTGCAAACCCTTTTGATACTTGATTGCCACTGCTGAAACTAGATAAAGTTATATTTTTTATATACTTACCTGTGTGGTCTACGTTTGTGGTGTACTAGGGGGGTCATTGTGGTTGTTACGTGCAAATACTTTACACATTGCCTTGGGGATAAGCCTGTCTGCTCGAGCCAAGCTACCTAGAGGGTGAGCAGGGGTTATCTACCGTGTGTGTCCCTGTACCCTGACTAGAAGCAAGGGTCCCTATTTGGTCTAAGGTGCTTACCTCTGCCAACTAGAGACCCCCAGATCTAACATTGGTGGCAGCGGTGGGATTAGAACCAGTATTTGCACTTGACCTGCAGTGATTCTTTGTACATCACTAGTCTAGTTAGCAGTTACATATTGCACAAAGTTTTTGGAAGACCTAGGAAGCATCATGTCTCTGAATGGAGTAGGCGAGGAGGTGGAATTGCAATTTGAAGTAGAAAAGTTGCTCACATACAAGAAGGATCAACTAATGCAATTCTGCAAACAGCTTGGATGCCCAGTGAAGGGCAGCGCTAACAAGGCAGAGCTACAGAAAGCTCTAAGGGCCTGGTGGGGGGCCAAAAATGGTGTGACAGAAGAAGCTACTGGAGAGGATGGTACACCGGAGCACGGATTTGGATCCGATGATTTGCCAGTGAATAGGCCAGCGTCTAGGGCTGGCAGCACCCATTCTAGTAGGGGCCTTTCTCCAGAGGAACTGGAGGAAAATCAGAGGATTAGGGCCCATGAGATTGAACTTTTTAAGCTCAAAGCTCAAGCAGAAGAGAGGAAACTGCGCCTTGACAGTGAAAAGAAGGCGGAGGAGAGGAGGAATGCTCTCGCTTTGGAAGAGAGAAAACTCCAGTTGGCTCATGAGTTGAGCATGAGGGAGCTGGACATTAAAGCTAAACAGGTGGAGTCCAGTCCGAATGGTGGCAGCGCACAACCAGTACAGGCGGGTAAAGTATACATACCGAAAGATTTGGTGCAGAATTATCAGAGGGGTGAGGATATCTATGCATGGTTTAGATCCTATGAGCTTGCCTTGAAGATTAATGAAGTGCCTGAGAAAAGTTGGGGAGCAGGTTTGTGGAAGCATTTTGAGGCCTCTGGGAGGGATGTCTTAGCACCCTTAGAAGCAGCAGGTACCTTAACCTACCCCACTATGAAGGAGGCCTTGTGCCTCAGGTATGGGCTTACACCAGAACAGTACCGCCAGAAGTTTAGGAACTTCAAGAAACTTGATTCAAGTACTTGGGTGGAGTGTGTGAGTATGTACACGCGTGCACTGGAAGGTTGGATAAAGGGCAGCAAAGTTACTGATTATGTGGGGTTGTGTCACTTGATTAGTTGGGAGCACTTGAGTAGTCTATGTGTTCCAGAGCTGCGCCAGCATCTTTTAGACAGCAAGTTAACTGATCCCAGTGAGCTTGCTAAAGAGGCAGACCGCTGGACTAGCACCAGGGTCAACAAAGGGGTGGTAAGTATCCCAGCCAAGGGTGGACAGGGTCCCCAGCAGAAAGGTGGGGAGGACAAGGGTAACAATAAGGAGTTCTCTAAAGGGCCCCAAAACAGTTCCCAGGAGAAGGAGTCCCAAGCCCCCAAGCCTAAGAAGTCTTGGCCCCATAAGGGCAGACAGGATAACAGACCACCGCCTACCTGCTATGCTTGTAGGGAAGTGGGGCACATCGCCCCTAAATGTCCCAGGAAACCCCCAGCACCAGCTACTGCTCCAGTCCCAGGGTTAGCTAGTGTAGCTTTGGGAGGGGATTTGATTTCCAGTGGGGAAGAGGGATTAGCTATGATGACCCTTGTCTCTTTAGGAGACCAAGAGATGGTCCAGGATACCTTGATACCCGCTAACACTAAGAAATACGGGCAAAAGGTGACCATCAATGGGAGGGAGATAGAGGCTCTGAGAGACACCGGGGCTAGTGTGACATCTGTGAGGTGTCAGTGGGTGTCTGAAGAGCAAGTCATTCCCAATGTGCTCTGCCCAGTAGTGGCAGCTGACACTTTAGTGCGCCTCTGCAAGATGGCGCGTGTTCCCTTTACATGGGGGGGAGTCTCTGGTACCTTGGAAGTCTGTGTCAGTGATGCCTTGCCGGTAGATTGTCTGTCGGGTAACGACCTGGAGAGTTCTCCATGGAAGGACGTAGAGCACAGAACTCACTTGGAGATGTTAGGACTGCCAGTGTGGATCTGTGTATCCACACGTGCCATGCCAGCCAGTAAGGGTGTATTAGTAGAACTGGAGCCTGGAACAATGGCCCAGGGACCTGTCAAGAGAGGAAGGGGCAGAGGGCGCGGGAAACCGGCCCCCACTGTTCCCACGGTCCAGGAGGAAGCAGAACCTGAGGGGGATGCCCTGGAACCTACAGGGGAACAGGTGGCCGAACTGGGGGAATTGCCTGAGCTGACCCATTGGCAGCAAGAGGGTGGTCCCTCCAGGGAGGAATTCTGCCAGGCTCAGAAGGAGTGCCCTTCCCTCATTTGTGTGCGGCAGTAGGCTGCAGACCAGGCAGCGGGCCTAGGGTCCAAGGAACATTTGATTTACTGGGAGGATGACTTACTTTATAGTGAGCCTAAGTTTGCTGAGCCCGGTGCAGCCCGTGTGCTGGTGGTACCCGAGCGCTTCAGGAACTTCTTACTGGGTCTGGCTCATGACGTGCCTCTCGCAGGACATCTGGGACAAGACAAGACCTATCACAGGCTTGTCACCCACTTCTACTGGCCCCAGATGAAGAAGCACGTCAGTACCTTTTGTAAGTCTTGCCAAACATGCCAAGCCAGTGGTAAGAGCGGAGGAAAGTGCGTGGCACCCCTCCAACCTTTTCCTGTGGTGAGCACCCCTTTTGAGCGGGTGGGCATTGATATCGTAGGGCCCCTGGACTCCAAGACTGCCTTAGGCAACAGGTTCATCCTGGTCTTGGTGGACCACGCCACCCGGTACCCGGAAGCAGTCCCTCTCAGGACAATCACAGCACCCGTGGTGGGCCGTGCATTGATGGGGATCTTTTCCCACGTGGGGTTCCCCAGAGAGGTGGTCTCCGACCGGGGTACCAACTGCATCTCTAGGTACATGAAGTCTCTGTGGGAGGAGTGTGGGGTAACTTATAAGTTCACCACTCCTTACCACCCTCAAGGAAATGGGTTGGTTGAAAGGTTCAACCGCACCCTGAAAGGTATGATTATGGGCCTAGCAGAGCCCATGAGACGGAAGTGGGACGTCTTGTTACCATGCCTGTTGTTTGCCTACAGGGAGGTGCCTCAGAAGTCCTTAGGGTTCAGCCCCTTTGAACTGCTGTATGGCCACCCTGTTAGAGGACCTCTCACACTGGTGAAGGAGGGGTGGGAGAAATCCCGTGGGAAAACCCCCCAGGATGTGTCCAGCTATGTGCTGGCCATCCGCAACCAGACGCAGCGCTTCAGGAAGCTCGCTCAGGAGAACCTAGAAGCCAGCCAGGAGGAGATGAAAAGATGGTACGACCAGAATACCACTCTGGTTGAATTTCATCCTGGGCAGAAAGTGTGGGTGATGGCGCCGGTGGAGCCTTGTGCGCTCCGTGACAAGTGGACCGGGCCATATGAGGTGGTAGAGCGCAAGAGTGAGGTGACCTACCTGATCAACATGAAGACTCCTAGGCAGCCCCTGAGAGTCTTGCATGTGAACCGCCTCAAGCCCCACTTTGAGAGGTCTGAAGTGACAATGCTCATGGCTACAGATGATGGTGGGGAAGAGGATAGTGATCCTCTCCCTGACCTCCTGGCAACCGAGGAGCAAGACAGCTCAGTGGATGGTGTGGTCCTCTCGCCCACCCTGACCCCAGAACAGCAGAGAGACTGTTGCCAGGTGTTGGGTCGGTTCGCCTCCCTGTTCTCCCTGACCCCAGGTGTCACCAATTGGTGCGTCCATGATGTGGACACTGGAGATAGTCTACCTGTGAAACAGAAGTTTTACAGAGTAGCTGACAAGGTCAGGGCCAGCATCAAGGAAGAAGTTTCCAAGATGTTGGCGTTAGGGGTGATTGAGCCCTCCAGCAGTCCCTGGGCTAGCCCAGTGGTCCTAGTTCCCAAGAAAGCTGCTACACCCGGTGACCCGCCAGAACTTCGGTTTTGCGTGGACTACCGTGGGCTCAATGCGGTCACCAAGACTGACGCGCACCCCATCCCCAGAGCTGATGAGCTCGTGGATCGGTTGGGAGCTGCCAGGTATCTCAGCACCTTTGATTTGACTTCGGGGTACTGGCAGATTGCCTTAACTGAGGGGGCTAAGGAGAGGTCGGCATTTTCAACACCAGAGGGGCACTTCCAGTTTTGCGTCATGCCCTTTGGATTGAAAAATGCCCCTGCCACCTTCCAGAGACTGGTCAACCGGGTACTGACCGGGCTGGAGCAATTCAGCGCCGCATACTTGGATGACATTGCTGTGTTCAGCTCCACTTGGGAGGAACACTTGCAACACCTCTGTGAAGTGTTGAGGGCTCTGCAAAAGGCAGGCCTCACTATCAAGGCCAGTAAGTGCCAGATAGGGCAGGGATCAGTGGTGTATTTGGGACACCAGGTGGGGAGCGGCCAGGTGGCGCCCCTACAGGCGAAGATTGATACCATTCTGGCTTGGGAACCCCCCAAGACGCAGACAGAGGTGAGAGCCTTTCTAGGACTCACCGGGTATTACAGACGGTTCATCAAGGGATACGGCACCATTGTTGCCCCCTTGACAGAACTAACCTCTAGAAATCAGCCCAGAAAAGTGAATTGGACCGAGGCCTGTCAAACTGCTTTTGATGCCCTATAAACTGCAATGTGCACAGCGCCCGTGCTGAAGGCACCTGACTTTTCGAGTGAGTTCGTTGTACAAACAGACGCTTCAGAGCAAGGTGTGGGAGCAGTACTCTTGTGGTAAATATTTAAATTACCTGTACTATTTTTATGCGGTAAAAGTCTAGTAAGAATAACTCAGAAAAATAAGAGGCAGAATCCGTGGTATTTGAGGTTATAAAAGGGAATTTATTCCTTACAAAGGAATGATGGTTCGAACCAGGCAATCGAGTTCCGTCACCACGAAGGTTCAGGAAGGGATCAGCAATACATTATTGACAGGTTATAGTATATATAGTAAATGTATTACAATAAAGACAGATGCAGGAGGCGTAACAGCTGATAAGAATACACATACGTAATGAAAAGGCGTTACAATAGGCGTGCATAGAGGCGTATACTAAAAACGTCATTATGATGATGACACAAGTGGGTGGATCCATAAGAGAATCCTGCAAAGTCAGCAAAAAAATACATGGCAGAGATGCGCGCGCGCCGCATGACGTGTGATTGACGTGTAACTATAGGGTGAAGGGAACTTGACATTTAGCCCTATATGAGGAGACAGAAGTCTGGGATGTCAGGACAACCTAGTCCCAAATCATATCTAATATCTTGTGTTTAAGGAACTATATTATCTAGAAGGAAAGGTCTTTTCGGACAAAGCCTATTTTATACTGACTGCTAGTGCGTGTGCAAGCGTCTAAGTGTCTACATGAGATGCGAGGGGGCATGGGCCTACCATGGTAACGAAAGTCATGAATTACTTGCTAGAAGACAGTAAGGCCGGGCCCTTTGCTCTGCAGCTGGAGTGATGTTTACCTAAGCTACTAGACAGGAATGCATTTCTCGAGGAGCGGGGCAGATAACTTGAAGGCTGAATACGGTTTTGGCAGGCAACAGGCCGGGCTAGGCACCGTTAACCGCGCAGGAAGTAAGACAAAGTTCATGGATACAGATGCAGGTCCAGGCTGGAGCATTCAGAGGCAGAAGCAGGAAAAGCTTGATGGCAGAATTCAGGGCCTACCTTGCCAGAGCTGGAAAACGTGAAAAGTAAACCATATAAAGACGGTGGCAAGGCATACTTAGGAACGGAATATCTGACCCATTCATGGCAGATCTGAAAGAGGACATATTAACGTTGGACACAATTGTATTTGCGTCTTCATAGCTTGAAGTGGAGGGAACATACATGTACTTGTGGCATGTACATGGAGCCGTTGGGGTCTAGATAGGGGACACAATTGATCATAAAAATTCACATTTCCTCATTCCCTCCTTGTCCCCTACGGACCCTTCATGAAATATCGATCTTCAGGAATCCATCAATCTGTTCATGTAACATCATTTGCTCTTCTTTCTTCTTCCGGGATCTTGAATGAAAACTTGAACGTGGAATACACAATGTGGCACACAGGCCGCAAATCGCTGGTCCACATTGTAGACACAGGCAACAACTGAATACTATGAGAAGGCCAATACCTAGGAAGGATAGGACTTTCCATCCCCAGGCTGACAACACGCTCCAAATCCAACCGGACCATGTCCAGGTGCCTGGATTCTGATGTATCTGGTTTGCAATCTTGTGAAGACGAGTTATGGCTTTATATACGGATGGCGCGTTTTCTGGAATGAAAACACAGCAACTTGATCCGATGACCCTACAGGCTCCGCCCCTATCGGCTAGGATGACGTCAAGGACAAGACGATTTTGGAGAACAACAATCCGCATCGCAGACTGCTCCTCTGTTAAGTTGCCTAGGGCGGAAGTAGTTTAATTCACTACTGCTTCAAGAGTTCTGGTTAATCTACGTATCAGTTTACTATTTGAGACCACACCTATGTAAGGAAAGAGACCTTTATTGAAGTCTGTATATTGTTCCCATGCTGTTTCAGTGTAGTCAACAATCGGGATATCTCTCTGGGGTCTATGGTGTACTAGATTGGTATTTCTATGATAATCAGGAGGGGCTAGGAAAACAGGTGGCAGAAGGAATGCAATGTAACAGGTACCATCCCAATCTAGAGGTAGGCGTATATATGCGGTATGACCACATATAAAGTAGGAATGACGGGAAGCTCTAAATGTAGACTTGCCTTTATCACTGAATTCGATCACAGTAGTACATTTACTATGACCCAGGTGTACTGAACCATTCTTTCTTACACAGAATTCACCTTTGACTGGTAATACTGACATAGCAGGCAAGACTAGTACAGCTTCAGATTCAACATTCAGAATCATGAGGTTAAGTGTAAAATTACCTAATCCATATACTTCATTTTCTAGATCAGTTCCTGTTCTTTTGGGAAGTCCCTCCTTGTTAGGATAACAGACTTTAAGTAAAGCTGAGTTCAGGTTTCCCCATACCCAGTTGCTCTGGTAAACTACAGTGTTTGAATCTAAAGAGTTAATCAAACTAAACCATGCTCCACAGGAACCATTGTGTGTGAACGGGTACGGAAAGAGAGGCAGAACTCCTTTGTATTTCTGATAGGGAGGAAGTCGGCCACATATCCAACAATTTGTAGCATTGCTGGTCTGATGGAAGTGATGTAACATACTAATGAATGTGTTGTTGCGCAGCGCAAATCTATAGGACAACTCATGTGGGGGTAGTTCACTAAAAGAATGTTCGGCAGTAGCATTGTAAGCAGGACGAGCACGCTTGAAAATAGGATAGTACATGTGCAACAGTATACTTGCAGCAATAATAAAAAGACTTAGAAAAAACATAATCAACAATGTTACTATACAGTGACTATGAAGTGATTTACAATATGCATGTTTCTCGAGCTGTTTCTGTCTATTTCTCTCTCTAATTCGGTCTAGAGGATACATGTCAAAGACTAAATTCAACCGATTCACCTTGGAGAGGACTTAAACAATCGAATTGTCTGACTTGCTAGACCTTAATTTCAGTTTATAGTTTTGAGAGTCGGTCTTTTCAACCAGGGGGAGTTTAGAATCAGTCTCTAGAAGGGGGCAGGGCTGAGAGTTCAGATCAGATGGTAGTCCATGAAATTTCTTGATATGGCTAGAGTGTAACCAACCCTTGCGACCCTCGACCTTCACTGCTGTCCTTGTGGTGAGAAGTACCAGTCTTGGGGTATGCCAGCGAGGCTCCAACGGGCTCCTCCTGTCGAAGTTTCTGATTAAAACGAGATCTCCAGGAACCACTTCATGGGGCTTCACCTCGGTGTTGTCGGGAAAGGCTGCAGCTACCTGCGAACGGCAAGATTGTAGTGCAGACATCAAGGAAGCAAGGTAATCTGTCAGCATATTACAATCAACATCAGTGATTTTACGAGGTATAGGCGTCCCCCACATATTTGGTGGCCTACCGAAGACCACCTCGTACGGGGATAGCCCTGTGCGAGAATGTGCTACCATTCTCATGTAAAATAGTGCAACTGGCAAGGCTACTATCCAGTCGACACCTTTCTCTCTACAGATTTTAGAAAGTCGAATTTTCAGGGTCTGATTATGACGTTCCACGAGACCTGCTGCCTCGGGATGTCGGACACAGTGGAATTTCCATTGATAGCCTAACAAGAGTGAAATGTGTTTCATTAGCTCGGATGAGAACGGCTGGCCATTATCTGAGTACACGATACGGGGCAAACCATACCGTGGGAAGAATTCACGAACTAACTGCTTGGCAGTAGTCGGGGCAGTGTAATCTGAGACGGGATATGCCTCTGTCCAACGGGAAAGAGCGCATATAACTACGAGAACATATTTGAATCCTCGACATCGTTCCATCTGGATATAATCCATCTGGAGGACTTCAAAAGGGTGATCGGGAGGTTGGAATCCACCCTGCTCTACAGGTACGCCTTTACCTGGATTGAACTGACAACAAATCATACAAGTTCGGACTTTCTGTTTGGCTGCAGCTCGTAAGTGTTTGTTGAACCAAATGTGTTGAATACTGTCTAACATAGCTTTTTCTCCTAGATGTGCGGGACTATGTATTGTGTTAATGATAACTTGAACCATTGAGTCGGGGAGAAACCACATAGATTTTCCCTTCGTCATCCATCCCTGATCTGTTTGGATCCCTCCTAATTCAATCCATTTCTTTATTTCCTCTGGTGTAGCATGTGTCTGTATGTCAATTATATCAAGGGCGGGATCCCTAACTGTCATGCAGTGTGTTGATGTCGGAACTATTGTCTTTGTCACGTCCGTTGCGTGATTCCTATTCTGTGCTGTTTGCTTAGCTGTTCGGTCTGCTAGGTCGTTACCCTGGGAAATAATATCGGTGACCTTAGTATGGGCTTTGCACTTCATGATAGATATTGAAGTAGGTAGATGTATCGCATCTAACAGAGCTTGAATGAGGGGACCGTGTTGAATGTTGGCCCCGTGAGAAGTCAAATAACCTCTCTCTCGCCAAAGGACTCCGAAGTCGTGTACAACTCCAAATGCATAACGTGAATCTGTGTATATGTTAACCTTTCTATTCTTGGCTTGAATACAGGCTTGTGTCAGAGCAATAAGCTCTGCTGCTTGAGCTGATAATGTGTCAATACAATTTGTTTCAATAACTTCGGTGTCTGTCGTGACTGCATAAGCGGCCACTAACTCTCCTATACTTGTTCTCATACATGAACCATCCACATAAAGTGTCAGGTCTGGGTCTGGTAATGGGACATCTGTCAAGTCTTGTCTGGGTTTTGTCGTAATAGTAATGACTTCAATACAATCATGTGCCAGTGGGTCTGTTCCACTTAATGGCAAAAGTGTGGCAGGATTTAATGTACTACAACGTCTGATTTCTATGTGTAGCTGAAATAATGTTAATTCGTAACCTGTCAGTCGTGCTATAGTCAAGTGTTGTGTTTGTGTCCGGTTCAAGAGAACCTCTACTGCGTGTGGTACTTGTACTGTCAATTGATGTCCTAATACTATGGAATCGCTTTGTCTGATCGCTAGAGCTGTCGCTGCAACTGATTTCAGACACGCAGGAAGAGCTTGAGCTACGGGATCTAAAGTGCTAGAAAAGTAAGCACATGGTTTGTGTGATCCTGCTTGTTCCTGAGTGAGTACTGACAAAGCAGTACCTTCACGTTCCGTAACAAAGAGTGTAAAAGGCTTACTGTAACATGGTGTCGCTAAAACAGGTGCTTGGCATAAAGCTTTCTTTAAGTCTTCAAAAGCTTGTGTATGTTCTGGAGTCCAAGGGAGGACAGTCGATGTCGCTGCCTCCTGGGTTGTCAACTGAATGAGTGACTTTGCTAAAAATGCGTACTGGGGGATCCACTGCCTACAGTACGAAGTGAGGCCTATGAAGGCCCGTACCTCCTTTTGTGTCTTGGGTGGGGGCATGTCTACAATTAACTGGATACGGTCAGGTGTGAGCTGTCTCCCCCCCTTGGACAGCAAGTGCCCAAGGTACACAACTTGCTGGGCACAGAATTGCAGCTTCGAAGGGGACACCTTGTGCCCCTTGTCGGCCAGAAAATGTAAAACCGTCAGTGATGCTTTTTCACATTCGGGTTCGCTTCGGGCGGTGATCAGCAGATCATCGACGTACTGAAGCAGTGCAGTGTTTACTGGCATGTGGATACTGTCAAGTTGTCTTTTCAGTGCTTGGCTGTAGATGCTAGGACTTTCTGTAAATCCGTGAGGTGCGCGTGTGAATTTAAAACTTCGTCCATTTAAACTAAAACCGAACAAATATTGGCTCTCCGGATCGATTGGGACGCTGAAGAAGGCGTTCTTGAGATCAATTACAGTAAAGAACGTTGCTTCTGAATCAATGGCTGTCAGTAATGAAGAGATATCTGGGACCACGGGGTATTGTGGTACAATGCATTTATTTAATTCGCGTAGATCAATAACTAATCGATATACTGGGGGTGCTTTTGGATCAGTTCGTTTAAGAATCGGAATGATCGGAGAATTACATATATTGGAGTCGGTTTCCACAACCACTCCTTGTGCAATGAGCTCGTCAATGATTTGCAGTAAAGCCACTACAGCATCTGGAGGTAACTTGTATTGTCGCATTCGTGGTAATACCACTCCTGCTTTGAGTGTGACTCGATATGGTGTAATATGCATACAACCTACATCAGTGGGGCCTGTTGCCCATAAATGTGCAGGTAGATTCTGTAACCGGTGATCCATGTCTCTTGACACGTAGTGACCTTTAAAGTCACGCAAAAATAGTCGTACTCCGTCCGGAGAACAACATATTATAGCTCCTAGAGCTTTCAATGTTTTTATACCTAACAAGTTTTCTGGGCAAGATTTTGTAAGCAATAGATCTGTAGTCCGTGTCAATGGACCAACTTTAAGTGCAAGCGGTTGCGATACTTCGTTAATAGTAGTCATTCCTGAAAAACCAAGGGAAATATTTTGTGAGCCTGAGAGGGGTGCCCCTGGGACTTCGTTGTGACTTATAGTTGTTCTGCTTGCCCCTGTATCAAGTAAAAACTTTCTTTCTTTCCCTAATACTTGACTCTGTACATAAGGACCCTCTTGATCTACAGGAACCTCAATAAGGGGTAAGCCAACTTCCCTCTCTAGGCTATTTCATGTGTAGCGCTGATAATCTGGATAGTCATTTTGTGCATATTGGTACATCTGTTGTGTCGTGTTTTGTGTTGCGGCAATAGACTGTGGCTGCGGTACCACTACGGTCTGTTGTGGAACTGGCATAGGCTGTACATGTTGAGGTGCTTGTTGTTGGATCTGATCCTGTCTAGGCGGTCGTGGTCTCTCCTTGGTTTTACCCGTAGAGATATTATGTTTCAGAACTGCACAATCGTTTATATAATGACCTGGCTGTTTACAATAGTTGCATGTCCCTTTAACGGGAATCGCTGAATTACTGGACTGTGTCGCACCCTTTTTATGACCGTCAGCTGGAACTGACTGAGCGACGAGCATTTTCATTTTCGTGTCTTTCATACGTCTTTGTTCGTGTTCTTGTTCTTCTCTAATTCTATTCTGGTGATACTGTAACATTTGTAACATTTGTGAAGGAGTGTTAGCTTGCCAAGTGCTCTCAACTTTCAATACTCTGTTTTTGACCTGTGGCAGGGAATTCTCGACTAGTTTTGTTACAAAAAGATGTGGATATGAATCGCTACTTGCTTTCAGGCCGCTATTAATACCAAAACATTTTTCAAATCGGGAATAAAAATCACTAGTGTCTTCATCGGGTTTCTGTTTGCATGCTGAGATTGCTCCCCAGTCTTCCTTTTTCGTAGTTAATAAACGTGGCAACACTTGTACCAATAATCCTGGTAATGCTTTAGTTTTGTCCCCAAGCCCTACGCCTGCAGTTCGGGCATTTTCTTCGTTTTCTAATGCTGTCCAATCAATCTTTTGGTCTCCCACTTCCCACTCCTTTTCTTTGAGTTTCTCATAAATACCGGCAGGCAATAATACTTTCAATATTTTCATAATGTCAGGATAGGTATAATCACCCATGAGTAACATGTCCTTTAGTTCACGGTAGAAACCTGCTGGATCCTTATCATGGCTGGGCACTAATTTTTTCATTTCCAATAGTTCTATTTTAGTTATGGGCGTGTACACAAACACGCGTCTAAACGTATTATCATCATTTCTAACTGGGTGTACTTCGCGTAAGGGATTCTGTCTGTCTATGTAATACGTTTTTCTCTCCATGGAAGGAGCTGGATCATATTCTGGACACAAAAAGGCACTATATCTATGTCGGTATTCTAGAATTTCTTTAATTAGATCAGTACCTAGACCTCTCCATTTATTCAGGAGAAGTTCTATCAATATATCAGGTAGGGGACCAGGATCGGAGTGTTGGCCTTTATATAATATAAGGAGATGTTGTATCATGTATATACTAGCTAAACGCTGTTCATCTGGGGTGAGATTCAGAAACGTGTGTGCTAGCGCATCATTACTGTATTTTTCAGAGCTGTCAGCCCATTGTACTGCTGACCTGGCTAATTCTTGTTCATCCATAGAATCAAGCACATGGTACCCCCTTCGTTCTCGAAGTAATTTATCAGTAGCCTGGAATAAGTGTTCAGGGGTCCTTGGATTTGAGATAGCTGTTTGAAAAATTCTGTTACATTCTGGATACATCGGACGTATTGGATTTTTGAAAGATCTTCCTTTTCCTACATAAGCTATCGTTTGTTTAGCTGGTAATTCTAATTGTCCTGTGTTCATTTCTGACTGTTCCTCCTCCTCTTCCTCCGATTCAGTTTTATCTGCTTCTAATCTTCTTTCATGTATTCGTTCTACTTCTTTTCTGATCTTTCGGCACATGGCTTCTATATTCTTCTGTTTATCATGTTTTCCGTCGGTTATATTCTGACCCCACCTGGTAAGTACTTGCATTTCCTCCGGCTCTACCTCAGGCCTATCTCTGTTTCTGATCAAGCAGTTTATGAAAAAACGTAACAATAATCTCTGTATATCTACTTTCTGGTATTCCATGGCCTCGCCAATACTTTCAGGGCCTTGCCCTGTTTGGACAAAGAGATATATTTTGTCTAAATGTTCAACCATTCCTGGTAATGTCATTAAATAGTTTGCGGCTCGTCGTAAACGTACTGAAGATAGCAACATTCTGTCGTGTTTACCTGGCACTGGGTCATATCTACTATCTGTAAGAGGCTCATTTAATATATTGTCATTAGCTCTTTGCGGTGTACGTTGATGTGCTAAATCCCTACAAGTCAATCTAGTTGTTGGCGGTGGCGTGGAAAAACCTCCTGTCGCACCTCCTGAGGTGCCAAGTCCAAAAGGATTTGTTGGGTGTAGGGTAGAGAGTGTGGGTGTAGGAAGGACTGTAGAAACAGATGGAAAGGTCTGAACGTGAGGAGAGGTTTGTTGCTGCGGAGGTTGGTGCAGCTGATCTGGGGGTCGAGCGTCATTAACAGGTGGTGTGCGTTGCTGCGCACCATTAGCATATTCGGGGGCTGCATCATCTAAATAGGAGGAAAGGAAAATGTCTTTTGCGGTCTTGGGATGTACTTTAATCGGGAGTAATGGAGGTGGCAGATCTATTGGTACCTCCAGGGTGGCCTTGGGCAAACCCTCGGCCAGAAGAGGATACATACCATTCATAAGAGTGTTTCGTTGTCTGTCTACTTGTTCTGTTTTTACTCGGGTACCTTCGTCAATTAATATGTTTTCTCGGGCTCTTTCTGAATCTTCCCTACTTTTCTCTTCCTTTCTGAGCGCTTTCTCTGTGCGCCTATGCGATTCTTTACGCCATAATTCAATGGCATCTTTCTGTGACTGTCTGGCTTTCTTTTTCCATAATACTTCTTCTATTCTCATGATGCAATCTGCATCCCATGTTCCAGCAACGGGCCATCTCTGACTCTCTGCTAAATCCTTGGTGTAGTCCACCCATAGATCAAGATATAATACGGCATCTAGGCCATGCTTATGGTACATAAAGTACCCTGGAGTGTCCCTAGGTGGAATGGGAACAGCTTCCTCGAGTATCCCTTTTCTAGTTTTTATCTGTCTTAATTTTGAAAAAAACGGCATCTTGAACCTTGCTACTTAATTCTTTACTCGGTCTTGAACACAATAATTACAATAACCACAATAATGAAGATCGAACAATCACTCATACCACGACATTTAAAACATATCAAAACATTTTAGAACGAACAATAATAATTAGAATAAAACTAGTTAACTGCATAATACTAAATATACTGTATGTACTGCTAAACAGTACAGATACACTGCTAAAACAGTGCAGACCAGGTTTGTGTACCAAAACCCGTCTTGACCGGCACAAACTAATGTGCACGTCTAGATGCGTCCCCAGCAACGGTACTCACCGGGAAGCACGGAACGGAAGGCCTCGGAAGTCTGGACTGGACTAGACCAAACTGGACTGGACTCGACTCATGACTTAGATACTTCGGAACTTCGGAATCTGGTGGGCCTCTGTATACCTCGGACCTTGCTCTCTCAGCTAGGCTCTGGTCGGGATTCTCCGCACTCCTCACCGCCTCGTCTGGGTGTTGATCGCAGCCTCAGTCGCCCCCGTTGGCCTGAGGGAGATACAGGAAATCCTGCGGGTACGCGTAATTGTCCGTCCGGCTGCGGCAGGAGACCGGGTCTGCAACGCACCTCCGGCGCGTGGGGTGTGAGAGTAGTCCCTATTCGGGCACCAATTATGTGGTAAATATTTAAATTACCTGTACTATTTTTATGCGGTAAAAGTCTAGTAAGAATAACTCAGAAAAATAAGAGGCAGAATCCGTGGTATTTGAGGTTATAAAAGGGAATTTATTCCTTACAAAGGAATGATGGTTCGATCCAGGCAATCGAGTTACGTCACCACGAAGGTTCAGGAAGGGATCAGCAATACATTATTGACAGGTTATAGTATATATAGTAAATGTATTACAATAAAGACAGATGCAGGAGGCATAACAGCTGATAAGAATACACATACGTAATGAAAAGGCGTTACAATAGGCGTGCATAGAGGCGTATACTAAAAACGTCATTATGATGATGACACAAGTGGGTGGATCCATAAGAGAATCCTGCAAAGTCAGCAAAAAAATACATGGCAGAGATGCGCGCGCGCCGCATGACGTGTGATTGACGTGTAACTAAAGGGTGAAGGGAACTTGACATTTAGCCCTATATGAGGAGACAGAAGTCTGGGATGTCAGGACAACCTAGTCCCAAATCATATCTAATATCTTGTGTTTAAGGAACTATATTATCTAGAAGGAAAGGTCTTTTCGGACAAAGCCTATTTTATACTGACTGCTAGTGCGTGTGCAAGCGTCTAAGTGTCTACATGAGATGCGAGGGGGCATGGGCCTACCATGGTAACGAAAGTCATGAATTACTTGCTAGAAGACAGTAAGGCCGGGCCCTTTGCTCTGCAGCTGGAGTGATGTTTACCTAAGCTACTAGACAGGAATGCATTTCTCGAGGAGCGGGGCAGATAACTTGAAGGCTGAATACGGTTTTGGCAGGCAACAGGCCGGGCTAGGCACCGTTAACCGCGCAGGAAGTAAGACAAAGTTCATGGATACAGATGCAGGTCCAGGCTGGAGCATTCAGAGGCAGAAGCAGGAAAAGCTCGATGGCAGAATTCAGGGCCTACCTTGCCAGAGCTGGAAAACGTGAAAAGTAAACCATATAAAGACGGTGGCAAGGCATACTTAGGAACGGACTATCTGACCCATTCATGGCAGA
The DNA here is from genome assembly GCF_964204655.1 of Triturus cristatus. Lineage (NCBI taxonomy): Eukaryota > Metazoa > Chordata > Amphibia > Caudata > Salamandridae > Triturus > Triturus cristatus. The sequence goes on from NC_140589.1 coordinate 1,729,090,100, forward strand.
TCTGAAAGAGGACATATTAACGTTGGACACAATTGTATTTGCGTCTTCATAGCTTGAAGTGGAGGGAACATACATGTACTTGTGGCATGTACATGGAGCCGTTGGGGTCTAGATAGGGGACACAATTGATCATAAAAATTCACATTTCCTCACTCTCACAGATGGACGATGAGGGCGGGGACCAACCTGTAGCTTTCATTAGTAGGAGGCTACTCCCCAGGGAACAGAGGTGGAGCGCTATTGAAAGGGAAGCATTTGCTGTGGTCTGGGCCCTGAAGAAGCTGAGGCCCTACCTGTTTGGGACTCACTTCCGTGTTCAGACCGACCACAGGCCCCTCAGATGGTTAATGCAGATGAGGGGTGAGAATCCAAAACTGTTGAGGTGGTCCATCTCCCTACTGGGAATGGACTTCACGGTGGAACACCGCCCCGGTACAGAACACGCCAATGCTGATGGTCTGTCCAGGTTTTTCCGCCTTAGTGATGAGAACTCCCAAGAGGGTGGGTAGTTCTCCCCACTTTCAGCTGGAGGGGACACGTGTTAGACCTGACATCCTTGGCGTGGGTTTTTCCCCTATCTTTTGCCTCTGCTACCTGGATTTTTGATGCTGTGCTGGATTTCGTTTTTGCTGGTTTAGATGCTTTGGACACTCTGCCACTGCTAATCAGTGCCAGAGTGTAAGTGCTCCCTGTGTAAAATATCATATTGATTGGATATACCTGATTGGCATATCTGTATCACCATGAAGTCCCTAGTAAAGTGCACTGTGTGTGCCAGGGCTGGTGATGACAGATGCTACTAGTGGGTCTGCAGCGCTGATTGCGCCACCCACCTGTGTAGCCCTAAAATGGTGTTTCAGGCCTGCCACCGCAGGCCTGCCTGCAGTCCCCGGACTGCCATGTCCTCCTGGCCAGTGTCCACACTGGCCGGGCCTAACCCTTCCCTTTTTATACACGTCAGTCATCCCTATGGAAGGCCCAAGGTACCCCCCTGGGCAGGGTGCAGTGTATGTAAAAGGCAGAGCATGTACTAGTGCAGGTAACATGTTCTGGTAGTGAACAACGGCCATTTTGTGTGTTCACTGCTGCAAGGTTATCTTGCTCCATAGGCTAACATGGGGGAGGCTGGTGCCAATGGCTATCAGCCTATCTTCTCATAGGAACAAGATAAGACATGAGTGTTTGATATCCCTGAGCTCAGCATTTAATAACACATCTTTTAGGAGAGGTTGTTTTTAAATCCTGAGTTGGAGAGCAGTACTTTTTAGGGAGTAGCTGTTCTCTTGTCTGACCCTTCTGTGTGCCTGGGCATGCTTGTGGATTGACTGTCTGGCTTGAGAGTGACAGGGGCTGGGGATCCCCCCGGAGGTTGGCTGAGTCAGCCCTCTGCTGAATGGCGTCATTTGCAAGGAGAGTGGAGGGAGGAGATAGCACCTGGGAGTGAATAGGGCTGTGCCTGCCTGCCACACTGCTGGCTCCACCTCCTGCTGGGCGGCTGACGACTCTGCCCCTCACTCTGACAAGAAAGCAGAAGCCAGGAAAACAAAGTGCTCCAGCAACACCCAGAACTGGATCAGACCGGGCTCAGGACCCACTTGCACAAAGACTTCAAAGACTTTTAGGGGTATAAGTACAAGACCCCTGACAACAGATTTTTAGATTCTACAATCAAGAGGAACCTCTGCTGAAAGACGGACTGCTGAAGGACTGAAGGAAGATTGCCTTGCTGTGTGCTCTAAGGGCTGACCTGTTCTGCTGTGCAACTGAAGCTGAGGAGGAGAAGGGGCCTTGCTGTGTGCTGTGGCCCTGCCTACTTGACCTGACAAGACTTTGCTGTGTGCTGTGTCTTCAACACTGAATCTCCAAGGGCCTGAGAAGAGCTGGCCTCCTGTTTTGCAACCCAGGGACAGAAAGGTTGCCAAGACTTTAAGACTCTGCTGCGTCCCCTCTGTGCTGCTGTGTGCTGCAAGGACCGTGGGCTGTTTCTGCAAAGTTCCTAAACCTCTGCCCCGGGGAGTGCGCTAGCTGCTCTCTGTGTTGCTTGAGAGCGCCGCGCTGACCCTTGCCTGGAATCGACTGCCATGAGGAAAAGATCGACGTGCTTATCGGCACGTGTATTGCGGTGGCCAAGAGATCGTGGGCGTCCCCTGAGCTGCTGCGAAGCTTGGCGGTGTCTCGATCGACCCGCTGACTCGGGGTGCCTCGAGACGTCCTGCCCGCAATTCACCGCCACGGCCCGGGGCCCGAAATCGCTTCGAAGCTGTGTTTCCCCGTTCCGCAAAGCCGCGGAGAAAGGAGCGAGAAGGCCGCAACCTGATTGGTTGGCGGCGGAGGCTTGGCCGGTTGAGCCGCACTGCGATTGGCTGACACCCAGTGACGTCCGCCGTCGTCCCTGGAGGCTCGTCGAGGGAGCCGCGACTGGATTGGTCCATCGCTCGGGAGCTGGGGAAGCCCCGCACCGAACAGCCTGAGAGGAGCGTGACTATCTAAACACCAAGAGCCTACAAACTGATTCTTTTTCGTGAGTACTGAATCACACAAAGAGACTAGAGACTATCTTCTTACGATCTTGACAACGCAAGAAAGCGAGTAATGTGCAAACCCTTTTGATACTTGATTGCCACTGCTGAAACTAGATAAAGTTATATTTTTGAAATACTTACCTGTGTGGTCTACGTTTGTCATTGTCATTGTGGTTGTTACGTGCAAATACTTTACACATTGCCTTGGGGATAAGCCTGTCTGCTCGAGCCAAGCTACCTAGAGGGTGAGCAGGGGTTATCTACCGTGTGTGTCCCTGTACCCTGACTAGAAGCAAGGGTCCCTATTTGGTCTAAGGTGCTTACCTCTGCCAACTAGAGACCCCCAGATCTAACAGTGGTGCACTGTCATAAGAGCTGGTGTTGACAATAAAGTGCTGAGCACAGGAGTCCTCCGGCTCAAATTAAGCACTGGGAATGAAAAGCTAAAATGTAAAGACCACGAGGCAATTGTAAAAACATGTTGCATACCAATTATAATGAGTGGACACCACAAACTTGAAGTCGACCACCCTAGGAAGTGGGGAGCAAGAGATCGGGTGAACACATATTAGTTTTCTGTCAATAATTGCAGCTGTTTCCCACCACGTGGTACATGTTCACGGTCGGACCTTAAATCCTTGGCATGGTTTTCCCCCTACTTTTGCCTTCCAAACTTCTGTTTTGCTCACTTCGTTTTAGCTGGACTTAACCTTCTGCGCAATCACCACTACTAACCAGTGCTAAAGTGTGTGTGCTCTCTCCTTTAAACATGGTGAAATTGGCTTATACCCATTTGGCATATTACATTTATTTATAAGTCCCTAGCAAAGTGATAGTGCATGTGCCCCGGGCCTGTAAATTCAATGCTACCAGTAGGCCTGTAGCACTTATTGTGCCACCCACTTAAGTAGCCCTGCAAACATGCATCTTGAGTGTGAAGTTTTAAGCTGACAATTCAATCTGACAAGATAAAACTCTTGCCAGGCCCAAACTTACCTTTTAATACATATACTTCATTCCTAGGATAGGCACTACTCAGCCCAGATGGCAGGGTGCTGTGCATTTTAAAAGCTGGATATGTACTTTTAAGTTTTACATGCCCTGGAAGTAATAGCTGGCAGTTGATGTTTGTGTAGTGTATTGTAAGACAAAGGGAAGATAGCTGGTGGCAGGATGGGCCACTCTTAGTTAATGAGGGGGAGGAGATCTCACCTATCACACTTGCTCATCACAAAGGCTCTGCCTGAGCACTGTCACAAAGGGGTTTGACACTAGCCTACTGTGTCCCCAACCAATCTGGGGCCAGGGCAGAGAGGAAAAAAATTCAAGTCGCCTCTGGAGTTTAATATCTCTGGAAGCTTCTCCAACTTCAAAGTGGGCACCAGGTATAAATATTGGACCTCTGAACCCAACTCTTCAGTACACACCTGGACTTGTTGAAGACTCAAACGAAGGTCTGCTGTTTTTCACTGCAAAAAGGACTGCCAGTCTGCTGCCATGCTACCTGCTACCCTGCTGCCTGACTAAACCCAGGACCACCAAAGGGACTCCAAGGGTCAGTTGGCTAGCTTCCTGACCAGGGCCTCAGAGACAGAAGGCTCCATTCACCTTGAATCCAGAACCTGGACTCTGCCAGCTGTGAGTCCTACCCCCACCCCCCAGGTGGTGTCACCCCAATCCTGGACCCTTGTAAATGGGCCTGAAGATGCTCTGCCAGACCAACTGTCATCCCAGCAGAAACAATGCATTGGAGCTGTAGAATGACGCATTGATAATCAGAAACTGTGCATCAGAGCCAATGCGAAACGCATTGCCTCTCCGGACTCTGCATTGGGACCGCTGCGTGGTCCATCTTCAGCGCAGGACTGTGCATCGCTTGCAGCCTTTAAGGAACCACCGCTGCACAATGCATCCTCAGGGCAGGCCTTCGCATTGCAAGCCCCTCATCCATGTCCTCCCCAACAATGATGCAGCACTCTGTATCACAAGCCTTGCAACTTCTTCAGAACCAGCTAGTGCAACAATGCATTTCAACGCAAGAATTCACACTGTAAGCCCCTCATCGATGGCATCCTTGATGACAGTGCCTTTGCTATGAATTGCTGCAGCACAACGCATCCTCGATGTACGACTACGAAACAAGGATTTAAGTTACTATTTTTCAGCTGGCCTCACTGTGCCCCTGTAGCTGGCCCGTGCTCCACATGGTTGGCCTGAACGTATGACTTTGTCTCGGTCCAGAGAGACCAGATAACCACAGTTTGTGCTTTGTGCGTTTTGACACTATTTTCACTTTATTCTTTAAAATTGCATGTCTCCGGTTCTACTTAGAGGATTTTTGTTGTTTGGTTCTCAAATTATTTATTAAATGTTGATCTATTTTACTAAAGTTGTGTGGGATTTTTTGTTGTTGTGTTTCACTTTATTACTGTTTGAAGTGTTGCATAAATACTTTACACATAGCTTCTAAGTTAGACCTGACTGCTTTGTGCCAAGCTACCACAGGGTTGAGCACAGGTTAAAGTGAGGTTTACTTGTGACTTCACCCTGAAAAGGATTGTGGTTTCTGCTTGAGTAGGATTTCAACTCCCCCCAACCAGTAATCCAGTTTCCTACATACACCTTTCCTTAGTGTAACACAGCCTAATTCATCTGCATAAGCAAGGGCTGGAGGCTAGGTTTTAGCAGGTCTCTGGTTCAAAGCCTACTGTGATTATTTTGTGGAACCCATGCAGATGTAACAACTCCTTCGATTGATTTCAAGTATTTCTTTGATAAACAATTTCAAACATGATTTGCTGAATAAAATGCTTTGAATGTGCAAGCATCATAAAACTAAAAACAAATACAATAAGCTGTGATCAAGACTTGAAATTGGGTTTATGGAACTGGAAGAGGTGGAGTGGGTACGAGGTTTTTTTTACACACTGACACATCTAAGGTCCTATTTGGGCACAAATGGGAGTTATTGCCTTACTTATGTTTACTTCTAGTTTAAAAATGCTGCACTTTTTACTGGCCTAGATTTGTCCAGCTGAAGTCATGAAGAATCTGTAAGAAGAAAAACTGTGAATGTTTTTATAGCTTCAAATGGGCGAAAATGATTATTGCACTCCAATTCAGATTTGCAGAAATGGAAATGGGGAGATAATACCACAACTAGTAAACACCGCATGTAGTGCTATCAGCATTTTCTTGACACAGAGTTCCCTGTCAAAATACTCAGGTACTCAGAATGAGGTCCTACATAACTACAAACACAGTCTGAACAGAGACAATTTGGAGAGGAGGAAGTGCAAAAAATTAAAAAGGGGCAATTGCCCTTCAACATCTCTGGTCTCAGGGTCAAGAATGACCTCCCGTCACCCATCAGGACTGCCCAAACCCTGGTCCAATTTAGGAAAGAGCTGAAGACGCACCTCTTTAGAGATCACCAGATCATGGTGCAGTAACAGTCCGCTCTTAGAAACAAGTTATCCCTCAAATCAGAGTTGAATGGCTTTACCTTGGACCCTGTACAGTTCTCCACTGCCTTTGGATAGGTTTGTGCCACAAATACCACAACATCAATGCATACAGAGAGTGTGGCCGTGGTCAAGCCACACACGAACATAAACTTACTTACAACAAGGCCATGCTTTGCAGGTGTCAAGAGCCACATTATTGGGAGCGGAACCTTTGAAATTTAAATAAGTGTTTATACACATGATGTGGTTAATGCGCCAAAGGGGCACATTGCATGTACCATTAACGCGGATGATCCCTGTGCACCCTAGAATGCAAGTCCCACTGCAGGACCTTGGCACAAATAGAAACAGAGGTGCACTTACTGCCAGAAAGTGAAATGAAGACTCATATTTTATGTTCTCTGAATGGAAAGAAGACACCTACTGACGAAAATAAATAGAGTACCAAGAATTGCTACATGGTCGTCTAATTGGGATATCAGAGCTCACGATAGTGGTGTTAGATATCTATGATGATTGCGAGAAAACATAAACTATGTACAAATGTCAATGGGGAAAAAAATCAAGTAATACATTTTTGCTTAAAATACTGAAGAATCCATTGAACATATTTACTCTCTTGACAGATTGTGATGTAGGAATAAAAAACAAAAATACTAGTCTTCAGAGACTAAACCATCTCAAGTCTGAAACTGCCGTCACATTTCCTTCTCCCACTTCATCCTCTGACATTAAGGGCTTCTGAGTTGTGAGATTCCTCAGTGCTGTATTTATAGTAGAGAGCCCTCATCGGTTTGTATTGATGGCTTCATGTGATTTGAGACATGCCCTGTATCCTGGCAAGGACTGCAGCTGAGTGAATAGATTAAGCAGTTAAATGAAGGAACAGGTGCCCTGTCAAACGTGAATCAGAGAGCGCAGCCATTTTAATGTTTCCTCAAAGTGTGACCAGCAATAATGCATGCCTTCAAGTACAAGCTAATTCCAGATCTTTTTTAATTCTTTGAAGAACTTTGATGTATTTACCCGTGTCAGTTTTCAGGTTAATATTGCTCTTTTCAGAAGAGGGTTTCTCGAACTGGCGAAATTTTAGTGAACACAGTACAAAAAAATCATGTTATATCCAGTTGATTTTAATTTGCCTAACTACTTCATTACACGATGAGTCTCTTGCATGAGAATAATGTAATTATTTCGACTTTAAGTAATTTGTGATTTAGTAATTTCTTTTCACTTGACGGTGTTACGGATTTAATTGATCTTGCAATAAATACAAAGTAGGAATTTTGTGACATGAGAAAGAGAAGATTTAAAAATGTTAAGAGGCATATTACCATGGACGGCGTTAAAATTATCGCTCCTTTAGCGGCGGTGATAATGGGCTTGATAATATGCCGCAGAGAATTCCAATAGAAGCCCATGTTCTGGTGTCAACATGGGCTTCTATTGGAATTCCCTGCTGCATATTATCAAGCCCATTATCCGCGCTTTAGCGGCAGTTTCCTGCCGCTAAAGCGGCGATAATTTTAATGCCGTCCTTGATAATATGCCCCTAAGTCCGAAAGGAAACTGAGGGGGCATATCTACAATGACGGCGATAAATAAACGCAAAGCGCACTTAGCGCTTTGTTATTTATCGCCGTCTATCTCTGGAATGTCTCGCACTGGTAGCGCGTTATTAACAACGCGTTGCTCCAGGGCGATAAAAATTCCAGAGATAGGATAGTTAATAGGGCGATAGTTTTATCTCTGCTTTTTTGGCTTTAAAGGGATAAAAAGGGAGGGAATTCGAATGCTAACGTTGGTTTCTAAAAGTGTATCTTACTTGTATTACCCAAGGAGGAAGTAGATACGAATTTAAGAGAAAACCAGCTAAAAAGAAAACGTATTGAAGATAAGATATGTCTGTACACTTAGAGTTGTAGCCACCGTTGCCCAGTCCTTCGTACTTTGACCGGAATAAAACAGTGTTAGTGTTAGACTAAACTAAAGACCAGGAGAAACAAGACTTTTTATCTGTAAGCACCCTCTCGCTAGATAACAAAAAGTGAGCACATAAACCCCGCTTCCCCATTGGCAAAAATCTATTATGCCATACACCTGAATCATGATTGTTCCCAACAACCCCAGCTACTAATTATGACCATATGTAAGTTATGTTAAACTCGTTCCACTAGAAGAGTGTTAGCAGTGGCTCTCTGCTCTGCTAGAGCCCTAGTTACTCTACTTAATAATCTTCAATAAAGTTCCATCATACTTAAGACTATTTAATCCCCAATAGGTCTTCCACACTCCACACAGGCCACTAGGATGGTGGAGGACCTGCCGCCAACCACCCCATGTCAGACGTCCCACACTATATTGGATTCACTGCCTGTTCAGCCGTTCATTTTATGGTAAAAGTGCCTCTACATACACAGCTAAAGCACTTTCAACAAAAATGAATGCTGGATGGGCCACCATAACATGTTAGCCCACACAGAATTTGTTTTTTGGGCTTCTCACAAACAAACCCCTGCAGTAAGCTTCTTTGGGAGTAACAGAAAAAATTACCCTTGTGCCTAGGTTGTTTTTTCCCTGCACAACAGTGTCATTGTTGATTTTCCTTGTCGATGACAGCCATGCCTTGTGTGAGAAGGTGAAGTAATAATTGGGATGGATGCTAGTCCACCATGCGTAATAAGGTCAATATCTTGTTAGGTCCAGTTAAAGGTTTCAGTACTTTAAACCTGAGCTCGATCTGTGGAAGGTATGGTACAGAGCAGACAGGCTTAACTTGCTAACTTTAGTGACTGTAGATTTGTGTGAAAGATGATCACAGTATGCTTTCCTCCTATGCAATAATATGCATACTCCTTAAAAGCCGTCTTTTTATCTTGCAACTCCTTCTCTGTTGCACATAGATGAATCAAGGGAAAGTGAATGTCTGAGAGTCAAAAGTTACCTATGTTAAATGCCAAAATTCCAGATAACTGTAAGATCTGATTTAGTGTAGGCATGTATCGGAGTTGTAGTGTTGAGTTGGAATATGAAAACTAAGGCAGCATCTAATGTTCAAATGAGACTCATCTATTTCCACAGGAGATCATCTATTGCAGTGATAAGGACACCCAAAATTTTTTAGTTGTTGTACAGCTAACTCAGCATCTGGCGTTCAACGAGCTTCACCTCATGACATAAGGGATGAATAATTGAGCTGGCTCCATTGTTAGATTTGCTTGTGAGGCCTCATCATATCCTATATCACCAGTATTGGAAATATACAAAGACCATGCATGTGGGCAGCATTATATGGGAGAGACATGTGGGGTTATTCTAATTTCGACCTGCTAGTGAGAGGTGAAAATACTTTTACCCTATTGCCACTTCCGAAAAGTGCCCTGCTTTTACCGTTAAGGTTTGATTTCAACCTAAGACAAATTTCAGATATAGCCTGCTTAAAACCTATCCTTTATTGGATCAGATTGTGGACAACTGAAGATCTGGCCCCATAAAGTAATCGTAATGATTGCCAACCGGCGGAAAAGCGGCGGACGGACTTTCGGTTTCCCGTGTTACCTACCGCCATTGTAATCTGGCGGTGGGTAAATCAGGTTATGATGCCGGGCCGCTGGTTGCGATCTGCCCACCATCGTAATCAGCCCCTTAGCCTTTAGCACAATTTTTTTTACAGTGCATATGCGTTTACCATGCATGCCTTTACAACAAATTACGTTGTAAAGGTATGAAAGGCAAGAGCATATGTATGGTACTGGTGGTAAGGGCATATATGTGGTAACGGTGGTAAAGGCATATATGTGGCAAGCAGCTTTGTTGAAGGAGACAAAGAGACCCTTCCACTTCCATGCCTCAGCCTTGAAGAGCTGCCTCCTCATTGTGAGATAAGGGGAATTGGCCGTGGGGTGGGTGAGTTTTGAGGGCCTGGTATGGCTTTAGGGCTTTGGGCTGGGGGTCATGCAGTGAAGGGGTTTTGAGGGCTGGGTATGGCTTTAGGGCTTTGGCCTGGGGATCATGGGGTGGGAGGGTTTTGAGGGCCGGATACAGCTTTAGGGCTTTGGGCAGGGGTGGATTTTTTTTTAAGGACTGGGGGGTCAGGGGGTGTTTGGCCATGGACCTGTTGTAGGGCTTTGAGCTAGGGCCTGCTTTTCAAATAAGGCCTGGGGGCCAGTGGGGTGCGTTAGGGGTCCGGTTTTAGGGCTCAGGGCAGGGGCCTGTTTTATTCTAAGGAGCTAAGGACTGGGGGCGGGAAGGTTGTACCAGGGGTCCAGTTTTAGGGCTCAGGGCAGGGGCTGGGTATATTTTAAAAGGGCTGGGGTCCAGCGGAGATCGCACCGGGGTCCGTGGATCTTAGGCCTCTGGGCTGGGGTCAGGAAAAACTTTTATCATGCTTATGCCTTTAACATTCATGCTTTTACAATGACATTCATTGTAAAGGCATGCATGGTAGATGCATAATCTTTGTAAAAAGATGGGTGGTAAAGGTTATGCGTAGTAATGGCATTCATGTTGTAATGCACACGGTGTAACTGCATGCATTACAACGGAATGTGTTGCTCCATCATACATGCCTTTTAAGGACTTCTTTTGAGGTTTTTGTTTCTCTGGTTTTCGTACCTCACTGTCAATCGATGTAATATAACTGTAATTTGGTTTGATACATTTGTACTGGATGATCTGTGATTTAAATCTAGTATGTTTTTATGTATTTATAAAGTGTTTGCACTGTGCACTTTTATGGTTGACTGAACCGAAAATAAGTTGATAAAGAAAATAATAATTGGGGTGATCAGAGCAGAGTAGCACTAGAAAGCTCTGGATCACCTTTAAAATCTTTGGCAATTGGAAAGTCTTAGCTTTGATACTCTCAGTATGAAAACCACAAGGGGGCACAGTTGTATATCATCAGTGTGCATCAGCGCATAAAAATCCAGACATTTCAGAAATAAATAAGTTAAAAGAAAAAAATATATATATGACTTCCAGAGCATTAGAAATTGCATCACATGAGTGTCTGTTATCACTAATTATGTCCCAGACATGTACCCACTTATAAGCCCTGCAAGTCCAGCTTACTATGAATTGGGGCATTCTTCTCTATGTTTAACAGGACAGACATTCAGGATAAAGCTTACCATTAGGCTGATACAGTTCAGTGCTTGAAAATAAATGCATGCTCCCTTTTCTTTTTGGGAATGAAAAGGAAATTTGGTATTGTGGCAGGATTAGAGGGACAGAAGAACCTTCTAACCAAGTCATGTTCTATGTACTCTTTCAGGGGTTGATTTTTCTTATCCAATAGAAAATTAAAATAACTACAGGATATACCGACTCTGGGTAACAGGTTAATCCACAAATTGCTGTCTCATTTAGAAAGTTTCTATTTTAGCCTTGAGGAAAACATGTGCAGAGTACAAATAGCAGATTGAAAATGCCTTTAGTGATCATCAGCTTTAACTGCAACATTATTCATTGGAATAATATCATAGAAGCCTGCCGGATCAGCTGCAGGTCTCCTGAAACAATGATCCCCAAACTGGATTTAAAACAATAACACAGTTCTCAATCTCCAGTCAACTATGGCATTGGGCGTATAATCCAATTACATCACAGAGTAAAATGTTGTTGTGTCCTTCTGATCGGAATATTGGATTTGATTTACAGATATTTAAATTGTTGATCTAGTTAAATGTGTCCCGTCCTCAGCCAGTAATGGTGACTGTTTGATCTTGTCTTGCCACAATCCTAGGAAGAAGGAAGATTAAGATTCTGTACTGCCAAATTAAGCCAAAAACCAAAACCATTCTGTACTACCGAATTAAGCCAAAAAACAAAGTCAATATGCCACCGGATACCAATCTGTGTGGTCATTGATATCGACTAATGGAAAGCATTTCAATCCATTGCCAAGTCAAGGCCTTGACACTTGATGAAGCTACTGTTGGGCTTGACCGTTTTCTTTTTCCATCTTTACTCTCATATAAAATTCACAGACAAAATAGGTCTGTGCCTTTGTTTTACTTTTCCTGTTTTTTATCTGAGAAACCACTGATTTGCCTCCAATTTGATTTGGTTCTGAGACTGGAGAATCCTTACCATAGTACGTCATCACTTTTTATCCATTTTCAGGTCTTACAACTACTAAATGAGTATTGGACTAGTGGTGATCCTTTTCTTTCAGACAATTGATGATCCATTTTGACTACAAGATCAAGGAAGTCTACACTGTCATGTAGTTGATTTACCCTTAAAGTCACATCGGCCACTACAAACAAGGGACATGTTTTTTTTCTCAGACCATGCAGGTTCTAATTCTAAGGAGTTGAAATTTAAAATGCATGCTTCCAATAACTAGTTGCCCCAGTTCTAGTTTCATGATCCACATATGTTGTGTCTGTCCACCCATCATTTTCTTCATTTTGTTGCAGATGGCTAGGTAGGTAGGCAAAACAAGATCTTTTCTACTAACAGCACAGAGCCAGAAAAGAGAATTGACAGACAAATAGGAAAAAACCAAAGTCACCATTGTTCTTTTCAGCTGTGCTGTACTTCCATGTTATCCTTTTGTCCACTTAAAGTCACCTGCCTTCTTGCATTTTGCTAATTATGTCTGGGGGCCTGACAGCAACCCCACACCTTGCATGTCTTACAGCTGTGTACAACATAGGGTTGGCCATATGACCTGACCTGCTGCCAGACCCTTCGCCCAAACTCCAGCTAGTGCCTAAATCTGGCGTGCATAGTAGGGTGTGGGGAGAGACTGACCTCTGCACTGACACCTTTGACTAAGGTGACAGGTATGTGAAGTGGGGTGTGAAGAAGGAATGACCTCTCTACTGACACCCCCCTCTAGGTGACAAGTGTGCATGGTAGGGTGAGGTAAATGGCTGACCCCTTTTCTTTTTGCAATCCTACAGGAGTCTTGCAAGAGTTTCCCATGAACTCCAGCAGAATTGCAACATTTTTTTAAAATAATTTACAGTGAGCTTCATTACACTACTGATCCGCAGCCATGGCCTCTTTCACCCGCTTGCTGGAGTGGATCTTCTGCCTCTACTTCTTCTCTCACATCACCATCAGCGTGGACCTGCAGATGATCCTGGCTGCTTTTCTGTACCCGGACCGCATGAGTACCTGGGATGAGCGGAGGGCACGAGGACCTGAAGAGACACAGTTAAACCACACTATCCCCCGGATGATTTCTTACCTACACTGTTCATGCACACACAGAGCATATTACTGAACTGCACCTCCTCCGCGTGTACTCAAACCCCCCAGATGTGCTACACTCTTACACACATCAGGGCTGCCCACTTGTGCTTACACACAGAGAGCAGCATTGCACCTGTGGCACACACACAGGTAGTGCAGAACTGCGGCTCTCTTACACTCAGCAGGGCTACCCACCCGTGCTTATACAAGTAAAGCAGCAATGCTCCTGCTGCACATACATACACTGCAGAGCTACAAGCACACACCACAGAGACACCAACAGGCTGTCAGTGCAGAGTTCTGCTCTCTTGCGCACTTTAGACTGTCCACCATGCTTAGATAGAGCAAACATACAGCATTAGTGTATCTGCAGAGAATGACCTTGTGTATCTGCAGAAAGTGACCATGTATGGCTACAAGCATGCATACACACACCTCAGTGACACACACAGACTGGCATTGCAGTAACTGCAGCTCTGTACACACAGCAGGGCTGACATGCCATGCCACACAGACGAGAGCTCAAGCTGAAAGTGTGGGTATAGCTCCTGTCATACAGACAGGGCATGACTGGCACTCCAACAAGCCAGTTGTATTCTAGCTCTCAGATACAATCCACTCCCTACAAAACTGAAAGCAGGGCACCTACAAACAGAGGAGCCCACCCCTCCACAGACAGAGCAGAAGCCCATTAGACCACAAACACAACCTGCTTAGTCCTGGTATCCATGCTTGTTCCCAAAGAGATGCAGCACCACACACAAACTGGCAGAAGAAGAGGCTACTTGTGAGAGTTTGAGCTATTGGCATTATAAATGACAATGCCTTTTAAATATGTGTTTTAAAAACCTGCAAGCAGTGCAAAAACACACAAATTTGTACTTTCTAGTCCTTGTTTACGAGAAGCAAGGCTGGAGATAACAGTCCCTTTTTTAATGCCAGCCTTGCATCTCATAAGCAAGGACAAGAAGTACAAAGTGGGTGTTTACGCACCACTTGAAGGTTTTCAAAACTCATATCACAAGCATTGTCATTACAATGCCAATAGCTCAACCTCTTGCAAATGTGAGGCCTATTGCATTGCAAATGCTTGTTTCTGTTGTTTACACCTAAACAAAAGCTGTTCTTTTTTTGCCTTTGCTTTGTTTTTATCCACCTCTATGCATGTTTGTGAGTAGCTCTTTCCTTGAACCTTGCTGCTAATTCTGTTAGTACTCTCTCTTTTTCCTTTCTTGCTGCAGTTACACCTGATGCGTAAATTCTCCCTATGCAGGATGCTTTTGATCACATTTTGTGGGTGGTAACTCGATGCATGAGGCACCATGTTCCATGCGGGAGCCCACCACAGGGAACACTGTGCTGCATGCATCGGGCATAAAAAAGACACCAAATTTGACCCCCACTTGACAAACATGGCAAGAACATGAAATAATATAAATCTTGCAAAATAACAAGTGCATTAAAAGCAGTTACAATTGTAAAAGAGATCATGTAATCTATGTCCTCCAATGACCATGTACAATGATGTACATAGGTAGCACTACAATACCAGTGAGTAAAAGAATACTCCATCACCTGAGAGCCATAAAAAAATGGGATAAAGCATATTCAGTAGCCCGACACTTTGAGGAGCAACGCAAAAGTGAGGTGAAGGGCTTACTCTACTTTGCAAGAGATACAATACCGATTAACATCCGGGGTGGTGATAGAGAAATATCACTAAGGCGATTAGAATCCCGTTACATCTCTAAGAATCCCAATAACGCTCCAAATAAAACAGAGGCAGGATTTTAATTTGTACATTTTCACACTTAATGTGCACTCTAAGCACACTTGCACTTTAATTAAAGGAATCAGACCATAAGCTTGACTATGAATCAAAATCCATTGTGACCAAAGCAAAATCAAGACACTGTCCACTGAGAAGTGAATTAAGAAAAGCCATGTAAATGGTCATAAGAACATAGATTTTATGAGTGTGTGTGTGTGTGGCTGTATGGGTGTATAAGTGGGTGTCTGATTAGCTATGTGGGTGAAATAGTGGTTATGTGAGTGACTGTATTGGTGAGTGAGTGGCTGTGTCAGTGACTATGGGTGAGTGAGTGGGTGTCTAGATGGCTTTATTAGTGAGTGACTAGGTGAGTAAGTGGCTGTATAGGTGAGTGAGTGGCTGTTTGAGTGAGTGTTTGGTTAAGTGAGTTGGAGTGTGTGTGGCTGTATGGAAGAGTGAGTGTCTGTGGGATTGGCTGTATGGGTGAGTGAGTGGCTTTGTGAGTAATTGTATGGATTTGTAAATGGGTATGTAAGTGGACGTGTGGCTGTGTGAGTGAGTGTTGGTATATGTGAGGGAGTGAGTGGCTCTGTTGAGAGGCTGTATGGGTGAGTGAGTGGGTGTATAGGGGTGTCAGTAGCTGTATGGGTGAGTGTGTGGCTGTGTGAGTGGCTGTTTAGGTAATTGACTGGTTGTATGATCAGGATCTATGACTGAGTGAGTGGGTGTGTAAGTAGCTCTATGGATAAGTGAGTGGATGTATAAGTACTTGTATGGGTCTATGAATGGGTATGTGAGTGGTTGTGTGGGTGTGTGAGTGGGCTTATGAGAGGTTGTATGGGGGTGAGAGTGGGTGTGTGACTGGTTCTGTGGATGATGTCATCTGAGATGTCATCAGCGATATCATCAGTTATGTCACTGACTATGTCGTGAGTGATGCAATGTGTAAGGTCATAAGCAGTGCATTTTGGGGGTGTGTCAGGACCAGCAGACACTTGAGAACGAATCCTATGTTTAGGACCAAAGGCCTGCCCCCCGGTAAACAAAACAGCACAGGAGAGCGAAGTAAAGTAAAACCAGAATCTAAAATGGCCGCTATAGTTGGAACATGTGAGCCGCAGGTTAGCGCTCTAGTGTTCCAAAGCAATCAGCAAGATCCAGGTGTCAGCCCGGTGGAGAGGCGCACTTCACCAGAGTTGTGAGAGGAGAAAGTCGACGTTAGTGTGCCGTGCTTTCGTGAGAGAGAAGTCTTGTCAAGTTTCTTAGAAGTCGAGTTCCAGGATTCCAGAAATTTCAGTAAGACTGTTCCATGGCTTTAGTGCGACATTTTGTGAAGAATAGTTTTCCGTGAGAATTGCGTGTGAAGGAATTTCAACACTAAGTTCCCTTCACTTCAAATGGAATAGTTGTTTACTGGAACAGTATGTAACCAACATTCAGAGAGATACTTCCTGAGGAGAATTTTTCAGTAATTAGTCAGCGCGTGAGCTAGGCTCACCGAGTATCCCAGCAGTAAATCAAAGAAAGACACAGGCAGCTAAACTCAAGCAGAGAATCAAGTCAGAGCTTCAAGTCAGAACCTTTTAGCATCAAGGTCCGTGTGTGAAGTACTTATCGAGTGTAGTTAGTATCAAGTGGTACGCTACGAAGTTTCCTTATTTTGAGGAGTGCAGAGTAACGACTACAGACAGAAAGAACACCGTAGTAGAAACTCAGAAAAAACAAGAAGAAGAACACAACAATCCAGAATCCAGTTGAGGCACCGTTAGTAGAGTCTTGGGTAAGAGGGCCACTAGGAGAGGAAAGAATTAAGAAATGGGGAGGAGAATTGAAGTAGAGTAGTCAGCTCTAATAGAAGGAGTTTGTCATTACAGAAACATCACATCAAGACTAAACCACCTTCCCCAACAGAAGAGGAGCATTGGTCACTAAAGACAGGGTGGGTATAGAGAGGAAGGATCCTTTTTGAACATAGATAGTACAGAGTGTAGAGTAGGTTACTTACCTTGTGATTATGTTTTCTACAGTATTCACACTCCTGTCGTCGCAAGCAAGATAGAAAGAGCGACAACATTCAAGAAAGAAAAAGACGTAGTGACTGTCTCTTCTCTGTCCAATTCCCCTTTCCCCCCCTTGGGTTTCTTGGGCCAACTCGTATTTACAGCGTGTGGCCTGGAAAGCTGGGAAGGGGCATTGGGAACAGCAGCATTCTGCTCCCGAGTGATTCTGAGAGCATCGGACTCTGACAGAGTGAAGTGCCCACGTTTTTAGTTCGCTCTTGAGCAGAATGGCTGAAGGATTGGATTTGAAGAAATTAGGAGAAGTCCTTGAAGGAATCCAAAGAGAGTTACTTTCTGTTAGAGAGGAGAATAGGGAACTGAGAAAGGAAACCACAGATTTAAACCTAAAGATGAGTAGCTTAGCCTCTGACCCAAGTTCTAGGTAATCAGGCAATCCAGCAGGAACTTCCAGTGAGTCCCCAATCACTCAGTCTAAAATAACGACACAAGTAATTCATTCCTTGTCACCAGTAATTCCTTTGGCTCCCCCAGAGTGTTTTAGTGGTGACCCACAAAAGGCACAGGTGTTTTTAACCCAATGCTCCCTACATTTTATGTGTCGACCGGCTTTATTCCCTGATGCGCAGTCTAGAGTGACCTTCATATTGTCGTACTTAAGTGGAGATGCGGCGTCGTGGTCTATGCCTCTGGTCACCAGTAATGCTCCATTGTTATATGATCTGGATGAATTTAAGAAGGAATTCCTTCGCATTTTCGATAGAAGAAGAGTCTCTCAAGCCACGGACAATGAATTGTTGGAAATAAAACAGGGAAGCAGAGATCTGGTAGCTTACTTGGCTCAATTCAATAAGTTGGTGGTAGAAACTGAATGGCCAGAGAACAAGAGAGCTGCTGTGTTTTATCGAGGCTTAAAGGATGAGTTGAAGGACGCATTAGCACAAGTACCTAATCGACCTACGGAGGTATCAGCACTAATCGATTTAGTCTTGGAGATTGACTTCCGACAAGGAGAAAGAAGAGGAGAAAGAAAGCGAGATTATCGTCCTAGTGTGCCTCGTTTTGACCGGGTGAGAACAGAAGGCAGCAAGGAAGGTGACATTGCTCGTGGAGGAGAACCCATGCAAATTGGGACAATTCGAGGTCCGCTTTCTAAAGAAGAGAAAGAAAAAAGGAGGTTGAACAAGCAATGCCTGTACTGTGGTGGAACGGGACATTTTGTTCGAGATTGCCAGAAAAAGCCCAAGCAGAAGCCGTCGGGAAACGCCTTGCACCACCAGTAAATGGAGTTGGACTGGTGGTTGCTGATGCTGAAACAGCTCCAGATGCTCACACCCTGGCGAATACCTTGCAGTCTGCAGCTCCGCATTTGACCCTAATGATGACGCTACGATATAGGGAACAAATATTAAGACAAGTCACAGTCATGTTGGATTCGGGAGCAACAGGCAATTTCTGTGATCTAAAATTCGCAGAAAAAATTGGGTTAAAGGCAATCAAGAAGGAAAGGAGTGAGGCGGTTCGAGCCGTAGACGGAACAAACCTCTCATCTGGACCAATTGTGAGTCATACAGAAATAGTGGAGTTGGAATCCGAAGAGGGTCATCGAGAAGATCTCCAATTCAATCTGATTGATGCTCCACAGTTCCAATTAATTTTGGGATTGCAATGGCTCACCGAGCATAACCCTACCATAGATTGGGGAGCTCGTACCGTGAATTTGAACTCCGATTATTGTAAAGAACACTGTTACTTGGAAGGTCACAGAAGTCAAGAAAAGACGCAGGGCCTTCTTTTGAGCGAAGGAGGATCCACGATTTGTGTAATCAATGCCACAGAACTACCTGAAGAATATGCAGAGTATTTAGATGTCTTTAGTGAAGTAGAAGCGGAAAGGCTCCCTCCACATCGAGACTTCGATTGCAAAATAGAGTTGGAACCCGGATCCAATCTCCCATGTAGTAGAATCTATGCTCTGACAGAGAGAGAGGATGAGCACCTGAAGGAGTATCTGCATAAATATCTGGAAAACGGATTTATCAGACCATCACAGTCTCCCGTCTCCTCACCACTTTTTTTTATTCCAAAGAAAAGTGGAGAGTTGAGAACTTGCATTGACTACAGGGCAATAAATAGAATAACCATTAAGAATAGGTATCCCTTGCCATTGATCTCGGTACTATTGGACCAGGTGAAGGAAGCCAAAATCTATACCAAGCTGGATTTGAGGGGGGCCTACCATCTGGTCCGAATTCGGAAAGGAGATGAATGGAAGACGGCATTTAGAACAAAACATGGTCTATTTGAATATCAAGTAATGCCTTATGGCCTATGTAATGCCCCAGCAGCCTTCCAGCATTTCATCAATGATGTCTTGAAGGAGTTTATTGTTCAAAATGTATTGGTGTATATTGACGACATACTAATTTACTCGAACAACGTGGAAGAACATGAAGAGCACGTCAAGAAGGTGTTGCAGAAGTTGCGAGAGCATAGTCTTTATGTCAAACTGGAAAAGTGTGCCTTTGGTGTAACATCTGTGGAATTTTTGGGTTTTGTGCTCGCCCCCAGTGGAGTCACTATGGATGAAAGCAAGATCAAGGCCGTTCTGGAGTGGGAATCTCCGAAATCTGTGAAGGAAATCCAAAGCTTCATTGGGTTTGCTAATTTTTATAGGAGATTTATTCAAAATTTCTCCCAGAAACTAATTCCAAAGACTAGGCTACTAAGAAAAGGCGTCAAATTTGAGTGGACTGAGGAAGCGGAGGAGTCTTTTAGACAGTTAAAAAAAGATTTTACATCAGCCCCAATTTTACTGCATCCTGATCCATCTGAGCCGTTTCTTGTAGAAACTGATGCCTCCAATTGGGCTTTAGGAGGAGTGCTATCACAAAGACACAAGTCAACTGGACAACTGCACCCGGTGGCCTATCGCTCTAGGAAGTTAACAGCACCAGAAGTCAATTATACCATCACAGAGAAGGAGCTGCTAGCAATTAAGGATGCCTTCAAGGACTGGAGACATTACTTAATGGGGGCCCGACATGTAGTAACAGTTTACACCGACCATCGAAATTTGAAATTTTTGAAGTCTGCAAGAACCCTAACACAGAGACAGCTGAGATGGTCATTATATTTTGCGGACTATGATTTCCTAATTACTTACCGTCCAGGCGCACAAAATGGTAAGGCAGATGCCTTATCTAGGAGAGGGACAGAAGATGTTTTGGAGGAGGTTAAGGTCCAGACTATCATCCCTTCAGAAAAGATAATCAGAGCAGTGTTCCGAGAATCTCTGGAAAGGAAGGAGCAGTTCTCCATGTCAGAAGAAGAATTGGAAGAATGGACGAAAGAAGATTCGGGAAGAGAAATTAGAGAAGGTTTACCATATCATCATGGAGCCCTTTATTTGCCAACAGCAGAACTGCAGCAAAAGGCCTTGAAAGGAAGTCACGATGATCTTTTGGCAGGCCATAAGGGAATAACAAAGACTGAAGACCTGGTGAGGCGACGTTTTTGGTGGCCCAGTTTGACAAAGGATGTGCGACAATATGTGGCCACTTGTGAGATTTGCGCTAGAGGGAAGTCGGAAAGGCAAGCCCCGCAGGGGCTACTACAGCCTTTGCCTACACCACCACATCCATGGCACACTATAACCTTAGACTTGATAGTAGATCTACCATCCAGCAAGGGTTATGATACGATCTTAGTGTGTGTAGATGCATTTAGTAAAATGGCACATTTTGTACCTTTGAAAGGAGTTCCCTCGGCAGCCACTTTGGCACATGCCTTTAGTCAACACATAGTTCGAGCCCATGGGGTACCCAAGGTTTTGATATCAGACAGGGGGTCCCAATTCTTATCTCATTTTTGGAAGGCCTTTACCAAGAAATTAAGCATTGACTCCAGGTACACTTCTAGCTACCACCCAGAGACAGATGGCCAAACAGAGCGCACAAATCAAGAGTTAGAACAGTATCTAAGATTATGTTTATTAGAACAGGAAGGAGATTGGCCAGATTATCTGTGGGCAGCAGAGTTTGCCCACAATAATGCAAAAAATATGTCCACAGGTTACTCACCTTTCTATTTAAATACAGGAAGACATCCCCATCAGTCTGTAGAATTTCAAGAGGTTGATGTCCCAGCAGTGACAAATTTAGTTGAACACATGACAAGAGTGCATTCAATAGCCACAGACAACTTGACCAAGGCAAAGGCGACTTACAAGTTCTATTCTGATAAGAAAAGAAGGAAGGAACCAGATTTACTAGTAGGAGATAAGGTGTGGTTAAACTCAAAGAACCTTAGACTCAAGGGAGTTAGAAAGTTTCAGCCCAGATTTGTAGGTCCATATGAGATTGAGAAAAAATTAAGTGCAGTTAACTATCAGTTGAAGTTGTCCAAAGGATTGCATGTGCACCCAGTGTTTCATGTCTCCCTATTAAAAAAGGTGTCAAGAGATTTACGAGTTAAAATACCTCCCAAACCAATCGAGACAGAAATAGGAGAAGAATTTGAGGTACAGCGAGTCTTAGATTCTAAGATACGAAATGGACAGATCTACTACTTGTTGGATTGGAAAGGTTATGGGCCCGAGGAAAGGGCTTGGGAAGTTTCTTCAAACATTCATGCTCCTAAATTAATTAGGGAATTTCATAAGAGATTTCCTAATAAGCCCAGAGCGGGAGGACATTCATTGAGAGGGGGTACTGTCAGGACCAGCAGACACTTGAGAACGAATCCTATGTTTAGGACCAAAGGCCTGCCCCCCGGTAAACAAAACAGCACAGGAGAGCGAAGTAAAGTAAAACCAGAATCTAAAATGGCCGCTATAGTTGGAACATGTGAGCCGCAGGTTAGCGCTCTAGTGTTCCAAAGCAATCAGCAAGATCCAGGTGTCAGCCCAGTGGAGAGGCGCACTTCACCAGAGTTGTGAGAGGAGAAAGTCGACGTTAGTGTGCCGTGCTTTCGTGAGAGAGAAGTCTTGTCAAGTTTCTTAGAAGTCGAGTTCCAGGATTCCAGAAATTTCAGTAAGACTGTTCCATGGCTTTAGTGCGACATTTTGTGAAGAATAGTTTTCCGTGAGAATTGCGTGTGAAGGAATGTCAACACTAAGTTCCCTTCACTTCAAATGAAATAGTTGTTTACTGGAACAGTATGTAACCAACATTCAGAGAGATACTTCCTGAGGAGAATTTTTCAGTAATTAGTCAGCGCGTGAGCTAGGCTCACCGAGTATCCCAGCAGTAAATCAAAGAAAGACACAGGCAGCTAAACTCAAGCAGAGAATCAAGTCAGAGCTTCAAGTCAGAACCTTTTAGCATCAAGGTCCGTGTGTGAAGTACTTATCGAGTGTAGTTAGTATCAAGTGGTACGCTACGAAGTTTCCTTATTTTGAGGAGTGCAGAGTAACGACTACAGACAGAAAGTACACCGTAGTAGAAACTCAGAAAAAACAAGAAGAAGAACACAACAATCCAGAATCCAGTTGAGGCACCGTTAGTAGAGTCTTGTGTAAGAGGGCCACTAGGAGAGGAAAGAATTAAGAAATTGGGAGGAGAATTGAAGTAGAGTAGTCAGCTCTAATAGAAGGAGTTTGTCATTACAGAAACATCACATCAAGACTAAACCACCTTCCCCAACAGAAGAGGAGCATTGGTCACTAAAGACAGGGTGGGTATAGAGAGGAAGGATCCTTTTTGAACATAGATAGTACAGAGTGTAGAGTAGGTTACTTACCTTGTGATTATGTTTTCTACAGTATTCACACTCCTGTCGTCGCAAGCAAGATAGAAAGAGCGACAACATTCAAGAAAGAAAAAGACGTAGTGACTGTCTCTTCTCTGTCCAATTCCCCTTTCCCCCCCTTGGGTTTCTTGGGCCAACTCGTATTTACAGCGTGTGGCCTGGAAAGCTGGGAAGGGGCATTGGGAACAGCAGCATTCTGCTCCCGAGTGATTCTGAGAGCATCGGACTCTGACAGGGTGTAAGCTATAGTTAGTTCAGGTAACCATAACTGCTGAATTTCACTGACTTTGCATGAGTCAAATCTGAGCCTAACTATAAAGCCTGAGCAACCTTTGTCTTTTTCAGTGAATTTCTAAGATTCTTTAATTCTATTTCCTAACTGTAACATCTCCGTAGCCTTTGTTTTTTAAGTGAATTTCTAAGGTTTTTCTAATTTTATTTCCTAAATGTAACCACTAACCTTTGAAGGTGAGTGAGTGCATCTGTGTCTCTGTAAGTCTTTGAGTGGGTGTTAGAGTGTCTAAGTGGGTCTGTCAATGGGTGGGTCAATTGGTGTGTCAATGTCTCAGTAGGTCTGTGAGTGGGTGCTTGAGTGTCTAAGTGGGTCTGTGATTGGGTCTGTGAATAAGTACATTTGTCTCTGAGTGGGTCTGTGAGTGAGTGTATGAGTCTGTGAGTGAGTGCATGAGTCTCTGAGAGGGTCTGCAACTTGATGCATGAGTGTCTGAGTGTGTCTGTGAGACGATACATGAGTGTCTGAGTGGGTCTGTGAGTCAGTGTATGCTTTTCTTAGTGGGTCTGTGAGTGGGTGCTTGACTGTCTGAGTGGGTCTGTGAATGGGTGCATGAATATCTCAGTGGGACTGTTAGTGGGTGTGTGAGTCTCTGAGTGGGTCTATTAATGGATGCATGAGTTTCTAAGTGGACGTGTGAGCGAGTCTCTGGGTGGGTTTGTGAGTGTGCTTGTGAGTCTCAGACTCTCAGTGGGTCTATGAGTGGGTGTGTGAGTGGGTCTGTCAGTGGATGCACAGTAAAAATAGTAGGGGGGCACACAGGAGCAGGTCCTAATGCCAGCTCCCCCATGACGGTCTTCCTGTCCAGCTTGCCTACAGTTCGCTACCCTCTGCTGCCTTTGGTTTTGTGCCTCCTCTGCTCATTTTTCTGCCTCTTCTCTGCTCGTTCCTGCACTCTATTTTCCCGCTTTCTGCTCATTCTGCCCATTATTTTGCCTCTTTCTGCTCGCTCCTGACCTTTATTTTGCTTCTTTCTGCTCGTTTCTGACCTTTATTCTGCCTCTTGCTGCTGATTTGACCTCTATTCCGCCTCTTTATGCTAATTTATTTGTTTCTGCTCGTTGCTACCTTGATTCTGTCTCTTTCTGCTCATTTCTCACCTCTATTTTGCCTCTTTCTGATCTTTTTCTCCAGAAATGCGGGGGGGAGCATCAAGGCCACCACAGTCCCAGCTAGTTCCCCGCCTCCTGCGGGTGCTCGCATTGCTGCTGCATGGAGGGAGCTGCTGGAAAGACAGCTCCCTCTGTGCAGAAGCGATTGTTTCATCCCTTTCCCTGCCAGTATGTCTGCAGGCATGGAAAGAGATTAAACCTCTGCTTCCAGCTGGCAGGAGCACTTTAACAGCTCCCTCCCATTGGAACCAGACTATTTGCTTGAGCTTGGTGGGAGCTGGGAGCTCCTGCCAAGCTAAAGCAAACAGCTATGTCTCAGTGGTGGGCACCCTGGGACACAGTAGCCACTGGCCCTGGGGGGTGGTGGTCCCCAGTGCCATGTATGGCTCCAGGAGGGAGGCCCACTTGTTTTGTTTGCAGGTGGTGGTGGTCCCCGGGGCTCAGAAGGGCCCAGGAGTGGGGGCCACACGACTGCCCTCTTTTCTTGAAAAAAATAAAGCCCCGGGGAGGTGGTGGTCCCCATGGCACAGGGGGTCCGCCTGGCCCGCTCCATATTTAACAGACCCCAGGGAAGGTGGTGGTCCCTGGCACTCAGGGCAGTCAATGCGGCTCCCCCATGTCAATTTATTTAAAGCCCCAGGGCGGTGCTGGTCTCTGGGGCACGAGGGGTCGAGCAGCCCTCCCGCATTATTAAAAATAAGTCCCAGGGAGGTGGGTGTCCCCTGGGCATAATTAAGCCCATGGAGTGGGGTTCCATGTGCCCCTCTACTTTAAAAAAAATAAAAAAAACCTTTGTGCCCCCAGGACCTGGCTCATCCAGGGGCTATAATAGAAACAAGTGCTAGAGACTGAGCTTGTTTTTTTCAAAATGTTTCTGTGTATTCGCGGCTCTGTTACATTCTTGCGGCAAAACTTTTTTTTAAAAGTGCTTTTTGGCCCTGTTGGGATCACAGGGGACCTCAGGACCACAATTAGGGGGTCAGGGTATTCCTACCCTGCCCCCTTTTTATTTTTTTCAAACGTTTTTTGTGGGACTCGGCTAAAGCTGAGTCCCAATATGGCTGCCAGCGCTTCCTGTTTGAAGTGTTGGCAGCCAATCAGATTCCAACAAGGGGAGTAATGGATCCTCGGAGGATCCGTGTGCCTATATATCCAAATTTGTTTTTTTTTTAAATATCTGCCAAACTACTGAACACATTTACACCAAATAACAAAAAGGATTCTTTCTGGACCAAGTACTACCTTTCTCCCAAATTTGGTGCAATTCCATCCAGTGATTCGGGCTTTAGTCGTGTCTAAAATATCAATGGGAATTAACATTGGAAAAACACTTTTTTTGACACAACCCTCTTTTTTCTGTCTGCTTGACAGCTTGCCCCAAACCTTTCCATGTACACAAAGAATCATACAAGGCACTTTTTTGGGAAATTTCGTGACGATTCATCAAACTGCGCTAAAGATATAGGCAAGTCAAACAATGCTTTTCCTATGGAAACATGGTCCTAACTATGACTACCTACCGGCAACAGCCTGTATACATGTAAATATACATGTATATGTGCATATGCATATACATATATTATCTACTGGCGGTCGCCAGTAGATAGTTATAGTTAGGACCGTGTTTGCATAGGAAATCCGCAACATTCTATTTGGAATAACTTTGGCGCCGGTTGACGAATCCTCACGAAATGAAAGTCTCGGGGGGAAAAAAGGGGGGTTCCAAAACGCGTTTTTCCCATGCAATTTTCCATAGGGACCTTTAGTCCAAGGTACAGCCCGAACGGCTGAACAGAATTACTTGAAATTTGGCAGAGAGGTAGTCCTCAGCTCAGAGATGTGCCTTTTGCATATATGGTGTCAATCTGTTCAGTAGTTCCTGAGAAAATCAAAAGTAAAATCACATACATATCTGGGCGGAGCCTAACGACACATCTCATCGTGAAATCTGATTGGCTGTCAGTACTTCATCCAAGAAGTGTTGGCAGCCATCTTGGGACCAATATACATGATAGCACCTCATTAAAAAGCATTGCAGTTAATAGAAGGTTTTAAGACTTTAGTTACATTATAAATCATTTGTTGATGGTACCATACTCATTTTAGGAATTGTGGTGTGTTCTAAGGTGATTTTACCATGTGAAAAAGCCTTCTGCTGTGATATCATGAACCATGTTTGAGAGACAACTATTTTCTCATGCTTTTCCCAAAGAGGTTTGGAAGGTGATCTATAAGCTAAACTGAGAGCATATTTTCTGTAAATTCACATTATCTTTCTCAGTCATGTAAGAATGAAGTCTGACATTCTCAGTAAAACATGTACATCCAACAAGGGCAGAGACTGTCAGTTGATTCCTTTGTGTTCTACTGCGGCTTCCCAGAGTGCTCTAAAGAACAACTAGAGCGCTAACAGTCTTACTTATGACAAAAGTATGGCACACCTGAAGCCATCTTGATTGGAATAAAGTGGTAACACTTAAAACATTTAATTTACAAAGGAACAAAATGAGGGGGTTAATTTTGCCATATAAATTATGATTAGTGCTGCAGAAAGAAAAACTAGGGCACATTTTGACTTCTGAAACCCTCTTTTATTTCATAAAAAAATTCTAACATGCAGACTGAAACATGCACTTTGAATACCAGCAGCAGACTTGCCTGGTGAGCAGTAGCTTTACTACAGTGATCTAATGAGCAACTAGAGTGCTAACATTCAGAAGAATTTATGGAAAATGTGTGACACATCTGAATGTCTTCTTGATGGAATCAAAATAAAGAAATGAAAGTATTTCCTACTGAGGAGACGGTAGTAAATGAGGAAATTAGGAAACTTCATAACAAATAAATCTCCCAAGATGGCCACCAGAGACAAAAGAGCCCAAATGTAGCCCAAATATCACCCAGATGTAGCCCAAGTATAGCCCAATGACAGAATGTCCCAGAGTGTTCTTAAGACCAACTAGAGCGCTTACTGTCTTACTTATGACAAAAGTATGGCACACCTGAAGCCATCTTGATTGGAATAAACTGGTAACACTTAAAACATTTAATTTAAAAAGGAACACAATGAGGGGGTTCATTTTGCCATAGAAATTATGATTAGTGCTGAAGAAAGAAAAATTAGGGCACATTTTGAGTGACTTCTCAAATCCTCTTCTATTTCATTAAAAAATTCTGATATGCAGACTGAAACATGCACTTCTAATACTAGCAGCAGACTTCCGTGGTGAGCAGTAGCTTTACTACAGTGATCTAATGAGCAACTAGAGTGCTAACATTCAGAATTTATGGCAAATGTGTAACATATCTGAATACCTTCTTGATGGAATCGAAGTAAAAAACTGAAAGCATTTCCTACTGAGGAGACTGCAGTAAATGAGGAAATTAGGAAACTTCATAACAAATAAATCTCCTAAAATGGCCACCAGAGACAAAAGAGCCCAAATGTAGCCCAAATGTAGCCCAAATATCACCCAGATGTAGCCCAAATGTAGCCCAATGGCAGAAGTGTGCAAAACAATTATTTTTTGTTTATTTGCAGTTTTATATAGTGCAGACTTGTCAGGTATTGGAGTGCTTTACATGAGCATCAGTTACATCACACAAGATCAAATTCATTTTGGTTGTAGACATGGGGAGATTAAGTGATTTGACCAGAATCACAGAATGTTGAGCTGAAGCAGAAACTCCAACCTGGTTCCCCAGTTGCAAAGTCTGCAGCTCCGGAAGTAACACCACACCCTCTCCCCTTGGATGCAACATTTAATCAAGTGGTCAACTGGATAAAAAAACTAAGATTACAAATAATTTAAAAGTTCTTTGTCGCTATTTGAAAACTCAGAAAATATGTCCTCATTTTAGTTTTTTAGAGCACTAACCATAATTTTGATGCAAATAAGACCCTCTCATATATGTAATTTCTAAAGGAAATGCTCTAGGCATTACAGTTTTGATTACATCAAGATGACGTCAGGCGTTCCACACTTTTGTAATAAATATAGAATGTTAGCAATCTAGTTGTTCATTGGGATACTGTTGAGAGGCAGAGGTCAGGGGCACGGAAAATTGAAGGCAGGTAGGAGAGTGCAGAGGCAACAATTTGACCACACTAGGCAGGCAGGAAGGGCAGTGGCAGCACAACAGACTATGGAGGGCAGTGGAAAGGGGGGCAGGGGCAACAAACCAACAATACAGGACTGGCAAGAGAGGCTGTGGCAATATAATAGACCATGTAACTCAAAGGGGAAAATCAATACCCCAGTTTTATTTCAAAATCTCCCTCTTACCAAGTTCAAAATGTTCGCAAGTATGGTACATTGGATCATGGTGGGCAGGAGGAATTGGGGTAGGGACATGGACTCGGATAACAGAGGACAGGAGGGACATTGAGAGGTGCACCAAACTGACCCTACAGGGCAGGCATCAGGGTTTGCAGCAGCACAATACACCACACAGGGCATGCGGGACGGGAGTGCAGCACAACAATCCATAGAAAGCAATAAGGAGGGGACAGGACCATGCACATGGACAACAGATAACAGAGGGGAAAGTGGCAATGGTAGCTAGCTGACCATGATGGACGGACAGGAGAGAAAGCTGCAGCATAACAGACCATAAAGTGCAGGAGGGACGGACCAGGGGCATTACAATGGAACCGACAAGCCAGGAGGGAGGGAATAGGGGTCTGCACATGGAAACAGAGGACTGGGGGCAAGGGGGCAGGGCAGGAGCAGCAAGATGACCATGGAGGTCAGGCAGGATGGGCACTAGAAACAAGACACACCATGGAGAGCAACAGTGAGACTATGATGGCATACACACAGACCATGGAGGGAAGGTGGGAGGGGCTCAGGAGCAGCTAGCTGGCCACACAGGGAAGGTGGAAGGGGCCATGGCAGCACAGAAGACCATGCATGGCAAGCGGGAGGGTAAGTGGCAGCACAACAGACCAGGGAGGGCAGAAGGGTGTGGCAGTAAAATGGACAATGGAGGACAGGAGGAAGGGGATAGGGGCATGGCATGTCGACCGGCAGGGTGGAGGTGGCAGGGACAGGTTACAGTCATCTGACAATGCTAGGCAGGTGGAAGTGGAGCTCAACAGAACACTCAGAGTAGATAGGAGTGGCAGGTCCATGGAACATGGTGGTCAAAAAGGATGATATTGCCTGCACTTAGCGCTACCTGGTAGATGCTTGCTGTCATTTTTAAAAATCCCCGTTTTGTCGTCTTTTTTCTTTTTTGTAATTTGACTCACTTTCACCCCGGTTTTAATAATTAGTTTAGAATTGTCTAAGACATCCTATACTCGCCCCTACCTGTGTTTCTACACCCGGACCGCATCTCTGCACTGTAAAATTTGGCTGCTTTCACCGCCATTTGGGCGGCCCGGTCCCCGCGCTCTGTTTTCCTGGAGCGCCATCTTGGGTGGGTCTTAGAAGCACTCCTCAGCCATTTGCTGGAGCCGTCACGTGGACTGGCTAGAGGCTGTACTTGGAGTGCGTACTTAAGGTGGGTGGGAGAGAGCTTCATTCCTGATATCGCCTGCACTTAGCGCTACCTGGTAGACGCTTGCTGTCATTTTTAAAAATCCCCGTTTTGTCGTCTTTTTTCTTTTTTTTAATTTGACTCACCTTCACCCCGGTTTTAATAATTAGTTTAGAATTGTCTAAGACATCCTATAGTCGCCCCTACCTGTGTTTCTACACCCGGACCGCATCTCTGCACTGTAAAATTTGGCTGCTTTCACCGCCATTTGGGCGGCCCGGTCCCCGCGCTCTGTTTTCTTGGGGCGCCATCTTGGGTGGGTCTTAGAAGCACTCCTCAGCCATTTGCTGGAGCCGTCACGTGGACTGGCTAGAGGCTGTACTTGGAGTGCGTACTTAAGGTGGGTGGGAGAGAGCTTCATTCCTGATATCGCCTGCACTTAGCGCTACCTGGTAGACGCTTGCTGTCATTTTTAAAAATCCCCGTTTTGTCGTCTTTTTTCTTTTTTTTAATTTGACTCACTTTCACCCCGGTTTTAATAATTAGTTTAGAATTGTCTAAGACATCCTATAGTCGCCCCTACCTGTGTTTCTACACCCGGACCGCATCTCTGCACTGTAAAATTTGGCTGCCTTCACCGCCATTTGGGCGGCCCGGTCCCCGCGCTCTGTTTTCCTGGGGCGCCATCTTGGGTGGGTCTTAGAAGCACTCCTCAGCCATTTGCTGGAGCCGTCACGTGGACTGGCTAGAGCCCTACTTAATTGGTTGGACATGACGCGCAGCGTGAACGCGCAGCGTGTACGCGCATCGGGGACGCCACAGTCACGCCAGAGTCCAGCCCGTCTGCGCCCGTCCGCACTGAGGACGCGCTGGGCGGCTGGACTCCGGATTCAGACGAGGCCGTCGCCTCCTCATGGAGATATACGCATCAGGAGATGCTACGCCTGAAACCTCGTCACTTGAGGTGCTCGCATATCTTTGAACCAGACGACTTTCTTCGCCCCCTACGATGTGGTTGCCACCATACGTGTCTATCTGGTAATTCTGTTCCCCTTCCCCTTCACCCCTCATTCGATCAGCCTGCCGTCATTAGACCCAAGATAATGGGAGTAGAAGGCATCCTGATCAATGCCCGCTCCCTGGTTAAAAATAAAATAATGTTTAGGGAGATGGTCTTGGATAGAAAGCCCGCTCTAGTGTTTATCACTGAAACTTGGGCTAAAGACTCATCTGGCCCTGATCTGATTGAAGCGGTCCCAGAAGGATACTGCCTGGCCAGACTGGACAGACAGGGACGAGTGGGAGGGGGGATAGCCATTCTCTATAGAGATCACCTGCAATGCCACACAGTGCCTATACCTGATCTTCAGGATGGCGTTCAGGCTCTCTATTTTGCGGTAAAGGAAGGGCGATGCCCTCTTTTTAATGGAATGCTACTGTATCGACCTCCTGGCCCGAGGACCGACTTCATGTATAATCTCCTCCAGTATTTGGAACCCTACTTTGGTAGAGAAAACTTCTCCATTCTAGGGGATTTTAATTACCATTTAGAACGGCTTGACCTATCAGATACTTCGTGTCTTATTGATGCTCTGGCGTCCTGTGGACTCACGCAGCGAGTCCGCGGGGCTACCCATCGTGCAGGCCACATTCTAGATGGTATTTTTTCTAATGACCATCGTCTGACCGTTAAGGACCCGGTACATCTGTCTTGGTCCGATCACCTTGCGGTCCCATTCCTTTTGGAATGCCCTCAGATGGATGGAAGTAAAACAGGGAAACACACATTGGGAACTGGCAGAAATTTTAGAAATATCAGTAATGATTCCCTTGCGCCATGGGTTGTCAGCCTTTCTACCGCGGGCTTGGATAGCGTCCAGACCGCGGTTGGCCATTTTGAACAGGTTATCACTGAGGCCCTGAATGAATTGGCTCCATTACAGACCCGCCATCGAGCTAGGAAGAGACCCTCTGCCCCATGGTATTCGGAATTCCTTAGACTTCTCAGGCAAGAAGTGAGGAGGATGGAGAGGCTTTGGCATGCTGGCTGGGACCTCAAGAATAAGGAAGCTCATAAACTCCTGGTCAGGAAATACAAGGCTGAGATTGTGCAGGCCAAACAAGACTACTTTGTGGCCACGACAACTTCGCTCTCCTCGCCGAAGGAGCTTTTTAGAATCGTTGACTCTTTAGTCAACCTACAAACACCTGATCCGGTTGTACCCTCGCAAGATCTGTGTGATAAAATTGCTTCCTTTTTTCACACCAAAATACAGGATATCTACTTGGCTCTTGAGATACAAAGAGCCTCGATCAGTGGGCCCTCTGCCCTGGTTGAGATGAATAGGATCACGTCAGACATCTCCCCATTGAGCACTCTGGACTCTTTCCCCCCGCTGGTCCTACAAGATCTGGAGATCTTGCTTAATAAAACCAAATCTGGCTCCCCCCTAGACATCTGCCCCCTGAAGATCATTAAGCAGTGTAGGGAATCCCTCTTACCGCCTCTACTAGAAATCATGAACTTAGGTATGAGAGATGGTGTCTTCCCCTTGGAGTGGAAGAGTGCAGTAGTTAAACCCCTGCTAAAGAAAGCCTCCCTTGATCCGGAGGTCCTAAAAAACTTCCGTCCGATCTCTCTGCTTCCAGCCCCTGCGAAGATGCTTGAGGCACATCTAAACAAGCATCTCGCTGCCTTTGTGGAAGGCTCGGGCTGCTTGGACTTTTCCCAGCATGGATTTAGGAGGGAATACAGTACTGAGTCGGCCCTCACTATCGTGCTTGATAAGATCCGCACTAGAGTGGATGGGGGCCAGACCACCCTCCTGGTCCTGTTAGATCTAACTGCGGCCTTCGACACCCTCTCCCCCTCAGTACTTATACATCGTCTGAGGGAAGTGGGGGTGAGGGACGCAGCTCTAGATCTGCTGACCTCCTTCCTTGAAGGAAGCGAACAAAGAGTCAAGCTGGGGGAGTTCCTATCTCCATCCTGACCGGTGCTATGTGGGGTCCCGCAGGGGTCGGCCCTCAGTCCGGCCCTATTCAACATCTACATGACCCCACTGGCCAGATTAATTAGAACTTTCGGGATGGAGGTAGTCTCTTATGCAGATGACACCCAAATCCTCGTCTCTCTTTCCCATTCAGATGTACCAACTGCCTCCAATTTTAGATCTTGTATGGAGGCTGTTGGTCAGTGGATGGTTCAGAATTCACTCAAACTGAATGGGGAGAAGACTGAGGTGATGGTGTTTGGAGGGAATGAGAACATTTGGTCAGCCAGCTGGTGGCCTGACTCGCTAGGAGTATGCCCTTCCCCCACGATATCTGCTAGGAATCTTGGGGTGATGATAGATCCTGTCCTGGACATGGGCGGACAGGTTAGTAGAACCATCTCTACCTGTTGGGGTTTAATTCACACCCTGCGAAGAATCAGGAAATATCTTTCCCTACAGTCTAGAAAGCAAATAGTTGTCGCTCTTATCGGCTCACGACTGGACTACTGTAATGCGCTGTATGCGGGGCTAAATAGGAGCCTACTACAGCGCTTGCAGGTAGTCCAGAATGCCGCTGCCAGATTTGTTCTGGATGTTCCCAGACGCTCCTCGGCCACGTTGGCCAGGAAAGCGCTGCATTGGCTACCGGTAGAATATCGAGTACGGTTTAAAGTCTTATGTATGACCTATAGAGCCATTGCAAGGAATAGCGACATGGGAGTTGGCTCTATCATCTCCCACTATATTCCTGGAAGGGACTTGCGTTCCTCCAGGAAACTGCTCCTGACAGTCCCCCGTATACGAAGAGCTAGGTGGGGTGGCAGGGCTTTCTCCACTTTGGCTCCTAAGTGGTGGAATGATCTTCCTTTGGATCTCAGGTCGTTACCTTCCCTACAGAGATTCCAAAGTGCCCTTAAAACTCGCCTCTTCCTGCGAGCCTATGTGTAAGGCTGTACATGTACATTTCCATTTCTGTTTCTGTTAGGCGCCTTGATACCTGCGGGTTATTGTCTTGCGCAATATAAATCTTCTATCATCATCATCATCATCATGGAGCAGGGGCATGCACAAAGACATCGGAGGGCAGGGGGAAGGAGAATAGGGGCAGCAAGCTAAGCACAGAGGCTAAGCAGGAGGTCAATGATGGGCCATAGAATTGGGCAATGGAGGGCAGGAGGAGTGGACTGGTACATCATGCTAAATGGAGGGCAGTGGCAGCACATCAGACCATGCATGGCAAGAGGGAGGTGGCTAGTCCATGGATTCAGACAACAGAGGATAGGGAGGAGGTGGATGGGGCAGCAAGCTAACTGTTCATAGAAGGTGGCTATTAGGAACTTTATTGTTTTTAAAATGTGTGTCTGTGCGAACTACTTAAAATATGAACAAGTATGCAGCATAATCTCACTTTTATTCAGGAAGAAGAGGACGTTTGGGACTGTGACTCTGGGCTCACTTGGCAGAAACATCCCCTGACCCTCCACCCCCCATCGCAAAATGTAATGCCCGTGAAAAGGGTAGGTGGACGCAGTGTTATATAGAACATAGTCCTGAGAGCACGATTGAAAATGAAAACTAGATGTAATATATGGTATAAGCTATGCACCAAAAAGTGTGATATAAGATGAACCGGGCCTTGAAATATAATATGCAATACATTGTGCGCAATGACAGATTCATTGGAGAGCGGGAGATAGCACAGGCACTAGCGCTTGCTATGTGATATGCGCCTTGGAGTGTAATATGCACAGGGCAGTGTTGTGTTACCTAAGTAGTCTCTAAAGTTGTAATATAAAATATGTGCTGGGTAGTGTAACATTGCATATGCACTGTGACAAAGATATGGATCCCAGATTATAATATGTATGGAATAGCGCTGTGCTTTTAACATAGGCATCGAGGAAGGCACGTTAGATGGGGCAATATAACCCGTGCGAAGGCAAGTGTGGCATGACATATTCACGGGGTGGTGTTACAGTGCACATGGGCTAGAGAGTGTCATAGCATATGCACTAGCTGGTGGAATACAACACAGAGGTGTGTGGCACTCGGCGGGCACTGGTGGGTGTAACACAGCATTGGGGTCAGCCAGGAGCACGCTGTGACTCTCAAGTGAGGTTTGTATCCTTTCCAGAGAGTAAAATGAAAAGTATTACACATCCGGCGGTGGATGTGTGTTTTATTAACCGTGAGGGGGTTTCTTGCATAGTTTGATCGAATTTTTGTCGAATCCCCTTTGAATGGCTTGGTGTGCATGTGTATTAAATGTGCCCGTCAATAGCTACCCATGTTTGTATAAATAAACGACAAGGGTGTCTACTTGGAGAGTACCCACCAGCGGGGGCGCCGGGATTAGGCACGGTAGGGTGTCAGACATGTCAGAGCTTCACTAGCGGTGTGAATACATTCTACGTGGATTCATTGTATGCATAGTCGCCTTTTAATGAATATCACGCAAATCGTCATGGTGATAGGTACATATGGTTTGTCCAGCATGTCCTAGGTGTTTCTATAAATATATATTTTTTTAAAATAATAAAAATCAAAGGCCGGCCCCGGGGGATGGGGTCCCCGGGGCCATAAGTGGCCTGAGGAGGGGGGCAACACAGCCTCCCTCCTAAAGAATAAAAAAAAAAAAAGGCCATGACCCGGGGGTTGGGGTCCCCGGGGCCGATTAAGGCCTTGGGAGGGCCAAATTAATTTTTTTCCAAAAAAAAATTAGGGTGCAGGCCCGGGGGATGGGGTCCCCAGGGCTAATAAATTAGAAAAAGAAAGGGGGCCACACAGCACTCTGCAAACGCGCCCCCTGGCCAGTTGTAAGTTGAGGAATTAATTCCCCTTCAATACTGAGGGTCCCTGAGGGCCAACTAGCCCAACAGGTATCTCCAGTATGCGCCAGGGAGCTGCGTTGCAGACAGGTGTTCTGAGGCCACGCCCCTTTTTACACCTCCATGCAACGCAGCTCTGTGGCGCTTACTGGAGGTACCTAGTGGTCTAGTTGGACCCTAGGGACCCTCAGGATTCAAGGGGACTTAATCTCCCAACTTAAAACGGCTACAGGGCGTGTTTACACAGTGGGGAAGGGAGGGGACGGGGCATGAGGTGACGTGTTCAAACACGGCCTGTGGTGCGTTTTAAGAGGTAGTTTTAATCCCCTGCCCTATTATATACTAGGGGCTTACAGAGGAGGTCATGTTAATCACAGGGGGACCCCAACGCATAGTGTGCCCTAGTGTATGTATGTGTTTTCACTGTATTCTGAGTGTCTTTTAACATAGCACTGGCTCTAGGACTGGTTAGTCAGACTCAGTTACCACCAGTATCCATCTGAAAAAGTTGAGGGTACAGGATGATTTAGCAACAAGGCTTGTTTCTGCTCTTCTGTTTGTTCTTTCTGCACGTTATACTTCTTCCTGCACTTTTCTTCGTCTTTGAGGACTTCTGCTGCTTCTTTCTGCATTTCTTTTTTTTCTTTCTGTGCGTTTTTCCTTCTTTCTTCACATGTCGTATCTCTGTAGGCATAGCTAGAAATTAGCATTTAAAAAACCTTTGAAATTCACTGAAAAAACCATAGGTTTCAGGCACGTTATAGCTAGGAATTAGTATTTAAAAAACCTTAGAAATTCACTGAAAAAACCATAGGTTTCAGGGGCGTTATAGTTAGCTGGACTTTTCACTCGTACAAAACCATAGAAATTCCCCCGTTATAGTTAGTTCAGCTATAACTCGCGCGCCCGCAATGCACTGCTGATGACGTCACATATTACATCACTCATGACATGGTCAGTGACATCACTCATGTTATAGTTAGCTATACTAACTATAACGGGGGAATTTCTATGGTTTTGTACGAGTGAAAAGTCCAGCTAACTATAACGCCCCTGAAACCTATGGTTTTTTCAGTGAATATATATATATGTCGATCAGGAAAATGTAATTTATTATTTCTATACAGCAATGATGTAACATGCTATAAGTGATGTATTGCGAAAGGGTTTAGGGAGTGCATGGGGAAGGCGCGAGTTCTAGATGATTTACTTTGGTTAGAGTGTTGACAGCTCTGTGAACGGAGGTGCACAAGTTATAGTAATTTTTGAGCGGGGAGCAAATTATATTGTGTATAACTATAACTTTGCAAAATTTTAAGTTGGTGTAGGTTAAGTTGTTTTGTGTAGAAATAATAAATTAAGTTTTCCTTACTAAAATGTATCTTAAACCTTGAGTGTTTTCATTGAATTTCTGTTTTTTAACTGGTTTCTAATCATATAATGTTCCTTATTTCTGTATTAACAATTTTTAATTTTTGTTTCGTAACTGCAGTACTTTTGGGGTAGTTCACTGTTAATTATGAACTTCAGCGTGGCCTGCATTATCATTTTGCTTTCACTTGCGATTCCTCAATAGTACCATGGTACCTCTGTCAAATTGCAAAATTATATGTACACCAAAGAATTATTTTTTTATGTAAAATATGAATCCAGGGTTTCATGGCTAGTTTAGTTTTTTAATTGTGAATGTGTTAGTATTTTAACTACAGATTGTGTTTGTGAACTATATGAGTACCGCAGTAGTGATGCAGTAGTACTGAGATACTACCACAGTAATTTTGCTTTTGTAAAGCAGCCTTTTTTTGGCTTCGAAACTCTGTCAATTCTTGGAAACAAGAAGTGTATAGACCTTATCCCCATTCCAATTAATTCAAAGGTAAAAGTTATGCTCTTGGCAAGAGGGAACATCTTCTGTTCACAAGTCACCTTGGAGAAGTGCAACCGCTGAAGAAGATGATCCTGTGCTGTTGCAATAGGAGGAAGAACGGATGGCGCGAAGGAAAAAATTGAAAGAATCCATTGCAAGGGAATTCTTTTAGTTGCCTCCTGGAGAGATAAATGTGAATTCCAAACTTGTTACATGCAACCAATGTAAAATGTTAGTTCCAGTGGAAACATTAAACAGTACTCCTTCGGAACTACAGGAATGAGAAAACACATACTGCAGGCAATTCATTCTACCAGTAGGTAGAAGAGGCTGAAGTAACATCAGCAGCAGTTACTCCAACACCTTCAACTTCCTCTGCTGCATCAGCACCTCCACCATCACTCACTGCTTCTGTCCCTCCAGTAGTACCTTCTACTTCAGTTCCATCTACACTTCCACCAACACCCAATGCATCTGTCGCTCCACAAGTATCTGCTCTTGGTACAACGGTACCAATACATCTTTTGAGACAGCAACGTGATAGTTTAGAGCAATATGGCAATACAATGACATACTATCTCCTCTAGCTTACTGTCATTGTTGCAGAAAAAAGAGATATGACCTTCTATCATGGACTTGCCAAGGCTCCTCATTGTTGTAACCAACACCCTTAGTTTTTTTCTACTTTGTTGTCCTGCTCTTGAGAAAATCTTCCAGAATGAAAAGACAGTTACTTGCAGAACTAACCAAATGTCTCAAAAGATAAAGAACTTCTACCAATTTTATCATTCTTTTAACTTACAGTTATAATTTGTGCCCCGCCAACATCTTAGTATAATCGGTGCTCCTCCGTACAGAGTGCTGTCACCTCACTAGCCAGACTAAATCAACTATAAATCGTCTTCTGATAAATGATGTCAGTTCAGATAGCATGAGTGCTGTTTAAATGCTATGATCAAACATGCTATAAGTGATGTAATATGAAAGGGTATAAGCAGTGCTTGGTAAAGGTGTAAGTTATAGTTAATTTAGTCTGGCTAGCGAAGTGACAGCACTCAGTATGGAGGAGCACAAGCTATAGTAAGTTGTGGGCGGGGCACAAATGTAAATGTAAGTTATATGTTTTGAATTTCTAAACTTTGTGTAATTTAAGTTGGCTTTGTTAGAAATAATAAATTAGCTTTTCCTAACTATAGCTTACCTTAAACCTTTGGTTTTTTTAATTGAATTTCAATTTCTATTTTTTTTAACTTAGTTTCTAATCATTTAATGTTCTTTATTTTGGTATAAATTCTTTCAGATACATTTGGTTTTTATATTTCAATAGTACTGCAGTACTTTCTCAATAATTTCACATGGAGTGACATACAGTGGGCAGCACGGAATTGAGTGGTATGGAGTGGCACAGAGTGGAGTATTTTTATGTTTGAGTTTTTGTAAATCACAATGCTACACAAAGGCTTCCCAGCGCTGGGTGAGAGAGTTGCTGGCAGAGGTAAAAGTCAGACAGTTGTCTTCGGAACAGCCATGCCCTGAGCTTCTTCCTGCAGCTGGGTTCATCTTCTAGCAATCTCAGCTCCCTGGGCATGGAGTTCCACAGCTTTGGGACCAGGCATGAAAATGATCTGCCTCCCCATCTTGATCTCTTGGTTCTTAGCGTTCCCATTAGGCGGTCTTGTGAGGACCTGAGACATCTCTTCGGTGCGTATGAAGTGAAAGCGATTTTCATGGCCAAATTCAATTGAACTCTTCACAGAGACACGTATAAATTTGCTTGTCTGTAAATTATAATATTCTTATGTATATGTTTATCACCTAACCCTCACTCGAATTTTTTAAACAGTCGCGTATTTATCTGCTATTCTGTAATTGCCTCTAAATAGTTTCCACTTCTGTATTAGTACAACTTATATTATTTCTTTGTTTATGTCCATCACCTAAAATGTCCTTGTAAAGCACTCTGATAACCGCAAGGGTCTTGTTCGCGCTATACAAAACCTTAAAAATAAATAAATAAAATAAATATGGGGAGATGAGGTCTCTGACTTTAAGTGGGCCCCTGCCATTCATTGCTTTGTGAGCCAGGCAGAGAGATTTAAACTTGATTCTGGCTTCAATGGGAAGCCAGTGAAGCAGTTTTAGGGAGGTCTTTACTGATTCATGTCTTGGGATTTTGAGGAGTAACCTGGTCGCTGCATTCTGTGCAATTTGCAGTCTGTTTGTGACATATTTTGGTGAGCCCAGATACAGGGAGTTGCCAAAGTCCAAGCGGGGAACCACAAGTGCTGGATTGAAGGGGTAAGCCCTTTGATCTTCTGGATCATTCAAAGTAGGCCAAAGTAGATGGCTGCTATTTTTTTAGCTTGATCTTCCATTGTAAGTGTTTTATCCAGCACCTGCCCAGGTTCTTTATTGGGAATTTGGGGATGGGAAAGGTACCCCACATATTTGGCCAGCTAATGACAGGCCTGGGACAATGATTATTCCCCAGGATCTTCAGTTCTGATTTGTCACTGTTTAATTTCAGACAACAGTTGGCCATTCAGTTAGTGACCTTTCTAAAGACAGGGCACTAATTGGTGGTGTTTCGAGTTCGGCCCACCCGCCACGACACCACCAGTTGTATGTCATCCGCATAGGAGACAATAGACAGCTCAAACTCCTGTACGATTTTCGTCAATGGGTGCATGTATACGTTAAACAATGTGGGACTAAGCAATGAGCCCTGTGGTCAGCCGCAGTCGGTAGTAGGAGTAACTGCAGGGCGGTGACGTGGGGAGGGGGAGGGGCAGGGTGGGCGGTAGTAAACTATGGATTATGGAGGTTTACAGGTAAGTTAACATATAAATTAATAAAACAAATTTCGTTGCGTGCACTGCATCACATTTGGGGATGCAGT
Organism: Triturus cristatus; assembly: GCF_964204655.1. Classification (NCBI taxonomy): domain Eukaryota; kingdom Metazoa; phylum Chordata; class Amphibia; order Caudata; family Salamandridae; genus Triturus; species Triturus cristatus. The sequence goes on from NC_140589.1 coordinate 1,729,130,316, forward strand.
GCACACAACGAAATTCGTTTTTATTATTTTATATGTTAACTTACCAGTAAACCTCCATAACCCATAGTTTACTACCCCCCACCCTGCCCCTCCCCCTCCCCACGTCACCGCCCTGCAGTTACTCCTACTACCGACCGTGGCTGCCTGTGGTATTCCACATAATGCTGGCAATGTGTCAGTGAGACAGGTGGTTTCCATGATCTGAAATGTTCTGTCGCTCAAAAAGGAGGTTATCCACTTTAGGTCTTTTCCATAAATTCCAACTTCCCTCAACCTTTTTACCGGAGGTGAGTGGTCTACGGTGTTAAATACCACACCTAGGTCCAGAAGCAGGATTGAGGCCGGGCCCCCCTGATCCAAGATGCTTTTGAGCTCCTCGGTGACCACAAGAAGAGCTGATTCTGTGCTATGTTGTGGTTGAAAACCCATCTGTGTCTGATGTTGAAGGTTGTTCTCTTCAAGAAACTGGGATAAGGTATGGTTGACATGTTTCTCAAGTATTTTTCCTAGGACAGGCAGTAGTAAGACTGGGCAGAAATTGCCCAATATTGCAGGATCTAGGTCGGTTTTCTTCGACAAGGGCCCAATGACAACATGCTTCCACTTCTTTGGGACAATCCAGGAATCTAGACAGAGTATCAGGAACTGTACTCTGGTGGGGAGAATGGATTGCCAACCCTTGAGTAAGATATGGGGGGGTTGCCGGATCTAGGGGGGATCCTGATTTGATTTCGCCTAAAAGAAGCCGTACTCTCTGCATTCAGGACTGGAATGTGATTCAGAACTGGTGCAGCTAAGATCGCTGTGGAATCTGCTCCTAGACTCTGAACTATACTGGGGTTAGGAGTAGAATAGAGTGGCTTGGAGTGTCTTAAAGTAGAGTGGTGTAGAGTAGAGTGGAATGAAGCAGAGTAGCATAGAGTTAAGTGGGGTAAAATAGAGTGGCATAGAGTAGAGTGATGTAGAGTAGAGTGGCATACAGAAGAGTGGCATTATGTGTAGTGTAGTGGGGTAGAGTGGCATAGAGTGGCACTTTCTGGAGTGGAGTGGTGTGGCATAGAGTAGAGTGGTGATGGGTGGAGTGGCATACAGTGGTATGCAGTGGTGTGGAGTGGCATAAAGTAGAGTGGAGTGGCATAGAGTACAGTGGACTGGCAGAGACTGCAGTGCCATAGAGTGCAGTTGCATTGAGTAGAGTGGTTCAGAGTACAGTGCAGTGGCATGTAGTGAAGTGTCATAGAGTAGAGTGGTGCAGAGTAGAGTAGAGTGGCATAGAGTGCAATTAGTTAGAGTGCAGTGGCATTTAGTGGTTCAGAGTAACATAGAGTGGCCTTTAGTGCACTGGGGTAGAAAGCAGTGGAGTAGAGGGGCGTAGAGTTCAGTGGCATAGAGTGCAGTGACATAGAGTAGGTTGAGGCAGAGTAGAGTGGCACAGGGTGCAGTGGCATAAAGTGCAATGGCCTATAGTAGTGGCATAGAGTAGAGTGGTGCAGAGTAGAGTAGAGAGGCAGGCAGTGAAGTAGTGTAGTGTAGAGTAAAGTGGTGCAGAGTAGAGTAGTGCAGAGTAGAGTAGAGTAGCACAGACTGCAGTGGTGGAAAGTGCATTGGCATAGAATGCAGTGGTGCATAGTGCAGCACAATGTCATGGAGTGCAGTGGAATGGAGTAGAGTGGTGCACAGTATAGTAGAATGGCAAAGAGTGCAGTGGTGTAGAGTGCAGTGGCATAGAGTAAAGTGATGTAGAGTATAGTAGAGTGTCATAGAGTGGTGTGGTGTAAAGTGCTGTGGCATAGAGCAGTGCAGAGTACAGTAGAGTGGCGCATAGTGCAATAGACTGCAGTGCCATAGAGTTCATTGGCATAGAGTAGAGTGGTGCAGAGTACAACAGAGTGGCAAGGAGTGCAGTGTCATAGAGTACTGTGGTGCAGAGTAGAGTAGAGTGGCGTAGAGTGCAATGTGTGGAGTGCAGTGGTAGACAGTGGTGCAGAGTAGAATAGACTGGCATAGAGTAAAGTGGTGTAGGGTTCAGTGGCAAAGAGTGGACTGTGGCAGAGTAAAGTTGTGCAGAGTACAGGTGCATAGAGAGCAGTGACCCAGTGAGCAGTGGCATGGAGTAGAGTGGTGCAGAATAGAGTACAGTTGCATACAGTGCAGTAGGGTAGAGTAGTGGAGGATAGAGAAGTGCAGCCCAGAGTACAGTGGTGTAGACTGCTGTGGTAGGGTAGGGGTTGTGAGGTAGGGTGGGATAGACTGGGGTAATGAGCAGTGGAGTAGAGTGGTGCATAGTATAAAAGAGTGACGTACAGTACACTGGGGTGGAGTGCAGTGGAGTAGAATGGCGTAGAGTTCAGTGGCATAGAGTGCAGTTGCATAGAGCAGATGCTGCAGTGTAGAATTGCGCAGAGTGCAGTGGCATAGAGTGCATTGGCCTAGAGTGCACTGGCATAGAGTAGAGTGGTACAGAGTAGAGTAGAGTGCCATACAGTGCAATAGCATGGAGTGGTGGAGGATAAAGAAGTGCAGAGTAGAGTGGCATAGACTACAGTGGCCGGGTGGAGGTGGTAAGGTAGGGTAGGGTGGGGTGGTGGGTTAGACTGAGCAGAGAGCAGTAGAGTGGTGCAGAGTAGAGTAGAGTGGCGTAGAATGCAGTGGCACAGAGTATAGTGGGTTAGAGTGCAGAGGCATAGAGTGCAGTGGCATAGAGTCCAATGGCCTACAGTAGAGTGTTGCAAAGTAGAGCACAGTGGCATACAGTGCGGTGGCATAGAGTAGAGTGGTGCAGAGTAGAGTGGCACTGCGTGGAGTGGTGTAGGATGCAGTGGGGTAGAGTGCAGTGGTGCAGAGTAGAGTGGAGTAGAGTGCAGTCACATAGAGTAGAGTGGTGCAGAGTAGACTGTTTTCATTCTTTGATATATACATTTTGTTTAACATATCAATAGTACTGCAGCACTTATAATTTCGAGAAAGTACAGCATTACATCGTAAACATTTTTAGAAAAATATAAATCAATGAACAGAGTTTGCTAAAATCCCTCATGTCTTCCTATTGATTACAAAAAGAGTAATGATCTAGATTTCACATTAAAACACAGAACAAATATAAAGTGTGGTCCAAACAATATGTCTGCCTTTTTATTTTACAAGGGTTTTGATTAACCGATAATATTGTGTTTTGGCATCGCCATGTACTGTTGTATACCTTGAAGGTACCGCGGCCTAATGTATCACTAAGATTGTGGCCCTCATTACTTAAAAAATACTGAATAAATTCAGATAAAATAACAAAAATAACTCTTTACACACAATAATTTATAATCCTGCCAAATTTCAGGTAAATTCATTCAGCCATTTTGTTGCTACATCTGTCTATGGAAAATGCATTGGTAGAAAAACATGTTTTGGGACCCCCTGTTTCCTTTGCCCCCCTTAACTAATTATCATAAAACATTGTATCATCAGCCAATGTAGAAAAAAGAATAGGTCTGCAAAGTTTCCTGGAGATTAATCAAATGGTGAAAAAGTTATTAGCAAGCAAAAATTTGTTTGAGGATTGAGTTATAGTTAGGTCAGCTGTTCCATAGGAAAAGCGTTTTTTGTGTTGCTGATAACTTTGGATCATTTAAGGAAGCTTTCCAAAAATGGCCTACTTTTTGACAAGTTTGTGCATAGAAAGTTTCAGGGTGATCTGTCAAGCAAAGGCCAAGAAAAAAGGGGGGGTACCAAATGACAAAATCACCATGCATTTTCCATAGACCTATTTAGGCAGGGCTATAGCAAAAATTGCTGAACGGAATTACACCAAATTTGGTAGGAAACTTGATCTTGGTACACAGATTGAGTGTTTTGTGAGTTGGTGTAAATCTGTTCAGTGATTTTTGCGAATTTATGGTTACAAAATATTTGTATATCAGGATGGTAGACTTCGAGGGACTGAGAGTCCCTGAAATCCAATAAAAAAAATAAAGACCTTTGATTGGCCCAGGGAACTTTTTTCTATTGGGCCATCTCACTCTCATGGGAGTCAGACTCGTGCTGGACCGAGTTCTCTGATTGGCTACCAGCAACATGATAAAAATATTGCTAGCAACCATAACAGAACTCAGGGACTAAGTCCCCTGTCCTGAAGTTATAAAAAAATATATATATTATTAGGGGGCAAGGTAGGGACACCCTGAACCCTTAGGCCCGGGGGGGGGACCCAGAGGGACTCCCCTGGGGCCAAAATTAAAAAGAGGGATCTACTTTTGCTGCGATCCTGTGGGACTCCCATAGTTTTGGAAAAAAAGTGGCATCCCAGGGCCACTTGCATTGTTCAATTAAGGAGGTGGTGCATAACTCCCTTTCCCGGGCCATTTTTGGCCCCAGAGACCCTATTCCTGCAGCTCAATCTATTTAATTAGGGTACATCCCCCTTACCCCATGCCATTTTCGGTCCAGGAGTCCCGATCCCCCAGGTCTGAAGCATTTTTTTGGGGAGGGAGGCTGCACAGTCCCCAGCCATATTTGGTCCAAGGTATCCCATCCCCGGGGCTCAAAGCCTAAAATAAGGGAATAGGGCTGTTCGGCCCTCTCCCTGAGCTTTAACAAGGGCTTGGGGACCCCATCCCCTAGGGCCGGCTTACTTTTTGTGTTCTGGAGAGCCCAGCGCCAGGACAGCTATATCAATTCAATTCAATGTATTTATTATGATTTGGAACTCCGAAGAGTTTCACATAAAAATACATCTTAAAATCAACATTACACTCCATAAAAAATATTTAAAAAGCAGCATCTAGTATGCATCATAACATATCATTTTCAAAAATAAATGAACATATTAGTCGAAGCCATTCTATAAATTTTTGAATGCCAAGAAGAGTGAACCATAAAAAATCGGATTCCCATAGATGGATACTTGCGGACTTATACGAAGATTGTACTCTAATGCTATCATAAAACTTTCAAAATGAAAACCTTATTATAAAATGTGGGAATTTGACAATTTGCTATACAGTACTAGATGACAAGCAGCATAATCATGTAGTGAAAAATGGTAATTTGTCTATTCACTTTACAGTTCAATATAACCGACAGCATAATAGCAGTGGAAAAGGTTTTTTTAACACTTTACCGGGCCATTTTCAGCATGAAATACGCAATAATTAGCAGCAAAAAAAGGATTAGGAAGGGTGCAAGTGCTCAATGCATACATAGTGCTTCCGCCTACTGGACTCCTAACTAGCAGCGAAAGAAAAGTGCGCTTGCTCAGATGCGTACATAGTAAATCAGCCTCCTTTGTTCCTTAACCTTAGGGATAAAAAGTCGAAAAAATGCTCATAGCATACATAGTAAATCAAACAGTACTGCTCTAATATATATTTAAAAATTGTTTAAAAAAGCAAAAAAATGTAAAGCACATGAGTTCAGATGGGGGTGCCAACAGAAAATTCCGGGCCTCTTCTGCTGTGGCGATATTATATTTTAAAATACAATTCCTTAGGTTTCTACGACATACTGTTTGTAATATGGGACAAACAAATAGGACATGATTTAGGTCCTGTATACAAGAATTACATAAATAACAAAGTCTTTCATGTCTAGCAATACCTTCCGAAGCTCCTGTTACAATTCTTAGTGGAAGTAGGTTCAATCTAAGCAGCAGAATCACCCTACGTACTCCATGTTTGAGATTCCATAAAACATACGGTTGGGGTTTTTTGCAAATACTACTCCCCACAATACAGTCATTATTGTTATTCTCTACACATATTTTAATGTCTCTTTCATGAGAAACCCCATAGATTGCTTTCTCAATTCTGATTTTCAGAGCCCTTTTACAGAGGTCCGCCGCCCCATCCCTATCTAAGCCAAACATTGTTGATGCTTGTAAATAATTCCTAAAAAGAGCACTCTTTTCTTTCATATTGACAAAAATGTCGCTATATAATGCTGCCCGTAGCAAATTCTCTGAGCTATTTAATAATGCATTGATCTATCTTAAACACGCAGCCATCGATAGCACGTAAGTAGAGAGTAAACTAAATTCAATCCTAGTCGCTGCAATAGGAGCAGCGTGGCTCAAATTACATATTTGGTGCCAGATCTGCCCTTCAACTTTCTCAAATTTATCCCACTCTTGTGCGTCTATTGTTTCACTGGCATAACTCAGTGTGGGTGGTATCTTTATTTTATAGACTGATACAATATGTGATAAGTGTATTTTCCCGCAGTGTAAATACATACGGTTAATTGCAAAGGCTTGTGAAATTGCTTTGCCTTTACAGTGGTCCATATGTTTGCTAGCAGAGCACCTATTTTTGCATATTTTTCCTAGATATGGGTAAAACTTTTCTACTTCCAGTTTCTCTTTTCCCAAAAACCAATGCAAGTTTTTTCTAACCTTACATCCTTGATAACTAAAAATCATGGGGCAGATTTATGAGCCCCTTGCGCCACTTTTGCGTCACTTTTCCCATGTTAAAAGTGACGCAAAAGTGGCGCAAGGGGCTCATAAATCTGCCCCCATGACTTTACTCTTTAAAATGTTGATTTTGAAATAATTCTCTTCTGTATACCTGATCAACTCAGCAAGTCGTCTTTGTAGTCCAACTGGGGTTAAATTCATTATTATGGCGACATCTGAATATAGCGGACAACTCAGCTTTAAATTTCCTGACTTAGGGGCATCCCCTTTACTGACCCCAAATCTTCTTGACAAATCATTAATATAAATAGAAAAAAGTAAAGGGGCCAAAAGGCACCCTTGCTTCAAACCATTATTAGATTATTAGTTATTATTTTTCTCGAGAGGCCTTGTGTTCCCCCTAATAAAACCTTTGTTCAAGTGGAGGTATGGAGAGCAATAACTAATTGTAAAAGATTCCTTGGTATCCCCATGGTGACCAATTTTCTCCACTATCTCCCCCGATCTACCCTGTCGAATGTTGTAGAGAAATGCATAAAAGCCGCATATAACGGCATTCGCCGACTCACTGGGTATTTTTCGGTTAAGGTTTGCAAGACGGTGAAATTATCCAAGGTGCCACTATGTTTGCGAAATCCTGTTTGTTCTAAGGGAATATAATCATTCCCGAATGCCCAATCTTGCAGATGAGTGAGGATGCCCTTTGCAAATAGTTTCCCTGTTGCATCCAAGAGAGGGATCTGTCTAAAACTGGCAGGGGAATTTTTTGGACCCTTTTTGTATAGTGGAACAATTATACTTCCCTTCCAGGATGGTGGGATATCACCATGGGTATAACAATGGACAAACAGCGGATGCAAAAATTTCACAAACTCTTCGCCATCCTTTTTTATTTATCTTGCCCCTTTAATGTAGGCCTCTATTTCTGAGCATGATGGTGCACCGTAATCGCTCCCCATGGTCTGGGCAGAGCTAACTTCTTGATTCTGCCCAACTGCGGAATTTAAGGCATACAACTGGGAAATATATGTAGACCATTCTGCTTCTGGGATCAAAATATGTTTTGACTTCTCTCTCCCATCACAAAATGTTGCTATCAGTGTCCAATACTTCCTAGTGTCTCCAGAAAGAGACACCTCTTGAAGTATAACCCAATTTGAGTCTTTGACCCTTCTATGATCCAATACCATTTTCCTTTTCCATACGTGTTTCAGTCTATTAATTTCTCTTTGCCTTTGTATCGTGGGCAGCCTAAATTGATCTCTGATTAAATCATTAATTTCCCAATTACATTTTTTAATTTCCCTTGATATAGTTACTAATGGTGCAAAACTGTTAACTTGCTTCTTTCTTCCAAAGGTTCTAATTGCAGCTAAGATTCTCTCAAACCTGTGAATAGGGGTTTCTTGAATACAAATAAAAGTAGTATTTTCAAAGACCCTCTTAAAATTTGGAAGCAAAATATTTGACCAGCAAGTGCGCCCATTACTGCAACTAAATAAAACCTTCTTATCCCTCTGATTCCAGAGTTCAATCTTCTCGATTTCTATATCTACATTAACAGCTAAAATACTAGGTTCGCTCATACTTGTAGAAAATACCTTAAATTGTGTACATACGCTAAAACGTTGGTAAGATACCACCATGTAATCAATTAATGAAAGACCATATGCGCCCCGATAAGTGTAAGAGGCTGGGGAATCCTCTGGAAATCTGCCATTTAACATTACAAGGTCTATAATTCTGAGATTATTCAGAAATAACAAGACTTGTTAACTGATTTTAAATGGTCCGGCTATACAGAATCTGGAATGGACCATACTTCCTCCAATTCAAGGTTTGAAAAAGACATGACTGCACTGTTGGATAATTAGGCATTACCGTCACCCACCATCATAATCCGTGAGCATTCTTCAAAGTTACTTAACCTTTGCACAAAAGTACAAATTGAATCGACCAGTGAGTTCGATGCTCTCCCTGGGGGAATATACACATTTACCAATAAAAGGAAAACTGCTTGCCCCGAAATATCTTCACCAATCCTCAACTTTACTCCCATAGAACACTTTGAGGGATGAGTATAAATCACAGGATCCCATCTCATGGTACAGCTAAGTAAAATAGCTAAACCACCACTGGCATGCCCTTTTATAACCCTGGGTGGAAAACGACGCTATGCTTGCGGAGTGTGCGTAGCAAGCACAACTACACACTACACGAATCGCACGTAGCACAGTAGCACAGTGCAAATACGTGTAGCGTAGCAGGCATTTTTTGCTCGCTCGAGGTCCTCAATGTCAAGTTGGCGACCGCGCGACGGTTCAAAATCAACATCCCGGCGAGACTTTTTCCTCGTTCACAACCGGCAACATCAAGTTGCTGATCGAGAGCGTAAAAAAATAAACCTCCCGGTGAGATTCTCAACGCGCGGAGGTCAGGTTTCTCATTACGAGTGGTCGCATAGGCTCCTGACCACTCACGATGAGAAACTACCAGTCCGCGTTGAAAAAGCTGCCGCTCGAGTAAAAATCTACTCGAGTGGCAGAAAATGACCTCTTGCGCTGTGCATGATGCTGTTTGCAATGTTTGCACAGTGCGGACAAGCATCCGGCACTGTGCAATCATTGCGTACAGCATTTCCCTACCGCACTACGCAGTTCGCGTAGCTACACGTAGCGCGACATAGTGCAAAGTGCACTTCGCGTAGAGTAGCGCAACTACGTGAACTACACCCAGGGTTACCCTTTTACAGATGATTTTGCTGTACAATAATACACATAAATGTTCTCAAAATCAAAATCCTCTCTTCCAGGTTTCGTAGACGCAAATTATTTTAAGCAAATGATTTAAGCTTGCAGCAACTTTTTCCTATCCCGCTACATTCCAGGATAGGATTCTTCCCAATTGGCTACCCCCGCAATTTAGGCTTTGAGTTTGTTACTTTTGACCCATTCAGGGTACCGGCCACCCAACTCCACTTAGCCAGCTCATCCTCCACGTTAGGACTACTGAGCCTTTGGACTTCGGGACCTAAGATATTAATTTCTCTGTTTCCTAGATTTCTCCCTACTGTTAGTTTGATGTCTTTAGGGTTTATTGGGATTTTAGCGCCCCAGTTAGTAGAGAACCCGCTCCCTTGCATTCGATGGACCATTCCTGAGCTTTCCGACAGAACTGGGAAAGGGGTTACACTGGAGAGCACATCTATACCTCTCTTCCTAAAGGAATCTACATTAGCTATTACTAACATTGAAACTATCTGTTGTGCTCTGTGATAGAAATATACACTGGTAGCCATGTGAGTTCTTAAGTACCTTTATTCCAGTTGTACAGCAAGATGGTAGGTTGGTACATCAGACAAGTAGTCCAGGTAATAGGTAGTAATGATGTAGGTGAGCCCAGTAGTCAGTCCTTGGTCCTATGCCACAGCAACCCCACCAGGAGCAGCCTGCCTGCTGCTCAGCCCATCTGTAACTGTCATACCTCACTCAGTCAGACTCCCAACATTCCACGCATCACAGCATTCTCAACATTCTACTCCAAACACACACTGTGGCTGAGCAGCGGGTGGACTGGTAAACTGCAAGATATGAAAGTACTATGCAGGGCATAACACTATCCCTGATGTGAATGTAACTCTAGTGCTTGGGGGAGTGCTTCTCAAATCTAAGTGGACCAATTCAAGGTCTTTGCTTGTTATCGGTCCCAAGTCCTTTATTTCTGATAACAACTGAAGAAGGGCACTTAATTCAGTAACATTGATTTAGATTCGAACAGAGAAATGAGGAGCAAGGTCCTGCTCACCTGCCCGACACCTGGACCTATATTCCCTATGGGCCTTATACCAGACTGCCCTAAGACCAGACCTCTTTTTAACATAACCCTGTTACTGTTACAAATTGTGATTAAGTCTCCCTCCCTGACATTCCCCTGGCCGGGATCAAACCGTACTGGGAAAGTATCCCGTCCACAAGAAAGAAGAGGGGCACCTCCCCTAGCTAAGCCTTGTTCTAATACAGGCACAAGTGAGTTTGTCAATATGTTTCCAAGTGTGGGGTCTCTACTTGTTTCATAATTGACCACATTAATGTTCCAGGGAAGATTCTGATTCTCACTGTCGCCTATGTTGTCTTTAGGGGTCCCACTTTCTTCCTGTCCCTCTTGGCTCTGTGGGTTAATCAGCACCAGTTTCGAGCAAGTTGGCTGATTACCATTATCTAGCCTAATTTTGTGACCAACATTCGATATAGATTGCCTCAAGATCCCGGGAACCTTTCTACTTGGAGGTGATGTTATACTATTTAATTCCTCAATTACGTGAGGGAACCGCAATTGTTTCTGTTTCTGTTTTGAAATACGTCGAATTCTGTTCTTCTTCTTTCCCCTCCGACCAAGTCGGGTGTTACTTTCTCTCGGTGCGGGTACCGCCCCTAAGGGTGCAATATCTAGAGTATTTGCTGATTCTTCAGTTAACTGTAATTTATTCAGACGGCCTGTTAAGCGTAAGTTGTTTGAGATACTTTAAAAAAAAAAAGGATATACCCGTAATGGGGGCGTAACCGAAGTTACTTTTAAGTTTACATTTCCCCCTTGGCTAGCAGGCTGGGCACTCTCCATGTGTTGCTTAACTGGGGAAGAACTTACCATTGGGCTACCTCTGAGTGGTACAGCTTTAGAACCCTCCTTCGTTTCCCCATCCTCTAACTTAATTCCACCTTTTAGCACCCCGTTACATGTCGGACATGAGCGACAGGCTACTTCAGGAACCTTTAATAATTTATTTGTAGCTTGATTAATCAGATTGAGTTCTTGAACCCCTATTAATATGGGAGAGAGGACTTCCAATATATGATCAGAATTTGCCATACTTTTTTCTAACAGAGATAAAATTGAGGAGAGAATTCTCTCCAGTGCATAGACAATCTCCGATGTGCCCCCCTCCGTGAATTCTCGATTGAGTTAATGATGTTATCTGCCCCCTTATCCAGTAATACTGCTGATGTCCCTACAGCCGACAATTCTAATGAATGAACGCGTGATAAACTAGTGGGGGTGCTACTATACAGGGCAGGCAAATGCGGATGACCAGCTGATAAGACCGGAGACACTCCCAATTCCAGATCTGTCTCCATGTTGCTTGTTTTTCTCATATTCACCTTCAGTTCTTCATTTTTTTTCATTTGTTTCGCAATGTCCGGTAGAGTATAGTCCTCTATTTTCACCAGTTCAGAGCTGGAGCTAAGGTCTATACTATGTAATACCTTTAGCGCCAGCTCACCCAAATTTAATGGAGAGGGACCTGACTTAATTCCGAACATACTTCTTGGATTGGCTTGCGGCTTGTCAAACAGAGACACCAACCCTGCCAATGGTTATAATGGAGTAGTTTCCTTTCTATTCAAATTTTCTTTCGGGAGGCCTTCTGCCTTGCCCACCTCTAGATTCATTTCCATCTTACTATCCTCCCCTCCTGTTGTTGTTCAATGTTCAGTGCCTGAGCCAGTCTTCAGTGCCTGCCTGCCTTAAACCTCATGAGCGTTTTGTTGTGCAGGGCACCGCTGCCGCTGGCGCCTCCACCTCCACTGATGCCACTGATGCCGCTTGCCACCTCAATGCCACCTCAATGCTACAAACAGCAGCGGTCACCAGCAGTCCCCAGCAAGGGTCCAGCAAGGGTCTTGCCAAACCAGACTTGCCAAGTATAAGTCTGAATCTGAATTTGGATAATCATGTCTTGGCGGGGTGTAGCAAAGTTGAATGGTGCCGAGCCGGTATGCAAAGTGAGGGGGAAGGGAAGCTGGCGGTTGGCGGTTAGCGTTTAGCAGAGCAGATTTCTCCGCTCGCTCCCGCTCACCCGGTACACCTGCTGCTCTCACCGCACCTCTCTGCTTGTCTCTGCTCTGGATGTTTTCCACTCGCCAATTGCCCTGTTCCGCCGCTCCGTGACCGCAACTCCCGCTGCTCCACTCTCCACTCTGCTCGCTGCTGCTCTCTCACAGCCACGTGATACGTCACACTCACTTCCAGCCCCTTTTGTCCTCTCGGTGTGCGGCTCGGGGCTGCGGGGATCCGCAGGGGAGCCTCAGAGGGGCTCAGAGGGACTCAGCGAGGTGAAACGGCAGGCCAGGAGTGAGCAGCCGCGGCGGCGTACACTACCACCTCTCTCTGAATATGGCAGCGTCTCGGCGGGAATGAGTGTGAAAACCTGGACCGTTTCCCAGCCTGCCCCAGCACGGGCAGGGAAACTTGTGTTTGCGCTCTCCTGGTGGGAGCATTATTAAAGCTCCTGTCAAATGGGAGGAAATACGGATTCTGCTCCCAGCAGGTTGGAGCTTTGGAAAATGCTCCTGCCAGCAGGGAGCAGACTTTTGCTTTGTTTCCCTGCCTGCCAGGATGTGGATAGGAAAACAGATTAAGCTATCGCTCTTGCCTGGAGGAAGCAACATAAATAGCTGCTCCTTGCAGGTAGTAATAATGCCTTCTCTGGCACCATGCGGCTGGAGCTGCAGGGCCCTGGAGCTCCCCAAGCTGCCCCAATATTGTGTATGGTGGGTGCCCCACTGCCAGGGCCTACCAAACCTCAGGGGGACCACTTAGCCCCCTCCCCTTTAAAAAAGATAAGACCCTGAGGAATGAGCCCCAGGGCATAAAATGGCTCAGTGAGATGGGCAACGCAGTCTCCTCCCGGTAAAAATAAAGGTTCTGGGAGATGGGGTACTTGAAGCCAAAAACAGTTCAGGGAAGGGGAGCCATGCACCTCCTTCCCCTTATTAAATTAATTGGGCCCAGGGGGCACCAGGGCCCAAAATTACTCAGGGTAAGTAATAGTTTATTGTTTGGTTAATTAAAACCTTTACAATTTCTCATCAAAAAAGTTATAGCAGCAAAGTTCATGGTTTCGGACAAATGAAAAAATAACATTTCATGGGGCGTGGCCTGGTGCTGGCGAAGATGGCTGCCTGATAAGAGAGCTCCTCTGGGGCCGAGCCCTAAAACCCTTAAAATCCGCTGTAAATCCTGCAGAAGTATCCCTGAACTACCTGCAGCGTTAGCGGAACTCTGCCTGGCCAGATCGCCGCAAAAACTCTGGTCTGAAAAAGGGCATCTTGGGACCGTTCCTTAGCATGGAGGCAATATCGGAGCCGCTGGGACAGGCCTGTGTAACAATCGAGGGAAAAACCTCCGGCCGCCTCCTATTCACCCTGCACGGTGGCTTACCCGAAAGTGAACGGACCGACACTACCTTCTTGCTTCTCTGATCCATGATTCCCTCTGCCGCACTCGGCAGTCCGCCATCGTCGGCTCCGGGGTCTGCCCGGGCCTCGGCTGCAGCGGGGGAGAGGGAGCTCATGGGTTCAGAGTTCCTAAAGGTCGCTCTGCACACTGCGGGATCCTGGACGGGAGGGGCAGATCGCGGCTTGAGCATTACACCGCAATCTACGCTGCCCAGCAATAACCGGTGAGCAGGACTGGGGCATTGGACTTTCACTCGATTTCTGGCTCTCCCACTTCCTCCCTCTCCTTTTTCCTCCCCTGCGGCCACGCAGTCATAGACTCTCCCGAGCCGGGCAGCACTCAAATGCAGCCCATATACTGGTGCGCACAGGAACTGCGGCGGTTGGGGACGAGGGGCCCTGGGCTCCCATGTGAACGGGGGCAATCACCTATTGGAGAGGGCTCCAAATGCGAGTGAGATACACCTTAGGACGTGCACGCACCGCCCGCATCAGAGGCAGAGCGGACCGACAGGGCACACTGGGCTGCTGTGCTCACGTGGAAGGCGGGTAACAGACAGTGCTCAAGGAGGGCCTAACACATGGATGGCAAGCGGCAGTTGCAGCCGCCATCCAGACAAGTAACGGTAGCACCTCCAGGGACCTGTGGGGAGTGCCCCATCCCCTACCTCACGTAAGTTGTTCCCGTGGTGGGCGGTGGCTATGGGGTGCCACAACTGATGTGACTGGCAATTGAGCACCCGGCCTGTACATATTGCAATATTGGCAGAGAAGACACCAACACACTGCGGAACCGCGTCTGGGTGTTCGAGAGCCTCGGAACTATCCTTCCGGTGAGTGGGTCGGACGCGTGCACCCCTATAATGAAGCCCAAGGGTGGCATGGCGGTGCAAACAAACAAACTCGACAAATATGCGGTCCCTAAGCTGGCTCCCCCAGATGAAGTAGCCCAGAGTGGGCAGACTGGAGACAACAAGCCATCCCTCACATCTATAATGGCGGCCATCCAGGTGCTGGGAGCCACGCTTGAAACTGAAATCGACAAGATATCCATCGAAACGAACTTGTTAAGGGCCGACATGAATAAAACTGCAGACAGAGTCAAGGTGAACGAAACAAATATTCTGGAGCTCCAAACCTCCACTAAAATGCTTGAGGAACAGGTCCAGCAGCTAGTCCACCAACACTGTCAGATGGCCCTGAAACTCGAAGATCAGGAGGGGGGAGCCCGTTGCAACAACATAAGAGTGGTCGGGTTCCCAGAGGGCTCTGAAGGGCCGAGTGTGGATCTCTTCCTCGAGGACTTAATCCTCAACTACCTCAAACCGAAACGCCTCTCCTCCCTTTTCACGATTGAGAGAGCGCACCGAGCACCGATTCCTAAGCCCAAACCAGGCTGGCCCCCAGGACTACAATCGCAAAAATCCTCAACTACAGGGACCACGATGCAATCCTACAGGCAGCCCGGACACAAGGGGACCTACATTACGAAAATGCAACGGTCCGTTTCTTCCCTGACTTTACACTTAAGGTCCAACAAGAGCGGCGCTCCTTCGATGGGATCAAGAAGGCACTAAGGGATAGAGGGATCAAATACATTATGTTTTTCCCCGCAAACCTCAAAATCATTGCAGTTGGAAAATCATTGTTTTTCACAACTCCAACGGAGGTTCAAGACTGGTTGGATAAGACGACCATGCAAAGACCAGCAGCAACTGCAGGAGGCAACTGAAGAGACAACCATGTCCAGTCGCCGGGCTCTGCAAATGGCAGATCTGACATGGACAGGCGGAGTCAACGATCCTGGAGATCGAGGTCCAGCAGCCCGGGGACACTAGCGGCCAACAGAGACTGAATTAACCTGAGTTTTTGTGATGTTGGACGTATTGATCTACCGCAGCAACCTGTAACGTATACAACTTTACTATGAGAAGGCAGGGAGGGAGGTATGTCATGAGACGCTGGCCAGGCATGACTTTGGGGTCCTCAAACTGACACTTTCCTTGGAGGGTGGGGGCGGGCCCACGGCAGCCAGAGTCAGTACTAGCCCATATGTCCCTGTAACTGTTGATTTGTTCCTGGGGTGATAGGCACTCTGCTAGTTGGAGAAGTGGGTAGTTTTAAACCTACGTGGCAGGGTAGCAGGGAGGGGGGTTTGGAGTTGGGGGGTTCTATCTTCAGCTTTATTGCAAAGAGTTCTCATGGAAGTTTGGGGAGGGGAGTGGGGGGGAGATTATTGGTCATGCACAGAGTGAATTTTTCTAACTTGGCAGTGTTGCATGGTTCGAGGACTAAAGTTTGTCAAGGTGAGTACGCAGTGGGATAAGAGTCTAAAGTTCCTAAGCTGGAACGTCAATGGGTTGGGGGACAAGGTAAAGCGAAGCATTGTTCTCCAACACATAAAACGCCACCCCCCAGATGTCGCCCTTCTCCAAGAGACACACCTAATCGGTAACAACTGTAAGGCACTAAACAGATGGGGATGCACAATGGTGGCACATGCTGACTTCACATTCGGCTCACGAGGGGTGGGCATCCTACTTAAAAGTACCTTCCCGCTCAGCATCAAGCACACCTGGACTGACCCACTGGGGTGCTACGCAGCAGTCTCGGGACACTGGGAAGGGCACACCCTTACACTACTAGTAGTCTATATACCACCAGATCTCCAGTCCAAACCCAATCATACAAAGATCTTGGGGCACTCATACGCTCCCTGCCTGAAGGGCAACTCGTACTGGGTGGAGACTTCAACGCAGTCATATCGGGCTAGCTCGACCGACATCAACCACGAGACATTAGCGCAGGGCACGACTGGCTCTCAAACTTTCTCAAAGCCTTCGACCTCACGGATCTCAGGAGAATGAGCCATCCTGGTCTACAACAATACACATTCTTCTCGGGACCGCACCGCACCTTCTCTAGAATAGACTACATCCTTTTTCCTGTAAAACAAAACACAATCACGCAATACATCAGACACTTGGAAAGGGGCATCTCTGATCATTTCCCTTTGTGGGCCCATCTAACAATAGGTGAAAAAAGGGTAGGCTGTGTAGCACCCATTAACCTGTGGTATCTCCACAACCCCGTAATTAAAGCTACGCTCACCCAAACCCTCGACCACTACTTCCAAGATAACAAGGGCACAGTTGCCTCCCCTACCACCCTCTGGGTGGCGTTTAAAACGGTGATCAGGGACCACACCCTCTCGGCTATAGCCGGGTTGTGTAAAGAAAAAGATAAACTGATGACCACTATTGAACAGGACCTCCTTCGCCTCGAGGAGGCAGCTAAAGACAGAGTGGATCTGGCTGCTCTTCATAATTTACAACTTAAGGCGGCTGAATACAAAGCAGTGGCAACTGACGCTGCTAAAACTCTCGTGAGAGACAGAGATAGGCGCTTATACGACCAAGGAGACAAAGCAGGCAAGCTGATCGCATGGCTGGACAAAAAAGAAAGGGCAAAGAGGCTGGAACCGGCGCTCAAGAGTAGTTCCGTTATTGTAGTGACGGAACCCCACGACATTTTGCTTGAGTTTGCTACCCATTTCAAACGAGTGTATCAGAGTTGTTCGGAACTACCGGAGGAAGATTCCTCCACACTACTTGCTGACATCCAGTTGCCCACCCTCGCTGACTGCGATAGGGAGGCACTAGAGAGGACACTCACCAATGACGAACTGGCTACGGCGATTAAAGATCTCCGGCCTGGGAAAGCCCTGGGCCTAAACGGTCTGCCTATCGAGCTTTATAAACTCAAGCCTGACAAACTGGCCCCTTACCTTAAAAATATGGTTGAAGACTGTAAAGAACTGGGCATACTCCCACGAAACCAACGTATCGCCACACTCGTGGCCATACCTAAAGCATGGAAACTGAAAGATGAGTTCACTTCCTATCGACCTATCTCCTTACTGAACGCAGAACCCAAAATCCTTGCTAAGCTACTGGTGAACCGGCTAAGGTAATAGATAAACTTGTTCATCCCGACCAATCGGGCTTCATGCCACACCGAAATACTGCACTTAATTTGCAAAGACTTCATGGAGTAGTGGGGCGTCAGGCCACCATCCAGGAAGACACAATAGTGGTCTCGCTGGACGCAACAATGGCCTTTGATACGCTCGAATGGCCATTCCTGATGGCAGTCCTTAAAAAATTGGGCTTCGGCCCCAGCTTTATTGGATGGGTGTGGCTCCTTTACACAGAACCGATGGCCCAAGTGGTAGTAAACAATAACATTTCAGAAGTGTTTACTCTCGGCAGGGGGACGCGGCAGGGATGCCCCCTATCACCCCTACTCTTCGCCCTGTCCCTCAAGCCACTAGTGACATGGAAACAGAGGGATCCCTCCATCAGGGGACTTAAGTGGGCTGAGGGGTGGGAGGATCGAATCTCACTATATGCAGATGGCATCCTTCTATATCTTGCCTCCCTCCGGAAGTCATTGAGGGTGGTCCTGGATATTTTTACAAATTTCGGGAGAAACTCTGGCTACAGAATTAACTGGAGCAATTCGCTGTTATATGTTTTACACAGTGACCCACCCCTCCTGCCAAGAGACTGCCCAATCCTGATAGCAACCGATGGATTTAAATATCTGGGTATTTTCATTACAATTGATGCTAAAATCCGCTATGAACGGAATCTCCTCCCACCCCTGCAGAGGTTTAGTGAGACACTGCTACCTGGAAGACGCTGCCACTATCTCTACTGGGACGGGCAGCGCTTTTCAAAATGATGGCATTATCTTGTTTCCTATATGCCCTCCAGAACTTCCCAGACCCAGTTCCACCCCGACTTTTTAAAGACATCGAAACCGCCCAAAGAGACCTACTGTGGGATGATAAACCGCGCATATCACTTCACAAACTAACACTGGGTTGGTATGACGCAGGTATAGCACTCCCTGATATAAAAAAATATTACTGGGTGGCACATCTTTCAGCCATTAACCAATGCAACTACCGCAGTGGGGACGACCCGGGTTATAGGATGGACAAGTGGGTACTCCCAGGCAGCTTCTTCACTAGGGCACTCTATTCCAGGGCCAATAAATATTTACTGACAGGGCCCACACAACATTCAGTCCAACTCTGTCACACGGTAAATCATAGCTTGGGATGGGCCAAGAAACTCACGATCGCCACTCCACTCTGGGACTCCGAATGCCTAAGAACACTGGGGTGAACCAAAAGGTTTGACAAATGGGACTTAATTGGGCTCTCCCGAATTGGGGATTTATGGGGCACAAACAGGATGGTCTCATGCGCTACACTTCAACAGATGTACGAGTTAGCCGATTCGGAATATTTCAGATATGTGCAAGTCAGACACTCCCTACACTCTAACATTCAAGCGGGGTCCTCCCGCCCGGGGTCTTCTCCCCTAGAAGATAGACTGCTGGACGGATACTTGCCCGACAAAGCTATTTCCCTCACATACAGGAAGCTAATACACAACATTCCAGATCCCCTAATATCATTGAGGGAGAAATGGGTGTGGGATGGCCTGGAGTTAGACGATGAGGAATGGCAGGAAGCACTTTCCTCTCAAAGAGAGGTCGCTATCTCAGCCAAACTGAGGTTGATCCAATTGAAGATTTTGCACCGAGTTTATCTCTCCGGCCCTAGGCTGGTGTTAATGGGCAGGAGTGATGAAGGGCTGTGTAAAAGGCAATGTGGCTTGGAGGACTCCTTTCTACACATTATCTGGGAGTGTGCGTTCATCCAACACTACTAGAAAAAAGTACACGAATGTATGAGCACAGTCTGGGAAGTGGAAATGTGACTCAAAGCAGATGTCTCCTGAACGTCTGGGAACCCACGGACCTTAACACCAAGGGCAAAATCTGGACAATGCTTGGTCAGATGGTAGCCAAGTGGAACATCGCCCGTCTGTGGGGAGCAGCGGTACCACCGACGCTGAGCGCATGGAAGGCGGATATGGACTGGTGAATGGTAAGGGAGAAAACGGTATATGTAGCATGTGGCTGCCCCCAAAAATGGATAGCGCGCTGACTAAATGGAATGTTTATCGTGGTAATATTTTTGAGCCCCCAAATGTCCCCACCCTTGATGAACCATTGACACCGTGATGTGTATATATAGCGACCATTCTGTCCCACTGTGTCCGATATCTTGTACAATGTAAAGGCTTGATTTGCGAGAATGCGACACAGCTGAAATCAATGATTGACTGTATGCAATGACCTGTCCACCTCAATTGTTCAATAAAAAAAGTTATTAGAATTAAAAAAAAAAAATAATAACATTTCATAAAACATCTGTGCATTATGCTAACATCAATGATGCAATTGTCAATAATTGTTGTCTAATACAGTGCATTGGTAAGGGGTATACTGACGGATTGCCAAGTAATTTACTAATACTGTCTTTTTTCAGTTACTGAGAATTTTTTAGGAGGGAAGTAAAAATCTAGAAGACTTAAAATTTGATAAAGCAAATACTCAGTTCTCAGTGAAGGGGTGAATGTGCAATAATCAGTTGCTTTATGACCAGCGGCAGTAGTAGATTGCTGTTGACTGTTATGCTGGAACATATTTCACCCGGGTGAGGGCCAACCTAAATGTGTGTTATTTGCTGTAAAGTGACACTTTTAAAAGTCTTTTTATTGCAGTGATAAAGCATACCGATCATTTAACGACCAAGTTTCTCCCCAAACCGCTTTCATAAATTGCACGAAGCGACACACTAGCTGAACGTCTCCTCCTCCTAGACATGCCATCACAGCTTGTCTACAGGTTCGTATCCCCTTGCTTACAAGGAATGGCTTCAGTAATTGACGTCGTTCAGCTTGTAGTTCTCCGCAGATGCACAAAAGGTGTAATACACTATAGTTGGCTTCCTCACAGAAACACCATGTTGTCTGACCCGGAGATCGTTTTCAACGGGGAAGGTGCTGCAATGATGGTAAGATGCCCATTCGGAAATGAAGATATTTTTCTTTCTTCCTCCTACTGAGACCTACATCTAGATAGGATTGCAGCGAGTACTTGATGTAGCTTTGCACAACAAACCATCCGTGGCTTCTTTCTGTGAGTGCCGCCTTGTCTTCTACTAGGCATATATTTTTCACTGTCTTATTTACAATTTATTTAAAACAATGGTAGGACCCTGAGGCCACCCAGAGTTCCTCCAGGCCGAGTCGCTCTTTTGATGCTGTCAGAGACCTCTTAGCTGTGCAGTCCCTCTTTCGATGTATTTCACTCCATAGGTAGGAATTCAGTGTTCCTGCTTCGGCCCTTTTGATCCTGTACCAGCTCTTGACATAAACTCCTTTTCGGGCTAATTCTTGGCTTTGTAGGCTGAATTCTAACCTTATTTGGGTTGGCAAAACATACTTAGGTAGATTGAAAATCATTCTGGCCGCTCTTGAGACAGTGTTGTCTAATATAGACACATCTCTTCCCCGCAGG
Source organism: Triturus cristatus (assembly GCF_964204655.1). Classification (NCBI taxonomy): domain Eukaryota; kingdom Metazoa; phylum Chordata; class Amphibia; order Caudata; family Salamandridae; genus Triturus; species Triturus cristatus. The sequence goes on from NC_140589.1 coordinate 1,729,151,397, forward strand.
CACTGACTCCCATAAGTAATTGCAGGAATGAGCTTTGCTTGCCAGACTTGTATAAGTGGAGCAAGACTTGGGCCAGTAGTTTTATGTTTGATAGATTTTATTGCTGCCGCAATAGAGTTGCCAATTCTTTTGATGACATCTTTTTGTGAGTTGAATGTGCCTCTATTGTCAATTATCACTCCTAAGTATTTGTATTGGTCAACTTCTTCTATTGTTGAGTTAAACAAGTGCCAGCAGAAATTGGAGGTTTCCTTTCTTGGATGAATCCTCATTACCTTTGTTTTGTCATAATTTATGATTAAACCATTGTTTTCTGACTATCTACTGGTTGTGTCTAATAAATGTTGAAGGCCAATGGGGGTTCGACTGACCAGCACAAGGTCATCTGTATATAGGAGGTTGGAGAGTAGCAGCCTTCCTATGTTTGGCACATGAGAGTTACAAGTGTCCAGTTCAGACGATACATCAGACATGTACAAGTTAAAAAGTGTCGGCACCAAGAGCCACCCCTGTTTGAGCCCCATGGTTGTTGGGATTTTCCGGGACACGAACTTACCATCTCCTAGCTTGACTTGAACCCAAGTATTTGTGTGGAGAAGTATTAACTGGTTTAGGAGAGCAGGTGATATTTTTTTATCCTTGAGCTTGTGCCAGAGTTTGCTCCTGTCGATTTGACTCAAGGAGGGGAGGGGTATCTGCCCCCCTCTCCATAAATAATATACCTGGCCCAGGGCTATAATATGTTCAGGGAAGGGGGCCACATGACACCCTCCCCTTTAAATTAGATACAACCCTAGTGCTCTGGAGGATGGGGTCACCAGGGCCTCATAAGGCTGTGGAAGAGTAGGCCACGTGGCCTCTCTCCCCTTTAAAATACATAAGGTACCTGGGGGATAGATTCACCAAGACCTAATGAGGATCAGGAAGGGGGTCGTCATGACCACTTTCCCTTTTTAATTGGTTTGGCAAAGGGGGATGTGATTTTGTGGGCCTAATAAGGTTCAGGAGGGGGCCTGTACTGCCTACTTCACCTTTTTTATTATTATACTTGATCCTGGGGGATGGGGTCCTGGAGGCCTAATATGGCTTGGGGAGGGAAACTGCATACCCCCTCCCCTGATTAATTGTATTTGAGCCGGGGATAGGGTCCCCAGTTCTAATTGAAGGCAAGGGAATGAGTTACACACCCCGCCCCTTTAGATATATGTTTTGGCCCCAGGGGATGGGGGTCCCTGGGGCCCAAAGGTGAACCTACACTGCACATGGCAGGGGCTCTGCACGATGTGGGGTTGGCAGCCTGCTGGGGTTTGGTCACAGGGCCTGGCAGCATGCCAAGGCCTGTCATTAAACCTCTGCTGTGCATGGCCGATGGCTGTGAGCGGCATGAGGTTGGTTACCTGTGTGGAGTTGGAAGCAGGGCCTGACTGGAATACCGGCTATGAGGCTAACTCCACGCTACTCATGAGCACGGCCTGGCTGTAAGCTGAGTTTTTGTCAGATTTTTTTTATGTGAAATGTGTCATTGCATCCACAATTGGAAATGAGGATTTATTTCACGCTAAAGTATAGTGCCAAATGTCAGTTTCCACGTTTTGTAATTATAGGTAATATCACATACTTTTTCTGAAATTTCGAAGTAATTACGCGAAAGCGAATTACATGAATTTCACACACTTCTCTTTAGTAGAATATTTACTAGATATTGTTGTTCCACATATAAGTGACAAAAATACACAATTCACTTATGGCATTACAGTTTACATGCACATTACAAATGAGATAAGTAAGATATATTGCTATAGGCCAATGAGGTGCTTTAAAACCTACCAATTATGAAGATTGTCACTGTAAATTACATTTTGTATATTTGATGTTTATTAGTGAAATCTTTACACATAGTCCAATGTCCTTTACCGCAGTGTACTTCTTATGTATCACCCTGAAGAAGAATTGCCATTTTTCACAGTTAATTGCATGTAGGCACATTATCAATACTTTACCAATACTATCCTCAAATCAAGAACCAGTGTGGCTAGTCTGTTTTTCTTTTTAATAGGAGAAAAACACAGGCAGACATTTCTTGAATTGTTCTATAGTTCATCGTGGAAAATCTGCTTGAAATTGATTACCTAGTTGAAGAAATGGTTATTATGAGACTATATCCACCTCAAACCCATGGAAGGTGCTGGGATGTCCCACATCATATGCAACTGTCCTCTGGATCATGATAGCCACTGTGTAATAGTTAAAAGAAAAGACTAGCATTCTGAGCTCCCTTAAAGTTTAAATGTGGCATTGAGAGATTCAGATGTGGTGCTCTTGCACGCTACAGCCCACTCAGATTAGATGCACAACCAATGTCTCCCTCTCATTTCTCCCTGAATATAGCCCTTAATGTGAATCCTGTCTTGTGGTCCTGTTTGGTAGCTCAGGACCACTCACAACAGTTCAATCATCTTCGGTTTTCAGGTATGTTTTCAGGTTTGTCTGGGGGTTAGTTATCCATTCATGTGTAAGCATTTATTTCCTGTCTTGTTTGTCTTTATGTACATTGATTTTACATCTGGTGCTATACTTACCATATTCCTGTGTCTGTGTGTTCCTGACCAGGCACCCACTGCAAACAGTAGTGGGACTCCCTTAGTCACTCCATGGGCAAGAGCCAAGGTGAGGAGTCCCTTGTCGGTTTTGCCAGCTAGAGAGTCACCTGCGACGTCATCTGGGGGCGTCCAGCGTGGCAGCATATTAGGCATAGTGAGGCAAAGCATCGGCCTCTTTTCGCTCCACAGCGAATAATGTTTCGGAGACGGAATGAGGATCTTCAGACCACCTTGAAATATAACAGCACATAGCACAGAAAGTGAATGATTGAGTGAGGCAGCGCTGAGCCACCTAGTCTTGATCACGATAACTGGATGTGTCAGGGCATGATTTAGTTTAGACAGGTGGCCCAGCCTCTCAAGAATGGCACGTGGTGGAGGCAGTAGAGAGGTAGAATTTACAGGCTTCATCTCAGGTGCTGTATATTTTTTGCAAAATGCATTACATTATAGTGGGGTCAGCCAATATATAGCCTGAAAGGCCCCCCCAACCATGAGTCTTACTTGTGAAAGGACAAAGTACCATCTCCCCCATAAAGAACAGCCTCTGTCAAGTTGGGAGGCTCGCTATTTTCGGTAAACACAGTGAGTAGAGGACTCGTATTAGCTAGAACACGTGTTCCATCTGCTCCAGGTGCAAATAATATTCCTGTGCTGTCACTTTTCAAGGTGTAGACTGCAATACAAGGCAGGCTACTCAGTTTGGACAATGGATATATCGTCAGTGGCACTATTTTAGGGGCCCTTTTGCAGAGGCTGGAGGAAGGCCCAGATCAACAGTGACCTCTTCGCCCTGTAGCAGAATCTCATCCAGCAGACAAAGGGGGCTACCCAAAATTGGATTGATTTACTTAACTTACACCTTGGAAGGGTGTTGTTTTGTGCAGGCACTGGGCAGGCCGGAGGGGGGACTGACCTGCTGGTGGTCGTTAACCTTTCTGACCTACCCTAGGATGCCTGGAGTTGCACATTTTAGGGGATTTCTTCTGATGACAGACACCCCGACAGGGTTGCAGTGCTATAATGTGCCCTTATGTATGTGGAACTGTGGGTTTTGCCCATCCCACTGAGTGATGGAGGGGAAGCTGCCAATAAGTTATGCCCCAGATGCCCTCAGTTGAGGGTATGGGTGATGGATATCGAAAAGGCGCCTTCTGGCACTTTTGCATTCCGAAGTGTGGTGCTGTAATGGGTGGAGACAACTGTTTTATTGCTTGCACAATATTTGACTTGTTTTGCTGATCTTATGTTCTGTATTCTCATAACAATAATGGCTTTGGCTGATCCTACAAGTGCTTTCTGAAGTGTTGTGTTGTAATGGGTGGAGACAATAGTTTTTTTGCTTGCACAATCTTTGAGCTGTTTTGGGGACCCTATGTTCTGTATTCTCATAACAATAATTTCTTTGGTTGATCTTAGGTCCTGTATTGTCATAACAATAATATATGCATTAACTATGGTTATAATTCCTCACTGATGTGATGTGACTGTGTGAATAAAAGGATAAACCCTTGGTTAAACCACACTAATTGCAGTTGTCTATCTCTTCAGTAGCTCTTTCAATGGGGGGAAATGGGCTGTGAATGTGTGCTGCAATGTTACCTGTAATCTGAGAGTGTAGTTCAGGTTATCCATCAACAAGCCTACTGCAAACGGTCTATTTCTCTCTCTCTCCCTCTCTCTCTCTCTCTCTCTCTCTCTCGCTCTCCCTCTCTCTTCCTCCACCCCTCTCTCTCTATATATATATCTCTCTCTCTCTCTCTGTCCCTCTTTCTCTCTCTCTCTCGCTCTCCCTCTCTCTTCCTCCACCCCTCTCTCTCTCTCTCTCCCTTTTCCAAACAACCCCTTTACCCATTAGCTCTGGGTTTCCTTCAGAGTTCTGGAGATTAGATGTAGGCCATGTGTTAACACATAAGGAAAGTTGGTGGGATTGGCCACACTATTCAATGTCTGACCAGCCAAGGGTTGTGACAATTCACCACATAATTCACATTGCACATACTAATGCTATGCACTGCAACATATACATTTAAACATATCTTGCTCCTTAAATTTACATTTTTCACACCCCTTCCACTGCCACTATTACTTGAGGATTTCAGGTTGTGGAAGAATCTGTGGTTGCAAGCCAGTTTGCTTATACATTTGGTGCTTTTACCACTGTCACTGTTTTACTTTTGCACTTGCTGTGCTGATTTCATTGCTTGGTGCCCAGTCTCAAGCCAGGCTATATCCTGAATCAAAGAAAAATGAGTTGTCATTGGTTTTCAATGAAAAGTTCGACCTCAAGAGTTGGTGACTGCTCAATTACTGATACTTTTGTGTGAGAATAATAATGTTGCTCTATTATTAATTTAATCAAATGTAAATTTAATTTAATTTAATTAAATTGTTTACCAAGGTCTGCCTTGAAGGTTTTTGGTGGTGACACAGTATTCTTTCTTAACAGTGTACTGCCAAGCAATCTCAAGGACATTGAAAGTCATATAGTTTTGAACTGCTGTTCATTGAAATACGCAGTAGAAAATATGCAGTTCCCATAATGTTCTAGGTGGGCAGTCAGTCATAGGTAGAACCTAATTGTGCTAAACGCCACCAGCTTTAAAATGTCATTTATTTGTAGTTTCACTATGTGATTATTACAGTTTTAAAACGGGTATGATGTTCATCCTGAATTTTTTAACAGTTTTTTTTTAGCAACCATACAATGAAGATTTATAAAATCAATTTGGGTACTGCAAGCAATATATATATATATATATATATATATATATATATATATATATTCACTGAAAAAACCATAGGTTTCACAGACGTTATAGTTAGCTGGACATTTCACTCGTAAAAAACCAATGAAATTCCCCCGTTATAGTTAGTTAAGCTAACTATAACTCGCGCACCCGCAATCCACTGCTGATGACGTCACATATAACATCACTCATGACATGGTCACTGACATCACTCATGACATCACTGATGACATCTCAAATGACATCACTGATGACATCACTGATGACATCATCCAGTGAATGTGTGTTTTTCTGAAAATTAAATATATTTATATATGTATATCTCAAGGTCGATGGAAGAATAAATGGGTATATAAGTGTCTAAATGGATGATTTGTTTTTGAAAAATTGATTGTGTAACTGACTGATTAAGTGTATCATAGTGAATACATGGCTTAGTGAGTAATGTTTAAATATGTAAATATCTGTATCAGTCTCTCACTTTGTGTATAAGTGGCTGCATGGGTTGGTGAGTAGCTACATGAGTGTCCATATAGGTTATTAGTTGGTTTTTTGAGTATCAGTCTGAGTGTCTGCATGGTTCGGTGGGGGGTATTACGTAGTGGATAGGTGCATGAATGAGTGACTCACTGTTTGTATGTGTTGAAGACAGCATGTGTGCAGGACTGTATGGGTGGATGAGTGTGTGTATGGGTGTGTTAGTGAGTGAATGACTGTCTCAATAGTGTCTTTATGAGTAACTACATATGTTTTAAACTAGTATATGTGACTATTGGTGTATATAAGTGAGTATATGTGAGAGTGAGAGATTGAAAGAGTTCCTGTATGAATAAGTATGTGTTTCTATAAGTGAATGTTCAAAAGACTAAGTATGTGTAAGTTTCCATAGAAGTAAGTGTGGTGGTGTGTGTATAGCTGTATATGCAAGTAAATGGATGTTTGATTCTTTATTAGCATGAGTGACTATGTGTGTGAGTAACTCTATGGATGAGTGGCATTGTGTAACAGGATGTACAGGTGTATGAGTACATATGAGTGAGTACATGTATGAGTGACTGTATAGGACTGTTGGTGAATGAGTGGATGTGTATGTGGATCTTACAATTACTGAATAGGTTGTTGTAACTGATATTAGTAGGTCCATTGTTTTGAAAATTTTAGTCTCTATTTTTGAATGTGTGTATCAAAGGTTATATTAGGGTGAGAGGAGGTCTGCCACTCTATCACAAGGATGATGTCATCAGTGATGTCATCAGTGATGTCATTTGAGATGTCATCAGTGATGTCATGAGTGATGTCAGTGACCATGTCATGAGTGATGTTATATGTGAAGTCATCAGCAGTGGATTGCGGGTGCGCGAGTTATAGTTAGCTTAACTAACTATAACGGGGGAATTTCATTGGTTTTTTACGAGTGAAATGTCCAGCTAACTATAACGTCTGTGAAACCTATGGTTTTTTCAGTGAATTTGCAAGGTTTTTAAAATGCAAATTCCTAACTATAACGTGTGTGAAACCCATGGTTTTTTCAGTGAATTTGTACGGTTTTTTAAATGCTAATTCTTATATTTAACGTGTGTGAAATTATTTTTTTTTTTTTCTTTTTGCAAGGTTTTTTTCATCTTTTTTTTTTACTTTATATTCTCTTTAAACACTATGGTAAAATTTTTAAAATTCTGCAATATATAATTTTTCACCTTTTTTTTAACCAAACAGGTAAGATATAGTAGTATAACATAGTGAATCTTTTTTTCCTTTTTTTTTTTTTGTTTTTACGTGCGCGTACGGTAAGCTTACCGTAAGCGCACATTTTGCTTTACGTACGTAATATTTCTACTCCATTTGCGTAGTGTTACGCAATTTATGTAGACGTCCGTACTGCGTGCGCGACGCGTAAGCGCATACGTTCCGCGCGCACGTTACGCGGAAGTGTTGGAGCGTGCCTGTTATGCGCATGCGCGCATGCGCGTGTCATTTATACGCGCATGCATACTTTTACCGTAAGCGCTCCGTAAGCGCTCCATAAGCGTAACGTACGCGCACGGTTGGTCATGTGATTAAGAACAGCACTTTTGATTGGTTTAAAGTACTTTCAGTTCTAGAACTCTCCTACACCACACCCATTCCCCTCATTTCTGCTTGTGATCCCTTAGGAGAAGGAGCTGAGTTGTCTTTGTGATACGATGGCAGAACAGCAGTCCTCTTCTGAGAGTGAGCCAGGTAGAGGCATCATCAGAGAGAGAAGGAGGAAACAAAAGACTTCTTTTGTATGGGAATATTTCACCTATCCAGAGGGGCAGAAAAAGGTAAATGCTCCTTTAGTCACCTGCTCACTTTGTGAGCGTGTCTTATCTAGAGGGAATCCTAGGAAGAAGTATTCTTTTGGAAATCACTCTATGGTTAGACACATTAAGGATAAACATCCCAGGACTTATGCTAGACATACTGGAGAAACATCTCCAGTAAGTCACCCAAGCACACCTGCAGATGCTCAGCCGAGTACTTCTTCGGCAGCTCAGCGAGCACTTCCTTTGCGGTGGGAGCATCACCCTTTTCTGATCCTCTGGATATAAACCCTCGTTTTGGGAGTGTTACAATGAGGTGCACAAGATGTCATGGCCTAATTGTTCATGCAGAGACCAGTGTTTCCCTCATAAACAATAGATAGGATAGACCAGCACATCTGTGGTCCTTGTTAGTATTCCCATTCTTTCTTTCCTCTTTCCCTTTATGAACACAACGGTTCTTTTAAGAGCCAACCTTACTTCTTAATTTTTTTGAAAATGTTTGAAATGACTTTTTTTTTTTTTTTTTACCGTGCGCGCATTTTTTTTTTTTTTAAAAAACCCCCCCAAAAATTTAATCAACCTACAAGGTCCATGATGGACTACTACAGAAATGAAAAAAGCATAGAGAAGAGTAGTGAAAAAAGTGAGCATTAAAGTAAATGTGTGATAATTCCTGAAATTTCACACTTACCTGACAAAGAAAATAACTAAAAGAAAAATAAGTGATTTATTTTACTTGCTGAAAAGAAGTTTATTTTTATATTTTTCCTTTCTCAATCTGTAAAAAAAGAAAAATGTATTAATATTTAACAATACTTTTTAGAATACAGTGCACATATTTTCATTTTTCATTAAACATATTTTTGCCCTTTTTTTGCTGTTTTCAGAATATATTGCATTTTACTGTAAATCGTAAAAGCAATTGCATTCATCACTTAACAGCGGGCAAAAAAAAAAACAATCACAAAGATTGTTTAAAAAAAGCCCAGAATCTCTTCTCATTAAAACATACCGTAATATAAACCTCATGTAAGAACAATCACTAATTTCAGTAAATATCGTCCGAAAATTCTGTTGCATAAGCATAATCACCAAAATAATTTGTGTCAAAGAAGTCCACTATGCAAATTATTACCTTTCCGTAAGGCCAAATGGTAATTTTTATAATATTTGATGACATTTCCGATGGTAATCCAATTAAATGGAAATAATGTTTTCGACAGATGTTGCAATTTCTTTCTAAAATTTTGGTTTCAGAAAAATTAAATAGGAATTTGCTAAATCAAAAGGCAAACGTTGCTTGAAAACCAATTCAGAGTCATTACACAGTGTCCAGCCTTTTTCACATTTAAGAAAAACTGTGTAATGACCAGAAGTTACAAAAGGCCCATCATGGAAAATTATTGCAACTGTGACAAAAGTTTTGCCAGAAATTGATAATTGCTGTCCTGTAAATTTCTTTATTAAAGTGTCCGATTTTGTTCCATCAGCTCTACAACGTTGCATCATTAAAATTACATACTGTCCATAATTCTTTAAAAATAACGTTGAAAACATGTCTGATTTACATTTCGAACATTCCATGTTGTGATTGGCATCTTTAACTAATTTACTAAAAGTCACTGATTTAGTCTCTGGCAATGTTAAATAGATAAACCTTTCTGAATCAACATTAGAGCTGCATGTGTAGAAACAGTTTTCACAACTATGTTCCCATTTATAAGACAGACCAAACATATTTTCTATTTCTACCCCTTCATCTTCAAGTACCAAAAGAATGTACATCAAGAATTCCTGTGCATCTTGCTGGACATTTTGTGAAAACTGTGTTCGTCCTGAACAAACATCTAATAGATTTCTAATTTCATTCGTACTTTCTATTTTTGCTTTATCAACACTCAGTTTCTCATAAAGAAGACTTAGCACAGAACAGAATCTTTTTTCATGATTTTCTATTATCTGCTCTTGCAAACTTTCAAGATAAAATACAACATTCAGCACTACATTTGCATAGAAGTTGACACCAGAGCTATTTTCAAAATGGAAACCAACAACCTGTTCAACATTGTCCTTTTTCTTTTTGCTTGCAATCACATGACTCTCTTTTTGTTTTCTCTTCTCTACATCCTCATTACAGATATTCTCAAATCTCCTTTTCCGACAAACAACACGTTTCTCCAACACAGGATACTGACCTAAATGAGGAGCATAGGTTCTTCTTAATCTATTGTACTCCTTAACACAATTTGCATCAGCACTAACTTTTGAGTCATCAAAGTCTATCATGAATAAACCAGATAATGTTTTCACTCGTGACAAAGCAACATATGCCATACCTTCTTTGAACACTGTAGATCCAATGTTTACAAATGCACTATCAACTGTTAATCCTTGACACTTGTGAATAGTTACAGCATATGCTAGAGAAAATGGAAACTGCTTCCTACGTACATATAAGTCTTTCACAAGCAAAAAACGGACTGAACAACGACTAATGTCTTTTACCTCTTCAATCTGATCAAATTTTATTTTTAAAAACTCAATTCCTTCTTTTTTCTGGTAGTTAACAAAACCCACAACTTTACCCATAGCTCCATTCACTAAACCTTTTTCAACATCCAAATTTCTCCTTAGAAATACTCGACAGTTCATGCAAAGATATAGATTTTTTTCTAATCCAGCTGTTTTCGAAATGTTCTTCTCTAGAGAATCCAATGTATTTTTACAGTATTTTTTTCTGCAATGTTCTTGTATATTTTCTCTGCAACTATTTCCTCATTTGGAAATAAATTATGTAGCAACCGACTCTGTATTGCTTTTCTGCCAACTTCTGTGAGTAGTCCAATTCTGATATCTTTCAGAATACTTCCATATTCTTCATCATTTGCTTGCCTCATATTGGTAGTGAGTTCTTTGTACTCAAAGAATGACCAAATATTCGCATTACCAATGCTTCCTAATGACTTCTTCGTGTCCTCATGTGTCACAGTATTAAACACTGGTTGTCCTTTAACTGGAGTGAGCTGCAGTAGATCCCCAAAAACTATAACATGTTTTCCTCCAAATTGCACGTCATAGTCTCTTTTTAGAATTTGCTGCATTCTTAAATGCACAAAGGCAAGCATTAAGTTTGAAACCATGCTTACCTCATCAATAATGAGAACTTGCATCTTCTTCAACACTCTTGAAACTTCGAAACATGCTTCGCCAGTTAGCTTGTGATATTCTATTTTGTTCTCATGCTCCACTGGCAACATTAGCAAGCGATGGAGAGTAATTCCTTTAATATTATATGCTGCTAATCCAGTTGGAGCAGTAACAACACAAGATAAAGTTGAATCAGTTTTTTGCTGTAGGTAGCTTCTGATGACTTTAATTAAGAAACTTTTCCCAGTTCCAGCTTGTCCACTTACATACAACCTAATTGGTTCAAGTGCTGCGCATGTGCACTCTTTATTTTCATGTAGTAATCTGTGATCAATATTTTTCTGACCTCCTCATAAATTTGTCGTTGTTCTTCATTCAGTTGTTGTTCCAAATCTGGTAAGTCTATTGAATCTTCCTTTGCTTGATTCATAGCCGTTTCCACTTCAGTCATGGCTATTGCAGCTTCATTTTCTACGATTGGTTGTCCTAGGGGATCTTGACTGAGCATTCCAGAACTTTGGCTGTCTTGAGAACTGTCTCTAGCTACTTCAGCTGCAATTGTAGCTTCCTGTTCAATTTCTTTGTTTAACATTTGGACATAATTCCTGAAAATACTGCATTCAATGGTATCTTTACATGCATTAAATGAATCCTCATAGCTTTGAAATTCTCCAAGTAGTTCGTCCTCTGAACGCCATGGTTTAAACAACTGTAAAAGTGCCAAGTAGTAAAATTCCTTTTTGTCAGTAGTGTCACAACTCAGCTTCCTGTGATTAATCAAACTTCCTTTTGTTTGCTTCACTAAACATCCTTCCTCACCAATGACTTTATATTTTCCATTGTTGATGTCTTCTGTGGCTTTCCGTGAAAAAATGTAGTTCTGCAGCACTTCATAGAGACACATGTTCTCAAGATGATGACTTCTTTTTGGGTAATATGTGTCCAACATGTTTGTTTTCAAAATATCTGTACTTTCTGGGTCGTTCTCGGCCAAATATTCAATTTCTCCAACAGATTTCAGTACCCGATTTCGCATTGCTGCAAGGCCTAAACTGACCCAAATTATTCTTCTGGATTTCGAGTAAAGACTTGCAGATGATAACCTATCTGAACATTCGTAGGATCCAATTTCTCGATGCGTTAACATCTTCAAACTGAAACTGTACAGCTTCTAACTGACACTCTTCTCGTGAGAAATCTCTTCCCACATTTCCTTCAATTCTGTTTTCTCAGATTTAGTAATGTATGATGTGACATACCGAGCAACACCAATAGAATTGTCTTCCACATACTGAATATCCATGTTAGCATTCCACATGGATAAAATGACTGGGTTGTAGTCATTTATATATTTTGACTCTTCTTTTCTTCTCAGGTTGTACGTATTTTTGGGAGATTTTCTTGTAATAGTATGTCGCACAGCTGACATAAAACTGTTGACTCTTCCTTTTGAAAGAACAGGTCTTGGAAATCCAAATCGACATTTTGTGTAGAATTTATCTTTGGTCTTGTACTTCCGTCGACAGTATTTTCCACAGCGATGACTTTGGAAACGTAAAACTTGCTCTTTTAACTTTTTCTCTTCTGTGCTTTTAGGTATAGCACATGTTGCATATTCTTCAATGAAAGATAACACTGCTTCATCAGCATCTGTTCCAAATTTTGGAGCATTCTTGATCCACAACAGCATATGAATGTGAGGAGCACCTCTTGCTTGGTACTCTTTTCTCCAAAAGAAATCCAAAACTTCTCCAAGTGGTGGATTTTTTTTGTTGCAGATAAAGGACATCATAGCCTCAAATCTATGATTGAAATATCTGCAAACATTAACCGGATCCAATGAGCACAGTTCTCCTGCTGTCTTGTATTCGATGTATTTAATGTTTGAATTTGCCTCTCGTAGAAAATCCAGTAAATCATCCCAAGCGTATTCGGCACAGCTTAGGGTTAGGATCCATGTTGGAGTGCCTAAATTCCGTAACATACATTTCAATTCTCCATGGCGTCTGTACCAATATTCATTCGTCCCACGCTGACAAGCCATCAGATTGATCAATTGTGATTCCAAATGATCATCTCGCTGCTGCACTTTGTTCATAAAATCCTTAGCAGACACATTATGTAGATGTGTTCCACTTTTTAAAATGTGGTTTACTGCATAAGATAGTGCAGAAAAGTCACTTTCAAATAACAGATGGAACAAATAAGGAATACTTTGACGAAATCTGGGATCTTCTGCATATAATCTTGTAGTCCGATACTCAGAAGCAGGATTCTGGACTGGACGTTCATCATATCGTCCACCTTCTCCTGTAGGAAACAGCTGGGGAAAACATCGAGCTTCCAAACTCTTCTCCCATACACTCACAGGAGTTCCTTGTGCTTTTTTCATTTGAAACAGATCAATGGTGTTTGCCATTACTTCTTTTGAATGAAGAGGATGTATGCTGAAATGTTCATAAATTTCTTCTTCTTTTGACTTGTCAACTTTTTCAATTTGCCCAGTTGGTGTGTCTGTGTCTTCTACTAAATCTTCTTCATCTTCATCCATATAAATGGCTTCATACCATTTATTATTCCTTTTCAAATATAAATTTGCTCTTTGTACTTTCCGTACATCTACCAAATCCTGCCAAATTTTCTTATTCTTTGTAGGTACACCATTAACCAGAATAACTAATGGTTCAGTTTCCAAAGTATCTGTGTCAATAGTTTCCATATTCTTTTTCAAATCCAATGGCAAATAGACAACTCTTCCTTTTAAACCTCTCTGTAAATCTGAAGGAGGTAATTTGCCTGTTTTTGGCTCCATACGTACTATGGTCTGGAACTGATGAACACATTGAATGAGTATAGACTCATACGTATTTAAATCAGAAAGTTCTGCAGGAACTTCAACCAATTCTAAATTATTATGTACAGCTCTAGCTGGCATTTTATTTTCTTCCAACTTGTTGTAACAGTATTTACAAATACGATGATCTTCACCCAAATCAAAACAATTTTCAAGAAATATATATGTTGCAAAATCCTTCCACTTATAATTATCTTCTTCTTCACTTTTTTTGTAGAGATCAACATTCCTTGTTTGGATTTTTGTAATGGCTTCTCCGGCAACAAATACAAGTAATATTTGGTCTTTCATTAGAGATGATAGCAAATTTTGTAATTTGATCTTCAAATTTCTTATTTACGGAGGGTTCTACATTCTCTTCCACATTTTCCTCAATAACTGTGTCAGTCCCTGCACTTTCTAGTTCTGGCCCAAAGTAACAAAACTGAATCTCATCAGTAACCTTCTCAACATCTGATACAGATCCACGAAACAGAGCCTTATTCAACTCATTTAACTTTAGTGCTGGACTTTTAGCAAAATACAATCTTCTCACAAATTTCCTAATTTCAGTATGATGAACTGCCAGCATCCTAAAATGGTGAAAAACACTTTGACAAACTTTCCTAGATAAACAAGCCAGAGAGTGACCGTGCAAACCAGTATTCTCTCTCACTCTGCATGGATCTAGTCCTTGAAGCACCTTAATCTTCTGTTTAACACTCTTTTTACTATATTCTCTTAAAAACTCACGTAATTTATCAATAGATTCCTGTCGCAAAGTACAAATACTACTACAATTCCAAGTGTACACTGGGGCTTTAGGACGTCTCCCCATAACCTCATCTGCAATCACTTCTTCCTCATTTCTTGGAACCATTTTCTCCTTTTCCATTATACAACCATCCTTAACTTCATATGCTCGACCACTGGTGTCAACTGCATGCAGCAAACTATGACTTTGAAGATAACTCTCTTCATTAAAAAAGGGTTCAGTACTTGAACTATGCATCCATTCTCCTAAAAACACTTTACAAAAGTTATTTCTTTTTACTACTCTTTTCTTTTTGCTTTGTGACTTCATTACATTAACTATTTTTTCTAATGTACGCATCCTGTTCAAAATTAAAATGAATAGTTTTCTTTTTAAATTTAAAGCCTTTGCTACAATGGCTTCAATATCTTTTTTTCTCTTTAAAAATGTTGCTCTTTTCTTATATTTTTTCACATCCTTTAGCAAATTGGACATCACTCTTCTCTGAAACATTTTCCTACGGATCTCTTTAAATGCTGATTTTCTTTTCAAGTTAATTATTATAGCTTCTGCTTGTACATTAGCATTTAGTAAATTCTCACTATTCTCCTGTTGTTTTCTACTTGAAACAGTTTTTCCAATGGGGGCATTTTTTAAATTTTTCCTTTTTTTGAATATATTTTAAAGAATTCCTTTGTCTGCTTACCAGAAGACTTTTTCTTTTTCCCAACATGAGCATCTTCAACTAACTTGGGTCCTCCAGTTGTCTTCAAATAAACCTTTTTTTTCTGTTGTTTTCTTTGTCTTGATTTTATAGGCATCTTATATTTCCTTCACTGCTCTGCAGCAATACCTGAAAGAAACTAAAATAAAATACCTTTTTTGTAATTTAAATATATTACTATATTTGTCATGATCATTTCTTTTCTTATAACACTATCTATCCCTTTCCTACAAGTGAAAAACACAAGAAAACCAACACAAATGTAATCTCTAAGATCAATTCCTGTGTGCACACAGACTCTTGGTGTAATTCTAGACAGAACACGATATTTCTTTTGCAATTCAAAAGCACACTTATTATTTTTTTTTTTTGCAATTGTTAATTACTCTAACCGTCTGACACATTTTCTTTATAGTTTACAGAGGCAGAAAACAGCACATGTGCAATCTGCTTTTTTCGAGCATATACATGTGTAACCTGGCAGACTGACTGCACTCCTGCAAAGATAATGAACCTTGGTGATGTTGAATGCATTAGCATTTGTCAGGGGGTCCAAAAATGCCATAAAAGACTCAAGCTGTGACTTTACGCAGAAAATGAAATTTGCTTGCCAATTTCAAAGCACACTTACTACTGTTTTCTGTGTTTTTAGGCAGAAAACGAAATTTGCTTGCCAATTTCAAAGCACACTTAGTTCTGTTTTTTTCCTGCAAGCGTTAATTACTCTAACAGTCGCATACATTTTCATTACAGTTTTCAGATACAGAAAACAGCACATGACCAAACAGCTTTTTGAGACCATGAACATGTGTGACCTTGGTGACTGACTACACTCTAGCAAAATAAATCAGCCTTAGTGATGTTGAATGTATTAGCGTTACTCACTGCTTCCATAAAACACCAGTCACTTGTGAATACTCAGCATGATTCTACAGGTTAAACTGCTGGGTATGTGCTAACAGTCTGCTTATGCAGACTGTGTATTTTCAGTAGCAAGAGACATACGCATGGTTACTTCCCAAAAGAACCAGAGAGACACCAAATGCATCTCTGACAGCAATTCCTCTATGCTCACAGACTCTTGCTGTGATTTTACGCGTAAAATGAAATTTGCTTGCCATTTTCAAAGCACACTTACTACTGTTTTCTGTGTTTTTAGGCAGAAAACGAAATTAGCTTGCCAATTTCAAAGCACACTTAGTACTGTTTTTTTCCTGCAAGCGTTAATTACTCTAACAGTAGCATACATTTTCATTACAGTTTTCAGACACAGAAAACAGCACATGTCCAAACAGCTTTTTCTGACCATGAACATGTATGACCTTGGTGACTGACTATACTCCAGCAAAAGAAATCAGCCTTAGTGATGTTGAATGTATTAGCGTTACTCACTGCTTCCATGAAACACCAGTCACTTGTGAATACTCAGCATGATTCTACAGGATAAACTGCTGGGTGTGTGCTAACAGTCTGCTTATGCAGACTGTGTATTTTCAGTTGCAAGAGACATACGCATGGTTACTTCCCAAAAGAACCAGAGAGACACCAAATACATCTCTGACAGCAATTCCTCTATGCTCACAGACTCATGCTGTGATTTTACACGTAAAATGAAATTTGCTTGCCATTTTCAAAGCACACTTACTACTGTTTTCTGTATTTTTAGGCAGAAAACGAAATTAGCTTGCCAATTTCAAAGCACACTTAGTTCTGTTTTTTTCCTGCAAGCGTTAATTACTCTAACAGTTGCATACATTTTCATTACAGTTTTCAGACACAGAAAACAGCACATATCCAAACAGCTTTTTCTGACCATCAACATGTGTGACCTTGGTGACTGACTACACTCCAGCAAAATAAATCAGCCTTAGTGATGTTGAATGTATTAGCGTTACTCACTGCTTCCATAAAACACCAGTCACTTGTGAATACTCAGCATGATTCTACAGGATAAACTGCTGGGTGTGTGCTAACAGTCTGCTTATGCAGACTGTGTATTTTCAGTTGCAAGAGACATACGCATAGTTACTTCCCAAATGAACCAGGGAGACACCAAATACATCTCTGACAGCAATTCCTCTATGCTCACAGACTCATGCTGTGATTTTACGCGTAAAATGAAATTTGCTTGCCATTTTCAAAGCACACTTACTACTGTTTTCTGTGTTTTTAGGCAGAAAACGAAATTAGCTTGCCAATTTCAAAGCACACTTAGTTCTGTTTTTTTCCTGCAAGCGTTAATTTCTCTAACAGTCGCATACATTTTCATTACAGTTTTCAGACACAGAAAACAGCACATATCCAAACAGCTTTTTCTGACCATGAACATGTGTGACCTTGGTGACTGACTACACTCCAGCAAAAGAAATCAGCCTTAGTGATGTTGAATGTATTAGCGTTACTCACTGCTTCCATGAAACACCAGTCACTTGTGAATACTCAGCATGATTCTACAGGTTAAACTGCTTGGTGTGTGCTAACAGTCTGCTTATGCAGACTGTGTATTTTCAGTTGCAAGAGACATACGCATGGTTACTTCCCAAAAGAACCAGAGAGACACCAAATACATCTCTGACAGCAATTCCTCTATGCTCACAGACTCATGCTGTGATTTTACGCGTAAAATGCAATTTGCTTGCCATTTTCAAAGCACACTTACTACTGTTTTCTGTGTTTTTAGGCAGAAAACGAAATTTGCTTGCCAATTTCAAAGCACACTTAGTACTGTTTTTTTCCTGCAAGCGTTAATTACTCTAACAGTCGCATACATTTTCATTACAGTTTTCAGACACAGAAAACAGCACATATCCAAACAGCTTTTTCTGACCATGAACATGTGTAACCTTGGTGACTGACTACACTCCAGCAAAAGAAATCAGCCTTAGTGATGTTGAATGTATTAGCGTTACTCACTGCTTCCATAAAACACTAGTCACTTGTGAATACTCAGCATGATTCTACAGGATAAACTGCTGGGTGTGTGCTAACAGTCTGCTTATGCAGACTGTGTATTTTCAGTTGCAAGAGACATACGCATGGTTACTTCCCAAATGAACCAGAGAGACACCAAATACATCTCTGACAGCAATTCCTCTATGCTCACAGACTCATGCTGTGATTTTACGCGTAAAATGAAATTTGCTTGCCATTTTCAAAGCACACTTACTACTGTTTTCTGTGTTTTTAGGCAGAAAACGAAATTAGCTTGCCAATTTCAAAGCACACTTAGTTCTGTTTTTTTCCTGCAAGCGTTAATTACTCTAACAGTCGCATACATTTTCATTACAGTTTTCAGACACAGAAAACAGCACATATCCAAACAGCTTTTTCTGACCATGAACATGTGTGACCTTGGTGACTGACTACACTCCAGCAAAAGAAATCAGCCTTAGTGATGTTGAATGTATTAGCGTTACTCACTGCTTCCATAAAACACCAGTCACTTGTGAATACTCAGCATGATTCTACAGGATAAACTGCTGGGTGTGTGCTAACAGTCTGCTTATGCAGACTGTGTATTTTCAGTAGCAAGAGACATACACATGGTTACTTCTCAAAAGAACCATAGAGTCACGAAATACATCTCTGACAGCAATTCCTCTGTGCTCATAGACTCATGCAAAATTCACCACATACATCCCCTCTCAAACTCATAACTCACCTTTAAAATGTGTTAGTTGAGAAAGAAATGTGGCACTCAAACAGCAGACTATCATAGTCAGAATATCAGAGCTGTACACCTCTCTCCTATGAGCAGAACCAATTAATGGCAATGTTTCCCTCTCTTTTTTCACACTTATACATGTTAATTACAAATCTCAGTGCTTCCCACTTTTTTTCAAATTAAATCATACATTTCTATTGGTTGAAAACTTCAACCCTTTTCCAAATGTTCCCTTCCCCCAACTTGACTTTTTGCCTGCTACCATAGCAACAGCTCTTGGAACACTGCTGTGAGGAGAGAGGTCAGAAGTTCACCACACAATGTTTCAAATCGAAAGACCAAGAGTGCTTCACCTCTCCAACCTAACAGCAAATCGAAACTATTCTTCTGTGGGAACACAATTTTCTAAACCAATACAAAACATGCTTCTATAAATGTACACATACAGCCTAGTTTTTAGTGTAGAATGGTGTGAAACAGCCAATGAGTTCTTTTCATTTAAAAAAAAATATGTATACCTCCATTTTCAAACTGTCTTTCATTTCATTTTGCCATTCTACTGAAAGACACCTTCAGAGTGCATCCAGATCTCCTTGAAAGATGTTCACAGTGTGGATTGTAGGTCACAGCTATGTCTTCTGGAGTGAAAAATTTGCAGAAAAAAGAGGTATGGTGAGAGACCTTGCTTTGCCAAATGTAGACATTAAATGGATTGGTCAGAGAGGGTTAAAGTGGCACCAATTAATGCCTTTGGTGAAAACCTTTCTACATCTCCCACACCCTAACCGTATTATTGTGCACTGTGGTGGAAATGACCTAGGCACTTTAACTGGTGTAGGTCTGGAAATGCTTATTAAGGACACCTTTGTGCAATTGATGTCGCGTTTTCCTCATTCTGCCTTTGTATATTCTAACATATGCCAAAGGCAAAAGTGGAACTGGTCCTACCAATTTTGTCCGCAGATTGACAAAGCAAGAAAGCACGTCAACAAATCTGTTTCTGCTTTCCTCAGAGACTATGGTATGGGTTCTATATACCACAACAACTTGCGTTACAACATGCAAGACATTTATAGAGGAGACGGTGTACATTTCAATGATGAAGGGAACAGAGTCTTCCTCTTAAACTTTAGACTCTGCATCGGTACTTAATTGTAGGTACCAAAAAACACTCAATGAACACAACGGCTCTTTTTAGAGCCCCCTAATATCTTATCACTTAAATTTGTTTTTTTCTTCTTTTTTTGTTATTTTCTACCGTACGCGTACGGTAAGCTTACCGTACGCGCACCCAGCGATTTTTAAAAAAACATTTAAATATATTTTTCATACTTTTATGGCCTTCTTGGACCCCCTGACAAACGCTAGGGGGTCTGCAACTCTCTTCGTTGCCCCCTTTCCACGTTCTCCTCCTTTTTTTATCAGTGTGAGACACACAAAATGGAGGCCGACACTTCCTGATTTCGACCGATTCGAATGTTTACAATCATATAACCACCAATCAGAATTGAGCTCGCGCATGGCACCGTGCGCGTACGGTAAGCTTACCGTAAGTGCTCGGAGCGCGCCTATAGATATATATATTGATTCAAATGCTATTGTCTCAGCAAATACTGAACACATTTACACCAGACCTACAAAAGGCACATCCCTGACCTGAGGACTACCTCTTTGCCAAATTTCAAGTAATTCTGTTCAGCCGTTCGGGCTGTAGCTTGGACTAAAGGTCCTATGGAAAAATGCATGGGGAAAATGCGTTTTGGGACCCCCCTTTTTCTCAGCCCCCACTTGACGAATCCCCCCGAGACTTTCAGGGAAGGAGCGGAGCGGAGCGCCCCACCTATTTTGAAAATTTCGCAAGGATTCGTCAATCGGCGCCAAAGTTATTCAAAATAGAATGTTGCGGATTTCCTATGGAAACACGGTCCTAACTATAACTACCTACTGGCGACCGCCAGTAGGTAATATATATATATATATATATATATATATATATATATATATATATGCACAGAAACACCTTCTCCTTGCCGAAAAGATGAGAGGGACACAGCGGAGCACGGTGAGGCAGTCTTTATTAATCTTTAAGGCATGACGCGTTTTGGAAATATCTATTTCCTTTCTCAAATGCCAGAGTTCTCATAGCTGTTTAGACTGCTTGTATGTTTTAAAGTAGTCCAGCCTCTCCTTAAATAGAGTGAGCACACCTGATCCTCATGAATTCTAGCACCACCCATGCAGCTTGAGATGTAAAAACTACATGTCCCACATATACTTTGAGACATTTAATTTTCAGGAGCACCTTGGGAAAGGTGCCTGCATGCGCTATACTAGTCGCATTTAAGCGCGCTGCGCTTATTATTGATTTTAAAGCTCGTTTCTGACATTTTCACTATTTTTGTTTGGAGCCTCGTTTTAGTTGTATAACTGTTTCTGGCCTCATACCTGCATTTTAAATTGTGCCCCCACCGCGTTTTTTCGCGGAATTTCACCGGTTTTGTAGTTTCTTCGTGGCGCTTGGCCGCCATCTTGGGGTGGTCTCTGCCTCCTGTGCCACTTGCTGCAGCGCTCTAGCGCTTCATGTAGCCCAGGTGAGCTGGTATTTAAGGCGAGCTCTCCCACTGTCCTCCCTTGGGAAAGGTGCCTGCATGCGCTATACTAGTCGCATTTAAGCGCGCTGCGCTTATTATTGATTTTAAAGCTCGTTTCTGACATTTTCACTATTTTTGTTTGGAGCCTCGTTTTAGTTGTATAACTGTTTCTGGCCTCATACCTGCATTTTAAATTGTGCCCCCACCGCGTTTTTTCGCGGAATTTCACCGGTTTTGTAGTTTCTTCGTGGCGCTTGGCCGCCATCTTGGGGTGGTCTCTGCCTCCTGTGCCACTTGCTGCAGCGCTCTAGCGCTTCATGTAGCCCAGGTGAGCTGGTACTTAAAGCTCACTCTGCTAGCGCAGCGGTGACGCGCAGCGGTAGCGCCTGACTCGCGCCGGAGTCGAGCCAGAGTCTGCCCGTCTGCGCCCGTCCGCGCTAAGTACGCGCGGTACGCGGGGGATTTTATCGTTTATCTTTACTTTGTGTATATTTGTGTGCCTGTAGTTGTCGCCCTGTCAGGATGATTATGTATTCCGGTGCCTCGCTTCTTGCCATCAGAGATACTCTCCCACGCTGCTCTGCCACACCCCACCATCCGCTGTGTGGCCCGTTTCAGTGTGCTTGCAACAGATGGTCATTGGACCAGCCTGTAGGTATTCGCGAGCTCGCCACTTCTCCCGCCCCACGAGCTCCTCCTGGTCTCTCTCCGTTGCCTGGTAGCTTGGGATCTGGTCTACGATTTTTAAATCTGAACACCAGATCTCTAGTGAAACACCATCAGTCTGTGAGTTAAACAAATGAGGTATGAGTCATACCAAATCAGTGGAGCCCTCTATATGCCAGCACCTAGGCTGCTATCCCTTCTATATGTCGATCCCTATATTCTTGCTAGGGTTAAGTGTGCACACTGAATCGCACCCACTGAAACAATGCCAGTCCAAACGGACCTAACAAACTTAATTCAAAAGCACAGGTGCACCACACTTTAAGAAAAGAGGGGAAGATAATAATATAATTCATTCCCAGCGTGAATATAATTTTGAAAAGGTCATTTTTTATTTACAACACTTATAATTAATCTCTTTCTTTTTTTTAAAAAAACACTGGAGTATAAATACAATCTGTTCTTGAAAATACAGCCGACGCGTTTCGTCCTTGAAGCGGACTTCTTCAGGGCATATAAAAGGTAGCACTAGACCTTAAGTCTTAAACTGCACTGAAAGGAGCACTGATGGTGCAAAGATGACCGTGGTCGAAATCCCCAAATTCTTTATCAGAATATATACTATAAATGGGAAAGAAATTCTTATACAGTCACTATGAGGTGTAAATGAGAGATGATCGTGTTGATCTTTCCAGAATTATTCAAGTGTATTCTTGATATTCGCAAGAAGGTGCAGTCTTTACAGTCCAAATCCGGCTGTAGTAGGCTCCCGACGGACTCGATAATAACGGCTGGCGCAGAGTAGGCTGTGTCGAGGACCATCAGTCTGTGGCTGATCTCATTTTGGATAAGACACCAGATCTGTTGGCTGTAACTGAAACCTGGCTACAAGATACTGATGACGCCATAGTCAATCTTGCCTGTCCTCCGGGCTATTCATGCTTCAGATCTAACCGCCATTCTAGAGGTGGAGGGATCGCCTTATTTATCAGATCCGCCTTTACATGTACCTGGACGGTCTTGCAGATTGC
Organism: Triturus cristatus; assembly: GCF_964204655.1. Lineage (NCBI taxonomy): Eukaryota > Metazoa > Chordata > Amphibia > Caudata > Salamandridae > Triturus > Triturus cristatus. The sequence continues at coordinate 1,729,174,445 of NC_140589.1, forward strand.
TGGATGTGAGAGTGCGCTGTTTAAGGTTTCCATCAGCCCTCAGTTCTCGCTGTCAGGGATGGTTGTCTATCGCCCTCCAGACAGCGATGTAGCTTTTAGAGGTGCCTTTCCGGAGGCTGTGAGCCTATTGGCTAGCGGCTGTGCAAACTTTTCTATCTTGGGCGACCTAAATCTCCACTTTGATAGGTTAGAGTCTCTGGCCATCAGTGGTTTTTTGGCCGATTTAGAGGCTTTGCAGTTGACCCAGCTTATTTCTCAGCCTACACACGTGGCCGGCCACACCCTTGATCCGTTTTTTACCACTCTCTCTGATGTTCGGATTGTGGCGGTTGATCCTGTGATATGGTCTGACCACTATCTGGTGTCTGCTTGGTTCCCCTCCCTGCCAATCCCACTATACCGCCTCCTTTGCGGATACCCCGGCGCCACTGGAACAAACTTAGGTTAGAGGACCTTCACCGCATCATGGGTGCTGAGCCATTATGTCCCCTGCTGAATGCCACCTCGGGCTATGACCGGTTCTGTAACTGGATTACCAGGGCGCTGGACGTCCTGGTACCTATCATTTCCAGCAAGTCCAGTCCCCGGCAGGCTAGCCCCTGGTATGACAGCGCGTTGCGTGCAATGAAGTCCTCTTGCAGACGGGCGGAAAGGGTGTGGCGTAAGTCGTACGATGCCGACAAGAAATCCATCTACCTGGCCTTAGTTAAGCTTTACCATCGAGCTATATGCAGGGCCCGGGCGGCGTTTTACGCAGCCGAATTTCGAAATAGCCTTAACCCGACTAAAACCATCTTTAAAACCATAAAAGACTTAATGGCAAAGAGAGTTCCCCCACAGTTGGACAGTTCCACCGCCCACTGTGAAGCCCTAGCCACCTTCTTTCTGGATAAAGTCAGGAAGATCTATCTGGCGTTTCCAAGCACACTGTCTCCTGTGATTCCCTGGAGCGGCTCTAGCAGCTGTCCATCGCTGCACTCCCTTCCTACCATCTCCAATGAGGAGTTCGCAAAGTGGGCCCTGCGAGTCAAGTCTGGATCGCCTGCAGACCCGGTAAGATCTGCTCTTTTCAGGGACGTTGCTTTTCAGGGACGCACAGCAGTGTGCTCCCTGATTAACCTCTCCCTAACCTCTGGCCTGGTCCCTGCCAAATGGAAGCAAGCGGTGGTTTCCCCGATCCTAAAAAAAACATCTTTGGATCCATCGAGGCCTGAAAACTACCGCCCTATATCTTTGCTCCCTTGGCCGGCCAAGGTTATGGAGGCCCATGTAAATCGGGCCCTCACGGAGCATATGACCCTTGTGAATGTCCTGGATCCCACGCAGAATGGGTTTCGTGCTGGCCACAGCACTGAGACGGCCCTTCTGGCAATGGTTGAGCATTTGCGAAGTGTGCTCGATGCAGGTCAAACGGCAGCGCTTATTTTACTAGACCTGAGCGCTGCCTTTGACACTGTCTCCCATCGCATCTTGCTACACCGCCTGCAGGACATTGGCATTTGTGGTTCAGCTCTGCAGTGGTTCCGCTCCTTCCTCAGTGATCGCTCCTTCTGCGTTGCCACCCCTCCTTTTCAGTCCAAGTACCATCCTTTGGACCTGGGGGTCCCTCAGGGCTCCTCGCTGAGTCCCACGCTTTTTAATCTGTACGTGCAGCCGCTGGCTGAGGCCGTCAGGCAATGGGGCCTTACCATGGTCTCCTATGCTGACGACACTCAGTTGGCGGTTACGATCAGCGGGGATGCCAAGCAGGATGCCTTCAGGTTCCGAAGTGGACTGAGAGAGGTGGCCAGCTGGATGAATAACAACTGTCTCCAGCTGAACGCGTCAAAAACAGAGGTGATGATCGTTGGAAGGGAAGCGGACCACTGGGGGGACGAATGGTGGCCTCCAGAGCTGGGATCAGTGCCGGCCCCTGTCCTGGAACTCAGGAATCTCGGAGTATGGCTTGACCACACGCTAAGCTTTGTGACTCATACAAAGAGAGTGGCGGCCTGCTGTTTTGGAGTACTACGCGGGCTAAGACCCCTGCTGCGATTCTTCGATGCTCCTACAAGACAGCTGGTCATTCAAGCAATGATCATCTCGCGGTTGGATTACGCCAGTTCTCTCCTACTAGGAGCGAACCAAGCCGAGATTCTTCGCTTACAACGAGTCCAGAATGCGGCGGCTAGGGCGGTGGTTGGTCTGCCTCGAACCTGCCCTACCTCTAACACCCTGCGGTCCTTGCACTGGCTCCCGATATGCAAGCGTATCCAATTCAAGGCTCTCTGCCTGGTTTTTAAAATTCTGAGAGAGTTGGCACCCGGAATACTCAATACACTGATCTCTCCCTATGTCCCTACCCGCTCACTACGATCCCTTGGACAGTCCTTGGTGGTCGTCCCCCGTTTCAGACTTAGTCGGATGGGGGGTCGCTCCTTCCGCGTGAAAGCCGCAACCCTCTGGAATGCGCTCCCCTTGGAAATCCGCCTTTCGAATGACCTAATGTCTTTCCGCAGGGCCCTGAAAACCTTCCTGTTTTAATTGTTTCTAGCTTTTATTGTTTGCTTTTTGTTACTGGACCTAGTGTTGTGTTGTGTTTACCTTTCCCTGCGCCAGGACGCTCCTTCGCTGGAGCAGCTGTGCGCATTAAAATGCAACTAACATAACATAACATAACCTCAGGTATGTATGAGAATATTCATTTTGGGTCCCGGGAGTACCCCAAAAAGTTGATTTTTGAAGACATAGAGCATTTAACAGATAAAAGTAGCTGAAACACTCAGATTTTCACAGTATGAAGCAAATAAACTTCGTTTCAGGTGTAATATGCACAACAGATGTTCTAATCCTGTTAGCAAAGCCTGAAGCCAACTGGAGTATCTACACCAATGGCAGACGAATGAGTGCCTACACCCTACACTTCTGCTAAAGTATTACAAACATAACTAAAGATCCCACTTAATCCACTGCCTTATGAGAACAACAAGGAATATGTTAAATAATTGTATTGTATTTTTGATAATTAGTCTCTGGATCTATAAACTTGAAAATAAAGGCATTAGCTTGTGCTTGTTCAACCTTGAAGAGTAATATAAATCACCTAAAACACAAGTGGAAAAACTCTTCAAGAGAAAATAGGAACAAACTCTTGAGAACTACTTGGGAAGTATTCCTAAAGAACCGCGAACGTAGAAACCGAGGCCAGCACATCAATTGACATGGCACCTTTAACTTTTGCAAACATGTTTTCCTTTATTAGATGAGGGCACCCCACCAGACAGAAAACAGATGAAGAACAAAGCAAATGTATACAGAGGAGTCAGCAGGAACCATGATGTTCAAAATGTCCCATTAGCCTTGGAAACCAAATGAAATCTGACATCTGGAAAAGAGATCCTTTGTGCTCTCACACACATTTCAAATACTTTAGAAACGGAATAGAAGTTTATAACTTTGGAGGGAAGTTATGCGTACAATGTTTTTTCACGTTATGTCTGAATGCACAGGAAGCTCTGAAAACATTGAAGAGTTAATGAAATTCTGATTTAAGTTATTACCTCTATATTTCACAAAAGTATAGCTTCAGTTGAAGCAGCAGCGCTGTTGCTTTTTCAGACTGCGAAACATTAAAGTAAACCACTGTTTTCCAATCTAACTAAGCTAGGTAAAGAAGCATTGAAAGCAATCTGTAAAAATAAGAAGCTAGAGCCCAATTTAGAGTCTGCCCGGTATGGGACATCCGCCAAATTGTGGCAGATGCCCTGTCTGCACTATTTAAAGTACACCGCGGCCCTGTGCTCTTTAAATATGGCAGCAGGGACATCCATTGCTTTGTTACACATGTGCTAAACTCTGGATAAGGCCCATCGTTCTGAAAATGTCCCATAAAGGTGGATCGGTGGTAGCAATGGTTTAACATGTGTATGACATGAAGATACATTTATTTATTTATTTCTGAGTTTTATATAGCGCAAACTAGACCCAACGGTACTAGAGCGCTTGACAGAGTAAACACAACAATAACAGCCTGAGGTACATAAAGGGTGCATATAGATATATATAGTAATGGTAAAAAGAAGCACAACAGTAATGTGAGGTACATAAAGGGTACCTAGGAATGTATATAGTAATGGAAAAATGCAAACGGTGTACAGTGGGAAACGGAACAAAATAGCAGCACCTACAGGGGTTGCAGTAAGCACTGAGGTAGATATGAAAGGGAGTTGCCAGGGAAGGGAGAGTAGATGCATAGATGCATAGAGTCGCCTGAGGAAGTGAAGGCACATTGCATCTTTGCACTAATGTTCAAGGCTTTATAGAGTAGGAGCAATAGCAGTAACACAAGGTACAAAGAGAGAAATATATTTATATATAGTACACCATGAACAGTGGGATATGTGGGCAGAATAGCAGCAGTACCCGAGTTACATAAAAGTGTAAACATCCGTACAAATTGACAGTAAATAAAAATAAAGATAGATCTACAGCTAGCCAAAGATTTGACACATAAATAACAAACTATATTTTCAATTATTCTTGAGGGGGGGCAAAGAACAGGACTGGATAAAACATAACAATTCCTGTAGAGCACGTACCAAATAACTCTGTAAATGTATCTAGCTGCCAAGATTCATAAACATTTCAGTTATCCTCCTTGCAGGCTAGTTATATGAGCAATACATTTGATCCATTAGCAGGCAAGAGAATACATACAATATTTCTTACAATACTAGGCTGAGAAATTGCAAATATGCATAGATGATACAGGTGAATTTGTTAAAGAAAACGAGGAATGATTAACAATGAATATGGTGAAAGCCCTACACTTGTTACACCTAATTTTACATACTAATGCACCTCTGTACCCTACCAACAGGGCATGGAGGATTTAGAAAAGGCAGTGCTCAACCATTTTCCCAGAGGGGTCCGGCTTCTGGAATATTTATAATTTATAACATACTATTTCAAATAGAGAGATGTACATTATTTACAAGTAAGCACGTCAATGGGGCACTCTGAAGACACATTGAATAACATTTATGTATGTTGTCAGCAAGAAATATTATATGAAAAGAGAAACCACTTCACACAAAACTAATCTACAGGACCAAATGCTCAATAGGAGACAAGGGGATAACTTTTACTTCCAATGACATGCTCTGTTTTCAAAGAGAAGCCATGTCTGTGATCACTTTTAAATAAAGCAAACTTTTGTTTAACGCAGTCCAGTTTCCTTAAAGGAAAAAAAGGCTGCGTTTAAAAAGAAAAGTTTGTAGTTGAGTTTGTGGTTGTGCCAGGGACCAATGTCTACACAAAGAGGAAGAGGCCCCTTGGGGACCCTCTTCACGTTTGAGACTTGTTACCACCCCAACATGTGGGTCAGTAACTTTTCAATGATTTAGGACTGCTATTTTAGTATTAAACTATTGATGCATATGGATCGGAATCATTATTTGGATGGGATGCCTACAACATGATCCATCCAAATATTGATTTGCTATTCATTGCGAAACCCATTTTAAGAGTAAATAAAGAGTTACTTTCTCTTATAATGGGTTCATTACATTGCAAAAATAATTTTTGAGGTTGGTATGTCCTGTTATGTTAAAAAGATTTGTAGAACGCATAGCTGCTGAGGCACCGTGGCTTCCCAGATACTCGCACAATACATCCAGAAGAGGGAGAAAAGTACCACGAAATAAAGACAGACTATACTGTAAATAGCCAGGTCTTAAGTAGTTTTCTGAAGCTTAGATGGTTTTGAGTTTTCCTTAGATGGAGGGGAAGTTTGTTTCATTAGGCCAAGGCCATGGCACAGAAGGAGCACCATCCAAATCTCTTTCTTTTGATTCAAGGAACAGCAGCAAGATTGAGATTGGCCGGGCAGAGAGACCTAGTTGGCACGTATGGCAAGAGGAGTCCAGCAGGGGTGTGAGCTCCTTCCAAATGCATGATCTTATGAGCAATGAACATGGTTCTAAAAGGTTCATGCTTTTCCATAGGGAACCATTGGAATTGGAGGAGTCCAGTGGCTGAGCAGAATTTAGGAGGAGAGAAAAGCAGCCTAGTTGCAGCATATTTGGCAATCCAGAGCCTTTTTGTAACTGATTTGTTGATGCCTAAGTAGAGAACTTTGCAATAATCCAGGTGAGATAGGATTAGTGAGTGAATGATCATCTGCCAGATAGGAGGGGAAAACAAAATTTTGATAGGTTAAAGTTCTCTCAAAAGACCAGAGCAGGTACCCAATCAAGATCTGGTTTGAGCCTCGAAGAGTGTATATCCATCCAAATTCCTAAATTCTTCATGACCGGTTTCGGCTTGAGTGTGCTTTCCCAGGAGAAGAATTTCCATTTTCCTTCTGTTTAACTTTAGGCAATTACTATTCATCCTACCCAGCGCCAGAGTGCATACATCTCTGGAACTTGGCCATGTGAAAGTTGGGTATCATCAGCATAAGAAACCAGTGAAATTCCAAATGATTTCACAACTTGCGCCAGTGGGTGAACATAGATTTTAAAAAGAGTCGGGCTGAGAAAGGAGCCCTGGGGGACACCATGTTGCAGGGATTGCTGATGCAAAGCAAATGGAGGAGATACCACACGAAACGAGCGATCGCTCAAGAAGGAAGTTAACCAGGTCAGTGTCCTAGACAGCGCTTTAATCCAGAAGCATAATGGCCTATGACCTACTTGTGGAAGAGGTGTGGTGCAGCAGCCAGGCTGCCTGACTCTGGACCACGGGTTTCACGGTTCGATCCCTGGTGCGGGCGGCAGGTTTACCCAGCACCATATGTGTCTGGGCAATAGCTCGCTTGATCTTCCCAACGCCCCCCAGCGCTGGGACACCTCTCCCGAGGTAGCTGTGGGGTTTCCAAATGCTGGTATTTCACTTCATTTCATTTTACTTTCATCTGAGGCACTTTGAAGTGCTTCTGACATCACTAAGAGTGCAGTGAGAAGGTATAACTCCATTTTAGGAGGTGTCCAGGATTTGGTTCTCCTCCTATTAACATGTTTCTCTACTACTTTAGCAAAAAATGGTAGGAGTGAGATAGAGCGATAGTTTTCTGGTTTGGCCGGATCAAGGGAAGGTTTCTTCAGCAGGGGATTACTTTAGCATGTTTCCAAGCACTGGGCACTGTGGTGGACATCAGAGAAATGTTAGCAATTTTTTGAAAATGAAGGGAGAAAGAAATCTTGAAGCTTTAAAATGAGATTGGGTCTAATTGAGTCCTCAGTGGGACCTGATTAGACTTGATTGCAGAGTGCCTTTAGGGAAGCAGTGTCGAGTAGAGAGAGTTCATTCAATTCAGCGCTAGGGGCTGAGTCCTCTGACATGCATACGCTGTAGGTTGTATTGGGTATGTCACCCTGTGAAAAGTGTGAATAGATATCCCTGACCTTTTCAACAAAGTAATCTTCTAGTTTGCTACAGTGACTTTTAGAGGCCTCGATTGGCTCAGTCGATAAATCTGGCTCCATTAAACTATTGACTAGGGAAAAGCTTACTTATGCCAGATTCCTGCCAGATTCATGCTGTTGCAAATTTTATTGGGAAATAACTCAACCCAAGCTTTCCTGACCAATTTGTGGTAAGAGTTTATAGCTTTCATGCATTGTGCTTTGGCAGGAGTATCATAGGTCTTCCTCCAAGCATGTTCAAGCACTTTACAGTCTTTTTTTATGTGACCAGAATCTCATTAAACTGTGGGGCCAAGGGTTTCTTTTTGGCCTGACCTTGCTGAGCAGGGATGTAAGCGTCAAGGGCCGAAGTATGCCAGAGCTTTAACTTGGCTTCAGCAGCTTCCACATTAGTCTAAATGGGGAATATTAGTATGAATGTGATTCCCAAATTGCTGCAGATCCGGTGTCTGGCACTGTCTTTCATTATAGTGTTGCAAACTCCAAATTGGTGAGTTTGTGACTGATAAAATGCTTTGGGGCATATTTACAAGGGGATTGCTCCACACAAGCGTCACTTTTACCGACGTTTCTGTGGCACAATGCCCTGCTCCATATTTACAAAGTGGGGTTAAGGCACTATATGTTTCTTAATGCCATTTGTAAATATGGTACCCATTCACACAGTTTTCTGTGTGAAAGGGGAGTGCAATGGGTGTTGTTGTGGGCGTTTCACTACAACACTCGTTGCTTTTTGACACTGACTTAGATTTACAAGGATGTGTAAATCTGAGGCAGCGCCAAAAACAAATGCCATGCAATAGCAGGTGTTAGAATGGGGCAACAAATAGAAATATTTTTTATTTATCCTCGTTTTTGCTTTTTTCATATGTGCTGCATACAGCAGTACACATAGAAAGAGCAAGACGCCATTAATTATTGCTTATGTGCAAGAAGGGACATCTTCCAGCACATAAACAATCATTCCCTGCAACATAGGCACCCTTGCACCATGGTGCAAGGGTGTCTGTTGGTGCTAGGCAGCTATTTTTAGTACCAGCACTAGGGAAAACACAGGGGTGTGCTGTATGTTGTAAATAAGGTGCATCCCAGCGTTTTGAAAATGGCAGAGTGCAGCGCTGCACATTTTTCCGCAGGACCGCTCTACACCATTTCCTTGTAAATATGCCCCTTTGCGTATCTGGTCCAATTTTCTGCTTATTTCTTATTTTATATTTTCATGTAACAAGATGCACTACACTAGTTTTATCATTTGAAGCAGTGACTCCCATTAATGGGAGTTCACTGTCTTGCGCGTTTATGTCATTATTATATTCAGATTTGTTTTTGTGAAATTTTTAATTGTAGGGACACGTGATCAAATATCTGTCCAACTCCGCTGCATTTTTTAAATCCAATACTTAATAATGTTTTTCTGATATCCTGAGCTTACCTTGTGTCTTTACATGCCCGTGTAGGTAGACCCTACTCATGGTTAGCCTTTTTTGTGGTCTATATAATGAGGGTGGGATGGTATGGTAAGTCTGATTGGTGAGGTAGTTAGAGAAAGTTGAACAAAGGTAATGTACATCTTCTCATGGGACATGTGCTATAGAAGAACATGCATTTATGTGGTTTGGGTCTGGGGTCCTTGCCTCACATTTAATCTGCCTCCTCTTGGTACTTCATGCTTTCCTGTCTGCATGGAACCAATTTCTTTGGTGGTAGTTATTTCATTGCCCTGCTCAATTTCACCATGCTGTCCAAATTTACTTTGTTTATTGCTTAGGGTCCACGCTCAAAAGAGTCCCCCAATGTTGGTCCAGAAACTTATCAGGTCAAATAGACTCTTCATCAGAGCAAAAACATCCGTCCACAAACAACATGTTCGCTGGATAGTGGATGCATTTTTACAGCCTATTTACATTTTGACCTGCATCACATGTGGCCCTGTAATCCTCCTGGTAGCTTCAGACTCCCAGATTCTTTTGGGTTACAAGTAGGGCCCTGAGGGTCCCCTTGGAAATGAGGAATTATCAAGGGAATTTTATAATGTTGTATCCGATTCCCGGACTAAACCCTCCATGTGAAAATCTCTCTGGATTTTCACATGGAGATTTCGGCTGCTGATGTCAGAGGGAAAATAAACAGATATGCACGCCATGGACGGGACTCAACATTGTAGTGGGGAAGGTAACTGCTGCTAAGTGTCCCATCGGAATTAAGAGGCCATGTGGGTATTGTATATTAAAATGAGGTCTCATGTGGCAAAATAGCGTTTGCGCCAGTTTTTGTACGTTGATGATATTTTTTTACATTTTGCATGGACTGTCACAAAATGTTAGATGGTGCAAACTGTCTTCTTCTTGTCACAGGTCCTAGTGCAAAAACAGGCACTCAAGCGTTGGTTTCCCGTTTGAACTACCACATAGGTATAAGGACCATGGGGCGGATTTCTAAGGTACACTTACACACTTGAGTAAGTTTACAATTGTTTGCTATTCACAAAGATAGTTTACTAGCAGCATCCTTATGGCTGCGGAGTCTAGACACATGAAAAGATTGGACAGTCCTGTCTCTTTATGGGTGGGGGCTCCGGAGTCCTAAAGATACAACTAGTACAATGCATTAGTGAATAGCAAACAATCACACACTTACATAAATGTGTACGTTTATCTTTGTGAATGAAGCCCATAGTATTTGTAGTTAGGAATGTTATGTGTAGTTTCCAACAGAGTCACTATGCCTCTGTCTCCTGCAAGTCATTTTTTCCTGTTTTTGAGGAGTGTTGATATACACTTTTGATTCATGTTTTATATCAAGACAGCCATTGTATGATATGCGAAATATGTTCTTTAAGTGGTTTTAGTCGTCCTGGCGCCTAACAAACTGATGGAGAATATCTGGATTGACTCAGGACCAAAGAACTTCAAACCCGTGTATAAAAGATGTCAAACTCCATTTATCATAAACAAATCCTTATTCTTACAGAGAAGTAATATTTTCCTCCTACAGATCTCTTTCCATTTTTTTAAGTGACCAATTAGCTAATTTGGATAAAATGTCCCAATCTTAAACAAAACCAGCTTTTACTTTCTGTCTGATATTACAGAAAGTCTGGAGTACAAAATATGTATTCTCCGATCCAGAAATACTGTGATAAACTCATAGAGAGGGCTCTATCATTCCATACGGATTACTATTGTTTTCAATGAAAGGCAGAGATTTCTAATTATGCACGATCAGTGGATTAACTCAAATTATGAATGATCTATAGTTTGTTTTCTACTGACATTTTTGCATTTTCTTTACGAAATGAACATACCACGTGTCATGAGTAATATGTGAGGTTGGGTCATAAGTAGGGCTCCCGGTTTTATGGTATTTATTTTTTAACATTTCCATCTGTATTTATCCATATTTATTTTTTGGTAATTTTTTCTGTATTAATCCACATTTAATTGTGTCGCAAGCAAAAGAAGACGCTGCAGCTAGTATTTTTTCACATTTATTTAAATGCACACTGCGCACTTGCACTCAGGTGTTATAGTTTTAGATATATTTATAAATATGCCAAATTAGGAAAACACAATACATTTATCTGAAAACTTTGCCAAAATAATTTTATGTGAACGTAGGCCTAAACAGAACTTGAGTAACTTAGATTAAGTAACCTTTACTGTGGGGCTGTACGCCCTAGGCACCAGAGGAGATGATATAACTCCCTTTTTGTAAACAGGCTTTTAAATCCTTTTCTTATCTAGTCACATTTGCTGTGCATTCAGACAGAGGTCAAATGCCACGGTGTGTCTTCGAGGGAGCAAACCATTCTGTTTTTTCATTGCAGAACAACTTCTTTCTTATATTTTTTTTAAACGGAGGAGATCATTATTTTCCATCATACACTATGATAGATCTCTGTTTTTAAATTGCTAAAACGAAAGTTGAGTGTTCATATTTTTGAGGGGAGGAGGAGGGTGCGATACGCATTATTTTAACATAGGAAACAATTTCCCCCGGAGCGAACACACAGAACAAAGGAAGTCGCCCTGAAGATCTTAGGGGCATATTATCAAGAAACGGCATAAAAATTATCCCCGCTTTAGCGGCAGAAAACTGCCGCTAAAGCGGCGATAATGGGCTTGATAATATTCCCTTGAGAACACCCATAGAAGCCCATGTTCTGGTGTCAACATGGTCTTCTATTGGAATTCTCTGCAGCATATTATCAAGCCCATTATCGCCGCTTTAGCGGCAGTTTTCTGCCGCTAAAGCAGCGATAATTTTAATGCCGTGCTTGATAATATGCCCCTTGGAGCCCTTGACCTGAGCGCCAGATGAATTTTATCTGGTCATATGCATTGTTTAGCGGCATTTGTAGAAAATGAAGTGATATGCCGAGAATCACATGATGCTTTGCCGATGCAGCGACCTCAATGTAAATGTTGATGTGCTTTTTAGTGTCACTGGAAACCATTCCTGAAACTGCCATTCACCCTCATCCTGATGGCCATCAAAGTCACAACAGTACCACATCGTGCACACCAATTAAAGTTAACGTGCAGTGGATGGTTCAGCATCGGCTGCGCAGTCTTGTAACTAAATTCTAATTCTGTAGCAGTCAGTTTAAACAGACATATTAGCCCCCCCAGTGGACCAGAAGAACAATGGAGCTGCGGAACTGCACACCCTATAAAGCAATGCACTCCCCACTGGGAGAGCGCGTCGGATCAAGATGACTACACCAGGCTCCCCACATGGTTCTACTCCTGATTAATGGCATGCAGGGAGAGAGTGGCAAATGCAGCGCTTAGAGTCTTCCCCATTAGTAAGGCGCCTTTCATGCCCGAGGGCAGCTGCATTCCTCTATGCACCAGATTAGGCAACCCTGGCAGGAGTGGTTTGTCAGTATTTTTCCGTTTATATTAATAAATGTAGACGAAGGAAAAAAAGTTTTACGTCTGCATATATATGTAAATATCCGTTCAAACGTAAAACCGGGTGCCTTAGTCATAAGCAGTGCATGGCGGGCACAAGTTATAATTAGCCAAGTAAACTATAACTGTTGAATTTCAGATGCAGATTTTTTTTATCTCTCTCCACACACACACACACACACACAAGCACGCACACACACACATATATATATATAATATTTTAGGGACCAAGTTCCAGGTTTAGAGGAAAAAGCCACGCACACTCCCAATAGGTAGAATATCCAATAAGGTTAATTAAGACAATGCACTCACTGAAAGAAACGAAGGTTAACATAACATTATAGTTAAAGTTAAGGTTAAAGTAACATTATAGTTAAGTGAATATGTTAATGACAACATTAACGTTTTGAACTAAAAAAAACAGAAATTCACGATTATAGTTAGCAAAGCTATGCAGTGCTGATGACCTCACATATTATATTATTCATGAAGTTCTATAACATCAGTTATGACATCACTGATGATATCTCAAACTACACCATTGAAGACATCATCGAATGAGTGTGTTAGTTTATTTTATAGTTTACATAGTGGCAGGTAACCACCATATTACTTTTCTACCTAATTTTGTACAGCCTGTGTCCAACTAATTTGTGTAAGTGTTTACAAAACGCATGTGTTTCTAATGCATGATAGGTGTGTACAGGTATTGAACATGTTATAAATCTTTGTATTGAAAGTAACTCTTTGTGCAGGTGACAGTTGACGACTTGTGTCCAGTATGCTCCACACAAGTTTTTTGGTTCTGCAGAAACAATTTCCAAGAGGCAAAGATTCTACGTAGCAAATACTGAGTGACATATTTCGGAGTCCTGTTTTATCGCTCTTCTTGCATCAAGCAACTTGTAAGAGCAATGCAACTCAAAAATGTGTTTTATGAAGCCAAACAAGGTCACACACTGTGGCCCTGAATGGCTTAATTAATCTTGGGTAAAGCAATGCAGCGCAAATCGCTGCATTGCCTTACTCTGTGCAAGGAAGGCGTTCCAAGGGTGTTGCGTGGGTGTTCCTGCTCAACATCCATGGTTTTTGACACATTCCCAGACTTACCAGAAGTGGTAGACTTGGGAATGCACTAAAAACCTACGGCTCCCCAGAAGAGGAGTAACAAAGAGAAATATCTTAATTTCTCCTCATGTTTTCCTCTTTCTATTTGTGCTGCATTCTGCAACACACATAGAAAGAGGAAAATACCTTAGGAAATTGTTTTTGCGCATGAAGGTGCCCCTTCCTGCACAAAAACAACCCAACTTATAGCACAGGCAACTTGTACCAAGGTGTAAGGGTGCCTGTGTTGGTGCTAGGCAGCCAAAACTGCGCCAGCTGAGGGGAAAAGGCAGGAATGTACCGTATTCTTTTAAATACAGTGCATTCCTGCTCTTTCCCTATCACTCAGTGTAGAGCAGCAAGGTGACTTGCTGCATTTCACTGCATGACAGACTCATAAATCTGGCCTATATTATTGCAAGCAGCCTTAAGTTAGTAGACAGAATCATCTCAGCATGACAATGTCCACATAACATAGAAGCCTGTGTGCACCAGGTACTGACCTATGTACATGTGCTTCTTTTGCTTCAGAAGATGGGCTATCTATTAGGTTCTCACCACAGTGGGAGGGCATCAGGTAGTATGATATTTAGCCCCTTCAGACATTGGTTATTTGAAGAGAATAGTGTCTTCTTTGACAATTGTTGCATAGAGTGTACACTGTTCTTACCAGATACTTTTTAATACTCTGTGGTGTATTTCTCATGAGAGTTTCACTTTCTGCAAACAGTGTGGTGCAGAGTAAACTCTCTCCATAGAGCAAACACTGTTTACAATACCCACTTTTCTATTCATATCAACTACATTGCTCAATGTAGGTTCAGTAACTGTGAGGGGTGTAATACAGATAAAATAGGACGTACATTTTGAAACAGACGTTGAGTATCTTAAGGAACGTAGTTTTGTCTGAACATTTGTATACAGATTGAACACCATGTGCACTATGGGTTACCCATCTATCTGTGCCTGATTGTTATTGTGGCCCCATGAAGTGTATGTTATAGGGTCAATGTTGCACATAACATATGCTTAGTACACGTAAGGGAGTTGAACCTGTGATGGTATTAATAAGGCTTTATATTATTCTGAACTATGCTATATTTACTTTCAGGCCTCTAATGCCATACTAGTTTATAGAGCATTGTGGACAAAAGAAGCTTGAATGATGTAATCAGTGATGTAATCAATGATGTCATTTGAGATGTAATGAGTGATGCCATAAAATATGTAATACATGAGTTCATAAGTCGTGCATGGTGGGGACGCAAGTTATAGTTAACTGTCCTAACTTTAACTGGCGAATTCCTAATTTCTTTTTTAGAGTTTAAACATTAATGTTGTCACTGACTTATTTACCGGACTATGTTACTTTAACCACTGTTTTTTTCTGTCACTTTCTAAGGTTTTGTTTCCAACAAAAACAGATCTTTTTATCACACCTAACTATAATGCTACTTTGATCTTTTTTCCATGAATTTCTAGGTATGTAAAAAAAAAAAATTAAGATTTTATTATCAATTGTAAAGCCAACAAGGCCTATTTTGTTCCCAGGGAAGGCTGCAGGGCCTATTTTGGCCACGGGAAACCCATCCCCCGGGCCCCCTTTATTTAAAGGTGGGTGCCCTGGTGCCCACCTGGGGCACCCACCAAGCACAAGTTGGATGTCACAGGGGGAGCCCCAGGTACATCCTCAGCCCCAGTGGGCTCCCCGCATGCTGCGGGAGCCAGCATTGCTCCCCGCAGGATGGAGCAGCTATTTATGCTGCTCCCTCTGGGTGAGAGGAATCTGCTGTTCTGTTTCCCTGTCCACATCAGTGTGGGCAGGGAAATAGATCTAAAGTCTACTCCCAGCCGGCTGGGACATCTTTAAAGCTCCCACTCGCTGGGAGCAGACCTTGCACTTCCTCCCGTTTTGTGGGAGATATGTAAATACTCATGCCAGACATATACAAACATGTTTGACTGACCACGCCAGTGTGGGTAGGGAAACCATTAGCCAGTAGTGGGCTCCCAATGACACAGCAAGCAAACCTGCCCTGGAGTATGGGGTCCACTGGGCCATTTAAGGCTCAGGGTCGTGGGCCACATCGCCCCTCCCTTTTTTAAAGTCCCTGCCCAGGGGGGGTGCAATCCCAAGGGCCTTTCAAACACTTCGGGCAGGAGGCTGTGTGGCCCCATCCCCTTAAAAAATACTTTGGGCCCCAACAGATGGGATCCCCTGTGCTGAATGCAACTCAGGAAGGGGGACCTGCCTGCCCCATCCCCTAAATATTTAAATTGGACCTCCACCCCTTATTAAAGGCATTGGGCCCCAGTAGATGGAACCCCTAGGGCCAAATAAGAATGGAGGAGGGAGGTTGCATGCCCCTCCCCTAAAAAACTAAATTTGACCCAGGAAATGGGGTCCCGAGGGCCAAAAATGGCTCACACCCCTCCCCTTATTAAAGAATGCAGGCCGAGCCGCCTTTTTGTATATTTTATTCCCCGGGGATCGCAGCAAAATTTGCTGATTCTTTTTTGATTTTCGCCCCAGAGGAGTTCCTTTCCACTCCCTAGGGGCCATGAGGAGCAGGGTATTCCTTCCTTGCCTCCATATATATATATATGTGTTTTTTAAGTTCAGGCATGGGATCATTCCCTCTAGAGTCTGACTCTCATGGCAGTGAGATGGCCCAGGTTTAAAAAAGCTCCTTGGGACAATCAGAATGCTCTGGGAAGACTCTCACCAACCTCTCACGGACCCAACCATCCAGATGTACAAATATTTTTAAATCTTAATTTCGCAAAAACCTCTGAACAGATTTACAACAAATACAAGAAGCATTAAAAATGCAATAGGTCTCACAATTGTTTTAGTTAGAGCTATTACCATTGCAAATGACAATGTCTTTTGTTCATGTGTTAACAGGAACATTTTGAGAAACTGAGTGGATACCTAGAGGTAAGCGCTAAGCACTCATGGACGACCCCACGTTTGCCTGTTTGGACGGCAGCATCACCTTCATCAGCCATTGCAAATGCTTGTTTTTGTCAGGCACGGGGAGATTAAGTGATTTGCCCAGAATTACAGGATATTGAGCATTATTGCTGAGACTTGAACCTAGTTCCCTAGATCTGAGGTTGACTGCCCTAGCCGTTAGGCCAACTCCTCTCCCCAATGTTAATTGCACGGTTCACTGTATGTCCATGTGCAGCATCTAAAAATGAACCAAGTGGAGCGGTGGCATCTAAATATATTTAACTTGACCCCACTCCCTTTCTTCTTGGCATCCTTATGAAGCAATTAACCCATTGCTAACCTTGCTTTGAGTGTCCTGTGTTTTTAATTGCTGTTCACAGTGAACTACAGAGGAGACGCAATATGCTTTTTTCCCCAAAAAATGCAGAGAAACGGGTCTCGTAACCAGATGGGGTGGGGGGAGGGTGCTGCAACCCGACCCATGTCCAAACTGTGATTGCAAGGAACTGGGCTGAGGAGAGGGCGTCTGTGGAGAGAAATGGCACAGAAGAGGTGAGAGACACTATCTCTAAGAGGAACTGGGCTGTGGAGAGGGCATCTGTGGAGAGAGATGCTACAGAACAGATGTGCTACGGTGGATGAAGAGAAAGGACTGGAATAAAGACTGACAGCAGTGAGAAAGGAGAGTGGACAGAGCATCTAAGGAGAGACCGTGTAGCAGAAAGGAGGGTAGTTTTCTTAGGAGAGGTGGTTCTAGGGTAAGCAGGGCAGAAGAGAGGAGAAAAAGTGCAAATATGAGTGAGGGTGTCTGAGGACAAGGGTCACTACAAGGGAGAGAAGCAAGTGGATCTGAGGGTTAAGGGGCAACAAAGAGAGAGGAGAGAGACGGTATCTCAGGAGAGAAAGAGTTTCGTAGAGAAGAGAAACTGGCATCAATGAGAAGACATGGGGTCTGAGGAGAGAGGGTATATGAGGACAGAGAGAGTGTAGGGAGGAGACAGAGGCCGAACAGACGGATGTGCAACAGTGCAACAAAGACAAGGGAGAGTGTCTGGGTGTAGTGTGGTTCCTATATCCCTGATAGGCTCTGCGCATTGGAATAATATACACTATGGATTTGACATAGGACTGAGGTCAGTATGTCTCTATGGAGTACATTAAA
Source organism: Triturus cristatus (assembly GCF_964204655.1). NCBI lineage: Eukaryota > Metazoa > Chordata > Amphibia > Caudata > Salamandridae > Triturus > Triturus cristatus. The sequence goes on from NC_140589.1 coordinate 1,729,191,995, forward strand.
CTTAATTACTTGTGTGTGCCAGCTAACTCAGAGGTCACTAGAAACTTCTCGAATACAGAAGAAGGGATTGGTTTCTGACAACCGCATAAACATGACAACTTTGTTTCCCTTAGAGTCGGAACAATCTCAGAACCGTGGAAACAATAGATAACAGTTTCACTCAGTCAATCGTGTATGCTTTGTTTCTACAGAGTTGTACAGAAATAGAGAGACGGGCGTTTCAATAAAATAAAAAATGTTTTATTGAACAGTCTTATTTCTCATGCAAAAGATATGAACTGCTACATTCGTAAGAGAGGCTGCGAAGTGCAATATGTACAGAGTTAGTAGTAAGATAAAATAACACTGCAATAGCATGGTTTGTAGCTATGACATATATTAATTAAAATACATACATAAATAACACAGGCTAAACATGTGGATACTCATCTGATGCTTCTAAATAATTCTACCCCAGTGTACCTAACCTAAGTGTAGTACGAGGTAAGAAGTAGGTGCTGTTTTCTAAAGTATAGCTAGCTATTGCTATAGTTTTAGTTTTGCCAAGAGTTGCCAAATGTTTCTCTAAGTTCTAGTCTGCTCCATACCTTAGAATGTGCGAGGTTGGAATCTCTTTTCCAGGACTCGATATCTAACACCCCGCAAGGGGAGTCAGAAACACTGGAGCTGGATTCTCTGTGGATGACAACGTCTGGTCAGTGTGTCAGGCTGGAACTCGATTTCCTTCCGAACTTGCCGTGGCAAACCGCAAGTAGGCAGTCGAGCTGGATCGTGCCGGACCCGTGGTTCGCCACGGCAAGTGCAGGTATATTTACACCTTGAAGGTGTTTAGGAATACCTGTATTGACGTAAAAGTCGGGCATCGGAACGTCATGAATGAACCCCTAAGGAATAGATGTTCATGCATATTAAATGAGTTCTTGGAGAAATCAATATCCAAGCAAGGGAAATTCCTAAATGCTTAAGAGTCCGGTTTTCCAAGAACTCATTGTGACGTGGATGGATGGATGGATGTTGGAGACCATGCCTGTATTTGGTTAGCATGGACAATGCCTAAATAAGGACTGCATTTTCTATGCCTAAATAAGGGCAATATGAATTGTACCTATATAAGGGCATAAATCAGGAAACCTATATACGGAATCTAAATCTACACACAACATGGGGAGGAAGGAGCAGCACAGCATGAGAAAGTATTGAGGAGAGTGGGGTCTCGAGAGAGACAGGCAATAATGACGGAATTGAGGACAGAGGGCAGTCTTAGGCAAAAAGGGCAATGGGGTGTAGGTATGACAAAAGGGCGGTTTGTGGGAAAGAGTGACAGAAGGGGGGGAGGGGCCGCAGAGAAGGGAGATGGCATCATGACTTGATGGAAGAGCGAGGGTATTTGAGGAGAAGTGGGTAGAAGAGAGGCAGCATTGGGAGAACCAGCCAAAAAAAGAGCTATAAAGTGGCATGGACGGGGGGAGTGGGGAGAGAGGCACAGGACATAGGGGCAAACAGGAGGGCGATCTGAAGAGCAGGGGTGAAAAGAAAGAAGAGGAACAAGGGAAATAGAAAGGGTAGTATCGGCTGGGTAACAGAGGGCGATGTAATAGAATAGTGGTGAACAGATGGGAATTAAAGGTATGGTGACAGCTATTGGGGAGAGCGTAGAAGCGGGGAAAGAATGTATGGGAAGTAGTTTAGAAAAAAACAGCGAGTGAGAGTATAAAACAGCTGCGCTTCCGGGGCAGGAGGGGGAGGGGTGACTGCCTGCTATTCAAACTGTGCATGTTGTTTAATGACATTTACAACACACTGCAGGGAAAAGCATAATAAAAATATTTTAAAAAAACCTGAACGAGCTCTGATTGAGAAAAGTCCTACCCCTTACCAACAGCTCCCTCAGAACTTCCAGGGAATAACCAGAAGGAGAAGGGTCAGGGAAGGGAGGTGGAATGCAAGCCGCAACCAGCCTGTCACAGCAACCAATCTCAGGCCGGCGGCCCAGCAGGGACTTCCGTCATGGGCCAATCCTATCACTGGGAAGAGAAATAAATAAATACACACATTACTCCTCCCCCGCTATCGTACAACTAACTACACTACTGGGAGAATAAAAAGAAGTAAAGCTTTGCATGTGAATGGTGCTACTTCAGTGGCACAGTGAGTGGAGCTGTACCGGGTTGAGGTGAGGCGGACAGAGGTACTGCCACAGCGAGGATGGGCAGGTGAGCTGTGTGACGGTTTCCCGCCAGGGCAGGTAGTTTTGCTGCCCACAGTCCTCCGGAGGAGAGTCGCTGTTCTGTGCCACGCTTTGCAAGTCTGTTTATTAAGCCATTTCTTCTTTCGCTTGTCTGGACATCTGCTAGCACCTGTTCTAAAGAGCAGTGGGTCAACATGACCCCCAGTGCGGGGTGCACCTCTCTGGACCGAGGACCGCAGGGGTTGGACAAGACCCACCGCAGGAATGTGAGTTCCGCTCCTGGGGGTCCAAGCTGTGCCTCCCATCCAGACTAAATGGGATTCCCTTGTGGTGTAAAGGGATCAGGAGTGTTTACTGACTGTGACGGTGGAAAATCTACCCAAACTGAAGTTGGCTGAGGGGTGGATTCTATAGGACAAATAATTTAAGACTGCTCAGTAAAAAAGAAATCAACATTAACTTGAACAGCGAGCGTACCTCCAGCCAGCGTGCGTCCAAGCTGTGCCTCCCATCCAGACTGTATGTGATTTCCTTGTGGTGTAAAGGGATCAGGAGCGTATACTGACTGTGACGGTGGCAAATCTACCCAAACTGAAGTTGGCTGAGGGGTGGATTCTATTGTACAAATAATTTAAGACTGCTCATTAAAAAAGAAATCAACATTAACCGGAACATCGAGCGCACCTCTGGCCAGCGTGCGTGTTCAGCCACTGATAGTGGAAGCAGTGTAGGGGAAGCAGCGCTGCTGCTGAGCAGTGTGCAACTGAAACAAAATAGTGCTCACCGGCTATATATCGAGGACTGTGTAAAATTGCAAGAAAAAAATCCAGTCTGGGTGGGCGGGGCCAAAAGGAGGCAGGGCGGTAACAATGAGGGACTAAGAAGCCTCCTTTACATTAGAAACACAGCGTTTAGCATGCACAATGATGCAAACCAATTAAAAGTAGGGGCGGGGCTTCATGTCCCCTTCTGAAATTGTTGCAGGGATTCTGCTCATGCACAGAACTATGCGCAGGAAACCGGGACCTCGGTGCATTGTTGTGTACCAAAAAAGCCACTTCAGTACCCAGAACCCCAATCCGATAAGCATTAGTGTCTCATTCGTTCTCCGTACTACAGCCAACCTACCAATGATTAGACAACCTAGAACATGCAACTTAGTAAACTCTCAGGAATAGTGGGAAACAAGAACACTCTTTCATTCACACTCATACTTGTCCACAACTTGAGTAATCAGAGAAAGTGTATAGCTTAAAATGTTTATTTTTAACTAACGTGCTCTAAGGTGCAGTACTCTAGCCAATACAAGCAGCATAATGCATAAAAACAATATAATTAGCATGGTTACAATTCCATAAAGCACAAAAGAGGAAATCATATTATAATTACAGAGGAAACAGGACTATAGCTCCTTTTACCACCCTCCCCGTGCTCATGACCTAGTTTAGAATTATTATAGAAGACCTCTGGGCTTTGTCAGCAAGACCCTATACCTACAAGATCAGATGCAGTGATTTACATCTCAGGATCAGCACAGCTCTTCTATGTTGGAAAGGTTTTCTCCAAGTGCTCTCTCATGCATGTAACGCCATATTAAAAGCACCCGGGTTTCAGTTGGGCCGCTGTGCTTCATGTTATGTCTATGTGCGTGGGACTGGCCAAAGTGAATCAACAGCATATATTGTTAGTCGACCTTGAACAGGCTGTACAGACAGAGATTGTGGTGCCCCGCTGGATATGTGAAAGGTAGACAGTTCTCATGTGAAGGAGCGCCAGCAAAGTATTTCATGAGAACAGAGCCATGTAGTGTCGTGTGCAAAAGCGGCAGAATGGCAGCCAAGCATATACTACTGATGCTAACTTAGCAATGTCTGTAGTTAACCCCATTTCCTCACTATGCCCTCCCCTCGGTCAGACCAACAGACAGTGGACTCAATAGAATGCAGAGTTCAAGTCAGAGTGAGCAAGAATTAAGAGCAGCAGTCATATTGGTGCACTAATTTGTGTGTAAAAACTCAATTTGAGCGAAAAAAATGAAAAAGAAAAGCCATTACAAAAAGTATCTGGCAGTTGATGGAAGTCATGCAGCTTAATCCATTAAGGTGTATGAGCAGTAAGTTGCAACAGCCTCCATGAGGAAGTCATTGATATCAGCAAAGAGAGTAGCCATCTATTCCAGCAAAGAGAATGAACATACATGTTCATCAACAATGGGAGCTTCTAGCACCATCAGTGGACAACTTGCGTGATCCTCGAGGAAACTTCTTTGTAGGAAATCATGTGCAGCTGCACAGACATCCCATTCCGCGAAAACTCCTAGCGCAGCTGTGCAGGCCATAATCCCAACACCAGAACATTCCAGCTCATGCGCCACTAAAGGACTCATTAGCAGGTCATAATCCGGGGCAGGAGACACAATATTGGAGAGGCAAAGATCCAAAGCCCATTCAAATGAATATTCCAGGCAGTGGAAGACTGGTTGCACGCAAGTGAAATAACCAATATGGAAGGACAATCCATAAGCCACGCTCAGAGTGGCCAGTGGCAAAGTACCGTAGCATTCAAGCATACGACTACGAAGCAGCAGCAACCAGTCCCGGCTGTTTGGTGCCACAGGTAGAGGATCCATTTCGGAGCAAGCAAATTAACAGCAGGAGTCCAGCGGCTAGTGCAAGTAACAGTGGCAAGCCACCAAGGACGCTGGAAAAAATAGAATGGATAAATGCTGGTATTACACCAAATATAGTTTGAAAAGAGGTCAGAAGGCCAGAGCCCACAGCCTTAAAAATATGGTCAATGCCTGTTGTGTTAGAAGCATTGAAGATAGTGTGAATCAATGGCCCAAAATGTAGTGGGAGAACGGTATTAAGAAGCGCATGGACCTCTGTACGGGTGTTAGCCACCTGAAGGACAAAGGTCTCACAGGCAGATGTGAGAGCAACTTCTTTTTGGGACAATAATGCTCTTATTCTGCTCAATTTGTTCAACTCTGTCTTCAAGGTCGGAATGGAAGGCCAAATTGCGATGTTGAGCCTCCCATGCGGGGGTGGAAAAAGCACATTTTTACAGCAAACCACACGCTGTGAGACTGTCACAATGTAAGGAATGCCAGCAAGCATGCCGCAGCAATCTTCATTATTTAAAAGCAAATAGCTACCGTTTGCACGCAGGGTAAACGTAGGTGTGAAAGCTGGTACTGAATGACCCCTCAAAATACACGCCAAATTTGGTGCTTGTAAATTACATGCGCCATGCAACTGTACATTCTTACACACAAAAGAATGATCAGACGAGGACTCACATGACTCCCCAGTGAGGTACACCTCTTTGTCATCTCGTAAGCATCTGTATGTGAATGGCAAAGACCACATCTCATGAAGAAATGCACCACCTAAAGGTTCATAGCGGCCCAAGGGATAATGTTTCATACATGAACTAAATTTAAACAAGGAAAATGGCAAATTTATTACCCCGTGAATGAGCCACACTACAGAATTAGTTTCAGCAACTGAAAAAGGCAAAGATTCTAATTTTTAAATATGTAACAGAGTATATGTGGAATCTTTCATGGACATAAACTGTTGTCTATCTGTCAAGTTAAATGGCGTAAATAACGATGACGTGTTCATGTAATCCCATGGAACTTTCCCCATCTTCAAAGTTTGCAATGTCCATGCAAACTGCATAATTGAACGCAACTGATTTTGACCATGATACAAAACAGATACTTCATCATGTACAATATCCTCAACAGATGAAACAATATTGTCTAATGTATAAATATGGGAAGAAAGAGTGTTAATACTATTATCAACATACAGCAAGCACTTTCTCTAAATTAGCTGTTCTATTGCCCTTAGACGTAAAGCAGCTTCCATTTGGGACATCTTCCAGATTTCATTGTAGGTGGCATAAATAAATCTTTTTGTTCTTGGACCAGAAGGCCCTTTTATAAAATCTGTCAAGTCAATGTCACCTGACAACAATGACAAATGGCATTTAACTGACGTAAGGGTCGAGTGTTGCAACCAATTTTGACATAACTTTCCTAATGAATAGGTAGTAACTAAATGAGAGTCAGAAAAAGGTGAATCAGGTCTATCCTGAATGTATCCTGGGGCCCTGTCTAAAAACGGCGTTGGCAAGAATCCAAACTTATATGCCAAACTAACCAACCCTGGGGGTCAGGGCAGACAAGAAATATTAGAAGTGTCATTCGTAAGCAACACCTGAAAATCTTCAATGGGAAAATCAGTATGATTATCCCAGTTGTCATAAAGAGACAGTGTAGGTATTTTAGGTGCATTCATTTGTTTGCTAAACCTAAACAGGTTGTTTGATAAATCGAAGTATTCAAAAATAGGATTTGTTTTCGGATAAGACATGCACGATGCAAAGCTTCAGATCCGTGCACCTGCCAGAATTCAGAACCCCAAACAGACTTAAGATCTACTGTATCCTTCCACAGCTCATAACCACCCACTGCCAGTTGATCAATAAAGATTTTTGAATTCACTAATTTAGTGTGGGTGAGCATGACTTTAGAATTAGATGTAATATTCAATTTAAAATAAAATGAATCCGGATTGGATTTATTAAAATCTGTGAAATATAAAGAAATTTGCAAAGGAGTTTTCGAACTGCCTTCAATGGGAACTGGGCAATGTTCATATTGTGTGTAATTAAAAACATTGCTAAATGTATTAGCTTTATGCAGGTAATGATGGCCATAATGCTGGTAACAAAATAAATCAGCATAATTCGCAGTGTTTAAATACAAATCCTCAGTATCCATTGCAGCATAATACTTTAAATCAGAAAACAAAGATTCAACGGCTTGTACGTCCCAATCATCAGAGCGTATATTCTGTTTCACTATATCCCCCATAGAAACACAAAGTACATTGGCAACATTAACCACTTCTGTGTGGCCATGAATTTGGAAGTTAACTGCATCCCAAACTATTCCATCCGCAACTGGCCAGGCAGAGATGTTGACAAAAGTCTGGTCCCTTTTCATGATGTGTGATGAGGAGTGCGGTGTCAAAGTTCCAATTATGTTAACTGCAGAGCGTTTAGTGAGGTAGTGATATATTAAAAGGAAGAAAAGTGTCACAAATCCAATCGCCATGAACAAAAAAAAGGCGATGAGCACCAACCAAATGTATGTTCAGGGAGGGATCAAATAATTTCTTTTAAACCAGTTGACAAAAACAGAAAACTTGGATGGGGGACTCGATGATGAGAAGGTAGAGTCAAAGGAAAAACATGACTGGTTCAGTGTGTTGTTTTGCAGACCAGGCAATGACTCTGTGGCGGGATACGACGGGATACATATATACAGTTTCTTCATGAAGACTGCAAGCCGGAGGGTTTAGCAAAGGATCAGTAACAGCAGTCATCTCTATGGCAGTGTCATGCCTGATGTTGTTGGAACTGGCCAAGACTGTATTCCTGGATATTGTTGGACAGGAAACAGCAGGTGTCACACTATGTAAAATCGGCCAGGCGTTGTAGTTTGACATTGTCCACTGAGATGTATCTGTTATCTTTGCGACCAGGAAGTGGTGGTAAAATGACTATACGAGTACCCTTCATGCCAAGCACTGGGACAGGCGCACGATAAGAGGGGCCAAACTCTTTCTTGTTCTCCACCTTCTCACAGACCAGGTCTCCGATCTTGGGTAGCCAGCCGAATACCGGAATATGCAGCGTCGCTTCAGTGGGGGAGGGTAAATGTTCCTTTACAAGACTGTCTCGAGCCTCTTGTAGATTCTGAAACACTTCAGAATGATTATCTACGTCAAAGGACGCGGCTGTAGCCACCATATCTAGACAATCAAGGTCCGGAACAAACATTTTCGTGCCAAAGAGCATTTCATATGGGGTCCGCCCACCCAGAGATCTTTTAGGGAGATTATTTAGTGCATGTTGTATGCTATACAAATGGGCAAACCAGTTTCTGCCGGTACCTATAACTCTAGCTGTCAAGGATTGCTTTAAGTCCCGGTTCATTTGCTCCACTAATGAGTTGCCCTCAGGCCTGAATGGAGACGAAAATTTGACTTTCCAAAGACCTTGTGGCATCCCTGTACGCCTTGGAGACAAACGTGGGACCCTGGTCAGAATGAAAGGTGCCAAACGCAAAAATTCCCACAAAGACAACCAAATCCCTGATGACAGTTCGTGCATCAGCACTGCGTTGTGGCCAAACCCAAAGAAAACGTGTGCATGAATCAATTGCAACCAAGATAAACTTATACGCAATATCAGAAGAAAATGGACCTCAGTGATCTAAATAAACACAATTGAATGGTTTATTAGAAATGTACAGCTGTGTTTGTGGCAGGCGTGCTGCCGTTGAGTGTTTAATCTGCTGACAAATGTCACAAGAAAGCACATAATTACAGGTTTGTTTATATAACCCACGCCACCAGTAACGTTGCTATAAGATAGAGACAGTCGCTGAAACGCCTGCATGAGCCGAGGCCATGCCTTTGTGCGTGGCTGTTATCAAAGCTTGTCTGCGGTCCTGGTTGGGAATCAACCTGTCACCAACATCATTAATTCTCACATGGGGAACTTTATCAGGACTTAAATTATGAGAGTATTTTGAAGGGAAACCCTGTGGGTATTTACTTCCCTTCTCCGTAGCAGCTACAGCTGCCAAGATGTCATCATCAATCTTAGTCATGGATCTTGTAACTGCTGCTACTGAATAAGTGGCTACTGCCGTTTTAACTGCTTCATCAGCCAAACTGTTACTGACTGCGTGTACTCCTACGCGCTGCTGGCCAAGAGTATGAATTACTTGTGTGAGAGGCAGATGTTCTTTAAGCTCTGTGACTCAAACCCATAGCATTTTATGCTTAATTGCGCTACCTTTAGAATCACGATAGTCATTCTGAGACCAAAAAAATAAGTTGTCATTAAAAGACTGAACACAGTAGTAAGAGTTGCTTACAATCAAGGTGGTCACATTAGGATCAGCAAACTCCAATGCTAGCACCAGAGCACCTAGCTCCGCTAACTGGGCGGTACAGTCCCCTAGTGCCTGCGTGTGCATGACACTGGACTTGAACTCACCATTCACTATGGTACCTGCCACTATAGCGCAAGCTGCTGACTAAGAATGTTTTGATCCGGTCGCCGGTTGCACAGAACCATAGGTATAAATGATACAATGGTAGTCCTCGAGTGGGCGCATAGACAGAGCAGCAGGATGGACAAATTCATACTGTAAGAACTTCTGAGTTTGCAATGAGGAGTCAAAGATATAGGTGACATCAGATGATGTCAACGAAGTAGCCCATTGTATCCAACATGGATGTAAAGCTTTTGAGTTTGGTACACTGGCTCTCATTACAGCTTCAAGAGCAGGATATGGTGTTACAACCTTCATGCGTTTTCCTTGCGCCAGTTTACGGTCCTTTAGGATCGCCATCTGGACTGCGGTCAATACTTTTTCAACTGTCGAAAAACGCAGTTCAGCCGAAGTGTACAAATGTGACTTGTAAGCAATAGGTACTGTGTCACCTTCATTAAATGTCAAGTAGGTGAAACCCACTGCCCCTGGCACTATTCTTATCACCGGGTTTGTGTGGTTATCACGTGTCAACAAGTATTTAGATTCAATAAGATCAGACTGCAAGGATTGCAGTATAGCTGAATGTTCCGGGAGCCAGCAGGCTTTTGTAAAGGTAGGTTGTATCAAGGCATACAGCGGCTTGATACGCTGGACATAATCCAGAATGTAAGTTTGTCCGAAGTTTAAAAATCCAAGCAAGGATTGCAATTTATTCAGAGTTGTAGGAGGCGCAAATGTGCGCATTTCTCCAAGAAGTGAGGCGCTAGGCCTCTACCTTCATTATTGAGTTCATAGCCCAGGAACAACTCTGTGTACTCTGCATTCTGCAATGTGAGATTTTGCAACGTTAAATTTGTAACCTTAGCCCGCAAACAACATTATAATGCGGTCCACGCGACAAAGATGCGGCCATAATTCGTCATCCATGAGATAAATATCATCAATCAATCAATCAATCAATCAATCACTGCATTTGTAAAGCGCGCTACATACCCGAGAGGGTCTCAAGGCGCTGGGTAGGGGGGGTGCTACTGGTTGAAGAGCCAGGTCTTGAGGAGTCTTCTGAAGGCCAGCAGGTCCTGGGTCTGTCGTAGGATGGTGGGGAGAGTGTTCCAGGTCTTGGCGGCGAGGTAGGAGAAGGATCTGCCGCCGGCGGTGGTTTTTCGGATGCGAGGGACTGTGGTGAGGGCGAGGTTGGCTGAGCGGAGGCTTCGGGTGGGGGTGTGAAAGCTGAGTCGGTTGTTGAGGTAGGTGGGTCCGGTGTTGTGCAGTGCTTTGTGTGCGTGGATCAGGAGCTTGATGGTGATCCTTTTGTTGACGGGGAGCCAGTGCAGGCCTCTCAGGTGGAGTGTGATGTGGCTGCGGCGGGTGACGTCGAGGATGAGTCGGTCCGAGTACGAGTACGCATCAGGCTCTTTACTGTCTAACAGAGAGACAACACGTGTGGCAAAAACACCTGGGCTGTTTTTGTAGCCCATGGCCAATCTTGTAAATTGTTTTTGTCTACCACCCAGGGTGAAGGCTGTCCATTGACTACTTATAGAGGACAGATTGTGGCTAAAAAAGCCTTTGGAAATGTCAAGTGTAGTTTTATATTTTTTACGCACAAGACTGTCTACAAGTCCTGAGCTATGGGTATTCTGAACCGCACAGTTATGACAATGAGAGTTCAAATGTCGGTAATCCAAAACTAAGCAGTTCGACCCATCTGGTTTGGTTACTGTAAAAAGAGGGTTATTCATCGGTGACGCACATGTCTCAATTACTCCTTGATACTCTAATTGTTCAAGAATTTCAGAAACTGGAGCTTTTTGATTCCCGCCGGAGTGGATATTGGGGTTGTGGCTGTGGCATAGACCGCAATGGTATCTCATGAGGCGGAGAGATTTTATCCCAGCCCATCTGAGTACGGTACAGAGCCGGTGCAAGCACCAAAGCCCACTCTTCTGCAAAAGCCATTGCTTGCTCCTTGGCTACGTTGTGTGAAAAACTAGGGAGGATTACCTCCAACCCCCTCGGAGAGGCTAAAACAGAAGGCGAGGGCCAGTCTGCCTCAGCTAACAAGATGTCATACGAAGAAGTCAGATTTTCCCCAAAAATCCCTTTAATAACACATTTTATATCACCTTCAATTAAAAGTACAATTTTATATAATCTATCAGGGGGAGCCACTTGGGTGTCAGCAGTTTTGACTGTGGTGAAAGTGTCAGTTGCTGTCGCCTCCAGAAATGGACGCAGTGCTTGCCGCACTATGGTAACCTCCGCTGCGCTGTCTAGCAGCGTTACTGCCCAAGTTAGATTCCGAAGGCGGGTTCTCACCGTCCGTGGCATATCTCGCTGTTAAAGCAGCAACTTTCTTTTTCTGAAATGGAGGGAGTTGATGAGTAAAATCGTCTTGCTTGCCTTTTCCATCAGTCAGACGAGTCTGCTTGTGTCCTTGCGGGGCACCTCGACCTCTGCCGTGATCCTGGCGGTCACCTCCACCGGCTTATGAGCCCGATGTTTCCTGTGAAGAATGAGGAGAACGCTGGTCAGGGATCTGAAACCTGTCAGGAGACCTAATTCTCGCGCGGTCGCGCAAATCATATGTGCGCTCAGAGGGTTTGTGTGCTGGTGACGCTGCACATGACGCTTGTTTCTGTTGTTGCTTACACTGTTTTTTATTTTTCCAATTCTTTTTAGGAAAAATTGGACGGTCGTCTTTATTAGACTGCACCGTCTGAGCTGGGGGTTGTTCCGGTATTTTAGCAAAAGGCTTAAAACCCAAACAATTGCGTCCAATGGTCTTATAGGCATCTGCAATAATCTTTGGTAACACTCAGGGTTTCTCTCCCTCTGGGACAAGACACAAAGCATTAGACACCTGAATGTTAACTGCATCCCCCTTGACGTTTGCAAGTATGAGAACAGCAACTACGTCAAACACTCCGACAAGTCTCATCCCCAACTCAACTGCAGCCTCCAGGCCGTGCTCATCCTGAACACGCTTAATTACGGAGGGTGGTACAGTCATAGAAGGTGTGCCAAAACACTTCACATACACCGCTGCGAACACTTTACCCCAAGTCTCACAATCGGTTACCTCTGGTATTAAGACTTTCTGCAAACTTATTGTCAAGATCCTGTGTTTTTCCACAGGAGAGGTATTAGGAAATACCGCTTCCAGCTGGTCAAATTTCTTAGCAAGCCAGTAAGGTAAATCATCCTTATTCTGTGGTCGCTTGCCCATAACCGAATTGACCATAACGGGACTAATAAACATCCCGCCCAGCCAGCTGGTTGCGTCACAACCCCAGGTGCTCCCATCTGGAGATTGCAGGAAACATATTGTACTAGAGCCCCATGCACCTCAATCAAGAAGGTGTGCAAGACACGCAATTCGGCTACAGTAGCTGCTAGAAAACGAGGATGTGGTGTGTACCCGGCCAAAACTGGCCAAGTGGCCCCCTGAATGGACAAAGGGCCTAACCAGACCGGAGTCACGGTGTGAGAGAGGGTGCCATTAAACCAAATACGGTGTTGCCATGCTGAAATCAGAACCTCGAGAGTTGTATATGGCCGATACGCTACAGGTACTGCAGTGGGAGTGTATGTATGGAAGAAAATATCATCACCGTTCACTGCCGGAAACGTTATCCAAGAGTAAAATACCTCAAAGTGGAAAGCCAGATCGACTCCAACCACAAAGATTAGTGCGATACCAGCGTCTGGCACTCCATATGCCACCAAATTTTGACAGACTGGCGTGCGGCTGTCCCATGCAATATTGGCATCAGCCATAAGGACTAAGAAAAGGAAAACAACTTAAAAGCGTGGCAGTGCAATAGGATCGTAATTCATATGAATGAGAAAACCTTTTTATATTATCAAGCTTGAAAGGACCTATAAATTATCAATACAGGTAGGTTATGCCGTCACTACTGTTTACCAGAAAACAGGAGTGAGGGTATTGTGGACAAGTAGAAGCATTACTAAAGTGTCTCGTAAATAAGTACCAGACCAAACATTAAGGGCACCATGTTGCAGGGATTCTGCTCATGCACAGAACTATGCGCAGGAATTCAGGACCTCGGTGTATTGTTGTGTACCAAAAAAGCCACCTCACTACGCAGAACCCCAATCTGACTAGCATTAGTGTCTCATTCGTTCTCCGTACTAGAGAGAAGCTACTAATGATTAGACAACCGAGAACATGTGACTTAGTAAACTCTCAGGAATAGTGGGAAACAAGAACACTCTTTCGTTCACACTCATACTTGTCCAAAACGTGAGTAATCAGAGACACTGTATAGTTTAAAATGCTTATTTTTAAGTAACGTGCTCTAAGGTGCAGTACTGTAGCCAATACGAGCAGCATAATTCATAAAAACAATATAATTAGCATTGTTACAATTCCATAAAGCACAAAAGAGGAATTCATATTATAATGACAGTGGAAACAGGACTATAGCTCCTTTTGCCACCCTCCCCGTGCTCATGAGCTAGTTTAGAATTATTATAGAAGACCTCGAGACCCCATACCTACGAGATCAGATGCAGTGATTTACATCTCAGGATCAGCACAGCTCTTCTATGTTGGAAAGGTTTTCTCCAAGTGCTCTCTCATGCATTTAACGCCATATTAAAAGCACCAGAGTTTCAGTTGGGCTGCTGTGCTTCATGTTATGTCTATGTGCGTGGGACTGACCATTGTTAATCAACAGCATACATTGTTATTCGACCTTGAACAGGCTGTACAGACAGAGATCGCGGTGCCTCACTGGATATGTGAAAGGTAGACTGTTCTCATGTGAAGCAGCGCCAGCAAAGTATTTCACGATAACAGAGCCATGTAGTGTCGTGTGCAAAAGCGGCGAATGGCAGCCAAGCATATACTACTTATGCTAACTTAGCAATGTCTGTAGTTAACCCCATTTCCTCCCTACAAAATTGTATCGATTACAAGAAGCCCTCCCAGAGGGAGCAACACATGCGCGCTGCAACGCCAGGCAAGACCTAAAAAGCACAATCCGTGGACGAAGATCTAGTTTCCTGCCACATTTGGTGCAATTCCATTCAGCAGTTTTTATGGTAGCGCTTATTAAAATGTCTATGGAAGATGCATGAGGATTTTGTGTTTTGGGACTCCCCTTTTTTTCAGCCCCCACTTGACAGATCACCCCGAAATGTTCCACACACAATGAACAAACAAGCATGGCAAAGCCAATACGTCTTAGCAATCCAATGTCAACGTCTTTTAGCCAATTTGAATAGCAGCACTGCTTCAGTTCAGCATGGCTGCAGGTTATGTAAAAAGCTCTATGACCCAACCTACGATGTATTCTGACCTCACATATTTCAAAGCACTGCACATTTGTCACTTCACCGAAATGAAGAAAAAACTACTATGCAGTAAGAAAGATTAAAACTGCAAAGAGAACAGCCAGTTTAAGTTGTAAATAAAATTAATGCTCCTTTATATAATGGAGCAGAAGAAAAAAATAAATAATTTAACACTCTGGGGCTGATTCCGGTCGGAACTTCGAAGGGCTCCGAACGACATTCAGAGCCCTTCTGCCCGCATAGGAATGTGCCGGCTGGATTCCTTTCCGACTGAGCCATTCCAATGGGCTCGGTCGGAAAGGAATCCGACTCAGATTTCCGGATTGCTGATGACAGGCTCGGAGCCTGTCCGCGGTCCGGAAATCCTTCAGTACTCCCCCGGCCGCCTCTTTACGATCAAGGGAGTACGATGGCAGTTTCTCACTGCCTTTTCGTGCCGATCTTTCCGGCACAAAAAGGCAGTCGGAAACTGTCTTTGGGGGCCCCAGTTGGGCCCCCATGGGTGTGAGGCCGCCGAATGGCGGCCTTGTGGCACCTATGGTGCCCCTGTGTAGATCCCTGCAGCCAGTGGCAGGCACCCTGGGGTGCTGGCCACAGGGTGCAGGGATGGACTGCACCCCTCCATTGTACAATGCGGGCATGCATTCCGCCCAGAATGCATGCTCCCATTGTGTGGGATACAATTGCATGCGAACAGGGTTCGGTCGGATCGTACTTGCAGGGCCGTGACTGACGACAGTGAGTCGGTCGGTCACAGTCCCTGACCGATGTCAGACGGACTCAGGTCCGTCCGACATCGGAATCGGCCCTTCTGTATATATAAAAAGCATCAGACTGCCAGAAATGCCCAATCAGAGTACTCAAGTTTCAAATAAACGTTTAAGCATATACAGTGCCACAATAACCGAATAAAAATCTTCTTGTAGTGACAAATTTAAAACTTGTGTGCGTTCTGCTATTCTATAGAACCGCGTTCTGTTATGTCTAGAGAACCTGGAGCCATGAATGTAGGGAATCCATATGTTAAGGATGCCTGGTTCAAACATCAGTTAAATGTTGGAACGTGTTTGCCTACCCATGTGGCGAAATGTAAATGGGGCTTCACAATCGCAAGAGAAAATGTGGTGCTGGCAATATTGCCATTCGAACTGCTTAAGTTCCACAGTCTTGACGAAAACAGTCCCCTGCTCACCATCCAGGTTGCCACAAATAAATAGCTACTACACATCATGATATAACAATATTTTGAAAAGAATTTCCATATTAACAAATGCAGTGCGCTGCATTCCATGGTCATAATATGGCAATCTTGAATAGCTATCTAAAATGAGATTTTAGGTGCAAATAAATTTCCTTAAAGGTGCCATGAGAACGTGTCAGAGCCATAACTTCCAAGTCCCGAAGGAGGCTACACATTGTGAACAGTACAAACAAGAATTGATACATACAAGAGCCTTAGCAAGAACATACAGATGTTTGCTGTACCCATCAGCCTAGAAGCATTCACTTCCATATTTTTAAAGCATTTTAGTTCGATTGGCGGTGGTAACAGCAAGAACCTTACTTCCCATGCAACAAAGATAAATGCTTCTCCAGAACAGAGATGGGCTAGAGAGGTTAACCTTCTTGATAGCTCTGACGTTCTGTTTATCTCCTAGAAAAGCTGATTTATGATGGAGGCTATGAACAGTAAGTAATTTAGCCTGCTGGTGGGAGCTGGGTAGCAGCTGTGTGTGGAAGAGAGGACACATCTGGCCCAAACCTGTGGCTACTTCAGATCTCCAATCCCTGCCATGTATCACCTCATAACATTAAAATATATCACTGACTGGATGTGGCTGGGGAGGGCCATCATTAAAAGCAGGAGTAGGGCAGCAACTTAAGGAACAGCGGGATACAAAGCAAGACATGGAATCAAGATGGTCAAAAACATAAAAGACAGCAGGAGGAGGGTGGAAGAGGGCATCGAGACGGACCACTTAAATATTGTTGTTTCTTATAATGTGAAGTTCTGTTAAAACCAAATAGAACTGCAATGTCAGGATATTATTTCATATTTAAATCCAGCTTACTTATTCTGCTGTTTGTTATGACAGTTCCAGTGCCAAGAAAGACGGGATCGTTATATCCAAAACACGCCCTGTCCTGTATGGTTTTTTAAAATATTATAATTGCTCGCTGACTGTATCAATTTAAATGTATGGGGAGATACATAGACATGTTGTGGCGGGACTGATGAAATCATATAGGGATAAATGCTCACAAAATAACAGGGGCACCTGTATGGGGACAAAATATACAAAGACGGGTATGGGTAAAGCAACTCAGTCGCAAGAAGCAATTCAAACCCGGGCACAGCAGGTTAGTCTAAAGCGAGTGATTGCCACTATAAAGATTCACCGTTTCACCACAGCCTTTCACAATCTCCCATAACATTGTTAATGGGTAAATATATCTCACTCTTGATTGTGTTGGTAAAGTTTTTGAATTCATAGAGCACTGCATGCCTATGCAATTACATTTAAAGTGCTACCGGCAGTGTGCTTTATTGCCAACATAACTCAGGAAACGTTTGGTAGTTTTGACAAATGATTTTCTGCACTGTGTGGTAAATGCAGTCTTCTCCGTTGCACCTTTCTATCATTGAAAGCATTTTGTACCAGAAATTAATTTGACTATGAATTCAGCAGTTGTATTTGTGCAAGATGTTTTCATTTAGCACAATGAATCTTCAAAAGTGATTGTATTGCAGACTCCACCGGAGAGCAATGTTTAAGCATTGCTATTTCACACTTACAACTGCAGCTGATTAAAGCAAGTGCCTGGGCATTAGGTCCTATGGAGCAGCTGTGCGAACAGGCAGCTTTCAGATGCCACCTCGCAGGGTTGATGTTTTCCATCTCAAGTCTTCATCTCCTGTGCTTACACCCCCCTTCAACTGAGGAAAAAAAATCAACTCAGGCACAACATCAAAAACATAGCTACCAGACCAAAAAGCACTCATTCTGATCCCAACAGCTTAGATAAAATGAAATACACTGGAATAACTGGGAGGAGATTTACATGAATATAAACTAAGGCTCTCGTAAAACAGTGTCTGACATTTGGTCTCAGTCTTCAAATGCAGAGCAAATGTGATGAGATAAGAACAAGATTTACAGGCCTGTTAAACAAAGCTCAATGAAAAGGGGTTCCCAAAACATTTCCTGAAATGAGAGCAGTGAATGGATAGTGGTAATTGGTCCATGCTCTAGGGAGGCTAGACAGAGGAAGAGGTATGATGCATGCATGCCAAGGACAAATGGGGATAAGCAATAGGAGAGGGACGATGGAGCCAGCAAATGGGAAACCCATGAAACCCACAGAGTATATACAACATATCTCTTTGAGACAGTACATAGACCTAAAAAGGTCACTTTTTGGAAATTTGCATGGAAATTCGTCAAATGGTGTAAAATGTATTAGCAACACAGAAAAAGCATTTTTTCTATTCCATTGACCTAACTATAACTATCCAGTGTCTACCATATATATATAACTACCCACTGGCGGCTGCCAGTAGGTAGTTATAGTTAGGACCTAGTTTCCATAGCAAAAGCATTTTTTGACATAGCTATAACTTTGGCATAGTTTGACCAATTTGCATGGAATTTTGTCCAAAAACTGTCATGGTGGATACTATTTGTTGGTAAAGTTTGGGGTAATCATTGCAGTGGGGACCGAGAATTTGGGGCGCAAATAAGGTTACGTTTGTAATGTTAATTCCCATTGGAACATTTAGCCACCTCTACAGCCCGAACTGCTGAACGGACTTACACCAAATTTGGCAGGGAGGTAGATGTTGGTTCAAGGAAGTGCCTTTTGATTATTTAGTGTAAATCCATTCAGTCATTTTTGAAAAATGTAAGTTTAAATTATAGTGATATGTTGAATATTTTAAGGTGGTTTCACAATGAATTGCGAATGTATACGCTAACGGGAATGCTCTGAACAGAAAGTTGCAGCCACCATATTATCTGTTGGGAACAGTTCCTGGGGTTGTAAATCTGTATGAAAGGCCACATAAGGGGTCAGGGTGGAGATACTCTGACCCCATGGTTGATAAATGGAGGTATTAGTGACACAAGTTATGTGTCCAAAATGTATCATTTTAATCACATGTGATATTCGTGACAATGCCGCAACAGCTAATGCGACCCCCCCAGGTGTACCATCGTGGGGACATCGCGACGACCGACGTTGTCACGAATATTGATGGAAATATAAAAAACATTAGCAGTGAATAATTAATATTCATTGTTATAGAGATATTGAGATTCTGTTAAATGTTTTTGTAGAGTTATTTATATAGTGAGTTATCTACTGTGATGGTTAGAATTAATTATATAGTTATAATTTTTGAATCTGGTGGTGGCTATTAAATTCCTACTTTTGCTTTCAGCATTTGTGACATAACCACTGGGATCGCGATGAGCGACGTCCTCACGATCTCCAGCTTCACAGCGAAAATGGAAAATAGGTTTTAGGGATGGTTACTCAAGAAATACACTACAAAAATATGAGTTTGAAGTTTACAGTAATAAACCTCTAGTGTGTATAATACTGTAACATGTGTGCCTAGATGTGTTTTCACTTTATGGAAAAGGCGCAATTGTCGAGGTTAACAACGTCATCGCGACGTCCTGGATAACGGTGTAAACGGAAAATAGGTCTGAAAGATGGTATTTAAAGCAACTTAGTACAAAAATCTGAGTTTAAACATGCTTTGAAAGAAGTATGTATATAGTAATGTGTGTAGGGCAATGTTCAGAATGGATTTTTTTTACACTGTATTTTTGGATGTGATTGTGGCCATTGAATAACTGCGTTTGTTTTCCGTTTTCGCAACATGTCTGCAGGGATCTCGACATCCTTGCGAAGATCCCCAAATACGAAAGAAAAAAAAACCTTTAGAAAAAAACTTTACAATATTTCGGGTTCTAGGGTGGCTCTGACAAGAGCAGTTGTGTTGGTTGTGTGTATATGGCTGCTACACATAAGACCTGATGCAGAGTTTCTGGATACTTAAAAACACCCTGTTGCCTTCATCTGTAAAGTGTACTCCATCATTTCGCTAAATTCCATGCATGTCAAAACACAGATTGTTGTTATAGATACAGACCATGCAATGGTCACTGAGGAATACAGAAAGATTTTTATTATCATGTTTCCTGGCTTTGTCAATCTGTGGACAGATTTGATTTGACCACTTTCATTTCTGTCTTTGGCATATATGAGAGCGCACCAAGACAGTGTGAGGGAAAAGTGACATCAGTTTTGCAAGGGTTTCTTTCATTAGGATTTCCACCCCTTCCCCAGTCAATGTGCCTAAGTCATTGCCACCACAGTGCACACTCAAGAGGTGAGGAGCTTGGGGATCCACAATGGATTTTACCAAAGCCAGCAACTGATGAAACTTTAAGCCTCTCTGGGCAAACCACGTAATCTGCACATTTGGCACACCCAAGTCCCTATCAATACCTCTCATTTTTTGTAGCCTCTTTAGCCCGATCGATGTAGCTGTGATCTCAATAATCTATATTGTCAATAATTTATACTGTAAGCATTTTGAAGTGAAGGAGCAATAGTCGTCAGGAGTAGGCTGGAGCTGAATGAACTAATATTTTGTGGAAAAGCAGTTACAATTGAGGTGTTTTTTAACAAAAATATATATATTTCATTGGATGCTGTCAGTATGAAAGTGAATAAAGTTAGGTAGTGTGTTGGATGGTTCAGAAATAATTCTTATTATTGGCTGTTGTTTAAAAAAAGAAATGTAATACAGACATGGAAATGCGTTCTGAATCTGTGGAGTAAACCACACCTGCTGTATCTTATTTGAAGCAAAAGACACATAGGTGATGGATGGAATTCAGAGCAAATCAAACATTCACCTCCAGTCAAGAGATCCGGGTTAAATCCATTGTTCTTTTGCTCACCATGCCACCCCAGATTAGACCCATCCATATGCAAATCAGTCTTGACCCTGTGCCTCATGGGAACAGTCCAGCCCGAACTGCCAAACCAGGTCCTCCCTGGACTGGAAACAAGCATCCTGGGATAGTTTTTGGGGCATCACCCCATATCAGCCAAGCTAACTTGAATCCAGTGGCACAGTGAGCCCAGGACCCATGTCTGGGCATACCCGGCACACTTAAGGCCAGAAAGCAAAAGACACACAGTTGATGGATGGAATGCAGAGAAAATTACACATTCACCCCCAGTCAAGAGATATGGGTTAAAGCGATCATTCTTTTTCTCACCATGCCACCCCAGTTTAGACCCAGTCATATGCAAATCAGTTTTGACCCTGTGCCTCATGGGAACAATCCAGCTCAAACTGCCAAGCCAGGTCCTCTCTTGACCAGTAACAACCATTATGGGAATGGTTTCAGGGCATCACCCCTCATCAGCCAGGCTAGCTTGAATCTGGTAGCACAGTGAGCCCAGGACGCACATCTGGGCTTACCTGGGGCACTTAGGGCGAGAAAGCAAAAGATATACAGGTGATGGACGGAATGCAGAGCAAATCAAACATTCACCCCCATGCAAGAGATCTGGGTAAATCCAACATTCTTTTGCTCAACATGCCACCCCAGGTTAGACCCAGCAATATGTAAATCAGTCTTGACCCTGTGCCGTGTGGGAACAGTCCAGTCCTCCATGGACCAGGAAAAACAAGCATCCTGGGACCGGTTTCAGGGCATCACCCCTCATCTGCCAGGCTATCTTATTTGAAAGCAGAATGTTCCTTCTAGAATGTGCTATGAACGTTTGACCTACTGGTTCCACTTAGTTGCTAGCTACATTGAGCTAAGACTGCATTGGGGGGAGGGTGTTAAAGAGACAGAATTTTTTTGAAAGGTTGAGGAGTGATGACATAATGTAAGTAATGGCAATTTCTAACTCAGGACTATGTAATAAAGTGTTGTGTAGTATTTACATTTCTGAAAAATGAAGCTACATATTGGTTGAACTCCTGTTTTTTCGTGATTACTTTGTGATGCTCGCGAATACATCGCGAAAATGCGACAACAGAAACCTCGTTTCAAAAGAGAGGGAAAGGGGTTAACAGATGCTTACCATTCACAGCTGGGGATGCAGTGGTCTAAAATGAAATACATGATTTCATTTGCTGCCCTTCTCATATTGATAGAGTGGAAAGCTGAAGAGTTGCCAATTTTGACTTGGTTTGTATGAGAGTGTTGTACCATTCTTGTGCTTAGTTTTTGCAAATCTTAACAGTGTCCAAACTATGTAGAAAGACCTAAAACAACAATATAATCTGGAAACTGAATTCAGTGGTATGTATATACCTTTGTAAATATTTTAAAAATGTACATTAGAAATGAAGATGTATATGGGAGTTTGATTAAAAGGAGTATTCCAGTGATGAGAAAAATATATGAGATGAACTGTATCTATTAGAGGGTATGTGTTTAAGAGGTTAGTGGTGAATGTTTTGGGAAGTAGGAGAAAAATGAATTAGTGCCTGTTTATTACATTGTGTATTTTATTGAAAAAGAACGGTATAGCTTTGTGGAAAGTTGCAATGAGGAACTAAGAATGTTTTAAATGTCTACCCATCATGTGCAGAATAGATACATGTCATTTGCATTCTGGAAGTTGTAGTACTTTTATTAACATTATTAAACAGCGATAGTGTAGTGAGAAATAAAGAACATGTTGTCTGCCTGTATATGAATTAGAAAGAAGTAATACTTGTTCGGTATATATTGGGGAGTGTTTGTCAATGTGATTTTTAACTTATATGACCACTTTACATATGCTTAGATGGTGAGATATAGTTTTTGTGCTTGCACATAGCTATATTAACGGTGAGACTTTTGAGTTTCCTTAAAGATGAAGAGAGATATATACTTTGGGAAAGAGGGCTTGAAGGTGTACATCTATTAATAAATTGCATATATGATTACATGGTGGTCTATGTTCAGTAAGGATGTGAAAATTTCATGTATATGTGGAGGGAGGTGTTTTTCTTTAAACATGGTTTGTTTAAATTGAGAAGGATTAATAGTGCAGAATGCCTCAAGAGTTCTTGTGCTAGCTTCATTTTGCGTGTAACTTTTGTTTAAGATGTGCTTAATATATGTTTTAGAAGCAGAAGTATTTGAGAAATGATCTAGGTATGCCATTCGCAAAAGGTTTTGTTCTTTGAAAAATTTCAAAATGTTTTCCATTTTAGAAACTTACTGATGCATGTGCACGCTTAGTAACAAAGCAATGTATGTTTCTAGAGGGCCACGTTTGCAATTATATATCAAGTGTGATACCTAGATTTCACTCACGCATAGCTCAGAAGAAGAACATGTACACAGTAAAACAGGTAGGGTTATACTGACAGAAGGAGATAACCAATGATTCAGAGATATAGTGACAACTGTTATGTATCTAACAGGAATTAAGGTACTTTCTCAGTTAGTCAGGTACTCATGGAATCACCCAGCCACTACTCAGGCAGTCATCAAATCAGTGATTCACTATCCATGGAGGTATTCAATTATCCAGAAACTATACATGTACCCATGCAATCAGGCAGGCAGTAATTGTGTAGTTATTAAAGTATGCAGGTACTATGTATACATTCATCTAATCACCTAGGTACTACATATTGATTGGATACAAACACACAATGCTAGCGGTGACCCTCTAGGACAGCACCGGATTTAAAAGTAACTCAATGTAACTGCTGGTGATATAATCCATTCACCATAAGTGTGCAATTTTGGTTGGCACCCGCCAGCACAATGCCGTTCCAGTTACTGGAATGTACATGTACAAAAACAACACCAAATGCACCACTTAAACAATATAATTCAAATAAGTCCAAATCCTTAAGTTTTTTTTTCTTTTTTCAAAAAGTTCTTCTTTATTATGCAGTAAGTCATGCAATTATAAAAAAAATTTCAAAACAGCCAAAGCAGCCGACGCGTTTCGTCCACCTCTGGACTTCTTCAGGGCAAGAAAACTTGTTGGGGAATATCAACGAAATGCACCGATCCTGTTGCTACTTGACAGGATCGGTGCATTTCTTTATTTCTCCGAGATACGGAATCGGGTATCTTGGAACATGTTATAGCTGTCCTTACCATTGGATGAATATTTATATTGACCATCATTACATTGGCAAGCCTCATCTGGGCCAATCAATAGACAACTTCTCCACATCGATTTAAATGTTTTTTATTTAAAAAAAAGAAAACTGACCTCTACCCCCAGCAATACTACCAATTGAAATAGTGAGGGAGCGGAAACAAGAAATAAAGAATCCAAAGACGTTGATATTCCCCAACAAGTTTTCTTGCCCTGAAGAAGTCCAGAGGTGGACGAAACGCGTCGGCTGCTTTGGCTGTTTTGAATTTTTTTTTATAATTGCATGACTTACTGCATAATAAAGAAGAACTTTTTGAAAAAAGAAAAAAAAACCTTAAGGATTTGGACTTATTTGAATTATATTGTTTAAGTGGTGCATTTGGTGTTGTTTTTGTACAGGTACTACATATTGATTTAAGGCAATTAACAAGGCTGTAACTATGCAATCATTATAACATTTGTGTAGAACCTATGCAGCCATTTAATCACCCATTTACAACCCATGCAGTCATTGAATACATATCACCCATCCAGTACCGATGCAGTCATTTAATTACTGAACCAATAGTCTTGCACTAATACAATCACCCCAGCAGAATACTCACTTTCATCCAATCTCTCAAGCTTTAACAATGGAATCATGCAGTCACTCAGACACTAGTTATGCACTCATCTAATTAGGTAGGCACCACTGATGCACTTTTTTTTTTTTTTTTTTTTATCCTCATCTCACCAAAGACTTCCACAGATTTGACAAGCCAACATTGTCTCGTTCCTGGGGGCCTCTTTGGCTCGCTGTTTCTGTCTAGGCCCCTTGGCCTTCCTCTCGTATTTGAGGACTGGTGTAATCATAGGACCTTTTAAGTGGAGATTATTATTTTATTTATTTATTTATTTATTTATTTATTTTTTGATTCGTTGGTAGATTGAATCGAATCAGATGTCTCTGCCGTGCCCAACTTGTCAGGGGTTGCCAAATGTTATGATGTCTGTCATCCCTGGTGTCTTGGTCTAATCTCGCCATTCTTAAGGCGGCTCTCAACCATTCTTCCTTGCCCGGAGCGATGTTATCCTTCCACTTGATACAAATTTCTCTTCTTGCAAGGAGGATCAGATATAGAACGAGGATCATGTGATCCTGTGAGAGAACGCCATTGGTAGAATCGTTCTTACCAAAAAACACCAGGGATAGGTCTACAACTATGTCTACTTCTAATATGGATGAGAGGATATCTTTCAAGCCTTTCCAATATGTTGTTAATTCAGGGCACTGGAAGAAAATGTGTAGATCATTGGCTTGTACAAGACTACATCGTGGGCAGCTTGGGGGCGGGATTGGTGCAAATTTTGCAATTTTGGCTGGGGTGTAGTATAGTCTGTTTATTACAAAAAAATGATTTTTCTTCAGGGATGCCGGCTTTATATATTTATACAATAATTTTAATGAAGGATAAAATAGCTCCTCAATGCAGGTGTCTAAAGGTGATCCATTCCAAACTGAGGAGGGAGAGGAGGTCTTGATTTCCTCTGCTTCCTGAATTTGAGCATACCATAAGGCTATCTCCTTCTTCCTCGGGGATGTATCTTGTAATAATTGCTCTAGTTCCCAGTTTCCAACGATGTTATGTTTTTCTGACTCGTACCAACTTTTTAGTTGTAGATATTTAAACCTTGAGAGGTGAGGGCCTACTTTAACTGAGAGTACTTCCCAAGGAAGGATACCCTCTGAGTCAACCAGTTCTGACCACCTCTCCATACCTGAGTTTTTAATTGGTATTGCCAAACTGTCACACATACAAGGGGGGTACCCGGAGAATCCCAAATTGGAGCAAAATTCGAAAAATAGCCAATACCCCATATCTTCCTCATTTGATACCAATTTAATAAGGCAGATTTCAATACCTTTAGCCGGACCCTTTTAAAGAACCTTGGTGCACCATATTTGTACAAAAACCCGCCTTGCCGGCTGCCGCCCTCAACTAACACCATTTCCCCCAGTACTCTCCCCCATGCAGTTGTATCTGGGTAGGTTAATAGCATTCTAACAGCTTTAAACTGGTAGGACATTAGATACCAGTTGATGTCAGGCAAGGCTAATCCTCCTTTAAGTAACTTCCTCCTAAGCTTCTTCCACGACATCCTAGATGTTTTTTGGCCCCAAATAAAGCTACCTATTTTACCCTGTATCTTGGCTATGGTTTTACCAGGAAAGGTTAATGGAATAGCATTGAAAATATAGGTTAATTTAGGGAGCACAGACATTTTGACCAAGTTTACCCTTCCAAAGATGGTCAAAGGGAGGTTCTTCCATTTGGCAAATAAATAATCTATGTCCTTTTCGATTTTCCCAAGATTTATTAATGTAATTTTATTTAAATCTTTGACGATTTTTATTCCAAGATATCTAAATTCCTTACTCTGGGGGCCACTATTGTATGTGGTGTTCCAGCACATTATCTCGGTTTTATCTGAGTTGGCCCGATACCCTGATACCTTACCAAATTCCCTTAACGTGAATTCCAATTGAGGGATTGCATTCTCAGGATCGTTAGTGTAAACAATCACGTCGTCAGCGTAAAGTGCCAATTTACATTCATAGCTTAATGATTTAAAAGGGGTAATATCATTATTCAGTCTGATTGTTTGGGCTAGGGGCTCTATATAGAGGTTGAACAAAAGTGGAGACAGGGGACATCCCTGCCTTGTCCCTCTCTGAATAGGAAAGCTAGGAGTTAATGAACTATTTAGGTGGATTTTAGCCGAGGCGCCTGAGTAACAGTGCTTAATAGTATGTATAAATACGGGGCCTATTCCCATGACCTCCAAAACTTGCCACAGATATCTCCAACAAACGCGATCGAATGCTTTGGCGGCATCTACTGCCACTACTGCCAGGGGGTCTTTTCTTGCTTCTGCCAGATCTATGTTTCAAATCAAAAGTTGGGTTTGATCTTGAATAACCCTCCCTTGTATGAAGCCTTTCTGGTCAGAGTTAATTAAACTGGGAGCTAACTTCGCCAGTCTCTCTGCTAAAATACCCATGAAGATTTTATAATCTGCATTGAGCAGAGAAATTGGACGGTAGGAATCCGCCGCCAAAGGGTCCTTCCCGGGTTTTAAAATTAACACCAACGTGGCCTCACTCCATGATCTAGGCATCACCCCATTGGGACAGTAGATTGAGTTGAAAAGGGCGTGGAGTATTGGTAAAAGGTCATCTTGAAGTAATTTGTATATTTCGTTGGGGAGGGCATCAAGCCCTGCTGCTTTTTTGTTTTTTAACCGCTTTATTTGAATCGATATCTCCTCTGTAGTAATGGGAGCATCCAGAGCCATCTTGGAGGCCTCCGTTAAGACTGGAAGAGACTTATCTTTTAACCAATTAGATATCTGGGCTTGGGAGGGTTCAAGGTCTTCCTTGTATAGGTCTGAAAATAGTGTTAACAAAGTCTTCTGTATTTCTTCCGGGTCACTAGATTTATTTCCGCTACTGTCAATATATAACTCATTGATATCGTTCTTTGCCCTATCTAATCTTGCCTTCCAGGCCAGAATTGCCCCCGCTTTCTCCCCGTATTCGAAGACCTCCATGTTTCTAGTCTGCCATTGCGCCTTACACTTCTCATCTAAGAAGAGCCTAACGTTTTGTCTTGCCTCCTCCAGTTTACTATTTATCAAATCTTGTTCCCGCGCAGCTCCAATTGGAGCCTCTCTCATCTCAGTCTCCAACGTAGCAATCTTTCCCTCAAGGGTATTTAGTTCCTGGGTCTTTATTCGATTTTTTAAACTTATTTGTGCTTGTATTAAACCTCTTAAGTTAGCCTTATAGGCATCCCATACGTGATCTATGGAGGTTGATCCCAGGTTAATAGAAAAGAATTCTGAAGAAGAGCTACTAATAGATTGAATTATTTCTGGGTTCAATAACATTGCTCTATTCAGGGTCCATCGGGTTTGGGAACATTTATCGCTGATCGCATAAGCTACTAGTAAAGGTGCATGGTCTGATAAATGTGTCGGCAAAACCATAATGCTTGAAAACTTTTTAACGCTTCTTCTAACGCTTCTTTATTCACCAATATATAATCGATCCGTGAGGAATGATTATATTTTTTACTATAATAGGTGAAACCCTGGGTATTGCTTACCTTGGCTCTCCATAGATCGACTAAGTTTAAGTTTGAAATTAATTTTTTCAAGACCCTTCGTGATTTTGGAGTTGCTATTGTGTGACTTGCGTGGGAACTGTCTTTTACTGGATCGAGTTTTACATTAAAATCCCCTCCTACTATCAGGGGGGGATTTACTAACATTAGGCTACCTTGTAATTTAGCTAAGTATGAGGGGTCATCTGAATTTGGTCCATAGTAGGATGAACAAGTCATTTCGACTCCCCCGATATCTAGGAGGGCAATGATCCATCTACCTGATTGGTCCGTTTGGACCGACTTGATCCTACATGGGAACCCCTTTTTTACGACGATTGCTACCCCTCGGATGTTCGTTACTTGTTGTGAGGCACAAAAACATTGTACCCATGGGGTCTTTGAGAAGACTGCTTGAAATTCAGCTGGGTTTAAGTGTGTCTCTTGCAGTAGACATATCTGTGCAGGTGTGAGCTCTAAATATTTTAATATCAATCTACGCCTACGCTCGCACCTCAGGCCGTTTAAGTTCCAGGAGATATATTGGATTTTACGGACTTTATTCATCCTACTGGTTGTTGCCATGAGTTTTCTTTGGAGTAAACATTCTTCCTTATTGCTTTATTACTGTTAACTAGACCTAAATCTTGGTGCGATGAGGTATTTTTATTTTTATTTTTCCTCCCCTTACTCTGCCCTCCACCTAGTGTTACCCCCCTCCCACTCTTAACCCCTTAGTCTCCCCCACGTGACCCTTAACCCTCCCATTATTCCCTAACCCTTGAGGAACCCTCCCATCTATTAGGCTGATCTAAGCCTGTTCGGGTGCTTTCCTCTTGAGCTCTCCCCTATCTAAAAAACTGAGATATATATTGTGGGCGGAACCTTCCAGTTTAGTAACTATGTCTCCCTCCTGTTTTGTTACCCACCCTTTTTCTCTTGCTGGATTTTGGCAATGAATGTATCGACATCTTCCAGTGTCCGCAACATGTGCATATGGTTCTTCCACATGGCACCACTGATGCACTTATTCAATTTTCCGAGCACTACCCATGTAGCTATGTAAGCCTCCAGGCACTACCTGTTCAGTCAACCAAAAAGACATGGGCTGCATCCAATCGCTGAAACACTATTCATCCACTCATCCAACAGACTAGCTGCTATGCATGAGCTTAAACCATCATGTATGCACTATCCATGCACTGCATAAATCACCTATATACTATGTATCATACCAATATCTATGCATGTATTGAATTAGTGAAGCATTAGTCATGCACTGGTCGAATCATTCAAGCTCTATCATGCACTTATCCAAACACCCAGATACTAGTGGTATACTCATGCTAACACACAGGAAGTAAGTATGCAGATAAGGAATGACCAATGGAGTTATGACATAGTCAGGCAATCAGCTAGGCACTACTTGTATCCTCAGGGAATCAGCTAGGCACTACCTATGTACTCATTCAATCATCCAGGGAGGATTGATGTATTCAACTACAAACCCATGTCCTTACAAGTTTCACTAAGGAATATGTAGTCTTTAGACAATATGGGGGATATGTTTACTACAATGGTACTCTCTAAGTAATTACATGAGTGCATGAGTAGAGCCTGAGTGTTTCATTAGTGCACACATGTGCCTCAGGATTTCAATGACTGCATGGGATGTAAGTGGGTGTTTAGATGGTTGCATAGGTTCTGCACAAGTGTTATAATGATTGCATGGTTACAGCCTTGTAAATTTAGTGTTAAATTTAAAAAAGTGTAGAAGAAGGAGAGATGCAGTGAAACAGAAAGAACGAGTTGAGAGAGTACTTGACAAGGCCTTTGCTTTGAAGAGGAAGCTTGTCATTTTGATTTTAAACAGAATGAAGACTCTTGACAAAATAGTGTTTTGCCTGAGGAGACAAACCCAGAAGAAAAGATTAGTGAATAGAAGTAACTGTTGCACAGTTTTTAGTGGACCATGGGTACATACTTCTTGTACAGAGGCTTTCTTTAATGAAGAAAGCTATCTCAAGGATAACACATTAGTTCATGCTATTGATTAAAGAGGATGATGTTATGAAATGAAGAATGGTAGTCCTAGAGCAAATGCAGTGATGGTACATAGAAATGTAGAAGTTATTGCAGAAGAGATACAAGGAAGACATAGTCAGGGTACTGTATACAAATGGAATTGTAGTAGTGTTTCTAGTATTAGACAGTAATCCAGAGAAATATTAAGAAAATTCCTACGTATCTTTCCAAGACAAAGTTTAAAACACAAAATAAGTTATACCACTCAACAATGCAAACTTTAGGTTGGAGGCTGTATTATGTGAAAACTGCTGCTTTATGTTTAGGAGAAATAAGTAGAGCACTTTTGCATGGTAGTGTGGCAACGTGGAAAAGTTTTATGGTCATGTGCAGTTTGTTTCTTTGGTCATGAGCAAGATTCTAGGGAAACTAAAGAGTTGTTAAAAGGAGGAGTTGCAGAACAAGACACATATATTACATTTGATAGATTTAAAAAAGAGATTACAAAATTTAACACAGTGTTCTATAAAAAAAACAGAGTATGTTTGTATATGTTGTTGATGGATTTACTAGAAGATTTAAACACAGACTGTTGACTTATATTTAAGAAGTGAAAAAGTAAATTATGATAACTGGCAAAAGTTACCTGTGTATTTATTTGTAGAGAGATGGTTTGACTTGTCTCTACAGCAAGTTATATGTAAGTAGTCTTACAAAAATTTGGAAGATAATAAAATGAACAACACGTAGATATTAGATACCAATTTTGTAAGATAATAAAATGCCTGCTTGTAGAAAAACTATGAAGTGCAAAAATAAAAAAAATCACCATTTATTATTCTTTCCAGCATTGTGAAGGGACATTATGGACTGCTCTCCAGCACTAACTACAACTCCACAATCCATGCAGTATATTGCCATCGGGGAAAACTGAAGATCCAAATCTTGTAGTTGAGATTGGACTTTTGAATGGATTCTCTCCTTTGGTTTTGTTGTGCTGCTATTGAAGTCGAGGGTCCTTCAGCTTTGCATTGCCTATTGCTGCTCACTATGAACTCCTCTTATGAAATGTGCTAAAAATATAAAAGGGGGAAAAATATCATGTATGGTTTTTGGCAGCATTGTGAATAGCTGTAACACACTGCTCACCAGCTGTTATAACAACACTACAGTCCATGCAATATGTGGAATTGTTGCTGCTGCCAATGATGTAGATGGTCCTCCAGCTTCCCGCTTGTAGATCACCAGTTTGAGATGTTTTCCATGATATTTTTTGTTCATCCCTCTAGAGGGTTGTATGACATAATTTCGAAAGACAAAAATTCGACCTACAAAAATATCGCAACAAAAATATCGTGGTCAAGAATATCGACATCCTATCTACAACATGGTAAGTACAAAAATATCGATAATTTAATATCGATGTCAAAAATATCGTAATTCAAAAATATCGTTTTTTTTTACTTTAAAAATATATGTAAAATAAACCAAATATTACTTATAAATCAAAGAAACATAATTAAATATATTTTATAATATGTAAAATTTATAATAAATATATATAATTAAATAAAACTTTAATTAAACATATATATATAATATATAATATATACACTTACTTAATAATTACTTTTAATAATAATTTCTGTAACATATAAATTATTAAATATTTATTTAAATTACCAATACATCTATACACATAAAACAATAACATTAATAAATATTAAATAATTACACATAGCAAATAATAATCAATATTTTTAATTTGAATAATTTTTATTATTAATTATATATTATAATAGCTAAAATATAACAAAACATATTAAATATCAGACACAATAAAACTACTAGTCCAACTCCAACAAAAACAACATTAAGGAAAATGTTGGATAGCGTAGGAGTAAAAATAACTATTCCAACTCCCGAGAGTGCAACAGTAGGGAAAACATTGGATAGCGTAGGGGTAAAAATGACTATTCCAACTCCAAAGAGTGCAACAGTAGGGAAAGCGTTGGATAGCGTAGGTGTAAAAATTACTATTCCAACTCCAGAGAGTGCAATAGTAGGGAAAGTGTTGGATAGCGTAAGGGTAAAAATTACTATTCCCACTCCAGAGAGTGCAATAGTAGGGAAAGTGTTGGATAGCGTAAGGGTAAAAATTACTATTCCCACTCCAGACAGTGCAACAGTAGGGAAAACATTGGATAGCGTAGGGGTACAAATAACTATTCCAACTCCAAAGAGTGCAACAGTAGGGAAAACGTTGGATAGCGTAGGGGTAAAAATTACTATTCCAACTCCAGAGAGTGCAATAGTAGGGAAAGTGTTGGATAGCGTAAGGGTAAAATTTACTATTCCCACTCCAGAGAGTGCAATAGTAGGAAAGTGTTGGATAGCGTAAGGGTAAAAATTATTATTCCCACTCCAGACAGTGCAACAGTAGAGAAAACGTTGGATAGCGTAGGGGTAAAAATAACTATTCCTATTCCAAAGAGTGCAACAGTAGGGAAAACGTTGGATAGCGTAGGGGTAAAAATTACTATTCCAACTCCAGAGAGTGCAATAGTAGGGAAAGTGTTGGATAGCGTAAGGGTAAAATTTACTATTCCCACTCCAGAGAATGCAATAGTAGGGAAAGTGTTGGATAGCGTAAGGGTAAAAATTACTCTTCCCACTCCAGACAGTGCAACAGTAGAGAAAAGGTTGGATAGCGTAGGGGTAAAAATTACTATTCCAACTCCAAAGAGTGCAACAGTAGGGAAAGCGCTGGATAGCGTAGGGGTAAAAATTACTATTCCAACTCCAGAGAGTGCAACAGTAGCGAAAGCGCTGGATAGCATAGGGGTAAAAATTACTATTCCCACTCCAGATAGTAAAACAGTTGGAGCACTAGATAGCACAGTGATTCTATGAACATTATAACCAATTCAATAATTTCTTATAAAAAAATTGCATGTTAACAATGTATTTTAAAAATAATTATTATTAAATACCAATTATGTAAAATAAATATTTAAATAAATAACTTTAAATTACATTCCACACTATTCCCCCTTTACCACACAACACAGTACACATACAAAATACACAATAGATTTAAATATCAATTTATCTCTTATTTACAATTAATAATACATTCTTTATAATTAATATAGTTATTAATTGACTAATTAATACATATTAACTACGAAATTACAAATATTCACCTATTAATTATTAATTAACAATACATTAATTAGCAATAACAACAAATAAAATAAAATAATACATTATTTATATTTACTATATTTAACTAACTAATAACAATTAATTAATAATAATTACAAATAAATAAAAACTATCATTATTTATTTTATTTTAATTACATCCCACCCTATTCCCCTATAAACCCACAACCCACTACACATAAAAATTCACATAATTAATTTAATTATCAATTAATCACTTAATAAAATTAAATCACCAATTAATTACTAATTAACAATTAATTAATTAACAATAACAATAAATAAATATTAATAATACACTAATTATAATGTATATAATTAACCAATTAATAAAACAATTTTACAATTAATAATTAATTAACAATTAATTAATCAATTAATATTATTAGTTACCAATTATTAATTTATTACCAATTAATTAATCATAAATACCAATTAAACAATACATATTAATTCATTAATTATAATTAAATTACTTCCCACCCTATTCCCCTATAAACCCACAACCCGCTCTGATACTAAAACCCTAAATTCAATTTAAAATAATTATTAATCTCTAAACATTCATTTTTAAATGTATTAAAATACATTACAATAATCTTTAACATACAAATAAAATACATATTAAATTACATTACACTAAATAAATATCGATATTATTGATATCGAAATTTTTGCTTACGATATTACTTACATCGATATTAATTACTTCGATATTATTAACTTCGATATTACTTACCTTGGGATCGATATTCTGTCCATCGATATTCTTGACTTCGATATTCTGTACCTACGATATTAAAAACACAATATTATTGTAGGTCGAAATTTAAAACTCGATATTTTGGCTAAACACCCTCTAGAGAGGGTCCCGTCACACATTGTGCATTACACTAGTTTTGCAGCCGTTTTTGATTCCCCAGAAGTTTGGGTAACAGTGAATAGTTTGATATTTGTTTGAAAGTTATATTGTGTTCGTGAGTTCAGATGTTGAAAGTAATTTTTTGAAACTGTTGTTTTTTTACAAATATATTCTTAAAATAAAGTTAAACCAATATGTTACTAAAAAGCTAGACTGAAACTTTATGTACAATATGTTTATATATCTGTTTTACACTTTTTCATTTGTATTTGTGACTACTCATGTCATTGCAACCTCCAGTGTTGCTGTGAAGAAGGAAAATGCATTTTTGATATAGTAATTTTGACAAATGAATTCAAAAGGGTAAGTTACATTAGTATCTTACTAAACAGCTACACTGAAACTTCATGTCAAATATGTCTATACATGTGTTTTACACTTTGTCAAAATCACCCGGTATTCGCAGTCTGTCCTTGGCAATGGCACTCATAGAATCATACAGGCACTACCTGTGCAATCATCAAGGACGTCCTTTCTGCATCACTCTGCAAATGTGCCTCCTAGCATAGTACTAAGTGGGGGATGAAGTCCCCTTGGCTATGAGGGTATATGGGGGCCAAGTAGCCATCTTCTTACCTCCAGCAAGTTTTACACAGTCAGTTTGCTAAGAGGTGTTCTGCGGCCACACACCCTATCTGCACCACTCTGTAAACACATTTCCTGGCACACTAGTGGTTGGGGAATTAAGTTTTCCTGGATACTAAAGGATCTTGGGGATCAAAATCCCTCTTGGAACTTTCTATAAGTCCTACTCAGGGGGATTTCTAACAGCTGGTCAGAGGATCGGTCCCGTTTCCACACCATTCTG
This sequence comes from Triturus cristatus, assembly GCF_964204655.1. Classification (NCBI taxonomy): domain Eukaryota; kingdom Metazoa; phylum Chordata; class Amphibia; order Caudata; family Salamandridae; genus Triturus; species Triturus cristatus. Next base: position 1,729,226,872 of record NC_140589.1, read on the forward strand.
CAAACACCATTGCTGCTTAAAAAAACATGGAAATTAACTGAAAAAATCAAAGGTAAGTACGTTATAGTTAGGAATTAGCATTTAAAAAACCTTAGAAATTCACTGAAAAAAACAAACGTTACAGGGCTGTTATAGTTAGGAAATAGAATTAAAAAACTTTAGATATTCACTGAAAAAACAAAGGTTACAGGGATGTTATAGTTAGGAAATATAATTGGAAAAAACTTTAGAAATTGACTGAAAAAAACAAATGTTACAGGGACGTTATAGTTATGCTGACATTTCACTCAAACAAAACCAAATTCAACAGTTATAGTTAGCTGAGCTGCCTATAACTCACGCCCCCACAATGCTCTGCTTATGACCTCACATATTACATCACTCATGACACTCATGATGACATCGTCCACAGAATCATTGACGCACCCACTCACACCCCAATATAACCCATATCCGTACTTACACACCTACTCACTGACTCATAGGACTACACACACATCCACTCAGTCACCCATATAGCCACACATACACCAACTCACTCACTAATATATACACTGATATATCCACTCATGGACCGATACAGCCACTCACACACCTACTCAGTCACCCATAAAGTCAATCACACAGCCACTTTCTCACCTACACAGTTCTACATACACCAACTCACTTATTCATTTAGATACTAACACATACTCATCTATACAGCTGCTGACACAAGCACACACTCACCTATACAGCCACTCATAATCAACTCACTGACCAATACAGATACTAATATATCCACTCATACACCCATACAGCCACTCACAGACTGTCAGTCACCCATATAGCTACTCACATACCTACTCACTCACCTGTAGAGTCAATTACACAGCCGCTTAATCACCTATACAGTTATACACACACCCACTCACTTATTCTATAAGGTTGATCATGGACAATGCTCTCTCTCTGAGGCTGCAAGTAAACAGGACCGTTTCTACCTGCTTTGGTATCATCAGGATTCTTAGAAAGATCTATCACTATCTTTCTTTTGAAGCACGTAAGCAGGCCGTTGTGGCCTTGGTAACGTCAAGACTGGATTATTGCAATGCCCTTTATTTGGGAATTAATAAAGGTTTTATCCATCGGTTGCAGATGGTGCAGAACGCGGCGGCCAGACTGGTCTTGAACCTTCCTAGATTTCACTCAGTTACAGCCTCAATTAAGCTTCTGCACTGGCTCCCGATGAATGATAGGATCATTTTTAAGATTCTATGCCTGACTCATGAAGCCTTTTATGACTCTGGTCCTGAGGGCATTAAATCGATCGTTTGTCATTATGCTCCCTCCAGATCTCTTCGGTCCTTGGACAAAAACCTTCTTGTTGTTCCCAGGTTTAAGAAGGATAAATGGGACGGCAGAGCCTTTTCCACCAGGGTGCCCAAATTGTGGAATTCTCTTCCATTGAACATCTCTAGTGAGGCCTCGCTCCCTTAATTTTGTAAGGCTTTAAAGACCTGGCTCTTTCGTGGTCCTTCAGTATGAGCATGATCCTTTTTCTCCCGTCCCCTGATGTTTTGCATCCAGTGCCTTGACGCCCTTGGGCTAATTTTGTGCTTTTATAAGTCTTAATTCATTCATTCATTCATTCATTCATACAGATACTAACACATACTCACTCACCTATACAGTCACTGACATAAGCACACACTCACTCATACATACCTCTTGCAATCACTCAGTCACACATACAGTCACTCATATCCTCCCAACACTCATCAATACTGCCTTTTGCCTATGCAGTTACTCAACCATATACCACTGACACATCCATTTACTCACTGACACAGCCATACATACACTCAGTCACCCATGCAGCCCCTCACTGATGCACTCACTAACCCATAGAGCCACTTACTCACCCACCCACTCATCCATGCAGGTAGTCAGAAACACCCCCTCACCCAGCCACACAGATACTCATACAGGTACTCAGACAACCAATTAATCACTGATACAGCCACTCACATATCCTCTCACTAACCCCTTTCTGCCACTTAGACACCAACTGACAGACTGATACAGACATTTGCATAACCTAGTCATTACACATACATTCACTGAGATACCAGTAGTCACGCACCCACTGAATAATCCATACAGGTACTTATACACCCTCTGATTCACCAATACACCTTGGTATATATATTCAACACTCATAAAATTAAAAAAAACACTCACCGTCATGATTTCGTCAGTGATGTCATTTGAGATGTCATCAGTGATATCATCAGTGATGTCACTGACCAAGTCATGAGTGATGTAATATGTGATGTCATAAGCAGTGCATTGCTTGGATGCGAGTTACAGTCAGCTCAGCTAACTATAACTGCTGAATTTCTCTATTTTTGTTTGAGTGAAATGTCAGCCTAACTATAACATCCTTGTAACCTTAATGTTGAGAACATTAATACAATGGTATACAAGTTGGGGATGAGGTTTTTTTTATAATAATGCATTTATGTAATAAGAAAAACAACATAACATCTCCCCAGTAACCACATAAATCATGATACAGCCAATAGGTGGATCAGGTTGGTGATGACCATACAATGTAAATTAGATTATCAAATTATCTCATTGTATATATGCACCTATGTATTTATTTATGTATGTATGTATTTATTGATTTTTAACATCTGTAGGCATTAATAATTGAGAATTAACTGAATGTTTAAAATGTATCATGAATTACGAACACTACCGGCTGCTAAAGTTGTTGCGATGCATGATGACCTAACCTAAAAATAGAGTCTTTTCATTCTGTCTATTGTGTTCACATGACACTAGGGCGTTGTACAAAAAAGATTACCGTAAAGCATTTTGTTATGTGAACAAGGTCACTCAGTGGCCGAAATGCGTTATGCCAAGGAAACTGTGAAAAAAATAAAATAAAATCGCACCATTACAAGTGGAGTTCGTGCTCTCCTTTCTTGCCGAAAGGAAGTGATAGGGCGCGTTTGGTGGAATATATATATATATATATACATCATAGTGTTGCACATGCATAATTTGCACATTCAAGGGTGCTTTTAAGATGTTTAACATTTGTAACGCTAAATATTGTTATACAATAAGACAACGTATCAGTATTTATACCGGTGATGTGAAAACTAGTGAGAAGAAAAGGAAAAAAGCCTACACGTATAGTATGTTGTCACTTTCCATTATCACGTGGTGCAAAGGTAAAAAAACAAGGGAGAAAAAAAGAAAGAGTATATATACTTGAATTTTACCGCCATTTCATTATGTGATCAAGGGCACTAGATGCCCGAAACGCGTCGTGAGGAACGATAAGCGATGTAATGAGCAAATAAACCACCTGTGATTGACGAGCTTTCGTGTGGGACGTTGCTTTTCTTGTTCGCCGCCAGGAGGTACAGGAAGGCTTGTGATACATATATAGCACCCACCTCAAGTGCATCCTGCTCAACACCCGCTCCGTCCACAGACACGCCGTGGAACTCTGGAACCTCCTAGACGCCACAGCCCCTGACGTTGCCTTCCTCACGGAGACCTGGATGAACGCCTCTTCAGCTCCCGACATCGCCATCGCCATCCCGGAGGGCTACAAGATCGTCCGGAGGGACCGCAACGCCAACCAGATGGGAGGAGGCATCGCCATCATCCACAGGAACACCATCCGTCTCACGTCCAGCACCGACAACTCCCTGACCACCGCCGAACACCTGCACTTCCAGATCCACACCGACCCAAACACCACCCTCAGAGGCACCCTGATCTACCGACCCCCGGGACCACGCACACAATTCAGCGAGGACATCGCCGACTTCGTCAGCCCGCATGCCCTCCCCTCCGCCGACTACATCCTCCTGGGGGACCTCAACTTCCACCTGGAGAACAACAACGACCGCAACACCAGCACCCTGCTCGACAACCTCGCCAATCTTGGACTCAAGCAGCTGGTATCCACCCCCACCCACCTCGCCGGACACACACTCGACGCCGTCTTCTCATCCTGCAAAGACATCGTCTTCAGCCACGCCACAGAGCTTCAATGGACGGACCACAGCTGCGTCCACTTCACCTTCAAGAGAACGACGACCCACCACCACCAGCAACAGGCCGCCCGCAGAAGCTGGAACAAGATCACAGCAGACCAGCTCGCCACCTCCCTGAGCCAGCACCCCCCTGCCAGCTCAGCGAACCCCAGCCAGGCCGCCAACAACCTCACACAGTGGATCAGCAACTGCGCGGACGAACTCGCCCCGCTGAGGACCCCGCCCAGCAGACCCGGCAGCAAGAAAGCCCCGTGGTTCACCGACGAACTCAAGAGCTCAAAGAAGAACTGCCGAGCCCTCGAGAAAGTCTGGAGAAGGGATCCCACACCGGACAACAGGAACACCTTCAAGCTGGCCACCCGGAAACACCACCAGCTGATCCGCGCCGCCAAGAAAACTGCTTTCAAGGACTGGCTGGACAACAACGCACACAACTGCAAGGAACTCTTCAACATCGTGAAAGAGCTCTCCAACCCCAGCGCAGAAAACAACGACATCACCCCATCGCAAGACCTCTGCAACTCCCTCGCCTCATACTTCCACAACAAGATCGCGGACATACACAACAGCTTCAGCAACCAACCAACGCACACCAAGACCGAACAACCACCCCTCACCACCACCCTCCAAGCCTGGACTCCGATCAGCACCGAAGACACCATCCGCACGATGAACTCCATCCACTCCGGATCACCGACCGACCCCTGCCCTCATCACGTCTTCAACAAGGCTGACGCTGTCATCGCACCCCACCTGCGAGACATCATCAACACATCCTTCGACACCGCCACCTTCCCTGAGAGCTGGAAGCACGCCGAACTCAGCGCGCTACTCAAGAAACCCACAGCGGACCCCACCGAACTCAAGAACTACCGCCCCATCTCGCTCCTCCCGTTTCCAGCCAAAGTCATCGAGAAGACCGTCAACAAGCAGATGGCCGCCTTCCTCGAAACGAATGGATCCCTCGACCCCTCACAGTCCGGCTTCCGAGCCAATCACAGCACCGAGACCGCCCTCATCGCCGCCACCGATGACATTCGAGCCCTGATGGACAACGGAGAAACAGCGGCCCTCATCCTCCTAGACCTCTCCGCAGCATTCGACACTGTCTGCCACCGCACCCTAGTACAGCGCCTCAGCAACGTCGGAATCCAGGACAAGGCGCTGGAATGGATCATCTCCTTCCTCGACGGAAGAACACAGAGAGTCCGTCTACCACCGTACAAGTCAGAGGCCACCGATGTCATCTGCGGCGTCCCTCAAGGATCCTCGCTGAGCCCCACCCTCTTCAACGTCTACATGAGACCCCTCGCGGCCATCGCACGGCAACACAACCTCAACATAATCTCCTACGCCGACGACACCCAGCTGATCCTCTCCCTGACCAACGACCCCGCCGCCGCCAGAGCCAACCTACACGAAGGGATGAAGGACGTAGCCGAGTGGATGACGACCAGCCGCCTGAAGCTGAACTCGGACAAGACGGAGGTCCTCATCCTGGGCTCCTCACCCTCCGCCTGGGACGACTCCTGGTGGCCTCCCGCCCTGGGCACCGCACTCAAACCGACAGACCATGCACGCAACCTGGGCTTCATCCTGGACTCCTCCCTCTCCATGACCAGGCAAGTCAACGCCGTCTCCTCGGCGTGCTTCAACATCCTACGCATGCTACGGAAGATCTTCTGGTGGATCCCCACCGAGACCAGGAGGACCGTCACCCAGGCCCTCGTCACCAGCCGACTGGACTACGGCAACGCCCTCTACGCCGGTACCACCGCCAAGCTCCAGAAGAGACTCCAGCGGATCCAGAACGCCTCAGCCAGACTCATCCTCGACATCCCACGAACCAGCCACATCTCCGGACATCTGACAGACCTTCACTGGCTCCCCGTCAACAAAAGAATCACCTTCCGCCTCCTCACCCACGCACACAAAGCCCTACACGACCAAGGCCCGAGCTACCTCAACAGCCGAGTCAACTTCTACGCTCCCAAACGCCACCTCCGATCAGCCAACCTCGCCCTCGCCGCCGTCCCCCGCATCCGAAGAGCGACTACAGGAGGAAGGTCCTTCTCCTACCTGGCCGCCAAGACCTGGAACTCCCTCCCGACCGACCTGCGCCTGACCCAAGACCACCTCTCCTTCAGGAAGAAGCTGAAGACATGGCTGTTCGAGCAGTAGCGGCACCCCCCCACCCCCAGCGCCTTGAGACCCTACGGGTATGTAGTGCGCTCTATAAATGTCACTGATTGATTGATTGATATATATATATATATATATATATATTGCCTACTGGGGGTCACCAGTAGGTAGTTATAGTTAGGACCAAAGTTTCCACAGGAAAGCGTTTTTTGTTTTGCCAATAACTTTGGTGCTGCTTGATAAATCTTCGCAAAATGTTCACAAACTTCCCCTTTTTATTTCGCTGCTGTAGGGAAAGTTTTGGGGTGATCCGTCAAGTGGGGACAGAGAAAAAAAGGGGTCCCAAAATGCGTTTTTCCACATGTTATGTCTATTGGGATTTTTAATTCTTTGAACCCGACCACAGCCCGAACCACTTGTTGATGGTGACCTCAGCTAGGCCTACCAGTGCAAGGGGTTCGCCCTTCTCTGCACAGAGTCCTCAGACCAATAGGAAGAAGTTGGCACAGAAACTGGAATAGAAAATACAGAGTTTAATAAACCTCATGAGGTGGAACCACATTCAAACAGCACCCTTTGGTACTGAGTGAAGTAGCACACAGAGTAGAAGAACCATGGGTCTTTTATACCCACACAGGGGCTCAAAAAAGAGGGCGGTACAAGCACACATAGGAGAATTACATACATAGATGGTCATACAGAAATGCAACAGTCAACAGTAAAGGAGGAGCTAGCAGTTGCTGACTCTGGTAGAAACAACCTGACAGCTACAGACTAAAAACAGATGCATGGACAGTTAGACTCTTCTGCGCATGTGCAGAGTAGCAGAGTCTAAGTATAGCCAGTCCTTTAAACAGAGCAAAGGGAAAACAAAACGGCTGCCAGAAATACAAAATGGATTCCACAAAATGGACAAGATAGCCTCTAAATACGAGATGGATTCCACTAATGCTAATCCAATCGCAGCCAATTTACAACACGCTGAGCTGAATTACACCAAAGTTGGCAGAAAGCAAGATATTGGTCCAGAAAGCATGTTTTTTGTCATGTGGTGTCAAGCTGTTCAGTAGTTTCAGAGATATTTAAGTTTATAAAATATAGATATGGGAGCCCAACAGCCTACTGAAACCCTACTTAAATTCGGTTGGCTGCCGACACTTCAACAGGGAACTGTTGGCCGCCATCTTGGGACTCGGTTTAAAAAAAAGGGGGCAGGGTTGAAACACCCTGATCCACTAGGCGTCTTGGGGGGGAGGGGTCCCACTGGGAACCCCAACGGCCCAAAAAACCATTCAAAAGAAAAGAAATTTGGCAGGATCCTTGAAAAATTAAAAAGAAAAAAGAAAATGAAGTGTGGCTCCCTTGCTTCATTCATTATTGGCCCCCAGGTGGGCAAAGTCCCAGAACCAATGTTTTAATAATGAAGGGGGTGCACGGGGCTCGTTTTATGCCCTGGGAACCACCATCTCTCTGGGCCTTTTTCCACAATAAATGCAGGAGAGGCCCCTACGACCTCCCAACTGCCCCGAGGACCGCCACCTCCCCAGGGCTTATATTTTTTATAAATGGGGGGCCTCTTGGACCACCCCCAGACCCAGGAACCACCACCTCCTCGAGGCTTCATCCACAAATTAGTAGTGCACCAGGAGGCGCGTTTGCAGAGTGGTGGAGAAAGGGTGCGTGGCCACCAAAAATATCTCAGCAGTCCCACTGTGTGAGACTTACTGCAGGTACCAGGAGGGGTATTTGGCCAAGAAAGGGCCCTCAAGAGCAGAGGAAACTTCATCCCCAACTAGAAGTGCTCGAGGAGACATTTTTGCAGAGTGTTGGAGAAAGGAGGCAGGGCCTCTGACAACTTCTCAGCAATCCTACTGTGTGGAATATACTGGAGGTAACAGGAGTGGTAGTGGGCCCCAAAGGACCAGGAGGATAAAAGAAAATGTTATGCTACCCAGAGTAAATTACAGTGGAAAACTGTGCAAAATATATATATTTTATCGGTGAACAAGGCTTGCTTCAGCCGAAACGCGTTTGATGTAGCAAGTCAATAAAACTTCAAGTCCTCACAAGGCCTTGTCATCCTTTATGTTGAAGAGGAAACTGTTGTGTGTGTGTGTGTGTGTGTGTGTGTATATATATATACACAGATAGATACTATATCAAGAATCAAAAGAGGGAGGAAGAAGTTAAGGTTTCACTCAACTGCCCTTAAATGAACATTTTTTATTTATATTACTACCTTTGATCTTCCTAATAAAATGTGTCCTTTCTAACGGTAGGAGGTATTTTTAAACTTTTTTCCTCACATGGTGGATCCCATATGGTCTGAGATTCAAGAGACAATCCCTCATGGTAGAGGAAAAGACCCAATGAGGTAATGATCAGTGCCTAAGTGCGCCAATGGAAGACAGATCTTTGGCGGAACAACACTGTTGAGAGTCTCACAACAACAAAATTGTTGGTGTTGCCCTCCCCCTCTTCCTTTTCTCAACACAACTCTACCACTCCTTTTGATTTTACACACACACATATACATGCATATGTATATACATATATATATTTACTGAAAAAATTCATAGGTTTTACAGACGTTATAGTTAGGAATTAGCATTTAAAAACACCTTTGAAATTCACTAAAAAAACATAAGTCTCAGGGACATTTTAGTTAGGAATTAGCATTTAAAAAACCTTAGAAATTCACTGAAAAAACCATAGGTTTCAGAGGCGTTATAGTTAGTTGGACATTTAATAAATCCAGAGAAATTTGCCCATTATAGTTAGTTGAGCTAACTAGAACTTGCGCGCCCGAATGCACTGGTGATGACGTCACATATTACATCACTCATGACATCTCAAATGACATCACTCATGACATCACTGATGACATCGTCCATTGAATGTGTGTTTCTGTAAAGTTTAAATATTTTTCATATATATCTAAGCCAAGATCTATTGAAGAGTGAGTGGATGTAGAAGTGCCTGAATGGATTATTTAGTAGATGCATGACTGACTGTATAAGTTACTGATTGAACGTATGTTACTGAATGCATGAGTTAGTGACTAAACTGTGTGAATATCTATATTAGTCTCTCAGTTGGTGTGTAAGTAGGTGCATGGGTTGGTGAGTAGCTACATCAGTGTCTATATGGGTTATTGATTGATTGTATGAGTATCTGTAAGGGTGTCTGAGTGTCTATGTGGGTGGGTGGGGGGTGTCTGACTCTCCGCATACATGTCTGAATGGCTGATTCACTGGTTGTATAGATTCAGAAGTGCATCTCGGAAGGGCTGTATGGGTAGCTGACTGTGTGTACAGGTGTGTTGATTAGTGAATTGATTTCTCAGTTGTATATATCTGAGTAACTATATATGTTTTTAGACAGTATATATGAGTGTTGGGGTGTATAATTGACTATACGTGAGAGAGTGATTGCAAGAGTGTCTACATAAATGAATGTGTACTTGTATTAGTGATTGTATAAGAGAGTAAGTATGTGTTATTATCTATATCAATAAGGAAGGTGGTGTGTGTATAAATAAGTCAGGTGGTGTGTATATATCTGCATAGGTGAGTACATGGGTGTGATTGATTTTTGGCATGACTGAGTAGATGTGTGAGTAACTCTATGGATCAGTAGCACTGTGTGAATGTATGTATACGTGTATGAGTGGATATTATACTGATGATATGATGAGTGACAGCATGTATGAGTGACTCTATGAGTGTATGTATAGCTCACAATATATAGATAGGAATCAGTGGATAGTTATCTAGTATCTGGTATTGGTGTGTCTATGGTTTCGAAAATGTATTTTAGAGTACGTGTATCAAAGGTTATATTAGAGTGCGATGAGGTGTGTCAGACTATCACGTGGATGATGTCATCAGTGATGTCATGAGTGATGTCATTTGAGATGTCATCAGTGATGTCATGAGTGAGGTCACTGACCATGTCATGAGTGATGTAATATGTGACGTCATCACCAGTGCATTGCGGGCGCGCAAGTTATAGTTAGCTCAACTAACTATGGGGCATATCAGCAACAACAGGCGATAATTATCGCTAAGCGCACTTAGCGCTAGGATAATTATCGCCGGCTAGCGTGGATTTTTATCGCTGAGATAGCGTGCTATTAGCAACGCTTATCTCAAAAGCGATAAAAATCCTGGCGCTAACTGCCAAACGTGAGATTATCGCTGGAAACCCAGCGATAATCTCACAAAGTTTGGCGTTAGCTTGGTGATAGGGCCTCACATACTTAGCCATGATATCCACCTTCCATAGGATATCATGGCTAAGTCAGTCCTGAAGCAGGCGTAAGGAAAGTAGCAATAACAGGGGTTATCGCTACTTTTCTTGCCGCTATGCTTCATAGCGTGGGGCTTGATGATAGGAGAAATGTCGCTTAGCGACATTTCTCCTGTCATGTCAGTTCAGGAATGCCCACTTTGCATCTCATTAGAGATGCAAAGCTGGGCGTTAGGAATTCGTGCTCTAATGCAAGGTTTCACGTGTTAGCGTGACCTTGCTAATTAGGCGATAAAATTATCGCCGCTTTTCGGCCGAAAACGGCCGCAAAAGCGGCGATAATTTTCTATCGCCGCTTTGTAGATATGCCCCTATTACGGGCAAATTTCTCTGGATTTATATGAGTCAAATGTCCAACTAACTATAACGTCTCTGAAACCTATGGTTTTTTCAGTGAATTTCTATGGTTTTTTAAATGCTAATTCCTAACTATAACATGTGTAAAACCTATGGTTTTTTCAGTGAATTGCAAAGGTTTTTTAAATGCTAATTCCTAACTATAACGTCTTTAAAACCTATGGTTTTTTCAGTAAATTTCAAAGGTTTTTTAAATGCTAATTCCTAACTATAATGTCTGTAAAACCTATGTTTTTTTCAGTGAATTTCAAAGGTTTTTTAAATATCGAACTACTATTGTGCTATTGGTCATTAGTACTGTTTTTTCTAACTTTTCAACTATATAAAATAAACTGCAAAACTAAATGTAATATATTTCACAAATTACAGTGAGTTTTTAAATAATACAAAATATTTTAACATTCACAAAACAATTTTTATCCCTTTTTTTGCTGTCATCAGCTTCTACTTAACTTCACTATTCGCAATGATGTCAGTGTAGTTTCATCATAAACAGCAGGGAAAAAAAACAATCAACTTGATTGTTAAATGAAAACAAATCCCTAATTCTCACAAATATAAAACAAAATCGACACAAATAACACATCCAATACTATTTCCAATCTTTAAATCTTACCTTTACTGTGTAGTTTCTGTTCACATTTTCCAATACGCCAAATAATGTATCATAAAATTTGCTTTGAAATCATCCAGTATGAATTCCTTAAAGTATCTTTACACCTTCTCACTAGGCTGAATGATGTATGCAAAATCTTTGTTTCAGAAATATCAGGTATGAGTTGGGTAATTCATAAGGCAATCTTGGTTTCATTTCCAAGTGTGTATCGTTACAGTGACTGCAACCATTATTACACTTTATATAAACTGTATAATGTCCACTTGTGGTAGTACTTCCAGCATGGAAAACAATAGCAACTGTTGCAAAAGTTCTTCCAGAAATAGATACTTGACTAGCAACACATTTTTTTATTTTGGTTTCCACTTTTCTTCCATTTGGTCTACAGCGTTGCAGCTTTATAATCAAATATTTGCCATATCTTTGTAGGCATAATGTAGATAGCATTGTTGATTTACAATGAGAACAGATCATCTCGTGATCAGCTTCTTTTACTAATTTGGAAAATGGTACAGATTTGCAGTCAGGTATTGTCAAATATAGAAATCGTTCTCTGTCAACTATAGTGCTTGAAGTCAATGAACACCATTCACATTTATGTTCCCATTTGTAACTGGGTCCAAATAAACTCTCAATCTGAATTCCTTAATCTTCTAGTCCTCCAAGCATAACCATCAGAAATTCTTGTGCATCTTGTGGTATATTAGCACTGAACGTTAAAGATCCAGTAAATGTATCCAACAGTTGGCGAATACCAGAAGCAGAATGGATCTTACTTCTATCAGTTTTCAATTCTTGAAATAAAGTATAAAGTGCCGAACATAATCTTTTTTCCTGACTTTCCATAATTTCACCATAAACATCTTCAAGATAAAATATAATGTTTAGAATAACATTACCATAGCAGTTGACACCAGAAGCATTTTCTAATTGGTATCTGACAACATCATCACTTGTTTGTATTTTCTGTTTCTTTACATCTTTTTTTTTCTCTTGATTTTGTTTCTGCTTTCCAACCATAGTTGATTCTTCAACATGTTTGCGTTTTGAACACACAACACGTTTCTCATAAATAGGATATTCGTCTAAACTTGGAGCATAAAGCCTTCTCAAACGATTATATTCTCATACACAATTAACATCAGCACTAACCTTGTTCTCATCAAAATCAATTAAATACAAACCAGATAATGTTCTAACTCAAGATAATGCAACATATAACATTCCCTCTTTAAACACAGTTCTTCCTACATTTACCAAAGCATTATCTCCACTTAAACCTTGAGATTTATGAATAGTTACTGCATATGCTAAACAGAAGGGAAACTGTTTTCTACGAACATACAAGTCTTTTACAAGCAAAAAACGTACAGCACAATGGTCAATCTGTCTTACCTCTGTAATCTGATCAAATTTAACTTTGAAGAATTCAATTCCATTTCTATTTTGATATTTCACAAAATCAACAACTTTCCCCATTGCTCCATTCACTAAACCTTCTTCTACATTCAGATCACGCCTCAAAATTACCCGACAGTTTAAACATACATTGACATTTTTTTCTAAGCCAGCAGTTTTTGATACAGACTTTTCCAGAGAATCCAATTTAGCCTGTAGTGTTTCTGAAAGAAGAATTGTTATTCCTTGATGCTCGATTTTATCAATAGCTTCAATGTGAACTATTTCTTGATTTTCTAAATTCATAAGCTCTCTATTAAATGTATAACACTCTTCCACTGTAGGCATTAAGCAAACTATAGACTTTTATTCTTTCATTTTCTTGTACATTTCTGCTGGTGTGTTTTCATTTGTAAACAAGTTCTTTAGTAGACGACTTTGAAAAGCTTGTTTATCATGTTTGCTTAAAACTCCAATTCTTACATCTTTTAGAATATTTGCATAATCTTCATCTCTTGCTTGTCGCATATTCTGAGTGAGTTCTTTATATTCAAACTGTAACCACAGATTCACATTTCCAATACTTCCCAAAGATTTCTTTGTGTCTTCATGTAGAAGAGTTTTAAACACTGGTTCTCTTTTTACAGGGGTTAGTTGTAGCAGATCTCCAAATACAATTAAATGTTTTCCTCCAAAGAGAACGTCGTAATCTGTTTTCAATACCTGTTGCAATCTTAAGTGTACAAAACCAAGCATTAAGTTTGAGACTATGCTCACCTCATAAATAATGAATAGTTTCATATTCTTCAGCACTCTTGACACTTCATGAGAAGCTTATCCAGACAACTTCTGATATTGTAATTTATTATCATGCTCAACTGGTAACATCAGTAATCTATGCAATGTAACTCCTTTAATATTGTGTGCAGCTAATTCAGTTGGAGCTGTTACCACAGAACATAAATGTGAACCAGTAGTTTTTTTAAGATAACTGGTCAAAACTTTAATTAAAAAACTTTTACCTGTCCCAGCTTGACCACTGATGTACATCAGAAAAGGTTTAAAAGATGAACACACACATTCTTTTTTTCATGCAACAAACCATGTTCTATCTGTTCTCTCACTTGTACATAGATTTCTTTCTGTTCAACATTTAGTTTTTTTTCTAACTTTTCCAATGCAATATTCTCCTTGTGTACTTGTTGCATTGCAATTTCGACTTAATGCATAGCAATCGCTGCTTCATTTTACAGTATTGGTTGTCCAAGGGGATCTTGACTACATTGACCACTACTTTGACTATCTTGAGAATTTTCATTAACTATTTCAGCTGTAATAGTCTTTTCCTGTTCAACTTCATCATTCAACATTTTTAAATATGTAGGGAAAATTGTACATGCAATGCTATCTTTACATGCATTAAAAGAATCTTCGTAGCAGTCAAAGTCTCCAAGTAATTCACTTTTGCTACGCCATGGTTTAAAGAGTTGGAGAAGTGCTAAATAGTAAAATTCCCACTTATCTGGAGTTTCACAACTGAGTTCCTTGTGGTTTTATACAATTACCCTTTGCATGTTTTACTAAAAAACCATGACATCCAACTAATGCATATTTTCCTTCTTTTTAATTCTGTTTAACATTTCTTTTGAAGCTGTAATGTTGAAGTGCTTCATACAGACATAGCTGTTCCAGATGTCGACTCCTTTTCGTATAGTATGGTGCCAATTACGATCCTGTAAAAAAATTCCCCGTGCGACTCGTATCCGGTCTTTTTACCGTACGAATCGTATAAGTGCCGTACAAACTGCCAATTACGATTCGCATGGGAAAAACTCAATACGAGTCGCATTGGGAATAATTCTCCACACGTCCTGGGGGTACGCACCGTACATACACGGGTGGGGGTACGACTCGAACGTACAGGGGTGTACATACACGGGGGGTATGGCGCGTACAGGGGTGTACATACACGGGGGTTCGACACGTACAGGGGTGTACATACACGGGTGGGGGTACGACTCGAACGTACAGAGGTGTACATACACGGGAGGTTCGACACGTACAGGGGTGTACATACACAGGGGGTACGGCGCGTACTCACGGGGGCTGGGGGGGGTTCGGCGCGTACTCACGGGGGCTGGGGGGGGTACGGCACGTACCAGGCCCCCTAATCTGGTCGTTTCGCGGCGTACTTCGCTTTTCCGGCACTTTTTGTGTGCCGTAAAAATATTGCCGACCGGACTGCTGTCGGTTCGAATCGTACTTCCTGGTTTGTGAAACGCTGCCTGAAAGCGTCCCGACGTCACGTCGGCGCTTTCCCCGGATCACATTTGTATGTATATTTTCGTCGGTCGGTGTTTTGTACGACTCGTACGGAAATGGTGTTTCCGTGCGAATCGTACTTGCATGTTTGTAAAGTTTTACAACCGGGTACGAGTCGGACGGAGAAAACCCTCCGTCCGACGGTTCGTACCCGGTTTTTACAGGATCGTAATCGGCACCTATGTGTCCAACATATTAGTTTTAAGAATGTCTGTACAGTCTGGTTTATTTGCTGCTAAGTATTCAATTTCTTCTAATGATTTCAACACTCTATTCTGTGAGCAGGCAAGACCTAAACTTACCCAAATGATTCCTCGTGACTTTGAATATAAACTTGAAGAGCAGAAGCAGTCTGAACATTCATAGGATCCAATTTCTCAGTGGGAAAGCATTTTAAAAGTAAAGCTGTACAATTTTTTGCTAAGGCTTTTCTCTTGTGCAATTTCTTCCCACAGTTGTTTCATCTCTGTTTTTTCTGATTTTGTTATGTACGATGTAACATAACGTGCAACAGCAAATGAGTTATCTGCAACATACTGGATGTCCATGTTCGCATTCCACATTTTTAAAATGACTGGATTGTAGTCATTGATGTACTTTGACACTTCTGTTCTTTTTAGGTTGTAGGTATTCTTTGTAGATTTCTGAGTTATTGTGTGCCTTAAAGAAGAAAAAAAAGAATTTATTCTTCCTTTACAAATGACTGGAAGTGGAAAACCAAACCGACATTTGGTGTAAAATTTTCCTTTAGACTTGTATTTTCTTCTGCAGTACTTTCCACAACGGTGACTTTGGAAACGCAAAACTTGCTGTCTCAATGTTCTATCTCCTTCTTCTCTTTGAATCTCACATGTCACATACTGTTCGATGAAAGACAATCCTGTTTCATCAGAATCAGTTCCAAATTTAGGTGCATCCTTGATCCATAGTAGCATATGTATATGAGGTGCACCTCTTGCTTGGCACTCCTTTCTCCAAAAGAAATTGGTAACTTCTCCAAGAGGTGGATTCTTTTTATTGCAGATAAAAGACATCATAGCTTGAAACCTATGATTAAAATATCTGCACACATTAACAGGATCCAATGAGCACAGTTTACCAGGAGTCTTTATTTCAACATTTTTTATATTGGAATTCACTTCTCTTAGAAACTCAAGCAAATCTTCCCATGCATACTCTGCACAGCTAAGTGTGACAAACCATGTTGGTGTACCTAAGTTCCGTAACATACACTTGAGTTCTCCATGATGAAGATACCAATACTCATTTGTTCCACGTTGACATGCCATCAAATTGATTAACTGTGCTTCTAAATTTTCATCTGTTTCTTGAAATTCTCCACAAATTCTTTCACAGAAAGTAGTGATTGATGAACTCCAGTTTTAAGTAAGTGGTTCACTACATACGACAGAGATGATAGATCACTTTCAAACAAAAGGTGAAATATGTATGGAATGCAATGTCGAAATCTAGGATCTTCAGAATATAATCTTGTTGACCGATATACTGAAGCTGTAATCCATACAGGTCAGTCATCATATCGTTCACCTTCTCCAGTAGGAAACAGCTGTGAAAAACAACGAGCTTCCAAGCTTTTCTCCCATACACTCCTTGGAGTTCCCTGTGCTTTTTTCATTTGAAATAACTCAATGCTGCTTCCTATTACTTCTTTTGAATGCAAAGCACATACTGTGTAATGTTCATAAATCTCTTCAGTCCTTGACTTGTCCACTTTCCCTATTTGACCACTTGAAAATTCACATTCATCTTCTACACTTATGACCTGTTCATCCACATTTAGCCTTTTCAACTTTATTCACATCCACAAATTCCTGCCATATTTTCCGACTCTTTTTGGTACACCATTTACTAGAATGACTACTGCCTCATTTTCTTCTTTCTCTCCAGCAATAGTTTCAATATTTTTCTTAAAATCCAAAGGTAAGTACACCACTCTTCCTTTCCGCCCGCAAGTCTGTTGGAGAGTTTACCTATTTTAGGCTCCATCCGAATTATAGTTTGAAAAGGATGAACAGATTGAATTAGAACCGACTCACATGTATTCAATTCTGCCAGTTCCTCCGGAATAGCTACTAATTCTAAGTTATTATGTACTGCTCTAGCATGCATTTTGTTCTCTTCTAATTTGTTATAACGATAAATACATATACGTTGATCACTACCTAACTCAAATCGACCTTCCACCAACAAGTAAGTTGCTAATTTTTCCCACTTACTATTGTTCTCCTTTTCACTTTTCAAATACAAATCAACATTCCTAGTTTGACTTTTATAATGAGTACGTCGACAACAAACACAAACATAGTTTGGCATTTCAGAGCACACTACATTAAACTTTCCAATTTCTTCTTCAAACTGATCAGTGCTAATCACTTTCCCATCTCCTTCAACATCTGTAATTGTCAAACTTTCACTTTCTATGGACTGCTCTTCTGAACCAAAATATCGCATTTCAATATTATCACACTTTTTTGAACATTTGATAAAGAACCATGTAAAAGACCTGTATTCAGTTCGCTTAAACATAATGCAGGACTTTTTACATAGCACAGTTTCCTTACAAACTTCCGCATTTCTGAATGCTGTACTGCTAACATACTCAAGTGATGAAAAACACTTTTACACACTTTTTTTAAACGACAAGCCAGAGAATACCCATGCTTCTCCATATATTTTCTTACATTACATGGATCTAGTCCTTGTAACAAGTTAATCTTCTGTTGAATACTTTTCTGTGTATAGTCTCATAGCAAATTTCACATTATATCAATAGATTCCTGTTGAATACTACAAATACTGCTACAACCCCACTTATAAACAGGAGCTTGTGTATGTTTCCCTTGCACTTCTTCAGCTATTAACTCTTCTGCACTTTTACCAAACAATTCCTCTTTTAGAAGGAGACAACCGTCCTGAACTTCGTAGCAACGACCTCCAGTATCAACTGCAAATGGTTAACTATTCTCCTGGAAGTAACTTTCCTCATTAAAAAAAGGCTCACTAGTAGAAGTATGTTTCCAATGTCCACTAAACATTTTGCAAAAGTTGGTTCTTTTCACAAGTCTTTTTCTTCTACTTTTCTCTTTCAACGCTTTGATTATTTTATCCAACACTTTGATCCTCTTCAAAATCACAATGAATAACTTCTGTTTTAAAGTGGGGAGGAGCTTAGCTTGCAGCGAAGATGGCTGCTTGAGCCCCGGGCTCCGGCACGCAGCATATTAATACTTGATTTATCTGGCCCCACATGCCTTGATACTGCATCCAACGCAGAGACCTTGGCGCCGGGCTCAGTGTGCTACCCAGCGATGCGACTCCTGTGCCGATGGACGCTGACAGGACGGTGCGGCGACCGGCAGAGCTGGGAGCGGCGCTGGGCCGCTAATCCATGGACTCAAGTGCGCGCACAGACGGACTTGTGTCGCTGTGCGTGCAGCCCGCAGGACTGCAAGGACGCGGCCTGTCCTCGCCGACCCCCGTTTTTACAACCAAGGCTCAGGAACGGGACGAAGAAGTGACACCCGGAGTGCGGCCCATGCCACGGAGATAGCGGGAGGGGCGATTGGGACAGCTGGCACCCCCATAACTCGCCGAAACTCGGGCCGTGAAGGGCCTAAATTGGAGGAGACTCGGCCACCATTGACAGGCGTGATGCGGCGGCTGGAGCTGCGCTAGTAGGGACTGGGTGCTGGAGGCTACATACGGGGGGCACTGCAGGAGCACTCTGGAGCGGCGGACTGCGGCGATCACACTGCAGGGAGCCCCCAGCCGCAGGTTGCCTGGCTGAGACGCGGCAGGAGCGGACGTGAAACGCGGCGGGGCGGCGACTGCTGGAGTGAAGACTGGATGATCGCGTTGGCCAGAGATCGGCTGAGCGTAGGCCGCCCTGGGTGTTGGAGGGTCAGCCTGAAGCCGCTGCTGTACTCAACGCAGGGGTGTTGGCTGCAGGAAGTCGCATGGTGCACAGTGAGCGGGGGCCTGGAATGAAGTCCGCAATTGACATCCTGGGGAAGCTGAGAGAGTGCAGTCTTTGCCACAGTGCTGCTGAATAACAGGCTGCGGAGTGTGCGGGGAGTGGACAGGAGTCCACGCGGCGCCCCCCCACCTCCCCCTTGCCCAATACATCTGTCCTTAAATTTGGAGGCGAGGCAAAGGAAGAGTGTCGATGCACGTGTGGCGGAACGGTGGGCCTGCTTAGGGAAGCCGAGCGGAGACACCTGCAGAGGGGAGAACCGGTGGTGACGCTACTCCCGCAATTGGAGCCGGGCCCCAGGTAAAGAGTCCAGTGAGGGCGGCACCAGGTGAGACACTTTGCACAACGGTGCGCCCTGGCTGGCACCGCTAGCTGTCTTTTGGGACGAGGTGTGCGATGCCATGCAGCGGCAGTACCCACGATGGCTAAGTCTGACAAGTCCCAATCTAAACTATCATTTGAGCAGAGGCACCCCAAAACTCAGGTCCCTGCGGAGGGGGCGGTCGGTGGCACCCCTGTCCCGCCGGAAGAAGAACAGGATATTCGGGGCCTGCTGCTTTCCATGGAGAGAGGACTTCAAAACGGTATCACCTCCTTGGGCGCCAAGATCGACGCTCTCTCATACAGGATGGATCGTATGGGGGAGCGCATTGACAAGCATGCGGAGAGATTGGATCAGTCAGACCAACGTCTTGCGGAAGTTGAAGAAGCACAGACTTCGTTGGATTCGGACCACAAGAAACTTGGACTTCTTATGCAGGTGTTACAGGATAAAACGGAGGACATTGAGGCGCGTACACGTTGGTGCAATTTGCATATTACAGGCCTGCCGGAGATGACGTCAACTGGCAGAATGGAGTGTTTTGTGGAAACGCTTCTGGTAGAGCTGCTTGGTAAGGACGTGTTTTCAGGGATGTTTGTGGTGGAGAGAGCGCATAGATCCCTGGGACCCAGGCCCCCTCCGGGAGTGCCACCGCGACCAATCATAGCGAAACTACTGAACTACCGTGACAGGGACGCGGCCCTTCGTGTGGCACGTGAGAAGAAGACTCTGGTGTATGAAGGGTCGACCATCTCGCTCTATCCGGATTTCACTGCCAGAGTACAGGAGGCCAGGCGGCAGTTTGTTCCGGCTAAAAAACAGCTGCGGGAACTGGGACTAGATTACGCGATGTTGTATCCGGCCAAGTTGCGAGTCAACAGGCAAGGGAAATCTCACATCTTCCTGGATCCTAAGACACTGCAGAAAGCGTTGAAAGGCTGGAATAAAGAGCAGAAGCGGAGCCCAGAGAGACAGCTGCCGGGGGAGGTAGCGGATGGCTCGTTGGAGGATCAGGACTGAACCTGGAGGGCCGGCAAGCATGTGTTGCACTTATTTTGCACCCAGTAGGGTGGAGTGGGTTGGGGTGCTGGGGGGAGTTGATGGGGCGGGATGCAAAAAGTGAAGAATGGATAGCCGCACACTGATAGGCTGTTGGACTGTAGGTGCGTGATTGGCCACAGACTATACATGGGGTAGTGAGGTCTGGCATATAGGCCTTATCCCGGCGGGCAACATGTCATGTTAGGTGCCGCGGGGGGGTACATGGGCCGGGCACGCAGTCGGGGATTGCGAGGTATGTAGAGGAGTACATACGGGTGTGGTCATTGCATGGCGGTGGGGCAGACATTCGCTTGTTGCTCTTGGGGGTCGTAATTGGGTACTAAGTGGTAAACCGTTATAGACTAAGGACTGAGCGACCTCCGCCCATGAGTGAATACCACAACTTGGGTGGTAAACCGTTATAGACTAAGGACTGAGCGACCTCCGCCCGTGAGTGAATACCACAACTTGGGGGGTTAATTTGTTTGGGGCAGGGTGGTGGGAGGTGTGGGTGGTCCCTACAGGGGACACGGCAGGGCCGAGTTGCGTGCGGTCTGCTGTGGGTGGGGGCTGGGCGGTGGGTTCCATTTTTCTTTTTATGAGGTCTGACTGTCAGTATACTATGTGGTGAATCCTTTAGCATACATGTTGAATATAGCACTCAGAGGTAGAAGCTATGCGTTTCAGACAGAATAGCAATGCCTAGTGAAACAGCTACACGTGGGGTGCTCGATTCTGTAAGAGTGTTGACCTGGAACGTCAGAGGCCTGAATGATCATCAGAAGCTACGTAAAGTCCTGCACTACCTTAATAGGCATGCTATAGATATAGCCTTCCTACACGAAACGCATCTCCCTAACCATAGCCCCATGCTGCGCTCTAGAGGGTTGACGGGACATGCACACGCAGCTGGTTTCACCACCCATGCCAGGGGGTGATGACTTGGTTCAACCCTAAGTCGGACTACAGGTCGCATTTGCTGGCAGCGGACGATGGAGGCAGGTTTGTGCTCTCGCGCTGTCAGGGTAGAGGACTGGACTTATTGCTGGTTAATATTTATGGCCCGAACTATGATTGCCCGGAGTTTTATGCAGAGTTGGCGGACACAGTGAGGGACTGCGGGGTGCCGCACATGTTGTGGGGAGGAGATTTTAACATGGTCCTGAATCCTGACCTTGATAAATCTGGAGGCCCGGCTAGAACGCAGGCATCAGCAGTTAAAGTAATCGGAAGGGAAATGCTCTGCATGGCTCTTGCTGATGTGTGGAGAACTCTTAATCCTACTGTGGGGGGCTTCACGCACTACTCTTCCTATCACAACTTACACACGTGCATTGATTACTGGCTCGCATCAACGTCTCTTATGCCACAGGTCCGTGCGTGCCAGGTGCTGCCGCGCACACTATCTGATCATTCCCCCATATTGCTGACCTTGGCTACACCCAGAAAGACCATCCCCCCATTTCTATGGCAGTTTCTCCCATACTCACTGCTGGACCCCCTTTTTAAAGAAGAACTGGCTGAGGCGATCACGTTGTTCTTCGAAACCAATATAGGTTCCGTGGATAGCTTTCAAACGATCTGGGAAACATTTAAGGTTTATATTAGAGGGGTGGCAATAGCCAAACATTCCGGGGTGCTGCGCGATATCGGGCAGAGACTTTCAACATTGAAGTGCAAGCTGGGGGACTTAGAGTCTAGGCAACAGTCTGAGGCGTTGGCAGACACTACAGAGGAGCTGAAGGCTCTGTTAGTGGAATATCATGAGGCGGCAGATGCGGAAGTGCAGCATTTAGCGAAGTACGCTACGGCCAGGGTATATGGGGAGGGCGATAGGCCCGGCTCAGTACTTGCTAATATACTAAAAGCCTGGAGGGGCAGAGCCGCTATTACCAAGGTCAGATCGGACGTAGGTGTGCTATTAACGGAGGAGGCCGACATAGCTGCACGCTTCCAGTCGTATTACGCTACTCTCTACGCTTCCCAACAGACCGATATGGAAGAGAGCATACGAGACTACCTGGATCACATTAAGTTACCTTTTCTCACTAATGCACACAGGGAATTTCTGGCCCTCCCCATAGAGAAGGATGCAATTTTGGAGGCACTGGCGGGCATGAAGGCGCATAGCACTCCAGGGGCGGACGGCCTCACGGTCGCCTTTTACAGAACCTTTATAGACCTGCTGCTTCCACATATATCGGTACTGTTTGATGATATGTGTGTTAAGGGCCACATGCCACAGTCTATGAGAGAGGCTATTTTGGTGGCTATCCCCAAACCAGGTAAGGCACCTGAGGAATGCAGTTCTTATAGACCGCTATCGCTGCTATATGTCGATAGCAAACTTTTTGCGAAAGTCTTAGCCACGCGCCTGGCCCTGCTCACTTCGGAGCTGATTGCCCCGGAACAGGCGGGGTTTGTGCCCGACAGAAACCTCACGTATAATTTGCGGACGGTGTTTGGCACTATGCAGCATGTACGCAGGGACACGCGGGCTCTTGCAGTCTTCCTGGATATGGAGAAGGCCTTCGACTCGGTAGAATGGCCATTCATGCGACAGGTTCTGACCAGAATGGAGCTGGGCCCGGTCTTCTTACAAATGGTCGGGGTGCTATATAGGGGACCTACTGCGAGGATACGACTGGGCGACCTGGTTACGGATGCTATTCCCATCTCTAGGGGAACTCGTCAGGGTTGCCCACTGTCACCTATATTGTACGCCCTTGTGGCAGAGCCTTTGGCGTGCGCCCTCCGGGAATACCACAGCCTTACAGGAGTAAGCTTTCCAACATACAAGATCGTGGTCTCCACATACGCAGACGATACCCTGCTGTATGTCAGGGACCCGGAGAATAACTTAGCACCGGTGTTGTGGGAGGTGGTGCATTTCGGGGCGCTCTCTGGCCTGAAAGTAAACTGGACTAAGTCCATTGCTTTTCCGCTGACCCCGACCACTACCCCATTTGAGATGGAGAATCCGCTTCAGTGGTCGGACGACTCGGTCAGATACCTGGGGATACAACTGCATATGGATTCTGAGGTAGTACTCTCTGAGAACTATGGTAGGGCCATTGATAAACTAGAAGACGACGTGGAGACCTGGATCAGGCTACCCCTGTCACTGGTGGGTTGGATATCCATTATGAAGATGGTGGTACTTCCCAGATTCTTATTCCTGTTTACTAACATCCCTATTGTGCTGTCGCGCGCCTTTTTTGCTAGGCTTACTAAATCCCTGTTGCGGCTGGCATGGGCGGGTAAGCACGCTCGTGTTAGTTGGCGAGTCTTGACGTTGCCTTATCATTTGGGCGGCTTAGGGGTGCCTGATTTGGAGCTGTACTACAGGATTGCACAGGGTTCTCAGGCGCATAGCTGGATACATGGCGATGAATCGGTCCCATATCTAAAGTTAGAGAGACTGTTCGCTGCACCTCTCCCACTTCCCGCGGTTATTTTTGAGCCGCCTGATCGTAGAACGGAATTCTTAGACTCACTAAACTCAACCCGGCATGCATGGAATAACATACTGCAGCAAACGGCGGGGGCATTATTATACTCCCCAGCAATGCCACTTGACTGGGCGGTCTGGTTGACCCCTTGCAGGGACCGCGGGGTGGTGCAATCCCTTCGGGAGCTGGGTATGCACTCGATGGGGGGCCTGTTTTCGGACGGCGTCGCTAAGACATGGGACGAGGTCACTGCCACAGTGGACAATGCCACACAACTGCAGCTCTTCCAATTACATAGGGTGAGAAGGGCATGGCGGCAACACCTAGGGGACGACATGGCCGAACCCCCTGAGGTTCTGGAATTATCATTTCTCATCAAACACAAAAGTCCCCATAAGCTAATGTCTAAACTATACGACACGGATGTCGCAGAGATCACAGAAATATACTAAGGCCAGATTAGCCTGGCAAAGGGACCTTGACACTGCAATAGACGATGCCATGTGGGCGTATTGCTGTTCTGGTATACGTCGCATATCTTTACACGGCAAGCACAGGCTGATTCATTTTAAATTCATAAACAGAGAGACTGCACCGGTATGGCCTACGGGAGGGGGCGACTTGTGAGAGATGCAGCCACCCAGTGGCAGACTTTATCCACTTAGCGTGGGACTGCCCCGGTGTCCACACTTCTGGGAAGCTATCTATCAGCAGATAGGAAGAGTAGTAGAATTAGATCTTACTTCGAATCCTGCAGTGGCCCTGCTGGGACAGTCTAGAGTGCTACCCAAGGCAGCACGTTGGCTAGTGGACATAGGTATGCTTATAGCAAAGCGTAGGGTAGCACTGTGTTGGATACGGGGCACCTTGCCTACAGTGGCGCAGTGGGCACGAGACGTGCTCTACTGCTGCACGCAGTCGGAGAGGTTCAGCGAGCTGCTCCCTCCGCGCAGCAGACCAAAGAATTTTTGGGGACTATACGCCGACTATCTCGGGAGGGGTGGTGGGGCTACGGAGACTATGGTGGGGACAGACGACGTGGAGACCCCGAGCGCAGCCATTGCCTGAGTGGTCTGAGGGGTGCCCTCCAGGAGCTCGTAGAGCCGTATTGAAGTTGGGGGGGGGAGTCCCTATACTAACAGGGGATTGATGGTAGCGGGCAGGGCACAAAGGCCACTCACTGACGTACTCCGGTCTGATATGAGTAATAGGCATGTAAGCCTCTTCTGGGAGCAGACATAACGATTAGGCACTGAGTGCAAGGATAAATCTTAGGTAGGTTGCTGACAGGACACCTCAACGGTTATGAGTAGGGGGGCGGGGAGGGTGAAGGTTTCTTTGGGTGTTATGTTTAAAGTAGAAAAATCTGTGCCCCCTCATGGGGAAAAGTCTACAAGAAATGGCATACAGGATGGCAAACCTTGAAGATATACCGAACCGCAACTTTTGAACACAGTGATGCCCAGCCTCCGGGATGTGGGATAAGCTGTGATGTGACTTGTCCATTAGTAACATCGCAGCCGGCCTCAGGGTTGTAGGCGCACAGCCATGTATGTCATCATGTGTTGTTAGCTAAAAATAAATAAATAAATATAAAAAAAACTTCTGTTTTAAAGTGAAAGCAGTATCCACTATACTTTCAATACGCTGCTTCTGTTTGAATTGCAGCACTTTATTTTTATATTTGCAGCATGTTTCATTCCATTTTGAATCACTCTAGTTCGAAAAAGTCTCTGACGAATTTCTTGAAATTATTTTTGTCTCCGGGTACTATTTCTTTATCATGTTTTCTTCTCCTGGTATTTGAAATTGTAGTCTGCTTCTCCCTACTTGAAAAAATCTTCTTTTTCCTTTGTGTAATGTTATTTTCATTAAATGTTCATAATATTTTTTTCAGAAATTGTCTAGTGTTTTTACCAGAAGAAACTGTTCGTGTAGTACTCTCATTTTTTTCTAATTTAAGATCTTTCCTTTTCTTCAATTATATATATTTTTTTCAATGTCCTTTTCTTTTCAGTTCTTCTAGGCATTTTCAAATTTTAATCCAAACGAAATAATTTTCTGGAAAAAAAAAATTTAAATTATTTTTTACATCTGTTCAATATAATAAAATAATAACATACAATTACATAAGTTCTACTGACGGTTTCCAGAGGCAGTGCTGCAATGTGATGGAGCAGGACAGGGGAGCACGAGGATGACGGGCACTGCCATAGAACATACAGCAAGTATTTATTTAATTATTTACATACACCTTTACAATTTATATGTAACTGCACTACCTCCTACTTTTCACCTCTCTGCCGCACCCCACGACCCCACAGCACTCCCTCTGCAACCCACCGCAGACAACTTTATAGATAGTATTTTTAAAAATTGTAATCTATGTACTGAGGATGATATTATCAACCAAACGGTACACAGAAAAATTACCATTATTAGCCTAACAATTTTATCTACAACTTCGCAAACATAACACTGTACCCAAAGCTTTAAGTGGGGGGCAGTCTGTGGGGGTCTGAGCACTGGCAGTTTATCTTTGGGGGCCTTGAAACGGATCTCTATAGGGCTCTATTTTCGCGCCTCGCAAAGGTGGTCCTTTTTTTATTGGACTGCAGTGAGACATTGAGAGCATGCACATTGCTCACTACTGAGAAGTGGAGACATCATGCCAGGTGGGTCGCGTTGTTGGAGAAAAGAAATCCTTTAAGGAGAGCCATTTTCTCTCAGGATTTCCCTTCTCTTTTTGCAGTGCAGGAGCAACATCATCGTGGCATGATTAGCAGAGAGACCACAAGGCGCGCAACGCCCATTGCCCCGGACTCCCTGAGACAGCTTCCTAGGCGCACACACAGAGCCGCACCGAGTACTTCAAAAGTCTTCAAAAGACCATTTGCTTGTAAATGAGGCTCTGTTCTTTTTCACCCCTTTTTAGAGCCCCTACATCCCCACTCTGCCTATTGCTGAAACAATTAGCCTCCCCCGAAATTTCACTCTGATTGCGCCTTTGGAGACGACCAAACACAGCCAACTCCTGCACGACCCTGCTCTCACCTTTCACAGTGTCTTGTTTAGGGCACTTTATCAAGAACGGCGTTAAAATTACCGCCGATTTAGCGGCAGGAAACTGCCGCCAAAGCGGCGATAATGAGCTTGATAATATGCCCTTGTGAATTCCCATAGAAGCCCAGGTTCACACCAGAACCTGGGCTGCTATGGGAATTCACAAGGGCATATTATCAAGCCCATTATCGCTGCTTTAGCCGCAGTTTCCTGCCGCTAAAGTGGCGATAATTTTAACACCGTTCTTGATAATATGCCCCTTTGTTCTCACACCCACTCTTAAATACGAAGATAGTAGCTTTAAAATGACCTTTATATTCCTATACTGTGCTTCACATGGAAATATAGAAGTGCAGGTTCTCACCACCCCAAATTAGCTGTCTGGTATACTCGCTCAAATGTAACAACTACAGGCATTCATTATCTGTCAGTCACGACCAGATTAAAGCAGTATTCCTATATAGTAATGGTCAAAACGTTATGTTTCTAAATTAACGTCTTACACTAAAAAGCTGCTTTACATTTCTTTCGCTGGATCCACCTTTGTTGAAAACACCACCAGAGAAGAGTGGTGAACTATGGTCCACAAACAGCAACTCAAAGCTTTCTTGTTCTTTATCAGAAACATCTGCCCGTCAATGCTTATCGCCAGCCTTTCCGGCCCCTTAAGAGGCTGGGTGGATGAGTATAATATGCGGTATTTAGGATCGGGGCGGAGGGTGCCTGGAAATAAGGACAGATAGTTGTATAAAGTGCGAGTGGATGGATGGCCAGATGGATGAATGGATAGCTAGATTGATGGATGTATGGATGTATGAATGGATGGAAGGATGAATGGATGCATGGACCAGTACTTAGGATAGACGGGTGGGCTGATAGATGCTAAGGATTGCTTCTGGGACAGATGTATATATGGATGTATGGGCGTATGACTGGGTGGATGGCACAGTGCTTACCATAGGCGAGTGGGCTGATAGATGCTTAGGATAAGTGTAGGGACAGATGTATGTATGTATGTAGGTAGAAATGTATGGATGAATTGAAAGATGGTTGGATGGGACAGTGCTTAGGATGGATGGATGCAGGGCTTTAAGTGGGCCGAGTCTGAGCACCGGCAGTTATTTTCAGGAGGCCTTGAAACGGGTCTCTATCGGGCTCTATTTTCAGCCCTGGCAAAGGTAGTCAGTTTTCTTTTTTTTGTATTGGACTGCAGTGAGAGCATGCACATCGATGTGCACATGCTCATTTTGCTCACTACTGAGAACCAGAGACATCATGCTAGGTGAGCCACGTTGTAGGAGGAAGGGAAATCCTTTAAAGAGTGTGTTTTCCGAACGTCGGATAATTGGAGGGGATTTTCTTAAGCACACAATGCTAGTTATCTTGATTTAGACCACGCCCCTACTTGCATAGCCCACACCCCTTTAAGAGGTTTGCCCCACCCCTTTTAGAGCACCCCCAATTTTTTCCCACTTAAAGCCCTGACTGCACCATAGTAACACATAAATGGTCGAAGCTTCCATTTAAATCTACAATGCCACCAAGTTTCTTAATTTGCCATCAACGCTAGCAGCCTTCTACCACAGTGCAAGAGTGTCTTACAGCAGGAAGATTTGTTATCCACAGAAATGTTGTGTGATTTGCGTAGCTGTCTGCTGGAACACTGATCACCAAAAGGTATTAAAACATGCAAATTTGCGAGTAAAACATATACCATAAAGCGGTTCATAAATGGGCCAAGTGCCACTACACCACCCTCATCTCCATCCTTGCTTAACCTTACGAAATCAAAGAAAGAGCCCCAGCTAACCTGGTGGAGCCACTATAGCAATACAGGGACTTAATTTCAACAAGTGTCTGCCGGAACGCTCAGCAACAAAAGGTATTAAAACATGCAAATTTCCGGATAAAACATATACCATGCCATAGAGCGCTTTATAAATGGGCCCAGTGGCACTACATCACCTTTACTAGCTACACATGTGCACGTTACAAATGTCCATGTTTTAATCACCAACATACTCACCTCCCACACCCGCCCTTGCTTAACCGTACAAAATCAAACAGAAACCCCCACCATTCCTTGTAGCGCCACTATACCCATACACGGGGTTAATTTTAACAGGTGTCTGCTGAAACGCTTATCACCAAAAGTATTCAAACATGCAAATTGGGGGGTAAAACATAAACCATCCCATAGCATGTTTTATAAATGGGCCCAGTGGCACTACTCCCCCTTTACTAGCCAGACATCCGTATGTTAATAAATTCATTTAAATACTCTGTAGAGTGTATAGCAGAGGATGGGGAGAGTAAACAAAGTTCTAATTCCCAAACTTTTGATATACCGTCCCTTTACTGTATGTATATTAAGGACATTAAATGGACTGAAAAAATTGACGAGTGTTTCAAAAGGGATAGTGAAGCTGAGCACCGGTAAAACCCGAACCACTTAAACACCTACGTATATTTAGCACAGGGACACAGTCTGACAATTAGTATCACTTATAATAATATGTAGTTTACTAATGTCAAGAAAGTCATACTGAAAATATACAGAACATTTTAATTTCTTTTTTATCTCTCACACATTTATAAAAACATCTCTTCCAAAGAAACACTCCCCAACCACTTCTATTTCATAAGTGCAGACAATCATTAATACGTTTACTACCATATATTTTTAGTATACCTCCCTTTTTATTATTCAGTCAGAAACTACTAAAACTATTAACTATATCCAAATGCAAACCAAAAACCATGTTCATATTATATCTCAACCTATGATCAAATGATTCAAATAATGCGTACATATAAAACGTATCACTTTTACTATCTCCCTCTCCTCTTCATGTAATCTCCAAACACTGTAGACGGCCTCACAGAACAACAACCTACCTAGACTTATATTCAAATCTACCTCTCAGTGTCAAAAATAAGACCGCAACCTGTCCACATAACATTTCTGGGTTTGGTTTTATCGCTTTTAACATAATAATACATACATCTCCTACCCCCCTTTCCCCACTATTTCCACAAAAAGTTTAATTTGCAAACGTGCGACATTTTGTTTTCCTTGCCTGAATACATTAGCAAACCCAAATTAACACTGTACCTCATTTTCAAAACAATACAGTCCTTTAAAGATGACAAACTACACTTCTTCTTTGTGAAAAATTCCTAGACATATATAAAGTACTTATTTAACAACAGGTCAAACTTTATGCATATTTTATAACCAATATAAATCATCACACTTTACTAACAGTATATTATTTTGAAATAAAAAATACTTTCAAACTTAAAAATATCACCTCAAATACTTAATTGCTACTACAGAACCCATAACACACCTTGTTCATTTCTACCTCACCTTTGTAGTTGGTATGCAGATTTCAAATGTCACACACGCATGCAATTCTTTCTTTGGCACACAGTACATGTAATGCACCGCTTTCATCAAGAATGGAACCAGTAATGGCACAATTTCTCTGTCGCTCCACATATAAATACATGTAAAGAACAAATCGGAATACTTCATTCCTTCATCAACATTCCAAAACTTATCTCCATAGGTTATTTTTGAATTTTCCATATGAAAAGCTACTTAATATTCCGTGCCACATACAGGTCAGAAGTTCAACCTATTTTATCACCACACTTTCTGGAACATTCTACGACACATGCAGGTTAAAAGTTCATGTTTTTTTAAACATAACGTTTTTTTATCAGCATATTCTCGAACATTTAACAGCACCTGCGGGTTAAAGGTTCACCATTCTTTTAAGTTCCAAATGTACCTTCCAAAAGCAAGTAGCACGTCTGGTTGAGCTGAGCACATTTCATCCTATCGTATCGACTCGTTTTCTGTGAAAAAAAAGATTTTTCCCCATCTTTAAGCATATCTCTTACTCTATGAAGGAACTGCATGAGCTACAGACATCTTTCCATACCTCCCAGCCATACCTTCAAAATGCTAGTGTGGAGCGTAGGACATAGCTATGTTTTCTGGTGCAAGAGGTATGCAGAACAGAGACATATTGACTTAGACCTAGGTTTACAAAATGTGGACATTAAATGGTTTGCGCAGAGAGGATTGAAGTGGCACCAATTGCTACCTTTGGTTAAAACCTGTTTACATCTCCAACACTCTCACCTCATGATTGTGCATTGTGGTGGAAACGACCTAGGCACATTGACTGGGGTAGGTTTGGAAATGCTAATGAAGAACACTTTCGACAATTGATGTTGCTTTTGCCTCAAACTGTCTTTGTATATTCCAATATATGCCAAAGACAGAAGTGGAAATGGTCAAACTCATTTTGTCCTCAGATTGAAAAATCTAGGAAGAATGTCAACAAAGCTGTGTCTGCATACCTCAGAGACCATAGAATGGGGTCGATCTACAACAAAATACGTTTTGATATGGCTGATGTTTACAGAAGTGATGGAGTACACTTCACAGATCAGGGAAATCGAGTTTTTCTGAATAACCTGAAGCTGTGCATCCGCACTTATATGTAGCTCCAACTAACAAACACAAGGGCTCTTTTTAGAGCTGCCTTATAACTGACAACTTAGTCCCGCTATTTTAGGGCCAGGTAATGGCAACTCCCGGACCCTCACCAAAATGTATTCTCCACACAGCTGTGGCGCAACGGTCAGACCATCTGACTTTGGAGCACAGAGCTCTCGCTTTGATCACCAGCTCTAGCGACAGCTCAGGATAACACCATTTGACTCTGAGCAATAGCTCACTTAATTTCCACGCCGCCCCCAGCGCCTGCAGACCCGTACGAGTGAGTAGTTTGCACTTTACAAATACCGGATTGATTCAAAACGGCACAATTGAACTTCACACTCCCTAAGTAGCACCCCCCAATCACCCTACAGACATCACACTGTTTAAAACAAAAGTTCCTCCTAGTACATATGCACACATGCTGACACTACTTGGACAGGTGTACCGCAGCAGCCCGAAAACATGAGTTCAGAGCACAGGGCTCACGGTTTAATCCCCTGCTCTGGCAGCAGCTCAGCTCAGCACCATGTGAATCTGAGCAATAGTTCACTTAATAGCTCACATAATTTCCACGCCGGCCTCCAGGGCCTTCAGAACCATAGGGGTGAGTAGTTTGCGCTTTACAAATACCGTATTGATTTACCTTCGCACTCCCTGTATAACACCACCTAAGCACCATATACAAATTACTGTGTTCCAAACAAAACTTCCTCCTACTATGTATAAAATATTACTGACACTGCTTGCACAGGCGTGGTGCAGCGCCCAGAGCACATGACTTCACAGCAAAGGACACACAGTTTGGGCTCATGGTTTCATCACCGAGTCCACCAGCAGCTCAATTTAGCAGCATGACACTTTAGGCAATACCTCACTTAATTTCCGTACCCCGCACTTTCTGACCGGTAGGGGTTAGTAGTTCAGCGGCTTTATCCCCGCGTCCGGAAGCAGCTCAGCTTACGCCCCAGCGCCATCAGACCCATACGAGTGAGTAGTTTGCATTTTACAAATACCGAATTCATTTGATACGTGCAAATTTACCATCGCACTCCCTGTATAACACCCCCTAAGCACCCTACACAAGTTACAATGTTCAAAACAAAAGTTCCTCCAAGTAGGTATAACTACATGCTGACACTACTTGCACAGATGTGGCACAGCGGCCAGAGCACATGACTTCACAGCATATGACACACAGTTTGGACTCACGCTTTCATCCCGAGTCCGGCAGCAGCTCAGCTTAGCAGCATGAGACTCTAGACAATACCTCACATATTTTCTGTACCCCAGCACTTTCAGACCAGTAGCGGTCAGTAGTTCATCTTAGTTGGTATAAAAACATGCTGACACTACTTCCACAGGTGTGGTGCAACGGAGAGGGCACCTGACTTCACAACATAAGACACACAGTTTGGGCTCACACTTTAATCCCAGAGTCCCGCAGCAGCTCACCTTAACAGCATCAGACTCTAGGCAATACCTCACTTAATTTCCGTAGCCCAGCACTTTCAGCCCGGCAGGGATGAGTAGTTTGCTTCGCACCCCTGTATAGCAAACCCTAAACACCCCACAGAGGTTACAGTGCTCCTACTCTCCTCCTTCCTCCTTTTTTGCCTTCTTTTCCCCTTACTCGCTTCAACAGAATCACAAAATGGCTGCCAATACTTTCTAGTTGCAACCGCTCGCAGCCAATAAGCAGCAAGCTCGTGCTCGTAACGCCTCAGCCAATCAGATGGCAGAATTCCCAAATATCGATATTTGTAAATTTCGATATTTCTCCAAAACTACTGAACGGATATACAAAAGTGTGCTTTCTAGACCAAGCCCCTTCTCCCTGCCAAATTTGGGGTAATTCTGTTCACCCGTTCGACCTGTAACCTGGTCTAAAGTTTCCTATGGAAATTAACATGGAGAAAACGCGTTTTGGGACCCCCCTTTTTTCTCGCCCCCTTGACGAATCACCCCCAAATGTTCAATATATGAGCTGATATGACCAAAGAATTAGTTTGGAAAATTTCATTGAGAGTCATCAAACGACGCCAAAGTTATAAGCAAAACAGAAAATGCTCTTCCTATGGAAACATGGTCCTAACTATAACTACCTACTGGCGACTGAATATATATTCACTGAAAAAAACATAGGTTTCATGGGCGTTATAGTTAGCTGGACATTTCACTCATACAAAACCATAGAAATTCAACCGTTATAGTTAATTCAACTAACTATAACTCGCACCCCCGCAATGCACTGCTCATGACGACACATATTACATCATTCATGGCATGGTCAGGAACATCACTAATGACATTACTGATGACATCTCAAATGAAGAACTGACCGTTTTCAGTCATATAAACACTCTCAGATGATAAAATATGCACAACCTTGATATTGAAATGTGCATGTTTTCTTTTACGAGGATATATATTGCTGTTTAAGGCTCTTTACTAAAATCCTTTTATTGTTTTAACCCTTTTACTTTTAGAATGACAGACCTATTGGCCTGGTAGTCATGATTGACAGCATTTAGAATCCCACAAAAAAATAACCCAATTTCCGTTTTTATCCACATTTTAAAATAAACACAGAGAGGAAAATAAATAGTTTTCTGTCTGTATTTATCTGTAAAAATCAGTAAAAACAGAAAACAGGTAGCCCTACTTAGAATTTAACAATGTTTACAAGTTAAGTAGCAGTAATTAACATATAAGTGTAGTAAAAGTGTGACGCAGCACCTATAATACCTGACTTTGAACAACAGTGTTCACAGTTCGATTCCCGGCTTCAGCAGCATGTTAGCCCACCACTATCTCACTGTGGGCAACACCTTGCTTAATCTTCCCAAATTCCCTGAGCGCCACACACCTTTCCGGAGTAGCTGTACGCTTTACAAATCCTGGCATTTTTTAAATTTAACAGCATAGTGATGGCAAATATTTGCACGTATTTTTTTTTCTTGTATTGTGAACGAAATTTTTTTTAATGTCTTCTAGTTAGTTGTTTGCCGGGTAACAGTTTTTAAACTCTCCAACGTATGTACATATTAAGGAACTTATACGTGTTACGATGGTAATCGAAACCTTTACAGCTTCACAGTTTGTAACTTTTCCAACACGTGCACAAGTTAAACAGCTAAAACGTGAGCATGTGTAAAGTATAAAACGTGACATCTAAATAGGCGGAGCTGCATCTGCCTTCCGTAGACTACTCAATAACCAAAAAGTATATAAATCACACCCGTTGTTCGATTAGTTTCATTTTCTTAAGTTATTTATCCGTGTCCATTCTGTGATGCAGGTTCCCTTTTCTAGTGTCGGATTCCTGTTTTGCGGCAATAAAACATATTCCGGAGTTGTAAGTTGATTGATTATGGCATAGTAGATATTTATAATAAGTAGCTATTTGTCAATATTTAAACATTTATATGTAGAAAAAAGTGTTATTGCATGTTTTTGCCTTTTTTTCTGTAACATCAGCAGCTTGTTTTCAGAAACAGACAGATTACAGCAAACTTTGCTCCTTTTCTGGCTCCTTTCAGTTTATATATTGTGACTTTCTATATTATAATATTGACAATGTACTTCACTTCAGAGGTGTTCGTGATCCGTCGGCGCAAACCCTAAAGATTTATAATTATTGTCACCAGCTTCCAGTTGTTAGTCTGTTATCCCCTGGGAATCAAATACTGTCAATATGCATATTATAATATGAACAGTCATGGTGATCTCAGAGGAGTTCATGACCCGTCGGCACAAAGAGTAAACATATATAAGCAACGTCACCAGCTTCCGGTTTTTAGTCTGTTCCCCCCTTTTGATCATATACTGTGAATATGTATATTATAATTTTCACAGTCATAATGATCTCAGAGGAGTTTATGACCCATCGCCACGAAGATAAAACATTTCAAAGTCCCAAGGAAAAGAAGCTCTGAAAATATTCACCGCTCGAAAGTATTTCGTTATTGATCTTCTGTTGTATTCATAACTTTATTTTCCTTTTCTTTTTACTGTAACAATGGTGTCACTCGTTATATTGTAATATACTATCCTATTGTTACAGTAGAGGAATTGGAGATTTGTTGGCGCCATCTGAAATACAGCTTACTAAGCTTTATAACATACTTGATCAGATATTTTTTCAGTGAGCATATTTTACGAAATTGCAGTCTAAAAATATATAGCTTTCAGACATACTTTCTTACTTTAAACATTTGATAAACCCTACCTTTCTGAAAGTTCTTTTCTAATTTCTATTTTTCTCTGTTGCGGTTCTCCCTATAGAATATATAAGACCAGTACTGTATATTATAATAGTACTATCCTATATATTCTTAAATGAGTACATGATTTGTTAGCGGAACAGTGTGTGACCTCTAAGCACTCCGAATGTTCCCAAATTCTACAAAATACAAACTTGAAAAATGGTAATGCATACATTTCTATGTAATATGAAGTCATTTGTGATAAACAGTTTTTTACTTATTCTTCTGACCTCAGATGATGTAGTGCGGGAGTGTTTGTTGTAGCACTTCTTTTCTACTTTATCTAAAAGAAACTGATGCTCTCTTATAAGAATATGGGGCAAAACCTTTACAAACTATAGCAGAAAAAAGGAGGGTGTGGCCACCCTTAAGTGATATTTTATGAAATTCCATTTTTATTTGTCACCCCTTTAATATATACAGCGTCAGTATCCGAAGAAAGTTAATTAGTAATTGCTAAAAAAAACAGTTTGAAACCAAAACAGTCAGAAAAGTAAACACGACATTATAAGTAAATAGTGCTCCTGGAAAGTATCCCACACACAAACTTAATAAAAAGAAGACCGCAACACACTCTGTTATTTTTCTGCCATGATTTGCACACCCCACGGCAATTATATAAATGGTCCTTAAAATATATTTAAAAAAAAATTTACCTTCACAATCCCTCTCCAGCCCCTTGTGACCACTGTACAGAGTTAATAGCCTCTACTACTTTGTTTCCCCGTACTCCTTTGAATTTGCGTCACAAAATGGCTGACGACAGTGAACTGTTCCCACCCAATAAGGAGCAAACTTGTACTCGGAACACTTTAGCCAATAAAATGTCAGTGTTGTTCCACAGAGGAGGAGGGAATGGCTGCCAACACTTCTACTTTTAAGGCTTCACACCCAATGAACATTAAGTTTGGGAAGGTCCCGCTTGGAACATGTTACCCATTGAGATGTCCCTAATATTCCGCAGAGGGGGAAGGAATCACTGACAACACTTCTACTTTCAATGGTTTACAGCCAATCAACATTAAGCTTGGCAAATTTACCATGCTCTCTCCTTCAGGTACTCTCATCATCCAGTCAGTACCCATGTACTTATCCAATCACTCTGCCAAAACCCAAGCACTTATAAAATCACCATACACTCTCTTTGCAGCACACTAATCATCCTTTCACTACCCATGCACTCATGCAATGACCTAGGCACTAACTCATGCACTGCTACAATCCCCTGAGAACTAACCTTGCAGACCTCTAACCACCTACACACTACTGATTCACTCTTCCAATTATCCAGGTAGTACCCATGCAATCCAGAAATGCCGCTATCACTACCCAGGCACTCCTCCAATCACCCATCCAGCATCATGTACTTATCCAATCACTCCGCCAAAACCCAAGCAGTTATAAAATCACAATGCACTGTTGTTGCAGCACTCTAATCATCCAGTCAGTACCCATGTACTCATGCAATGACCCAGGTACTAACACATGCACTGCTACAATCCCCTGAGCACTACCCAGCCAGTCCAGCCATCTCCCTGTCACTGCCAATGCACTCCTCCAATCACTCAGTCAGCACCATGTACTTATCCAATCAATCTGCCAAAATCCAAGCACTTATAAATTCACCATACACTCTCCTTGCAGCACTCTAATCATCCAGTCACTACCCATGTACTCATGCAATGACCCAGGCACTAACACATGCACTGCAACAATCCCCTGAGCACTACTCAT
The DNA here is from genome assembly GCF_964204655.1 of Triturus cristatus. Taxonomy (NCBI): domain Eukaryota; kingdom Metazoa; phylum Chordata; class Amphibia; order Caudata; family Salamandridae; genus Triturus; species Triturus cristatus. The sequence goes on from NC_140589.1 coordinate 1,729,264,475, forward strand.
GCAGTCCAGGCATCTCCTTGTCACTACTCATGCATTCCTCCAATCACCCAGCCAGCACCATGTACTTATCCAATCACTCTGCCAAAACCCAAGCACTTATAAATTCACCATGCACTCTCTGTGCAGTACTCTAATCATCCAGTCAGTACCCATGTACTCATGCAATGACCCAGGCCCTAACACATGCACTGCTAAAATCCCCGAGCATTACCCATGCAGTCCAGCCATCTCCTTGACACTGTCGTAAATAAAGTATTACGCACTCGGAATTTCTATATATATATCAATATGATCATGCATAAAGCAAGAGGCTGAGTCTGTGGTATCAGGTTCAAAAGGGCTTTATTCCAATAACTCGAGTTATAGGGAGAATAGTTCCATCATCACAAGGGATCAGGAAGGGTCATCTCAAAATATTCTCAGAACATTCTCAAACTTTATTCACAGAGTACAGTATATATACATTTCAATAATATACGTAAGCAGGAGAGCAAGAGAGAATGAGATAAGAGCATGTGGGTGTGTAGGTAGGCGTGAAGGTGGGCGTCCATGTGGGGGTCCACTTGATGATAATAGGTGGATGTCATAGGTGGGTGGATGCCTGGAGGGGGTTGCGTGATCTGCTGGAATTGTACTGGAACTTTGCCTTACTTGTGCTCAACTTGAATATGACGTGTTAACTGACGTGGGGAAGGGTTGCTGTGCAACCGGGGAGTCTGGAAGTGAGGCCTTCAGTGTCAGGACGACCAGCACATCTTGTATTATCTGATATCTAAAGTCTGGAGCAGGGACTGATTTGTGACATAGGTTGCCCATCACCAAGAGCCAATGTGGCATCTATTTCTTCATTTGCTGTGTAGGCCTTACATGGGGGCTATGGGCTTTTCACTGACGTGAGCTTTGCAATCACACAAAAAGAGACAGAAAGGCTAGGCTCTCTCTCCTTTGCAGACGGGTCGTGTTTATTCCTCCTTCTCCAGGCAGGAATGTGGTTCAGTAGGAGTAAGCAGATAACTGCGCTCAATACTGTCTCGGCACCTCGGACAGGGCCCCTTTGGCTGAGGCCCAAGTGTGCAAGGCCAAGGATACGCAGCTGCAGCTCTCAGAGCGTCTGAGGCCTGAAACCTCTTTTCGGCTCTGGCTGAGCCACAAACATGGGTTTTCATGAAAATGCAGGAAAACATGATGCAAAACGTGTAGGCCTCACTGCAGATTTGTCGTTTCTCTCATGGGAGACTGGATGATGGCAGGCCACGTTATAGCATAAGCATCATGATAGACAGGCCATGGAGGGGAAATGCATGGGTTACATGCATGTGTACATGAAGCGTTGGGGGGGCACATAGGGGACACAATTTTTATTTCCTCATTCCCTCCTTGTCCCCTAGTGGACCCTTCATGTCACATCTATTCGCATGAGACAGTCGATCTGTTCTTGCAGCATTATTTTTCCATTTTCAATGCTTTGTAAATGGGGATGTGGAACACATGCAGTAGCACACAGGCCGCAAATGGCCGGGCCACACTGCAGACATAAACAACAACTGAATACCATTAGTAGTATTAACCCACAGACGGTCAACACTTTCCATCCCCATGCCGATATTACTCCCCAGAGCCAACTGGACCAAGTCCACGTGCCTGGGTCTTGATGTATGCTTTAGGCAATCTTGTGGAGCCTTGTTATTGCTTTGTCCCACCCCAGTCTAAGGGCAGCTGTACATAGGCTGTCTGGCCACAAATAAAGTAGGTGTGTCGTGATGCTCTGAAATAGGACTTTCCTTTGTCTGTAAACTCTAATATAGTATTACATTCGCTGTGCCCCAAATGTACTGAGCCTTCTTTTCTGACACACAAGTTCCCTTTTACTGGCAGCACTGTAATTGAGGATGGACCTACATTGTGTATGGGCTTGACATTCAACACTATAAAGTCGAGGGTCGCATTTCCTTGCAGATACTCTTCATTTTCTAGATCTGTACCTTTCCTTTGGGGAAGACCTTCTTCATCTGGGAAACATGCTTCATTCATGACTTTATTCAAGTTACCCCATACCCAGTCGCCCCTACACTCCTTGTCTTGACATTCTTTGGCATCACCGTTGATGGATGTCATTAAGGCAAACCATGCTCCGCAAGATCCATTATGGGAGAACGGAAAAGGGAAAAGAGGCAACACTCCCTTCACCTTCTGATACGGGGGAAGTCGGCCACAGACCCAGCAGTCTATAGCATTGCTAGTCTGATGTGAATGGTGCAGCATCTGAATAAAGGTATTGTTGCGTAAGGCAAGTCGATATGATAGCTCATGGGATGGCAGATCACTAAATGTATGCATTATGGTATCATTAGTGGAGGAGTGTAAGAGTGAGGCAATAGGAGGAAAAATAGCATGTAGTATTAAGCTGATACATATTATCGTGATGCACAGAAGAAATAGAAAAATCAAAGTCACTATACATCTACCACGCAATATTTTACAGTATTTCCTTCTCATCTTGCTCTTTTTATCATTATTGTTGTTCGAGATCTTATGCAAGCCAGAATACATGTTCAACCGCTTCACCACCTAGTGGACTTAATTGATCAAACGGGTTCTGACTTTTTAGATCTAAGTTTAGCTTTGTACTCCTGCTGGGGAGTCTCCTCTAGTAAAGGGGGCTCAAAGTCTGAAAAGTTTGTGTCCTTTTTAAAAGAATCGTTATTCCCGAAGTAGCGTTTACAATGATGAAGATGAACCCATCCTTTCCGTCCTTCGACTTTAACGGCTGACCTCGTGGTTAACAATACTAATTTTGGCGCCTTCCATCTCGGCTCAAGAGGGCTCGATCTGTCAAAGTTCCTTATTAGGACAAAATCCCCAGGAGCGATGGAGTGTTCCTTGACCTGGGTGTTGTCAGGGAAGGCGGCAGCAACCTGCGAACGACAAGAGAGTAGTGCAGACATCAAGGAAGCCAGGTAATCTGTCAGCATGTTACTATCAACATCAGTAATCTTTTTTTTTTGGCATTGGAGTGCCCCACATATTCGGTGGTCTACCAAAGACCACTTCATAGGGAGATAAGCCTGTTCTAGAATGGGCTACCATTCGCATGTAAAAGAGGGCAACCGGCAGGGCTACCATCCAATCTACACCTTTGTCTGCGCAAATCTTTGCCAGTTTTATCTTTAAGGTCTGATTATGTCTTTCTACAAGGCCTGCTGCCTCAGGATGTCGTACACAATGGAACTTCCAGGTATACCCTAACAGAAGGGACACCTGTTTCATGAGTTCAGAGGAGAAAGGCTGACCGTTGTCGGAATATACGACACGCGGTAATCGTGGAGGACTTCAAAAGGGTGGTCAGGTGGATGGAATCCACCTTGTTCCATCGGAATGCCTTTACCTGGATTGAATTGGCAACAGATCATACATGTTCTGACCTTTTGTTTCGCTGCTGCACGCAGGTGCTTGTTGAACCATATATTCTGTAAGCTGTCTAGCATTGCTTTCTCTCCCAAGTGTGCAGGACTATGTGCGGTATTTATGATCACTTGTACCATCGAGTCGGGAAGAAACCATGTTGTTTTGCCCTTAGTCATCCAACCCTGATCAGTCAGTACCCCTCCTTGTTCAGACCATTTCTTTAATTTGTCTAGAGTAGCATGTGTCTGTATGTCTTGTACATCTCTGGAAGGATCCCTGACTGTCATGGCTTTGGACACTGATGGTATCTGTGAGTTTGTCATGTCTAGTGGGGTCTGAGCTGTCTGTTTAGCAGTTCGGTCTGCCAGATCGTTGCCTTGAGAAATGGTATCTGTGGCTTTCGTATGTGCTTTGCATTTCAGGATAGCTATGGCTGTTGGTAAATGTATCGCTTCCAGAAGGGCTTGAATAAGGGGGCCATGCTGTATCTTGGCCCCGTGAGAGGTCAAGAAACCTCTTTCTCTCCACAGTACTCCGAAGTCATGGACTACCCCGAATGCGTATTGTGAATCGGTGTAAATGTTTACTCTCAAGTGCTTAGCTCTTATGCACGTTTGTGTCAGGGCGATGAGCTCTGCTGCTTGTGCTGACAGTATGTCTATTCTTTTAGTCTCTATGATTTCAGTAACAGTGGTCACTGCATATGCTGCCACTAATTCTCCCGCCCCCGTCCTCATGCATGAGCCGTCAACATAGAGTGTTAGGTCAGGGTCTGGGAGTGCAACATCTGTCAAGTCTTGTCTTGGTTTAGTCACGGTATGTATTACTTCAACACAGTCATGTGGGGAAACGTTTTCTGTACTGGAGGGCAAAAGAGTAGCAGGATTCAGTATGTTGCATCGTCTGATCTCTATGTGTGGTTGAAATAACGTCAGCTCATAACCGGTCAGTCTTGCTACAGTCAGGTGTTGTGTTTGTGTTCGGTTCAAGAGAACCTCCACTGCGTGTGGTACTTGTACTGTCAGGGGGTGGCCCAGCACTATCGAGTCACTTTGTCTTATGGCTAAGGCCGTTGCTGCAACAGATTTTAGGCACGCAGGCAAAGCCTGTGCTACTGGGTCCAATGTACTAGAAAAATAAGCACAGGGCTTGTGCTTTCTTGCATGATCTCGTGTGAGGACAGATAGTGCTGTTCCATCCCGCTCTGTCACAAAAAGCATAAAAGATTTGTTGTAATCAGGGATCGCTAACACTGGTGCTTGACATAAAGCTCTTTTTAATTCTTCAAATGCCACAGTGTGTTCTTGTGTCCAAGGGAGGACATTAGTAGAAGCTGCCTCCTGTGTCGTCAACTGTATTAGGGGCTTGGCTATGTAAGCATACTGGGGAATCCACTGCCTGCAATATGAAGTGAGGCCAATGAATGCACGTACTTCCTTTTGTGTCTTGGGCTGTGAAAAAGGGAAGAGCAACATACCTATTTCCTCGGCTTAATTTCTAAGGGGGCTAATGGGAAGCGAACCTCCTCAGGGGCCAGCAGGAAGCCAATATTCTCCTCAGGAAGCCAATATTCTCCTCCTTCCCCCCTTTTGACAGGAGGAAATCTGAAACAGATTTCACTGCTGTCAAACACCATCAAACCCTGTGTCTTGTCAACACTATTAATCCCTGTGTGTAGCAACTGGGTGTAAGCAAAATTATAGGAGATACACAGCGCAATTGAAATGGCGAGAAATCCTTCTAGCAAATGTACAAACCTCATTGTGTCAGCTCATAGGCTGGCCAAATGACATCTCATATGCAAATGTCCCTATTATGTGAACCTACACCAACCTGAAGTCAATATTAATGCTAGGAGGCCCTAATAGAAATGCTAAGCTTCCTAAATATTCGGAAAACCAAGTTTAAGAACATTTATTAATGTTGATAATTTCATAATTAATAATTTATCTGCTAAAGAAACCAGTCATTTTGCAATAATTTCCACCTATACAATAAGCTGCATCCCTTGCCTTTCATATTCAAGCGTCTCCCTTCAGAAACCCAAACCCAATAGCCTAATTTAAAAACATGTCAACTTTTGGCGCCACCATTTACAAGAATGAGCTTACTAAACCAAACTTTAAAAAGGAAATCCTGTCAGATATTTTTTTCATTACCCTAAATACCGAGCCTCATTTGTGGAAGCCCATTTACAACATTCTAAAAGGCAGAGTTTGTCACTCTGGGGTGGCAGTCCTTATTTAAAACAGGTATTTCAAGAGTTAAGATGCGAGTGTACAGATCATAATTGTTCCTTAACGTCCAATCTGGAAACATATGACCGAGGCTGCCTGTCTATAAGAGAAGGGCAGTCATGGGACACATATTTTAGTCTTGCATAACTTTTTTTTTTTATTTTTTTTATTCACCTCCAATACCAATTGGACATACACTGATAACATGTTGTATGCTATTTTAACAGTATGATAATGGTAATATCATGTCTGTGAAATTTAGTAATTGTGAACAAAACATATATAAAATACATATGCCAAGCCATCAGTATACCAAGCACAGAAAGCATAGACAATTTATAATAACATATATAAATGAGCAGTGATGCGCAGTTACCGTACCTACAGCTCAGAGGCGAACATTCTGGCCTGCTTAATTTGTCAGGCTTATAATCAATAACTGATTTTCCTTTCCTGCCTTACTCACCCCCCATCTGACAGAAGGTCATCTTAATGATGAGCAGCTGTCAGCTGGACTCACTGTGTTATGTCTGACACACAGGACCAGCAAGAATAATCAAAAAATGAAAAACACACGAACATTTCTTTTTGAAAAGGTGTTATGCATCTATTTCAACACAATATACCCTCATTTCCTATTTGAAGGCGCATATCTCATGTGTCTTCTCATACTTGTAACCTTTGGATCATTTTGCCAATCCAACTGGTGGCAGCTTTGGGCCACAATTTCCACTGTGAAAATTGTCTGAATTTGAAAATCGTTTTTTATATAGGCATATAGCCCTTAAAATTTCAAGCAAGAGCATCATTTTACTTTTTGTTCTAGAATCAATTCAACAGTAGTTAAGAAAGAAAAACAGTTTTCCTTAGACATTTTCTCGGGGCACTGGTCTTGCACAGAATAGAACAAAGGAAGGCTTCTCTAGTTTCATTTCTTAGCTGCCCTGTCTGTATCAGAGAAGCTAAAAATAGCCCCTCAGCGCGGCTTGAGCCTGGGCTGCCAGCCATCTGTTTTTTATCTACTCCTGGCCCTCAAAGCTCTCCGGCTGCAGGCATTACACAGATGCTATGTCAGAGAAGCTTTCTTAAGCAGTGATTTCACCTCCCGTTTTCCGCTCCTTTTCCTAGCCCCCACCTTTTCCTCACTCTGAAGCTGTCAAAGACAAAAAGTCTTCTCAACTCCATATGAACTGCAATAATTCGTCCGATTGAAAAATTATTTTTGATATACAATTTGTTTTTCCAATCTCAGTTTAGTAAAACGCTCACGGTGAATAATGTACAGCACATAACTTACTAGCACAGAGCAGAGATTGGGTATTACTTCGCACAATGGTACTTATTTTATCAACCTCTAATAGGTGGGAGTCTCTGCATGTTCAGCGTGAATCAGGACCCACAACCGTCTGGACCTAGCACATTGGCTCACTGAACCACCAAGAACACAAACCTGTATTCATGAACAATTTGCAAATTCGAAATACCCACAATTTTTCTCAAGCTAAACTTTTAACCGATCACTAATTATTTTTTCGCGTTAACACTTTATACATTAGGGGTGTCATCAAATCACAGGTGTTGCACTTTTTCTAGCTACACCCCTCTCAATTTCCTTTTGACAACGTAATCAAATGTTGGACCATGTAAACACCAGCTATGCGCTGTTCGTTTGGTGGGAGGCTCAAGAACCTTTGGGCTACTATATCATTATTATATGTATCGGGGTACTTGCGGTGGCACTCTAACTGGTCTTTCTACTGGGGCCACTCTTGCTTGCTAGTTCCTCTGAAAGGACGGGATAAATACCAGCAACGACAGTATTTCTTTCTCTTTCAGCCTGCTCTCTTTTTACCACTTCCCCTTCCTCCTGTAACTTCTTTTCTTTGGCTTTTTCAGACTCCTGTCTACTTCTCTATGCTTTGTGAAACACTTACTCTGTTCTTCTATGTGACTCCTTGCGCCAAAACTCAATGGCATCCTTCTGAGCAGGTCTACATTTTCTCTTCCATATCTCTTCCTCTACCTTCATAATGCATTCCGCATCCCACGTTCCCGTGATAGGCCATCTATACTTTGTCTCTAAATCCTTCGTGTAATCCACCCATAGTTCTAAAAATAACACGGCATCTAAACCATGCTTACAGTACATGAAATGGCCAGGTGTGTCTCTAGGCGGAATGTTAACTGGTTCCTCTAGTACACCTTTTCTGGTACATATCTTACGCAGTTTCGAAAACAACGGCATGTTGGAATGTAACCGAAGACAAAAAATCACAATGACCCAAAAACGAAAATCACAAGCGATGGAGTGTTCCTTGACCTGGGTGTTGTCAGGGAAGGCAGCAGCAACCTGCGAACGACAAGAGAGTAGTGCAGACATCAAGGAAGCCAGGTAATCTGTCAGCATGTTACTATCAATATCAGTAATCTTTTTTTTTTGGCATTGGAGTGCCCCACATATTCGGTGGTCTACCAAAGACCACTTCATAGGGAGATAAGCCTGTTCTAGAATGGGCTACCATTCGCATGTAAAAGAGGGCAACCGGCAGGGCTACCATCCAATCTACACCTTTGTCTGCGCAAATCTTTGCCAGTTTTATCTTTAAGGTCTGATTATGTCTTTCTACAAGGCCTGCTGCCTCAGGATGTCGTACACAATGGAACCTCCAGGTATACCCTAACAGAAGGGACACCTGTTTCATGAGTTCAGAGGAGAAAGGCTGACCGTTATCGGAATATACGACACGCGGTAATCGTGGAGGACTTCAAAAGGGTGGTCAGGTGGATGGAATCCACCTTGTTCCATCGGAATGCCTTTACCTGGATTGAATTGGCAACAGATCATACATGTTCTGACCTTTTGTTTCGCTGCTGCACGCAGGTGCTTGTTGAACCATATATTCTGTAAGCTGTCTAGCATTGCTTTCTCTCCCAAGTGTGCAGGACTATGTGCGGTATTTATGATCACTTGTACCATCGAGTCAGGAAGAAACCATGTTGTTTTGCCCTTAGTCATCCAACCCTGATCAGTCAGTACCCCTCCTTGTTCAGACCATTTCTTTAATTCGTCTAGAGTAGCATGTGTCTGTATGTCTTGTACATCTCTGGAAGGATCCCTGACTGTCATGGCTTTGGACACTGATGGTATCTGTGAGTTTGTCATGTCTAGTGGGGTCTGAGCTGTCTGTTTAGCAGTTCGGTCTGCCAGATCGTTGCCTTGAGAAATGGTATCTGTGGCTTTCGTATGTGCTTTGCATTTCAGGATAGCTATGGCTGTTGGTAAATGTATCGCTTCCAGAAGGGCTTGAATAAGGGGGCCATGCTGTATCTTGGCCCCGTGAGAGGTCAAGAAACCTCTTTCTCTCCACAGTACTCCGAAGTCATGGACTACCCCGAATGCGTATTGTGAATCAGTGTAAATGTTTACTCTCAAGTGCTTAGCTCTTATGCACACTTGTGTCAGGGCGATGAGCTCTGCTGCTTGTGCTGACAGCATGTCTATTCTTTTAGTCTCTATGATTTCAGTAACAGTGGTCACTGCATATGCTGCCACTAATTCTCCCGCCCCCATCCTCATGCATGAGCCGTCAACATAGAGTGTTAGGTCAGGGTCTGGGAGTGCAACATCTGTCAAGTCTTGTCTTGGTTTAGTCACGGTATGTATTACTTCAACACAGTCATGTGGGGAAACGTTTTCTGTACTGGAGGGCAAAAGAGTAGCAGGATTCAGTATGTTGCATCGTCTGATCTCTATGTGTGGTTGAAATAACGTCAGCTCAGAACCGGTCAGTCTTGCTACAGTCAGGTGTTGTGTTTGTGTTCGGTTCAAGAGAACCTCCACTGCATGTGGTACTTGTACTGTCAGGGGGTGGCTCAGCACTATCGAGTCACTTTGTCTTATGGCTAAGGCCGTTGCTGCAACAGATTTTAGGCACGCAGGCAAAGCCGTGCTACTGGGTCCAATGTACTAGAAAAAAAAGCACAGGGCTTGTGCTTTCTGCATGATCTTGTGTGAGGACAGATAGTGCTGTTCCATCCCGCTCTGTCACAAAAAGCATAAAAGATTTGTTGTAATCAGGGATCGCTAACACTGGTGCTTGACATAAAGCTCTTTTTAATTCTTCAAATGCCACAGTGTGTTCTTGTGTCCAAGGGAGGACATTAGTAGAAGCTGCCTCCTGTGTCGTCAACTGTATTAGGGGCTTGGCTATGTAAGCATACTGGGGAATCCACTGCCTGCAATATGAAGTGAGGCCAATGAATGCACGTACTTCCTTTTGTGTCTTGGGCTGTGAAAAAGGAAAGAGCAACATACCTATTTCATCGGCTTAATTTCTAAGGGGGCTAATGGGAAGCGAACCTCCTCAGGGGCCAGCAGGAAGCCAATATTCTCCTCAGGAAGCCAATATTCTCCTCCTTCCCCCCTTTTGACAGGAGGAAATCTGAAACAGATTTCACTGCTGTCAAACACCATCAAACCCTGTGTCTTGTCAACACTATTAATCCCTGTGTGTAGCAACTGGGTGTAAGCAAAATTATAGGAGATACACAGCGCAATTGAAATGGCGAGAAATCCTTCTAGCAAATGTACAAACCTCATTGTGTCAGCTCATAGGCTGGCCAAATGACATCTCATATGCAAATGTCCCTATTATGTGAACCTACACCAACCTGAAGTCAATATTAATGCTAGGAGGCCCTAATAGAAATGCTAAGCTTCCTAAATATTCGGAAAACCAAGTTTAAGAACATTTATTAATGTTGATAATTTCATAATTAATAATTTATCTGCTAAAGAAACCAGTCATTTTGCAATAATTTCCACCTATACAATAAGCTGCATCCCTTGCCTTTCATATTCAAGCGTCTCCCTTCAGAAACCCAAACCCAATAGCCTAATTTAAAAACATGTCAACTTTTGGCGCCACCATTTACAAGAATGAGCTTACTAAACCAAACTTTAAAAAGGAAATCCTGTCAGATATTTTTTTCATTACCCTAAATACCGAGCCTCATTTGTGGAAGCCCATTTACAACATTCTAAAAGGCAGAGTTTGTCACTCTGGGGTGGCAGTCCTTATTTAAAACAGGTATTTCAAGAGTTAAGATGCGAGTGTACAGATCATAATTGTTCCTTAACGTCCAATCTGGAAACATATGACCGAGGCTGCCTGTCTATAAGAGAAGGGCAGTCATGTGACACATATTTTAGTCTTGCATAACTTTTTTTTTTTATTTTTTTTATTCACCTCCAATACCAATTGGACATACACTGATAACATGTTGTATGCCATTTTAACAGTATGATAATGGTAATATCATGTCTGTGAAATTTAGTAATTGTGAACAAAACATATATAAAATACATATGCCAAGCCATCAGTATACCAAGCACAGAAAGCATAGACAATTTATAATAACATATATAAATGAGCAGTGATGCGCAGTTACCGTACCTACAGCTCAGAGGCGAACATTCTGGCCTGCTTAATTTGTCAGGCTTATAATCAATAACTGATTTTCCTTTCCTGCCTTACTCACCCCCCATCTGACAGAAGGTCATCTTAATGATGAGCAGCTGTCAGCTGGACTCACTGTGTTATGTCTGACACACAGGACCAGCAAGAATAATCAAAAAATGAAAAACACACGAACATTTCTTTTTGAAAAGGTGTTATGCATCTATTTCAACACAATATACCCTCATTTCCTATTTGAAGGCGCATATCTCATGTGTCTTCTCATACTTGTAACCTTTGGATCATTTTGCCAATCCAACTGGTGGCAGCTTTGGGCCACAATTTCCACTGTGAAAATTGTCTGAATTTGAAAATCGTTTTTTATATAGGCATATAGCCCTTAAAATTTCAAGCAAGAGCATCATTTTACTTTTTGTTCTAGAATCAATTCAACAGTAGTTAAGAAAGAAAAACAGTTTTCCTTAGACATTTTCTCGGGGCACTGGTCTTGCACAGAATAGAACAAAGGAAGGCTTCTCTAGTTTCATTTCTTAGCTGCCCTGTCTGTATCAGAGAAGCTAAAAATAGCCCCTCAGCGCGGCTTGAGCCTGGGCTGCCAGCCATCTGTTTTTTATCTACTCCTGGCCCTCAAAGCTCTCCGGCTGCAGGCATTACACAGATGCTATGTCAGAGAAGCTTTCTTAAGCAGTGATTTCACCTCCCGTTTTCCGCTCCTTTTCCTAGCCCCCACCTTTTCCTCACTCTGAAGCTGTCAAAGACAAAAAGTCTTCTCAACTCCATATGAACTGCAATAATTCGTCCGATTGAAAAATTATTTTTGATATACAATTTGTTTTTCCAATCTCAGTTTAGTAAAACGCTCACGGTGAATAATGTACAGCACATAACTTACTAGCACAGAGCAGAGATTGGGTATTACTTCGCACAATGGTACTTATTTTATCAACCTCTAATAGGTGGGAGTCTCTGCATGTTCAGCGTGAATCAGGACCCACAACCGTCTGGACCTAGCACATTGGCTCACTGAACCACCAAGAACACAAACCTGTATTCATGAACAATTTGCAAATTCGAAATACCCACGATTTTTCTCAAGCTAAACTTTTAACCGATCACTAATTATTTTTTCGCGTTAACACTTTGTACATTAGGGGTGTCATCAAATCACAGGTGTTGCTCTTTTTCTAGCAACACCCCTCTCAATTTCCTTTTGACAACGTAATCAAATGTTGGACCATGTAAACACCAGCTATGCACTGTTCGTTTGGTGGGAGGCTCAAGAACCTTTGGGCTACTATATCATTATTATATGTATCGGGGTACTTGCGGTGGCACTCTAACTGGTCTTTCTACTGGGGCCACTCTTGCTTGCTAGTTCCTCTGAAAGGACGGGATAAATACCAGCAACGACAGTATTTCTTTCTCTTTCAGCCTGCTCTCTTTTTACCACTTCCCCTTCCTCCTGTAACTTCTTTTCTTTGGCTTTTTCAGACTCCTGTCTACTTCTCTCTGCTTTGTGAAACACTTACTCTGTTCTTCTATGTGACTCCTTGAGCCAAAACTCAATGGCATCCTTCTGAGCAGGTCTACATTTTCTCTTCCATATCTCTTCCTCTACCTTCATAATGCATTCCGCATCCCACGTTCCCGTGATAGGCCACCTATACTTTGTCTCTAAATCCTTCGTGTAATCCACCCATAGTTCTAAAAATAACACGGCATCTAAACCATGCTTACAGTACATGAAATGGCCAGGTGTGTCTCTAGGCGGAATGTTAACTGGTTCCTCTAGTACACCTTTTCTGGTACATATCTTACGCAGTTTCGAAAACAACGGCATGTTGGAATGTAACCGAAGACAAAAAATCACAATGACCCAAAAACAAAAATCACAATGAAACAAACTTACATAAAAACCTGACACATTCAAACCTAACTGAACCTGACTAAGACAATAACATTCATACAGTTAAATCGGTGCACCTCAATACCTGGATTACTTTAATTCTTTAATACTTTAATACTTGATGCATGCTCTTGAATCCTAGAAAACATACCGGTCTCACAAGTGAGACACGTCTTTACCGTGTTCATTAAATGAACCCGTCTTTATTGCAACCCCCATGAAAAACTCACCGGGAAGCAGAACTTGAACTTGAACTTGAAGGCCTCGGACACTTGACGCTGCGCAGGGAATGGCGTATCTTTGGTGGATCTCTAGAAACCTCGGACACAGCTCTCTCGCAGGTGGGCTCTGGGTTGGGACGATCCGCAATCCTCACCGCCTCGTATGGATGCCTGGTCGCAGTCCGTCTCCTTCGTTGGCCTGAGGGAGTTGGCGGGAAAACCCGCGACGTGTACACTTGAAGTCCGTCACGGCTGTGGAAGGGGGCAAAACTGGACCTTCATCTCCGGCGCGTGGGGAAAGAGATTTGTCCCTATTCGGGCGCCATTAATGTCGTAAATAAAGTATTACGCACTCGGAATTTCTATATATATATCAATATGATCATGCATAAAGCAAGAGGCTGAGTCTGTGGTATCAGGTTCAAAAGGGCTTTATTCCAATAACTCGAGTTATAGGGAGAATAGTTCCATCACCACAAGGGATCAGGAAGGGTCATCTCAAAATATTCTCAGAATATTCTCAAACTTTATTCACAGAGTACAGTATATATACATTTCAATAATATACGTAAGCAGGAGAGCAAGAGAGAATGAGATAAGAGCATGTGGGTGTGTAGGTAGGCGTGAAGGTGGGCGTCCATGTGGGCGTCCACTTGATGATAATAGGTGGATGTCATAGGTGGGTGGATGCCTGGAGGGGGTTGCGTGATCTGCTGGAATTGTACTGGAACTTTGCCTTACTTGTGCTCAACTTGAATATGACGTGTTAACTGACGTGGGGAAGGGTTGCTGTGCAACCGGGGAGTCTGGAAGTGAGGCCTTCAGTGTCAGGACGACCAGCACATCTTGTATTATCTGATATCTAAAGTCTGGAGCAGGGACTGATTTGTGACATAGGTTGCCCATCACCAAGAGCCAATGTGGCATCTATTTCTTCATTTGCTGTGTAGGCCTTACATGGGGGCTATGGGCTTTTCACTGACGTGAGCTTTGCAATCACACAAAAAGAGACAGAAAGGCTAGGCTCTCTCTCCTTTGCAGACGGGTCGTGTTTATTCCTCCTTCTCCAGGCAGGAATGTGGTTCAGTAGGAGTAAGCAGATAACCGCGCTCAATACTGTCTCGGCACCTCGGACAGGGCCCCTTTGGCTGAGGCCCAAGTGTGCAAGGCCAAGGATACGCAGCTGCAGCTCTCAGAGCGTCTGAGGCCTGAAACCTCTTTTCGGCTCTGGCTGAGCCACAAACATGGGTTTTCATGAAAATGCAGGAAAACATGATGCAAAACGTGTAGGCCTCAGTGCAGATTTGTTGTTTCTCTCATGGGAGACTGGATGATGGCAGGCCACGTTATAGCATAAGCATCATGATTGACAGGCCATGGAGGGGAAATGCATGGGTTACATGCATGTGTACATGAAGCGTTGGGGGGGCACATAGGGGACACAATTTTTTTTTCCTCAACACTGCCTATGCACTCCTCCAATCACCCTGTCAGCACTATGTACTTATCCAATCACTCTGCCAAAATCCAAGCACTTATAAATTCACCATACCCTCTCCTTACAGCACTCTAATCATCCTGTCACTACACATGCCCTCATGCAATGACCCAGGCACTAACTCATGCACTGCTACAATCCCCTGAGCCCTACCCATGCAGTCCAGCCATCACCCTGTCACTACCCTTGCACTCCTCCAATCACCCAGCCACCACCATGTACTTATCCAATCACTCTGCCAAAACCCAAGCACTTATAAATTAACCATGCACTCTCCTTGCAGTACTCTAATCATCCAGTCAGTACCCATGTACTCATGCAATGGCCCAGGCACTAACACACGTACTGCTACAATTACCTGAGCACTACTCATGCAGACCTGCCATCTCCCTGTCACTACCCATGGACTCCTCCAATCACCCAGTCAGCACCATGTACTTATCCAATCACTCTGCCAAAATCCAAGCACTTATAAATTCACCATGCACTCTCCTTGCAGTACTCTAATCATCCAGTCAGTACCCATGTACTCATGCAATGACCCAGGCCCTAACACATGCACTGCTACAATCCCCCAGCACTACCCATGCAGTCCAGCCATCTCCTTGACACTGCCTATGCACTCCTCCAATCACCCTGTCAGCACTATGTACTTGTCCAATCACTCTGCCAAAATACAAGCACTTATATATTCACCATATCCTCTCCTTACAGCACTCTAATCATCCTGTCACTACATATGCCCTCATGCAATGACCCAGGCACTAACTCATGTACTGCTACAATCCCCTGAGCCCTACCCATGCAGTCCAGCCATCACCCTGTCACTACCCTTGCACTCCTCCAATCACCCAGCCACCACCATGTACTTATCCAATCACTCCGCCAATACCCTAGCACTTATAAATTCACCATGCACTCTCCTTGCAGTACTCTAATCATCCAGTCAGTACCCATGTACTTATGCAATGGCCCAGGTACTAACACATGCACTGCTAAAATTTCCTGAGCACTACTCATGCAGACCAGCCATCTCCTTGTCACTACCCATGCACTCCTCCAATCACCCAGTCAGTACCATGTACTTATCCAATCACCCTGCCAAAATCCAAGCACTTATAAATTCACTATGCTCTCTCCTTGCAGTACTCTCATCATCCAGTCAGTACCCATGTACTTATCCAATTACTCCGCCAAAACCCAAGCACTTATAAATTCACTCAGGCACTCTTGTTGCAGTACTCTAATCATCCAGTCAGTACCCATGTACTCATGCAATGACCCAGGCACTAACACATGCACTGCTACAATCTCCTGAGCACTACCCATGCAGTCTAGCCATTTCCCTGTCACTGCCTATGTACTCCTCCAATCACCCAGTCAGCACCAGGGGGCAGATTTATGTTCCCTGGCGCATCCCTGCAAATCAGCATGGATGCGCCAGGGAAGATGCGTCACGCAAGTTTACCCTTGCGCCACAATAGATGCGCCACATTTACAATGCAGCGCATCGTGGCGCAAGGATAAACAGATGCGTGACGCATCTGATGGCGGAAGGGCGGCGCATTGCTGGAGTTGCGTCGCAAGCGCGACGCAGCTCCAGCAAGGCTCGGGGGTGCCCAATCGGTACAATGCTGCATCAATCCTTACGCCTGCTTCAAGCAGGCGCAGGGATTTGACGCAGCATGGCCGGAAAAGTGACTGAGTAAAATCTTGTAGATTTCACTCAGCCACTTTTCGGAGGCGTTCCTGCGCCGGAACGCCCCCCCCTGTGAAGGTACGCCCACATGTGGCGCAAGCTTTACAACGTGACGCATCTCCCTAGATGCGTCACGTTGTAAATCTGCCGCAGCATGGCGCTGGCTTTGTGCCGCCGCTGCGTCACAAAAGTGACGCAACGGCGGCGCAAAAGTGACTCACAGGGCTTATAAATCTGCCCCCATGTACTTATCCCAATCACTCGGCCAAAATCCAAGCACTCTCAAAATGTTACTAATGCTTAAAGAAGTGTCTTTCTGCATGTCTGACTTAGAGGTAGTTTTAATCCCCCTATTCTAAGTGTCTTTCAGGATAGCACTGGCACCGGGCCTGGTTAGTCAGAGTCAGTTACCACAAGTACCTGGCAGCAAAAAGTTCAGGGCACAGGATGACTTTGCAACAAGGCCTCTTCCTGCTCCTCTCTTACTTCTTTCTGCACCTTTCTTTGTCTTTCTGGACTTCTGTTGCCTCTTCCTGCATTTCTCTTGCTTCTTTCTGCGCTTTTCTTCCTCTTTCTTCACATGTCCTACCTTTGTAGGCATAGTTAGAAATTAGCATTTAAAAAACCTTAGAAATTCACAGAAAAAAACACAGGTTTCAGGGACGTTATAGTTAGTTGGACATTTCACTCGTACAAAACCAGAGAAATTCAGCTGTTATAGTTAGTTCAGCTAACTATAACTCGCACCCCCGCAATGCCCTGCTGATGACTTCACAAATGACATCATTCATAACATGGTCAGTGACATCACTGTGACATCAATGATGACATCTCCAATAACATCACTGATGACATCATCCAAGTGATAATCTGATGCACCTCCTCATACCCTAATATAACCTTTACATCCACTCTAAAATACAGGCTACCATTTTCAATCCATAGACACACCAATACCAGTTAGTACATACCCACTCACTAATTCCTAGGTCTACACACACATCCACTCATTCACCCACACAGTCACTCATACATGCAGTCAACCATCAATACGGCATTATCATATGCACTCACATATCTATACAGACACTCACACACCGCCACTCATTGCCAAAGTTACTCACACACCAAGTCAGTCATGCAAAGAATCAATCACACTCCCATTTACTCACCTATACAGTTATACACACACCATATCACTTATTCAAACATATACTAACACATTCTTACACGCTTATACAATAACTAATACAAACACACACTGATCCATACAGCTACTTTCACAAGCACTCACTCTCACATTTAGTCATTTATACACTCTAAAACTCAAATATACTGCCTTTCACATATGCAGTTACTCACACATGTACAACTGAGGCATCCATTCACTCACCAACACACCCATACATACACTCACCCACCCATACAGCCCTTCATAGATGCACTCTTGAACCCATATACCCATTGAATCATCCACTCACACATCTATGCACAAAATCACACGCCCCACCCACCCACACAGACACTCAGGTACCCATACAGATATTCAGACAAAAAATCAGTAACCCATATAGATCCTCATTTACCTACTCACCAACCCATGTAACTGCTTACACTCCAACTAACAAACTAAACTGTGTGAATGTCTGTATCAGTCACTCACCCATGCATTCAGTAAGACACATTTAGTCACTCACTTATACAGTCAGTCACGCACCAACTAAATCTACCATCCAGACACTTGTACACCCACTCATTCTTCAATACACCTTGGCATATATATAAAACATATTTAAACTTTATAGAAACACACAGTCACTGAATGATGTCATCAGTGATGTCATCAGTGATGTCATTTGAGATGTCATCAGTGATGTCATCAGTGATGTCACTGACCATGTCATGAATGATGTAATATGTGACGTCATCAGCAGTGCATTGCGGGGGCACGAGTTATTGTTAGCTGAACTAACTATACGGCCGAATTTCTCTCGTTTTGTACGAGTGAAATGTCCAACTAACTATAACATCGCTGAAACCTGTGTTTTTTTCTGTGAATTTCTAAGGTTTTTTAAATGCTAATTTCTAACTATAACATCCCTGAAACCTATGTTTTTTTCAGTGTATATATATATAGATGAAAAGAAAAAACTAATGGAGGAAATGAAAGAGAGACTAAAAAAGGAACAAATGAAAATAATGGATAGAAAAGCATATAAGTTTCAACTTGACCGTAATGACTATGAGCTGGGACAGATTTTTCCTTTTTCGAAAAAATATGACTTATATCGAGGCACTAAGAACAAATTTCAGGGCCAACCCAAGGTGGCAGCAAAATACAAGGATCAAGCTGACACAACTAGATCTGATGTTAGCTCATTTACCAGTAGTGAATCAGAATCGGACCAACGTGGTGCTGCAACAAGTAATATGGTTAAACCACACCCGGGTGAGGAGATACATTTTTTATGTCAGGAACGAATGAAATCTCTACGGCCCGTGTTCAAAGGAACTACGGAGGAAACATGCAAACTACAGGCACAGGCAGAGGTACAGAGCAAGGAGGAGGCACAATCTACAGAAAGAGAGGCAGGGTTCAGTGGAAAGCAAAGAATCAATAAACACAACTGCTGACGACACCACGATCATCAATCTTGCCAACATCATGCTTACCAAGGATGAGGAAAATATTCTAAAACTTGGCCTCTCCTATGCCCCACAAACTAATATCAGTTATACCGACGTAAGATTCGACACATATAAAGCCATCTAATGAGAGACAAAAACCTGAAAAGTGTCAACAACACCAGTAAGTTCAGACAACATAACTGATTCGGAATCAATTATACCCAGCGGAGTCATGGAACTATGGTTAACCGAAGGCATGGATTCCTTAGCTGTCTCGTCTATCGCGATAGGTGACACAGGCAACGAAGAAGTCATTAAACAAATATCTCCAATTACACCATTCAAACCTGTCTCACACTTTGTTCCAATATTGTTACGAGATTCCATAGATATATTTAATGAAAATGTCACGTCTCAGATTAAAGAGTTGCATAGAAAGAACAGCCACAAAAAAGCCAAATACGATCTGAGGAACATGAGATATGAGACATTAATTCAAAAATTGAGCAAAGACAATGCAAACCATTGTGAGGGGCAGTGACAAAGGAGGAAATATTGTACTAATGACTAGAACTATGTATAACAAGGAGGCTTACTCCCAGCTAAACAACAGGGAGCATTACGAATGAAGCAACATGTCAATGGTGAAAACGATGCAAGCTGAATACCACAAAAAGGTATTAAAATGGAAAAATAAGTCAATGCTGACCAACGATGAGTATACATTCTTGAAGACTGATTACCCTAAGATTCCATTTATTTATTTTATTCCTAAAGTCCATAAAGACATGACAAACCCCCCGGGCAGGCCTATCATCTCTGCCAGTGGGGGTCTCTTTGAAAAAACATCAGTCTATATCGATTATTTTTTACAGGGACCTGTAAAGTCATTGGAATCCTATGTCCAGGACACTGGGGACTTCCTTTTGAAATTACAAAGGGTTAAGTGGAAAAATGGTTTCTGGATGTTAGCATTAGATGTATCATCGTTGTACACAAGCATATTATATAATGATGGCATGGCAGCAGTAGGATATTATCTATCCAAGAGGGAGGAACAATTCAAGGATCATACTGCCATGTTATTAGAAATTCTCAAAATATGTTCACATAACAATGTATTTATGTACAACAATTTGGTATACCGTCAGCTGCAGGGAGTCGCCATGGGGGCCAGTTTCTCTCCAAGCTACGCATGTTTGCACATGGGAGCTTGGGAGGAACTGGTCCTCAAAACAGAATACAGTAATATAATGAAATCGCATATTATTGCTTGGTATCGCTATATAGATGACCTGTTTGTAGTGTGGGAGGGAGACAGAGTGGCAGCAGAGGAATTTGTCAGGGCTATCAATATCAACAATCTTAACCTTAAATTCACGGTCACTATGAGTCAAACCAATGTTACCTTTTTAGATACAGAGGTGTATATTTCCAATGGTTCAATTGAAACCAGATTATTCAGGAAAGAAACGGCTGGCAACACTATTTTACACGCGGCCAGTGCCCATCCACACCATTTAATTTCCAGCATACCATATGGAGAGATGCTACGTTTACGTAGAGTATGCAGCAATGAGGCTGAATTGGATGAGGCTCAAGTATCTAGCAAAAATAGATTTCTTCAACGGGGATACTCTGAAGGGGTGATTGACAAAGCTATAATTAAATCCCGACTGAAAACTAGACAGGAGTTACTGAATAAATATGATGAAACTAATATCAGTAACCTAGTACCCCAAGAAATCTCTAAATCACTTAATGAATTCAGAATCATAATTGGTTTTAACAAACAACATCGTGATTTATATCGTATTTTCAATCGTAATTGGCCCATTCTAAAGAGTGACTCCATTTTAGGCCCAACCCTTCCTCGTAGGGCAACCCTTACTTTCAGTCGAGCTCCCTCAATGAGGGATTGCCTTATCAATACAAATCCTGAAATCATGGAAAAGACAAGTTGGCTACAAACAAACGGTGGTTTTTTTAAATGCAAAATATGCAAAGCATGCACACATGGGGTCAACACCAAACACTACAAGGATGGGTTCAATGACAGAAAACACAAAATAGATAAGCTGTTAACGTGTAAAACAGAATATGCCGTATATGTACTCCAATGTTCCTGTGCACTCAGATATGTTGGCAGTACTAAATTAGACGTACACAAACGTATCCTACAGCATTAAAGGGCAATTTCAAACCAGGACAATACCTACCCAGTTGCTCGCCATTTTAAGGAGACACACCACAGCAACAACAAGGAATTGACATTCTTTGTCATTGACTCTGTACCAGCCAGTAGGCGTGGAGGCAACAGGGAAGCTTTACTACGGAGGTTGGAAACTAAATATATACTCCGCCTAGACTCTAAATTCCCGGGTGGGCTTAATGTCACTGAGGATTTACACACTATCTTAGGCTAAGAATACAATCTTTTACACTCTATTTAGAGTTGTACTTTATACAGGGGGAATACGGCAATTACCGGTACATATATGCATTTGGTCTTTGTTCGAATGACTTTACAAATGGTTTTTATCATTGTGGGATAGTTGTTTTAATCATTTCAAGTACTATTTATTGTTTTATAGCAGACAAAATTTACCATTTCTGAGGTATATTGCTGTTTCTCGCTGCATTGTACACCTAAACTATATACATATTTGGTAGAGTAACAGGATAGTCCTAGACACAGTGTACCTTATGCACATTTGCATCGTTATAAATTGAACACCCTTTTGGATACCTCATCTTTCATCTTTTATACTAAGTGATTGGTCATGCTTTTAAAATGTTTTAACATTTTAACATATTGATAGTAGTATGTATTTATCCATCGTAAGTCTTGTTAACACCAACCTGTGGGTATGACTGGGCTCAGTCAGCCCACCTTTACTCGTTATGCACTTTACATGCATTTTTTGCACTTTTTTGATTTACAATTGTTGCTTATTTGTTTTAACACAATTGTTTTTAAACTTTGTTCTTCAAGTATTTTGGGTGATATCACCATATTTATGCACTTTGCACTTTAGTACACTTCCTTGTACTTTGCACAGCTGCAGGGATCTGCAGCAATGAGTAGGGTACCTTTGGCCAGATATGGAAGACACCAGGATTCATCCCGTGATTTTTTCAATTAAGGACAATAGATGGTTCACAATGTATATTGAGGCAAAAGGGCCATTTGTGCATTTAACACAGATTTGTATGGATATACGAATATCTAAGGGGCACCAGTAGACGGTGCTGTTGCTGTTACTATATAGTCGCCAACAGGCGAACAAAGCGGCCATCATTATTTCCCTCGAACTTGAATCATTGTTCGCATTCGCTGTATAACAACAATTTTGTATATTACAGTGATGTCTTTATTAATGGTACTAGGGTTTTAACATGTTTACTGATATTGTATAACCATGTAGTAAGAAGAAATGTGTATGGAAAACCACTTTGTCAGTCTGTTTTCTGCGTCTATGCCTATTCCCTGGTATCACGTGCAGAGTATCTTTTCTCTTATTTAAGGAAGTGTTCAGATGTTTCACGTTGTCATGTGAACAAGGCTCAAGCGGAGCCGAAACGTTATGGCGACCAGCACGCAAAGAAGCGAAATAAATCTTTGCACTGAAAAAACGGTCCGTGTCTGTACTGTTTGGGGCAGGTGCCACGAGGAGGCAGCCTTAACGGGGAAACAGAAGCTGAGGATATATATATATATATATATATATATATATATATATATATATATATATATATATATATATATATATATATATATATATATAATATATCTATATATATATATATATGTGTGTGTGTGTGTAAATCCCACTAGCACAAAAGATTGAAGCAGGCACCGACAACAGGAAACTGGAAAGGGTGTTTCTTCGGCAGAGATGTATGCTGGATGACGTGTTTCGGTGGACACAGCCACCTTGATCTCATAGCGCGCTGACGCCTTTAAGTAACACTGGATGACGCATGGTTGACAGTGGCCACAGAAAATATACTGGTATGTATACAACAATGGAAAGTGAAGAAGTAAACACGTTCCAACTACATCTAATCATGTCATGAAACAAAGTAACTCATCATTGTGTATATATATATATAGATATATATATATGTATATATATGTATCTATATATATATATATATATATATATACATATATATAATATATATATATATATATATATATATATATATATATATATATATATATATATATATATATATATATATATATATATATATATATATATATATAACCTACTGGCGGTCACCAGTAGGTAGATATAGTTAGGACCTATTTTCCATAGGAAATCCGCAACATTCTATTTGGAATAACGTTGGCGCTGATTGACGAATCTTCGCAAAATTTTCCAAACTTTTGGCCAGCTCCGGTCCGCTTCTATCCTGAAAGTTTCACGGTGATTCGTCAAGCGGGGGCCGAGAAAAAAGGGGGGTCCCAAAACACGTTTTCCCCATACATTTTCCCGTAGGACCTTTAGCCGCAGCTACAGCCCGAACTGCTGAACAGAATTGCACTATATTTGGCAAAGCGGTAGTACTTAGTTCAGACTCGTGCCTTTTTCTTAAATGGTGTAAATCCGTTCAGTAGTTCCTGAGAAAATTAGAGTTAAAAGTACATATATATCTATGGCCTCGGAGGATCCACGCACCCTATGCACACCCAGCGCGCACCCTGCCGTGCACGAGCTGTATTCTAATTGGCTGTCAACACTCCAGGAAGTGTTGGTGGCCATCTTGTGCCTCGGTAGAAGAAACCTAAAAAACAAACGTGAAAAATGCAAAAAGGGGGCAGGGTAGAAACACCCTGACCCCCTAGACCTGCTCAGGGGGTCCCACAAGGACCCCCAGGGCCCAAAAAATAAAAAAAAATTGAAAAAAGTCATCGAGATTCGTGCACCCAGCGCGAATTTCGGCAAAAAAAAAAACATTTAGCGCGGGCTCCCGCTCTGAATATGCTAATTTGCCCCCAGGGGGCCAAATACCGGGGTCATAATTAAAAAAAAGTGTGGGGGGTCCCAATCCCTCCCACACTGCCCCGGGGACCGCCACCCCCGGGGCTCGAAGATAGTATATGCGGGGGGCTCACGGCCCCCCCGCAGCCCCGGGGACTGCCACCCCCAGGGCTTCTTCAACATGGGTGGAGCCCCAGGGATCGCCACCCCCCGGGGCTTGAAATAATTTGGGGTGGAGGGCTCAACTTGTCAATGTGGGAGGGGGGCCACGTGGCCTCCTCCTGGAGCCTTGTATAGGCCCTGAGGACCGCCACCCCCAGGGCCAGCTCCTGCAGTATCCCGGGGTGCCCACCTCGGGACACTGTAGTTTGCAATGACAGGGCGGGAGCCGCGCAGCTCCCACCCTGTCATTGAAAACTGCTTTGCTTCATTGAAGCGAGAGAAGGGAAACCTGCTCTCGCTTCAATGAAGCAAAGCTGATTGCTTTTCCACATGGGGAGCAGCATGTTAGCTGCTCCCCATGTGGAAAAGCAATGCCAGCTCCCGCAGGACGCAGGGAGCCAGCTGGGAACGTGGGGGGATTGGGGACCCCCCCACGGCCCCCAACAGAGGCTAGGCCCCGGGGATGGGGTCCCCAGGGCCATAAGTGGCCTGGGAGGGGGGCCACGCGTCCCCCCTCCACCATTATTTTATTTTATTTTTTTAAAACAATGGCCGGCCCCGGGGGATAGGGACCCTGCGGCCTTAAAGTGGCCAGAGGAGGGGGGCTACGCAGCCCCCTTCCATAAAAATGTTTTCAAAATTTTAAAAAAGGCCCATGCCCTGGGGGGATGGGGTCCCCGGGGCAAATTATGGCCTCGGGAGGGGGGCCACACGGCCCCCTTCCCGACTTTTTTTTTTTATAAATAAAAATTGGGGGCAGGCCCTGGGGGATGGGGTCATCAGTGATGTCATTTGAGATGTCATCAGTGATGTCACTGACCATGTCATGAATGATGTAATATGTGACATCATCAGCAGTGGATTGCGGGCGCGCGAGATGTAGTTAGTACAACTAACTATATCGGAGGAATTTCAATGGTTTTGTTCGAGGGAAATGTCCAGCTAACTATAACACCCCTAAAACCTATTGTTTTTTCAGTGAATTTCTAAGGTTTTTTAAATGCTAATTCCTAACTATATCAGGCCTGAGACCTATAGTTTTTTCAGTGAATATATATCTATATATTCACTGAAAAAAACATAGGTTTCACACACGTTATAGTTAGGAATTAGCATTTAAAAAACCTTGCAAATTCACTGAAAAAAACATAGGTTTCACACACGTTATAGTTAGGAATTAGCATTTAAAAAACCTTGCAAATTCACTGAATAGGTTTCACACATGTTATAGTTAGCTGGACATTTCACTCGTACAAAACCATTGAAATTCCCCCGTTATAGTTAGTTCAGCTAACTATAACTCGCGCGACCGCAATCCACTGCTGATGACGTCACATATTACATCACTCATGACATGGTCAGTGACATCACTCATGACATCACTGATGACATCTCAAATGACATCACTGATGACAACACTGATGACATCATCCAGTGAATATGTGTCTTTCTGAAAAATAAATATGTTTTATATATGTATATCTAAAGGTTAATGGAAGAATAAATGGGTAAATAAGTGTCTAAATGGATGTTTTGTTTTGGTAAAATTAATTGTATAACTGACTTATTAACAGTATCTTAGTGAATACAAGTATTAGTGAGTAATGTTTAAATATTTAAATATCTGTATCAGTGTCTCACTTTGTGTATAAGTGGCTGCATGTGTTGGTGAGTAGCTACATGAGTGTGTATATGGGTTATTAGTTCATTTTTAGAGTATCAGTATGAGTGTCTGTATGGTTCAGTGGGGGATGTTACTTAGCGTATGGATGCATGAATGAGTGACTCACCGTTTGTATGTGTCTTGAAGACAGTATGTGAGCAGGACAGTATGGGTGGATGAGTTTGTGTATGGGTGAGTAAGAGAGTGAATGACTGTCTCAATAGTGTCTTTATGAGTAAGTCCATATGTTTTGAACTAGTATATGTGAGTATTGATGTATATAAGTGAGGATATATGAGAGTGAGAGATTGGAAGAGTTCCTGTATAAATAAGTATGTGTTTCTATAAGTGATTGTTTAAGAGAGTAAGTATGTGTACGTTTCTGTAGAAGTAAGTGTAGTGGTGTGTGTATAGCTGTATATGCAAGTAAATGGATGTTTATTTGCATGCGTAAGTGTGTGAGTAACTCTATGTATGAGTGTAGGTGTGTAGCAGGATGTATAGGTGTATGAGTACATATGATGACTGAGTACATGTATGAGTGACTATATAGAAGTGTTGATGAATGAGTGGATGCGTATGTAGA
Organism: Triturus cristatus; assembly: GCF_964204655.1. Classification (NCBI taxonomy): domain Eukaryota; kingdom Metazoa; phylum Chordata; class Amphibia; order Caudata; family Salamandridae; genus Triturus; species Triturus cristatus. The sequence continues at coordinate 1,729,290,951 of NC_140589.1, forward strand.
TTTTGGAATTACTGAATAGGTTGTTCTAACTGGTATTGGTATCTCTATAGTTTTCAAAACTTTAGTTTGTATTTTTCAATGTGTGTATCAAAGTTTATATTAGGATAAGAGGAGGTCTGCCACTCTTACACAAGGATGATGTCATCAGTGATGTCATCAATGATGTCATTTGAGATGTCATCAGTGATGCCATCAGTGATGTCACTGACCATGTCATGAGTGATGTAATATGTGACGTCATCAGCAGTGGATTGCGGTCGCGTGAGTTATAGTTAGCTGAACTAAATGGTAATTCCTAACTATAACGTGTGTGAAACCTATGGTTTTTTCAGTGAATTTGCAAGGTTTTTTAAATGCTAATTTCTAACTATAATGTGTGTGAAACCTATGGTTTTTTCAGTGAATTTGCAAGGTTTTTCAAATGCTAGTTCCTAACTATGACGTGTGTGAAACCTATGGTTTTTTAAGTGAATTTACAAGGTTTTTTAAATGCTAATTTCTAACTATAACGTGTGTGAAACCTATGTTTTTTTAGTGAATTTGTAAGGTTTTTTAAATGCTAATTTATCTATGTATTATTATATTTTTTATATATTTATTTTACAATAAACTATCTATGTATACTGTTATAGATTGACTGTATCCTGTAATATGGAATGGCTCAGCTTTTTTTTTTCGAATTTGGATAAAGTTGAACAGCATAGTTAATATCTTCTATAAACTTATAAACAGTTTAAAATGTTTTATTCTTTTTAAGGGTTTTTCAAGGTGCGCGCACCGGCAATTTTTTATTAAAGGAAATGTTTTTTTTTATTTACGAGGTCCTTTAGGGACCCCCTGAGAAGGTCTAGGGGGTCAGGGAGTGTCTTCCCTGCCTCCTTTTCATGTTTTAGAAATCAGGTTAAAAGTAATTCATTTCTGATGCGTGCGTGCACCGTGCGCGCATGCCTGCGAGCACCGTGCGCGCACCGGCAATTCTTTTTTATTAAACGAAATGTTTTTTTTTATTTACGAGGTCCTTTAGGGACCCCCTGAAAAGGTCTAGGGGGTCAGGGAGGGTCTTCCCTGCCTCCTTTTCATGTTTTAGAAATCGGGTTAAAAGTAATTCATTTCTGATGCGTGCGTGCACCGTGCGCGCATGCGTGCGAGCACCGTGCGCGCACGGCAAGTCATTTGATTACGAAACAACACTTTTCATTGGTTCATAGTAGTTTCTGTTCCAGAATCTTCAAACACCACACCCACTCCCCTCACTATTTCTTCTTTTTTCCTGGGACAAGGAGCTGAACAGCTACTCGAGTAAAATCTTACTTGAAAATGGCAGAACAGCAGTCTACTTCAGGGAGTGAGGAGGAGACCTTTGTGGTACCACCAAGGAAGAGCAAACAAAAACACTCTTTCATCTGGAATTACTTCACCTTTCCAGAGGGCCAAAAGAAGGTCAATGCGCCGAAGGTGACATGCACTATTTGTGAAAGTGTCTTATCCAGAGGAGATCCCAGCAAGAAATACTCCTTTAGTATTTATTCAATGCTGAGACACTTCAAGACAGTGCATCCTGTACGTTATGCTTGAGAAACAACTAGAGCCCTAAGGGAGAACCCTCCACCTGCTCAGCCGAGCACATCATCTGCGGCCGCAGATTCACCGTGTACCAGGCCACTGGACATCCGCCCCCTTTTCCAGAAGGTGCACATACATTGCAATGTGTGCAATGCTGTTCTTTGCTACGGTGAGAGCAGTATAAACTTGATTGAAAACAGAATACAGCAGCACACATGCTCCAGCCCATATTTTTTTCATTTTTTTTTTGTTCCTGTTGAACAGTTTTTCATTACCAGTTTTTTTTTTGTGCTCTAAAAAAATCAAAAAAAATACAAAATTGTTAAAAAACTGAATGAATGTGTAGTGTATACATGAATGATTGAAATGATTGAAATGACTGAGTGAAGAGGAGGAAAGGACAGACAGAATGAGTGAGAAAAGGAAAGTATGATCAGTCATGAAAGGGAAGTGAAAGACTGACTGCAACAAAAGGACTAAGGGTAGAGGATATAGGTAAGAAGAGTGAATGAGTAAGGAAATGGCAGTGAGTAATGGAGAGTGATGGAGGGGGAGTGAGAAAAGGGGAGTAAGGGACGGAAATAGGAAAAGGGAGTAACAGATGAAACAGATGAAGTACAGCAGGGTAAAGGGATTGAAAGTAAGAGAAGTGGAGTGATGGTGAGATAAGGGGTATGAGGATTAGAAAAGGGGGTAAGGGAAAGTGACAGATGGGGAGTGAGGGGATGGAGGAATTTAGGAAACTGGAGTGAGAGAAAGGGAGTCAGGATTTCAATGAGCAAAGGAGAGTGAGGGAGAGTGAAGGAAAGAATGCGAAAAGATGAAGGGGTGTGAGATACAGACAGGAGGAAGTGAAGTAGGAGAATAGGAGTGACTATGAGTAAAGGATAGTGACAGTTAGGGAAGGTCAGGGAAGGAGAATGACGGAGGAGGTTAAAAAATTAACATAGATGGAAAATGAGTGATGGAGAGAGGAGGAGTGGTAGAAACAGAGATGTTAAGGAAATTAAGGGTAAGACAGACAAAGGGAGAGAGACAGAAACAGAGACAGAGAGCAAGGAACTGAGAAGGAGTAAGGCAGTTAGAATGACTGAGACATATGGAGATAGGGAGAGAAACATGGTTGAAAAAATAGTGATGGCGGCAGTAAACCTAGGGGAGTAGTAGAGAAGGAGTGAGGGAGTTACAAAAGAGCAGTAAAGGAAGAAGAGAGAGGGAAGGGGAATGAGACAAGCAGAGTGAGAAGTGAAGAAAAGGGAGCATGAAAGTGAAGGGGTGAGAAATACAGATATTTTAAACTTACCTGACCAACAAAATACCTTAATTAGAAATAAATGGTTTATTTTAATTACAAGAAAAATGGATTCAATTTCCTAAATTTTCTTTCTAGATCTGAAAAAAAAGAAAAAAAGTAGTAATATTTAACAATACATTTTAGAATACAGTACACATATGTTCATATTTAACAAAGTAATTTTTTGCCCTTTTTTTGCTGTTTTCTGAATATATTGAATTTCACTGAAAATAGTGATATCAATTGTATTCATCACTTAACAGCGGGCAAAAAAATAAACAATCTGAAAGATTGTTTAAAAAAGCCCTGAATCTATCCTCAGTAAAACATACCTTGATAGAAATGTAACATATATATTAAAAATATCTTCTAAGAACAATAACTATTTGCAATAAATAACGTCTGTAAATCTTGTTGCTTGAGCACATACACCAAAATAATATCTGTCACAGAAGTCCACAATAGAAACATTTACCTTTCCATGAGGCCAAATGGTAATTTTTAAATCCTTTTTAGGTGAAATATCGAATGGTAATCCTATAAAATCGAAATAATGGTTTCTTCAGATGCTGCAATTTGTATCTAAAATTTGGGTTTTAGAAAAAATTAAGTAGGAATTTGGTAATTCTGCAGGCAAACGTTGCTTGAAAATCAATTGAGAATCATTACAGTGTCCAGCCTTTTTCACATTTTAGATAAACTGTGTAATGACCAGAAGTTATAGGAGGTCCATCATGGAAAATTATTGCAACTGCAACAAAAGTCTTTCCTGATATTGATAATTGATTTCCTACAAACTTCTTTATTAAAGTGTCCAATTTTGTTCCATCAGCTCTACAACGTTGCATCATTCAAATTATATACTGTCCATATTTCTTTAAAAATAACGTTGATAACATTTCTGATTTACATTGAGAACATTCCATGTTGTGATTTGCATCTTTAACTAATTTACTAAAAGTCACTGATTTACTCTCTGGTAATGTTAAATGTATGAACCTTTCAGAATCAACATTAGTGCTGCATGTGTTCATACAGTTTTCACAACAATGTTCCCATTTATAAGAGAGACCAAACATATTTTCTATTTCTACCCCTTCATCTTCCAGTACCATAAGCATATACATTAAGAATTCCTGTGCATCTTGCTGGACATTTTGTGTAAACTGTGTACATCCAGAACATACATCTAAGAGATTTCTAACATCAGAAGCACTTTCTATTTTAGTTTTATCATTACTCAACTTCTCATAAAGGAAACTCAGCAGAGAACAAAATCTTTTTTCATGATTTAGTATTATCTGCACTTGCAAACTTTCAAGATAAAATACAACATTCAGCACTACATTAGCGTAGCAGTTGACACCAGAGCTATTTTCAAAATGACAACCAACAACCTCTTCAACATTGTCCTTTTTCTTTTTGCTTGCAATCACATCACTCTCCTTTTGTTTTCTCTTCTGTACATCCTCATTACAGATATTCTCAATTCTCCTTTTCCAACAAACAACACGTTTTTCAAACACAGGATACTGACCTAAATGAGGAACATAGCTTCTTCTTAATCTATTATACTCCTTTACACAATTTGCATCAGCACTAACTTTTGAGTCATCAAAGTCTATCATGAATAAACCAGAAAATTTTTTCACTCGTGACAAAGCAACATATGCCATACCTTCTTTAAACACACTAGATCCAATGTTTACAAAATCACTATCTACAGTTATTCCTTGAGATTTGTGAATAGTTATAGCATATGCTAGAGAAAACGGAAACTGCTTCCTACGTACATATAAGTCTTTCACAAGCAAAAAACGAACTGAACAACGACTAATGTCTTTAACCTCTTCAATCTGATCAAATTTTATTTTTAAAAATTCAATTCCATCTTTTTTCTGGTAATTAACAAAACCCACAACTTTACCCATAGCTCCATTCACTAAACCTTTTTCTACATTCAAATTACGTCTTAAAATTTCTCGACAGTTCATACATACATAAAGATTCTTTTCTAAACCAGCTGTTTTCGATATGTTTTTCTCTAGAGAATCCAATTTAGTTTTCAATTTGCCTGTCAATATAATAGTTATTCCTTCATGCTGTATTTTATCCACGGCTTCCATTTTCATAATCTCTTCATTTTCCAATTTCAAAAGTTCTTCATTGAATATAGAGCATTCATGTAGTGTTGGCATTAAGCAGATTACAGTATTTTTTTCTGCAATTTCCTTGTATATTTTCTCTGGAACTATTTGTTCTGTTGGAAACAAATTACATAGCAATCGACTCTGTAAAGCTTTTCTGCCATGTTCTGTGAGTAGTCCAATTCTGATATCTTTGAGAATACTTGCATAATCATCATCATTTGCTTGCCGCATATTGGTAATGAATTCTTTGTACTCAAAGTATGACCACATATTCACATTACCTATACTTCCTAATGACTTTTTCGTTTCTTCATGTTCAAGAGTATTAAATACTGGTTGTCCTTTAACTGGAGTGAGCTGCAGTAGATCCCCAAAAACTATAACATGTTTTCCTCCAAATAACACGTCATAGTCTGTCTTTAGAATTTGCTGCATTCTTAAATGCACAAAGGCAAGCATTAAGTTTGATACCATGCTTACCTCATCAATAATGAGAACTTTCATTTTCTTCAACACTCTTGAAACTTCAAAACATGCTTCTCCTGTTAGCTTGTGGTATTCTATTTTGTTCTCATGCTCTACTGGTAACATTAGCAAACGATGTAAGGTAATTCCTTTAATGTTATATGCTGCTAACCCAGTTGGAGCAGTAACAACACAAGACAAAGTTGAATCAGTTTTTTTCTGTAGGTAGCTTCTAATTACTTTAATTAAGAAACTTTTTCCAGTTCCAGCTTGTCCACTCACATACATTCTGATTGGTTCAAATGATGTGCATGAGCACTCTTTATTTTCATGTAGTAATCCATGATCAATTTGTTTTGTGACTTCTTCATAAATTTGTTGTTGTTCATCATTCAGTTGTTGTTCCAAATTTGGTAAGTCTATTAAATCTTCCTGAGCCGATTCATAGCTGTTTCCACTTCAGTCATGGCTATTGCAGCTTAATTTTCTACGATTGGTTGTCCTAGGGGATCTTGACTGAGCGTACCAGAACTTTGACTGTCTTGAGAACTGTCTCTAGCTACTTCAGCTGCAATTGTAGCTTCTTGTTCAATTTCTTCATTTAACATTTGTACATAATTTGTGAAAGTACTGCATTCTATGCTATCTTTACATACATTAAAGGAATCTTCATAGCTCTGAAAATCTCCAAGTAATTCATCCTCTGAACGCCATGGTTTAAACAGCTGTAAAAGTGCTAAGTAGTAAAATTCCTTTTTGTCAGTAGTGTCGCAACTCAGCTTCCTGTGATTAATTAAACTTCCTTTTGTTTGTTTCACCAAACATCCTTCCTCACCAATGACTTTATATTTTCCATTGTTGATGTCTTCTGTGGCATTCCGTGTAAAAATGTAGTTCTGCAGCACTTCATAGAGACACATGTTCTCAAGATGATGACTTCTGTTTGGGTAATATGTGTCCAACATATTTGTTTTCAAAATGTCTGTACTTTCTGGTTCGTTCTCTGCTAAATATTCAATTTCTCGAATAGATTTCAGTACCCGATTTCGCATTCCTGCAAGGCCTAAACTTACCCAAATTATTCTTCTGGATTTGGAGTACAGACTTGCAGATGATAACCTATCTGAGCATTCGTATGACCCAATTTCTCAATGCGATAACATCTTTAAACTGAAACTGTATATCTTTTTACTGACAGTCTTCTCGTGAGAAATCTCTTCCCACATTTCTTTCAATTCCGTTTTCTCAGATTTAGTGATGTAAGATGTGACATACCGAGCAACAGCAATAGAATTGTCAGCTACATACTGAATATCCATGTTAGCATTCCACATGGATAAAATGACTGGGTTGTAGTCATTTATATATTTTGACTCTTCTTTTCTTCTTAGGTTGTAGGTATTTTTCGGAGATTTTCTTGTAATGGTATGTCGCACAGCTGACATAAAACTGTTTACTCTTCCTTTTGAAAGAACAGGTCGTGGAAATCCAAATCGACATTTTGTGTAGAATTTATCTTTACTCTTGCTCTTTTAAGTTTTTTTCTTCTGTGCTTTTAGATATATCACATGTTGCATATTCTTCAATGAAAGATAAAACTGCATCATCAGAATCTGTTCCAAATTTTGGTACATCCTTGATCCACAACAGCATATGAATATGAGGAGCACCTCTTGCTTGGTACTCTTTTCTCCAAAAGAAATCCACAACTTCTCCAAGATGTGGATTTTTTTTATTGCAGATGAAGGACATCATAGCCTCAAATCTATGATTGAAATATCTGCAAACATTAACCGGATCCAATGAGCACAATTCTCCTGCTGTCTTGTATTGGATGTTTTCAATATTTGAATTTGCCTCTCGAAGAAAATCCAGTAAATCATTCCAAGCGTACTCAGCACAGCTTAGGGTAAGGAACCATGTAGGAGTTCCTAAATTCCGTAACATACATTTCAATTCTCCATGGCGTCGGTACCAATATTCATTAGTTCCACGCTGACAAGCCATCAGATTAATCAATTGAGATTCCAAATGATCATCTCGCTGTTGCACTTTGTTCATAAAATCCTTTGCAGACACATTATGTAGATGTACTCCAGTTTTTAAAATGTGATTTACTGCATAAGATAGTGCAGACAAGTCACTTTCAAATAAAAGATGGAACAAATAAGGAATACTTTGACGAAATCTAGGATCTTCTGCATATAATCTTGTAGTCCGATACTCAGAAGCAGGAATCTGTACTGGACGTTCATCATATCGTCCACCTTTTCCTGTAGGAAACAGCTGGGGAAAACAATGAGCTTCCAAGCTCTCCTCCCATACACTCACGGGAGTTCCTTTTGCTTTTTTCATCTGAAACAGATCAATAGTGTTTCCCATAACTTCTTTAGAATGAAGAGGATGTATGCTGAAATGTTCATAAATTTCTTCTTCTTTTGACTTATCCACATTTTCAATTTGCCCAGTTGGTATTCCTGTGTCTGCTAGTAAAACTTCTTCATATTCATCCAATTGATTCATAGTACTTATTATTTCTTTTCAAATATAAATTTGCTCTTTGTACTTTTCGTACATCTACCAGCTCCTGCCAAATTGTCTTATTCTTTGTAGGTACACCATTAACCAGAATAACTAATGGTTCAGTTTCCAAACTATCTGCATCAATTGTTTCAATATTTTTTTTCAAATCTAATGGCAAATAGACAACTCTTCCTTTTAAACCTCTTTGTAAATCTGAAGGAGGTAATTTACCTGTTTTGGGCTCCATACGAACTATAGTCTGAAACGGATGGACACATTGAATGAGTATAGACTCATACGTATTTAAATTATATTAAATTATTATGTACAGCTCTAGCTGGCATTTTATTTTCTTCTAACTTGTTATAACAGTATTTACAAATACGCTGATCTTCACCCAAATCAAAACAAATTTCCAGAAACAAATATGTAGCAAAATCCTTCCACTCATAATTATTTTCTTTTTCACTTTTTTTATAGAGATCAACATTCCTTGTTTGAGTTTTATAATGGCTTCTCCGGCAACAAATACAAGTAATATTTGGTCTTTCATTAGAGATGATAGTAAATTTTGTCATTTGATCTTCAAAATGTTTACTAACAGTGGGTTCTATATTCTCTTCCACATTTTCTTCAATAACTGTGTCATTTCCTGCACTTTCTTGTTCTGGACCAAAGTAACAAAACTGAATATCATCAGTAACCTTCTCTACATCTGATACAGATCCACGCAACAGAGCACTATTCGACTCATTTAACTTTAGTGCTGGACTTTTAGCAAAATACAATCTTCTCACAAACTTTCTCATTTCAGTATGATGTACTGCCAGCATCCTAAAATGGTGAAAAACACTTTGACAAACTTTCCTAGAAAGACAAGCCAGAGAATGTCCTTGCAAACCAGTATCCTTTCTCACTCTGCATGGATCTAGTCTTTGAAGCACCTTAATCTTCTGTTTAACACTTTTTTTTACTATATTCTCTTAGAAAGTCACGTAATTTATCAATAGATTCTTGTCGTACAGTACAAATACTACTACAATTCCAAGTGTACACTGGGGCTTTAGGACGTTTCCCCATAACCTCATCAGCTAACACTTATTCCTCATTTCTTGGAACCATTTTCTCATTTTCCATTACACAACCATCTTTAACTTCATAACTTCGACCACTGGTATCAACTGCATGCAGCAAACTATTACTTTGAAGATAACTCTCTTCATTAAAAAATGGTTCAGTACTTGAACTATGCTTCCATTCTCCTAAGAACACATTACAAAAGTTATTTTTTTTCACTACTCTTTTCCTTTTGCTTTTTGACTTCATTACATTGACTATTTTATCTAATGTACGGATCCTGTTCAAAATTAAAATGAATAGTTTTCTTTTTAATTCCAAAACCTTTGCAACAATTGATTCAATATGTTTCTTTTTCTTATAAAATATTGCTTTCTTCCTCTATTTTTTCACATCCTTTAGCAAATTGAACACCACTCTTCTCTGAAACATTTTTTACGAATGTTTTGAAATTCTGTTTTTCTTTTTAAGTCATTTTTTCTTGCTTCTGATTGTACATTAGCATTTAGTAATTTCTTTCTATTGTCTTGTTGTTTTCTTCTTGAAACACTATTTCCAGTGGATATACTTTGTACATTTTTTCTATGTTTGAAGATATTTTTTAAAAAATCCTTAGTCTGCTTGCCAGAAGACTTTTTCTTTTTTCCAACATGAGGTTCTTCAACTAATTTCTGTTGTCCAGTTGTCTTCAAATATAGATGTTTTTGCTGTTCTTTTCTCTTTCTTGATTTTATAGGCATGTTTAATTTAATTCAGTGTTGTTCAGCAATACCTAAAGGAAACTAAAAAAAAAATACCTTTATGTAATTTAAATATATTACTATAATTTTTTTGAGCTTTTCAAATCCTTTCATATGAGCTGCCACTTTCCTATGAGTGCAAGTCTTACAGAACAAGAGCAACACAAATTAAATCTCTGACAACAATTCCTGTGTGCACACAGACTCATGGTGTGATTCTAGGCAGAAAACGATATTTGATTGGCAATTTCAGAGCACATTTACTACTGTGGTAGAGCACGTGATAATTACAGTAACAGCCTGACACATTTTCCTTATAGTTTAGAGAGGCAGAAAAGAGCACATGTCCTGACAGCTACTTGAGACCATGAGCATGTGGAACCTGGGTGAGTGATTAGACTAGAGCAAAGGAAATGAGCCTTGGTGATGTTGAATGTGTTAGCGTTACACCCTGCTATCTGAAATACCACACAGTGCTGAATAGTAAGCATGGGAGTGCAGGAAAAGCAGCTGCCTGTGTGCTAAGAGTGTGTTTCTGGAGACTGTGTATTGTCAGGTGCAAGAGAGATCTGCATGGACGATTGCACAACTGCATGAAGACTGCAGAGATGTATGTAAGATCACCTGTGGTAAGGGTTAATTGGGCTTATGAACATGTAGGAACTACCTCACCCATTGCAGGAGTGGAAGGAAAATCTACCCTGTTGTTTTCAAATGTGTTAGCATTTGCCTCTCATCTGTGAGATGGTGATGTGTGCTGTATGCTAACCATCACAGTTCAATAAAACAAGCTGCCCCTTTCCTACGAGTGCAAGTCTTACAGAACAAGAGCAACACAAATTAAATCTCTGACAACAATTCCTGTGTGCACAAAGACTCATGGTGTGATTCTAGGCAGAAAACGATATTTGATTGGCAATTTCAGAGCACATTTACTACTGTGGTAGAGCACGTGATAATTACAGTAACAGCCTGACACATTTTCCTTATACTTTAAAGAGGCAGAAAAGAACACATGTCCTAACAGCTACTTGAGACCATGAGCATGTGGAACCTGGGCGAGTGATTAGACTAGAGCAAAGGAAATGAGCCTTGGTGATGTTGAATGTGTTAGCGTTACACCCTGCTATCTGAAATACCACACAGTGCTGAATAGTAAGCATGGGAGTGCAGGAGAAGCAGCTGCCTGTGTGCTAAGAGTGTGTTTCTGGAGACTGTGTATTGTCAGGTGCAAGAGAGATCTGCATGGACGCTTGCACAACTGCATGAAGAAGGCACAGATGTATGTAAGATCACCTGTGGTAAGGGTTAATTGGAGTTTTGAACATGTAGGAACTACCTCACCCATTGCAGGAGTGGAAGGAAAATCTACCCTGTTGTTTTCAAATGTGTTAGCATTTGCCTCTCATCTGTGAGATGGTGATGTGTGCTGTATGCGAACCATCACAGTTCAAGAAAACAAGCTGCCCCTTTCCTACGAGTGCAAGTCTTACAGAACAAGAGCAACACAAATTAAATCTCTGACAACAATTCCTGTGTGCACACAGATTCATGGTGTGATTCTAGGCAGAAAACGATATTTGATTGGCAATTTCAAAGCACATTTACTACTGTGGTAGAGCAAGTGATAATTACTGTAACAGCCTGACACATTTTCCTTATACTTTAGAAAGGCAGAAAAGAACACATGTCCTAACAGCTACTTGAGACCATGAGCATGTGGAACCTGGGTGAGTGATTAGACTAGAGCAAAGGAAATGAGCCTTGGTGATGTTGAATGTGTTAGTGTTACACAAAGCTATCTGAAATACCACACAGTGCTGAATAGTAAGCATGGGAGTGCAGGAGAAGCAGCTGGCTGTGTGCTAAGAGTGTGTTTCTGGAGACTGTGTATTGTCAGGTGCAAGAGAGATCTGCATGGACGCTTACACAACTGCATGAAGACTGCAGAGATGTATGTAAGATCACCTGTGGTAAGGGTTAATTGGAGTTTTGAACATGTAGGAACTACCTCACCCATTGCAGGAGTGGAAGGAAAATCTACCCTGTTGTTTTCAAATGTGTTACCATTTGCCTCTCATCTGTGAGATAGTGATTTGTGCTGAATGCTAACCATCACAGTTCAAGAAAACAAGCTGCCCCTTTCCTACGAGTGCAAGTCTTACAGAACAAGAGCAACACGAATTAAATCTCTGACAACAATTCCTGTGTGCACACAGATTCATGGTGTGATTCTAGGCAGAAAACGATATTTGATTGGCAATTTCAAAGCACATTTACTACTGTGGTAGAGCAAGTGATAATTACTGTAACAGCCTGACACATTTTCCTTATACTTTAGAGAGGCAGAAAAGAGCACATGTCCTAACAGCTACTTGAGACCATGAGCATGTGGAACCTGGGTGAGTGGTTAGACTAGAGCAAAGGAAATGAGCCTTGGTGATGTTGAATGTGTTAGCGTTACACACTGCTATCTGAAATACCACACAGTGCTGAATAGTAAGCATGGGAGTGCAGGAGAAGCAGCTGGCTGTGTGCTAAGAGTGTGTTTCTGGAGACTGTGTATTGTCAGGTGCAAGAGAGATCTGCATGGACGATTGCACAACTGCATGAAGACTGCAGAGATGTATGTAAGATCACCTGTGGTAAGGGTTAATTGGGCTTATGAACATGTAGGAACTACCTCACCCATTGCAGGAGTGGAAGTAAAATCTACCCTGTTGTTTTCAAATGTGTTAGCATTTGCCTCTCATCTGTGAGATGGTGATGTGTGCTGTATGCTAACCATCACAGTTCAATAAAACAAGCTGCCCCTTTCCTACGAGTGCAAGTCTTACAGAAAAAGAGCAACACAAATTAAATCTCTGACAACAATTCCTGTGTGCACACAGACTCATGGTGTGATTCTAGGCAGAAAACGATATTTGATTGGCAATTTCACAGCACATTTACTACTGTGGTAGGAGCACGTGATAATTACAGTAACAGCCTGACACATTTTCCTTATACTTTAAAGAGGCAGAAAAGAACACATGTCCTAACAGCTACTTGAGACCATGAGCATGTGGAACCTGGGCGAGTAATTAGACTAGAGCAAAGGAAATGAGCCTTGGTGATGTTGAATGTGTTAGCGTTACACCCTGCTATCTGAAATACCACACAGTGCTGAATAGTAAGCATGGGAGTGCAGGAGAAGCAGCTGCCTGTGTGCTAAGAGTGTGTTTCTGGAGACTGTGTATTGTCAGGTGCAAGAGAGATCTGCATGGACGCTTGCACAACTGCATGAAGAAGGCACAGATGTATGTAAGATCACCTGTGGTAAGGGTTAATTGGAGTTTTGAACATGTAGGAACTACCTCACCGATTGCAGGAGTGGAAGGAAAATCTACCCTGTTGTTTTCAAATGTGTTAGCATTTGCCTCTCATCTGTGAGATGGTGATGTGTGCTGTATGCTAACCATCACAGTTCAAGAAAACAAGCTGCCCCTTTCCTACGAGTGCAAGTCTTACAGAACAAGAGCAACACAAATTAAATCTCTGACAACAATTCCTGTGTGCACACAGATTCATGGTGTGATTCTAGGCAGAAAACGATATTTTATTGGCAATTTCAAAGCACATTTACTACTGTGGTAGAGCAAGTGATAATTACTGTAACAGCCTGACACATTTTCCTTATAGTTTAGAGAGGCAGAAAAGAGCACATGTCCTGACAGCTACTTGAGACCATGAGCATGTGGAACCTGGGTGAGTGATTAGACTAGAGCAAAGGAAATGAGCCTTGGTGATGTTGAATGTGTTAGCGTTACACACTGCTATCTGAAATACCACACAGTGCTGAATAGTAAGCATGGGAGTGCAGGAGAAGCAGCTGGCTGTGTGCTAAGAGTGTGTTTCTGGAGACTGTGTATTGTCAGGTGCAAGAGAGATCTGCATGGACGCTTGCACAACTGCATGAAGACTGCAGAGATGTATGTAAGATCACCTGTGGTAAGGGTTAATTGGGCTTATGAACATGTAGGAACTACCTCACCCATTGCAGGAGTGGAAGGAAAATCTACCCTGTTGTTTTCAAATGTGTTAGCATTTGCCTCTCATCTGTGAGATGGTGATGTGGGCTGTATGCTAACCATCACTGTTCAAGAAAACAAGCTGCCCCTTTCCTACGAGTGCAAGTCTTACAGAACAAGAGCAACACAAATTAAATCTCTGACAACAATTCCTGTGTGCACACAGATTCATGGTGTGATTCTAGGCAGAAAACGATATTTGATTGGCAATTTCAAAGCACATTTACTACTGTGGTAGAGCAAGTGATAATTACTGTAACAGCCTGACACATTTTCCTTATACTTTAGAAAGGCAGAAAAGAACACATGTCCTAACAGCTACTTGAGACCATGAGCATGTGGAACCTGGGTGAGTGATTAGACTAGAGCAAAGGAAATGAGCCTTGGTGATGTTGAATGTGTTAGTGTTACACAAAGCTATCTGAAATACCACACAGTGCTGAATAGTAAGCATGGGAGTGCAGGAGAAGCAGCTGGCTGTGTGCTAAGAGTGTGTTTCTGGAGACTGTGTATTGTCAGGTGCAAGAGAGATCTGCATGGACGCTTACACAACTGCATGAAGACTGCAGAGATGTACGTAAGATCACCTGTTGTAAGGGTTAATTGGAGTTTTGAACATGTAGGAACTACCTCACCCATTGCAGGAGTGGAAGGAAAATCTACCCTGTTGTTTTCAAATGTGTTACCATTTGCCTCTCATCTGTGAGATAGTGATTTGTGCTGAATGCTAACCATCACAGTTCAAGAAAACAAGCTGCCCCTTTCCTACGAGTGCAAGTCTTACAGAACAAGAGCAACACAAATTAAATCTCTGACAACAATTCCTGTGTGCACACAGATTCATGGTGTGATTCTAGGCAGAAAACGATATTTGATTGGCAATTTCAAAGCACATTTACTACTGTGGTAGAGCAAGTGATAATTACTGTAACAGCCTGACACATTTTCCATATACTTTAGAGAGGCAGAAAAGAGCACATGTCCTAACAGCTACTTGAGACCATGAGCATGTGGAACCTGGGTGAGTGATTAGACTAGAGCAAAGGAAATGAGCCTTGGTGATGTTGAATGTGTTAGTGTTACACACTGCTATCTGAAATACCACACAGTGCTGAATAGTAAGCATGGTAGTGCAGGAGAAACAGCTGCCTGTGTGCTATGAGTGTGTTTCTGGAGACTGTGTATTGTCAGGTGCAAGAGAGATCTGCATGGACGCTTACACAACTGCATGAAGACTGCAGAGATGTATGTAAGATCACCTGTGGTAAGGGTTAATTGGAGTTTTGAACATGTAGGAACTACCTCACCCATTGCAGGAGTGGATGGAAAATCTACCCTGTTGTTTTCAAATGTGTTACCATTTGCCTCTCATCTGTGAGATAGTGATTTGTGCTGAATGCTAACCATCACAGTTCAAGAAAACAAGCTGCCCCTTTCCTACGAGTGCAAGTCTTGCAGAACAAGAGCAACACAAATTAAATCTCTGACAACAATTCCTGTGTGCACACAGATTCATGGTGTGATTCTAGGCAGAAAACGATATTTGATTGGCAATTTCAAAGCACATTTACTACTGTGGTAGAGCAAGTGATAATTACTGTAACAGCCTGACACATTTTCCTTATACTTTAGAGAGGCAGAAAAGAGCACATGTCCTAACAGCTACTTGAGACCATGAGCATGTGGAACCTGGGTGAGTGGTTAGACTAGAGCAAAGGAAATGAGCCTTGGTGATGTTGAATGTGTTAGCGTTATACACTGCTATCTGAAATACCACACAGTGCTGAATAGTAAGCATGGGAGTGCAGGAGAAGCAGCTGGCTGTGTGCTAAGAGTGTGTTTCTGGAGACTGTGTATTGTCAGGTGCAAGAGAGATCTGCATGGACGATTGCACAACTGCATGAAGACTGCAGAGATGTATGTAAGATCACCTGTGGTAAGGGTTAATTGGGCTTATGAACATGTAGGAACTACCTCACCCATTGCAGGAGTGGAAGGAAAATCTACCCTGTTGTTTTCAAATGTGTTAGCATTTGCCTCTCATCTGTGAGATGGTGATGTGTGCTGTATGCTAACCATCACAGTTCAAGAAAACAAGCTGCCCCTTTCCTACGAGTGCAAGTCTTACAGAACAAGAGCAACACGACTTAAATCTCTGACAACAATTCCTGTGTGCACACAGATTCATGGTGTGATTCTAGGCAGAAAACGATATTTGATTGGCAATTTCAAAGCACATTTACTACTGTGGTAGAGCAAGTGATAATTACTGTAACAGCCTGACACATTTTTCTTATAGTTTAGAGAGGCAGAAAAGAGCACATGTCCTGACAGCTACTTGAGACCATGAGCATGTGGAACCTGGGTGAGTGATTAGACTAGAGCAAAGGAAATGAGCCTTGGTGATGTTGAATGTGTTAGCGTTACACACTGCTATCTGAAATACCACACAGTGCTGAATAGTAAGCATGGGAGTGCAGGAGAAGCAGCTGGCTGTGTGCTAAGAGTGTGTTTCTGGAGACTGTGTATTGTCAGGTGCAAGAGAGATCTGCATGGACGATTGCACAACTGCATGAAGACTGCAGAGATGTATGTAAGATCACCTGTGGTAAGGGTTAATTGGGCTTATGAACATGTAGGAACTACCTCACCCATTGCAGGAGTGGAAGTAAAATCTACCCTGTTGTTTTCAAATGTGTTAGCATTTGCCTCTCATCTGTGAGATGGTGATGTGTGCTGTATGCTAACCATCACAGTTCAATAAAACAAGCTGCCCCTTTCCTACGAGTGCAAGTCTTACAGAAAAAGAGCAACACAAATTAAATCTCTGACAACAATTCCTGTGTGCACACAGACTCATGGTGTGATTCTAGGCAGAAAACGATATTTGATTGGCAATTTCAGAGCACATTTACTACTGTGGTAGGAGCACGTGATAATTACAGTAACAGCCTGACACATTTTCCTTATACTTTAAAGAGGCAGAAAAGAACACATGTCCTAACAGCTACTTGAGACCATGAGCATGTGGAACCTGGGCGAGTAATTAGACTAGAGCAAAGGAAATGAGCCTTGGTGATGTTGAATGTGTTAGCGTTACACCCTGCTATCTGAAATACCACACAGTGCTTAATAGTAAGCATGGGAGTGCAGGAGAAGCAGCTGCCTGTGTGCTAAGAGTGTGTTTCTGGAGACTGTGTATTGTCAGGTGCAAGAGAGATCTGCATGGACGCTTGCACAACTGCATGAAGAAGGCACAGATGTATGTAAGATCACCTGTGGTAAGGGTTAATTGGAGTTTTGAACATGTAGGAACTACCTCACCGATTGCAGGAGTGGAAGGAAAATCTACCCTGTTGTTTTCAAATGTGTTAGCATTTGCCTCTCATCTGTGAGATGGTGATGTGTGCTGTATGCTAACCATCACAGTTCAAGAAAACAAGCTGCCCCTTTCCTACGAGTGCAAGTCTTACAGAACAAGAGCAACACAAATTAAATCTCTGACAACAATTCCTGTGTGCACACAGATTCATGGTGTGATTCTAGGCAGAAAACGATATTTTATTGGCAATTTCAAAGCACATTTACTACTGTGGTAGAGCAAGTGATAATTACTGTAACAGCCTGACACATTTTCCTTATAGTTTAGAGAGGCAGAAAAGAGCACATGTCCTGACAGCTACTTGAGACCATGAGCATGTGGAACCTGGGTGAGTGATTAGACTAGAGCAAAGGAAATGAGCCTTGGTGATGTTGAATGTGTTAGCGTTACACACTGCTATCTGAAATACCACACAGTGCTGAATAGTAAGCATGGGAGTGCAGGAGAAGCAGCTGGCTGTGTGCTAAGAGTGTGTTTCTGGAGACTGTGTATTGTCAGGTGCAAGAGAGATCTGCATGGACGCTTGCACAACTGCATGAAGACTGCAGAGATGTATGTAAGATCACCTGTGGTAAGGGTTAATTGGGCTTATGAACATGTAGGAACTACCTCACCCATTGCAGGAGTGGAAGGAAAATCTACCCTGTTGTTTTCAAATGTGTTAGCATTTGCCTCTCATCTGTGAGATGGTGATGTGGGCTGTATGCTAACCATCACTGTTCAAGAAAACAAGCTGCCCCTTTCCTACGAGTGCAAGTCTTACAGAACAAGAGCAACACAAATTAAATCTCTGACAACAATTCCTGTGTGCACACAGATTCATGGTGTGATTCTAGGCAGAAAACGATATTTGATTGGCAATTTCAAAGCACATTTACTACTGTGGTAGAGCAAGTGATAATTACTGTAACAGCCTGACACATTTTCCTTATACTTTAGAAAGGCAGAAAAGAACACATGTCCTAACAGCTACTTGAGACCATGAGCATGTGGAACCTGGGTGAGTGATTAGACTAGAGCAAAGGAAATGAGCCTTGGTGATGTTGAATGTGTTAGTGTTACACAAAGCTATCTGAAATACCACACAGTGCTGAATAGTAAGCATGGGAGTGCAGGAGAAGCAGCTGGCTGTGTGCTAAGAGTGTGTTTCTGGAGACTGTGTATTGTCAGGTGCAAGAGAGATCTGCATGGACGCTTACACAACTGCACGAAGACTGCAGAGATGTACGTAAGATCACCTGTTGTAAGGGTTAATTGGAGTTTTGAACATGTAGGAACTACCTCACCCATTGCAGGAGTGGAAGGAAAATCTACCCTGTTGTTTTCAAATGTGTTACCATTTGCCTCTCATCTGTGAGATAGTGATTTGTGCTGAATGCTAACCATCACAGTTCAAGAAAACAAGCTGCCCCTTTCCTACGAGTGCAAGTCTTACAGAACAAGAGCAACACAAATTAAATCTCTGACAACAATTCCTGTGTGCACACAGATTCATGGTGTGATTCTAGGCAGAAAACGATATTTGATTGGCAATTTCAAAGCACATTTACTACTGTGGTAGAGCAAGTGATAATTACTGTAACAGCCTGACACATTTTCCATATACTTTAGAGAGGCAGAAAAGAGCACATGTCCTAACAGCTACTTGAGACCATGAGCATGTGGAACCTGGGTGAGTGATTAGACTAGAGCAAAGGAAATGAGCCTTGGTGATGTTGAATGTGTTAGTGTTACACACTGCTATCTGAAATACCACACAGTGCTGAATAGTAAGCATGGTAGTGCAGGAGAAACAGCTGCCTGTGTGCTATGAGTGTGTTTCTGGAGACTGTGTATTGTCAGGTGCAAGAGAGATCTGCATGGACGCTTACTCAACTGCATGAAGACTGCAGAGATGTACGTAAGATCACCTGTTGTAAGGGTTAATTGGAGTTTTGAACATGTAGGAACTACCTCACCCATTGCAGGAGTGGAAGGAAAATCTACCCTGTTGTTTTCAAATGTGTTACCATTTGCCTCTCATCTGTGTGATAGTGATTTGTGCTGAGTGCTAACCATCACAGTTCAAGAAAACAAGCTGCCCCTTTCCTACGAGTGCAAGTCTTACAGAACAAGAGCAACACGAATTAAATCTCTGACAACAATTCCTGTGTGCACACAGATTCATGGTGTGAATCTAGGCAGAAAACTATATTTGATTGGCAATTTCAAAGCACATTTACTACTGTGGTAGAGCAAGTGATAATTACTGTAACAGCCTGACACATTTTCCTTATACTTTAGAGAGGCAGAAAAGAGCACATGTCCTAATAGCTACTTGAGACCATGAGCATGTGGAACCTGGGTGAGTGGTTAGACTAGAGCAAAGGAAATGAGCCTTGGTGATGTTGAATGTGTTAGCGTTACACACTGCTATCTGAAATACCACACAGTGCTGAATAGTAAGCATGGGAGTGCAGGAGAAACAGCTGCCTGTGTGCTATGAGTGTGTTTCTGGAGACTGTATATTGTCAGGTGCAAGAGAGATCTGCATGGACGCTTACACAACTGCATGAAGACTGCAGAGATGTATGTAAGATCACCTGTGGTAAGGGTTAATTGGAGTTTTGAACATGTAGGAACTACCTCACCCATTGCAGGAGTGGAAGGAAAATCTACCCTGTTGTTTTCAAATGTGTTACCATTTGCCTCTCATCTGTGAGATAGTGATTTGTGCTGAATGCTAACCATCACAGTTCAAGAAAACAAGCTGCCCCTTTCCTACGAGTGCAAGTCTTACAGAACAAGAGCAACACGAATTAAATCTCTGACAACAATTCCTGTGTGCACACAGATTCATGGTGTGAATCTAGGCAGAAAACTATATTTGATTGGCAATTTCAAAGCACATTTACTACTGTGGTAGAGCAAGTGATAATTACTGTAACAGCCTGACACATTTTCATTATACTTTAGAGAGGCAGAAAAGAGCACATGTCCTAACAGCTACTTGAGACCATGAGCATGTGGAACCTGGGTGAGTGGTTAGACTAGAGCAAAGGAAATGAGCCTTGGTGATGTTGAATGTGTTAGCGTTACACACTGCTATCTGAAATACCACACAGTGCTGAATAGTAAGCATGGGAGTGCAGGAGAAGCAGCTGGCTGTGTGCTAAGAGTGTGTTTCTGGAGACTGTGTATTGTCAGGTGAAAGAGAGATCTGCATGGACGATTGCACAACTGCATGAAGACTGCAGAGATGTATGTAAGATCACCTGTGGTAAGCGTTAATTGGGCTTATGAACATGTAGGAACTACCTCACCCATTGCAGGAGTGGAAGGAAAATCTACCCTGTTGTTTTCAAATGTGTTAGCATTTGCCTCTCATCTGTGAGATGGTGATGTGTGCTGTATGCTAACCATCACAGTTCAATAAAACAAGCTGCCCCTTTCCTACGAGTGCAAGTCTTACAGAACAAGAGCAACACAAATTAAATCTCTGACAACAATTCCTGTGTGCACACAGACTCATGCTGTGATTCTAGGCAGAAAACGATATTTGATTGGCAATTTCAGAGCACATTTACTACTGTGGTAGAGCACGTGATAATTACAGTAACAGCCTGACACATTTTCCTTATACTTTAAAGAGGCAGAAAAGAGCACATGTCCTAAAAGCTACTTGAGACCATGAGCATGTGGAACCTGGGTGAGTGATTAGACTAGAGCAAAGGAAATGAGCCTTGGTGATGTTGAATGTGTTAGCGTTACACCCTGCTATCTGAAATACCACACAGTGCTGAATAGTAAGCATGGGAGTGCAGGAGAAGCAGCTGCCTGTGTGCTAAGAGTGTGTTTCTGGAGACTGTGTATTGTCAGGTGCAAGAGAGATCTGCATGGACGCTTGCACAACTGCATGAAGAAGGCACAGATGTATGTAAGATCACCTGTGGTAAGGGTTAATTGGAGTTTTGAACATGTAGGAACTACCTCACCCATTGCAGGAGTGGAAGGAAAGCCTACCCTGTTGTTTTCAAATGTGTTAGCATTTGCCTCTCATCTGTGAGATGGTGATGTATGCTGTATGCTAACAATAACAGTTCAAGAAAACAAGCTGCCCCTTTCCTACGAGTGCAAGTCTAACAGAACAAGAGCAACACAAATTAAATCTCTGACAACAATTCCTGTGTGCACACAGATTCATGGTGTGATTCTAGGCAGAAAACGATATTTGATTGGCAATTTCAAAGCACATTTACTACTGTGGTAGAGCAAGTGATAATTACTGTAACAGTCTGACACATTTTCCTTATAGTTTAGAGAGGCAGAAAAGAGCACATGTCCTGACAGCTACTTGAGACCATGAGCATGTGGAACCTGGGTGAGTGATTAGACTAGAGCAAAGGAAATGAGCCTTGGTGATGTTGAATGTGTTAGCGTTACACACTGCTATCTGAAATACCACACAGTGCTGAATAGTAAGCATGGGAGTGCAGGAGAATCAGCTGGCTGTGTGCTAAGAGTGTGTTTCTGGAGACTGTGTATTGTCAGGTGCAAGAGAGATCTGCATGGACGATTGCACAACTGCATGAAGACTGCAGAGATGTATGTAAGATCACCTGTGGTAAGGGTTAATTGGGCTTATGAACATGTAGGAACTACCTCACCCATTGCAGGAGTGGAAGGAAAATCTACCCTGTTGTTTTCAAATGTGTTAGCATTTGCCTGTCATCTGTGAGATGGTGATGTGTGCTGTATGCTAACCATCACAGTTCAATAAAACAAGCTGCCCCTTTCCTACGAGTGCAAGTCTTACAGAACAAGAGCAACACAAATTAAATCTCTGACAACAATTCCTGTGTGCACACAGACTCATGGTGTGATTCTAGGCAGAAAACGATATTTGATTGGCAATTTCAGAGCACATTTACTACTGTGGTAGAGCATGTGATAATTACAGTAACAGCCTGACACATTTTCCTTATACTTTAATGAAGCAGAAAAGAACACATGTCCTAACAGCTACTTGAGACCATGAGCATGTGGAACCTGGGCGAGTGATTAGACTAGAGCAAAGGAAATGAGCCTTGGTGATGTTGAATGTGTTAGCGATACACCCTGCTATCTGAAATACCACACAGTGCTGAATAGTAAGCATGGGAGTGCAGGAGAAGCAGCTGCCTGTGTGCTAAGAGTGTGTTTCTGGAGACTGTGTATTGTCAGGTGCAAGAGAGATCTGCATGGACGCTTACACAACTGCATGAAGACTGCAGAGATGTACGTAAGATCACCTGTTGTAAGGGTTAATTGGAGTTTTGAACATGTAGGATCTACCTCACCCATTGCAGGAGTGGAAGGAAAATCTACCCTGTTGTTTTCAAATGTGTTACCATTTGCCTCTCATCTGTGAGATAGTGATTTGTGCTGAATGCTAACCATCACAGTTCAAGAAAACAAGCTGCCCCTTTCCTACGAGTGCAAGTCTTACAGAACAAGAGCAACACGAATTAAATCTCTGACAACAATTCCTGTGTGCACACAGACTCATGGTGTGATTCTAGGCAGAAAACGATATTTGATTGGCAATTTCAGAGGTCATTTACTACTGTGGTAGAGCAAGTGATAATTACTGTAACAGCCTGATACATTTTCCTTATACTTTAAAGAGGCAGAAAAGAGCACATGTCCTAAAAGCTACTTGAGACCATGAGCATGTGGAACCTGGGTGAGTGATTAGACTAGAGCAAAGGAAATGAGCCTTGGTGATGTTGAATGTGTTAGCGTTACACACTGCTATCTGAAATACCACACAGTGCTGAATAGTAAGCATGGGAGTGCAGGCGAATCAGCTGGCTGTGTGCTAAGAGTGTGTTTCTGGAGACTGTGTATTGTCAGGTGCAAGAGAGATCTGCATGGACGATTGCACAACTGCAGGAAGACTGCAGAGATGTATGTAAGATCACCTGTGGTAAGGGTTAATTGGGCTCATGAACATGTAGGAACTACCTCACCCATTGCAGGAGTGGAAGGAAAATCTACCCTGTTGTTTTCAAATGTGTTAGCATTTGCCTCTCATCTGTGAGATGGTGATGTGTGCTGTATGCTAACCATCACAGTTCAATAAAACAAGCTGCCCCTTTCCTACGAGTGCAAGTCTTACAGAAAAAGAGCAACACAAATTAAATCTCTGACAACAATTCCTGTGTGCACACAGACTCATGGTGTGATTCTAGGCAGAAAACGATATTTGATTGGCAATTTCAGAGCACATTTACTACTGTGGTAGAGCACGTGATAATTACAGTAACAGCCTGACACATTTTCCTTATACTTTAAAGAGGCAGAAAAGAACACATGTCCTAACAGCTACTTGAGACCATGAGCATGTGGAACCTGTGCGAGTAATTAGACTAGAGCAAAGGAAATGAGCCTTGGTGATGTTGAGTGTGTTATCGTTACACCCTGCTATCTGAAATACCACACAGTGCTGAATAGTAAGCATGGGAGTGCAGGAGAAGCAGCTGCCTGTGTGCTAAGAGTGTGTTTCTGGAGACTGTGTATTGTCAGGTGCAAGAGAGATCTGCATGGACGCTTGCACAACTGCATGAAGAAGGCACAGATGTATGTAAGATCACCTGTGGTAAGGGTTAATTGGAGTTTTGAACATGTAGGAACTACCTCACCCATTGCAGGAGTGGAAGGAAAATCTACCCTGTTGTTTTCAAATGTGTTAGCATTTGCCTCTCATCTGTGAGATGGTGATGTGTGCTGTATGCTAACCATCACAGTTCAAGAAAACAAGCTGCCCCTTTCCTACGAGTGCAAGTCTTACAGAACAAGAGCAACACAAATTAAATCTCTGACAACAATTCCTGTGTGCACACAGATTCATGGTGTGATTCTAGGCAGAAAACGATATTTGATTGGCAATTTCAAAGCACATTTACTACTGTGGTAGAGCAAGTGATAATTACTGTAACAGCCTGACACATTTTCCTTATACTTTAGAGAGGCAGAAAAGAGCACATGTCCTAACAGCTACTTGAGACCATGAGCATGTGGAACCTGGGTGAGTGATTAGACTAGAGCAAAGGAAATGAGCCTTGGTGATGTTGAATGTGTTAGCGTTACACACTGCTATCTGAAATACCACACAGTGCTGAATAGTAAGCATGGGAGTGCAGGAGAAACAGCTGCCTGTGTGCTAAGAGTGTGTTTCTGGAGACTGTGTATTGTCAGGTGCAAGAGAGATCTGCATGGACGCTTACACAACTGCATGAAGACTGCAGAGATGTATGTAAGATCACCTGTGGTAAGTGTTAATTGGAGTTTTGAACATGTAGGAACTACCTCACCCATTGCAGGAGTGGAAGGAAAATCTACCCTGTTGTTTTCAAATGTGTTACCATTTGCCTCTCATCTGTGAGATAGTGATTTGTGCTGAATGCTAACCATCACAGTTCAAGAAAACAAGCTGCCCCTTTCCTACGAGTGCAAGTCTTACAGAACAAGAGCAACACGAATTAAATCTCTGACAACAATTCCTGTGTGCACACAGACTCATGGTGTGATTCTAGGCAGAAAACGATATTTGATTGGCAATTTCAAAGGTCATTTACTACTGTGGTAGAGCAAGTGATAATTACTGTAACAGCCTGACACATTTTCCTTATAGTTTAGAGAGGCAGAAAAGAGCACATGTCCTAACATCTACTTGAGACCATGCGCATGTAGAACCTGGTTGAGTGATTAGACTAGAGCAAAGGAAATGAGCCTTGGTGATGTTGAATGTGTTAGCGTTACACACTGCTATCTGAAATACCACACAGTGCTGAATAGTAAGCATGGGAGTGCAGGAGAAGCAGCTGCCTGTGTGCTAAGAGTGTGTTTCTGGAGTCTGTGTATTGTCAGGTGCAAGAGAGATCTGCATGGGCGCTTGCACAACTGCATGAAGACTGCAGAGATGTATGTAAGATCACCTGTGGTAAGGGTTAATTGGAGTTTTGAACATGTAGGAACTACCTCACCCATTGCAGGAGTGGAAGGGAAATCTACCCTGTTGTTTTCAAATGTGTTAGCATTTGTCTCTCATCTGTGAGATAGTGATTTGTGCTGAATGCTAGCCATCTCAGTTCAAGAAAACAAGCTGCCCCTTTCCTACGAGTGCAAGTCTTACAGAACAAGAACAACACGAATTAAATCTCTGACAACAATTCCTGTGTGCACACAGACTCATGGTGTGATTCTAGGCAGAAAACGATATTTGATTGGCAATTTCAAAGCACATTTACTACTGTGATAGAGCAAGTGATAATTACTGTAACAGCCTGACACATTTTCCTTATACTTTAAAGAGGCAGAAAAGAACACATGTCCTAACAGCTACTTGAGACCATGAGCATGTGGAACCTGGGCGAGTGATTAGACTAGAGCAAAGGAAATGAGCCTTGGTGATGTTGAATGTGTTAGCGTTACACACTGCTATCTGAAATACCACACAGTGCTGAATAGTAAGCATGGGAGTGCAGGAGAAACAGCTGCCTGTGTGCTATGAGTGTGTTTCTGGAGACTGTGTATTGTCAGGTGCAAGATAGATCTGCATGGACGCTTACACAACTGCATGAAGACTGCAGAGATGTATGTAAGATCACCTGTGGTAAGGGTTAATTGGATTTTTGAACATGTAGGAACTACCTCACCCATTGCAGGAGTGGAAGGAAAATCTACTCTGTTGTTTTCAAATGTGTTACCATTTGCCTCTCATCTGTGAGATAGTGATTTGTGCTGAAAGCTAACAATCACAGTTTAAGAAAACAAGCTGCCCCTTTCCTACGAGTGCAAGTCTTACAGAACAAGAGCAACACGAATTAAATCTCTGACAACAATTCCTGTGTGCACACAGATTCATGGTGTGATTCTAGGCAGAAAACGATATTTGATTGGCAATTTCAAAGCACATTTACTACTGTGGTAGAGCAAGTGATAATTACTGTAACAGCCTGACACATTTTCCTTATACTTTAGAGAGGCAGAAAAGAGCACATGTCCTAACAGCTACTTGAGACCATGAGCATGTGGAACCTGGGTGAGTGATTAGACTAGAGCAAAGGAAATGAGCCTTGGTGATGTTGAATGTGTTAGCATTACACACTGCTATCTGAAATACCACACAGTGCTGAATAGTAAGCATGGGAGTGCAGGAGAAACAGCTGCCTGTGTGCTAAGAGTGTGTTTCTGGAGACTGTGTATTGTCAGGTGCAAGAGAGATCTGCATGGACGCTTACACAACTGCATGAAGACTGCAGAGATGTATGTAAGATCACCTGTGGTAAGGGTTAATTGGAGTTTTGAACATGTAGGAACTACCTCACCCATTGCAGGAGTGGAAGGAAAATCTACCCTATTGTTTTCAAATGTGTTACCATTTGCCTCTCATCTGTGAGATAGTGATTTGTGCTGAATGCTAACCATCACAGTTCAAGAAAACAAGCTGCCCCTTTCCTACGAGTGCAAGTCTTACAGAACAAGAGCAACACAAATTAAATCTCTGACAACAATTCCTGTGTGCACACAGACTCATGGTGTGATTCTAGGCAGCAAACGATATTTGATTGGCAATTTCAAAGGTCATTTACTACTGTGGTAGAGCAAGTGATAATTACTGTAACAGCCTGACACATTTTCCTTATAGTTTAGAGAGGCAGAAAAGAGCACATGTCCTATCATCTACTTGAGACCATGCACATGTAGAACCTGGTTGAGTGATTAGACTAGAGCAAAGGAAATGAGCCTTGGTAATGTTGAATGTGTTAGCGTTACACACTGCTATCTGAAATACCACACAGTGCTGAATAGTAAGCATGGGAGTGCAGGAGAAGCAGCTGCCTGTGTGCTAAGAGTGTGTTTCTGGAGTCTGTGTATTGTCAGGTGCAAGAGAGATCTGCATGGGCGCTTGCACAACTGCATGAAGACTGCAGAGATGTATGTAAGATCACCTGTGGTAAGGGTTAATTGGAGTTTTGAACATGTAGGAACTACCTCACCCATTGCAGGAGTGGAAGGAAAATCTACCCTGTTGTTTTCAAATGTGTTAGCATTTGTCTCTCATCTGTGAGATAGTGATTTGTGCTGAATGCTAGCCATCTCAGTTCAAGAAAACAAGCTGCCCCTTTCCTACGAGTGCAAGTCTTACAGAACAAGAACAACACAAATTAAATCTCTGACAACAATTCCTGTGTGCACACAGACTCATGGTGTGATTCTAGGCAGAAAACGATATTTGATTGGCAATTTCAAAGCACATTTACTACTGTGATAGAGCAAGTGATAATTACTGTAACAGCCTGACACATTTTCCTTATAGTTTAGAGAGGCAGAAAAGAGCACATGTCCTAACAGCTACTTGAGACCATGAGCATGTGAAACCTGGGTGAGTGATTAGACTAGAGCAAAGGAAATGAGCCTTGGTGATGTTGTATGTGTTAGTGTTACACACTGCTATCTGAAATACCACACAGTGCTGAATAGTAAGCATGGGACTGCAGGAGAAACAGCTGCCTGTGTGCTAAGAGTGTGTTTCTGGAGACTGTGTATTGTCAGGTGCAAGAGAGATCTGCATGGACGCTTGCACAACTGCATGAAGACTGCAGAGATGTATGTAAGATCACCTGTGGTAAGGGTTAATTGGGCTTATGAACATGTAGGAACTACCTTACCCATTGCAGGAGTGGAAGGAAAATCTACCCTGTTGTTTTCAAATGTGTTACCATTTGCCTCTCATCTGTGAGATAGTGATTTGTGCTGAATGCTAACCATCACAGTTCAAGAAAACAAGCTGCCCCTTTCCTACGAGTGCAAGTCTTATAGAACAAGAGCAACACGAATTAAATCTCTGACAACAATTCCTGTGTGCACACAGATTCATGGTGTGATTCTAGGCATAAAACGATATTTGATTGGCAATTTCAAAGCACATTTACTACTGTGGTAGAGCAAGTGATAATTACTGTAACAGCCTGACACATTTTCCTTATACTTTAGAGAGGCAGAAAAGAGCACATGTCCTAACAGCTACTTGAGACCATGAGCATGTGGAACCTGGGTGAGTGATTAGACTAGAGCAAAGGAAATGAGCCTTGGTGATGTTGAATGTGTTAGCGTTACACACTGCTATCTGAAATACCACACAGTGCTGAATAGTAAGCGTGAGAGTGCAGGAGAAACAGCTGCCTGTGTGCTAAGAGTGTGTTTCTGGAGACTGTGTATTGTCAGGTGCAAGAGAGATCTGCATGGACGCTTACACAACTGCATGAAGACTGCAGAGATGTATGTAAGATCACCTGTGGTAAGGGTTAATTGGAGTTTTGAACATGTAGGAACTACCTCACCCATTGCAGGAGTGGAAGGAAAATCTACCCTGTTGTTTTCAAATGTGTTACCATTTGCCTCTCATCTGTGAGATAGTGATTTGTGCTGAATGCTAACCATCACAGTTCAAGAAAACAAGCTGCCCCTTTCCTACGAGTGCAAGACTTACAGAACAAGAGCAACACGAATTAAATCTCTGACAACAATTCCTGTGTGCACACAGACTCATGGTGTGATTCTCGGCAGAAAACGATATTTGATTGGCAATTTCAAAGGTCATTTACTACTGTGGTAGAGCAAGTGATAATTACTGTAACAGCCTGACACATTTTCCTTATAGTTTAGAGAGGCAGAAAAGAGCACATGTCCTAACATCTACTTGAGACCATGCGCATGTGGAACCTGGTTGAGTGATTAGACTAGAGCAAAGGAAATGAGCCTTGGTGATGTTGAATGTGTTAGCGTTACACACTGCTATCTGAAATACCACACAGTGCTGAATAGTAAGCATGGGAGTGCAGGAGAAGCAGCTGCCTGTGTGCTAAGAGTGTGTTTCTGGAGTCTGTGTATTGTCAGGTGCAAGAGAGATCTGCATGGACGCTTGCACAACTGCATGAAGACTGCAGAGATGTATGTAAGATCACCTGTGGTAAGGGTTAATTGGAGTTTTGAACATGTAAGAACTACCTCACCCATTGCAGGAGTGGAAGGAAAATCTACCCTGTTGTTTTCAAATGTGTTAGCATTTGTCTCTCATCTGTGAGATAGTGATTTGTGCTGAATGCTAGCCATCACTGTTCAAGAAAACAAGCTGCCCCTTTCCTACGAGTGCAAGTCTTACAGAACAAGAGCAACACAAATTAAATCTCTGACAACAATTCCTGTGTGCACACAGATTCATGGTGTGATTCTAGGCAGAAAACGATATTTGATTGGCAATTTCAAAGCACATTTACTACTGTGGTAGAGCAAGTGATAATTACTGTAACAGCCTGACACATTTTCCTTATACTTTAGAGAGGCAGAAAAGAGCACATGTCCTAACAGCTACTTGAGACCATGAGCATGTGGAACCTGGGTGAGTGATTAGACTAGAGCAAAGGAAATGAGCCTTGGTGATGTTGAATGTGTTAGCGTTACACACTGCTATCTGAAATACCACACAGTGCTGAATAGTAAGCGTGAGAGTGCAGGAGAAACAGCTGCCTGTGTGCTAAGAGTGTGTTTCTGGAGACTGTGTATTGTCAGGTGCAAGAGAGATCTGCATGGACGCTTACACAACTGCATGAAGACTGCAGAGATGTATGTAAGATCACCTGTGGTAAGGGTTAATTGGAGTTTTGAACATGTAGGAACTACCTCACCCATTGCAGGAGTGGAAGGAAAATCTACCCTGTTGTTTTCAAATGTGTTACCATTTGCCTCTCATCTGTGAGATAGTGATTTGTGCTGAATGCTAACCATCACAGTTCAAGAAAACAAGCTGCCCCTTTCCTACGAGTGCAAGACTTACAGAACAAGAGCAACACGAATTAAATCTCTGACAACAATTCCTGTGTGCACACAGACTCATGGTGTGATTCTAGGCAGAAAACGATATTTGATTGGCAATTTCAAAGGTCATTTACTACTGTGGTAGAGCAAGTGATAATTACTGTAACAGCCTGACACATTTTCCTTATAGTTTAGAGAGGCAGAAAAGAGCACATGTCCTAACATCTACTTGAGACCATGCGCATGTGGAACCTGGTTGAGTGATTAGACTAGAGCAAAGGAAATGAGCCTTGGTGATGTTGAATGTGTTAGCGTTACACACTGCTATCTGAAATACCACACAGTGCTGAATAGTAAGCATGGGAGTGCAGGAGAAGCAGCTGCCTGTGTGCTAAGAGTGTGTTTCTGGAGTCTGTGTATTGTCAGGTGCAAGAGAGATCTGCATGGACGCTTGCACAACTGCATGAAGACTGCAGAGATGTATGTAAGATCACCTGTGGTAAGGGTTAATTGGAGTTTTGAACATGTAAGAACTACCTCACCCATTGCAGGAGTGGAAGGAAAATCTACCCTGTTGTTTTCAAATGTGTTAGCATTTGTCTCTCATCTGTGAGATAGTGATTTGTGCTGAATGCTAGCCATCACAGTTCAAGAAAACAAGCTGCCCCTTTCCTACGAGTGCAAGTCTTACAGAACAAGAGCAACACAAATTAAATCTCTGACAACAATTCCTGTGTGCACACAGACTCATGGTGTGCTTCTAGGCAGAAAACAGTATTCCTGGGTGATACCAGTACACCTTAACTTATGGTGAAGACATACTCCATAATATCTTACAAGTTCAAGGCAGTTAAATATCTTCCAAAACATAAAATGTAAAACACAACTTTAAAAGAAGAAACACATTTCTATTATTTATATCAAAATACACCACATACATCCCCTCTCAAATACATAACTCACCTTTAAAAGTAGTTAGTTGAGAAAGAAATGTGCCACTCACACAGCAGATTATCAGAGCCAGAATCTCAGAGCTGTACTCCTCACCAAAACCACTAAATGGCAAAATTTCCCTCTCTTTTTTCACACATATACATGTTAACTTCAAATCACATTGCTTCCCACATTTTTTTAAATGGAAACACACATTTCTATTGGTTGCAAATTTCAACCCTTTCCAAATGATTCCTACCCCCAACATGACTTCTGCCTGCTACCATAGCAACAGATTATGGAACACTGGTGTGAGCAGAGAGGTCAGAAGTTCAGCACACAATGTTTCTAATCCAAAGAGCAAGAGTGCTTGACTTTTCAAACCTAACAGCATATCCAAAGTAATCTTCTGTGGGAACACATTTTTCTGAACCAATACAAAACATGCTTTTAAAAATTTAAACATACAGCCTAGTTTTTAGTGTTGAATGGTCTGAAACAGCCAATGAGCTCTTTTTATTAAAAAAAACGTATGTAAGCCTCCGTTTTATAACTATCTGTCTTTTCATATTGCCATTCTACTGAAAGACACCTTCTGAGTGCATCCAGATCTCCTTGAAAGATGTTCACAGTGTGGATTGTAGGTCTAGCTATGTCTACTGGAGTGAAAAGTATGCAGAAAAAAGTGGTATTGTGAAAGACCTTGCTTTGCCAAATGTAGACATTAAATGGATTGGTCAGAGAGGGTTAAAGTGGCACCAATTAATGCCTTTGATGAAATCCTTTCTACATCTCCCACAGCCTGACCTTATAATTGTGCACTGTGGTGGAAATTACCTAGGCACTTTAACTGGGGTAGGTCTGGAAATGCTTGTTAAGGACACCTTTGTGCAATTGATGTCACTTTTTCCACAAACTACCTTTGTATATTCTAAAATATGCCAAAGGCAAAAGTGGAACTGGTCCAACCAATATTGTCCGCAGTTTGAGAAAGCAAAAAAGCACGTCAATAAGTCTGTTTCTGCTTTCCTCAGAGACTACAGAATGGGTTCTATATACCACAACAACTTGCGTTACAACATGCAAGGCATTTATAGAGGAGACGGTGTTCATTTCACAGATGAAGGGAACAGAGTCTTCCTCTTGAACTTTAGACTCTGCATCGGTACTTACTTGTAGGTACAAAAAAACACTCAATGAACACAACGGCTCTTTTTAGAGCCAACCAACATCTAAACACTTAAACTTGATTTTTGATTCTATTTTTTTATGAATTTTTTGCCGCTGTGCGCGCACCGTGCGGCTGGAGGGTGGCGCACCGTGCAGGCACCCCGCGATTTTTTGAAAAAAAATAAAATGTTTTTTTCACCCTTCGGGGTCCTTCAGGGACCCCCTGACAAAGGCTAGGGGGTCAGGAACTCTCTACCCTGCCCCCTTTTCACGTTCTCCACCTTTCTTTTTCACTGCCACACACAAAATGGCGTCCGACACTTCCTGATTTCGATCGATTCGAATGTTGACTGACATCTACCCACCAATCAGAATTACGCTTGCGCACATTTAGTGCGCGCACGGTGCGCGCATATAGATATTTATGTACTTGTAACTGCAATTTTCTCAGGACCTACTGAACAGATTGACACCATATATGCAAAAGGCACATGCCTGACCTGAGGACCACCTCTTTGCCAAATTTCAAGTAATTCTGTTCAGCCATTCGGGCTGTACCTTCGACTAAAGGCCCTATGGGAAAATGCATGGGGAAAACGCGTTTTGGGACCCCCTTTTTTCTCAGCCCCCGCTTGACGAATCACACCGAGACTTTCAGGGTAGGAGCTGAGCGGAGCGCCCCATTAGTTTTGAAACTTTCACGAAGATAAGTCAACCGGCGCCAAAGTTATTCCAAATAGAATTTTCAGATTTCCTATGGGAAATCGGTCCTAACTATAACTATCTACTGGCGACCGCCAGTAGATAATATATATATATATATATCGCTGCTCCCAGGGTGCCCACAAGGCAAGGAGCACTCTGACACCAATGTTCAGCTCCACGCTTTTATTAGGGATGCACGTTCCATGACAGCCAGTAATAAGGGACAAAAATGTTGTGATATGTTTGACCACGGTAGACCGCCTCAATTTCATGGTATACTGTAGTACATAGTGATGACAAAAAATAATATTATTGGTTAATCTAAGCCCTTACAAAATAGAAAGGCAGCCATATTCTGTAGATCACACTTTGTCTTTGTTCTTGGTTTGAACATGCACTATATCTTATTACTGTTTTCTAATCCATAGGACCAAATGTGGCACTTTAGTGTTACCAATTGGAATGGAAAAAAAATTAAATATGAGGAAAGACACTCTGACACGCCACCCCACTCCACTCCGCTTGACATGCCACTATACACCACTTAACTCTACGATGCACTACTCCTCTCTACAATTCTCCACTCTCTGTCACCTCAAGCTACTGCACTCTACAAGACTCCACTGCACTCTGAGATGTCTCACTCCATTCTAATACACAGAACTCCATTCTAAGACACTGAACGACATGACACTTTATTACACAGCAATCCACTCTACTGTTCGATCTGCGACTCCACTCTGCCACTCCACACTATAACACTCTACTCCGCTCTATGCCCCTCCACTCTAAGCCTCTCTATTCTACTTTACAACACTGTGCGACTCACCACTCCACTCTATGACATGCCATTCCACTCTACGACATGTCACTGCACTCTATGCCTCTCCACTGTAAGACAATCTACAAAATATCACTGTATGACACACCAATCCACTCTACCGTATGACATGCCACTCCACTCTACACCATTCCACTCTACTACACTCTACTCCACTCTATGCCCGTCCACGCTATGCAACTCTATTACACTCTATGACACTGTGCGACACACCAGTCCACTCTATGACAGGCCACTCCACCCTAAGGCACTCCACTCTATGCCACTCCAATCTATGAGACACTACTCTACTCTACGACATGCCACTCCAATGTAAGCCACTCTACTCTACGCCCTTTCTACTCTAAGACACTCTATGACATGCCACTCCTTTATAAGCCACTTCACTCCACTCTAGAACACACTACTGAATTTGATGCCACTTCACTCTACAGCATTCTACTCCACACTGCCATTCTACTCTGCGCCACTCTACTTCGCTGTACGACACTGTACAACATGCCACTCCACTGCACTCTAGACATGCCACTCCAATCTATGACACTTAACTCCACTTTATGCTACACCACTTCACTCTACTCCACTCGACAGCACTCTAATTTTCTACCCGCTACTTCACTCTACAACGCCACTCCACTCTATGACACTTTACTCAACTCTACGTTATGCCACACCACTCTACTCTACCCCACTCTACTTTATGACAAATTACTCCTCTCTACAGCACTCTATGACACTCCACTCCACTCTACGACATGCTACTCCATTCTATGAGCCTCCACTCTACAATCCTTCACTATAAGACACTCTACGACACACACTCTATGACATGCTTCTCCAATCTACTCCAGGATGCACTAGTCCACCCTATGCCACTCCACTTTACAACACTCTTCTCCACTCTATGCCATTCTACTGTATGCCACTCTGCTCCACTCTTTGGCACGCTACTTCACTTCAAGTTACATGCCACTCCACTCTATGACACACAACTTTACTCTATGCTACTCCACTCTACACCAGTCCACTGTGATCCACTGTACTCTATGCCCCTACTCTTTTACATACTCTTTGGCATGCCACTCTATGGCATGCCACTCTGCTTTACTCAACGGCATGCCTCTCCACCATACAACACTCTACTCCACTTGATGCCCCTGCTTTCTACTACACCCTACTACACTGTATAACACTCTACAACACACCACTTTACGACACACCGCTCCACTCTATGACATGACAGTCTATGCTATGCCACTCTATGTCACTCCACTCTTCTGCAAGACATTTTCTGCCATGACACTCTACATTACAATACTTACACCACAGCAATCTACGCTATGACAGTCTACGACATGACACTGTACAACACTCCTCACTACGTGACTCCACCCTATGCCACTCCACTCTACTCCATTGTACGACATGCCCCTCACCTTTATGTCACACCACTGAACTGTACAATACTCCACTCCACTCTACAACACTCAAAACCACTCCACTCAGCACCACGTCACTCCACTGTATGAAATGCCATGCTGCTTTACAGCACGCCAATTCAATCTATGACCTGAAACCCAACTCTACTGGCACTCCACTTATGCCCCCCCACTTAAAGATACTCCACAACACACAACTCCATGAAATGCCACTCCATTCTACTCTACAACACTCCATTACACTCTACACCCCTCCACTCTACCCTACGACATGGCTTCGCACTCTATGTCACTCCACTCTATGCCACTCCACTCTACGTCACTCCATTCTACACCATCACACTCTACGCCACAACATTCTACACCACAGCACTCTACAACATGACACTGTAAGACACCCCAATCTACTCCATTGTATGACACATCACTCCACCTTATAAAATGCCACTCCACTCTATGAAATTCCACTCCACTCTGGGACACTCCACGCCAGCCCACTATATGACTCGCTACTCCACTGTTTGACACACCACTCCACTTTATGCCTCATCGCTGTATGGCATGACACTCTATACCACTCTACTCTACGGCACTCCACTCTACACTCTACAACACTCCCCTCCACTGTACTCTATGACACGCCACTCAACTACACTCCACTCAACGACACCTCACTCTACAATTTGAAACACTTTTTTTAATAAAAAATTAAAAAGCAATGAAGTCCAATGACAAAAACAAAATGTAAGATTTTTTCAGTTAGGAAAATGTAATTTATTATTTCCATACAACACAAACTTCACCTACACAAACATGTACTCTAACCTCATCAATCTCCTTCTGATGCTTTATTTCAGCACATACCACCCTGATTTAATGCATTCCCAAATGAGTTCCAACTGGAAATCACTTTGTTGCAGAGGTTGCAGATTACCAGTTTAGCGTTGACCTGTTGCCCTTCAGGAGGCAGTGAGAAAAATGCCCACATGATCAAGTTCTTCAGCTTCTTCCTTCTGCTGCAAAACCCCAGGACATTGTTCTTCAGTCCCTGCAGGTGTTGAGCAGTGACTTCCGAAGAAAAAGTATTTGCTCTTCTAAGCACCACACCCTTTCCCTTTGAAGATCTGAATTGAAATGAGGAAAATGGGTGTACTCTTCCTGTTTACTACAATGGACAGAGTTCTAAGTCAATTAAATGTTTTTTAACAAAAGTGAAAGTACTGTGGTAGTATTTCAATGCTATTGTGGTACCAGAAACTTCAGAAACCCAACTTATAGTTTCAATATTACCACATGTATAATTTCTATATACTGTCGTACCCAAAATAATAATAATAATTAATACCATTATGAAGAACATTGATTTCCAAAAAAACATACAAATTGAATGAAAAAAACAAAGTTTTAAGATTAGTTACAGTTACAAATAATTAATTTAATATTTCTATATAAAAACCAACTTGAAGTACACAAACATTAAAAACTCTAAAGTTATAACTTTAAGCTGGATTGTGCACCCCACCCAAAACCTAATATAACTTGTATACAGTGTTTTCAACTCGCTGGACACAATGAAAGAACTAATACTCTCGCCTTTCCCGTGCACTCCTTATCTGCAAGAAAATTAAAAAGAAAGAAAAATGTGGGCTCCTTGAGCCCCAATCCCCTTTATAATGATATGCGATGACAGAGGATGAGGTCCCAGGGTCCTAATAAGGTTGAGGGAGGGGGGGCTGCATGCTCATTCCCCTTTATATATTCATTTTGCCCCCGGTGGATGAGGTCCCCGGGAACACTATTGTCTTGAGGAGCGGGGGCGTGGGCCCCTTCCCCTTACATATATGACTTAGCCCCAGGGATAATTATTTATAATTATATATAATTAAATATTATAAATAATTGTTCGACTACTTGAAGCGAGAGGAGGAAAACCTTGTATTTCTGTAATAGAGGGGATGCGGATGGTAAAAATGGAGAGAAAAGAAGAAAAAAAAAAGAGGGGTCTCACCCATTCTTTTAAATGAGGCCCCTGCTGGGTGGGTAATGTTCTGTGGCCAATCCAATTATTATTTTGCGGGGTCGCTGTACGACTGGGGATCTTAATGTCACATGTAAATTAGGCGCGGAAGGGCACAGAGACGTTTTGCAGCCTAGGGGAGCGGCACCTTCCCGGGTATTGTTTACTAATTGATCGGGGGGTTCGAGGCCAACTGAAGTCCGGGGATCGCCACACTCCGGGTCTTTATTTAAATATGCAGTGTGGGCCTCAGCAGTCCCTGAAGCCTTGGTGGTCCTAGGCAGTGCCTTATTTGTTCTGTAATCACACGAGCAGGACTTATGGTGGTATAGAGTGATACACTCATAGAACTCTTGCAGTTGTACAATTACCGCAGGCTTCATTTGTCTAATAGTCAGTTAGATTATGTTTGGTAGGTGCACTCTAATATTAAATAATGTTGTCCTTAAAATCTCCTATAAACAGATCATTTTCACAATAAACAATAGACAAGTGTCGTCAGAAAAAGAAGACCTATACACTCAGTTATTTATTTGAAAAAATAAGTAACCTTTATTAAAACAGAAATAAATAGAAATGTAACTTTAATAGAACAGTATAATAAAAAAAAGTGGGTTGGACTCCAGTGGAAGCAGCGTAGAAAACCTGCAAGATGAAAATGAAACATAAGTATGTGTGCTATGTGGAAGAGGTAAAGAAAGGTAGCCCGAATGAAAGGACCATAAAGAGAATGGAAGGGAGGGGGAGTGGGTGGAAGGGAGAAGGGGAGGGAGAGTCAAAAGAAGAGAGGGAGGAGGAGACAGAGCTTCGGCCTATTGCACCCAGCCC
The DNA here is from genome assembly GCF_964204655.1 of Triturus cristatus. Lineage (NCBI taxonomy): Eukaryota > Metazoa > Chordata > Amphibia > Caudata > Salamandridae > Triturus > Triturus cristatus. Next base: position 1,729,328,988 of record NC_140589.1, read on the forward strand.
TTAGTGTTTACCCTCCGTCACCCATTTGTCTAGGACGCTGGGGTCTGCGAGAAAGAGTGTGGTTCAGCAAGTCCTTAAAAATAAATACATGAGGCCAGAGATTATGGGCCATATTATGAAGGAAGGTCGATAACATTATTGCCGCTTTAGCGGCAGGAAACTGCCGCTAAAGTGGCGATAAGGGGTTGATAATATGCCCTTGTGAATTCCCTTAGAAGCCCAGGTTCTGGTGTGAATCTGGCCTTCTATGGGAATTTACAAGGACATATTATCAACCCCTTATCGTTGCTTTAGCGGCAGTTTCCTGTCGCTAAAGTGGTGATAATGTTATCGCAGTTGTTTGATAATATAGTCCTACATTATTAGCTATGGGAAAATCGCTTGCATGCACCTGTGCACCCAGGGTGCTGCACCCCAACCCCTTCCCCCCGCACTGTGCTCAATTGTAGGTCTTGCACACCGAGGCTTCACTGCTCACCTGCCACCACTGGTGTGTCCCACGACATGTTGGTGCAAGCTCCTAGTCCGGGGTATGTTTGTACGATAGACCAGGTCTCCGGTCAGGGACGGTGTCTTGATACCACGATGGAAGGTGTCAGAATGCCAGGGCATCATTGCGGGGTCAGCTCCTGCTCGCCCTTCTTGTGGCAATCAATGGAATGTCTGAAAAGGGAAAAATAATTTAATGGTGGAAACGTCTGGAGGTAAATGAAGGTTTATTTCAAGCTTGATAGAAAATAGGAGTTGAGTGCATCCTTCATTTTTGAAGTACGATCTACCAACTGTTAGTGGTAATCGTGGTTCTAAGAGGAGCTGGAGTGCAAGAGAATGCACAAGGTTAAATAATAATATGTTATACCAACGTTCACATACAAAGGAACAGAGCGCATGCTAGAAGCATAATGTGTGCATGTAATGCAGTAGCGGGAGCCTGTGTGCATGTACACTTAGTAAGGAGCTCACTACAGTGTCCTAAAAGCCAACGCCACGTGTCTGTAGGGCAGCGCTGCCCGCTGGCTCATGGCTTACAGTACGGTCCAGCAGGTCCTTAAAATTAGACCGATGTGACTGAATGAGGTCAGAGATCACATCATTACACACGGCAACATTGGTTTTTCGCACGTGCGCACTCAGGTTGATGCACCCCACCCCTCCTGCAGAACCGCCCTCAACAGGTGTCTGTAGGGCAGTGCTGCCCATAGGCTCAGGCCTACCTTATGGTATAGCAGGTCTTTAAAATGAGACAGAGATGTGACTGAATGAGGTCAAAGATCACATCATAACACATGGCAATATCGCTTATTTGCACGTGCGCAGTCTGGCTGATGCATCCCATCCCTCCCGCAGCGCAGCGCTGAAGAGGTGTCTGTGGGGCAGCGCTGCCCGCTGGCTCAGGCCTATAGTACAGTCCAGCAGGTCTTTAAAATGAGACAGAGCTGTGACTGAATGAGGTCAAAGATCACATCATAACACATGGCAATATCGTTTGTTCAGACCTGCGCAGCTAGGCTGAAGCATCCCACCCCTCTCGCCACACCGCGCTCAATTGGAGGCCCTGTGCACCCAGGTAGCTCTGCTTACCTGCTGTCATTGTTGTGTGAGCAAACACTACGGGAAGCAGTGCTCACAATTGAGATGGAGTGTTGATTGCAGGAGAGTGTACACCTCATGGATCCCTTTCGTAGACGACAGGCAGTAGGGCTCACAATTTAGAGCCCGTGTTGATTGCCAGGATGGAGTACACCTCATGGATCCATTTCTTTCTTTTATTGTGCATTGTGCTATGCGAGGTGGATGCGGCAAATCATTTGAGGTAGTGTGGAATAAGTGGGACGTATGGCGTCATGGTTATCCTATTTATACGTACGCAAAGTGGACTGGGTATGCGTACGCCAGGCCAGCGTAGGGGTGTGAATAATTGTTCCGGGGACTTGGGCATTGTTCAGTTCCTGCCTGGCCAGGAAGTGTACTTATGTGTGTTTCTTTTGTAGTTTTGACCTCGCAGAGTGTGCAATTTAGATTAGTGTAGCATGTGTCGGGAGGGCGGAAACTATTGTTAATGAGATGGTATGTGATCTAGGATGTGCAGTCTGCCCGTGGCTGATGATGCTCCTTAGAGCCAGCAATACCCAGGCCGAAATGCAGCACAATAATGTGCAGACACACACACCGGGGGCATCGTGTAACACATATTTGTTTTTTGATGGAACGTTTGAGATGCATGGCAATCACACATGGAAGGCTAATGTACAGAGGATGAATATTGATCAAGATTATAGTTGCATGTTGTGTGTAGTATAAGATATGTGTATACAGGAAAACTCTTTTCAAAAAAGCTTTCTAAGCAGAAGAGGTGTCTCTCATCAAACGCTGTAGAGAGAATGAGTAAAATGGGCGGGGTCGTACAACTGTTACAATGGGAAATGTTATGAACCAATCAAATGCTTTTTTTTAAGGTCACATGGCAATCCGCACTGAGCACGCAAGGAGGCCGCACCCAACACGATTTTGACAAAATATATTTATCATAATATAAGTTTATTACAGTTAGAAATATATAAATGTTCAAAATAATTTAGATTTTCGCCTGCTCTTATATACTGTTTAAAGTTATTTAGATATACTTTTGTGCCAAAAAGAAAGGAAATGGCGTCCCCGGTGCAATACTACACGTCTGTGACGTAACACAGGGCCTGACAGCGTGTACTCGTCGAATACGCAACGCGCAGCAGGCGCGACCCCATACGTATATGACGTAATGCGTTGCTTGGTACTGCATACCCGTCGGATACCAAAGTAGTACCTGGGGTGACTTCATGCGTATATGATGTTGCGCGGGACGCGGTGCCACACACTTGTCGGATACGAAATGTGCATCATTTACGAGTTTAGCAATTAGCAATATGGCGGATAGGATTTGTGTGGTGATGAAGCTTGGTACGCCACCGGTATGGGAGTGCAGTTTTCTCCCCCCCCCCAAAAAAAATACATATTTTTTTGGGAAGATATAAAACATTACATGATTTTTAAAGTTAAAAACAAGAAGTATAATAGAGTTCCAAAATATTTAACAATATAATAGAAAAAATATAGGTTTTATAAACATTAAAATATGAAATTAACATTTAAAAAACCTGCGAAATTCACTGAAAAAACCATAGGTTTTACAGACATTATAGTTAGGAATTAGCAATTAAAAAACCTTAGAAATTCACACAAAAAAACACAGGTTTCTGAGACGTTATAGTTAGTTGAACATTCGACTCATATAAAACCAGAGAAATTCGCCTGTTATAGTTAGTTGAGCTAACTATAACTTGTGCGCCCGCAATGCACTGCTGATGATGTCACATATTACATCACTCATGACAACGTCAGTGACATCACTGATGACATCTCAAATGCCATCATTGATGACATCACTCATGACATCATCCAGTGAATGTGTGTTTCTATAAAATTTAAATATGTTTTATATATATATGCCAAGGTGTATTGAAGAATGAATGCATTTATAAGTGCCTAAAGGAATTATTTCAAATGTGTGTGACTGACTGTATAAGTGAGTGATTGAACGTGTCTTACTGAATGCATGGGTTAGTGACTAAACTGTGTAAAAGTCTGTATTAGTCTCACCATTGGTGTGTAAGCAAATGCATGGGTTGCTGAATACCTACATGAGTGTCTATATAGGTTATTGATTTGTTGTCTAAGTATCTGTATGGGTCCCTGAGTGTCTGTGTGGGTGGGTGGGTGTATGAGTCTGTGCATAGATGTCTGAGTGGGTGATTCAGTGGTTGTATGGATTAAAAAGTGCATCTGGAAAGGGCTGTATGGGTGAGTTAGTGTGTCTATGGGTGTGTTGGTGAGTGAATAAATGTCTCAGTGGTATATCTGTGACTAACTACATATGTTTTAAGCCACTATATGTGAGTGTTGGAGTATATAAATGAGTATAAGTGAGACTAAGTTATTTCATGAGTGGGTGTATAAATACGTATCTGCTTCTATCAGTGATTGTATAAGACAGTAAATATGTGTTAGTATCTGTATAAATATGTGATGTGGTATGTTTAAAAATAACAAAGTTGGTGTGTATAACTGTATACATGATTAAATGGGTATGTGATTCATTCTTTGCATTACTGACTAGGTGTGTGAGTAACTCTATGGATGAGTGGCAGCGTGTGACTGCATGTACAGATGTATGAGTGCATATTATAGTCCTCTATTGATGAGTAACTACATGTATAAGTGACTGGATGTGTGTGTAGACCTAGGAAATAGTGAGTGCTATGTAGTATATGGCATTCTTCTGTGTACGGTTTCAAAAATAGTAGTCAGCATTTTACAATGGGTGTATCAAAGTTTATATTAGAGCATCAGTATGTGTATCAGATTGTCACATGGATGATATCATGAGTGATGTCATGAGTGATGTCATTTGAGATGTCATCAGTGATGTCATCAGTGATGTCACTGACCATGTCATGAGTGATGTAATATGTGGCATCATCAGCAGTGCATTGAGGGCGCGTGAGTTATAGTTAGCTCAACTAACTATAACAGGCGAATTTCTCTGGTTTTATATGAGTCAAATGTTCAACTAACTATAACGTCCTTGAAACCTTTTTTTAGTGAATTTCTAAGGTTTTTTAAATGCTAATACCTAACTATAATGTCTGTAAAACCTATGGTTTTTTCAGTGAATATATATATATAGAGAGAGAGAGAGAGAGAGAGAGAGAGATACCTATATATAGATCTATAGATATAGATATATAAAGATATATATCTATTATATATATATGAATTTATAAAAAGATTTATAGATATATACATAGATATTTATATAGATATATATGTGTGTGTGTGTGTGTGTGTGTGTGTGTCAGCGTGAGAGAGATATGTAGATGTGTTGAGCTACTTAATTTTGCTGAAATAAAATTGTCTCGACATTGTGCAAAAAAAGCCATTGGCTAAGATATACACAGTCCTTTAGCTTTCCAACTTCCCTTTGCTCATAACTAACCATATTTATAAATCACAATTATGTGCCCATTGGGGAAAGAGAAAGCTAAAGCATTTCCAAGTGATTCATTTCATTGAAAATAATAATTGAAAACACAGAAAGCTAAACTATGTATGTTTCCGACCATAATGCTGCTTTTAACATTTATACTTTTTGTCCTTAAGATACATAGAAAGTAATCTATTATTTTATTTGCCTTTACTTCCTGTTTCAAAAGTGCTTTTTATAATTTTACATTTTAGAGAAAATTCTAAAACATTTAATTGGTGAGTATCAATTCTCTTTAAATGCCTTCTTATTTGACATAGTCATTACACTAACAACATGTGCACGGTTCGGTGGCATAGAAAAGGTAGCACCATTAAAACCTCCTTATTGACTTCTCTATGAACATGCCCTTGCCTTCATTGCAGAATAATGTCTATATATTTCTATGATGCTAAACTGCTAACATCCCTATCGTTGTGTGGCTCATGAAATATCCCCATCCAAAAAGGTGGCGTGTGGAATGTCTAAATGAATCACCACCACTGGTAAGTCAAAGGCGCAGCAAGGATATCAGTGGTTATAATGCAAACAAGAAACAATGACCACATCACCGGGTTTGGTGATGAATTGCAGTGGGCCCCTAATGACCCTGGGACATGGTGCCACTGCATCTGCTACACCATTGAAAGCTACTCACCTTTGGTAGGTACTTTGGGCTGCATTTCAGCTCTGAGAGGTGCACACAGATGTGAGCCCTGAGTTCACTGCACCTTAATATGCAAACTACACCTCATTGATGAGTTCTTCCATACTGAGAGTCAGGCAACATTATTCTCATGTTCGGTGGCCATATTAATTTCCTGGAGTGTCCTGCAGCGGGAGTCAGGCACACCTGTTACAATTCATTAACAATTTTATTTGGCTGTGTGCAGTCAGACTGACTACATCTGCACCTTTATTCTACTAACATGTAAGCCATTAATCCTCCATTACTGTTTCTACAATGTTCTGGTGAACCACCTTTAGCTTGGAAGGAATGGTTTAGAGCATTTCATGAATATTTAGGTGCCATTGATGGTTTTAATTTTAAACCAGAAAGGAAACGTAAGCTTTTAGAGCATTCACTTGGTTTGGAAGGCCAAGAAATTCTTGCACACGGGCCTGACCTCTCACAAGATGATGTAATGGATAAAAAGGATGACTTTGAATTAACAGTAAAGAAATTGGATAAACACATTTGCAAACCTCCTAATCTAATTGTTAGAAGACATACATTATTTCCAAGAGAACGAACCAGCCATGAATCTATTGGTACTTATGTTGCTTCATTGTGAACGTTGGCGGCCAAATGTGAATTTGGTACTTTTACTGACCAGGTTTTCAGGGACCATTTGGTGACTATATGTTACAATAGAAAATCCAGGAAAGGCTTTTGACATACAAGAATCCTTCACTTGATGAAGTTGTGAACATTCCAACAGTGTTCAGGATTCAAGAAAATTGGTCAAAGAAGGAACTTCATAAAAGCACAGAAATTAATTCTTACAAAGCTGAAGATAAAATGAAAAACCAAAGTGGGGTTGGCACTTGTTACTGCTGTGGATCCACATTTCATTTTTTTTCCTTTAAACAGTGTCCAGCAGTAGGTAAAGACTGTCTCAAGTGTGGCACTAATGGACATTTTGCTAGAGTTTGTCTTTCTCAAGCGCTGAAGAATAACGTGAATGCTGTGACTGAGAATATGGAACCTGAACCTTCTCATACCATGGATAATACGCCTTTATGTGTGGGAGCACGAGAATAATTTTCCGAAGTATGAGGATCCATTGAAAATGTGCTAATTGGAGAAAAAGTGGTACCATTGTTAAACTCAGGTTCAAAAGTAACTATTATTTCAAAAGGAACTTTCGTGAGAAAAGATTTTATGCATGACCGAGAGAAGCCAGATATAAACTGGTTAGGTTAAAATAGTGAGAAAATTCAGTTGGAAGGGTGTCTCAATTCAGTGATCCTATTCAAAGGATGAAAAGGTTCAAGGCAAGGTGTATGTCTCTCATCATGGTCAAGATATCTTGGGTTGGCATCACAAAGAATGTTTAGGGATTCTGTTGAAGCCAGGGAGGGAAATCCAAGTCTTATTAGTGGAAGAGGACAATATATCTATATCTAAGGTTGAGTGTAAACTAGCATCAGTGCTAGCTGAACATAAGGAGATATTTGAAGGGAAACTTGGTATGCTGTTCAGGTTTGAACATGTCATTAACGTTAAGGATGGAAGCATAGTGTACCTGCCAAACACAAACTCAGAAGTGTTCCATTAAGCATTAGAGGCGAATTGGATGAACTTCTGTCCCAACTATGTCAAGATGGTGGCATTGAACCAACTAAGTCTTCATTATGGTTGTACCCCATTGCAGTGGCTCACAAAAAGAACAATGAAATGAGAATGTACATTGATCTTAGAAGCTCAAAATAAAGTTATTTGGGTGGACAGTCGTCCCTTGACCCGGATTGAAGAAATGATTATCACTTCGGTTGGGGCTAAATGTTTTTCTAAGCTTTTGTGACCCCCATCAGGAGTTTTTCGATTTTGTAGAATGCCTTTTGGACTTGCATCGGTGGTTGCTGTGTTTTAGCATGTGCTGGTGGAAGTGCTGAAAGCTTTGGCGAGAATCTTGGTTTTCCAAGATGACATCTTAGTATATGATGAAAATAACATTTATCATTGGTCAAGACTGAATGCAGTGCTTCCTGCACTCAAAGCAGGAGATTTGAAACTGAGAAAAGTTAAATGTGATTTTAATTTGAACAAAGTTGAATATTTGGGTCATGTTGTGTCAGGGGTAGGAATTTCCCCATGCCCGGGATTTCTTAAAGCTATTGAGGAAGTTTCAACACCGGCTGATCATGAACAGCCTCAAGCATTCCTTGGCAAGTGTGAATTTTATGCTAAATATATCGGTGACTTCACAACTAAGGCAGAACCTCTCATTTGTCTGTTAAATAAGAACTCAAACTTTGTGTGGGGTGAGTTACATAAAGCTGCTTTCCATACGATCAAGAGGGAATTTACTAATACTACTTTGTTGTTTCCATACATTCCTGATGTATTACTGTTGAAGCTAGTAGTGTTGGCCTAGAAGCAGTGTTATCTCAAGGGAAAGGCTATTCTGAACATGTTATGACATTTGCTTCATGCAAACTGAAACCACAGGATCGCTTCTATTCAGTTATTGAACGGGAAATGTTGGTCTGTGTTTCAGCAGTGATGAAATTTAAAATGTATGTATGGGGAACCAAATTTCTTTTACACACTGACCATAAGCCTTTAATACCAATTATCAATGGTTCCAATGTTCATTCCATGAAAGCAACTGCCAGATTGGCTACACTACGTGTAAAACTGCTGGAATACACCTTTGATGTAGAATACATCTCTGGTGGCAAAAACAAAAAAGCAGATTGTCTATCTGGGTAGGTGATGATCTGGAAGAAGAATTGAATGATCAACAAGATAAGGATTCCTTAGTGGCAGGTATTCTGTGGCATGAGGCCAAGGGTATAAGTGAAGAGGAGTGGAGAAAAGAGTTGGATTAGGATCCTATCTTTAGGAAGGTGTTGGAGTGTATATCAACAGGCTGGTCAAAAGAGAGGAATGTAGTATTTTCCTTACAACCTTACTGTCAATTGCATTCAGTATTATCTATCGAGTCAAGTTTTTTGTTCAGGGATTATAAAACAGCAGGTGTAAATTGATGCAATTAAGCCATGAAGGTCATTTGGAAATGATTCTCAATAAGAAAAGGTTGAGGGAAACACACTGGTGGCCTGGCATGGACATGGATGTGGAGTACTTTGTTGTAAAATGTGCTGTGTTTACAGAATGACAAGAGTTTGAAAAGTGTGACACATCCCATGGTAGAAGTGGGAAGTCCTGAACGGGTGTGGGGCAAAGTGAGTATGGATTTACTGGGTCCTTTCTACGAATGTATGACAAGACAATGCAAACATTTACAACGCATGCCTTTACAACGCAGTTTTTACATCACAACATCCTTTACAATGCATGTTTGTACATCGCATGCCATCACAACGCAATTTTAGAAACTACATTTACAACGCATTCCATTACAACGCATACCATTACAACACATACCATTACAACGCATATTACTTTTAGGACAATAGTAGGGTAAGTGTTGGACAGTGTAGGGGTAAAATGTACTATTCCCACTCCAGTGAGTGCAACAGTAGGGTAAGTGTTGGATAGTGTAGGGGTAAAAATTACTATTCCCACTCCAGTGAGTGCAACAGTAGGGTAAGTGTTGGATAGTGTAGGGGTACAAATTACTATTCCCACTCCAGTGAGTGCAACAGTCGGGTGAGTGTTGGATAGGGGAGGGGTAAAAATTACTATTCCCCACTAACTTACCTTATATTGTGTTGTAATGACATGCGTTGTAGTGACATGTGTTGTAATGACATGCGTTTTAGTGACATGCGATGTAATGACTGCGTTGTAATGGCATGCGATGTAAAGGATGTTGTGTTGTAATGACTGCGTTGTAAAGGTAGTGCGATGTAATGATTGCGTTGTAAAGGTTGTTTCCCCTTTCTACTTACTTCGCACTGATTAACATTCTGCTGTAGTGTTGATTGATCACCTGTCCAAATGGATGGAAGTTAGGTCTATGAACATTGCCAGCACAAAAAATGTGATTGCCTTTTTGACAGAAATATGTTCAAGAGAGAGGTTTCTAGCTGTACTAGTATCAGACAATGGTGTGCAATTTGTCTCCGATGAGATGTCAAGTTTTTTGTGAGATGCTGTGATTAAGCATAAGCGATGAAGTCTTTATCATTGTCAAAGCAATAGTCAAGTGGAGAGAGCTTACAGACTAGTAAGTGAATGTGTGAGAGGAGTGATTATTGAAAGAGTGAATGTGGTACATGCTGTTCATGTCATGTTGTGGTCATATCGGAACAATCTTCATTGTTCTATTGGGGTATCAACTTTTCAGTCACTGAGAGGAAGATCTCTGCAGGATTTCTTGAAGCCTGCATGGTTGAGCAACCTGTCCAAAAGCATATTTGATTTGGTGTCAAGCAATATCTTGGTGGGATGTGTTCATTGAGCAGACTCAGGTCAAATGAAGATCAGATATGATGTGTGCATGAAAAGAAAGTCAATTTTCTTTGGGACAGGGATTTGGATTTGCCTTAGGTTACCTGATGCTAAGACTGTGAAAGGTAAAGTGAAGTTTGTGGCACTCTGTCAGGTGGCTGACGTTAGTCAGGATGGGAGAGCAGTGAAACTGGAGAATGGACAATGGGGGAATGTTGTTTATGTTGTGAAGGTCTCTGATGGTTTTAAGAGGGAAGATTTACCCTGCAAGATCGTGGTTGGAGGAAGTGTGGGGGTAGTGATGTTGGAAGGAGTGAGTTTTCCACTGGTGAGAAGCATAACCAAGATTTCTTATTATATTAAGGGATTTTATCATGGGATAACATGGGCATGGTGTTAGGTCAAATTTGGAGAGTTCTTTTGAATTATAATATCATTTTTTTCTGTTTTCTCTTTTGTTGCTTCATCAAGATATACTGTTAATCTTTATCTATTCATTTCTTTTAGGTAATTTTGCATCATTTCTTTTCATTGTTGAAGCGGGAGGGTGGCGGGTTGTTGTATCTGTATATGTGTATTGCCCTAGTGCTGTCTTTCCTCATCCCCTTGTTGCTGCTGTTCTTGTGTCATGTTAGAATGTCAGCATTCGATAACAGACGAGGAGGGTGGACGGAGAGGAGAGGATGCTGCTGAGGCCGTTGGGGGTTGTCTTCTGAATTGAGTTACATAAATAAATCTCTCCTTCTTCCTGAATGCCTTGCAGTGTCTTCATTGTAGCACTGTCCTTATATTTAATGGCAAGGACAAACTAATCATGTTTAGTGCTGTCCAAATCTCTGTAAATATAGATTTCTCACATTAAATGGCCAAGGATGTACAAAGGTAAGAGCTTCATAAAGCTGCTGCATCTGCACGATTTCCAAATAAACATGCTTTGATAGAGTATTCCTTTTTTAATAGGGTGATACAATTTTGCTAATTCTATCCCAACAATGTGAAAACTATTTTTCTCAAATGTTGCAAAGAGGCTGAAAATACCACTCCAACATAAACCACCATTTGTCACACTATTTAGTAGAATGTTTAATGATGATTGGTCTAAGGTACAGATGTGGGCAATGATTTTGCATTTTTCCAAGTCAATGCAGAGCAAATATCACTTGCTTTGTGACGACAAAATCTCCCTTCCCAATGCTGAACTTTATATTACAATTCACAGTTTGTGAAGGAAATGTGACCTTAAGCAGGAGTGCCCAAATCCTGGTGACTCACAAGAGAATGTGTCACTGTATTGTGACCAGTTCTACAAATCTTTGTATGCTTATTGGCTGCAGAAGGCAGGTGTTAACCATTCACAAAGTGGAAGCTTTACACTTAGGACACCTTCTGCTGTGTGTGAACAAGCTGCCATCACCAGAGGAACAGACAGCAGTCCCTTTGACTGCTTTCTGTTCCCTCTGGTGTCCCTTTTACAATCTGCTGTTTCCTTTTGTTGAATTATGACTAAGGGTCAATCAATCAATCAGGGGTTTTGTAGAGCGCACTACTCACCTGCGAGGGTCTCAAGGTGCTGGGGTGGGAGTGTGTGAGCAGATCTTTTGGGGTCATCCAAAGAGCCAGGTCTTAAGGTCCTTTCTGTATTGGTGCAGTGTTGGGCTTCATCAGAGGTGAAGGGGGAGTTCGTTCCTGGTCTTGGCTGCGAGGTAGTAGAAGGATCTTCCACCTGCACTGGTCCTGTGGAAACAAAGGACAGTAGCTGGGGCGAGGTCAGCTGAGCGGAGGTTTCTCTTAGGGGCGTGGAAGGAGATTCTGTTGTTGAGGTATTGGGGTCTGGTGTTGTGGAGGGTTTTGTAGGCGTGTGTGAGTAGCTTGCAGGGGAGCCAGTGGTGGTCGAGGAGGTGTTGGGTGATGTGGTTGTGTCGTGGGTTGTCGAGGATAAGTCTGGCTGCTGCGTTCTGGACAGTCTGGATTTTGCGGAGGAGTTTTTTGCTGATTCTGGTGTAGAGGGCGTTGCCCTATTCCAGTCTGCTGGTGATGAGTGCGTGGGTGGCGGACATCCTGGAGTCGGGGGGATCCACTTGAACATCTTGTAAAGTATGCACAGGGTGTTGAAGCTTGCAGAGGATACTATGCTGATCTGGCGATTCATGGTGATTGAAGAGTCAACTATGATGCCGAGGTTGCGTGAAAGGTCCATTGGGGTGGGAGGGATTCCGAAGGTAGGGGGCCACCAGGTGTTATCCCATGTGGAGGGAGTGGAGCCGAGGATGAGGACTTCTGTTTTCTCCGGGTTGAGCTTCAGGCAGCTGTTGCTCATCCAGGTCGAGATGACTTTCATCCCTTCTTTGAAGTTGTGAATTGCATTGGCGAGGGAGAGGATGAGCTGGGTATCATCGGCATAGGAGAAGATGTTGAGCCCGTGGTTTCTGACGATGGTTGCGAGGGGGACCATGTAAACGTTGAAGCTGATCCTTGGGGTACTCCGCATCTGATCTGTCAGTTCTGAGAGGAAGATCGGGAGTCTTATTCTCTGTGTTCTGCCTGAAAGAAAAGAGTGTATCCTTTCTAAGGCTTTTCCTTGGATGCCAGCTTCGTGGAGTCAGGTGGCTAGTGTGCAATGGACAGACAGTGTTGAAGGCTGCTGATAGGTCCAGGAGGATGAGGGCTGTCGTGTGGCCTTGGCCGTGAAGGGCACTGATGTCGTCACTGGCAGTGAGGAGGGCAGGCTTGGTGCTGTGATTGCTGCGGAATCCAGATTGAGAGGTGTCTAGGATGCAGTTGGTTTCAATGAAGTGTGCTAGCTAGGTGTTGACAGCCTTTTCGGTGACTTTGCTGAGTTTGTCATGGAGGTCTTGGGAGGGAGGGACGTTGGTTGTTTCGCTGTTGGTCTTGGCGAATTCTTATATGATGGTGAAGAGTTCTTTGGAGTTGTGGGCATTGGAGTGGATTCTGTCTTGGATGAAGTTTTTCTTTGTTGATTTGATGAGATGGGGGTGTGCTGTGAGGGCTGTTTTGTAGGCAGAGTGTGCTTCCGGGGTTTTCCTGTTTCTCCACATCTTTTCCAGTCATCGGCAGGAGCGCTTGGATTCTTGGAAATCCATGGTAAACCATTTGTCTTTCTTATTGTGTCTTCTCAAAGTGTTCTGGAGGGGGGCAAGAGTGTTGGCACAGTTGGTGATCCAGTGGTGGAGGTTGCTTGCCGCTGTGTTTGCCTCTGTCGTAGTTGGGGGAGGAGTGCAGGTGAGGGTGGAGGGGAGGTGGTCTTCGAAGACTTTGGTCCAGCTTCTGTGTGGGAGGCGGTGCGTGTGCATGTGTGCTGTGGGTTTCGTAAAGGAGACATGGTTGCAGTTGTGGTCTGTCCAGAGCAGTTCCTTGGGGTGGCTGAAGCAAATGTTGTTTCCTCCGGTGAAGATGGGGTCGAGTGTGTGTCCTGCTGTGTGAGTGGGGATGGAGACAAGTTGCTTCAGTCCTATGTTGGTGAGGTTCTCCAGGCGGGCAGTGGTGTTGGGATCGCTGTGTTTGTCCAGGTGGAAGTTCATGTCTCTGAGTAGTATGTAGTCCGTAGAGGCGAGGGCGAGGGTTGCGATGTGGTTGGCGATGACGTTGGTGAAGGGGTGCGGGGTCCAGGAGCTCAGTGGGCAAGTGTTACGCAGAGCGTCATTCTGGGGTTGGGCTGGATCTGGAAGTGGATGTGTTCCATGAGGGGCGAGGAGTGTGCGAAATTTGTAAAATTTGCTTATGTGTAATTAATCAAACTTTTGGGGAAATATTTTAAAATTATGCATAATTATTCAAAATACAAATCTCTTATGTGGAACCATATTTAAGCATGAAATACGCCCTTGAGACAATTTGATACAAGTATGCATTTTTTGATAAAAGAAGGACAAAACATTCAAGTCCCGTGAGCAACAGCTGCTTGCAATATGGCCGTTCGCATTGTTCAAGAGCTCCACGTAATTACCTGACCTGGTGTAATGATTAAATGTTTGGAATTTCATGAACCAAGCATAACATGAAATTCCCAAAACTACTCAAATTACCCCAGCATAAATACAATTTCCCTAGGCATAATTGTAAGCCCCTTCTCATTGAGAAATCAAATGCTATGGCAAAGGTCTACTGGAACTTGAAGACCTCCATCTCTGCATTCACAGACACTCTCAATAAAAGGTCATACAATTACATCCTGTGCAGTTCTCAGAACAGGTCTAATCATACTACTACCAATTGTAAACAAAGCCCTGTGCTGTGACCCGGCCACTTAATACATGTGGATAACAGTCTACCTATGCCATGACATTTTTAACTGAGAAGAGTTGAGCAGAAATGTAGGTGAACATATTCAAAAGATTACAGAAAACTGTCTTCAACACTATCAATAAAGGCTGCTTCTACAAAATTGTTGCTTTAGATGTGGCATATCTTGTTGACTTAGCTCAGCAGAGAACTAAGAAGTCTAGAACCTGGCAGCTCTTTCTAATTCAGTAACACTTTCGTAAAATACTTGGTCATGATCAAGCCTCATTTTTAGTTACAAAATCACGATTACAAATTGTCACCTTCTGATCAAAAAAGTGGCTAAAAAGATTTGACTGCAGAACTCCATTTTCCCCGACCCTAAGAGGGATTAGTTTAAGAGTTTAAAGAGTTAGCAACAGTGAACAAATGTTAGATTTTGGCTTTAGATCCTTGAGCCCATATCACATATAAACTTATATTAAATGCCACCTTGATGTCACCACTACTTATAACATATTTTATCATTTCTCTTCATGTGAAAATCGCAGAGGTAGCAATAATTCTGAAGAAATTCAAAGCTGGTCAATGTCACTGAACCACTTTTCTCCAGGTGTGGAACATTCTATCCGATCAAACCCCTGGAAACGGTTGTCACAAATCTATGTTCATACCAGTTAGTGACATAATGAAACTTGAGGGGGACACCCTGCAACGTTCATGGAGGGGGCCCACCACTCTCCGACCCTTTCAGGAGCTCTTAGCCGCAGTCCGTCCACAGTGCCGGAGGGGACCCCACAACCGCAGGGCTGTGGGGGCTTTTGTTATGCACTGATACCAATCGAGTGCAGTCACACTGCTCTCTGGGAAGAATCTCCAAGGTGAGCCCTTAGCAACGATTGCTAGCATCAGGTGGCACGGGAAAGAGGTAGTGTTGGTGACTAATGACTTTAGATCTAGCAATTACCTTTAGTATTGTCGATCAAGGAGTGTAGTATATTTCATAGACATTTGGATTTTCTTTAAATTGGATGTGGTGTTGTTGCTTCTGTAAAGCAAGCCCCATAATTCCAATATGGTCGCCTTGCATCATTTTTCCAAGCATCGACACTCTAGCCTGCATTAGAGCATTCCATTCCGCTCAAAGTTGTAAAGTTTTTCTTTTGCAAACTTTCCATAATTCTTAAGAATGGTGGAGGTACGAAATATTGAGCATGCAATTCTGCCTTATCACAATATTGTCACTAAAGATTGAGGACTACAATATTGACAGGTAAGTATATATTTGTAAGTATAGGTGTACAATACTTGACTCCAAATATTTATACCTTGACTGCATATATATAGCCTCAATGTATGTAGATGTGGAGTTAAGAATAGTAAATCTGTACTTACCTAAATGCATATTTAGGTCTGTGATATTTTGACTACGATATTCGTATAAATCGATATTCCTTACTCAATATGCTGAACTGCAAACTTTATGAATATGGATACTACTGAAATTCTGGAATACTGCAATAGTAAAAGTGTTTTAAACTCAAATATCTAGCCTTTTGCTCTACTTGCTGCTTCACCAGAAGCAATGAAAAACCTTTTCGAAATTGTTTCATATGGGGAGATGTAAAGCGCCCTTCTGATAGGACAAACTTCCCTAGTTTAGCCTTAATAAATCTATGGTACAGTCCAGATGAAATTCCAATACAAAGTGATTTGACATAGTCCAAAAGCAATAGGATGATGACTATTTTAAGTGCAGTCTTATTTATAATTTTCAGACATGGTAAACACACTTACTAGTAAAGATAAACTCCTAAGTTCCTAACACACTGAGTGGCTTGTGGTGTTGTCACTAGGACCACTGTACAGGTACAATTAGGGGCAGATATAGTATGGCCACATATTGCTATAGTATTACTGCTTTACCATAATGAAAGCTCTCTAGATATTGCCTTTCATTAAGTGTCACTGTCTACATTTGTAGTTTTTTCTATCCCATTGTATTTGGTTCTGTTACCCAGATTCAATGTTTCTATCTCTTAGAACATGCTTCCTGTTCAAGTGACATCCTCTCCTAGAGTTTCTATGTCCTAGTGCTTGCATCTCATTGCTAACATGCACAGAGACTGTCACCCAGTGGGTCGAAGTGCAATGCACCTGCTAGAAGGTTCACCAGTTGAGCAGTTGGCTGTTGGTTATCCGCTATTTAATTTTATACAACTTTAAAAGCAAGTTACTCTTGTAATTACCATTCTTAAAGTTATATTAGGTGTCATTAGGTGTCATATATTTGTCATATATCTTGGTGCACATTATTTAATATGTAGTCCCTATTAGTTATCAGCATTGTCTCGATTTGGTCTGAAATTCATGGACAGTTGGTATTGAAATTCCCACCTCTGTGTTTCCCTATACTTTACCATGAGGTGATCTCCAGCCTGACTGCAGAGTCTTCCTATGGTAAAGTATAGGGGGGAAAAAAGTTTATTAAATTCACAAAAAATATTTTATTGTAAATATTAATGTATATTAGGTTTATATATTTATTTTAA
This sequence comes from Triturus cristatus, assembly GCF_964204655.1. NCBI lineage: Eukaryota > Metazoa > Chordata > Amphibia > Caudata > Salamandridae > Triturus > Triturus cristatus. The sequence goes on from NC_140589.1 coordinate 1,729,345,924, forward strand.
ATATAGTACTAAATAACACATGCTACAACTCTGGTAGCTTAATTTTGAATTGAATGTTTAAATAATGTCAATAAAATAAATCACATTTAAATTATGTTTCTGAAGTTTAATGTAAAAAGTAAATACCCACATAAAGTAAAATAAAAAAATGCATGAATATTTAATTAAAAGTGGTGTATATAATTACATCACTACTGTTTTGGCTCCTTTTTTGCCTGTACTAACTATAGAAGTGCAGTTTGTGAATAGATACGGGCTTACTCTTTTGTGTGTGGGTTGATGTCACTTAGCCCATCTCTTGACCTCCCTAAACCCCTTCTTAGACCTTCCTTAACTCCTCCCCTTTATTGGTAAGCATTCCCCATTTTTCAGCCACTCCCCCCTGTGCCCCTCCCACATTTACTACAAAAACCTATATCTATATGTATGGAGATTCTGCATTAGGGCAGAGATCTACACGCATACAGATATAGGAGAGGCGGAGGAGTAAACTCCTCTCCTAGGTTTATGAATAGCATCTTGTAGGACTACAGGGTGTACAACAAAATGCAGGTAGTGCATAGCTCCGAAGGTACCCAAACATGCTTTCTGAGCAGCACTGTGGCCTTTATAGAATACTGCATCAGTATATTCACCCAACAGTACCTAAGTAGTGAATGTATCCCTGCAACAAGTTTATGTTCTGCATACATTAAAAATACACAGACCAATTGGGCTTTTGGGTACCTTCATGCACTGGTTTATGTTTGCCACTAACTCTTTCCACTTACATGCCTGCTGGCCCTGTCTTTCACCATGGTGCATACTATACAGGAAACAGAGTGCCATATCTTTCTAAATTAAAAATAAAATTTTAGCCCATCATTCGAAGAAGGGGCTTGCTTGCCATTCATATTTCTAATAAAATAGTGTGGTGCTAGCTGATAAGAGAATGGACAAGATACCATTCGACCTCCGAAGTCACTAAGGGAGCTAATGTAAGCCTGAGAACTTACCATCTGGCAGATCCAAAATCCCAGAGAACCATAAGCCCATTTAAAGGGTTTGAGGAAGGGCTGAGGTTGTTATTGAGTGCTCTGAATTGCTCTCTACAAATCATGTGCTAAAAGTCACCAGTTTGGGAATCCATGCTAGGGAGACACCTGAAACAGCAGAGGTAAAAGGGCATCATTGATAAAATAGAGGTCCATTTATTTCTGATTGTCCTGAACTGGAATTCTCACACAGGTGCCCAAATATTTCTTAGAAGCCCGCTAGCTCATGGCTGAATGCTGGGTTTGCAGAATACTATTGCTGCTTAGTCTTGATTCCATCCCATGCTTTTTCTTCCACCACCCTCCATTTTCATGTCTCTTTTTTTCACTCATGCCGTATTTTCCTATTTTTCCCTTCCTCCTTCTTTTTCACTGGTTTGCCTTCGTCTATTTTGCTTTGGGTCAAAGTGTGATGATGAATGATAAGTATTCCGAGGTTGCTAGACCTGGCACCATTGGCGTGGGTCTCCCTTCCATTTTTTGCTGTTGCCTCTTATGTTTTTGCTGGTTTTAGATGCTTTGGGGACTGTGCCACTGCTATTCAGTGCCACAGTGCAAGTGCTCCCTATGCTAAATTGATATATGGATTAGTGACTCCATGATTGACTTGTTTGGTTTACTTATCAGACCCTAGTACAGTGCACTGCGTGTGCCCAGGGCTTGTACATCAAATGCTGCTAGTGGGCTTGCAGCACTGATTGTGCCACCCACCATAGCAGCTTGTAAAGTGTGTCTTAGGCCTGCCATTGCAGAGCCTGTGTGCAGTCTGGTACTACCATGTTGACTAGGCAAGTGCACCCACTTGCCAGTCCCAAAACCTTCCCTTTCCCACATATCAGACACCCCTAAGGTAGGCCCAAGGGCAGGGTGCATTGTAGGTAAAAGGTAGGACATGCCCTGATGTGTGTGGCATGTCCTAATAGTGAATTACAGCCATTTTCGTTTTTCACTCTTGCAAGGCTACCTGCTCCCATAGGTCCCAATGGGCAGTTTGATTATAACACCACTTTAAAGTGAAAGCGTGATGCAAAAATAAACACGCGGCAGAGCTTGTCTTTACGGGGTCATGTGTTTGAAACACATGGCCCCATAAAGATAAGAAAACGTTTGCGACAGGAGGAAAGCAGGCGAGCCCGTCCAAGTGGGCCGTCTGAAAAAGCCAAAGGGAGGCAACATGGAAAGCTCTTTTCAAATGGCTGGCCACCGTTTAGCATAAACCGTGATGCCAGCCAATGGAAAAGAGGGACGGGGCTTAAAGCCCTTTACAGAAACTCCTCAAAAACATTAAATCTCGCCGAGCGAGCTGCGCATGTGCGCAGCCACGCTAGCCGAGACCTAAAAAGGACTTCACTATACCTGGGAAGAATAAGATCAAAAGAATAACACAATTCCTTACATGTAGCTCCACTTTTGTCATATAAGTGAGTGAATGCCCCTACAAATTGATGTATGTCAGTAGTACAACTTTTTTGGCCAAGAAGAGGGTTTTAGGTCACATGCGTGCCATTAACAACAAGGGTACACATTATCCCATTGCCAGGCATTTCCAGGAATATCATCTTTCTAACAGTTCCCTCTTGAGTAACTTCGCCATTGAAGAAGTACATATTGGCCCCAGGGGTGGGAACCGGGTACTTAAGCTCTGCAAACGAGAGTCCAAATGCATACTTGAGCTTGAGACTAAGTACCCTGGGGGGCACAACTTGGATGAGGAACTAGATACACATCTGCATGATGATTGATCTGGCCTTTGTGCAAATGCCCTTCTGTAGCCTCTATGTTTCTACTTTTCATTTGATCTCTGTATTTTGAGTATGTACAATACAATGCAATCTGTGATTTCATGTAGAAATGCCCCACATATTTTTAATCATAGTAATTTGGTTTTTTCACAGGAGGAAAGGAAGGGGCACAGCGTTGACGAATGGACACTTTTGCATGGGTTCCCTACCCTTTTCTTCCCCGATCTCGGGCATGCACATCTTGGAGATAAGAGAAAATATCTTTCTTTAAACTTTCTTTACATTACGTCAATAACTTGCCTGTGAACAAGGGCTTTGTTAGCCCGAAACGCGCCAGGACTGAAATGGTTAATTTTATTAAGTGAATTTACTGGATGTCTCTTCCGCTACCAATACAGTTTGTTGTATTAGCGAGTGCGTCTCCAAGCTTGAGGCAAGACTTTGGAGTATGTAATGCGGCGGCCCCGTCGCAAAGATGCACCACCGTTATTGTGCGGGATCTGTGGTGTCCTTCGATATGTTTTTCCACACACAGAGCTTTCAACATGGTCAGCGGGGTTTAAAGATGCAAACAGCAGAATTTCAAGCCCACATCGGGGTGAGGATAATTCAGCAGTTTGAACCCACTGGGGTGAGACTATCATGTAGAACTACTGCATCCATAATGCTTTGCACCACTTGGACAAAGGATGTGGGTATGAACTGAATTCTGCATGTTTTACAAATCGCTATATTAACTTACCTGTGAACAAGGGCTTTGTTAACCCAAAACGTGTCAGGACTGAAATGGTTAATTTTATTAAGTGAATTCACCGGATGTCTCTCCCGCTACCAATAAAGTTTGTTGTATCAGTCACTGTAAAATGCTGGACTTGGGAGACTTGTAACTGTTGTCCAGTCCTGGTTCTGGTTTTGAAAATATGGTCATCGTGTTTACACCTGAATGCCCATCACTCTCTTATCTTTATCGGAAGGGTGGGAGCCAGAGGTGAGGAAATTAGCTGGAACAGGAGATAGGACATTCATTCTTTGTGATGCTTTTCTCTGTCATCAGTCCTGTACACTGATAGCATCAGAGTGAATTGCTGTGGTCTACACGAGCCAAAAGATTGAACTGTACTGCAGGACTCCCTTTAGGCAGAAGCAAGTCTCCCACCAGACCAGATCCCCTGCCCCCTCTTTAGTTGACAAGGTTTGCAGAAATGCAGACAGTACAAATAATCAATCAATCAATCAATCAATCAATCAATCAATTATAAGAGGTGTTTATCCTGACATCCATGTTTTAGAATCCTTATGAATTGTGTTGCATTTTCCTATTCTATGTTATAAAATACTTGCTACTACAGCACATCTGAACTTGACTGGCCTCGACTACCTCTTATTTGTTAATATGATAGACTGATTGTTCAGAGTTTAGATTTTTACTTCAACCTGTCATTCCTGTTTTCTATGACTGTTGCTGTTTCTCCATTTTGCCCTTATGTTATTGTTCTTACATTGAATAGATTACAAACTTCATCTTCTAAGTGATTCTTTCTTGGTTTACAACTGCATCTGCTGAAGAACTCCTCCTCACCAGGAAACCCCCTCTTTGTTTGTTGGTGGAACAGCCATCATCATCAACTTGAACAGTGTGAACTATTGATTTTTATAGGAACTCTTACTGGGACCAGGAAACAATTTGTATTCACATTAATATTAAAATCTGAGTTTTTTCCTAAACTGCCTCTCCTACTGGGCAGGATCCACCTGAGCCAAGTACAGGTTTGTCTTCTTCCTACCTAAAAATATTTGTATCCAATGTCAAATTCTGGTGCTAAGACATATCCCATCTTTTTACAGTCTCTTGGTCATCTGGGTCCTGGCTTTCTTTTTTCAGTTGAAGGTTCTTATTGCCTTATCTGTTCTAGCTGGTGGTTACTTAAGCCACAAGGTGAGTTGGACTTGTCTCAGGAGTTCCTCCAATCTGACCTGTTGGCGATGACTCAATTTGTGATCTTGACTTTTACTAGGCTGAATTCTGGGTACTAAAGCTGTGTGTAATGACACTCTAGTACCCATGGTTTTGAACACTGTCAGTGGACATAGGCATTCTGGCATTGTGGTGTTTTAACTAGAGCAATGTTTCACAAACTGTAGGTCACCACCTCCTGGTGGGTTGTGAGTAGATTTTTGGTGAAGTGCAAAAGTTCAAGAAATAAATAAAGACTGTTAGTGGCCATTTCAATGGAAAAGGTGCTGTTTGTAAATGACAGCGGACTGCCACATGATGCTTTAGTTATAAAAAAGAATGGCCTGCTTCATGTCCAGTAACGCACAGATGAGTCGCAAAAGTTTGTTGTTCTTAAAATTAGGTCGTGATTCTAAAAAGTTTAGGAAGCACTGAACTAGAGAACTGGTGTGGGTGCAAAAGCAGTTGTGCCTTGAACTGTACTGTCTTAAGCTGAAGGGTCTGGATACAAGATGTGGTACTTGGGCATTGTTGTGAGTATGGCTCAATTCTGTCTATCTGGATCTGTGGAACTATGAGACATGTGGCTTTATGGCACGTATATCTATGGGTTTGAGATATAGAGTGTGGAATTATTCCCTTGCTGGGTTTGTGGGGGTCTCAGGTTATTGGGGTTGAGCCTGTCAGTTGTGAGTGTGCTGCACCATGTTCTGAACGTATGTGGTCTGGGATCTGGAAATGTGGTATCTGAAGCTAAGTGATCTCTAGAAGTAGAGTCCGTAGCTGTGTGGTATTAAACTAGAGATCTAGGGGCTATCAGGCACATGCATCAAACCTTTTTGCGATCGCAAACGGTGCGAATCGCAAAAATAGGCCGTTTGCGATCGCAAAAGTCAGTGTTGAAATGCATCAACTGTATATTTGCGAAAATCCATTTTTTCGCAAATATAAGGAATCGCAAAACATTCTGCGAATCAAATAGCGAATCGGTATTAGCGTGTCCCAATTAGCGAATCGCAAACAACGATTCGCTAAATGTATGCATGACAAATCGCAAATAGCGATTTCCATGAAAATCGCAAATTAGCGATCGCTAAATAAGAAGGATCACAACCAGGTGGTAATCATGAGTGCAAATCACAGACAGGTGAAAACCAACTGAAACCCATTTAAACACACCCAGAATGAGCCAGCACTGTTCACAATGGCAGGGATTTACCTGATGGCGAGGAGGATGAGGCTGCAGGCTGCCGCACAGAGACGGAGGCGAATGAATGAGCGCATCTTCAGAGTCCGCATAACTTTGCTAGGCCAGCAAGAGGATGAGATATACGACAAGTATAGGCTCAATGCAGCAATGATCCATGATCTAATCAATGAATTGGACCCCATAATGCAACGACAGACACGTAGGACCAATGCCATCCCAACGCATGTGCAGGTCCTATGTTGCCTACACCTTCTGGCGTCAGGCAGTTTTCAGGGGGTCATTGCTGTTGCGGGAGGTGTGTCACAAAGCGCACTTTCAAGAATATTGAAAGCATTCCTTGATGCCATGATGGCCGTGATCGGGTCTCATATCAAGTTCCCTACCACCGCGCTTGACCTTGCAAAAACCAAACAGGAGTTCTACCAGATAGCTCGTTTCCCACATGTTTTGGGTTGTATTGATTGCACCCACGTTGCAATATGTCCCCCTGCAACACAGGAATATATATATAGAAATAGGAAATGTTACCATTCCCTCAATATTCAGGTCGTTTGCAATGCCAAAAACATTATCACTGACATTGTTGCGCAATTTCCAGGGAGTGCACATGACTCTTATATCTTCAGGCAAAGTGGCATACACACCCGTCTTGTCAGGGGAGAATTTGGAGAGGGACATCTGCTTGGTAAATATGTGTTATAGTTTATCACTGTCATTGTACGTATGTCAATGTGAAGCTGCCACTGACTCTTTGCTCCATTACATGTAGGTGACAGCGCATACGCCTTGCGTAATTACCTAATGACGCCTTACCTCAATCCCACAACTGCCAATCAACAGAGGTACAATGCAGCACATATTTCGACAAGGAACATCATAGAGCGCACATTTGGGCTGTTGAAGAGCCGATTCAGATGTCTACATAAGACCGGTGGAGCACTGAAGTACAACCCTGAACAATGCTGCAAGATAGTAGCGGCATGTGCCATGCTGCACAACATAGCGACAAGGGGAGGAATGGACATCGAGGTGTCTGACAGCGATTCGGAGGATGGGAACCAGCAAGTGCCACAACACCATGCAGCACAAGGGGCAGGCGCAGCAGAAGGGCGTAGGAGAAGATTTGACATCACACAAAATTATTTCTGAGGTGAGTAATGATGACACAGAAACTGACTATTGCTATCAAAGTATTCTTTAATTAAATAAAATTGCCATGAGTGTTCAAGCACACTTGTAATCTGACCAGTGCAATGGACATAAGTGGTTTGCAAATGTCAATTCACTTGTCAGTCTGTGAAAAGTCAAATCCAAATAAATGGTTACGTCACCATAGTGGAATGCACTTGTACATGCCAGTCTAGCGCTTTTTCCCACGAACACCCAGACGCCTGTCAGACCCAGCATTGTCATCCGTTATGTTGGAAGCGGCGGGGGTACTGCTGCGTGTGTTGCGTCTTCCTGCAGTGCGGACTGGAACTGCCACACTACTTAGGCTTGAGCCACCCTCACTACCCTCTTCGGGCGTCGAATTGTTGGCCGCAATTGTGGAAGCATTTAGCAAATCAACTGCATTGGTGACCTGGTCCAGTGCTTTAGCCACATCGCCGCTCCAATGGCACATTTCAGTTTGCATGGTCACAGACCTACGCGCCAGCAGTGCAGTTGTCGTGGCCAATCTATTGTTTGATTTAGCAAACATTTTCAATTGCAGCATTAGTTGACGATGCTGTCTCTTCTGGGATACATTTCCCTCATGCATCACCTTGCTCAGTTGCTGCACACTTTCTGACAGTACTGCTATGTTGCTAGCCATCTTGCCAACTTGCAATTGTACTAATCGTGTGTTTTTTGTCTGCAGGCGCTGCATACGGAGCATCTGTCCCTCAAGACCACCCCAGACATCACTTGGTTGCTCCTCCTGCTGTGTCCTGAGTGCTCTTCCTCTCCTACGCCGGGCTCTGTGATTAGTTCTGGGGACCTGTGGTTGTGTTTTTGTGATGGAAGTTGTCTGGCCATGGCTGCCACCTGGTGTTGCATCAGCCTCATCATCTTCACACTCCATGGTGACTAGGGATGGAACAGTAGCCCTGCGTGACTTTGTTGGACGTGAGGGATTTATTTGCACCACAGGTGTGTCCATCTGTTCACCTGCGCTGGTGTCCTGCATGTCTGGGGAATCGCTATCCACATCTTCTACACGTTGCGCATCTGTGAGGTGAAACAGTGCAACACTGTATTATTTCATGTCTGTGATATTAATTGCACAGTAATAAATATCTGCCTTTGTAAATGATTTTATACTCTATTAAGCTTTTTTGGGTTGTTACTCTGAGATTTGACATTTTAACTGCTTGACCTGACTACATCTCCCATAATGCCCCTCACCTACTGAACGCATTGTGTACTGGATGTTCAGGGTCTGCACTTGGGCTGTACTGTGGTCGAGTTCTACCTTTACATTTTGTAACACTAAGAAAACATACATTCATCTTACCTTCAGATGTGTTTGCTGCTCCGGACGTGTCCAGCTGGGTCACACCAACAACAGCTTCTGGCTGGATGGTGGATTCAATCAAGTCCTCCATGGGAGTGTTCCCAGTGTCTGTTGGTGTTCCCCCTCCTGTCTTCTTTGCCTCCTTCAGGCGGTCAGCTATGCGCACCTTAGCCCGACTGCGCAAGTCGTACCATCGTTTTTTGAGTTCTTCAATGGTGCGGTGTGTCACCCCAATGGCATTGACCCTGTTTTGGATCCGGAGCCAGATTTTCCTTTTCTCCTGCTCTGCCACTTTCAATGATGCCTTTCCAAACAGCTTGTCATGGCTGTGGACTACTCCCTCAATGAGGGTGTCAATTTCTTTTTCTGCAAATTTAATTTTGCGTTTCCTGCCTGTTTGGCTCTCCTCTGCTGTTTGTGAGGCTTCCATTTGATATCACAAGTTTCTCTTCTGTCTCTGTCACACTCCTGTTCTGCTCCCAGAGCCAGCTCCCTCCTCTCCCTGACACTGTGCACTGGAAATGAGGCTGGTGCTGCTCACTTCCTGGTTGTGATGTCATCAGGATGCATCAAAAAGCGACTTCGGTATTAGCGATTTCGCTAATTGCGAAATCGCTAATAGCGAGTTCGCAAATGCCGAAATCGCAATTTATTTAGCGATTTTTAGCGATTCGCAATATTCTCGCAATGTTTTTGTTGCATCGTGTTTTGCGAGTCTTTATTTGCGATTCCTTAAAATTCGCAAATAAGGACTCGCAAACTCTCTTTTTGATGCATGTGCCTGTATGACCTAGGGCGTTGATTCTGGAGCTGTGGGTCTGAAACTTAGAGATCTTACATAATATGGTGTGGGGTAAATTGGCTCTCTGATGCTATGCAGCCTAAAACTGTGAAGTCTGGAATTAAATGATCTGGAGCTGTGGGGCCTGGAGCTGAAGGGTGTGATGCTGTTGGTTGAAGGCCTGAAGTGTAGGATATGGTGCCATAGACTATAGGGATATGGAGCTATGCATGTAGAGATGAGTTGTTTATAATTGTGGAGCCTATACTGTGCTGTCTGGAGCTCGGTCATGCCATTAGTAGCCTAATGCACCTCTGGTGCTACTTGTTTCTAACTTTTTTAAACTTTACTTAGGAACATTTAAAGGTGTAGAAAGTTGTTTTTTGGAAAGGGGATTAAAAGTGGAAAACAGTATGAATGTTACAAATACATCCAGTCAATGTTGAGGAGAATTTAAAGAAAATAAGAGAAGTCAGTCAATATCTAATAATAGTGTTGATCTGTTACCAATAAACTCTTTCTTTCTCCCTTTTATACCAGGATACCGGGCAACACCACCTGCATGCCATTGATTTAGAGGAGATTTCATATACACTTAGAACTTGACAAACTGGTTCATGGAGACATAATTAGTTGATTTACTAAACATGAAGCTACCACGTGGGCACAAGATAGGTGTATTTTCCAGACGTGACATCTTATTTTTAGGGAAATAATTGGATTATCATCTAAAATAAGTAGTTAATTGTTGACAAATTGAGTTTATTTTCAATTAATTAAAAACTTATGATTGGATCATTTTATTTGTTTAACTAACAGTGATAAGCTGGTACCTGTGAACAATAAAAATAGCATTCTGGTCAGAAAAAGGTAAGCTGGAGTTTAGGATCAAAAATAGTTTTTACTAAACATTGTACTTTGGGAACTTCTACTAAACATATTACGTTATTTTGGGGACAAAATTAGTGCCTTCACATAGCATTTAATTCTGTTTGAGTGATCATTTCTGCTGATTTGGAATTATGTTAATAGAGCAATTCTTTAGTATTACAAATGTACTAATTACTGCTATGTCAATTGTTTTATGGTGAAAGCATTGAAGAATTCATGAGTGTGCTTTCAAAACTGCTCTTGGATCCTTGGCCATCTAAGCAACTTATTTGCAAACTGGAAAATGCACCACATGGCCCTATTCTTTTCAAATTTGTTTCAAAGGAGAAGACTACAAGTAATTTTGGACAAATAATATTGCACACCACTAGTTTAAAAGTTCATCAACTGCGGCACACATTTGAGAAGTGTTAGACTGTCATCCCTAAACTCTGGCTTCAGTACTTCTGATGGAGAAATGGCTGCTATCTTTGTGACACAGATAACTTATGTTGGTGAGTAATTTACACATGCAATTTACTCTTACACTTTTGAGTAACTTTACTACTTCTGGCTATTCACAAAATCTGAGTGTAAAGTTATGCAAAATGGTAGACGTACATGTCTCTGCCCCCTGGAAAAAAAGGTGGAGGCAGCTTTACAAATGTAAGTTACTGCTGTCAACAAGGCCAAGCACTTGTCATACAAAACCCTCCCATAGAAAGTGATGGAGATTGGGATTTAAAATTACCACATGCCAGGGTGAATAGCGCCTGAGTTTATTAACTAGTCTGATCACCAGTCAAGAATTGCATATGTTTTTTATCACATGTGCTAAATAACAAGTGATCTATTTATAGCATGTGCTACATACTGCTGGTGATATTTACCACATGCAAAAAATAACATATGTGGTAAATCATATGTAATTAGAAGTATGCGAGGTCATTGAAAAACAGTGGAAAACACCACCTTAAAAATCTGTACTATGGGTTTAGAGTCTAATTGGGTGCCCATTACTCGTGGAACAATGCAGGGATGTCCCTGCTCCCCTTTGCTGTTTTCGTTATACATTGATCCTTTTATAAAAATGTTGGAAGCCAGTAGTAAGATCGAACTGGTGATACTCCAGCAAGAACATTATCGGGTGCTGGCTTATGCAGATGATTTAGCCATTGTTAGTCCTAACCCTTTCACAAGATACCTTGGCTCCCCCCTCACTTCTGCTCTACAGAGTCAGAGTTGCTGGTTCAGTTTGACAGAACTTCGTGTTCTGTTTCCCCATATAGTAAATCATAGTAGGTTCCCCATGCTCTCCACACTTTGTTGAATTTCTTGGTGCACCTCCTTGAAACCTCACAGTCCCCCCAGTCTCCCAGCTGATACATGGGTGACTTTCCCCAATTAATACGATATCGTGAGGTCGTCCTCCAAGGCCCCTCGATTCGTTCAACTCCAATACTGGTAGTGGAACCTCTCCTAGGAATACCTCAATATCAGTGTCTAATCAATCCCTCCTAGCTGCTTATAACCATTTATAATATTGAGGAAATATCTCTTCTATTTCCTTATCAATACTGATTATACCACCCACTTCATTCTGCACCTCCATGACCCATCTCGCCCCTACTGTCTCCTACCCAGCCATGTCAGAAGGTGACTTGCCTTATCCCCTGTTTCATAAAGTTTCTGCTCTTTCATGAGTCAGTGAGTACCTGCTGCATTATATGTGAGACTGCTGGACTATTACCTAGTTGCACCTAATTTTAGGTATGTCTGAGGGTCTCTTCTTTGGGTCCATGGAGGAGATTTTGCTCTACCTCCTGCACCTCCAGCTCCCTCCATCTCTTCTGGCAGGCCAACATGATCTGAGCCTTATCAAGGAGTACGGTTTTGTAAGCCTCCCAGAGCATGACCAGGAAGGTCACTGTTCCCTCATTTTCCACAAAGCACAGTTTGGACCCGTCCCAGAGACCTCAGATCTTCTCCCTATCTCACAGGGCCCACACATCCAGCCTCCATGTCTTGGGTTCCTTCTGACTCTAAGCACCTTTTGTAACCTGTAGTGGCGAGTGATTGGAAATAGCCTGAGCCAAGTACACTAGCTCACGTACCCATGGATTTTGCAAAGCTGGCAGGAACAAATAATCCATTCTGGAGAGTGTCCCATGTGCCCAGGAATGAGTAATGTCGCTCTGAAGGTTGTTGAGCCTTCCCCACATCAACCAGACCATGGCACTCGCAAATAGCTCTAGGTCTGTGGACCCTATCTGTGGCAGGTCCTGCCCTGTTGATCTATACATGGTTCTACACATCACCTCATTAAAATCTCTCCCTATTTGTGGCGGTCCACCCTCGGGTTTAGTAAGATATGCCCCTACCTCACAAGAACCCTTTGGTGTGACCAGGGCAGCACACAAATATTGACCAGCAAGAATGTCTTCCTACTCCATGATTCCTGTACAGCAACATAGTGGCCGTTGGGTTCTGTCTGATACATGACAAGGTGGGTGTTTTTGATTAAGATTGCTACCCCTGTTGACAACCCCCCCCCTCGTGTTTCCTGCATGCTCTAACAAGGTGTATCTACCCCTTAGGAGACCTTTGCAATTGTTCATCAAGAGGTGGGTTGCTTGCAGCAATACTACATCCAGAGAATGTCAACGGAGATACTGTAACACTATATCCCTTTCAATCTTGCATCCCAGCCCATTCACATTCACATTCCACTACAGTATCTTTATTGGAGCTCCCATTTGGAAACTACATCAGGTCACTTAAAGCGTGTGGGGTTGAGTATTAACCCTAAAATTCAGGAAGTTCTGGCCTCTCTAACTTACCATGTTCAGTCTATATGCAGTGCCCAAAAACATCCCCCTTTAACTTGCCCCCCTCGTGTTCCGACCCCTGCCCAACTTTCCTGTGCATGTGCTCAAAACTACCCACGTCCTGAGTAGCGGCAAGGTCTGTCATTCTTCTCTCCCTCCCTCGCTTCATGTATACTACCTCAGCTCTAAATGTGAGCCCTCGGGACCCTCTCTGAGATTCTCTGCTACTAAGTACCCAATATGAGGCACCCATCATATCAATGTTCAGTTGTAGCTGACCATTCAATAGGTCCCATAGCAAATCCTGGGCTGCCTCTCCTCTGTCCATCAGTGTTTTCCTCCCTAGTCTCCACAGCAGATTTGCGATCATCATTAGAGCCCTCCTGTGATTTCCAGGCTGGCATTCCTCCTCTTCATTTCTTCCCCACTCAGAGGCCCCTGCATGTGGCCGACACTGCTCCTTCATCTCACAGTCCCATGTCTCTGAGGATGGGGTTCCCTGTTGGGGAGTCCCTTGTTTGTCACCAGGGGGTCTTTCCTTGACCCACTCTCATGCTCTGTCCGGGTGATCGAAGAAGAGGGGCTTCCCCTGAAATATCACCAGGAGTTTTACTTGGTAAAGCAACATATATTGGGCCCCCATAGCTGTCAGCTTCTGCTTCACTTGTTTAGATGACCTACGATGCTTTTGAACAAATCTGGTGTAGTCCTGAAAAATTTAGATCCCTAGGAGTCATGCATAAGAGCCGCCAGCTTCTGGGCCACCTGTAAAACAAGGTCCCTGTTTCTATAGTTTAATAGATGGGCTATTATCGCTAGGGCGGTGCTCCCGCATGGGGTTTCTTCACCAATGCACAATGCACCCTCTCGACAAGAAAACATGGCAGTCTGTTCCCCTGTTAAAAGGTTGTGGAGCCAGCAGTCCAGGAATTTCTCTGGTTGATTCCCCTCCACTTCCTCAAGGAGGAACACAAACCACATGTTTTTCCTCTTGGATTGTCCCTCTGCATACTTCGCTCTGGTTTTCATCTTACAGACCTTACTTCCTATCTGGTAAATCTTTTGGCAGAGGTCTTTGACTGTGCTCTATAGTTCTCTGATACGGGTCTCAGCTTCCATAGTACAACCTGTAGTCTTACGTAGGTCCTGTCGATGCAGAGCCATTCTGTGCCCACTTCTCCTACTTTAGTTTCCAGGACCATTCAGGAGGTCTTTATGACCAGTAGGATTATGGTGGTCTCCGTGGATTGTGGTGCTTCAGCCCCTTCTTTTCTTGTTTTCATGGACACATGATGTGACATCAGTTTCACAAATTTACCTAGTTTCCCCTACTTTGGGGGTACTTTGTCCTTCATCATCTTCACACCTTTTGAGGAAGTGTTAGAATTCCCTGTGGCCTACCAGAACACCACCTTCACTCCAAGGGGAGCAGTACAATCAGCCTGCATGGGTACGGGAGCTCCAGGCTCTCCAAAGCCTCTTCTTATTTTTGTTGTTGTGTCTGTATATCTAGACCTGTGGAATTGGGCACCGCTAGGGTTGGGTATAGTCCACCCAACAGGGAACCCAAGGCCCCATCCAGAACCCCAGTATCACCACCTCTGCTGGCCCTCCAGCTGTTATTACTTTCTCCCACCACTAACTCGGGTGCCTTCTCAGCTACCCCATACCTCTGAGCTCCTCTGCCACTTTGGCCCTTTTTCCTGCTTGCTGTTCCTCAGAGGATTGCAGGACACTGGGGCAATGGTGACACAAGCAACTTCCCATCACCGGTGGTTTATGTATCTGGCTGACAAACTGACCCCAGGGCATTCTCTCTCTCTTGGATTGCCTAGCATGCTCAACCAGCTGACCTAATCTGGGTATCAGTCATGGTGCACTCAGCCTCTCTAGGGGCCCGATCACTGCATCAAGGGTTGAATGGTACCTCCCCCAAGGTTGCTACTCCGTGAAGACCGCCATTGGTGAGGGCCTCAGCCGCTGCCCTCCTCCTCCGGGCCAATCCTTCAGATGGTCCACTCTCGGGCTCCTGCCCCCTTTCACCCCTTTGGGAACATTGTGTCCCTTCTCAGCCCAACTTCCCAGGCTGACTGAATCGCAGAGCCAGTAGCAGACATTCTCCTCTGAGGAGCCAGCAACGCCTATCCAAGCAAGGAACACTGAATGTGTACAAAAGATTATTACAAAAAAGTGTACCCAATCACAAGCAAACACACACACACAACAATTATTACTCTAACCAACGTAAAGTGATTTTCGTTCTCAATATATTTTTAAATGTATTTTTAAATGTACATGATTATTATTGCAACATAAGACTGACCCAAAAGACAATACATAAACACATTTGGTGAACGATAGTGTACAATCACATAAACAATCAACATAGACTTGACATCATGAACATATATTTAGACAAAAACATTAAAAGAATGATGATCCGTGGTTCGTAGCATAAAACACCACAATATGTATTATTCAATATTCCAATGGTGAAATTGCATGGATCAATCAAATAGATAACGTCGACGTTTCGACCCTAGGAATACGTGTGAATTTATACGCATCAAAGTCGGGTCTTCATCAGGACAACGACAACCAGTCAGTCTGGGGACTAAGAATCGATTTGTATATGTATCCTTGTGTCGCATAAGGTGAAAGCAATCCAAATTATCCCTGCGACATGGCAAAATTCCTTACGATGCTCCTGTGTAGGGCAGACAATTACCATCAAGGCGATCAACAATGTTTCGAGCCGAATGAATCCGCTTCAAAACTCCCACCGTCCGGACAAACAATCGTTTTGAATCGATTCTTAGTCCCCAGACTGACTGGTTGTCGTTGTCCTGATGAAGACCCGACTTTGATGCGTTTAAATTCACACGTATTCCTAGGGTCGAAACGTCGACGTTATCTATTTGATTGATCCATGCAATTTCACCATTGGAATATTGAATAATACATATTGTGGTGTTTTATGCTACGAACCACGGATCATCATTCTTTTAATGTTTTTGTCTAAATATATGTTCATGATGTCAAGTCTATGTTGATTGTTTATGTGATTGTACACTATCGTTCACCAAATGTGTTTATGTATTGTCTTTTGGGTCAGTCTTATGTTGCAATAATAATCATGTACATTTAAAAATACATTTAAAAATATATTGAGAACGAAAATCACTTTACGTTGGTTAGAGTAATAATTGTTGTGTGTGTGTGTTTGCTTGTGATTGGGTACACTTTTTTGTAATAATCTTTTGTACACATTCAGTGTTCCTTAAATCAAGTTCACTCCCAACAGAACCAATTTTTTCCTTTTCATATACGTACCCAGGTTCTGAGGGTTACTGGGTTACCCCATTAAATCTAATGGTTATCCAAGCAAGGAGTCAGCAGCCGGAATCCTCTCTCTAAGTGGCTCTCCGGACCGCCCCACAAAAGGGTTCCAGTGCTGTCAGTTTTGTTGGGGTAATCCGGGGCACGCCAAAACCAAGGACCACCGTACCCTCTTGGTGCCCTAGTCACAGTGCCGGGGACCAGCAATTTCTGTCCAGAGCAGGCAGACCTGTCCCTCTGAGGGGGCCTAAAGCCAGGCCAGCCCCTGCTGCTGCACACTCTGCATTTGCTGATCCCATTCCTTCACGCAATACCTTTTGGGGCTCCAGACCTGCCCTGCCACTTTGGGTGTCTCCTTGTTTTTGGGATGAAGGATCTCCAGCATTCACAGGATGATTAGGGATTTAGGGTGGCAGCGCGGTAGCACTAAAGATTGATATCCGCCATCTTGTGTGTCTTAACCACACCAACTTGAATTTTTAATTTGTTAGTATTTATTTGCTATTTTCTTTTAAATTTATATTGGTTTCTAATTGTGAAATAAATCACAGTAAATAACAATTATAGGTTCTTTGTATCAATGAATATTAATTTACTTTTTTACTAATTATTTGTGTTAAAATAAGTAAACAAAAAATATAAAAAGAATTAAGATATTGAATTTTATTGTGCATTTTTTAAATGAGTAATTAACAAGTTTTGAACATAATTAAGTTGTGTTAAAATAAATGTATGTTTAATTATAAAAAGAATGTCGATTTTTATATTTTTTGATCTGACAATATGTTTTGAAGACAAATTATAATATATTTATTATTATATTATTTAGAGAAAAATCCTCAGAATTATTATAATTTAGGTAATTTCACACAAATAAAAATCATGTATATGTGTATTCAAAACTGATTATATATTGTATATGTGTTATGATCAACACATATTATTTCAAATACAGAAAATATAATTAATGCATATAATTTATTTAAATTATGTACTGTGTTATGTAGGGGTGGGCAGAACTCTGTGGAACTCCACGTAGTTACATAAAAACTCTGTGAGATTCTGCGAACGTCCATCAACAGGTGGAAAATATGCATGAAATGCTGCTCACACTACCAGCGCAAAAAGAACAATTGATGGACATAATGTTGAACAATGTCAAACATTAACCCCAGTACAGAGAGCTGGGCCTAAATCCATTGTTTTTGTGCTCCACATGCAATTTCAATTCAAACACAGTCGTATGCAAATCAGTCTTGACCCTGTTCTCTATGGGGAAATCACTGGAAAACAAGCATCCTTGGACTGGTTTCAGGGTTTCACCCCTCATCGGCCAGGCTAGCTTGACTCCAGTGGCATGGAAAGCACAGGACCCACGTCTTGGTATACCCGTCCCACTCGGGTTGACAAATACAAAAAGAACAATGGATGGGCAGAATGTTGAACAATGTCAAACGTTCACCCCAATACAGTGATCTGGGCCTAAATCCACTGTTTTTTTCTCCCCAAGCCATTCCAGTTTAAACCCAGCAATATGCAAATCAGTCTTGACCCTGTTCTCCATGGGAACAGTCCAGCCGGAACTGACAGGCCAGGTTCTCCCTGGACTGGAAAACAAGCATCCCCATGTTATTCCAGTTTAAACTCAGCCATATGCAAATCAGTCTTGACCCTGTTCCTCATGGAAACAGTCCATCCCGAACTGCCAGGTGAGGTTCTCCCTGGACTGGAAAACAAGTAACCTAGGCCCGGTTTCGGGGTTTCACCTCTCATCAGCCAGGCTAGCTTGACTCCAGTGGCATGGAGAGCACAGGACCCACTTCTGGGCATACCATCCCCTCGGGGTAACAAATGCAAAAAGAACAATTGATGGACAGAATGTTGAACAACGTCCCTTGCTCACTGGATTCAAGCTAGCCTGGCTGATGAGGGGTGTTGCCCCAAAACCAGTCCCAGGATGCTTGTTTTTGGTCCAGGGAAGACCTGGCTTTGCAGTTTGGGCTGGACTGTTCCCATGAGGAAGAGGGTCAAGACTGAATTGCATATTGCTGGGTCTGAACTGGGGTGGCAAAGTGAGCTAAAGAACGATGATGCATTCTGCCCAGATCTGTGACTGGGGTAGAGTGTCTGAAAAGTTTCAGCGCTCTGGCCATCATCTCCTTGTGTTTGCTTTGTTCACACTACAAACAGCAGTAGCACGAGAGCAGCGCTGCAAAATCAGTGCGAATGGCACCATGCAGTTTGCAAGAGCGTGTGATCATTTGAGTTGATTTTGCTGGTGCTCAAGTAGAAAATCAACTCAAGCGGCAACAAATGTATGCGAAAAGCAGTCCTCTAACCATGGCCGCTTGCAACCACCCGCATGAGAAAATCTCACTAGGGGACACCTAATCATGCTTGCGCTCACTAACTTGAATTTTCTGGGCACTAAGTTCTGCCAATTCCCAGGTGTTTTCTTATGCATATAATATTTTGAAAAACAATATTATCAATAATAACTACATGGTATAATTTTTATAATATTTTTATTTCAAATAATTGATATGTTTTGATATATTTAACAGTTTATAATTTTATCAATATTTGATAGGTAAGAGTGGGTAAAAGTGATTTCAGTTCTCCACTGTTAAAACCTTATGTAAAATCTTTTACTATGGAGGGGGAATTGTAATGGTTAATTTTTTTGTATGCAACACCTTCACAAATTATTAAAGATAGCAGTGGCAATTGTAAATGTTACTTCTTTACTGTCCAACACATTCCCCAAAGTGGTTTAGATTGGATTAGGAATAGTAAATGCCATTCCTTTAGCCCGTTCACTGCTAGGCCTTTTCCCCCCCTGTGCTAAGTCTTTTTTTGGCTATTTGGGGTAGTTCGAGCTTAGGCCCCTGTAGCATTTTAACCACATGAGGTATCCACGCCAATTTTGCGTCCTTTTTTTCCAACATCATGGGGACTCAAAGGTACCCAGGGTTTGTGGATTGCCCTGGAGGGGACCCAGAAATAAGCCAAAATAAAGCTAAATGTTTGTTTTTGGGGGGAAAATGGGAAAAAAGGGCTACAGATGAAAGCTTCTGTTTTTTTCCCTGCAAATGGTGTCAAAAAAGGGGTTGTAGTGTTGAAATCACCATCTTTCCAGCTGTCAGGGACAAGCAGACTTTTGTCAGAAAACCCAAAAATTGTACACAGCTTTGATATTTTTCTGGAACATAGCCTATTTTTGCTATTTATTGTGCTTTGTGCTTTTCGAAAAGTAGACAAATTTTTGAATTAAGCAAGGGGTCATTTGTGTAGATCCTTCAAGGTTTTGTTATAGAAACTAACCGTTGAATGTGGGAAAAATTGAAAATTAGTTGAAAAAAACAGCCATTTGTGTCAACGTTTTCACCTGTAACTTCTTATAATTATGACAGCTGTTTGAAAGCAATATACCGTTACATCCGCTGGACCTTTCTGGTTGTGGCGATATATAGGACTTGTAGGTTCCCCAAGAACCAGACGAACCCAGAGCCAATAACTGAGCAGCGTCTTGCAATGGTTTTTTATTTATTTACCAGGTATATAGCAATTCATTTGGGAAAATATATAAATGGAAAAATCGGTATGAAAGACACCTATGTATTTCTGAAATTGGAACAAAATCTAGAGTTTAGAAACAGTAGATATTTGCACATTTCCCAAATTGTGAGTACCCATACTAGCATGAGAATTATCGGTTATTTTTGAAAAGGACTTCTTTTTTACACATAGTCTTTCATTTGAAAGGCAGAAATGCATCAAAAGTCACAATTCTGTGTTACCCTAAGTCTCCCGATAAAAATGGTACCTCACTTGTGTGGGTAGGCCTAGTAGCCGAGACAGGAAACGACTCAAAACTCAACGTGGACACACTTTATTTTTACAGTGAAAACTGACCTTTTTTTGCAAACTACCTAGCTGTAGATTTTGAACCCTAACTCTGCCGGCACCTCGGGAAACCTAGCAAACCTATACAGTTTTTAAAACTAGTCACCCAGAGGAATCCAGGATGGGGTGACTTGACTGGCTCTCTCCAGGTTCTATTACCCAGAATCCCTTGCAAACCTAAAAATTTGTAAAACAAAAACACCATGTTTTCCTCACATTTCTGTGGTGGAAAGTTGTGGAATCTGCCTGGATCCACAAAATTCCTCCCACCCCACATTCCCCAAAGTCTTCCAAGAAAAATGGTACCTCACTTGTGTGGGTAGGCATATTGCCCGCCACAGGAAACGGCCCAAAACCAACATGTACATACCACATTTTCACAGAGAAAACGGAACCTTTTTTTTGCCAAGTGCCTAGCTATAGATTTTGAACCCTAACTCTGCCAGCACCTAAGGAAACCTAGCAAACCTAAAGATTTTTTAAAACTAGACACCCGGTGGATTCCAGGGAAGTATGGTTTACTTGGATCTCCCAACGTTTTTTTACCCAGAATCCCCAGCAAACCTTAAATTTAGACAAATAAATCTCTTTATCACACCTTTTTGTGTGGGAAAGTTGTGGCATCACCGGGCTGACACAAATTTCCTACCACCCAGCGTTCCCCCAGGTCTCGCAATAAAAATGGTGCCTCATTTGTGCAGGAGGCCCAAGAACCCGCGACAGGCAAGGGCCCAAAATGTATTGAGGCGACATCACAATTGCCTATCACAAAACGACCTGGTTTTGGAAGGCGGGTCACCTGGGATTTTGGCCCCGTGCTCGGCGGCCAGCTAGGGAAACCTACCAAACCTACACATTTCTGTAAACTAGACATCTGGGGGATTCCAGGGAGGTATGGCCTGCATGGATCCCCCAACGCTTTCTTACCCAGAATCCCCTGCAAACCTTAAATTTAGCTGAAAAAATCACTTTTGCCACATATTTTTGTGTGGGAAATTTATGGCATCACCGGGCTGACACAAATTTCCTACCACCCAGCATTCCCCCAGGTCTTCCGATAAAAATAGTGCCTCACTCGCGTGGGAGGCCCAAGTACCCGCGACAGGCAAGGGCCTAAAACGTATTGAGGCGACATCAAAATTGCCTATCACAAAACGACCTGGTTTTGCAAGGGGGGTCACCTGGATTTTTGGCCCTGTGCTCGACGGCCAGCTAGGGAAAGCTACCAAACCCACACATTTCTGAAAACTAGACACCCGGTGGATTCCAGGGAGGTATGGCTTACGTGGATCCCCCAACATTTTCTTACCGAGAATCCCCTGCTAACCTCAGATTTACCTGAAAAAATAACTTTTTTCCACACATATTTGTGTGGGAAAGTTGTGGCATCACCGGGCTGACACAAATTTCTTACTACCCAGCATTTCCCCAGGTCTTCCGATAAAAATGGTGCCTCACTCGTGTGGGAGGCCCCAGTACCCGCGACAGGCAAGGGCCCAAAACATATTGAGGCAAAATCAAAATTGCCTATCACAAAACGACCTGGTTGCAAGAGGTGTCACCTGGGTTTTTGGCCCCGTGCTCGGCGGCTAACTAGGGAAACCTACCAAACGCACAGATTTCTGAAAACTAAAATTCCAGGGAGGTATGCCTTGCGTGGATCCCCCTGGGGCCATGCGCGTGATCACCATTGCAATGAAAATGCTAATTGGCCTCAGGAGGTTGGGAAAGCTCTTCCCCAACCTCCCGAGGCCAATAAAAAAAAGGGCAATCCCTCTGCTGTCTACAGTAGAGGAATTTAGTGCCCCTGTTCTCATGACGGAATGGTTCCATCATGAGCACAGGAGCACCGGTGCTCTTGACTGAACCATTCCGTCATGAGCACCGAAGGGGTTAGGATCTAATTTTTTTTCCCTAAGTAATTTTAGTTTGATTACTTATTCAGTTGTTGCCTTATATGATGAATGCTTATTAGTGTTTATTTTATAATATTAGTTTATTTTTATTTAATGTTTATATGTTAGTATTAGTTGTAAATATATATTTGTTTTAAAATATTTTTATATATTGCAATGTTTAATTGTTTTGTTTTTTTTTTAGTTCATTGTAGTTATGTGAAATTGTCATAATGTTGTTAGATTATTTATAAATGTTTTATAAGTTTATTGCTTATATTTTGCCAACCCCTTCAGTGTTCATGACGGAGTGGTTCCGTCATGAGCACCAGTGCTCCTGTGCTCATGACGGAACCATTCCGTCATGAGAACAGGGGCACTAAATCCCTCAGCTGCAGACAGCAGAAGGATTTCCTTTTTTTAGTATTCGGCCTCAGGAGGTTGGGGAAGAGCTTCCCCAACCTCCTGGGGCCGTTTTGCAGTTTTTATTGCAATGATGATAGCGGGCATGGCGCGCTGATGTCATTGCATTGAAAATGAAACTGAAACTTAGTTTTAGTTTCATTGTTTCGGTGCTGGTGGGGCTATCTCAGCCCCCGAGCACCAAAACATTTCAGAGAGGTATCATTGGAAAGGGGAGAATCTCCCCTTTTCAATGGTACCCTTCCCTAGTGGATCCCTCCCCAAGAGGGCGATCCCCAAGCAGGGATCCACCCACTAGCCACGAGGGAGGGGGGAACGGCCTCTTGGGCAAGGGCCTTAGCTCCCCCCATAAACATTTGGTACAGATAGTCTTTCTGTCCCCTCTGGGGGGCAGATGGGGCTGTAGCCCCCAATCTGTCCCCCGGGGGGCAGAAAGCACCCTAGATGCCAGGGATTTTTTTTATAGGCCAGGGGTTGGGGCTGCCCAGAATGGTCATGCAAAGGCCCCCACCCTACCCCCCAAAGAAAACAAAAGACTTTCTGCCCCTCCCCCAGGAGGCAGATAAGGCAATAGCCCTTGATCTGACCCCAGGGGGCAGAAAGCCCACTAAGCACCAGGGATTTTTTTTATATATGTTGGGGCTGCCCAGCATGGGCATGCCAATGCCCCCAACCCCAACAAAAAAATACCAGTCTTTCTGCCCCCTGCAGCAGGCATAAAGGTGAAGTAGCCACTGATCTGCCCCTGAGTGGGGCAGAAATCCCACTAGGCACCAGAATTTATTTTTGTATACGCAGGGGTGGGGGCTACCCAGAATGGGCATGCCAATGCCCCCACCCCAACAATAAAATGCCAAAATCTTTCTGCCCCTAGCTAGGCAGATGGGGGCAATAGCCCCTTATCTGACCCCTTGGGGGCAGAATGCCCACTAGGCACCAGGCATACATTCTCTTTCAAAATTCAGGGGTGGGGGCTGCCCAGAATGAGTATGCCAATGCCACCACCCCCAAAAGAAGATGCCATAGTCTTTCTGCCCCCCCATGAGGTAGATGGGGGCAGCAGCCAGCGATTATGCTATCTTTAAAACATAAGGGTGGGTGCTGCCCAGAATGGGCATCCCAATGTCCCCGCCACTCCCCCAAGAAAATAGCCACAGTCTTTCTGCACACCTTGGGGGCCATATTAGGGCAATAGGCCCTTATTCCCCCCTTCCCAGGGAATCAGAAAGCCCACTAGGCACGGACTTTTTTTAGGAATGTGCGTTCCTTTGGATTTTGGGTCCTAGCGCTGCTGGCACCCTTGGAAACCAAGCAAACCTATACATTTTTGGAAACTAGACACCCAGGGAAATCCAGGATGTGGTGGCTTGAGTGGCAATCACTTGGTTCTGTTACCCAAAACCCCTTGCGAACCTCAAACTTTGTAAAAAAACACATTTTCCTCACATTTCTGTGTTGGAAAGTTCTGGAATCTGTGCAGATCCACAAACTGCCCCCACCCAGCATTTTCTAAAGTCTCCCGATAAAAATGGTACCTCACTTGTTTGGGTAGACCTACTACCCGTGAGAGGAAACAGCCCAAAACGCAACGTGAACACACTACATGTTTACGTGAAAACTGACCGTTTTTTTCCAAAGTGCCTAGCTGCAGATTTTGAACCCTAGCTCTGCTGGCACCTAGGGAAACCTAGCAAACCTATACATTTTTAAAAACTAGACACCCAGGGGAATCCAGGAAGGGGTGACTTTTGTGGCACTCACCAGATTCTGTTACCCAGAATCCCTTGCGAACCTCAAACTTTGTAAATAAAATAACATTTTCCCCACATTTCTGTGATGGAAAGTACTGTAATCTGTGTAGATCCACAAACTTCCACCCACCCCACATTTCCCAAAGTCCTCTGATACAAATGGTACCTCATTTGTGTGGGTAGGCCTAGTGCCCGTGATAGTAAATGCCCCAGAACGCAACGTGGACACACGACATTTTTACAGTAAAAACTGACCCTTTCTTGCCAAAGTGCCTAGTTGTAGATTTTGAACCCTAGCTCTGCCAGCACCTAGGGAAATCTAGCAAGCCTATACAGTTTTGAAAACTAGACACCTAGGGGGATACAGGATGGGGTGATTTGTGTGACTCTTAGCAGGTTCTGTTACTCATAATCCCTTGTAAACCTCAAACTTTGTAAACACATTTGCCTCACATTTCTGTGATAGAAAGTCCTGGAATCTGCATTGGTCCTCAAACTTCCACCCAACCCGCATTCTCCAAAGTTGCTCGATAAAAATCGTACCACACTCGTGTGGGTGGGTCAGGTACCCGCAACAGGCAAGGGCCCAAAATGTATTGTGGAAACATCAAAATGACCTATCACAAAATGACCCGGTTTTGCAAGGGGGGCACCGGGGTTTTTGGCCCTGGGCTAAGCCGCCATCTAGGGAAATGTGCCAAACCCACACATTTCTGAAACTAGACACCCTGGGGAGTCAAGTGAGGTATGATTTGTGTGGATCCCCCAAGGTTTCCCTACCCAGAATCCCCTGCAACATTCAAATTTGGCTGGAAAAAATCTAATTTTCCTCACTTTTCTGTGTGGTAAAGTTATGGGATCACCAGGCTGACACAAATCTCCTACCATCTAGCGTTTCCCCAAGTCTCCCGATAAAATTGGTACCTCACTTGTGTGGGTAGGCATAGTGGCTGCAACAGGAAATGGCCCAAATCATACTGTGGCGACTTCAAAATTACCTATCATAAATCTACCTGGTTTGCAGGGTGGGGCACCTGGTTTTTTGGCGCTGGGCTCACGGCCATCTAGGGAAATCTAGCAAACCTAAACATTTCCAAAAACTAGACACCCTGGGGAGTCCAGTGAGGTATGGCTTGCATGGATCCCCCTATGCTTTCCTACCCAGAATCCCCTGCAAACCTCAAATTTAGCTGAAAAAATCACTTTTTCCTCACAATTTTGTGTAGGATCACTGTGCCGGCACAAATGTCCTACCACCCAGCGTTTCCCTTGGTCTCCTGAGTAAAATGATACCTCACTTGTGTGGCTGTCCAATGTAGAATCAGCTAAAAAAAAAAAAATTTAAATATGGCACTTAGAATTTGCGGTGCTATAGCCTTAATCACTATATTTTTGGCCATTCCCAGTCACAGGTCTTTGGTTCACCAACACAAGTGAGGCACCATTTTACTTGGGAGAACAAGGGGAACACTGGGTGGTAGGACATTTGTGCTGGCATGGTGATCCCACACAAAAATGTGTGGAAAAAGTGATTTTTTCAGCTGAATTTGAAGTCACGCAAGCCATGACTCACTGGACTCCCCAGGGTGTCTAGTTTTCAGAAATGTGTGCGTTTGGTAGGTTTCCCTAGATGACCGCTGAGCCTGGGGCCAAAAACCCAGGTAACCCCCCTTGTAAAACCAGGTTGTTTTGTTATAGGTAATTGTGATGTCTCCACAATACGTTTTGGGCCCTTCCCTGCTGCAGGCACTTGTCCCACCCACACGAGTGAGGTACCATTTTTATTGAGAGACTTTGAAGAATGTTGTGTGGGTGGAATTTTGTGAATCCACACAGATTCCAGAACTTTACATCACAGAAATGTGAGGAAAATGTGGGTTTTTTAGACACAGTTTGAGGTTTCCAAGGGATTCAGGGTAACAGAACCTGGTGAGAGCCTGACAAGTCACCCCATCCTGGATTACCCTGTGTGTCTAGTTTTCAAAAATATATAGGTTTGCTAGGTTTCCCTAGGTGCCGGTAGACCTAGCATTAAAAAACTACAGCTAGGCACTTTACAAAAAAAGGGTCAGTTTTCACTGTAAAAATGTGGCGTGTCCACTTTGCGTTTTGGGGTGTTTCCTGTCACGGGCACTAGGCCTACCCACACAAGTAGGGTACAATTTTTATCAGAAGACTTTGGGGAATGAGGGTTGGGTGGAATTACGTGGATCCACGCAGAGTCCAGAACCTTCCATCACAGAAATGTGAGGAAAATGTGTTTTTTTTACAAAGTTTGGGGTGTGCAAGGGATTCTGGGTAACAGACCATGGTGAGAGCCAGACAAGTCACCCCGTCCTGGATTCCCCTGGGTGCCTAGTTTTAAAAAATGTATAGGTTTGCTAAGTTTTTTAAATCTTGTGTGTTTTGCTATTCGCCCTATGTGGGAAGGGTATACCCAGACGTGGGTCCCGTGCTCACTAAGCCACTGGAGTCAAGCTATCCTGGCTGAAGAGGGGTGAAATCCCGAAACCGGTCCTATGATGCTTGATTCCGGTCCAGGTAAGACATGGCTTGGCAGTTCGGGCTGGACTGTTCCCATGAGGCACAGGGTCAAGACTGATTTGCATATGGCCATGTCTGAACTGGGGTGGCGTGGTGAGCAAAATAACGATGGATTAAACCCAGATCTGTGACTGGGGGTGAATGTTTTGCCAATGTGCAACATTCCGTCCATCATCTTGTGTGTTTTGCTGTTCGCCCTATGTGGGAAGGGAATGCCCAGACGTGGGTCCCGTGCTCACTACGCCACTGGAGTCAAGCTATCCTGGCTGAAGAGGGGTGAAACCCCGAAACCGGTCCTAGGATGCTTGATTCTGGTCCAGGTAAGACATGGCTTGGCAGTTCGGGCTGGACTGTTCCCATGAGGCAAAGGGTCAAGACTGATTTGCATATGGCCATGTCTGAACTGGGGTGGCGTGGTGAGCAAAATAACGATGGATTAAACCCAGATCTGTGACTGGGGGTGAATGTTTTGCCAATGTGCAACATTCCGTCCATCATCTTGTGTGTTTTGCTGTTCGCCCTATGTGGGAAGGGAATGCCCAGACTTGGGTCCCGTGCTCACTACGCCACTGGAGTCAAGCTATCCTGGCT
Source organism: Triturus cristatus (assembly GCF_964204655.1). Classification (NCBI taxonomy): domain Eukaryota; kingdom Metazoa; phylum Chordata; class Amphibia; order Caudata; family Salamandridae; genus Triturus; species Triturus cristatus. The sequence continues at coordinate 1,729,373,289 of NC_140589.1, forward strand.
GAAGAGGGGTGAAACCCCGAAACTGGTCCTAGGATGCTTGATTCCGGTCCAGGTAAGACATGGCTTGGCAGTTCGGGCTGGACTGTTCCCATGAGGCACAGGGTCAAGACTGATTTGCATATGGCCATGTCTGAGCTGGGGTGGCGTGGTGAGCAAAATAACGATGGATTAAACCCAGATCTGTGACTGGGGGTGAATGTTTTGCCAATGTGCAACATTCCGTCCATCATCTTGTGTGTTTTGCTGTTCGCCCTATGTGGGAAGGGTATGCCCAGACGTGGGTCCCGTGCTCACTACGCCACTGGAGTCAAGCTATCCTGGCTGAAGAGAGGTGAAACCCCGAAACCAGTCCTAGGATGCTTGATTCCGGTCCAGGTAAGACATGGCTTGGCAGTTCGGCTGGACTGTTCCCATGAGGCACAGGGTCAAGACTGATTTGCATATGGCCATGTCTGAACTGGGGTGGCGTGGTGAGCAAAATAACAATGGATTAAACCCAGATCTGTGACTGGGGGTGAATGTTTTGCCAATGTGCAACATTCCGTCCATCCTCTTGGGTGTTTAGGTTTGCTAAGTTTCTGTGGTAAATAGATGAGTCGGACTGAGAGAGTAGATCTGGAGATCCTTTATTCTAGTGCAGAGGTAGACGAGAGCGGACTCTTTCAAGCAGGAGTCAAGAGAGTAACTGCTTTGAAACAGAACACTTATACAAGTGGAAACATGGAATAGGAATGCAGGAGCATTCTTACAACTGTACATTCTCAGAAGCACTAGACCATGTACTACACATCTTCTTCCTTTCCAAAGACAAAGTAAAAAGCTCTAAAAGAGAGAAAGGGAAAGAGGAAAAAAAACCTAACAGACAAAATCCTTAAAATACATGGGTGGCCTGTGGCACCTGAGGGAGCAGAAAGAACCGATGCTTTCAGGGTTTGGCATGGAAACCTGGTTAGGACTCACAGGAATGAGTAAGTAAGTAAGTAAGTAATGAGGGAATCCCACCCCCCACCAAGAGCTGTACCAGACACCCCAGGGAGAGAAACATCCACCAGATCTTGAGCTAAGACTGTTTTTTTGATAGAGAGCCACATGGCGAAAGTTCCAACACTCGCCATTGTTTAAGATTACTAGGCCTAGTTGGTAAATTCCATTCCACTCGCGAAATTTGGGGAATTTGCGGAATTTCGCAGTCCATGGAGAACGTGGAATTGCCAAAAATTCTCCGATTCGTGGAATTTTTTGCTTGTTCGCACTTTCAAAATGCGGAACAAGCAATTTCACATTTTCGCGGAATATCTGCATGCTCGCGGGGATTTCTTACTGTTTTGCGGAGCTTTGCGAAGCTCGACTATGCAAATTCCGCCCACCACTAAGGATTACGCAATGATCAAGAACCTTTTTGACAGTGAATGTTCCTTTAAACTTAGAAAGACATCTCCCAACTCTCCCACTTTTGATCTTGACTTGGCCACCTACCTTAAAGTGACAAGCAAGTGGGACAGGAAGGGTACTCATCAAGCTGAGAGGTGCTGGAGTCAGTAACAGAGCGCCAATCAACTGACATCCTGGAACAGCAGTCAGCTTGGACGTTCCTCCAGCCTTGAATGTGCTCCACCTGGTATTGGAATCCTTGGAAAATAGCTGCTAATTTAGCGAGTCTTGCAGACCCTTTTCCAGTACCACCAGGGGACAACACTTTGACTAAGGGCTTATGATCGGTTCTAAGGAGAAATGTGGTGCCCCACAAATAAGTCAGAAAGTATTCCACAGCCCATGATGTGGCAAGTGCCTCCCTCTCAATAACAGAATAGTTATTTTCTGCATCAGTTAATTTCCTGGAGGCAAAAGCTACTGTCTTTTCACAACTAGATTTACACTGTGATAACATTGCCCCCAAACCAGTCGCACTGGTGTCCACTGTGAGGATGGATTTACAGTTGATGTCAAAAGGAGACAAAACATTAGCATCACAAATCTCTTTCTTGATATGGTCAAAACATTCCTGATGTTGTGCATTCCAAACAAAACTCACACCCTTCTTGAGTAGAGATAGCAAACACATAGTTTTGTCAGAAACATTTCTTACAAACTTTGAGTAGTACTCTATACGGCCCATAAATGAGTGAAGTTGGTCTTCATCAACAGGAGATGGGGCTAAGCTTATAGCTCTACACAGGTTTTTCTTAGGTTTGACCCTGGAGGCACTGATAGTATAGCTGAGGTAATCAATCTGGTCTACGAGAACTTTGCATTTATCTTTACGAAGTGTGAGCCCTGCTTTGGACAGCCTATCTAATACAACTTTGAGTATGGAGTTGTGTTCTTCAACGGATTGTCCGTAAATTAAGATGTCATTCTGAAAATAAATAGTGTTGTCTATGCCCTTATCAATGTCAGAGACCATGCGTTGAAAAACACTTGCAGCTGAATTTAGCCCGAAGGGCAAACGTGTGAATTGGAATGTGCCCTCTGAAGTGATAAATGCAGTGAGTTGCTTGAAATCTCTGTGTAAGTTTATCTGATGGTACGCGCTCTTGAGGTTGAGCTTGGAGAAGACCTTGGCGCCCTTGAGGGTGGTGACCAGTTCAGTAATGTTGGAGAGTAGAAAGGTATCAGATACAACTCACTGGTTCAAAAACCGCAAGTCAACACAAAATCTCAACTTGCCATCAGCCTTTTTAGTAATAATGACGGGAGAAATCCATGGAGATGCCTCCCCTGGCTCTATGGCTCCAGCAACAAGCATCTCTTTGATGAGACTTTTTACCTCTTCTTTTATTACGATTGGCACAGGTCTGTCTTTGTGTTGGATGGGTATAGAGTCCTTTTTGAATAGTATGCGATGGGCATACCCCTTAAACTGGCCAGGTTCCTCCCTGAAAACTGCATCTGCCTCTTTGAGAATGCTGTCTAAACTTTCGTCCTCAATGAACATGACTTGCATGGGTGCCCTTGGGTTGACTATGATGCGCAAGTCGTACTGGTGTACCCACCCAAGAATAGCTGGGCCATGTTCTGCTACATAGACTTCTCCCTAAATGTTCCTGTGAGAGAAGGTAATGTGTGCCTCAAAGTAACCTAGGATGTCTATTGACTCACCCTGATAGCCGTGGTAAAAGTCAGTATGTAAATTATGTGAGCAACGCGATATATAACCGACGTGTATATTGCCGTGTGGTAAGACAAAGTGCTGAAAATACCTTTAAATTGATGAGGGGGATCACTGGTATGAAGCGGTATACAGCAGGCGTGTATATCGCCGTGGCATGTTGCTTCGCTGAAGACGTCGGGTACAATCTGCGCTCTCAATCGTGAAAGCGCATTGGGTTGCCGTGGAAATTGAAGAGTAGGGTCAAAGAAAATGGCTGCCAACGTGCTCACGCTGTGTAATGTCCCAGCGTAGCGCGTGCGTGCATAGCAAAGAAGTACGCAGACGAGAAGTGCATTGTAGAGGCGTTGTCAGGGGAAGAGGCATTGCTAGTATACCACTCCCAGGACGAGTGTCAGGGCTGTCCAGGAGATGTTGACGCTGTGGCGAAGGTGACACATCATATGTCAATGGCTGGACTCACATGACATTGGGCGGGCTGGTCTGGTACGTCATCAAGGAGACGTCACAGGAGGAAGGAGCTTCCACAAAACAAGCCCACCACACGGCGAAAATGGGGAGCTCTCCTCAAAATCCAGCCGCTGTTGTCCGCTCTCGTTGTGGGCTCTGCACCCTGCACGATGCTCTGGACACAAGGCGAGGTCAGGGAAATGGAAAGGATCTGCACACCGGGGTCCGCAGGAAATCGTCACCAAGAGGTGGTAAATAGATAAGTCAGACATGGTGAGATCTGGAGATCCTTTATTGAAGTGCACAGGGAGACAAGAGCGGACCCTTCCAAACAAGAGTCAAGAGAGTAACTGCTTTGGAACAGAACGCTTAAACAAGTGGAAACATGGAATAGGAATGCAGGAGCATTCTTACAATTATAGATTCTGAGAAATACTGGACCATGTAGTACATTTCCCTTGGTGCCGGCAGAGCTAGGGTTCAAAATCTACAGCTAGGCACTTTGCAAAAAAAGGGTCAGTTTTCACTATAAAAATGTGGTGTGTCCACGTTGCGTTTTAGGCCATTTCCTGTCGTGGGCACTAGGCCTATCAACACAAGTGAGGTACGATTTATATCGGAAGACTTTGCGGAATACAGGGTGGGTGGAATTTTGTGGATCCACGCAGATTCCAGAACTTTCCATCACAGAAATATGAGGAAATTATTTTTTTTTTTACAAAGCTTGAGGTTTGCAAGGCATTCTGGGTAACAGAATGTGGTGCGAGCCAGACAAGTCACCCCATCCTGCATTCCCCTGGGTGTTGAGTTTTCAAAAACATATAGGCTTGCTAGGTTTCCCTAGGTGCCGGCAGAACTTTGGTTAAAAATCTACAGATAAGCACTTTGCAAAAAAAGGGTTAGTTTTCACTGTAAAAATGTGGTGTATCCATGCTGCATTTTGGGCTGTTTCCTGTTGCGGACACTAGGCCTACCCACACAAGTGAGGTACCATTTTTATTGGACGACTTTGGGGAATGCAGGGTGTGTGGAATTTTGTGGATCCAGACAGATTCCAGAACTTTCCATCACAGAAATATGAGGAAAATGTGTTTTTGGAAAAAGTGTGAGGTTTGCAAGGGATTCTGGGTCATAGAAGCTGGTGAGAGCCAGACAAGTCACCCCATCTTGGACTCCCCTGTGTGTCTAGTTTTCAAAAATGTATAGGTTTGCTAGGTTTCTCTAGGTTCCGGCAGAGCTACTGTTCAAAATCTACAGCTACTGTTATTACCTATAGACTTTAGGTGCATTTCTGCCATCCAAATGTAAGACAATTTGTAAAAAAGTAGTCACTTTGAAAAATGTCCTATAATTCACATGCTAGTATGGATACCCACAATTTCGGAGATGTGCAAATAGTACTGTTTCTAAACTCTATATTTCAGAAATACATAGGTGTCTTTCATACCAATTTTTTACTATTTATATTTTCCCAAATGAATTGCTATATAACTGGCACACAATAAAAAACCATTTCAAGACACTGCTCAGTTATTGGCTTTGAGTTCTTCGGGTTCTTGGTAAACCTACAAGTCCTATATATCCCTACAACCAGAAGGATCCAGCAGATGTAACGGTATATTGATTTTAAAAATCTGTCATACTTAGAAGAAGTTACAGGTGAAAACGTTGGCACAAATGGCTGTTTTTTTCAACTCATTTTACATTTTTCCTATTTTCAACTGTTATTTTCTATAAGAAAACCTTGAAGGATCTACACAAACAACCCCTTGCTAAATGTAGAATTCTGTCTACTTTTCAGAAACGGATAGCCTCCCAGGATCCCTTATTGCTGTTATACCCATTACTACCATTAACTGGAAGGAGGTTGAAAGCCCAAAAAATAGCAAAAATAGGCAATGTACCAGTAAAATGCCAAAACTGTGTAGAAAATGTTGGTTTTCTGCCAAACACCTGTCAGTCCCTGAAAGCTGGGAAGATGGTAATTTCAGCACCACAAACCCTTTGCTGATACCATTAGCGGGGAAAAAATCAGATGCTTTCATCTGCTGCACTTTTATCCCATTTTTCACCCCAAAACTACATTTTGCTGTAATTTAACTAATTACTGGGTCCCCTCCAGAGGAATCAACAAACCCTGGGTACCTTTAAAATCTCCATGACGTTGGAAGAAAAGGACGCAAATTTGGCTTGGATACCTTATGTGGTCACAAAGTTACAGAAGCCTAAGAGCGAACTACTGCAAATAGTAAAAAAAGTCTTAGCACGGGGGAGAAAAAGCCTAGCAGCGAAGGAGTTAATGTAAAATACTGTTATTTTAATGTTTTGTAATCAAATGCCTTTATTGCTGGCACTATTAATGTAATCAATATTGGGTGTTGCGATATTTTTGACAATTTATATGTTTATTTAAAGGTAACAATAGGTTTGTTTCTATTATTTGTGTTATCAATATAAGTAAATATTACTGCAATATTTTGGTTATCGATATTTGTGTTTTTATTAGTTAAGTATAGGAAGGTGAGGTTTTTGTGAACGATATTTATTTTTTCGATGTTTTTGTGAATCTTATATAGTTGTCATCGATATCATGTCATTGATTCAGTTTTTGCAATAGACACAAAGCAGCAGAAATTAGGACTGGTGCATTGCATTTCTCCGTCAACCTTCAGCAAAATAGTGAGGTAAGTGGTAGGTGCTTTGCAAAGAGTGAATGGGTAGCTCATGCAGTTCCTCTTGGATATACACACAGTCAATGCCAGCAAAGCAGATATCTATGCCACAGCAGGATTTCCTGACATCCTTTGGTCATGTCACTGCAATCATGTACACCTGGAGGCCTCATGAACACAGAATTAATCATGTTGTAACCATAAAATGAAGTACGCTATTAATGTGCAAATGCTGTGTGATGTGGACCGCTGTATACTGATCTAGTTGCCTTGGGTCCAACCAAAATGCCATCACCCTATGGAGGATAAACATTAGTCATACTGCTGTGACACGTCAACCTCAACATGCTGAGCAGACAAATTAACCCTTCTTCATCAAGATTATATTGCATTATAATTGTTGAAGTCCAATCGCAATACCTGTCAGCAGTACCATTGGAGAATTGTTAGCCATTATGGCAGTACATATGTGGATCAATGTGAATATGTGTAACAAATTATATCAGTCCTTTTTATTATGATGGTGATTCTCAGCCAAGTCAACTTTTTAACAAACTCATACACTTCCTTTACAACTCTGATGTCTCTTACATTGGATTCCTCCAACCTTGAGACCTTCTTTCATGTCTTTCACTCCAGACATGTTGAGGATGGTCAAACCAAATCTAATAATTATTTATTTGGTTACAAGTAACCATAAAAGATGCAAAACCATAGAAAATGTCAAGCAACAAGATACCATATAATGAACATGATAAAATAATCATGGTCCCAATAAGACCATAAATAGTAACAAACCACAGTAAACACAAATGCATGTTAAAAAGTGGCTCACATTTCTATAGAATCAATCAAGAAATGGATAAAACATTGTCCATAAGTGTGGATCGCACAAATTGGTAAATCAGTTAGACTATGACAGGATATTTCTGGACAGATATTACCAAATCACTAATTAGGCTGGACAGACCATAATCTAACATCTCCAGATAAAACAAAGCAACATTAAAACATGCAAATTCATTCAGTAACATTTGTAAAAATGCCACTGCTGACTTGACCGTAATAAAATGTTCTCTCTCCACAGAGCAAAGATATACTTGTGATGCAGGGCAGTATAATTCTCACAAAACATGATAAAATGCAAAACATCCTGGCCTGAGAAAGAATCACAACTGCAAGACCCTACATTTTCAACTTGATTCCATCCCTTTGGGCTGTCCAAGAGACAAGGTATTAAATTTACCTAAATTCTGTTAAAAAATATCTATGGTTTGGATTAGCCACTAACATCAAGCATGCCTCTCTCAAAATCACCTGGTTGACCCTACCTCAGTGTTTAACAAAATTGAAATCCATGTTACTATGGATTGTAATACTAAGAGGTCTCACATATGTCTTGTGCCTAGTTCCTCGTATAAAACATAGGAAGGGGTAGATTAAGGTAAGTATAACAAACGCCTGAAAAACTTGCCCTCTGCAACTTGTAAAATGGCGCATCTCTATAACCCCAGATATCACTTCCATAGCTAACAGCTGAGATAGATTTTATGTGGAAAGTTTTTACAAGTGCCTTAATAGGCTTATTACCCAGTCTTGTAGCGAAGTCAAAATGGGCTGATACGATCATAGCCATTAAGTTTCTTTTTACAACAAAGAGCCGAGACCATGACACATTATAAACAAACAAGACACCAAGATATGTGAAAGTCTGCAACCCAGCGATTTCACAGTCTTCTAAAATGGATTTCCTCATTTTTGTGGCCCTAGAGACTACAATTTAAGGGTTGGATTTTTTGTAATTAGTGTTTAAGTCTAAATTGTTCATAAAACCCACAAAGGAATTAAGAAACTACTGAAAACCAAGAGCAGTTCTCACAATGAGAACCGTGTTATCGACATAAAATAGGGCAGAAATAAGTTGCAATCCCATATGTGGTCTATCTTTGCCCACTGCACTTAGGGTAGGACCCAGTTGGTTATTATACAATATAAATAGAAGGGAGGTAAGATTGTGTTCCTTCCTCACCCCCACTTTAAATTGAAGGCTGTAGTACAGCTGCAATCAGGGCCTTGCCTAACCACTGCTGTGAGATAGTTGTGTAAGTCATGTAAGAAGATGACAACATCCTTATCAACCTCCAAGTCAAGCATGATTTTCCCTAACTTGCTCCTATTGACTCTATCAAAGGACAATGTTAGGTACATAAATGTCATATGGAGGGAGCCACCTTTGGCCACTGAATATTTTCCCATGAGTATGTGTAAATTCAAACACTGATTAAGAGTGATACACCCTTGTCTGAAGCCATACTGCATACTGCAAATCAGATAGTATTTAGTTTTCACCTCCCCAATTCGCGAGCCTGTTGAGGACGACCCAACCCATAACCTTGACCACAGATTTGATAAGAGATGTGGGCCTGTAACATCGCGGATCGTCCTTCCAGTCCTTCTTAAAGTTTGGAAGAAATATGGACATCATCCATGAAGAAGGAATACTCACTTTACATGGAGAATTTAAAGTATGGGTTAGTATTCTAGTCCATATCGCGGGACCTAATTATATAAGTCAGGTACCCATCTGGGCCATGGACTTTCTTTTTAGTTAGTTAGGCAATCTCCTAACTGACTTTCTCCAGTAAAAACTCAATTGTTTTCCTACCCAGAGCACTCACCTTATCAATATCTAAGTTTTCCTTAATGGCAGACCCATAAATTCCTTCAAAAGGTTTCACACAGCTATCTGGGGCACATGATATTCAGTGGAGCTACTATCATTAGGTGTGAAGATAGGGCAGTTCAATATTCTCAAAAGAGCATATTGTTTGATAATATACTGCCCTGTGAAACTTGATCTCATGTTTCTCTCTTAGGTTCTTTGTTCAGCTCCTAAATGGCCAATTTATAACTCTCGTGACAAGCCATTATCTCCATTTTGGACCGGAAATTTTGTTTAGGCCTTAATCAAATTACGATGTGCCCCTACGCATTTGCTGGGAAACCATCTGCTTTGGGTCTTATGCTTATTTGAACTAGAGAATATTAACCATTGTGTAATTTGGTTTTGCCTCTGGTTTCCTTCACCAGCATCTCCAACACGTCTATTCGTGTAAGGCATCTTTGCCCCTTATGATTACGGTACATATACCCTGATGGTGGGTTTCCATTCATTTTTGACACAGGATTTTACTAAGTAGAGGTGCATCCACAGGACACCATCTTTGGGGATGACATATATCTGTATCCACGACAATTGTGTTTGAACAGATGATGTAACTAGAAACCGATAAGGTATGTGTTAGATTTGGGGGTCTCTAGTTGGCAAAGGTAGGTACCTTTGACCAAGTAGAGACCCTTGTGTCTAGTCAGGGTAAGGGGGTACACTCCTAAAAAAAACCCTGCTCACCCCCTTGGTTGCTTGGCACGAGCAGACAGGCTTATCTCAGAGGCAGTGTGTAAAGCATTTATGAACACATACAGTAATACAGTGACAACACTACAGATGGACACCACACAGGTTTTATATAAAAAATAAGTATTATTTATATAGACTTATATCAAGACCACAAACGACAAAAATCCACAATACTGTACTTTAAAAATGGTAGAGGTAGCTTAGTTCTCTTAAGATGGGAAATGCGACACTTATGTTCAATGTACCTTTGGATGCGTAACGCTATACAACAAAAGTGTTGCAGGGAAGGTGATGCGTTGGTTAATTACACACAAGAACGGTGATGTGTAGGTTCCCAACTGCTGTGTAGGGGACAGTGATGGGTCGCTTCTTCTCGGCATGGGGAGGTGATGCGTTGGTTTCTTACTGCGCTTCCATTGCGATGCGACCAGCAGTGCCATGATGCGATGATGATCCGGTGCAATGAAACAAAATGGCATCTTCTTCTTGATGCGACAACGATGCGTGCACGCCCGACGGCCGTGCAGCGACTCAGCAAATCTTCTGAGCTGCGACAGGCCCTGCGACACTCTTCTCCGGTGATGCGAGGTGCTTCGGTGATGCGATGCGGCAGTGGCGACACCCTTCTTCAGTGATGCAACGACAGCGGCTGCGGCGGCAACACGCTTCTTCCTCGTGAGTCACGCTTCCAGCTCCCAGCGACACTCAGTCTCTCAGAAGGCCCAGCACAACAGCAGGCACTTCAAATTCCCAGCAAGGGAATTCAGGGGAGCTGGTTGGTGAAGTCTGTTGTCCCTTAGACTTCAGCAGGGGGCAAGCTCTATCTTCAAGCCCTTGGAGATCCTTTACAAGTTGATGAAAGTAGCACAAAGTCCCTTTCTCCTTTCTTTGGCAGTCAGGCAACCACTGCAGGTCAATCTCCCAAACAGCACTCTGCTTAGGGATAGTCTTCTACTCAGTTTCTCTCTGGTTCCTCTCCTCAGCAAAGGTTCTTCTTGTTTCCCAGCTGACCAGCTAGAGCCTTGAGGCGGAAGCCGGGGCTACTAGACTGCAACGTAACCTCTGTTGAGTTTTAAATTTGCTTATTTGCACATTCTTGAACTGTTTTAAAATCGATCTTTTTCCCCTTGTGTAACACCGCTAGCGTCGCTAATCACGTGACACGAGGCCACGCCCCCCTCGCTAGCCACGCCCACTCCAGGAAGCTCTTGAGCGCTGTGCCTGCCAGAAGCCAGTGCTGACCAGCTAGAGCCTTGAGGCGGAAGCCGGGGCTACTAGACTGCAACGTAACCTCTGTTGAGTTTTAAATTTGCTTATTTGCACATTCTTGAACTGTTTTAAAATCGATCTTTTTCCCCTTGTGTAACATCGCTAGCGTCGCTAATCACGTGACACGAGGCCACGCCCCCCTCGCTAGCCACGCCCACTCCAGGAAGCTCTTGAGCGCTGTGCCTGCCAGAAGCCAGTGCTGACCAGCTAGAGCCTTGAGGCGGAAGCCGGGGCTACTAGACTGCAACGTAACCTCTGTTGAGTTTTAAATTTGCTTATTTGCACATTCTTGAACTGTTTTAAAATCGATCTTTTTCCCCTTGTGTAACATTGCTAGCGTCGCTAATCACGTGACACGAGGCCACGCCCCCCTCGCTAGCCACGCCCACTCCAGGAAGCTCTTGAGCGCTGTGCCTGCCAGAAGCCAGTGCTGACCAGCTAGAGCCTTGAGGCGGAAGCCGGGGCTACTAGACTGCAACGTAACCTCTGTTGAGTTTTAAATTTGCTTATTTGCACATTCTTGAACTGTTTTAAAATCGATCTTTTTCCCCTTGTGTAACACCGCTAGCGTCGCTAATCACGTGACACGAGGCCACGCCCCCCTCGCTAGCCACGCCCACTCCAGGAAGCTCTTGAGCGCTGTGCCTGCCAGAAGCCAGTGCTGACCAGCTAGAGCCTTGAGGCGGAAGCCGGGGCTACTAGACTGCAACGTAACCTCTGTTGAGTTTTAAATTTGCTTATTTGCACATTCTTGAACTGTTTTAAAATCGATCTTTTTCCCCTTGTGTAACACCGCTAGCGTCGCTAATCACGTGACACGAGGCCACGCCCCCCTCGCTAGCCACGCCCACTCCTCTCTCCTCTCATAACTATGCTCATTACTCGACAGCGCAGCGGTCGAGCGCAGCGGGCACACCCTCAGCACACCGAAGACACGCCAAAGACTAGCCCGTCTGTGCCCGTCCGTGTCAGGACGAGGCACGAGGCCGAGGCTCTCCCCCCAACTGCACCTCCCAGATTGGTAAGAACGTCCTCCGCTCTGAGAGCACTGCGCCCTACCCCGAAACCGATTTGCTCTCTACCCAACCTACACATAGTCGGAACCCATGTTTGCTCGGAGTGTAAACTATCCACTGACGTCCATAAACCTTACTCCGACCCACCTAGGAGAAGCAGGAAATGTAAAATCCTACGTCATAATGTACAGCCAACATACGTATTTTACAGTACTAACTGCAGATCACTGCCAAAGCACAAGCATGAAATTTTTAATCTCCTCACTGAAGAAAGCCCCAGTGCTATCTTCCTAACCGAGACCTGGCTACATGACAGCGCTGGCCCAGACGTTGCTATTGCCCTCCCTGACAATTACGCCATTGTCAGACTCGACAGGGAAAAACAGGTTGGGGGTGGGATTGCCATCATTTTCAACAGAGAATACAAATGCACCCTGGAATCCGTTCTAATTCCAGATTGTGAAGCGGGTCTTTTTAAAATAACCTTAAACCCCAATTTCACTATGTCAGGCCTTCTAATTTATCGTCCACCAGGTAACCCCTCTCAATGGGTATCAAACTTCGCTAATCATATTACCCCCTATTTAATGTCATCTAGCAATTTCTCTCTGCTAGGTGATCTTAACCTACACCTGGAAGATCCCACCATCCCATCATGCTATAATTTTCTGGAAGATCTAGCTGTAATGAACTTATCTATTATCAACTCCGGCCCTACCCATATTGCTGGCCACCTGTTGGACCCCATAATAACGAACGTCAGTGAACTCACGTACATTGCTACCGTTCCTTCTGGATGGTCCGACCATCACCTCATCAATTTTAGCATCTCTTTTCCACCCCCCCCTAGAGTAAAACAAAATACTATTGCTACTAATAGAAGGAACTGGAAGTCAGTCGACATAGGTGCCTTAAATGCGGCACTCAAACAAAACCCTCCTAGCTTAAAACCCAACATGAACCACGCAGCAACTGAGACGCAAAATTGGCTTACTAATGCTGCCAACAGCTGTCTGCCTTCTACTCACACTAAAAGGAGTAGGCATCGTCCCCCGGCTCTATGGTTTAACGACAGCCTCAAAACTGAAAAGTCAAGATGCAAAGTATTAGAAAGAAAATGGCGTAAAAAGTACGACCCTTATGCAAAAAAATGCTACCATGAAGCCAGAAATAAATATCATACGGCGTGCACAAAGGCAAGAGCTGCCTTCGTCTCAAAAACAATCATCGAAGCAACAAATATGCCCAAAACCCTCTTCTCTACAGTTAAGGAATTGGCAGGCGCAAATACTGCAGCCACTGCACCCCCTTTAAGCACTCAACAATGTCAGGCATTAGCTTTTTTTTTTACTGAGAAAATTGACAAAATTATCTCAGACATTAACACCAAAATATCTAATGCTGACCCACCCCTTCCATCAAACCCCTGCCTACTTCAACCCACTGCTGCTGACATAAACCTGCTGGAATCCTGGCCGAATCTCTCACTGGAGAATCTCAAAGGAATCCTTAAATCTGTCAAGTCTGGCTCCCCTAGGGACCCCATCCCTATTAAAATTATAAAACAATTGGATGACCAGTCCCTGAATATCATTGCCAATATTTTAAATTTGTCCTTCGACCTCGCCACTGTCCCGGCCTTATGGAAGCACGCTATGGTGACACCCCTCCTGAAGAAGCCTAATGCAAACCCAGAAATACTGGCCAATTATAGGCCTATATCTCTGCTCCCTGCTTTCTCTAAGTGCCTCGAGAGACACGTACATTCCACGCTAGCCACTTTTGCAGAAGAAAACTGTTTACTCCACCCTTCGCAATCTGGTTTCAGGGCTGGTTTCTCGACGGAGACCGCCCTGTTAGGTGTCACCGAAAATATCCGACAACTCCTTGACCAAGGCCAAACGGTAGCACTTGTGCTATTGGATCTAAGTGCGGCGTTCGATACCATCTCCCACGAAACGCTCCTTAGAGAACTACACACAAATGGCATAAGAGGAAAGGCTCTGGAATGGATTAAATCCTTTCTGGCAAACAGAACCTTTCAGATCGCATCAGCACAGGCCGAGTCAGACTCTCTACCTGCAGCTCATGGAGTGCCACAGGGGTCCATCCTGAGCCCTCTGTTTTTTAATATTTATCTAAAACCATTAGTAGAACTTGTTGAGAAGCTAGGGCTAACGCTCATGAACTACGCCGATGACACCCAAATCATTTTTTCCCTGTCTAACTCTTGTCCCCACTCCCCGTCGCTACTCAAGGAAGGACTACTAAAAATACTGAATTGGATGACAGCTAACCAGTTAAAACTGAATGGGGACAAGACGGAAATTCTGATTTTGGGAAAAGACAACGAACTCTGGAACCCCGCGCATTGGCCAGAACAGATGGGCACCCTTCCTACCCCGGTGCCCCATGCTCGTAATCTGGGCTTTCTACTAGACAACGCCTTATCCATGGATAAGCAGGCCAGCAAAGTTACCGGATTGTGCCTCACCATAATTAGATGGCTGAGGAAAATCCTGTGGATGTTGCCTTCGTCAACACAGAAGACCGTAGTCAATGCCCTTATTACATCCAGGCTTGACTACGGCAACATCCTTTACTTAGGCGCAAATAAATCAGTCATTGGACGCCTGCAAGTGGCACAAAATGCCGCAGTCAGACTCCTATGCAAGATTCCCAGGAACGCTGGAGTCTCGAACCACCGCCGGGACCTACATTGGCTCAGGATTGAGAACAGAGTTCATTTCAAGGCTTTGAACTATATGTTCAAAATAAAAACTGGTGGAGCCCCAAAATACCTCCAATCCCTTGTCTGCCTCTACACACCAAAGAGAAACCTCCGGTCCCAGACAGCAGCACGGTTCTGTATACCTAGGTTCAAACGTGCAAGATCAGGGGGCAGATCCTTTGCCTATCTTGGACCGACCCTATGGAACTCTCTTCCTCCAAACATTCGGAAGGAAGATAACCACTTTAGCTTCAGAAAGCTTGTAAAGACCTGGCTATATGATCAGTAACCACTCAAAATCCCCCCCCGTCTTTTGCCTTTTCTTTTTCTAGCTGTGTCTAGGCGCCGGGAAACCCTTCTTGGGTAGCTGTCGCGCCCTACAAATTGACAAAATAAATAAATAAATAAATTCCCAAAAGTGATCTAAAATTCTGGGGTCTGGGTCCCTCCTTTTATACACATATTCTCTTTGTTATCTGAAGGCAGAGAGGCCTTTGCCTAGTCCAAACCAGTTCCGGTCAGTCCTGGAGCACTTTGTTTACATGACTCCTTCTTTCCTTTGACAGTGTGGGCCAGGGACATCAGACGCACCACAGGAGGTGGAGCTAGCATTGTGGAGGGAAGGCACGGCACTATTCAGACCCAGGTGCAACTCCTCCCCTCACTCTCCATGTAGATCTCTCTATTCAGCCTTGTGCTCACTCACCCTGTCTCCTGGAATCCCCAAGCCCCTGTCACTCAAACTCCAGACATGGAATACACAACCTAGCAGAGGGTGGCTTGGATAGTTAGGCAAGAAAATACCTACTTTCTAAAAGTGGTATTTTCAAACACAGAGGTGCCGATTCCAATCCCGGTAAAAAAATTTGCGTACGACTCGTATCTGTATATTTTCATGTATGAATCGTACAAGTACTGTACAAACTGCGAAGTACGATTCGTACGTGAAAAATACATATGAATTGCGTCGGGAAAATGGTCCGAGAGGGAGCCGTAAATTTTTACGTCCGAATAGCGTCGGGAAAAGTGTCCGATAGGGAGCCGGACATTTTTACGTGCAAATCGTAAAACAGAAGTCTGAGCGTGCAAGTACTATCTGTACCGCCCGTCTGAATACACAACCGCATGTAAAAGGCCCCGTATGGAGCGAACGCTGTAGCACACATGTACACGGGTAAACTTGTGCCCGGATACGAGTCGTACAGCCCCCCCTCAACCCGCACATGTCAGCAGCGTACCCCCGTATTTCAGCACCATACCCCCCTCCGCACCGTACCCCAACACCGTAGCACAGCCCCGCACCTGTACGCGCCGCACCCCATGGCCGTCTCCCAGCCCCGCATCTGTACGGCCCATACCCCAGGACCGTACCCCAGCCCCCCACCTGTACGCGCCGCACCCCAGGCCCGTCTCCCAGCCCCGTACCTGTACGCACCATACCCCAACACCGTAGCCCAGCCCCGTACCTGTACGCACCGTACCCCAACACCGTAGCACAGCCCTGCACCTGTACGCACCGTACCCCAACACCGTAGCACAGCCCTGCACCTGTACGCACCGTACCCCAACACCATAGCACAGCCCCCCACCTGTACGTGACACACCCCAGGCTTGTGCCCCAGCCCCGTACCTGTACGCACCGTACCCCAACACCGTACCCCAGCACCCTCACCGAGCATCGCGTCTGTACGGACTTTACCTACGCGAAAAAGACTCGTACAGAATCAGGACACTGTAAAATAGCACAAGGAGGGTCAATTCGACTCGCACAACACCGTCACATTCACACCCACACACCCACAACCATCCACACCCACACCCCACACCATGCCCACAGACAAGAATCCAAAGTTCACAAGGGCGGAGCTGGACCTCCTCGTCAACGAAGTCATCAGAGTCGAGCCACAGCTGTTTGGAACATTGGTCAGACAGACCAGCATAGCCCAAAAAACAAGCCTGTGGCAGAGGATTGTCGATAAGGTGAATGCTGTTGCGCCCATCCGAAGGACCAGGCATGAATGCCAAGCCAGGTGGTACGATCTGCGCAGGGCAGTCAGGAGGAAAATGAATGAGGAATACGACCAGAGTAACATCACTGGAGGCGGGCTGCCCCGCATACCCGTACATTACCATCCCTGGGAGGAGAAGGTGATGGCCATGCTTCTGCCGGTGGGAGTACACGGAGTCGAAGGTGTCGCAGAGCCTGGTGAGTACACAAACAACTCACGTAACATGGGGGGAATGACATCCACACCACAAATACACAAAATGCACGCAACTTCCCCCAAGCCCTCACCGCACACAACCACACTCAAAAACCACGCTCATGCCACTAACGTCTCCATGCCCCATTCACAAATAAAGGCAATGCCATGTACCAGGCCACACCAACCACAAACCCAAGACTGGATGTCCGGGATGCTGGGAGGGTGGGGCTCACACAACACATTGTGCAACTCAGAAGCAGACACCAATGCCCTCAGCCCATATGGCCTAGGTACATACCCATGCACCGTGCCCAATGCACAGGGACTGGCAAAGTACTGACAAGGTAGCTGACACTTGGCCCTGCTGTATGCAGCACAAGGCCCTTCTGTGACCACTGTACGCTCAAACACCAACTATACAAGCTCAGATATCTAGCACAGGCACTCAAACTCACTGTCATGCCAGCATGCACCATGAGGGGACAGACACATCACCTGGGAGACCCAATGACAAATCACACTACACCCAACAGCAGGCCCGGTCACACCCCCCTCACACAAGCACACACCCCCGGGGCAGGCGACGGATTTACCCACTCTCACAATGGACATGTGACACAACAAGACCAATCCATCGCCAAATAAGCATCCGAGCCAAAATTCTACTGGTCAAACACTCAGGAGAACATACCAATCTGTCCCCCGCAACATACCCATCCCCAAGTGGACATTGAGAGGAATGCTAGGCACGTCCAACTACCTGGAGGATCTGTGACAACTTGAATATGTATGAAACATGGATGTGGCATGAAACAGCATTAACATTGTCTCTCTCTCACACACAGGGCAACGTCATCGACCTCCCCCCAACAATGGGGGGGAACAATCACAGTCCCAGGCTCAGCGTGAAGATGATCCCACCGGCAGCAACGACTCTCACCACTCCGTGGATGACCCCGACCAACCTGGCCCCTCTGGTGCCCAAGCCCCTGCAGCACCTGCGTCAGGTACATCTGTGCCAACCCCCACCACCATTCCTGCCACATCCCAGGAGACACCCAGGAGCCCTGCTCGCACTGAACAACAGAGCCAGTCTGACCAGGAGGGACAAGGTTCTCCGGGCACCCAGGAGGAGGCAGACAACCCCGCAAATGCCATCCCTCAGGGGTCCCGTAGACCCGATGTGCCCACAATGGCAGGCCAGGCTCGTGTGGGCAGGGCTGGTGGGAGTGGAGGCAGGCGGAGGTGCGAACCTGACCAGCCAGCTGAGGGAACCGGTATGTCACACATACGCCACATCCTGGACACATACCGGCGTGACACCAGGGGCATCAGCCAGGTAGTGTCGAGCCTCACAGAGTTGAAGGGGACCCTCGACGAGATGAAGAACCTGCAGGCCGAGCAGCATGCCAGTCAACAACAACACCAAGGACGGATGGAGGCAAGACTGGCTGAGCTACTGGCGGTGCAAACGGACATGAGCCGTTCACTCCGTCGGATCGCCGACTACATGGGCAACCCTCCCTGTGCCACCAGGCGAAGACCACCACCAGCCACAGGGAGGGAGGAGGAGGAGGATTAGTCCGACGGAGCAACACAAGCATCGTCAAGGCCTGCATCTGAGGGTCCCCCCAGGAAGGTGGGTCGTCCACGGAAAAGACCGTGAGAGTCAGCGGACCATCCACATCTCCGAGGTCACCTGGCCTGGCACCTGGCCCTCTGGCGCAACAGCAGCACCTCACCCAATGAAATTCTCTGCCACATGGACTTGCTGGTCACAGTCTGACCAATGATGACCAAGACTGTGGTCTGGACTCTGATGACTCCAACTGACAAGGATGCCATCTCCCACTGTGAACTTTGGATTCTGTGCACCCGGTAGAGCACCTTAGTACATCTACCAAAAGACTTACCCCACCAAAAATAAAAATCTTTTTTTTTCATGAGATGTTGCTGTCATTTGGCATTGGTCCACAACATATGTGTGTGTAAATGTTAAACTATGCCTGAGTGTTGAACTAACTCCAGCCATCCATACCCTGCGATCTGGTACAGAACACACATGGGTCACAATTTATCAGTCAATGCAGACATGGAGCACAATACTCACCTGTGATGGCCTCAAGCTGCTGAGGGGTTGCTTGCAATACTGTGCGGACAGATCTATTTGGAAGAGTATCATTAAGGCGTAGAGGTCATGCCTCATTTGGTGATTCCCGGGGAGGGAGTCCCAGATATGTGTTCCCAGGTGGGAGAACTATGTCCTGCATGCTGGAGTACGGTGGATCTGAAGAATGGTGGCCAGGTCAAGGTTGGATGCATGGAGATGGCACTACGGGTTCTCGGATGACAGTGGTACAAGGTTGGTGTTGGGTCGGGGTTGTGGCCTGCCTCCTGAGTGTGGGTGGGGAGTCTGAAGGTCATCCTGCAGCACACAGTGATCCATTGCAGCTATCTCTGCTGGATGGTGATGTGGCTGGGGCGCGGGATGTTTCAGCTGAGGTGTGCAGATGCAGCCTGGATGTGGACAAGTGTCCTGGGAGTTTGGATGTGGCTGCCCCGTAGAGGGCAGGGCAGTATTTGACACGGATGTTGTCGTGGACCTGGGGGATGGTCCGTCTTTCCGTGGAGTGGATCTATCTGGAGATCATGTGCATAATGCAGAAGGTGTTGCAGTCTGAGGCACAGATGCTGGTGATTACCATGGCAAATATGAGCAAGCAATCCATGATGCACACCATCTTGTGTGCATGGACACTGGGTGCTTGTGCGGGGCTTCTGCGGGTGGGACACAAGCAGTTGACCCAGCTGTAAAGGGACAATCCTCAGATGTTGACCTCAGTCCTGTACAAGTCCAGCCTCAGGTGGCTGCTGTTCTGCCATTCATCAATGGATCTCATGCAATCTAAAATATTGGAACTGGCAATGTCTGCGTCCTTGGTGAGGGTGAGGAGCACCTGGCTGTCAATGGCGTACAAGTTGATGATGAGGTTGTGTGCACATGTGATGGTGGAGAGGGGGGGTCCTGGACACACTGTAGATTGACACGCTGAGAGATGATACCTGTGCCATGTGCCTCACAACGACAGCATATTACATGCAGAAGCCTTGAGTCCCACTCCCATGGCCTTGCCGGGGTACAGAGCTGGTGGGGAGTAGGAGGGACATGACCTGGTGGGTGTGACAGGGCCTGGAAGGCATGGCAGCGCTGTGTAGGCAGTCGGAGTTGCACACTCATCATGCAAAGGTGTTGTGTGTGCGCTTAGTGTATGCCTGAGAGCTGGCGGCAGATGTGTGGATGGACATTGCTTGGAAGGTGGCTGCAACATCAGACTGTAGTGTGATGTGGGTCATGTAAGGACATGAGGCTCGTGCAATGTGCACGTTGCATGTGCAGACGGTCCAGCCTTTGGCACCGCGTGGCCGCAACTGTGGCAAAGACAAGCTGATGACAGCCAAATGAATGGGTTGATGGAGGAAGGGAGGAGCATCTTTGATGTGTGTGTGTTGCCAAATCAGGTAACTTTGTGTGCCCTTGCTGCAGTGGCTGCAACAGCAGGCGGCATGTCCTGGGAACTATGCCACAATTTCCACACAAAGACTAGGATGTCAGAAAGGACTACTGCAACAGGTGTATGTCAAGGAAGGAGTGACCGGTTTTCAATGGCACACCCAGAGACAAAGGATGCACAATCCCCAAAGATGACTGACACTGATCATGAAACTGAAGGCCAAGCTGCGCACAGGAAACACACCCCAGAAGGTGTTGCTGGCCCGTTGTGGGGACCAACATACCAAAACACATACACAGCCATGGACTTCATGCACAATAGAGAATCAAATACATGTAGAACAGCATGCAGGTTGCTAATCTACACATGGACTCATATGCACAATCCTTGACAACCATGCCAGAGATGGCGCATGCACAGTGGCAAGAAACCCGCATTGACAGAGATGGAGGCTGAGGAACACCTTTATTACTCAGGCTCACATCTATGGAAATGCATCAATATTAACAGACTCACAGGTCTTTTGGATTAACATGTGGGACCTACACCGGACACCCCCTTCGCACCACAGATGCTGTAAATCCATGGGAGTGGCACACAAGTGAAGGGGGTGAGCCAAACATCCCCTGCTGCAATTCCCCATTGAGCATCTTATGGGGATGTCCCACAATATGTCCATTCGTAGCCTCCCATATGTTTCCGAGGGAAGTTGTACACACATTGATGCCTTCATCACAAACCACAATCCCATAACAGATGACTGTCATGAAGTGTGACTATCAATTCATGTGAATCATGCTACATGTCATGTGCCCCATGGTGAATCGACATGTATGCATAGTAACAAAACCTGCACAGGAGCAGTGTCCACACATTACAAACAACTACCACACCCAAAAAGCCTTGCTGCAATCCTTACCCAAAGGAGACTTTTCACCATGTCCGTGCATGTAACGCTGATTCAGCACACGTTGCATTACTCATGAGGAATAGCAGTAGCACAACGATGCCACGAGCAGACAGCATGCGCAACTACCTGGGGATGAGAGACACACAAGAAGTCAGGAAAAACATAGTCATCCGCATGCATGGTCATGTACTCTACATGAATAAGGTTGACTCCATGCTAGTTGTCAATTGAGTGTGTCAGCTAAAATGTGTGGAATGACATCAGCACTCGAGTGACACATCAGCACACACCTCAAAGTCACTTAGCATACAGTCAGCTGGACCCACACATTGCAACACATGCCACACAAGGCTCCAAGCATGTACACTCAGACCCAGGGACTCCCCATTATGTGAAGAAGTTGCGTATGAGCTGACTCCGGATGTCCTCCTCCTCCTCCTCCTCCTCCTCCTCCTCCTCACTTGCCTCGTGACCAAGGCCGTCATCCTCCACGGGTGGATGTTCCTGCTCATCGGGATCCAGGATGAGTGGCACAGCTTTCTCCACTGCCATGTTGTGCAGCATGTAGCACACGAGGAAGATTGTGCAGACCTTCACCGGTGCATATGGGAGGGACCCGTCGGTCTTGTGGAGGCAACGGAATCGACTCTTCAGGAGGCCAAACGTCCTCTCAATCACTTGCCTGGTCTGCCCATGGGTGTTGTTGTAACGGTGATCTGCAGCTGTTCTCGGGTTGCGGAGAGGCGTCACCAGCCATGGCATGTTGGGATAGCCAGAGTCCCCTACATGGAAACATCATGTAAAGAAGTGGGTCAGGAGATGCCGTCACATACTAAGATACCGCTGAATACTGGACAAACAGAGTCTACCCACCAACAAGACATGCTCGTTCGTTGTGCAGCTGTAGCATCATTTCTGGCACCCTACTACGCCTCATGATGTAGGCATCGTGTGCTGACCCTGGAAAACGTGCACAGACATGGGAAATCAGCATGTTAGCAAGACACACCACAAGGGCATTAATGGAGTGGTAATGTTTACGGTTACAAAAGGCTACCTCCTGTGCCTGTGGTGGTACCAAAGCCACATGTGTCCCATCAATGGACCCAATTACATGGGGCATCCCTCCCAGGGCATAGAACTCACCCTTGATACCTGTCAACTGCTCAGGAATTGGAAAATGGATGAATTCATCCAGGTGCTCCAACATGGCTTCTAAAACATCATGCAGGACACGGCTGAACATGGTCTGGGACATGCCACCCACATCAGCTATGGTCAATTGAAACGTACCGGTGGCAAAGAAATGTAGGGCTGACATCACCTTCATCTTGGTGGTCAGCGCAGTCGGATAACTGTGTCGCGGTTGGAGGTGTGGTGCCAACCTGTTTGTCAGGTCCACAATTAACTGTTGGGGGAATCTGTAGCGGTCCCAGGGGGGGGAATGCCTCATGTCTGTCATGCAGAGCATGATGTGGTTCATGTGTGCACTCCTCACTTGCATTGTGCTTACTGTGACATTCACTGCATGCTGCATGGCACATTCAGCATAGCTAATCCTCTTGGCCCTTCTTGTTCTATAGTCCTGAGGTGTTTCAGTGTTCCCCCCGTGTGTCTCTGTGACATGGAGCAGGTGTAGAGATGTTGTCTCACTTTTTCATCCTCACAGGTAACTGCCTACGCCAAGGGGGAGATATGGAAGCGGGCCGTGAGATCTGTGGAGGGTCGCAGTCGGCACCTGGCACAGGTGAGGAAACGCTGGCAGGACATCCGGTGCTGGACCAGGAGGATCGTCCGGATCCTGCTGGGGGACTCACCAGAAGGCAAGCCTGACCCACCAAATGAAGCGTGTCCTGGCGGTGGTCTTCCCTGACATGGATAGGCGGTTACAGGCGATGCAGCAGCAGCAAGGGGGTAGGTACATGTCTGTTTGTTGTGTGTCACCAGCTTTGGGAAGTGCCCAGTCGCATGGATACACTGGCAGGGTTATTATGTGCATTGCATTTTCTGTTCCCCAAAGTCATCCGCTGCTGTTCTTCCTCCTTTCCCCTCCTTGACATGTGTTCCCTGGTCTGTGTGTAATCACTATTGCACATGGTCATCTAGGCTGGCGGTTAATCCAAGTGCACATTGCTGTCTGCATCATGTGGGGGTAGGGACGGAGACATGTGTTGTTACCTTGCCTGTGCCCTGTCCTGTTCAGTCATTTGGTGGTCCATATCAGTTGGCACTGGTGCCGAGTCTCAACATAGGAGTGTGAGTGTTCAAATGAACAGACTTGCAGCATGCATGACCGATGTTGTGGCCTCAGACATGATGTGCATGAGTGGGAGATATGCATAGTGCCGGGACGGTAGCTCATGTTACAGTCAGATAATTCCAGGCCCATGGAGCAGTGTGCCCACTTCAGTACCCTAAGACACCCTTGCCTCGGTATCATGTGTGTCATCCAACACTGTGCCCATTCTCAATGTGTTCAGCATAGTTTTCCCTCTGTGGCATTGTTCCCTGGCCTCATTTGTATTTATCTAAAGTGTGCTACATGTGCCCATTGTACAGGCTGACCCCATTTTGCTTCTGCATCCTCACACTGGCCAGTGCCTGTGTGTCTATGTACAACAATCTGTTGAGGTTTTGTGTCACAAATATGTATTGGCAGCCTCACGAGGTGATGTGGAGTACATTTAGGATTTCCTGATGCACTTTTTAGTAAACCCAGATTGAGAGGTGTCCCTTTTTGAGCTGTCTCACTCACATTGTCTCAGGTATGGGGTGTTTTTGCGGGCAAGGACTACATGTCCATACCTTATATCTCCTTGCCAGGTCTGACCAGTGTGTGATGATTGTCTGGACATGCACTCAACGTGCAGTGACCCAGGCATGTTGTGCAGGGTGTCATGTTTGTGCTTTGCAGCATGTGTCACAAGTTAAAAAACATGTTTCCTGCTCATCCATTATTGGCACGGGTGTGTGCTCCAAATGCTATGTGGTTTGGTCTGTGTGTGCTGACATCTGTGTGGACATTCTTCGTTCACATCAGGGTGTCTCCTCAGTGCAGGTGTTCCTTATTCCAACACAATTTCTGGGCCATTTGCTAATGCATTGTCCTGTGTCTGGACATGTGTGCCACTCCACATGACAGGTAGTGTATCAGATGTGTTGCCAACTGTGTCATCATGGTACGGATGGCCATGTGACAGGTTGCATGTTTTAAGTTGTTATTCAAGAAGGCATGTGACCTGGCACTCACTACACTTGTCAACATGTCCCAATAGTTTATATGCTTCACTTTGATTTTTGTGAAGGACAATGATGTGCCTGCATGACAGATGTCTCCCAAGGGAGTGCACAAGTACCACTTTTGGACTGTTGTGGAACACGCTGGCACAATTAGAACATGGGCACATTTCAGGCCAAAAGTTGTTTAGGATTTATACATATCCATGTTCCCACAGTGTGTTAGCATTTGGGTTAGTCCTTGGTTGTTGCTGAAGGCAACTTACCGGTGTCAAGTCATCCCGACCACTGTGGTGCCATGTATGTGTACTTCCTGATACCACATTTCTTCTTAACATTGGCTTCTTGGCATTAGGCGGGCAGCTCATACTATGACTGTGTAAATGTAGTTTTGTGTGCACCTCCTTGTGTGACTTCTGAAATTCATGCACATGTGTGTTCTGTTCCACAGGTGGGACATTCACACATTCCAAATATGTCAATTGTGTAAAGTTTTGTGCTTCCCAATGGATCAGATAGTATTACATTTGCTT
Organism: Triturus cristatus; assembly: GCF_964204655.1. Taxonomy (NCBI): domain Eukaryota; kingdom Metazoa; phylum Chordata; class Amphibia; order Caudata; family Salamandridae; genus Triturus; species Triturus cristatus. Next base: position 1,729,398,353 of record NC_140589.1, read on the forward strand.
TTCTACAGTACTCACAGGTCTATGAGTGTGGGGACCCCTTCAGCATTGGCGTCTGTTATTTGGCATTGGGTGCACCAATACTATTTCATTCACAGTGACCAGGAGGTGGCATGCCGTCATGGTCTGCCTGTGCTTCACTGTTCGCAGACACTAGCTTCTCTGTATAATTGGATATCCAGTTATTTGCTGTGGTGTCCTGATTTTCATTATTTCAGGGGGCATGTTGGGTGAACCAACTGGGGAGTGCAGGGCTTACATATGTGTTGGGTATTCTAGATGTTCCTCATACTGCTTTTCATGATATGCACTGTGACCTATTTAGTTTGGACTCATGTGTCAGATGTACACAGGTGACTGATTATTTCCTGTCTCTTCACCTTGCCCACAGCATCATCGGGGGACACCGAGGGAGACACCTGCATGGACGTGGAGGAGGGATCCAGCACCAGTGCCACCACACCTGGCGAGTCGGCAGCATCAAGTGGCACGGAAGGCGAGGGGAGTGCGGCGGAGGACCTGGGTAGTACCACCACCGACTACGACGCAGACGGGTCCGAGGTTGAACTCCCTGAGGGGGCGGAGGCTGCTCCAACAGCTGGCAGCAACACTACAACTGTCACCGCCCCCTCCATTCCCATCACCACCCTCCCAGTTGCTCAGGTCCCTTCTGTCTGTGTAGGGCAACAACGTGTCTCCTTCATGCCAGGCACCACACCCCCTTCCCCTGTCTCCCTTGCTGCCCTCACTGCCGAGTCTGTGGACATTCAGCGGCAGTTGCAGGTTGGGCAGACATCGATCCTGACTGTCCTCCATGGCCACACCAGACTGCTGACACAGATGGTGTCGTACATGGAGGGCATGTCATCAGCGATGTCTGACCAATGGATGTTGCTGAGGTCCATGGACTCGTCACTGACGGCAGCAGTCAGTCTCCTGCAGCGCTTCGTCCCCCCACCTACCCCTGTGCCATCCACACTTCCCACTCCCATTCCTGTCCCAAGCACACACACACCTTCCCAGGCAGGCACCACACCAGACACAGGCAGCACACCAACAGGGAAGGGCAAGCGCACACCTCCTGTCATGCACACTCAGGGGGGTCTAGGGCACACAGGCGGACACGACGCCACAGTAGGATTCCGCATGCCTTACTCCCCAGTCCCTCCGATGTCACTCCCCTCGGCTCCCCTGCCCCACAGTCTGAGAAGGAGACCTACTTGGCTGTGCTGGGCCTCAGCCCCACTGTTTCACCTGCACGCAAACGGGCAAGGCACTCCACGGGTAGGGGAGTAGAGTCCCCCCCCTGTCCACCACCTCCCCCAGTAGCGCTGCAACCCATCCCTCCGACCCCCCCCCCTCCTTGGGGCCTGTGGTTCCTTCAGGTGCAGGGGAGACACTGCAAGATCTTGCGGACGTGTGCAGCTCAGTACTGACCTCCACCTTTGGCGCTGCCCCACCCCCTGTGGTGGAGTCGTCCGTCCCTGCACCCCCAACACCTGCCCTACCCCCTCCTGTCCCTGCGGTGCCTGGTCCTTCCCCACATGATGCCCCCACCCCAGTCAATCAACCAGAGGTATCTAATATGCAGGCAAGCTAGGGGAGACGCATGGCCATGTGTCCCCCCCCCCCAGGACTTCGTGTCTGGACTGGCCTATGGCCTTTGTAAATAGTGTCCTTTTCTACTTTTTGTTTTCATGCTGAATAAAGCATTTTGTTTTTCCTTTGCACACAATTGCTTTTCAGGTATTGATGTTGGTGCTGATGCTCCATGAGTTGGGGTGGTGATCATGTGTTGGGTATCTGGGAAATGTAGTAGTCTGCTGCTCATGGGGTGGACCCTGGTATCTGCGTGGTATCACAAGGTCTCTGCAATGATTCTTTGGTCGTGTATGCTCTTTGTGTTTTGAGACATTGTCCCAAGGAGTGTTCCTTCCTCTGTGGCACCTGACGTCTTCCCTGCAGGGAGTTGCACCATTGTTGTGCTGACCTGTGTCTACATTCCCTTGGTGGCTGATGGATCCCTTCAACTATGTCCATGCCTGCTCAGCAATGTGTCCGGCTGCTTCGTCTGTGCCATCCTTGGTAGTCACTGTACTTGTGTATAGAGTATGTTGCCATGCCTCCATGGTGACATGGTCCCTTTTCCGCACTATGCATGTGTGTACTCCCAGCCTAGCACACATATGGTACTTGTTCTGCAGGGTATTTGGTCACCTGACTGACAATTGTGGGCATTGTATCTGTGGGAAGTCCACCCTATTCCTTCCATGGGAGACAACAACTTGGAGGCTGTGCCAGCACCTGTACATTCCTATCAGTCCTGGAATGTGCGTGACAGTGTGTGTTCCCTTTGGCTCTCTTAGATTAGTGGGTTTCACATGACTATACAGTCTTGTGACATGATCTCAGTGTGTGTATTGTGCAGCCTCCGCAAGGGGTGGGTATGCATGTGTCATTTGTCATCGCACCCACATGTGGTGTGTCATGCAGTGGGGGAATGACATCCATCCTCATGGGAGTGGGACACTGCTGTCAGTGATGTGTTGATATGGCACTCTCAACATAGTCGCACATTGGGGATGCATTCATGGACCCATGGAGTTGTGGTCATCTGAAGATGATGCACCCACCCCTCATGTGTCTGGGCACTGCTGGGAGGCCTCTCCACCCACCCCTCATATGTCTGGGCACTGCTGGGAGTCCTCTGCACCCACCCCTCATATGTCTGGGCACTGCTGGGAGTCCTCTGCACCCACCACTCATACGTTTGGGCACTGCTGGGAGTCCTCTGCACCCACCCCTCATATGACTGGGCACTGCTGGGAGTCCTCTGCACCTACCCCTCATATGTCTGGGCACTGCTGGGAGTGATATGCACCCACCCCTCATATGTTTGGGCACTGCTGGGAGTGATATGCACCCACCACTCATATGTCTGGGCACTGCTGGGAGTGATATGCACCCACCCCTCATATGTCTGGGCACTGCTGGGAGTCCTCTGCACCCACCCCTCATATGACTGGGCACTGCTGGGAGTCCTCTGCACCCACCCCTCATATGTCTGGGCACTGCTGGGAGTGATATGCACCCACCTCTCATATGTCTGGGCACTGCTGGGAGTGATATGCACCCACCCCTCATATGTCTAGGCACTGCTGGGAGTGATATGCACCCACCCCTCATATGTCTGGGCACTGCTGGGAGGCCTCTGCACCCACCCCTCATATGTCTGGGCACTGCTGGGAGTGATATGCACCCACCCCTCATATGTCTGGGCACTGCTGGGAGTCCTCTGCACCCACCCCTCATATGATTGGGCACTGCTGGGAGTCCTCTGCACCCACCCCTCATATGTCTGGGCACTGCTGGGAGTGATATGCATCCACCCCTCATATGTCTGAGCACTGCTGGGAGTCCTCTGCACCCACCCCTCATATGTCTGGGCACTGCTGGGAGGCCTCTGCACCCACCCCTCAAATGTCTGGGCACTGCTGGGAGGCCTCTGCACCCACCCCTCATATGTCTGGGCACTGCTGGGAGTCCTCTGCACCCACCCCTCATATGTCTGGGCACTGCTGGGAGTCCTCTGCACTCACCCTCATATGTCTGGGCACTGCTGGGAGTCCTCTGCACCCACCCCTCATATGTCTGGGCACTGCTGGGAGTCCTCTGCACCCACCCCTCATATGACTGGGCACTGCTGGGAGTCCTCTGCACCCACCCCTCATATGTCTGGGCACTGCTGGGAGTCCTCTGCACCCACCCCTCATATGTCTGGGCACTGCTGGGAGTCCTCTGCACCCACCCCTCATATGTCTGGGCACTGCTGGGAGTGATATGCACCCACCCCTCATATGTCTGGGCACTGCTGGGAGTGATATGCACCCACCCCTCATATGACTGGGCACTGCTGGGAGTCCTCTGCACCCACACCTCATATGTCTGGGCACTGCTGGGAGTGATATGCACCCACCCCTCATATGCCTGGGCACTGCTGGGAGTGATATGCACCCACCCCTCATACATCTGGGCACTGCTGGGAGGCCTCTGCACCCACCCCTCATATGTCTGGGCACTGCTGGGAGTGATATGCACCCACCCCTCATATGTCTGGGCACTGCTGGGAGTCCTCTGCACCCACCCCTCATATGTCTGGGCACTGCTGGGAGTCCTCTGCACCCACCCCTCATATGACTGGGCACTGCTGGGAGTCCTCTGCACCCACCCCTCATATGTCTGGGCACTGCTGGGAGTCCTCTGCACCCACCCCTCATATGTCTGGGCACTGCTGGGAGTGATATACACCCACCCCTCATATGTCTGGGCACTGCTGGGAGTGATATGCACCCACCCCTCATATATCTGGGCACTGTTGGGAGGTCTCTGCACCCACCCCTCATATGTCTGGGCACTGCTGGGGGTCCTCTGCACCCATCCCTCATATGACTGGGCACTGCTGGGAGTCCTCTGCACCCACCCCTCATATGTCTGGGGACTGCTGGGAGTGATATGCACCCACCCCTCATATGTCTGGGCACTGCTGGGAGTGATATGCACCCACCCCTCATATGTCTGGGCACTGCTGGGAGGCCTCTGCACCCACACCTCATATGTCTGGGCACTGCTGGGAGTGATATGCACCCACCCCTCATATGTCTGGGCACTGTTGGGAGTCCTCTGCACCCACCCCTCATATGACTGGGCACTGCTGGGAGTCCTCTGCACCCACCCCTCATATGTCTGGGCACTGCTGGGAGTGATATGCACCCACCCCTCATATGTCTGGGCACTGCTGGGAGTGATATGCACCCTCCCCCATGTCTCTGTCCACTGCTGGGAGTCCTCTGCAGCCACCCACCCACCCACCCGCCCCCTTGGTGCAGTACACTGCTGTCCTGTGCATACACACACACCAATAATATACTGCTTATATGCTGCAATAGGCCCTATGCCAACATTCGTGGCGTGTGTACGCCTTGTATCCATTCTGTACTGGTGCCGTAGGGGTACAGGTGGGACGGACCCTAACCTCGCATTCATAGGGTGTACGCGCCGTACCCACGCTGTGGGTGAGTGGGTACGGGCCGTACCACCATTGGGGTGGTGATGGAGGTGTACGCGTCGTACCCACGCTGTGGGGGCGTGGGTACGGCCCATACCACCAGTAGAGTGGTGATGGACGGGTACGCACCGTACCCACGCTGTGAGGGCGTGAGTACGGCGCGTACCCCTCCATCACCACCCCAATGGTGGTACCGCCCGTACCCACGCCCCCACAGCATGGGTACGGCACGTACACCTCCATCACCCCTACAATGGTGGTACGGGCCGCACCCATGCTCTGGGGGCGTGGGTACGGCCCGTACCACCAGTGGAGTGGTGATGGAGGGGTACGCGCCGTACCCACACTGTGAGGGCGTGGGTACGGCGCGTACCCCTCCATCACCACCCCAATGGTGGTACGGGCCATACCCATGCACCCACAGCGTGGGTACGGCGCGTACCCCTCCATCACCACCCCAATGGTGGTACGGCCCGTACCCATGCCCCCACAGCATGGGTACGGCGCGTACACCTCCATCACCACTACAATGGTGGTACGGCCCGTACCTACGCTCCCCAGAGCGTGGGTACGGCCCGTACCACCATTGTAGTGGTGACGGGTACGCGTCCACATCCACTTCCGTTGTGGCGGTACGTGGGATTGGTGGACACACCCCCCGAAGTGACCAGACCATGGGTGTAAGTTATGTGCAGGATATATATGTGTTAACTTGGGGGGGTTTATGTTTCCTGCCCCTCCCCCCCCACCCCTTTGCCCCTGGGTGTTGTTCTGACCTTCTGCGGAGTCTGCGTCGGTTTCTGTGCATCAGGTCGTAGGCTAGGAGGGCCAGGATGACACGTAGGATGGGGTCCATGGCTGTCCGTCGCGAACTGGTGCTCCTTGTTCGCGTCGTCCTCAATTTCCCCGCAGTTTTTGGCTCCCGTAAAAAATGCTACGTGCGGAGTGACGTAGGCACGAATGGTACTTGCTGGTCCATAAAACGGTGCCTGACTCCGTCCGGACATCACGTACGCGATGTCCCGGATCGGAATTGTGGGTATTTTTTCGCCGCACGTAGTTTTGTACGATTCGTACGGAAATGGTATTTCTGTATGAATCATACTTGCTGCTTTGTAAGGTGGATTTCCCGGGTACGAGTCGTATGAAGAATATGCTCCGTACGACCATTCGTACCCGGGTTTTACAGGATCGGAATCGGCACCAGAATGTTAAAACTGATTTCACTAAAAGATGTATTTTATCATTCTGAGTTCAGGCATACTAAACTCGAATTTCTACCTAGTTCCCTGAGTCAGTTAGGATTATAAGATGTTATAATCAAACTGCCCATTCTGGCCTATAGGGAACAGTTAGCCTTGCAATAGTGAAAAACGAAAATGGCTGTAATTCACTAACAGGACATGCCACACACATCAGGGCATGTCCTATCGTTAACCTACAATGCACCCTGCCCTTGGGCATACCAGAGGGGTGACTTATATGCAGAAAAGTGAAGGTTTAGGGACTGGCAAGTGGGTGCACTTGCCCAGTCAACATGGCAGTACCAGACTGCACACAGGCTCTGCAATGGCAGGCCTGAGACACACTTTACAGGCTGCTTCTGTGAGTGGCACAACCAGTGCTGCAAGCCCACCAGCAGCATTTGATTTACAAACCCTGGGCACACGCAGTGCACTGTACTAGGGTCCGACAAGTAAACCAAACCAGCCAATCATGGAGTCACTAATCCATACATCAATTTACAATAGGGAAAGCATATGCACTTTAGCACCGATCAGCAGTGGTAAAGTGCCAAGAGTCATAAAACAGCCAACAACAGGTCAGAAAAAATACAGGAGGAAGGCAAAAAGTTCAGGGACGACCCTGCAAAAAGGGCCAAGTCCAACAGTATGGTTATATAAAAATCACTTTAAACTGTACCTCTTTGCTGACCTTAGCATAGTCTTTAGGGGTATTTGTTTTGGGGTTAACAATGTACCCATTCTTTATCCTCAGCTTTATATTAGGACTAAAAGCTGAATCTAAAGTCTTTAAGACAGCTTTTGTTAGTCTCGAATGTGTCTCACCTCAGAAGGAAGGAGCTGAGTGAGGAGGAGAAACAAAAAAATATATATGTTTTTTAATTTTAGTATGAATGAGTGGGAATGTAGTGAAGCGAAGGCTGCTGTGAGCTGATGCACCTTAGTCTCGAGTGGGCTCTTAGGACAATTATCCGCTTGCAAGTAGAGATTCTCTGCGGTCAAATCCTGTCAAAAAAAACATGATTTGAAAATGATTTGTACAAGTTATGAATGAGTTGGTCAATTTGATTAGAGTGGGGGGTTAATGATGAGTAAATTTTTTTATTTTTATGTTGTAGTGCCGTATGGCCATGAAATTTTATCTGATATATGTTTTGTTTTCTGTGCAGGCGAATACTGTATGTTTATTAGGGGGGGGATGGATTATTTGTTGTTGTCCTGAAGAAGGTGGTTCTAATTTGTCAAGCCACCGAAATGCGTCAATGCCCATCTCAGTTAAGTTTGAGGAACAATGTATTATACATGGAAAAAGGCTTAGATAACTTACTCATTTAATTGATTCAGTCAAATTAGCAAATGTTTAATGACAAATGTGTATGTCTAATGTGTTATTTCTCTTGTTACAATGTATTCGTGATATATTGTGCCACATTGTTTTATTTATTTTTTTGATTTTTGATCTTAGATTGTTTTTTAAAATTGATGAATTCTATGTAATTGTGCAATATCTATATGGTGTGAAATATTAAATATAAATTGTTAAGAATTGCCTTGTTGGTCCCTCTCAAGAAGGTTATAAAGGGATGTATGGATAATAAGAAGTGCAGTTTGCAAGATGTGAATGAATAGACTCCTCCAAGAGATTTTATTGGTGATGCTAACATCATTTATGGAACCCTGCTGTTGGACAGGCCACACGAAGGGCTTGCTCCCTCCCCGCACGACAGGGCCCAAGCCCCGGCCCGCCAGGCGTGACCCACAAGAATCACCCGCACCCCGTCCCCCGACGGAACTCCTGCCCCCGGACCTCCATGTATCACGGGACCGAGTCACCACCGGCTCCCCCGGCCGGATCAAGCCGCCATCTTGGGCCCTGCACCACGAGGCCGCGTGGCCTCCACCCGACCCTAACCCTGGGCCTGGCCGGCCCCGACATCCCGGCACCACCATCCACCCAGGAGGTGAGCGGAACACTTGGCACGTCAATGGGAGAACGAAGCGTCAAGGGCTCTCCCCCGCCAGGTGCCGATCGCCTCCAGCTCCCCCAGGCACTGGCTCCACCCCCTGCTGGGTGTCTGGACACCTTCATCCCGGGCCCTCCGACCTCCAAGTGCGAGGGTCCGGACATCAAAGGGCGCCAGACCTATAACTAGGGCAGCTCCGGAGCAGGACGACAGTTGTATCCTGGAGTCGAGAGACACCGAGAGAACTCAGCCTTGACGGACTACTGGCGCTGCCGTAGCCCTACCTTGTGAACTATCGTCCTGCCTGCTGGCGCTGCCGCGGCCTTCTGCAACATCCATCCTCGTCGGGACCTGCTGGCGCTGCCGCGGCCCGTTGTAACGACCATCTTCACCGGGACCTGCTGGCACTGCCGCGGACCGTGTATCGACCATCTTCCCGGGACCTGCTGGCGCTGCCGCGGACCGTGTATCGACCATCTTCCCGGGACCTGCTGGCGCTGCCGCGGACCGTGTATCGACCATCTTCACCGGGACCTGCTGGCGCTGCCGCGGCCCGTCCCAGCTAGAACACCGAGCTCGAGGATTGTGAGCTATCCACCATACCATCTCAACTACCAGACTGGTAACCAGACTGTCCCGCTACCCCCTTTCCCCACCTTGAGAGACTTGAATCGAGGGGACCCCTGAGTCCAGACCTCCTTGTACCATTTCATCGTACCGTAAGAAATTGCCTATAAAGAACGCTGAATCTTCTCCTTGTGTGGTGTCTGTCTGTGGGGGGGAAGTTATTTATCTGTACGATCGCTGGAGACGGCTCTCCCCGGAGACCTCTCCCATTGTCCTCGGCCGACCCTCCCGGTCCGTCTAACATTGGTGGCCAGCGGCGCGATCCGAATCAACGCGTAATCGTACAGAGAGTAGCTCACCCCACGACAAAACCACGATGTCAGCCAAAGATAGCGGTTCCACTGAAAAGTTCCAAATGGATAAGTTGGAAGAATATAGCCACCGCGAACTTAAACAATTCTGCATGGAACTAGGCATTGCTACCACCGGCCTGAGTACCAAAGACGATTTGAAGCGCGCCCTTGAGTCGTGGGCAGAAACTGGGGTCGCCGGATCACCCGACCAAAACAGTGTCGCACCAGAGGGGAACGCCACGGCTCCCGAGGAGCGGGGAACGGGCCTCTCGCAGGAGGAGATCCAAGAAAGAGAAAGAACCAGATTACATGAGTTGGAAATGGCACGACTCAAGATGGACGGTGAACTAAAGTTAGCCGAGCAGAAACTAAATCTAGAACATCTGCGGCTCCGAGAAGAACGAGAAGAAAAACAGAGACAGAGAGAGCTCGAGGAAAAAAGAATAACACTCGAACACGAGCGCAAACTGGCGGAAATAGAACTTCGGAAACAGAATAAAGAACCGGGGGTGCCTGAGCGACCGCACACCCCGGGAGCAACCGAGAAAAAAGTCCACATCCCCAAGGATGTTGTCCGAGAATATGTCCGAGAGGACGACATACAACAGTGGTTCAAAGCCTACGAGATCGCCATGACCTCCCACCGGATCGACCGGAGTGATTGGGGAGCCGGACTATGGGGGAGGTTCGTCAACGAAGGCCGCGATGCCCTATTGCAGCTCCCAGATCACCAGATGTCGTCCTACGACCACATGAAGGCTGCCCTCCTCACCCGCTACGGCCTCACGCCCGAGATGTACCGCCAGAGGTTCAGAGACTGCACCCGGATCCCAGGTACAACTTGGGTGGAGTACGTCAACTATTTCAGCCGAGCCTTCGAGGGTTGGATCAAGGGGAGCCATGTAACGACCTACGAGCAACTCTTTAACCTTATGGTATGGGAGCACCTGTCGAACAACTGTTTCGTCGAGCTCAGGCAGCACCTCCTCGACAGTAAATTGACTGACCCCCGGCAACTCGCCGCCGAAGCTGACCGATGGGAAAGCACCCGAGTGGGCCGGAGAGGACCACACGAGCAAAACCGAAACAACCAAGGCCAGCACCGTCCCCGGGGAGGAGGAGGAGGCCAGGGGCGAGGGAGAGACACCATCCCGGCAACACCCGTGGCCAGCACCACGCCCCCGGCCGGCCGGGGCAACCCCCCGATGCGCCCGGGGTTCCGAGCCAACGTCACGTGCCACCGATGCCAGCGAGTCGGCCACTACGCCAATGACCCGAGCTGCCCGCAGAACCAAACACCAAAGCCCCGCCAGGTAGCTGCCGCCGCCCTGGGGGGAGAACGACTATCAGAGGAACAGGAAGAATATGAGCCGGCCCAGCAGGAGTGGGAACCGGCCGCCATGGTTCTAGCGTGCCTAGGGGGAAAAGACATGGTCCCGCGGGCTCCCCTACGCGCCAACACCCGGAAATATGGCCAGTGGGTGACCATTAATGGACGTCGGGCCGAGGCCTTACGTGACACAGGCGCCAGTGTGACGGCCGTCCGCTGTCACCTGGTGAAGCCCGAGCAGATCATTCCGAACATTCTCTGCCCCGTCCGCTCAGCCGACAATTCCGAAAGTCTGTGTCAAATGGCCTGCGTCCCCTTCGAATGGGGAAGGGTCTCCGGCCTGTTGAAGGTGACGGTCCGGGATGATGCCCCCGTGGACTGCCTCCTGGGGAATGACCTTGAGAGTTCCCCATGGGCCACCGTCGAAAGAAGAGAGCACCTGGGGATGCTGGGCCTCCCGGACTGGGCCTGCGTAACCACCCGGTCCATGGCCGCCCGTGCCGTCCCCCGATCAGAAGAACCAGAATGGCCAGCACCTCCGCCCCCGGTCGCCCCAGTAGAGGACAACGACGAGGCCAACCCCCCAGAACCAACGGCCGAAGGGGTCGCGCAACCCCCGGACCTTCCCGGCCTGGCTCAGTGGCGTCAAGAAGGGGGGCCCACCCAAGAACAGTTCCGCCAGGAGCAAAAGACCTGCCCCTCCCTCGAGGGACTCCGCCGGCAAGCCAGCGCCCAGAGCGCAGGGGACTCCACCGGAACTCATTGGGTCTATTGGGATAACGACCTGCTATACAGCGAACAAAGAATCGCAGAGCTAGGGGCCAGTCGAGTGCTGGTGGTACCTCTCCGCTTCAGAGACTTCCTACTAACTCTGGCCCACGATGTCCCCCTGGCTGGACACCTGGGCCAGGACAAAACCTACAGTCGCCTAGTGACTCACTTTTTCTGGCCGAAGATGCGGAACGACGTCCTTAACCACTGCCGGTCCTGCCCCACGTGCCAGGCCAGTGGGAAGAGCGGCCGTAAGCTGAAAGCCCCTCTGCAACCCTTCCCAGTGGTCACCACCCCGTTCGAGAGGGTAGGAATAGACATTGTGGGGCCCCTGGACCCCCGCACGGCACAAGGACATAGGTTCATCCTGGTACTGGTGGACCACGCCACCCGCTACCCCGAGGCAGTGCCCCTACGAACTGTAACAGCTCCGGTGGTTGGCCGGGCCCTAATGGGGATCTTCTCCCGGGTGGGCTTCCCCCGAGAAGTCGTCAGCGACCGAGGCACGAACTTTATCTCAAAATATATGAAGTCCCTCTGGCAACAGTGCGGGGTCACCTACCGATTCACGACCCCCTATCACCCCCAAGGGAACGGACTAGTGGAGCGATTTAACCGCACCCTCAAGGGGATGATTGGGGGATTGGAAGAGCCCCTCCGTCGCCAGTGGGATGTACTACTCCCGTGCCTCCTCTTCGCCTATCGAGAAGTTCCCCAGAAGTCCCTCGGCTTTAGCCCTTTCGAACTCCTGTACGGGCACCCTGTGCGAGGGCCCCTCAGCCTGGTCAAAGAAGGTTGGGAGATGGCCCCCCTAAAGACCCCTCCAGACGTCTTCAAGTACCTCCTGGCCCTACGCAATCAGACCCGGCGCTTCAGGGAGATGGCCAAGGCGAACCTCGAGGCCAGTCAGGAGGACATGAAAAAATGGTACGATCACAATGCCTCCTCCGTCGAGTTCGAACCTGGTCAACAAGTGTGGGTGATGTCCCCCACCGAACCATGTGCCTTACAAGATAAGTGGACGGGGCCCTTCAAAGTGGTCGAGCGCAAAAGCCCCGTCACTTACCTCATCAACATGGGGACCCCCCGGAACCCCCTCCGGGTCCTCCACACCAACAGACTCAAACCACACTTTGTGCGCTCAGAACTCAGCCTCCTGATGGCTATGGACAGTGGGGCGGAAGAAGACTCCGAACCCCTCCCGGATCTCCTGAAGACTCAGGAGAACGACGGTTCCGTGGACGGGGTCCGGCTCTCCGATGCCCTCACCCCAGAGCAACGCCAGGGCTGCCGGGACCTCCTGCTGCGGTTCGCTACACTGTTCTCCCTCACCCCCGGGATCACCCCTTGGTGCTTGCACGACGTGGACACCGGGGACAGTCCCCCTATCCGACACCGGGCCTACCGCGTGCCAGATCGGGTACGGGCCTGCATCCAAGAGGAAGTGGCCAAAATGCTCACGATCGGGGTCATCGAGCCCTCGGACAGCCCCTGGGCCAGCCCGGTTGTACTGGTCCCCAAAGCCGCTGCCCCCGGCACCACACCTGAACTGAGATTCTGCGTCGACTACCGGGGCTTGAACGCTGTCACCCGGACCGACGCTCATCCTATCCCCCGAGCGGATGAATTGATCGACCGGCTGGGGGCCGCCCGCTACCTCAGCATCTTCAACCTAACAGCGGGCTACTGGCAGATCGGTCTCACACCCCGGGCTCAGGAACGGTCCGCCTTCTCTACCCCCGATGGCCACTACCACTTCAAGGTCATGCCCTTCGGCATGAAGAATGCCCCCGCTACTTTTCAACGTCTAGTGAACCAGGTCTTGGCGGGGCTCGAAGAGTTCAGCGCCGCCTACCTGGACGATATCGCTGTGTACAGCCGCCACTGGTCCGACCACCTCCTCCACCTCCAAGAGGTCCTGCAGGCCCTCCAGCGGGCCGGCCTCACGATTAAGGCCGGCAAATGCCAAATTGGTCAAGGGTCCGTGACCTACCTCGGGCACCAGGTGGGAAGCGGGCTGGTGGCCCCGCTGCAACTTAAAATTGCTGCCATCCAGTCCTGGCAGCCCCCCGTCACCCAGACCGAGGTCCGAGCCTTCTTGGGGCTCACCGGCTACTACCGGCGGTTCGTGAGGGACTACGGCAGCATTGTGGGGCCCCTCACGGGTCTCACGTCCAAAAACCAGCCGAAGCGGATTAACTGGACCCCCGACTGTCAAGCGGCCTTCGAAAAGCTGAGGGCCGCCCTGTGCACCGCCCCTGTGCTCCAGGCCCCCGATTACAGTCGGGAATTCATTGTACAGACAGACGCCTCCGACCACGGCATCGGAGCGGTTCTTTCCCAACTGAACCCCGAGGGTCATGACCAGCCGGTGGCCTTCATCAGCAGACGTCTCCTGGCCCGAGAACAGCGCTGGAGCACAATCGAGAGGGAGGCCTTCGCAGTGGTGTGGGCCCTCAAAAAGCTCCGGCCCTATCTCTTCGGTACCCACTTCCGGGTACAAACCGACCATCGACCCCTGCAGTGGCTGATGCAGATGCGGGGGGAGAACCCAAAACTATTGTGCTGGTCCATCTCCCTGCAAGGAATGGACTTCACCGTGGAACATCGACCGGGCCAAGACCACGCCAACGCAGATGGCCTGTCACGCTTTTTCCGCCTCGACGAGGAGAGTCCCCAGGAAGATGGGTGACTCTCCCCGCCTTCAGCTGGGGGGGACGCATGTTGGACAGGCCACACGAAGGGCTTGCTCCCTCCCCGCACGACAGGGCCCAAGCCCCGGCCCGCCAGGCGTGACCCACAAGAATCACCCGCACCCCGTCCCCCGACGGAACTCCTGCCCCCGGACCGCCATGTATCACGGGACCGAGCCACCACCGGCTCCCCCGGCCGGATCAAGCCGCCATCTTGGGCCCTGCACCACGAGGCCGCGTGGCCTCCACCCGACCCTAACCCTGGGCCTGGCCGGCCCCGACATCCCGGCACCACCATCCACCCAGGAGGTGAGCGGACCACTTGGCAGGTCAATGGGAGAACGAAGCGTCAAGGGCTCTCCCCCGCCAGGTGCCGATCGCCTCCAGCTCCCCCAGGCACTGGCTCCACCCCCTGCTGGGTGTCTGGACACCTTCATCCCGGGCCCTCCGACCTCCAAGTGCGAGGGTCCGGACATCAAAGGGCGCCAGACCTATAACTAGGGCAGCTCCGGAGCAGGACGACAGTTGTATCCTGGAGTCGAGAGACACCGAGAGAACTCAGCCTTGACGGACTACTGGCGCTACCGTAGCCCTACCTTGTGAACTATCGTCCTGCCTGCTGGCGCTGCAACATCCATCCTCGTCGGGACCTGCTGGCGCTGCCGCGGCCCGTTGTAACGACCATCTTCACCGGGACCTGCTGGCGCTGCCGCGGACCGTGTATCGACCATCTTCCCGGGACCTGCTGGCGCTGCCGCGGACCGTGTATCGACCATCTTCCCGGGACCTGCTGGCGCTGCCGCGGACCGTGTATCGACCATCTTCACCGCGACCTGCTGGCGCTGCCGCGGCCCGTCCCAGCTAGAACACCGAGCTCGAGGATTGTGAGCTATCCACCATACCATCTCAACTACCAGACTGGTAACCAGACTGTCCCGCTACCCCCTTTCCCCACCTTGAGAGACTTGAATCGAGGGGACCCCTGAGTCCAGACCTCCTTGTACCATTTCATCGTACCGTAAGAAATTGCCTATAAAGAACGCTGAATCTTCTCCTTGTGTGGTGTCTGTCTGTGGGGGGGAAGTTATTTATCTGTACGATCGCTGGAGACGGCTCTCCCCGGAGACCTCTCCCATTGTCCTCGGCCGACCCTCCCGGTCCGTCTAACACCTGCCTATTGGAGTAGTGAGACCTCTCTCTTTTATAGGGAGATAATTTGGTTGCAGACTCTATTATACACAGCCAGTGTAATCAATAATACTTGAGTATCCTCATCCTGTGAAGGTTGGATGCATCTCAGGAGATCTTTCTCTCTATCCCATGAAAGGGATAGAGAGGAAGATCTCAAACAAGGTTAGAATCAGCTATAATAGAGGTGGGTATATCCCCTTATGGCGTGTGCTTCATATGTTGTGGATTATTAGTGTCTAGGTTGTCACCCGAATCTCCAATATGATGAGTGATAGTACATAAATGTATATTAAAATTGCCTAAAAGCACCATTAACAATGGTGATTGTTGCCTTTCTCTGTGGTATTCCAAAAACACCTTCAATGTGTCCATCTGTAACGAAACTGGTGCTCATGTAAAGCGTTCTGATACCTGATGTCTCGGGCCTAGTTTGCGCTATATAAAACTCTAAAAACGAGAAAAAAAAATGCTAACAGATACTCTGCATTTCTTTGAGAAGGATTAGAGTTGTAAAATTAACTAGCAAAATGTTTGGCGCCTTTCAGAAAACTAATGTTATCACTAACAAATAAGGTGAACAAATGTCTATCTGGGAAGGTTTGCAATTTATATCTAGGGATACAAGGGTAATAAGGCCCCTCTTACCTCTATCGAAGGTGGTAGGGAGGCAAGGGAGAAAAGGATGTAGTCATTAAAGAAAAGGGCTAGTTGCTTACCATGTTTCCCGCAGCCCAATAACGTTTAGCAAGCCCTTATTAAAGCAAAGCCATGTCAGGCCAAGTTTCTTATTCATTCGCCTTTTGCCTCTGCTTGTTTCCTGCTGCGGGGACTCTAAGCCCCGGAGTGCTTCACTCCCAGGAGGGAGGAACTAGCATCTCCCTCGCGCTTAAAAAGCGCCATCGGCCACCGCGGCGCGGGACTCGCCTTTTGCCTCTGCTTGTTTCCTGCTGCGGGGACTCCAAGCCCCAGAGTGCTTCACTCCCAGGAGGGAGGAACTAGCATCACCCTCGCGCTTAAAAAGCGCCATCGGCCACCGCGGGGACTCCAAGCCCCAGAGTGCTTCACTCCCAGGAGGGAGGAACTAGCATCTCCCTCGCGCTTACAAAGCGCCATCGGCCACCGCGGCGCGGGACTCGCCTTTTGCCTCTGCTTGTTTGCTGCTGTGGGGACTCCAAGCCCCAGAGTGCTTCACTCCCAGGAGGGAGGAACTAGCATCACCCTCGCGCTTAAAAAGCGCCACCGTGGCGCGGGACGTGCGTGGGCGTAGGCCGGGCCAAGGGCGGGCCCGTCCTGCGCCCGTCAACGCCAGGAGAAGGCAGGGCAGGGCTACCTCCCTAACATTCCTAATGTGTCATCGGTTGGATACATACTAGGGTACTGTGTTGACTCGGGCTGCATAGTGATACCAGAGTTTCAAGATACTCAGAATTGATATTTGGGACAGTCTCAGCAGTGATACTGTTTTGTTGTTAAACATCGCTTCATAGGCTCTTATTCTATTCTACGCTTTAGCATTTAATTAGTTTTTATTAGAGTAACCATGGGCAAAAGGAAAGCAATGGAAAGTTTGGGGGGGGGGGGGGCAAATGGAGCAATTAGCAGGGTGGGTAAGGTCAAAAAGGCTAGGAAAACTGTCAAGCACAGTGTTAATAACTGTGTGATCGATAGAATCGAGACCCTAATCACAGAATGTGAAGGGATTCTCGAAACTGAATTGCCTGTGGCCAATGGTGCTGAGAAAACCCCATTAGGGAGTACCCGGGAGAAATCCCGTCGTACTATAACCCCGTCTATGTTCCAGAAATCTTCTCAAAGCCGTGCTGCACCCAGTGGCGAGAACAATCATACTGCGCTAGCACAGGGGAGGATTGCCTCCACACAGTGCGAGAATAGTCAATTGTCCAGAGATTCCACAATCAACTCAGAGGCTCTTGCTATCTCCTGCTCTAATCGGTTTGCGGTGTTGGCTGAGGCCCCCGATGTGCAGGAGGAGCCAGCACAACAATCCCAAATTTTAGGCTCTAATGTCCTTGCAGGTTTGTCTAAGCCAGGAGGGACTGGTGCCCCAGCACTTGAAGACCCTCTGCAGATTGTCAATGAGCTTAGGCTAGAAATTGGTGCAATGAGGGTGATGATTGAGGAGCTAGTGGCAGTAGTTAAATTAATAGCCCCAAGTGGCATCTTCGCAAGCTGGTTGCAAATAAAACATCTATCCCATACCCCCATAGGGCACACATAAATGCACAAAATGAACGACCCCCTGCACATCATGGCTCTCTTTCCTCCCTTAAACCACTTGCTATTAAGACTCCCTATTACCAACAGACAGCTCCTTCTCAAATCCCTCTGTTTATTGATCAGGCAGCACATTTGCCTCTCCAATCTATTACGACAAATTCTAGATCCTCTCATATATCAGCAGATCCCTGCCAGCGCCCTAAAGATCATCCGCATTTAGAAAATGTTTTGAACTACCCCCCTGGACAGACGCGTACAGTTTATATGGTCAATGTCCTGAAGCTTACTTCATGCGATGACCGTGAAAATGAAGACTCCTTAAAAAATAAGACTATACATTGGATCTGCCACGTCAGGGGCTGTCGGTCGTTGATACGGGATGATATAGTCAGGGCTCGGCGATGTACAATTCATAACCGTTCCCTTGACTATATTGAACTTACCTTGACAAAGCCTGATCTGGCGGCAAATTTGTTGGCATTAGAATTTCGGACATGTCCTCCAGGGTCCTCAGTCATCCAATTTAAAAATTCTCCAATGTCCACTGATACTGGGGCCAATGGCAAAGTAGCAGAGCAGAGTGTTGAGGGAGGATCTGCATTGGATGTCAATGACTGACTGAGAACAGCCCCTGTCCCTTATTCTGAGCCTATAGAGATTTGTTATAATAGTAATTTAAAAACTCTCTGCACATATCCCTTAAGTGTTCCTGGTCAATTGTCGACAAATTCCTTTAATAACTTTAATATTGACTGTAATATTGACAATCTGAGGAACCAACTTATAGAACCAAACAGGGTAACCTCTGTTGTTAGATCTGATCCATCATTGCAACCCCAAGTGACACCCTCATGTGAGGCGGCCCTTGTAATTCCACACTCGCAGCTCAAGATTATCTCCTGGAATATAGCTGGTCTTGGTAGTAAGCTGCTTTTACCCGACTGGAACAGGCTAATAGAAGGCCAAGACATCTGCCTCTTCCAGGAAACCTGGAGCTTAGTTCCCCTCTATAAATCTGGGTATACTTGCTTTTTTCTGCCAGCTGTCTCCCTGGGGAAAGGCCTTTCCTCAGGAGGCCTGATGGCCTGGGTTAATATTGCTTTGGGTTATAGAATCATCGATCATAATTGTGCAAGCCCTGATATAATGAGACTTACTATAAGTGGGAAGGAAGGAGCCACACCTCTTGAACGGTTTAATGTGTATGTGAGAGGGACAAAAGGGGATACCTCTTCACCTATTGTATCTTCTTTGTAGCAAGAGCTGTCGAAATGCCACCCCGACTCGCTCCTTATGATAGCGGGAGACCTTAACTGTACGTTCGAACCCCTTAGTTCGGGAGACATAATGGGGCTGGAGGAGGATGATACTAGGTGGGGTATTCCCCCCCTAATTATTCCCCCCATCAAAAAATGGTCATGGGTTGCAATACAGCTGAATGCACTTGTCCTGGAATATGGGCTAAGGGCTGCAAATGGCAGAACAATATCAGATCCTGGTGGGGCTTGCACGTACAATAGAATTAGTTGCCCATCCCGCATTGACAATATTTTAATAGATATAAGACTGTGGAGAAGTATAATTGATATGGAAGTTGTCCAATCCATCGACAGCGACCACAATCCTCTTTGTCTGAGCACTAAACTCCTTTGGTCCTCTCCTGGCCCAGTCTCTGAGGCATTTAATAACCTGATGACCAAGGAAAAAGTTCCCTCAAATAGTAGGAGACATCTTAAGTGGTCTAAAGTAGTCGTTAATGAAGTCAAGATGGCTGAAATCAATCGCCTACTGGTTAAAAACCTAATAGACCTACAAGAAGCATCCCTTAACCTTGATGCCCCACAGAAAGTGCTAGATGTCTACACAAGAATGGTAGAACAGTTGGGATCCTTGTTTATGACTACCGCTAACCACAGATCTGCAAAAGCTTGCACAAAAAGCAGTTATGCCTGGTTCTCAAAAATTTGCAGACAGAAAAGGAAGGCTTTAGTCATAGCTATTAAAAGTAAAAATATCTCGCGTGTCCAATGTGCTAGGAAGGAGTACAAGGCAACGCTGCGAAGTTCAAAATTAGATTGGGACGAATCGCATTGGCAGAACCTAAAAGACGAGTCTGGAAAACAATGCCTACTCTTTCTGGAACCTTGTTAGGGGGGCTAATAGGAATGATCCAGATGTAATTCCCAGCCAAGACTGGTTTGATCACTTTAGGAATCTATACACTGGGACAACTACAACACACAAGGGAGGATCCTGTGTCCAGTTAATTACTTGCCCAACTCCTAGTATTACAGATTATTTTAATTTAAATGAATTGACAGCAGCAATTAATAAAATAACACCTTCAAAAGCCCCGGGACCGGATGGTCTCCCAGGGGACTTATTTTGTGCGAGTCTCAGTAACTGGGCGAAATATATCATGCTCCTAATCAACTCTATTGCTAATGGCTGCCCCATACCAGAGTCATGGAAGGGAGCTGAAGTGGTGCCTATTTTCAAGAAGGGGGCCAGGGAGGACCCTGCCAACTATCGACCAATTAGCCTGATAGATGCTATCCAAAAAGTAGTTGGCAGGGTATTGCTCCAGAGGATTCACTCTTGGGCCGAGGATGAGATCATTCTTTCCCAATATCAGGCGGGTTTTAGGTCCAAAACTGGAACAATGGACCAGGTGTTTAGGCTCCTTCTTATTTATTGGAAGGTAGTCGTGATAGGTGGAGGCAGTCTCTATCTTGCCTTCATCGATATAAAGACAGCCTTTGATTTGGTCCCTCGGGACCAACTATGGAAAGTTTTGGCTTTGATGGGTATGCCTGTGTTTATTTTGAATCTGCTTGTCCGATTGCACAAGGACAATTATGCCCAAGTGAGATGGGGGTCGCAAGAACAGAAAACTGAAAGAATCTCAGTGCATAGAGGAGTACGCCAGGGCTGTGTTATGGCCCCCACCCTTTTCTCTTTATATGTGAATGGGGTGGTTAGTTTTCTTCAGGAAATTCCATCTGATGCCCCGGCCCTGGCAGGAGATAGGATACCTACACTCCTCTTCCCTGACGATACCTTGTTGATCTCTAAGACCCCGGTCAGGTTGCAGAAGCTCTTAGATAGGTATCATCTTTTTTGTTCATTAAGAGAGTTGATTATTAACACCACAAAGACGAAACTAATGACATTCAACCCCTATAAGCCCTTTAGGCACATCTTTTCCTTAGGTGGAACATCTCTAGAAAGAGTTAGCACTTTTGACTATTTGGGTATTCGCCTCTCCGATACAATGCAATGGAAACCCCATATTAATAAGATGCTTTTGAATCATAGGCGTGTGACTGGGGCAATAGGCAGGGAACATCGTTGCTCATGTAGCAGACCTGTTGCCCCAGCGCTCACGATCTATGCAGCAAGGGCAGTAAGTTCCGCCCTGTATGGTACGGAACTTTGGGGGTTTAACAATATTCAAGAGATCAGCAGTTCGGAACATAAGTTCTTGAGAGAGCTTGTGAGCCTCCCCTGTAATGTCCCGCTCAAGCCTCTGATGAGCGACATGGGAAGACGTTCTTTTAAAGACATTGCTAGACTAAGGCCATTGCTTTTTTGGGCTCGTTTGTTACGAACCCCTGAACTTGCTAGCTATACCACCACACTCAAGGAGGTAATTGGCCTGGATTGTAACCATAGGGTTAGCTGGCTCAATAACGTCAAGAAACTTGTGCTCACTTTGGGTCTCAGAAGCTGTTGGGAAGGCCATAACCCGCCCAGTAAGGATGAGCTTAAAAAAGCATACTGGCTTTGGGTTGATATGCAGGAATTTAGCAATCCAAATCTGAGGAGGATGGCAGACGAGTTCTACCAGTTTAAACAACATATTTTTCTAGAGCCGTACCTTGATTTTATCCAAATCCCAAGAGATAGGGCTCTCTACATGCAGTTCAGAGTGGGCTCTCTTCTGGTACGTGAGCTTACTGCAAAATGGAGCCCCCCGCGCCAGACAATCGCAGACTGCCCTTGCTGCGAGGCACCAAAAGAGAGTGTGGCTCACCTCATGTTTGTGTGTCCAGCATACTCAAGGGCCAGATCAAAGTGGCTTAAACCAATTTGTAGACAACTGGGCACTACAGCTCACACTACTGCCCTGCGGATCTTGAAATCAGATCCTAGAGCTCTTTTTGTATGCGGTGTGGCGAAGTATCTTGGTTGTATTTGGCTTGTTAGATCTAAACTTTTGCGCAGGGAGGTGTAAAATGAAATTGGAAATGTGATTGTGCCCCTATGTTGGTTTTTCCCATATTCTTATTCTTTTAAACGACATCAAATAGCTGTATATGAAGTATGTTTTTTTTATTCTCTTTTTAATCAAATTTATTTATAACAATCTGCTAAAAATTATTAAGTATATAAATGGTATTTTTCTGGGTATTAGTATCAAATTGTAATTTTACTAACAAAACAACTACATCTTTCTAAACACTAGTGGGGTTAATTCCAGCAGGAGGTTCAGACTATTCCTCAAAAGTAGCACTCTAATGTGGTGTAAAGCAGATTTAGTTCCTCTTTGTGCTGACATTACCTCAATAGATCGCTTTTGCTGATGTAGAGGATCACATCTACATGGTCTACTATCCACGCATATGTGATTTTTTTTGTCTAGCGCTAATAAGTCAATGAAATGAGGGAACCTTTCTGGATTAAAAATGGGCCTTGGACTCTCACTCGTTTTGTCTTTTTATCAGCTTCCAGAGATCTCTACACGTGGTTCCCCTGAAACAAGAATGGGCCCCTCTTCAGTGTCTTGAGCAATTAAATAGAATAAATTTCCTATTATTTGATCTATCATGGTCAACCTGTTAACAAAGCCATCAACTGTCCTTTTTTAATTAGGGCGCCAATGTTACAATAGAGCTCATTAATGGCCCAATCAACATAATGCTCCCAATAATGCTTTTAATGCTTCCTTTGGTTTGCTACTAGCTACTGCCCCTCTTTGAAAGGGAACCTTTTTCCCCTTTATAAGACTGCTCCCCGGAATCTCAATTTTTATCTTATCCTCCAGATCCTTTTTCCGGACAGGTTTATCAGATTCTGACAGTGAAATCACAGCACTACAATGTACCTCTGCTACTGTTATCAAGTAGGAGGAGCCCTCCCCCGATGTGGCCCCCCCATCAATTTTGTTAAATGCCGTGTTGGCCTCTTTCCCTCAATGTTGGGAGACTGCAGTTCTTAATGTTGGTTCGACCCTTATCCCCAGATCCTCTTCAAATGACAAGGTTTTCTCATTTAACCTGTTCGCTGCTTCTGTCGGCCAACGGCCGTCGCGAACACAACCTCGCTAGTGCTGCGCACATCCGTTGGCCGACGTGGCCCCGCCCACTCATTAGAACTCCCGCACTGCAGCGGAATTTGCGCCGCGATTAAGGAGTTAAGGCCCCCCTGCAGATGTTAGAAAGGAGATTATTGATGGCCCTTTTCAAGTTCACTTTTAGACAACAGTGTCATTGTTATAACTTAAGTGTTACCATTCTTTATCCTTAGCTCTGTCTTCCCTACTGCTTAGCCAGGATGAGGGCTGGAGTGCTTGGTGATGATTGGAATGCCGAATGTTTGGTGATGTCACAGAATGCTTGGGTGCCTGGTGATGTGCTGAGTGTCAGTTGGAGTGTGCAGGCTGAGCAGCAGGGAGGTTGCTCCTGGTGGGGCTATCTGTTATCATGTACCTACTTACATGGCACTTACCTTGTAACTAAGCTTAATAAATCATCTATAAAATATACACTATGGAAGTTCAATTATAACATTTTTGAACAAGAAACTACGTGTTGGGGAAGGAAGACTGTACAATACTCTGCTAAGATTACTGGAACTAAGGAGACTACTGAAGTGATTGGAACCAAGCGAACTGGAAGGAAAAGCAATGACCTGGTCAGCCCCGATTGAAATACTCAATATTTGGTTATGTCACAGAATGCTTGGGTGCCTGGTGATGTGCTGAGTGTCAGTTGTCCCATGCAGGCTGAGGAGCAGGGAGGCTGCTCCTGGTGAGGCAGATAGCTGTTTACCATCTTCTACTTACTTACCTGAAACTTACGTTGTAACTAAGCTTGAATAAACCAACCTTATAATATACACCTCGGCTAATGGACTTTCAATTACAACAGTCATGAGGGGCAACTTATCCATACTGTCCACAGGTCCTTAAAAAAAAACAGAAGCCGAAATGGGTATGGCCCAGCCTCCACTGGGCTCTGATGGGCAGAAACGGGTTGAGGATGGTCATCATTTTTTCCTTCCATGAGTTGAATTAGAGGTGAGGCAGAGAACTACCACCAGCTGCCATGCTTTAGTGCCTGTGGCTGGCAACTTGCTTAAGTGCCTAGCATTTCAAGGTTTCAAAACAGTTTTTTAAATGTTCCTAACATAAAGTGGATGTGTTGATAGAGTACTGAATTTGTCCGTTATCTCCTTACATAAGTATCTTCTTGTTTGTTTTTGGTAGCATCTTCATTATGAGATGGTGCATTAGATGGTCATGATGTCTTACCACTTCTTTGGCCAGGGCCTTCAGCTATGGATCATTTCCATGCTGGGGTGCATGATGAAAGAGTTTGGCAGGTTTCCAGTTGTGATTTCAGAGTGATAGCAGAGGATGGCAATGGATTCTGTCTGTTGTGTTTCAACGTGCTCTGTTCACAGTAAATGAATGCCTGTACACTCCCACATAGGAAGCAGTTGTTGGTGTACTTTGCGGGAGTCTTGAGGTCCTTCTGTGTCCTGCTCTGACTGTTTCTCTAGGGACTACTTTTCTCAATCAGGAACTTCCAATACCTAAAATGGCCACTGCCTTATGATTTGTACATGTGCTTCTTATCCCTTGCTGTATTCACTATATGCCGGGATATACCACATATTTGGTATTTAGCATACGTGGTAAATACGGATTCTGCAGTACCCAGAAAAACTCAGAATCAGTATTATTTGCACATGTTATTTAACGAACCGCGTGAAATCGGTATTTATCCAATGTGCAAGTTTGGTCGTTTTTACCACTAAACTCGTAATTGAGACCTAAGTTGTAAATTTACTTGTGTGAGGATCATCCCATAGAAAAGACAGGAGAGGTGGAGATTTACACTCATAGGTTTGTTTTGTTGTACTTTAGTAGTGCTATTTAAGTACCACTAAATGTAACACAAAATGCAGTTTGCGAACAGGCCCCCTTCGTGTACTAACATTAAATTCTTCTGAGAGTTTCTTTGGCGTGCCTTGAACCCAACTTCTTACTCTCTGGAAACCACCCTCCCTCGCCCCTACCTTCCCTGTGTTGGCAAGGGGTGGCAGCTACCGCCTTTGTACAAACATGATGTGAATTTCATGCACACCAGTGATGCTCTTAAATTTGAACCTGGCCTGGATATCATCAGATTATAAATTTGCTGGAAACAATTTATCCACTCCTAATCCTATTTATATTACATTTGGAATCCACGGAAGATTCATGTTGTCAGAACGTCGAAATAAATTTCAAAAATACTACTTTCAAAACAATTTCTTCATACTTGGAAGATGCCCAGTAAATTGTGATGTCAGCACATTTTATGGCTAACAAAGCTGTAGTTGCTACTTCCTTCTTTTTTATTGCTTTTCTGTGCCAAGTTTGCTTTACTAAGCAATGTCACAGTTTGCATTTTGTCCATTTTTCCTAAGCGTGCATAAAATATTCACGAACTGCTTTTGGAAAGTACTTCATTTGGAGTTGTGTTTTTCGGGACACTTTTTTTGTTTTTTGCCTCAGCAAATTTTCTCAAAATGTCACCATCTGTAACAAAGAGTCCAAAATATGTCACAGCAAATGTGTAACGTGAATGCTTTGTAAGTATCTGCATCTTCACCGCAACACCTCACGGACTTCTCGTTTTCGAGACTGCACATGTTTACCACTTCCTGAATATCCAAATGTATTAAGATCTCGAAACATTGCAACACAGGGCATTTCAGATGTTATTCTTGCTGCTGAAAAGCAACGTCTATATAGTAACAGGTCATAGGACTATTTGATTGAATCACATTTCTGTTGTTTTGGCCAAATTGCTTCCTATAAATGCCTAGTTTCGTGGCACCGATAACACGAGTGAATGTCGCAGTCCTTACTTTGCTTAAACGAAGTAGATCAGATATACTGAAAGAGTAATTTTGTGAAATCCTGGGATTTGATTGTTAGCCCAACATTGAACAAGCAGTTTGGCCAGTGCTTAATTTGTAAAATTTGAATTGCAGGTGCACAAATCTTTGTCGAAGGCCACACCTACTTTTCTATGGCTCCATCCACTTCCTACACTGGCTCCACCCACTTCCTCAACTGGCACTGTGAAGTCAGATTTTCACCATAACCTTGTTGTCCCATATATTAAAAATATCATTCAAAGTTGTTGAACAATCACAGACGTGTAACGCCCTGTTTGGGAACATAATGTAGCAGAGTCCCCAGTATTCTCTCTCTTCTTGCTTCTATTTTTCTCTCTAAATCTCACTGCCACGCCCCCCTGTCTACCTCTAACTCCGATTGTCTTCACTTTAGTTTCTCTTTAGTCTACCTATCCCTCCCTCGACACCCTTTCTATATATCTTTCTTTCTCTCCTCGCCCATCTCTTACTCTGTCATCTCTCTCTTGGTATGTGACCTCACGGCTCACCCCTCTTTAATACCTCTGTCTCTTTCTCTCTGCTTCCTACCCTTTCCTCCCTACTGGCATCTTCTAAGTTATTCCTCACCTCCCTCTTGCTACCATTCATCTGTTCTGCCGTGGAAGACAGAGTATCGATCATAAAAAAAGTTACCAAACATAAGTATTTTTTTTGTTTCCGGCACCCACACGTTGAACACCAAGGACCAATAATCATAGACACCACAGCAAATCAGAGCTTTCAGCATCCCTAAATGTGTTTCTCAACCTAGTCTAATATCTCAGCCAGAACCCCACCTGATACTTGATGCAATGCAGACTTCTTTGCATTTCCTGCCAGGTACCTTGGAAACTTAACTGTAAAGGATCTCATCACAAGCCAGGCAGCCTGCTCTCTTATGCTTGCTACTCCACCAGACACTATGCATTGATCCCTTAGGCACGCACACCTACCTTCTCAATCCTCTGCTTCCCAAACCTCCACAAGTTAATTCCCCTTTCTACCTTCCCAACCACTGATGCGCACTAATATTGTTATAAGAAGCAACACGCTCCTAAGGTGACACTCCTTTCTGCATGCCCGAAATTCCAGACCTCTACTCCATTGAACAACAAAGCTTCTATCTACATTCCAGCAGCATTACAGCAAAACAGCAAGACAATGCGTAGAGCAGTGGTCATCACTGCGACGGTGGCTACCAATCATTTTGCTCGGAACAGTCCACAGTACGTCATCGGGCATCACCGTGGTGATAGAAGTCACTGCTGGGCCGGGTCATAATGAAATTCACCTTAATTCTGCATATATATATATATATATATTATATGCGCAACTTCAGGCGCGCAAGGGGGCAGTGCCTTGGCGCTCCTATGGACACACCATACCGAAAAACAAAGTTGTCCCTGTCAGTAAAACGGAGCAGAAAATGTGAAGCAGAAGCAGCAAATAATGTTACTCTAAGCTATGGAAGAGAGAAACATCTGCCAGTGCTGTAGGAACAGCGAGTAAACCACAAGCTGCTCAACTTGGTGTAGAAAAATAAAGAGTTTAAGCCACAGGTTATTCCTGTTCGCTCATCATAGTAGGGACTAAGAAGCTGTTCTTACACCCGCCTGTCGCGTGGAAAGGAACAACAGAGCCTGGACTTGCTTGACAGGTGTACATGTAAAAGGGGCCCTCTGGTAACAGCTTAACTTGTCGCAGACCCCCAAACACATATCAAATAAAGGAGCATTCTGAACGGCCTGCTGTTGATGATTGTTGTGGGTGCACCTTAAGGTTTCTTCGTTCTTTAAAACTTCATTAAAGTCATTGGGCAGTTGAGACTGTCCACGAGTGAGACTGTGAAACCAAATGCCACATTTACAGTACACCATCAACGTTAGGTGTTCTGAAGAATGTGTAGGAAACAGAAAGCCTTATGCTTGCCCTAAACAGTCTACAGGTGAGAGGAAGAAGTGGGGTATCACGGTCGGTTACTAAACAAAAACGGCGGGCCTTTGTCATGTGCAGGAGATTGCAATCAATGCTGATGTGTTTTCACGAACTTGCACACCAGTCCAAAAATGTCTCCCAATCTATATGAATTTGAACAAGTCCCAAAAATACATATCTGACTTTCAGTGATAAAGTTGGCTCCATCCACAGGCGGATCTCCTTTGAATCAACACCAGCTCCTCCACCCATCCCCAGCCTCCAACATGTTCATCCTTGGACGCAAAAGTGGCTTGAGGTCTAACACCATTAGTACTGAGGGTAGCCCTTCTAAACTCCTCTTAGCGCCCGCTATTAATCAACAAGGAAGATTGCATAAAGTGTCATCAATGAGGCACCAAGCGTTCACGCAAAATGGGCTTCAAAGAAGCCACTCTGCACAGTGTGATCAATGGTGTACCCAGTGTGCAACAATATAATCATCAGGTGAATCATTTATTGACAGGGTGTCTAGCATGCAGACAGTGTGCTTCCATGCTATCTAGTGTGCACACAGTATGAATGATTAGGGAACTAGTGTGTATACAGTATTACGATTGAGATACGCAACATGCACACCATATGAAACGTTGTGTGTCCCCTGTATATACAGTATGATCAATTTGGTATCCAACATGCACCTAACATGGCTGAAGAGATATGTTGTATAGATACAGCACAATTGATAAAAGGTGGACACACAACAAATCAGTCAGGTATTTAGTATGCACACAACATTATTGAAGAGTTGTCAAGTATGTACTTAGTGTGATTGATGCACTCATCCCACACACACACATACACATACATACACACAAAAATACACAGTCATGTGACTGGCACCCACTCCCTAACTGGACGTTCAGAGGCCCCATCATGCGCAGGAAAGGCCTAAATATTGTTGAAGGAGTTTTGCCTGGTCCTGTTGCCTGCTTTGTGTAAATTAATCGAATCTTCAATTTGGAGCAGACGGTGGCTAGCTGCCCCGCCAAGCCGCTATCCCTACCACCACGGTGATCTGGTGACTGTGACCGTCGGTCAGGTCGTCACAGCCGTCACACCACCCCCACCACCACCACACTCCAAAATGAAACGCAGGCAGCGTTGGTCTTTATGGCAAGGCAATAATCAAGGCATTTTGGCATCGCTAGTAGCAGCTACTCACTAGTACAGTACAGAGTACTACTAACTAAGTTAGTACTTAACTTACCATTACCTGTGGTGGGCCGGCCGGCAGGGACTGACTCGGGACACACTCACACTGGTTTCACGGCACATGCATGGCCTTTCTTTAATAACTGATTAGGCCTGCCTGGTGCTGCTTAATACTAGCAGACACAGTACTCTAGTGGATGTGGCCGCTGATCGATGCCCTCACAACTCAACGACGCGATGACTCGTGGTGAGCTGCCTGCTGCGCGCTGCGGTGGTTAACCGTTATGTTGGGGCCTGAGGCGTGGCAAATTGGCAATGTGAAAAAAATCTGCACAGTGCGCACGTTGCCACACAGTCCGCCCCTACCCCATCATAACCAAAATCCAACCCAAACCAGTGTCCTCCGGCCCGCCCACCACAGGCAAGTGGCTAAGGCAGCCGCGGCGCGCAGTGCGGTGCCGCCATTAACACAGTTATATTTAATGAATACCAATCTCCTCTGGGCTGGGGCGGGGCTCAGGGCAGTTTAAGTGTCCCACACTCAGCAGCACTTTTAAACGCCGGCTGCTCGGGAGATGTGAAAAACACGATGCCGCTGCATGAGAGAGAGGACAGCACAGAAGCAGGTGTACAGTAATAAGTTAAATTGATTAATGTGATGTGAACGGTGCGCCTCGTGCGCGCAGTGCAGCAGATGCGTGTAGAGTCAGAGTCAGACTGTAGACCCGGCCCTGTCAAGTAAGTGCAGGTGCTAAGTACTGGAAAGCACTAGCACAAATTAAGCCCTGAGTTTGGCACGTCAACATCCACTAAATTATGCGCACACTTTTCTTTTAAGTAGTGTTTTTGGAGCCACTGAAATAATAGTTCAATTAGCAAGTGGTCAAAACCATGGTTAACCTGTTTTATTTATTTATATATTTTTTACGTTCGTTTTGGTTAACTGCACTTTTGAGTTTGAGAGTGGTAGGAACAGAAATAACCAGAGTTCTTGCAACGGACAATTCAAAATTTGTGAACATTTGTGACAAGAATTTTCAATTCTATTAAGGACACGGAGGCGAGGATTATGCTTCTCATTTTCTTTACTGAAAATTCTCAGCAGCCAATCAGAAACGTAAAAACAAAAATACACACTACAATACCCATAAACCCTAGTGGGTATCACATGACAACCATAGAGTAGACCCCTACATAAGGACCATAAGAGAATACTACATCCTCTTTCTTTGTGTGAAATAACAGTTAAGTCCAAAAATAAACACAGTCTGATATCTGGGAACAACTGGAAAGAAGAATCCATTCTTCATAACACAGTCTGATATCTGGGAACAACTGGAAAGAAGAATCCATTCTTCATAAGGAAATCCACAGGCCAACGGGCAGCAACGAAACAAACGTGAAGCCAGCGTCCACGAAACAGCATTCCCTGGGAGACGACGAACATCCTCCTCAAAGGTGAAAGTCAGCAAACTTTACTTGAGATCAGAACCTGAAATTGAAAGATAAAGCCATAATACCACACCCCCAGGAAGAGATATAGCAGTAGGGAAGGGTAAAACAGCATAAATATACATTGCAGTATAAAACAATTCAAATCAGACATTACAGTACTGAATTATGGGTGGGATAATCCTCGCCTCCGTGTCCTTAATAGAATTGAAAATTCTTGTCACGAATGTTCGCAAATTTTGAATTCTATGTCAGGACTGGAGACTCCGATTATGCTTGTTCAAAGCTGCGCCACCACAACAGATGCAACATTAACAATAGGTTTATAATTAAAAGTTTGAAATGTAGAGTCAGAGGAGCAATCAGCTGCATTCATAATGTCTAATAAACTGACTCCCACAGACAAGGCCTTGGATGCCATAGCACCACGAGCAGAATGAGCACCAAATTTGGAGACATCAATACCAGCTTCGCTCACGAGCCAACGCACCCATCGTGCCAGTGTAGCTGGGGTCACTGGACGAAAAGGTTTCTGCAGAGCAATCAACAATTGTCTCGCCATATCTTGACGAAAACCTGCAGTACTCACCTCATAATCCCGGATACATTGTATCACACACAATTTTGGATTGTCAGGAAATGCAGGATAAGTGACAGAAGTGTTGTTACATTTAGTGCGTCTGGTGACCAAAAAAGTAACACCCTCTGGAGAGAATCTGCGACCCACTAGATCGAGGGCGCGAATATCAGAAACACGTTTGCAGGAGACTAGACAAAGAAGCATAGCTAGTTTGGCAGAAAGCTGTTTACGAGACAAACACTGATTTACAGGCCAGGAGTCCAAGAAACGTAAGACAATGGAGACATCCCAAAGCTCCGAATATTTAGAACATGGTGGCTTCACCAACCGGATACCTCTGAGTAATTTACATACTAATGGATGGTCCCCAAGTGGTTTGCCTTCAATGGCCACATGACCTGCCGAGATGGCTGACCGGAAATTGTTGACAGTGCGATAAGCAAGGCCTGAAGCGGCTAAGGATGCAAGAAAATTCACTACCAAGGAGACAACTGCTGCAGCGGGATCCACCTCCTGTTGAGAGCACAAAGCACACCATCATTTCCATGCTGCAGCATAACGTTTGTGTGTGTTGGGCGACCAAGCCTCACTGATAAAACTGGTAGCGTCTCTCGAAAGGCCTTGGACTTTCCAGCAATCCTCAAAATTCGCCAAGCGACCAGCAGGAGTTGACTTGATGTTATCAACGGATGTGGAGATTGGAGAGGGTCTAACAACAGATTCCACCGCCGGGGAAGAAGAACCGGAACCGCACATAACATTTCCAGAAATACTGGGAACCACGCTTGAGCCCTCCACAGAGGAGTGATCAGAATCAATTCCGAGCGATAACATTTGGTTCGGGCCAGGACCCTTGGAATCATTACAAACGGAGGGAACGCATAACAAAGCGCTGGAGGCCACACTTGCAGAAAAGCATCCGTGGCTAGAGCCTCCGGATCCGGACGCCAGCTGAAGAACTCCGGAATATGTTTGTTGAGTCTGGAGGCAAACAGATCGATCTGACAAGGGCACCACATCTTGTTCAACAATCGGAACACGCTGAAATCCCGAAGATGCCGGGAATTCCAATTGGCAACTTGGTTGCTGCACCCTGGAAGGTACTCCGCCACTACAAACAGTTTGTTCTGAAGGCAAAAGTGCCAAAAGTCTTTGGCAATCTCCGCTAGAAGACGGGACCGGGTCCCGCCCAACTTGTTGACATAACGAACCGCCGACATGTTGTCC
Organism: Triturus cristatus; assembly: GCF_964204655.1. NCBI lineage: Eukaryota > Metazoa > Chordata > Amphibia > Caudata > Salamandridae > Triturus > Triturus cristatus. Next base: position 1,729,430,329 of record NC_140589.1, read on the forward strand.
ATGCGGAGAAGGATGCAACAATTTGTCTGACTGGGCGAGAGGCACCGAATCGCAAAGGAGCCATCCAGAAGTTCCAGGCAATTGATGTGGAGATTCAATTCCTCCGGAGACCAACGGCCGCCAGTGGACACTTGACCGCACTGGGCTCCCCAACTCCATTGACTGGCATCGGACTCGATCACCACCTCCGGGGTGGTGCCGAATAGGGCTCGACCGTTCCACGACTCCATATGTTCTAGCCACCACAACATCTCCCACCTCGACTCCTCGGAGAGAGGAATCTGATCAGAATATTTGAGGCCTTTCCGGAGATTACGTATCTTGAGCCATTGAAGTGCTCGGTAATGAAGGGGACCCGGGAAGATCGCTTGGATAGAAGAAGCTAACAACCCGACAACCCGGGTTACAGACCTCAAGGACACAGTCTTCTTGTTCAAAATCAACCTCAACTCTCTCTTGATCGATCTGATCTTCTGACATGGCAAGAGGAGCTGACAAGTGATGGAGTTGACTAGAAAACCCAGGAACTCGATAGACTGAGATGGAATCAACACAGATTTCTGAGGGTTGACCAAGAAAACCCAGATTCTGTAACCGATCTATGGTCCAGGCAAGATGCTGCATTACTAGGCGAGGATACTGTCCCATGATGAGGATGTCGTCCAGGTAAATTATGAGCCGAACGCCCCGGGCTCGAAGAACTTCGACTACAGGCCTCAGAAGTTTCATGAAGCACCAAGATGCTGACGAGAGGCCGAAAGAAAGGACTTTGTACTCGTACCAGATTCCCTGCCATTGGAACTGCAGAAAACATCGATGTGGTTTGTAAATGGGCACCGACAGATAGGCATCTTTCAGATCGAGGTGGACCATCCAGTCCCCTTCCTGAAGAAGATCGCGAAGCAGATGGATCCCCTCCATCTTGAAGTGACGATAAAGAACCCATCCATTGAATTCCTTGAGATTTAAAACAAGCCTGGATCCACCCCCCTTCTTCTGAACTAGGAAGACGTTGCTGACAAAACCCTGAGGGTGACGAGACGTCTGCACTATGGCTCCTTTCTGAAGCAGAGACTCGATCTCACTGGAAATGAACAGCCGATCTTGAAGGGAAAAAAGCATGGGACGAGGAGGGAGAGTTTGAGAGGGGGAATGAAAAAACTCTATCTTGTAACCCTGCACCGAATCCAGGATCCACGCATCCTGCGAGATCCTTTGCCAATTGGCACGAAAAAACTGGATGCGGCCCCCCAACTGAACCTCTGAAGGTGCGGCATCACGGTGACCTCCCTGGTTGCCTCCATAGCGTCCTTTCCTGTTGATATTGCGGGACCCATGGGTGGGATAGAAGGAGGAGGATGAGTTGGAGTCCTGATATTTTTCACGATTGGAGTTATAACCCCGCTTGGCGCCTTGCTGGTAACCGCGGCCGAACGACCGCCCCAGATGTCGTCCGGCCCGGCCAAAAACCGGGCGGAAAGCCCGTTTCAGGGAACCTTGCGCCTTGTCAAGGTCACTGAAAGTAGCAACACATTTTGTCAGCTCCTTCAGAAAAGGCTGCCCAAAGAGAAGACCTTGTGCTAAGGGGCCTGACTCCGAGGTAGATAAATCCACCAACTTAGGGTCAAGTTTCAAAAGAATAGAGCGGCGACGCTCACAGGACATGGCACAATTAGCATTGCCCAATTGACAGATGGTACGCTGAGCCCATCCGATCAGATCATCAGGATCAATGATTTGCCCAGAGGCTTAGATTTGAAACCTAAGTCCAACATTTTTGTAAGGGGACCAGTAAAATCCAGGAACTTATCCTGACAGGACCTCCATGCATGATCTATTCCTTTTTTAGGATCCTTCGTGTATTTCTTTAAATAAGTAAGCATGGATGGATCCACCTCTGGGGTGTCCGCCACTTTGTCTGCCAAATCCGGTCTGAGACATTCTGAGTGCAACCGCGCTCTGACATCTTTATCAAAGGCTTGACGCAGATGCAATTGCACATACTCTGCAACCTCGGTAAAGGGAAGCCAGGAGGAGGAGTTAGGGTGGAAAATGGCAGTGGGTTCAAAATTAAGTAAATTGGGATGGGAAGGAGCATCAACAAAACGTTCCTTGCGTTGCTTCTTAGCTGGGGGAGGGGAAGCCTCCGGCTCAGACGCCGTATCAGCGGAGGTATTACCATCATCCCTGTGAGGCGAGCTAGAAGAAGTATCCCTGGTGGAAAAGCCATAAGAATGGTCCGCAGCGAATTGGCCAATTTTGCAAAATCTGAAAAATGCGGGTTTTTGGAACCTTTCCCTCCAGATGGAGAACGGGAGGAAGACCCAGGAAGCCAGCCCTGCTGCCGGGCAGAATTATACAGATGCGGTTTTAAGGGTTCAATAGCCCTGACCATGGCCTTATTTATGGAGTGCTGGACTCCCACATCAAGAGCCTCAACCAGCTCATGCTCCAAAGATCCAGAGGGATCCTCCTCAAAGTAGTCCTCTTCATCGTAATATTCAGACATAATGTCACGTATAAGTGACAGATAAACCCACCAGAGGAAAAAAGTTGGAGCAAAATATGCACTGCCTGCGCAAAAAAAAGACACTCTAAACTGTGTGTACTGACAGTGATATAATAAGGGGGAGTGGCGAAACCCCAGGCAAGCCACAGCAACACAATGACGCAAGACCCACTGTGTGCAGTTATATTTAAATGTGGATGGAGGGCTTGCCTATTAACACCACTCTAGGCAAAGCCTATGCAGTAGTATACAGCCCAAGTCCTTAAATAGTAAACCTGAGCGTCATGAGAGGGAGGCATACACTGGTGGGTAAAGAGCAAAAGTCAGCGCTGCCCCTGCGCTCATTGAATCCCAAAAAACGGCAGAAATCGGGAATATACAAACAAAACGGCCAGGTAGTGATGCCAGAAAGAGGACTACGCGTCGGAACGACGCGCGTCCTCACCCTCGTCTCCCACTCCACTAGCAAACGAAACGGGCACTCAGCGCCCGGTGAGGGAGGCGAAGAGCGCTCCCAACGAGATCACAAGCCACCAAAATGAAGATAAATAAACAAACGCAGCAGTAGCGGAGCACGCAGGCGAGCGCACAAAAGCGCTAGGGGCACAAAGGAAAGAAGCGGCAGAGCGGAATAAAGCTGCAAACTAAAGCAAGCACCCCCTGCCAAGAAGGACAGCTGCGCGAGGAGGAAGAGCATACAAACACGCGAACAGCGCCTAAGGCTCACAGCAGGAGTAATCAGCAGAGCGCAAGCAGCGCTGCACAGAGCTTCAAAGAAACAGGCAAGTAAATGCAAAACTCAGCAGTATAAACGTAAACAAAGAGCAATGAAAGGCAAAGTAACAGAAAGAAAGTAATGCACTTAACTGGCTGCGGAGCAGCAAAGAAAGAGGATGTAGTATTCTCTTATGCTCCTTATATAGGGGTCTACTCTATGGTTGTCATGTGATACCCACTAGGGTTTATGGTTATTGTAGTGTGTATTTTTTTTTTACTTTTCTGATTAGCTGCTGAGAATTTTCAGTAAAGAAAATGAGAAGCATAATCGGAGCCTCCGGTCCTGACATAGAATTACGATGGTGTCGGTAACTGGAGGCTGAGGATGTGTGGGCGCAAGGTGCTCAGTTACACGCCACTCCTGCTCCCCAGCCGGTTTCTATCAACCAATACACACAGCCGATATGTGAATAACTTGCAGACTAACCAATACAAATGCACCATCGATGTTGAATGTGAAACAGGTCACCATTGATCTTGATTATTGAAAACCTTCCATTTACCATCTGGTTTGTGGCTCGGACCTGCAGCTGGCAGAAGCACGTTTGACAGCTGCCACGCCATTTGACCAGTCCGGACGGTATTATTTGCTTTGACGTTTGACTTCTGCGTCAAAGTATGTGCTATTTTGTGTATTATCACTTCCTTATTAAAATACGTTCAGGATGGTATGAAACTACTTACCACACCTGGACTGAGCTGTTTGGTGCTGAAGATATTTTGCTTACTAAACAGAGATATGTATATGATACTGAGCCAAATTATTGCTAATACTGAAATTTTTATAAAGAAATTAATTTGATGGTATTAGAAGAAAAAGACCCAAAACACTACTATATATTCCAAGCAAGGTACATTCCATAAAGAGAGTAATGAAAATGATGTCAAATGTGTAAATAAAATATGAGCGGCACTTTTCAAACTCGCAACTCCCATAAAGTTTCTCCGGCATATCTTTGCTTGCTGAAGCCCTGGTTTCTGACCTCTGCTATATTCCGTGGTCTTGCTTCCTATACATATTTTATAACACCTTACCATTCACATCCAAAGCAACCCTTCCTAAAAATAAGCATTTGCAATGCAAATAGGTCTCGCATTTGTGAGTTAGAGCTATTGACATTGTAAATGGCAATGTTTTTTACCTACACATTTTATTTTTGGAGTGAATGTATGTAGCCTGCAAAATCCCTTGAAAAGGTCCTGCACTTAGTAGTAAATATATTGAAAAAGAAGCAATGTGTGGATTGTGTCAACAATTGCTTGGCACATACCTCATGGGTGAAGTGTCAGGGGTACATGAAAATGTATTAATTGCCTAGTTGTCAAAGGTCGCCCGGTGCTATTAGTTAAAAGTGCAGATTTCATTAAGATATTAAGAGTACTTTACTCACATCTATGAGAAAATAGACATTAACTAAACAAAATGCCAGAATGCGTGTCAGTTTTCACAGTGTTTTAGACAGTACTGGTTGCTTAGTTTCATTGCATTAATGTTTGTATTTACTCTTTTACACAGCATCCAAAGAATGTTACCTAACCCCAAAACCCTGAGCTGTTAAATGACCCATAGAAGGGAGTTTTTTACAGTTGAGAAAATGTGTCCAAATGTAATTTTGGTAGTGCCATGGAATGATCAGCCAATGAGGGACTCGATGAGCAGGTATTTAACTACACGTTCAAAACGTACTGTATTGTGGCTGTTGTTTGTTTGTACAAAACCACCTCTCTGAATGTGTTTATTAACACAGAGCTTCATCTACCAGACAGTGCTCACATAGGGGTGACTAAAGCACAGAACAAAATGTATTCATTTATCCTGAGTGTGAAGGCACCCGGAGGGCTTAGGTGCCCACCCGGAGAGGCTAGGGATCCCAGCGCTTTTATAGACTCTGCCGTGCTCCTCTGCACCAGCAGGGCACAGCTCAGAATCTGCCGCTTCTGCTAAGAATAGGTGAGGGGGATAAGGTTGGGGCATGCGGGAGTTGCCGGCAGATTTCCAGGTTATTGAAAGTGATGATTCTGACGTGAGGGAATGGAGACTGACTTTGTCTGTTTGTCTGCACCAGTCTATTTCTCTACCATCTACCGGGCTCACTGTCATGTATCCATTCATCTCTCTTTGTTAGAGGTGCGCGAGCTAATATATTAATTAACAGGTAGAGCCAGCCGGAGGCCAGCCAGGCGTATACGAGCCAGTGGGCGAGCCGTGAAAATGATCAGCATGCTAATCATACAGCAAACATGATAAATATGTGCGATTATGTCTCTTCAGAATTCAAAAATGTGCATTTCTTTAGCGCGTCACTTCAGTACACAATATTATAGCACTGAATTGAGAGGAAGTTATTAAAAGTGCTTGTTTTAAGCGTGAGTTAAAACACTGCTGCTCCTCCCGCCCGACAACAATGCTATCTGTGAACTAAGAGGAGTCAGTAGCCATGCATACCCCGAATGTTGCCTAGAGTCTGATTATAGTTAGAATAACATTAAAATCAAGTTCATTAAACACCAGATGTTTTTGCACAGCATACATCTTGAACTCGCATATTTCAAGGTGGCAATAATAAAGATGAAAACGGAAGTGGCTGCAGGCAAGAAAACATGAACTAGAGTGGTGGGCAGGCGAGGGTGAGAAGTCACAGACTGAGGGAGGGGGCGGTGGGGTGGGGAGAAGGGAAGGAAATAGTGTTAGGAGTAAAGGGGCCAATAGCCGTGGAAGGATACAAATGATGAATTGGGAGGGACTAACAAGCCTCAAACCAATCAGAAGGCAGCATTTAAGACAAAAGCCAATGGGCAGAGAGTGAGCGGAGCTTCCACGAAGCTTCCACACTATAGTATTTACTGCATGTCTCGCAAAGAGATGGCAGCGCATTCGCGCTGCAACGCTAGGCGAGACAGAAAAGAAAATAGTGTCAGGAGTAAAGGGGCCAATAGCCGTGGAAGGATACAAATGATGAATGAGGAGGGACTAACAAGCCTCAAAACAATCGGAAGGCAGCATTTAACCCCTTCGCTGCGGCGGGAATTCCGCCGCAGCGCTGGGGAGTGCGGGTGGGCAGCGCGGTGGCGCTGTGCTCATGACGGAGCCACTCCGTCATGAGCCACGGTTGAGCTGTGCTCATGACGGAGCGGTTCCGTCATGACTCCGCCCAGTTGCGTTGTCCCCCCACACAGGCGGGGAAACAGCGCCGCGTGGGCGAAGCGGCCGTCAACGGTCTTGGCATGACGGAACTGCTCCGTCATGAGCACACGGCAACCGTGGAAGGGGTTAAGACAAAAGCCAATGGGCAGAGAGTGGGCCGAGCTTCCACGAAGCTTCCACACTACAGTATATACTGCATGCCTCGCAAAGCGATGACAGCGCATTCGCGCTGCAATGCTAGGTGAGACCTAATGAATGAGTCCTATCAATTGATGGATAGGCAGTATCTGGCCATGAGTTATGAATTAATGATATTCAGCCTATTATAAATGAACTGTCCATGTACAGAGTACACCTGTAAGGCCAAAGCAGCACCTAGTGTAAGAAGGCTCACAGACAAATTACATGTGAAGAAAGGGGCTAAGCCGATAACCCTAGTAGTCCATTAGATTTGGTATGTTGACATTTCGACCCTCTGGGGGAGACTTAACAGGGTAATCATCTGGACAAATTTTTGGGGACACTGAAGGATCAACAATTGTGGCAGGATAATTGGAAAACTCCATGGAAGCCCTTACAGAAAGATAAGCCAGTTCGACACGTTTTCAGCAAGGCGTGTAGGCATCCCAATGGGACGACAATGACGGTACAGGGGTAGGAATTAGCAGAACAGCAAAACAACCACGTTAAAAATGTCTCTGGAGATAACGGGTAACAGACTTGTGGCGAACTTCAACAGGTCAGAAAAATCTGGATAACGAAGCTGGTGTCAGAAGTACCCAAGCCTGCATTAATCCTGAAAAAGGCAGAACATCCACGTCCCACTGTTCCAAAGAGGAGGATGGGTGCACATCTAAATCGCATCCCGGTATTGGCGCCTTCAAGCCCAGGGGTTGCAATTTTCAAACATTTGGATAATTTTTATCTATATACTACTTGCTTGGTATCTCCTAAAATAACATCAATATTAAGTATTAACATTTTAAATGTGTCAGCTCAAACCTTTATTTTTTTCAATAAGCTCGTCCAGAACCTTTTTCTTTCTAGTCCTGATTATCTTATTATAAATTCCAAACTACAACAAATAGTGAACAAAGAAAAAACCTGGCCTGAATGAACTAGTCAAATATTTCTAGAAATCTGAGAGCTTTTAACCCCTTTCATGTCAGACGCAACATGCTGGTTTTTTTGTCAAAAATGATAAACTCATTTTTGACACAGTAAAAACAAAACAATATTTTATCCCAAAGTTAATTTCTCTGTTAGTATAGAATTTAGTACAGAATAAATCCTCATTCTGAGAATGGTGGTTGATTATTCTATTATCAAAGTCAATTAAATTATTTATGAACCTCGGAATCATGAAATGCTGTTCAGTTTGTATTCTGAAGAACAAAAGTTTTTTGCTTATTTGAAAACAAACTGGTAAACTACCGGAAGGATCCTTTTAGAGAGATTTGAACTCTGCATAGATTTGAACAGCCCTTTAATGAGTTCACAAATATTGTCCAGCAGAGCTCTACTAGATTTCCTTATAAAGGAAGAAAAGCTCTCAGGATCAGTCCAAACCGACCATCTGGACTCACTGGCTGCTTCTTCATATGTGAGGAAGCTGAAACCTTTTATGAAAATGTCACCACACAATAGTATAGAGACGTTAAATATCAACATGAAAAAATCCATAATAAGTTAATATTCCTTTATTTAATATGTAAACGTGAAAATGTGGTTTATTTTCTGCAGAAAGTTTTAATTGCTATCGTTTTCCAATTACTCCACTGTTCATTTATTCTACTCTACCACTTTAGGAAAATTAATGAATTTCATAAAATAGTGATTTAATGTTCTAATCGAACTCTAGGGCTTGGCTTTTTGTAAAATACACTATTTCCTGAAAGATGTATTTTTTCTTTTCTCACATCATATGACTTCACTGTATTTTGATTGTTTTCTGCCACATATACATAAGGAACAAGTGTATTAATGAAAAGACAGTGCTTGCTGAAGCTTACATTTTGTGATCTAACCAAGACATAGCGGAATTTGAATGTTTCATTGCTTAGAGTAGCTCATTGTTATACGATAGGACACCAGACAGCTAACAGAGTAGACTTGCAAAAGGTTCTCATGAGAACCTTCGTAGATGTAACTTCTTGTAATTCGTTGCAGCCATTTCTAATTGACTTCATGCTGACATGAGCGTTTACTGTGGGAATCAAGGACGAAGACGATGGATCATTAAAAGATCTCTCACCATTGGACGCCGATGACACATTCACCTGTTTTTGCAACACGTTTAGCTGCTTTCTATATAGTATGTGTTCCTCGCTACAGATGGTCTCATTCCATGCATCCCTACCCTGCCATGCCCCTTGGCACATAGCTGAGCTAGCCTGACTTGCCTTAAGCTACTGCTTACAGTGATTTCTTTGTTTTCCTTATGATTTGTGAGGAGATTTTATGTTTTATACTGATCATAGCTACAGCTGTAATTTTCTCTTTCTCACCTGCATAGACAATTGCTACTGCAATTGTCCGGAGAATTTGGCTTAGTCTCCAAAACTACCCTACATGGGGAGTATGATTTTCCTATTAGTTATTTGACTTTGCTCCAAAATCTACTTGCTCTTTCCCAGAAAGAACTCTTTATGGGTTCTTGTTAGGATAATTTGGCTCCTTTAATTTAGAAAAGGAACTATACTCTGAATGGGACACACTGTTTTTATCTCATTATGCTTCTTCTAACCAATCTTATTTCCTATTATTTCTGTAACCGATTTGACACTAATTTGAATAAAAAGAACAACAATGCTGCCTAATCTTCTAAAATGAAAAAATACTTTTTGAGAAGTTCACCAACCCTTTCTTTATTGACTGAACATCAAATCCAGTAATTAATGTCATTGTTGTGTAAAGCTCTATTCTAATACGGTGGCAAAGATTCACCGGCCGAGAAAAAACACAAAACTTCTAGCTTATCTAAGTAAGTTTTAAGGTGGCATAATTTGTGCAAATTTGTATAAGATTTCCAAGCTTGCAAATGCCAAAGCCAACATATATCCATAGGAGATAGTTCAAGTTGGCAGACCTTCTGATTGTTGTGCTAGCATCAGATGGCTCTTTGCTTTGCCAGTAACAGCTAGTTATCAGAGAGTGACCCACAGCTGCTGTCCTGGCGTGATTTGATGCAGTTTTATTGTGAAGAAATTGTTGTACCACATCCACTGGCACAAGATAACTCCTTTCAAGACAAAGGTAAAACTGTGGAGTGAAAGAGTTAGTGAAAACTCTGCAAAAAAGGATACAGCAAAGTCACCACTGAGAACAAAGTGTGGCCCTTGTGTGGGTGGACCCCATAGGGCCTACCATGTTATGAGTCACTGTGTGCACTCCAGGAACTTTGGTTTCAGCAGATACATCTGGCCACATAAGAGTGTCTCTGTCATGCTGTCCAGCAGACCCATGTGAAGCAAAGTTGGGACAATTAATATTTTTCCATGATGAGAGTATTTATGTACTCACGACCCATTTGAATAAGATGATTACTGCAATGAACATTAATTTTGAGACAAAGTGAAGTCTAGAAAAGCCCGCCACTCTGACAATTCTGTAAAAAAAAGAGCTCTGCAAAACATATTCTTGGTACAAGCAATGACAGTGGCATAGAAGATTTTTGCACCAAAAGACTAAGGGGCAGATTTACAAGAAAGTGACGCATCTATACACATGCGTCACTTTCCCTGCGCCACCCTTAGAAACCCTTGCGCCACCATAGATGCGCCATATTTACAATACGGCGCACTATGGCGCAAGGATTGACAGATGCGTCAGAAATTCTGACGCATCTGTTGGCGGAAAAGTCACGCATTGCTGGAGTCGTGTCGCAAGCACGATGCAACTCCAGCAATGCGTGTTGAGGCCTATTCCCACTACACTGCGTCACTACTTACGCCTGCTTGAAGCAGGCGTAAGGTTTTGACGCAGTGGCGTCCTAAAAGTGGCGCAGTGAAAACTTGTAGATTTCACTGAGTCACTTTTACGAGGCCTTCCTGCGTGGGGACGCCCACCCTGCATACATTATACCTGATGCAGGTATAATGTGACGCAGGGCTTTACCACGTGACGCATCTCCCTAGATGCGTCACGTTGTAAATAGGCTGCATTGTTTGCGCCGCTGTTGCGTCAAAAAAGTGACGCAACTGCAGCGCAAAAGTCACGCAAGGGGCTTGTAAATCTGCCTCCATTGGTCTCATTAAAGATGTGGACAGAGGCGCACCAGCTCATAGAATCTCCAGGTGGCCATACACGTTTGCTTGGTAGTGATCTCGATGCCTACAAACCATCCACTGGTGTGGTAGATGCAATGCAAGCTGAGCTTTATGTTGAATGGACATCCTTTCATTGATGAGCTGCTTTTTTCGTTTTACACATACAAATTTGCAAAGTGTATGTTTGCTTGTGTAAGACAAAAAAGTAAATTGTCTGATCTGCAGGGAGGTCGCCCTATGTGAACCAGGCATTTGTAAATTTCCCTACTTGTGTTTGCCATGCCTTTCATGGCAGCACCCAGACAGGAAAATGCAATGATGGTCACCCCAACCTAATAGGATGGGGTGAGCATCACTTTTACCTGGCAGCCAAGTGTGCCCTAAATTGAGGGTTTCCAGTGACGGAGCCAGATAAGGCTCCACCATCATAAGACCTCTGAGTCTCCCAACCCTAAAGGAGTGGGGGAACCACAAGTTTGACCCTGTCATGTTATGGCCATTTTCCGGTCCCACTAAATTCTAAATGAGGCAGCACATGTGCCATCTGTGATTATCACAATAGAGCAGCTATACTACCATTGGTGCTATGCATAATCCACCATTTTTTGTCTCAACCTCCATACTGCCATCCTATAAAGCAGGTCATAATTTTTAGGTTGAGTGTCTGTACGCATGCGCTGCCTGCAAGACCTGTTGCATTTACTATAGGTGGTGTAATCCTGCATACCACAGGTTGACTCCTGCATCCCTCTTCTTTGCTGGCTCCTCATTGGTTGGCACTCCCGACACATCACTTCCATTTTTCGGTCAGTAGCACCGGCCAACTCCAGTTTCTTTACACTGTAGTTGCTTATCTGTTCAGTTGGGGATTCATTCTTTTGTGTCCTGCTCATATTACAATATGAGCTCCTGTTCCAAATACCATGCTTTTTTATTTGATCATCAAGGTGCCCACTTCACGGGCTGCCACACTCTTAACTTTTATCTACTTGGGCGCAGTGTCTCCTACACCTCTGCCAACCTGTGTCGGTGTTACAACACTAATCATGCATGACAGGAGGGCTGTACGGAAAGTGGCGATGATGGTGACAACTTACAAATCGAGTTTACCTAACGACATCAAGTGGTTCTAATCACGGGAAGTCGAGACCAAGATTCAGAGTCTTTTATAGTTTCAAAGTTACTGTTGTGGCGCGTGCATGTAACATCCACAGCTGATGCCAAACTGCCGCTGTCAGTGCCGGTACATAATGTGAATGGTTTCACATGTTTCTTCTTAAAATAGAATGCCACGAGCTGGTGATGTGGCGTGACTCATCTCAGAGCTGTGTGACACCTTCAGCACCTGCTTGGTGAGGGCGATAATGTCAATGCTGCAGTTGTTCACCTTCTTGGTCAACAGTACTTTTACTGACTGCCCGAAATGCGCCTGGCCCTCAGCATTTCCCATCTTGTGAGCAGCATCCTTCTCCATGAGGGCGAATAGACCCGGAAGAGTGACTACAGAAAAGAAGCATCTACAATGCAATGGGTCTTGCATTAGTCCAAATGTGAGCTATTGGCGTTGCAGATGCCAATGTTTTTTTTTTGTTTCAAATTATGCCAGCAGTAGCATAATAAGCAAATAAATTCCTTTCATGGAGGAAAGGGCCTGGGATACCTAGTAACAGCCCGAGGTAGTGCATCCTTTCCTTCATTAAAAGCATTTCTTTTCTAGGTGTCCCAGGGACAGCTAGTAACAGCTTGTGGTACTACACCCTTTCCTCCTGGAATAAATTGCCAGTTCCATTAATACTCCACTCTGACCTATTAAAATTTAGAAGGTCTCTGAAAACCTGGCTTTTTCTTCACTAATAGCCGGGTTTCTTGCTTTCAGATTCTCTGTAGCCGTCTCCTTTTAAACAGTGGCCTAGTTAGCGCCAGGATACCATTTTTGGTCACAGTGCGCTCTATAAATTCCAAATACAATACAATACAACTCGTCCCCTCACCAGTTGCTACGGTGATGCTGCCCCAGTCGGCCGACGCTGTGGAGGGTCCTTGATTTGTAGATACATAGTATGTCTCTATCTGCATGGACGTCAATTAGAGGTTGTTAGGGGTCGCAACTGTGACCCCTAAGCCACTCATTGCAACCCCTGCCACCTTTGCTTGTGACCCCTGGCTGTTTGTCAGTCATGGCAAGCGATCTGGTGGCATAAAATCACTCAAGCAGTGCCTGATTGCACTGGTGAAGCAAGCTCTGCATCATTATTGCCTGCAAGCTCTGCCCGGGCGGCAAAGGACTCGTCCTCTCACCGGTTGCTATGGTGACCCTGCCCGGGCTAGCAGGCTCTGCACCGTCCTTGATTTGTAGATACATTGTGTGCATCTATCTGCTGCACCTGAGCTGTGGGCCTGGGCCTCTCAGTCACTTCTTCACCTCTGCTTGTTAGCAGCAATTTGCCACTGCAAGCTTCCCGGAGGATTGGGAGTGGAAAAACATAAAATGAGAGAAGGAAAGGAGGTGAAATTACATAGTGCATGCGTGACTTCTGTCAGGAGAACAAACACATCCTGCCTTTTATGTGAGAGGTGAGAGGGGAGCACACTGCAGCCTGAGAACTCAGACACCTTTGTCTTTGTGGCCATCTCTGAGGATCAGGCATGGCCGCTCAAGCGTCCCACTCCTCTTGACGGCCTTCGCCTAGTTATGCATTTTCTGGGTCATTTCCTTCACACCCACATTTACAAAGAACGCTCCCTCCTGTTATGTATTTGTTTCAGTTATTTTGTAAAAACATTATTTTAGGCACTACAGAGCACAGTAAGAAATTAAAAAGTGGCAAAACCGCAAAATTCTAAGAGGACTCGGGAAATCTAACAAGCGTAACATCTAAGGTTTGAGTGAGCTATTCACATCTGCAAAGTGTGAAGGGAGAGGTTGAGAGCTCTCCACTGTATAAGCATTTCACATCTAATATGAGGCCTCATGAGATGTCTGGGCTGGGTAGTCAACCCGCAAGGGACACACCGGAGGGTGTGCTCAGACGCACTGCACAGATTCATAGAAGGTGACTGGATAAATGTCATTGAGTCCTCCAAGTCCAGGGTTGGACTGGCATATAGTATAGACCAATGTGCAAGTGTCAGTAAAGAGCTCTGTGGGTTTGATTTATGGTGTGGTTGTCCCGTGTTTTATAGGTGATTTACCATAAATACATGTTGTCTCCCATACCTTGAAAACCACCACACAGAGTGTCTTGACAAGTCTGCCTTCTGTTTTGTGGATGTAGAGCACTTTTTTAGCTCTAGCAGGGGCCACTTTTATTTTGCTGTCCGGGCCTATTTTCTTTCCCTGTACGGCCCTGACCAAGTCTGTCAGTGAGTCTTGCTATTGGAACTCTTACCGAACCCCATAACGCCAGGTGCCATACAGGGCACGCTGGCCTTTGAAACCCCAGACTATCTTAAATGTTTCTTTGCTGCCCTCCTATCCAGCATATTCTTGTGTTTAGATTTCTGAGATATTGGAGGGTATTAACTTAGGTAAAGTTAGTGAAACGCTGCTAAAATAAGACAGTATTTGTTACTGAACAATGGCAAAACTTCGAAATAGGCATGTTTGGAAATTAATTAAGTACTTCGCATTTTTCCAAAACGATACAAATGTTAATTGTACTCTCTCATGCAACGTGAATTTCAATTTTACATACATCTACTCAAGACAGCATGAACTTTAAACAGAAACTTTACCTGCCAGAATACCAATTATGAAGACCCACTTTTACATTTCAAAATGGGAACTTCTGATCATCTAAATCACAAGTAGAGGGACTGGGGCTTGACAGGTTCAGCATACGTGCCCCTTGTAACAGTGGCAAAATAGGTATGCAGTTCCTAGAGGAAGCAGGAGGGTAAGTAAGGAAGGACAATGTACCAGGTGTCATATTAGGAGAAAGGGCCCTCACACACACTGAGAGGTGTCATGCTTCATCATCGGGCAGCTCCTCATTGGGCAGGTGCAGCATTGCCCAATGGGCCCCATGAGGGGGCTCTTTGTCGGAGGTCTTTTCTTTTTGCCGCCTGTGGGACCTGTTGGGCATTGTAGTGCCGGCACAACGAGGAGCTGCCCGATGATGAAGAATGACACCTCTCGGGGTATATGAGGGCCCTTGCTCCTAATTGGAGCTACTCCACCTCTATCCTTACTGCTTTGTGGACACCTGGTACATTCTCCTTCCTTACCTCCCCTCCTGCTTCCTCTAGAAACTTCATACCCCTGTTTTCGCAACTTCTGATCATCACCACTGCCGAAAAGGTTTGCCAGCAGAGACTGCTATTCAAAGTATTGAAATCATCCGTATATCAATCAAATCCCTGCCCAAAAAAGCCATAAGGAGCAATGACCGGTGTGGTTACAAGGAACGAAGGGGGCAATATACCAGTATTAAACACTGTTCATCAAAAGCACAACATGTAGCAGTAAAGAGTGAAGTTACACAGATTAAGGCAGCAGTATATCTGTATGAAATCACTGCCTAATAAAAGCAAAGTGTAAGCCATGAAGATCGAGGGTACAAAGATGAAAAGCAGCAGTGCACCCACGTAAAATCACTAAGTAAAACATTAAGTGCACCAAATGAACAGCTAGAGTAAAGTGATTGGGAGCAGCAATATGCGTGTATGGAAATATCACCCAATATGAACGAAGATCTCCAATAAAGAGCCAGGTGAAAGGGATTAGGATCAGTTGCATACCTGTATGACATCATTGCCCAATTTAAATGTGAAGTGTACCAATGAAGAGAGAGGTTCCAAGGATCTAAGCATAGGAACTCACACACATTTTCCCAGGGGCCAAAACGTTTGGCCCGTGATGCGACCGAAGAGTGCATTGATTTATTTATTTATTGAGTTTTATATAGCACAAACTTGTCCTGAGGGCACCAGAGCACTTCTCAGAATTAGCTCAAGCAGCGTATACTTGAGATACAGAATGGAGTAAATACAGGTACATACTGATCGAATGTGGCGAGGTATATGAGGAGTGGCCTAAGCAGCAACTATGTAAGATACATTTGAGTAAACATAGATACATGGTGACAGTTTGTGACGAGGTGTACAAGCACATTAGGGACAAGTTGCCAATACAATTATGAGGTAGTTAGCGTACACATGAATTCATAGTGCTGTACAGAGCACAGTGGCAATGGTATGAGATTATCGGAGGAGTAAAAGAAAAGAAAAGCACATAATAACACTGAAAACGGCAAAACATAAATACAAAGCTCTTTGCACAGTGGCAATGTACGAGATTACCAAAGGAATAAAAAGATAAGAAAAGCACCTACTAACATTAAAAACAGCAAAATGAGATGAACAGTAGTAAAGATGGGCAATGTATATCTGAGGAAGCTGGGGTAAGGCCGCTTGTGGATGGAGGAATTTGAAGCACAGTTTTCTCCGTGGTTGTACAGATTTATTTAGAGGGTGCCCGCCAGCTAATCAAGGGGCATATTATCAAGGCCAGGCGATAATTATCGCTCAGCGCGCTTAGCGCGAGGATAATTATCGCTGGCTAACGCAGAATTTCATCGCGGAGATAGCGTGCTATCAGCAACGCTTATCTCCAAAGCGATAAAATTCAGAGCGCAAGCTGCCAACTGTGCGATTATCGCTGGAAATACAGCGATAATCGCACAGGGTTTGGCGATAGCTTGCTGATAGGGCAAGGCATACATAGCCATGATATCCACCTTCCATAGGATATCATGGCTAAGTCAGTTTCAAAGCAGGCATAAGGAAAGTAGCGATAACAGAGGTTATCGCTACTTTTCTTGCCGCTATGCTTCTTAGCGTGAGGCTTGATAATAGGCGAAATGTCGCTTAGAGACATTTCTCCCGTTATTCTGGGGAGGAACGTCCAGTTTGCATCTCATTAGAGATGCAAAGCTGGGCGTTTAGGGAAAGGGCGAAGAAGCATGGATTCACGCGTTAGCGTGTCCTTGCTAATAGGGCGTTAAAATTATCGCCGCTTTTCATCCGAAACAGACGCAAAAGCGGCGATAATTTTTTATCGCCTGGTTGATGATATGCCCCCAAGTGCTTTAAGGGGGTGGGTTTAGGCATGTTTTGAAGAGAAGAAGCATCAGTTTCTTCTTGAAGTGAGGGAAGAATTGATTTTCTCGCAGGTCCTGGTGCAGGGAGTTACAGGTTCCAGGAGCCTTCCCAGAGAAGGAGCAGGAGCGAGATTTCTCTGTCTTAAATTTTGGAGGAATCAAGAGTAAAATGCTTGAGCTTCAAGTGGTCTCTTTTGGCTGACTTTTGAGGTAGTTTGGTTTTTCAGCGTAGAGCACTTTGTAAGCTATGCAGGCAGTTTTTAGTATGGCCCTTGCCTCAAATGGCAGCTAGTTGAGTAGTTTAAGGGTGGGAGTGATGTAGTCAAAGAACCTTTACCCCCAATATAATTCTAGCCAGAGTCTGGAGTGTGGCTTTCAATGGGGCTGGGTAAGATTGTGTGGTGCCCGTGACGATTGCGTTGCCGTAGTCCAGTTTGGGTCAGACTGAGGACTGCACCACCGTCCTTAGGTCTTCAATGGGTATGAAGGGTTTGACTTTTCTGAGGTTTTTCGACATGTAGAATGCACTTTTTGCAGAGGCATTGATATGGTCTTACATGCTTAGGTGGCAGTGAAGTGTAATCCCCAGGGATTTAACAAAGTTTAATGGGGGTTCAGAAGCTCAATTCCATCAGGCCCAGTATAAGTAAGGTAGAAAAGGACATTGAAGTAAAATCTCAGGCTTGCCAGACATGCATATGGGTGTCCGAGTTGGGAATCCAGGTTGAGGCTCTGTAAGACAGAGGGGACTCTCCCACTCTACCGTCTAGGCAGGGAATAATTTGTACATCAATCCCGGGGGAAACACAAATGTAACCGCATCCATGAATCCATTACAGTTACCCTATGTTTAAAAAAGGGACCACTAACATGTCCTGCGCCACTGAATCGTTAACTGAGCCACTCCTCGTTAAATGGCCCATGGATAACTTAGATGCCGTTCCCCCTGGGGATGGTGCCCCTCCCAAAGAAAGTAATAGATTAAAAGGTCAGAGGGAGACGACGAACATAATTTGGCGAATTCCAAGGTGTAAGCCTAAAAACTTGAGGTATCCTATGGTATCTTAGGAGCCAGATACTTCGAACTCGCTCCAAAGAAGGAATGATCCTAGGCATACAGTCTCTGACGACGGCCAGAATTTGGGGTTGTTCAGAGATAAATCCCTCCCTTACCACTACAATGGCAGCTGACCCTTTATGGGCGGGAATAGGGGAGTTGGCAGGGCAGGAAGATATAGGGATACCCAAACTTAATGAAGGGGGGAGCAGGAAATATATGGGAGAATTTTAAAGTATATATTGGCCGGGATGTAGCG
The DNA here is from genome assembly GCF_964204655.1 of Triturus cristatus. NCBI lineage: Eukaryota > Metazoa > Chordata > Amphibia > Caudata > Salamandridae > Triturus > Triturus cristatus. Next base: position 1,729,448,445 of record NC_140589.1, read on the forward strand.
CCTCAAGGAATCAGGAAAGATCATGATTCAGTGAGCTTAACAGTACAAACTCATGTTGCTGTGCCAGACTTAGGTCAGGCCATGGACAATGCCCCCCCTATCCTTCCTTCGGGTATTCTCCCAGTACAGACTGATCTCGGCCAAGGCAAGTTCTTGGAGGGGGGGGGGGGGGTCATGACGTTGCTTCTCACACAGGGCAGAAGTTAGTGTTGGGGTTTGATGTATGGTTAAGCGATTATATATGTGCAGGACATAGATCTGGGCAAGCATCTAAAATTCTGACTTTTGCTTCCCTGTTTGATACAGAATTAGCTCTATTCAACAAAAGCTCCCTGCTGCAGTTACTACCAGAAATAGAGGACTTGAGGTTAGTAATAAGTAAAGATATTGAGCGGGTTTGCCTAGATTTTAGTAGTGGATCTCCAAACACTAGAGTCACATTTACTTCAGGGATAATTGCAATGCTAGTGGTGGCTAACGTTGATTATATTAAGAAAAATCGGATCGACGTGTTTCCATATGAGGAGCCTTCTGTGGTTCCGCTTGAATCCTATAGGAAAGATTGCCAGGAGTTAGGGAGTACTCTATCCAATATAAGGGGTGACATACATCTGAAAGATATGAAAAATTTCGGTGGGTGGCTCCTCAGGGAAAAGAGAGATTAACCCTGTTGTTCAAAGGGCCTTCAAACACATAGGGGATGAAGATATGGTCCAGTGGAGTTGGGTAGCTGGCTCACGGAATGGTTTAAAAGAAAACACAAAACTCCCCATGCTGCGGAGGTACCCCCCCGGGAAAAATCTTGTCCTGTAATCTAGCAGGTGTTGGAAATTCTAACTTTAAGTTGAACTCCTTATTAGTGCATGACCTTGAAATAATTTGTCTTCAGGAAACATGGAGCTGCGTGGATTTCAACTTTGAGAACTTTTTTGTCTTTTGTTGTGCAGCAAAACCTTCAATTAAAGGTCATGCAAGTGATGGCTTAGCTATTTTACTCAGCTGCACTATGAATTGGAATCCTGTGTTTTTTCTCCATCCTTCTAAGTTTTGCATGGGTTTGAAACTTAGGTTGGGTAATGGGACACAAGGTCAGCATGCATCCCTTCTTTTGATAAATGTATAGATTCTGCCTGGGAGAGCAACAGATTCACTGGTTGAATCTATTTTTTCCTTTGTGCATAAGACGAGTATCTCAGAAGAGTGCACCTTGATATTGATGGTGGGTGATTTTAATGCAAACATTTCAAATTGCTCCTTTATGGCCTTTTCTAACCATGAGTTGGTGGACGTATGGTCTATTCCTGAATCATCATTGCCCGGCCAAATTAGATCTGATAGGCGGGGCTTGTCTTTTTCACATAACATGAGAATGAGTGATTTTGTGACATTGAATGGCAGATTCCCAGATGGTTCTCCTACCTCTGTTACCTTTCATGGTCCTTGCGGGCATTCACTGATTGATTATATGGTGGTATCCTATCAACTTTTTGGTGCATGTACACAATTTAAGGTACTGCCAACAAACTTGAGCGATCACAGTTTTCTGTCAGTGGATGTCAACATGGAGCTCATGTTGCTGAAACCCTGGAATCGAAGGGATGATTGCATTTTATTTAACAGAACTAATGGGTGTACTTTTTGGTCTAATAAAAGCCTCCCATGTCTTAGGAGGATTGTTGAAAATGCAAGCTCTGGCCCCAATCAGGAAAATCCCATCTCCTGGTTCGAGAAGATTCTGGCCCTAATTAGATCGCGTGGAAGCAAAAATCAAATTGGCAGCATTAATCCCTCAGTGGCTAAATCATGGGAGGTAAAAAAATTACATTGTGAGATCAGTGCCCTATTACGGGAACAATTTAAGCAGTCTTCGATGTCCAGACAAAGGGAAATTAAGCAGGCAAGGAAAAGAAAGCTGGCATTGAAGTGGTGGAAGATGCTAATTGGATAATATTAAGAGAGGAGGACCAGTCTGGGAACACACGTAAATATTGGGCTTTAATAGCCAAACATTGTGGTGGTATAACTAAGGCAAAAGCCATTTTAATATCTGATGTAGAAAGGACCATATTCATCTCTTAGTTATATGCATCAAATCCCTTGGCTTGGCTGGGTTTTGCCTTTGATTCCCCCATGGGGGGCGATTATGGCACCCCCTCGTGTAAGGAAATAGAGGGTTTTATTAAAGGGGCAAGGTATTCAGGTGTGATTGGCCCTGATGACTTACCAATTGCTATAGTCAAACAAGATAGCGCAGCATAGGCACAATTCCTATGTCCAATATTTTCTTACTGCTACGCATATGGGACTATTCCATCATCCCTGAAGGGAAGTATTGTGGTCCCATTATACAAAAAGGATCTAAAAATTTCCCTGCTAGCTTTAGGCAGATCTCACTATTGGATTCGACCAGAAAATTGTTTGCCAAGAGCATACTCCTCTACCTTCAAGACTGGGCTTTTGGAAACTGTTTTGTCCCTGCAGAGCAAGCCGGGTACCGCAAACATAGTGGTACCTAGACAATATTACCACTCTGCAAATTTTAATCGAAAAATACCCAATGAGCAGGGGTATGGCCTTATATATGGCCTTTATAGATTTCTCCATGGCTTTTGCCGAGTAGGGTAGGGCTTTGCAAAGGGGACTCCCCGAAACAAGGAACAATGAAGCTGAGCTGCTGCTATATGCGGACGATGTCATTCTGTTAGACCTAACACCAATCGGAATACAAAGGCAACTTACTGAGTTAGCACTTTATTCTGATGATTATTTTTTTTAAAAATCTCAAAAAGTAAAATTATGGTTTTTAGATATCAGGGATGTAGAGTAAGGAAAAATATGCACTGGTTCTTGGGGAAAGACAAACTTGCTATGGTGAAGTTATACCCATACTTAGGGAGAATGTTCACAAGTAAGTGCTCCAGTAGAGATCACACTGACCAATGCAGAAGTAAGGCAATTTCTTAGGCTTCTGCAATTTGTAGACTCTATTAACATTGAGGGAAAAGACATTTTGCACATGTTTTTTCAGTTTATAAAATTAAAATCCCTCCTGTGTTGAGTTACGCCTATGAAACAGTAAATGAACGGCTGTGGGATCATTTTGAGAAAGTAGAGGGGCGTATTTGGCGCCAAATGCGTAATCTGCACCACGCAGCCTCCATAGCGGCTTTTCGGGTCGAATTTGGCCTACTTTCTACTTATATGTTCTCTATGGCTGCGTGCTTAAAATGGAGCAATGCCCTAATGAACAGTGTTGAGAACCCCTTATGGGCAGCAATGCGAGAGGAATTTTTTTCCACCCTGAAGGGAAAAAGTGTTCTCTTGGAATTACAAGAAAGCTGTAAACTTGTTTGACTTTGAGAATAGCGGCATAGGGTCTCTTCCTAAACAAGTTCTGAAAACTTGAATTAAATAAACTATTTATGAAGTCTCTCATAAAAGAGATACTGCACTGTGTGCAGAGCACTCCAATAATGACATCATAGTGGGGAGTGGTATTTATAAACAACCACAACCTTATGTTACATGGAACCTCCCCCATGGAGTGCGCAGAACTATTTTGTTGCTCCAGTTGAATTTGATTCCCTTGCGAATATTAACAGGAGCTTGGGAGGGTCTTCCTAGGCAGGATAGACTTTGCAACCTATGTGGTACCTGTGTGCAGGACTTAAATCAAATCTTATTTGTCTGTCGCCTACTACAACATTTACAACGTTTTTTAATCTAAGACCATTGTTTTTAAAGTATAACCTTGCTACAGCCAAGGAGGCCCGAAACTGTCTTCAGCCCCCCCCCCGAACCAGTTTGCTGAAAAATGTGTAGCTTCTTTAAACAATTTCTAAATATATTTTAGAGCAGGACTATGTTGCCCTGTTTAGTTGCAGTTGGCCGCATAGGTTACCTTCTGAGCAAAATTTTAATGACATTTATAAGTAGTACTTTTGTGTTGTTTTTATCAGAAGGTTTGAATTGTTAGAGAGTTTAAGGGTATATGTTTTATATTGACTATGTTATGGTTTCACTTTAAAGTTTTTTTTCAAATTGGTGCTAAAGTTGGCTCTTGCACTTCTATTTCTTCATATGCTGCTATGAATACCGTTATGTATAATTGAACATCTATTAGCCAGGACACTCCTGGAATAACTTACCTGCTCTGACCGGGCCCATTGTTGCGCAGCCTCTGCTGCCACCGTGAGGGAAACGGCAGGATCTCCGACTTCCCAGCCGTGAGGGGAACGGCCCAACCAGACTACATCCCCCAGAGGGCCTTGCAATCCTGCAACCGCGTCACCGCGCCGGGCGGCGCGATAAAAGCACAACGGCCCTCCCGTGCCAAGGGCGGGCCCGTCTGGGCCCGTCCGAGACTGGTTGAGGCTGGGCTGGGTCATATTCCTTTGAAGTACGATTGAACAAGCCGGGTGAGTGCTCCTTCAAATAGACACACTTGTTTTAGACATTTTCTGTTTGTGACCGAATAACTTATTTTAATTATGGGAAAATGCACCACTTTACCGCCAACACGCCCCATCACAACCAGCATTAATAGCATGCTTGAGAGGGTTGTTAACATTGTCTCAGGCAAAATTGCACTCACAGAAAGGCGCCTGTCCCTGGATGCTGAAGGACGGGCGGCTGTTATTCTTCACAGAGGTGCTCTATCAGATAACATATTAGAGCAACCTCTATCACCATCTAATAGCCTTGAGGCTGGAAACCCATCCGTTATAAATGAGAGTGCTAGTAGCTCGGAGATAACTGAGATAACTGAGGTCCACCCAACTAACAATTCTATTCCATCTGCTGGAATCCCTGCGGTTAAGCGGAAGAGAAAGATCGGGAAACCCACATGTACTAAAAGGAAGCAACTTATTCGTATTACCCCTGCTCGAAATGGTCTCATCATCTGGATGCAACCTCTCACTATTAACTCTACTAACTCTACTGACAATACAAGGACTCTTGATGATCCTCTTGTATCATCTATAGTCACCACGAACCTGACTTGCTCATTTGGTACACAGACTGAGCCATTACTCTGTCTTGGGGACTGCGGGGATGCCATTGCTGCCTTAGTAAATAATCAAGTGTCTGTTCTCTTAGAAGAAAATTTGAACTACTTAAGGCAAGTATTGACAATCTGGCTGCCATTGTTGGAGGGGGGCTACATAGCAAGGAGTGCACAAATGCCTACCAACTTAAAGAAAGGTGAGAGGGGTAACATGGGGGCAACTATAACTACACCAAACACATTGAGCACAACACAACCCTCCCACTCATGTGCCACCTTAACTGCAAGTAAGCCTTGCGAGATACTAGACCAAACGCTGTCCCCCCATCGCAAATTCAAATCCAGCTACTAAGAAAAACTGTGTCAAACCTATTAGTAACCCACTCACCATTACAAGCACTCACCATCGACAGGAGAATGCCGGTGGCCCCAGCAGATCCGAGGCAGATGCCCAAAATTCTACAACTGGTAATTCAAGGTGCAACGCATCATCTCACTCAAGCAGTAATGCCCGACAGTTAACCGAGACACGTTGAGCCTGCCGCCCGATGCTTGCCCCTATGTTTTGGTTCTAACAGGTGTCCCGCCATTAAAACAAGATCAGCGGGAAACGTGGGAACAATTGCGCAATAAATGTGTCAATTGGCTATCAAGATTTAGGAGGCTTCAAGCCCATGACTAGAGGTACATCATTATGGCACGTAGAATTGGGTGGGGTGGTCCTTCCAAAAAAAACTTTGAAGGTGATTGTATTATAATTAACTTTCGAAGACCAACTCTGGTGAGATATCTATTGAGACCCTGTGAGCTCGAAACCCTTATGAATACCAACATTTGCCCCTTACCTCTTGGCTACTTTTATAGATCACATAATGGGCCAGATTTTAATGTGTTCCCCCGTGTTTATTCAAAGAATAGGTTTGAAGGCGTTTTAGGTCTGGACATGCAAGATTGACTACCATCTCCCGTGGCAGGAACAGCCCAAATTGAAAATCCCCAGCATTCAATAGAAGTGGAAACATCTGCTGATACTGGTCCCCATATTTCCCACACATCACGCCCCCCATTACAGCCAATGCGGGCTATTAAAGTAAAAGATAGCCCAACTGGTTCTATAACTTACCTAGGTGGGTTGAAAGTTCTCTCTTAGGACATAGCTGGGCTAAGATTCAAAAAAAGGTGATGTTGCCTGGCTGCGTTTTGTGACTACCCACCATATTATATCACTACAAGAAACATGGGAGCCTATTGACCATTTTTTCTTGGATGGCTATATATCATTCTAGAAACCCACTATAAAGTCAAGCAGGGGGGGGTCTCCTTTTGTTGTTTAGTCTCAAACTCTCCTATAATGTCAAACTGATTGATGTGTGTTCACCCCACGTGTTAGTTGTAGAACTGACAGGAAATAATTTATCTACACTCCTTGTGGTCAATTTTTACAACTCTATCACAAGGACTAATGAGACGGAGCACTTAATGGCTTTGGAGGGTTGTCTAACTGCCTATGGGGAAAGCAATGATGATTATTATAACACACTAATTCTGGGAGATTTTAATGCTCGTCCCTGTCCCCTCAACTGTTTGGCACTACTAGAGGAGGAGGTTGGTTGGCAGGGGCTAAACAATTATGAACATTCGTCCTCTGGTATTTTAAAATAGAAGGTGTTTTATCAGCCCATAATCTGTACTGCCTACAACAGTCAGATAATCTAAAGATCAAGCGCGCAGACTGAGATGGGACATGATCACCACCGAAAGCTTTATGAATAATTTGTATACTACTTGTGCCTCAGAGCTTAAGGTGTGCTTAGACCAGGAATCACATGCTAGTTCTATTTTGGATGCCTTTGAGTCAATCAATAAATGTGTTGCCTCTAATTTGTCTACTACGATTAGAGTAGCACGCCCGAAGCTGAAAAGATGGTTCGATGATACCTGTATGACTACCCATAAAGAGGCTCTCAAGCAAAAACCGAGGGTGACCTCTTTAATCAAAAATAGCAGAAAGGCATACAAAACTACAGTACAGACTAGGAAAAAACAACTGAGGGAGATGGCTTGAGAGGAGCTCAGCCAAGTTAGTGTTTTGGCAAACAGTGCTAAATTTTGGTCTGTTATTACTAGCCCCCTCTTTGATGATTCATCTAACATCTGCACAGAGTGATTAGTACCTGCAGAGATATGGGTTCAGCATTTTGGTAAAATCTACAGCGATGATGACCTGGAAAACCCCGTGGGACATACCGTTCCCGGACTAGTAGGTTGTCCGCTTGTTTTTAATACAGATGAGGTTCATAAAGCTATCATTTCGACATCAGGAGAAAAAGCACCCGGTCCCGATGGTGAACCGGCCGACTTTTATAAGTCAGATCCTAAAGTTTGGGCTATGATTTTAACTCATGTTTTCAACGCAGCCTGCAGGTTTGGTTTTCTGCTGTCATGGGCAAAGGCGGTGATCATCCCCATCTTTAAAAAAGGTGCCAGGGATGACCCAGCGTGCTATAGGTCAATTTCGCTTCTTGATTCGTCGGCCAAAATCTTGGGGAAAGTGGTCCTGGAGCGCATAACAGCTTGGCTTGACAGCGCTAACATTGGATCGGATCTGCAGTATGGGTTTAGGCCGGGGAGGGGGACTTTGGACCAGTGCCTTAACTTCCACCTGGTTATAGGTAAGTATACTGTCGCCAGGGACGTGGGAATTTGCACTTGGCCTTTATGGACCTCTCCTCGGCATTTGATCTAGTAAATAGGTCCAAGCTATGGCTGATCCTTCAAGAAATGGGGCTAGATGCCGATCTGATCAGTTTCCTGGTTACTGTCCATGACAACACTATGGCCACAGTCTGCTTTAACGAAGACGGCAGTTTGACAGATTCCTGGGCGGTTAAAAGAGGGGTGCGTCAGGGATGCATATTGGCCCCTTTGTTGTTCACCCTTTATAATAATAAGCTAGGGCACTCCTTGACAAATTGCTGTAAAGATATTCCAAGAGCTTTCACTAAAATGATTACGGCACTTTTATATGCTGATGGCGCGGTCTTAGCATCTAGAACCGCCAGGGGGCTGCAACTGCTATTAAATTGTTTGATACATTTTATGGATTCTTTGGATTTAATTACAAATTTGTTTAAAAATCACATGCAATGACAATAGGTTCTAGGAGGGCAGCAAAAGCAAACTTTTATTGTAAGGGGACTGAGCTAATTAAGGTGTCCACTTTCCCATATCTTGGGGTGCTCTTTGATGATCAACACTCATGGTGTGCACAACGCACACTTAAAAAGAATGTTTTAGCCAGAGCAGCAGGGGCAACACTAGATTTCGCAAAACAGAATAGGCTCTAAGCTGTTCCCTGCGATTTTAAAGATTTATAATGCTAAGTGCATCCCTATGACCACCTATGGCAGCGATATTTGGGGCTATAAGGACGCGAAAAAAATACAAGGGGCAGAAAACATTTTTATGCGTAAACTACTTTCTGTCCCAGCATCCACCCCAACTTTTAACGTACATGAGGAAATGGGAGTGGTTACATTTCAGTCCTGATTGCGGTTGCCCCACTCCTCCGTTGGTTGAGAATTTGGGCTCAAACATCCCCAAACTTAAATCAAATAATAATCCAGGATTGTTTAGCCTTGGAGAAGGCATTAAAAACCCCATGACTTAAATATATTAAAGAACAGACCGAGAAGCTTGGCTGCCCGACCTGTTCATATCTCCTACTCCTCTGACTAAGCCCACCATTAGAGCGGTTAAATTGAAGTTTTTAGATAGATGTCAATGCTTAAGGGAGGAAAAGGAACTAATTAAGTCCTTGGTGAGAAAGTATGTCACACTGAGCCTGGGCCAGCAGATGCAACCATATTTAACTTATATAAATAAAGCTTACCATCTCTTTGTTTTAACAAGGTTTCGTTTAAATATGGTACCCTGGTTACTGGCCTTTCCGAAAGGTTATTTTAAATCGGATTCATCAAATAGGTGCACATGTGACAACTTCTCAGAGCAAGACACTCTACACATTATGTTCTTTTTCTCCCATTATGACCCCCTACGCAGAAAGCACATCCTCCCGCTGCTAAGGGATCAAAACTTTGGGCAAGTAAGGCCAGCTCTGGTTTACTTGCAAATGTTAAATTCTCCTGCAATCTGTTTGGGGGTAGCTAGTTTTTTAATTGGCGCAATCAGACATGGGAATAGGATGTCGCAGAGTTAATCCTTCTGAATAAGCTGGTAGTATGTCTATGCGGATTGTCATCTAATGCTAACCAATAGTCACAATTGTGGTTTTTATTATCTCTTTGCATAATGTTTTTAATGGATTTTAAGTACACTAAGATATGAATTAATAATGGATTTATATGACGTTTTATGCTTATTGATGTTTTTATGCTGTACTTTTATGGCTTTAATCAGCCGAATAAAGTTGATTTTGACTTGACTTGACTATTAGCCAGGAAAAATTTATTTTAGGCTTTGTATATGTAAACTGAATAATAAACAGATTTTTGTAAAAGGTTTTTGGCATTTATTACTATGCTTGAGCACTCACACTTTTTGTCATCTTTTATGCTGCTAGTTTCTGTGTACTGTATACCGAAACTGAAGAATTTAAAAATATTTTTGTATCTTAATCCTACTTGAACTAAATGTATTTATTTAAATATATTTTAGTATTGTCGTAAATGTACAGCTGAAGTCATTTAAGAATCTAACAGCCCGTCCGTATTAGCTTTGTATTTGAAAGGATTCAAAAATTGATTTTGTGCTCATATCGCACCACCTTGTAATTCACATGCAACTATGAATTTTGCACAATTTTATGAAAACTGTAACTCCTGATGGCTTGTGTTTTTAGCTTGTTTCTAAACGTCATTGGTCTGATAAACTGGAGTTGTTTGTATACGATTTTACGTGGAACTCCTTGGAGTTCCAAATCATAATAGAAAATTTAATTGAACTGAAACAAAGTTGGAGATGGACAGTTTGCAGTTTAATGCCGTGAGATTGTCGAGCCAACCGTCTATGGAAAGGATTTTTCTTTGGGATGAATGAGAAGGAGTTCAGTTTTGCTGGGGTTGTGTTTGAGATGATTTCTAGGCAGCCAGGCTTGAACTGTGAGGAGAGTGTTATTTAGGTTCGGGATGTCTTTGACTGAGAAGATTTTCATGCAGAGTAGAGTGTCATCTGCATATAGATGGCAGGATAACCTAGCTTGCTTCAAGATCATTGCAAGGGGTTCCATATATAGGTTGAATAGTGTAGGAGATAGGATTGACCCTTGAGGGACTCCACAGGAGACTAGTGTTATTTTACAGGGCCTCCCATATGAGAAATGGCAGGGGGTCTCAAAGATTATTAGCAATAATATTAGGGAGCTGCTGCTGAATTATAATATTGAAATCCATGAATATTGAATCCATGAATATTGTATGTAAACACTTTTAGAATTTGGATATGCGTGCCTGTGGGGGAACAACCTTTACAACACAACTTTTACAACGCACTACCATTACAACAAAACTGTTACAACGCGAGTGCATTGACAACGCAGGACATTACAACGCAAGTCTTTACATAGACTTGCTCTAGATGGCGTGCTAACATTAAAAATAGTGTAGTTTACTATCCCAACACCTTCCCTACTGTTACGTGGACTGGAGTTGGAATAGTAAATTACACTTTTTTAATGTTAGCACACCATCTAGTGCAAGTCGATGTAAAGACTTGCGTTGTAATGTCCTGCGTTGTCAATGCACTCGCGTTGTAAAACTTTCGTTGTAACAGCATGCGTTGTAACAGCATGCGTTGTAACGTCATACATCCGTGCCTGTGCACTGTCAGTAACCTGGCCAAGGAAGGCATAAAAGAGCTGAAATTGTATCATCCTTTCAAAACTGTTACAAAAAACAGAGGCCTGTAAAATACATTTGGACCAGGGCCCCCTAAATCCTTAAGATGTCCCTGACCTACAGCTTGTGCTGTAATCGCCAGAATTCCTGAACCCAGGCCACTGGGCAGAAAGGGGGCCCCAGAGCAGAGCAGAGGTTCAGCCATGTCCCTTTCCCGGGGGAGATGTCTTAACTTTCTGTCCCTCAAGCAGAGGGAGCTCCCCATTATGAGTATATACTCCACAACAATCCCAGCTCCCCGCTCTGACTTGGATGAGGCTGCAGGTCTGACACAGCTAGTCTGAATAATCTTGAAAGGCCTGGTTGCCAGTTTCAAAAGATGGGCACCCACGATGCCATTCCCCCACCCCCGGGTTAATGCATGAAGTTTGAATCACCCGATTATGGAGACTATGGGAAGCGGGCCCTGATATTACTGCTTATGGGGGTTACGATATTTTCTGGGTACTGTGTGGGCACAAAACTACTCCTTTCACTCATCAGAATGAGGGTTAACATATAAACCACCCTATTTAGTCTCCATTTTATGTCTTGCAAATAGCATATCTCTGCTATTTGTACAGACAATACCCTGTGGTCTTATCTACCAAAGCACCGATTGTGATTGGGATCTTAATGTCCATCTTAATGTCTATGATTTCCGCCATTCACACCCGGTGAGAGACCAAATTGACAGGCACTCAATTAATTTGTATCACTACCAGGCTTGCAAATATGAGTTCTTAAATAATGATCTAAATTTCTTAAATAATGATCAAACATCTTCACTTTAAACAGCATGTGTTATTTCATTAAATATAATACGTGATTTTTCAAATGCACCAGAGTACTTTATTTCGTCTATTTTCCAGTAATCAGAGCTAACTTGTAAATAAATGTGTGCTGCATTCATGATGCACCATGTCTCCGGAGAATACTGTCAATGTCCAGCTCCTTATAATATGCTGGAATACCATACAACGAAGGGTTTCTAATAATACGAGTTTCCCAATTTAGTTTTGCTTGGCTAAAAGAGCTCGAGTTTTTTTTGTCATCAGGTCCTCTGCTCCATAAATCGCAGCATTGCACATGCCTTCTTCCGCCTGTAGACATCTTTCAATGCCTCTGCTGAACCAATGAGGAAAATTAGCTGGAGATACTTGCAGATAATCCCCAGGTGATTCACTGCCTAGCAGATTTAATTTTGTGCTGCTGAATTTAGGCAGTGTTCGAATAAGTATGGCACATGACATTAACATTGAGAGACGGGTTAATCAAGAGTAAAGCATGCTATACAAGATCGCATATGGTTTTGTTAATCCATTAGCCTAGGAAGAAGACACATTCATGTGTTGAAAGATTCCTGTAGGTGGCAGACGACAGCGCACAGAGATGGCTAAGTGTGGCAGACAAGAGCGCAGGGAGAATTGTGGTAGTTACAAAAGGGGGTGGTGATGGACGGAACATCAGAACCAATTAAACACTCACACCCAGTCAACAGATCTGGGTTTGATCCATCACCGTTCTTTAGCCCACTCTGCCATCCCAGTTCAGACATGACCATATGCAAATGAGTCTGACCCTGTGCCTCATGGGAACAGCCCAGCCCGAACTGCCAAGCCATGCCTTCCCTGGACCAGAAACAAGCTTCCTAGGACCGGTTTCTGACATTTCAGCCGTCTTCAGCCAGGCTTGCTGGAATCCAGTGGCAAAGTGAGAAAGGGACTCACGTCTGAGCATACCCTGGCAACTTATGGCGAACAAAGCGGTACAAAAGGGGGTGGTGATGGACGGAGCATCAGAACCAATCAAACACTCACACCCAGTCAACAGGTCTGGGTTTGATCTATCACCATTCTTTAGCCCACTCTGTAACCCCAGTTCAGACATGGCCATATGCAAATGAGTCTGACCCTATGCCTCATGGAAACAGTCCAGCCCGAACTGCCAAGCCATGCCTTCCCTGGACCGGAAACAAGCTTCCTAGGACCGGTTTCTGACATTTCAGCCGTCTTCAGCCAGGCATGCTTGAATCTAGTGGCAAAGTGAGCAAGGGACTCACGTCTGAGCATACCCTGCCAACTTATGGCGAACAAAGCGGTACCAAAGGGGTGGTGATGGACGGAGCATCAGAACCAATCAAACACTCACACCCAGTCAACAGATCTGGGTTTGATCCATCACCGTTCTTTAGCCCACTCTGCCACCCCAGTTCAGACATGGCCATATGCAAATGAGTCTGATCCTGTGCCTCATGGGAACAGTCCAGCCCGAACTGCCAAGCCATGCCTTCTCTGGACCGGAAACAAGCTTCCTAGGACCAGTTTCTGACATTTCAGCCGTCTTCAGCCAGGCTTGCTTGAATCCAGTGGCAAAGTGAGCAAGGGACTCACGTCTGAGCATACCCTGCCAACTTATGGCGAACAAAGCGGTACAAAAGGGGGTGGTGATGGACTGAGCATCAGAGCCAATCAAACACTCACACCCAGTCAACAGATCTGGGTTTGATCCATCACCGCTCTTTAGCCCACTCTGCCACCCCAGTTCAGACATGGCCATATGCAAATGAGTCTGACCTGTGCCTCATGGAAACAGTCCAGCCCGAACTGCCAAGCCATGCCTTCCCTGGACCGGAAACAAGCTTCCTAGGACCGGTTTCTGACATTTCAGCCGTCTTCAGCCAGGCTTGCTTAAATCCAGTGGCAAAGTGAGCAAGGGACTCACGTCTGAGCATACCCTGCCAACTTATGGCGAACAAAGCGGTACAAAAGGGGGTGGTGATGGACGGAGCATCAGAACCAATCAAACACTCACACCCAGTCAACAGATCTGGGTTTGATCCATCACCGTTCTTTAGCCCACTCTGCCACCCCAGAATTGTGGTAGGTGACAGCCTACATCAAAGGGTTAGGAACAGAAAAACACAATCCGGGAGGGCAGTCAAGTCTGGCCATTAATGTAGTAATACCATCCAATTACAGCCAGGGAAATCAGCAGGTGCCTGGAAACTTTAACCGAGATACATAAGCATAGAAGGTGCACGCTTGGCTTTCCAGCAGGCATTGTGGCTTTACATATTGTTTGCACACGCTTTCAACCAATTATTTAAGCTTGGCTAAGTGATAAGCATTCCCTGGAACTCCCAGAATAGCAGGCTGAGCGGGACACGACCCGCCATCAGTCCCATCCACGGATGTAACCCTAATGTCAAAAGTGAGCTACCCCCCAACGTGGTTGAGAGCTCCTGCAACCGTAGTGTTTAAACCCTTGACGTGTTACCTTCTGTAGAGGCGTAAAACTATGAGACCCTCACCAAAATCTATTCCCGATATCAGGATCGCGATCGGAAGCCACGCTGCATCTCCTATATATTCATATACCCAGGGATTTAAGTGGGCCGGGTCCCACCATGTCTGAGCACCGGCAGTTTTTTAAAGAAGGCCTTGAAACGGGTCTCTAGCTGGCTCTGTTTTGTTTCTGGAATGCAGTGACAGCAGGCACGTCGATGTGCCTGTGCTCACTTCTCACTCGTGGAGAAGTTACGGCATGATGTCATGCCAGGTGAGGGTTGTAGGGGAAGGGAAATCCTTTAAAGAGAGTCATTTTCTCTCTGGATTTGCCTTCTCTTTTTGAAACTCAGGAGCAGCAACATTGTTGTGGTGTCACCAGGGCTTTAAGTGGAAGCTTTTTCAATATTAATATACAAGCCATAGTTGCTGCTTATTTATCTTATGCAACTAACAACCATTGACAAAACCAATGGTCCTGACTTTTTGTAGGTATGATGTTACATGTTGTATCGTATATCTGGATGCAATGACAACAAAATACAAGTAGGGCAGCACACCATGCTAAGCACAGATTTTTAGCTTATGTGTTTAAAGCCACGCCCTTAATTACATTGGACTAACATGAAAACAAACTATTGCTGCCAAACTCTCGGGGTTGATTCTCAGCCCAGCATCAGCCAATAGCGGAAAGTTCAAACCCCCAAACAATGTAAAATGAAACAGTCTTACGTGAGGTAGTCCTTCAGTCGGCAGGATGGCTCCGGACTGCCCCTCAGGCTGTACTGCGACATACCACGGCCTTGTGAATCTCCGCTCTCGCCATCCGGCAGGTCAGTGGGGGTCAGAGTCTCTCGAGACGGGGAGCCGGGGCTCAACGCTGCACTGGCTGGTCCTCTCTGTGGGGGTGACCTGGGGACCTCGGACTCTCCGGTGTTCTCCATGACCGGCTCCGTCTCTCCTCCGCTAGGCCTGATGTCTTCCACCCGTCTCGTGTTGATGTTGTCCTCCACTTGGCTGGGGTACGGCCCCGATCTCGCAGGGTAGCATTTCTTGAAGTGCGACACATTCCTTGTTATCCTCTCTCTCACTCGAGTGGCAATGACGCAGGTTCCTCTAACAGACACAACCGTCCATGGTTCTTTTTCGAAGTGCAGACGAAATTTACCACTGTTGACTCGGTTCTTGAGCAGTACAACATCCCCTTGGATGATTTGTGGCGTTGCGGCTCTCCGTCGGAGACTGACGTGAGTGTGTGTCTTCCGTCGCCGGACGTCAATGAGGCTATCCTCGGGGGTTTCCGGTTGCCACTCTGGGTGATGAGGGATTGTGTCGGTGACTATCCGTCCCATCAGCAAATGAGCAGGAGCTACGCCCGTGGTCGTGTGGGATGTTTGACGATAGCTCCGGAGAAAGGTGAATATGGCCAGCTCTAAGGACTGAGCCTTGTCGTGTGCGATTCAAATTACTTTATTGAGTGTTCGCATAAATCTCTCGGCCTCCCCGTTCGCCTGAGGCCACCGTGGGGTGATTCGGCGATGGTGAATGCCTAAAGCCTGCAGGTACGAGGCAAACTCTTGGCTTTGAAAAGGGGACCCATTGTCCGTTCTCAATTCTTGCATGAGTCCATGTGCGGCCATGATTTTCTCGAGTTTTGATATGACTTCAGTGGCGCTGAGTGCTGATAGTATTTCAACTTCGGGGTACTTGGAGTGGTCATCAATGGCTACCAGGGTATGACGCCCATCTGGGAGACTGCCGAAGTCTAAACTCACTCGTGACCATGGAACTCTCGGCCGAGGTTCCACAATGACTGGGGCAGGTCGGGGTGTCTCCCCTGTAACTTGGCACACCGGGCAGGCCCGGACCGTAGCTTCTACGAGGTCGTCCATCAGGGGGAACCACACCTTGGTGCGGAGCCGCCGCGACTTTGTTTTGGCCATACCATGATGCCCATCGTGGGCAAGGTCCACCACTCGTTGTGTTAGGAATGTCAGGATCACCAGCCAGTGTCGCCTCAGCATGCACCCCGTGCCATCCTCCGTGAGCTCCTCTCGGACATGGTGCAGGCTGTCCATGACTCGTTGTGCAGTGACCGTCAGGCTCCTCCATTCCTCCTTAGCCCGGTGCCAGTTGCTCTTCCGCAATGCTTCTTTCGCCCATTGCAGACATTCATCTTGGCTGGTTGCTTCCCGTAGGCTCTCCATGGAGATGGGTATAGGGCAGGACCTCGCAGTGACGCACCGGACGTATTCTTTTGTGTCTGCCGCACCTTCCTTTTCCTGCTCTGTGGCGTACCGGGGATGGCGGGATAAGTAGTCAGACGGATTTCTGGAACCGGGTTGGTACTCCACTTTGCAATTATAGTTCTGGAGCTGTAGCATCCACTTCTCGATCCTTGGTGGTGGTTTGGTCGAGGTTCCAGAGAAGAGGGCCTCTAGCGGCTTATGGTCCGTCGCCACTACGAACGGTTTCCCGTAGACATACAGGTGAAAGTGGCGACACCCCCAGTGAATGGCGATTGCCTCCTTTTCTATTTGGGAGTATCTTTGTTCTGTTTCGGAGAGGGACCTGCTGGCAAACGCCACGGGGGCCCAGTCTTCATTTGGCTTCTGTCTTTGTAGGAGCACCGCACCCAGTCCTACCGGTCCAGCATCCACTGCGACTAGGGTGAGTTTCCGGGGATCAAAGAATGCCAGGGTGGTGGCTTCCGAGAGGGCCTCCTTGATTCTTTCAAATGCCTGGGCTTGCTCGGGGCCCCACTTCCAGGTGGTGGATTCTTTGGTACGTTCCCTTAGCGGTAGCGTTGGGTTGGCCAAATCCCGGATGAACCTCCCATAGTAATTGACCATACCTAGGAAGCTGCAGACTTCGGTTACGTTGGTGGGGGCGACAGCCTCTTTAATGTCCCGAACTTTTTCCGGGTCTGGGTTGACCCCTTCCGTGGAAAACGTGTAGCCGAAGAATTGCAATTTTTGGCGTAAGAATTCACATTTCTCTCTGTGGAGGGTGAGGCCTGCATCCCTCAGGCGGCGTAGTACTTGGAGGAGGCGTTCGTTGTGTTCTTGAACGGTTTTGGCATGTATCATGATGTCATCACTGACATTAATGACACCTGGAATGTCCGCAATTAATTCCTGTATAATGTTCTGGAATACCTCTGCGGCACTCGATACCCCGAAACTCAGCCTTGTGTGCCTCCGAAGCCCCACATGCGTTGAAAAGGTAGTGATGTTGTGGGATGCCTCGTCCAACACCAGCTGGTGGTATCCAGACCTCAGGTCCAATTTGGAGAACTAGCAGGCTCCTGCCATTTCCCCAATGAGGTCGTCTATCGTGGGGGTAATGTGAAATTCCCGCTTGATCGCGACGTTGGGTAACCTCATGTCAACGCAAATCCTCACTGCGCCTGGCTATTTGGGCTTCCTAGTGACGACTATCGGGGACACCCACGGGGTGGGTCCGGATACATTTTCAATTATCCCGGCGACCTCCAGTTTCTTGAGTTCCTCCTCTACCAAGGGCCTCAAGTGGAACACTATCCGTCGGTGTCGTAACGCGACCGGCTGGACCGTAGGATCAATGTGAAGGTGGATCTCTTTTCCTCTGAACCTCCTGATCTCCTGGAATACTTCTGCAAATTCAGCCAGGAGGTGCTGAAAAGACTCTTGGTACACCCCAAAGGCAAATGTCACAATTCCCAAGTCTTCGGCCGCTCGGCACCCTAGAAGCATCCCTTGGCCATCTTCAGTGATGTAGACGTTGGTGGTGACGGACTGTGTGCCGTGGGATAGGACCATTCGGAACCGTCCCCGTATCTTCAAAGGGGCATCTTGGCCATATGCAAACACAGTTATGGTCGAAGGGTGTAGTGCCGGCCTCGGGTTCATGGTGCTGTGTAGAGTTAAGGCCATGATGTTAATGGTAGTCCCGGTGTCTACGACTGCGGTTACCTCCTGGGATCCTACGTGAATGCTGCATTGTGGTAGGCGTCTTGCCTTGCGGGTGGTGGTGCCAATCATATGAACTTTGTGCACTACCCTTTCTTCCTCCTCATCATCGTCCATATCACTAGGTTCTGGATCCTCATCCTTGAGAGTATTCGCCACTTGTCGGGGCTTGCGATACTTCTTTGACCGGCACACTTTTTCAAAGTGATTGAAACGTCCGCACCCTGAACACCTTTTGCCTTTCGCCGGGCACTCCACTGCTGAATGTGGCGATCCTCCACAGTACCCGCACGACTTGGCTTGTCCTTGGGAGGATGTTCCCATTCCTTTCTTGCCCCACCGCTGTGGGGGTTTGGTCGCTATTGCATTTACCGGTTCGGTTTTCACCGGTGCTTGGAGAGCCGCCTCCATGTGCGCCGCGCGCGCCTTAGACAGCTCTTTGGTCCGACCCATGGTTAGGATTTCTGCCAGTGGTTAACCAGACTCTTCTAGTATGCGCTCTCGCAACTTGGCCCATGCGCAGCCCTGGATGATCTGTCCTCTGATTTTTTCTGTTTCATCACGGAACCCACACGTGGATGCTAAGTTCTTCAGGCGGGCGTGATACGTGTCTAACGACTCCTCTGGGAGTTGGCGTGCTTGTCGGAAGATGAACCTCTCATAGTCTTGGTAGGCCATCAGTTGGAAGTGTTCGTTGAGGGCATTTATCAGTGTATGGTGGGTCTTGGGAGTGGCCTCTACTAGCGTTTTGATGATGTTGTGAATGTCTTTTCCGCCCAAGTGTATTACCATTGCCCTTTTCTGGTCCCTGTGGACCTTGGTGGCCTCAAAGAAGATACGCAGGCGGTCTTCCCAGTCTTTCCATCTGGCCGCCAGCGAGGAAGGCTACCCCTCCATGACGAACGGCTCTATTGGTGGTATGGTGGCCATCCCCGCTGCCTAGCCTTATGCTCGGGCCTTTTCTGACTTCCCAGTTTCTTAAGGCTATCTGCGATGTTCCAACACTCTCGGGGGCTCTCCCTGCCTGCGGCGTCACAGTGCACCCTTTCACGCTGGGGATAGCTGTCGCGGGGTGTGGTAGGTGGGCTCACCCTCACACCATGCCCCCTCCTCCGGTGCACAGTCACTCGGGGTTCCCCACAGTGCGATGGGCCTGCACTCTCCACTAGGCCTCACGTTGGTGTACTGCTACTCAGGGCCCTCAGCACTACATGCCTCTTCTTCCCCCTTCTTGCACACCCCCAGGGAATGACAGGATTTGTCGGAGCAGAACCAGCTCGTGAACCGAGACACCGGCAGTGAACCACAGGGCCCAGATGCAGGGGGCGCTTCAGCCGGCACCAGCGACGGGCGGACCACGTGGGAGGCGGGTCGACGCTCGTCGCGTCTTCTGCCCTGCTTGGCAGTGCTCGCGGACCGTTCCTCGGGCGCTCCACTTGGGTGCACGAAGGCAAAGCACCGCACACCACACGCTGGGGCACGATCGCGATGGGTCGTGCTCGCGGCCGCCACACCAGCGTTGCACACGGCTGCGAGGGCACGCCCACCCTCGTCGCCAGTTTGTTATGTCCTCGGCCTCGCGCTTGACTTATCGGCGGGCCGATGAGCGGGGTGTAGGTGAAACTAGGGGCGGTAGCCCGGACAAATTACAGGAGGCTAGTGTGGATGTTACTGGGTCCGCTGTCGTAGCCCTAGAGAGCGTACGTACGTGCGGGACCACCTTTTATTAAACTCAGTCATATGACTTACGCTTACGCTTGGGGCGTATCGCGTCATAGTCACGACATTACAGACCTCCTGACCTGGAAAGGCTGAGCCAGCACACCTGAACAATGCATGCGAGCTTCTGATTACATGCTGACTCCTGCTGCCAGTGATGTATATTAACCCAGGATGAAAGTCTAGGTCGGAGACACCTAGATTCAAACCTGTGGCCAAAAATCTCATGACACTGTAGCCCACTGAGCTATTGCACCACCCCTGAGCTCTGTCTACAGCACACAAATTAAAAACAAGAATTTGCATTGCATCGGTCTCTCCTTTGGGACCTTATATGTATTTAGCTATGTAGCATATTAGCCTGGGTGCTGAAACATCTACTGTTCTTTAATATGGAGGGAAAGTAAGCACCAAACTGCGTGACACGCCAGATATGGAAACACATGGAGAGAAATATTGCCTTTCAGCGGGGAATGGTGTAGTCCAAAGCTCTGTTTTTATAATAAAATCAGGGCCTTTTTTGGTCATATCACTAAAAATACAAGATTTGGCAAAATATTATTGTCTATGGGTGCTCGTGGAAGACAATTTCTATGGGATGGAATCTAGAGAATGCTACAGTGATTCTGTTTTTGTATTGACCTCTGCTGGTTGTTTTCTATCAAGAAAGTTAAATAGAGGTAGTTGCCAGAAAAAAAAAAGCCCTTAGCAGAAAGCAATTCTGGTATTTTAATGACCTCTGCTGCTCGGTTTCTATCAAACAAGCTTTTATGACACGAGCTGTCGAAATGAAGCTTATACAACAACAACAACAACACTTTCCAATTTTCCCCTGGCTGTATCAAATCCATCTCTACTTAAAGGTGACACTCTCCGCCTCAATTTTCTCTCTATTTTAGTCCCAAGGTGATCTGGTTCTCTCGAGATTACCAATAGTTCTCTCTCCTCCTCTGTATGGTTGCCACAAGAACTTTTACTGCACTGCAACTAATGTCGCTATCAATCTCTGCTCCTCTATAAGATTCCCTTTTACATTCACTGTTGTGTCTGTCCATTCACTGGTGCATCTGTCCAGTTACCCTGCTGCTGCTATGGAGTGCTCCTGCATTTGCGAGAGTCTGAACCATTGGCATTGTAAATGACAATGCCTTTTATTTATGTATTTTGAAAACATGCAAGCGAGGCGTAAACACGTACTTTGTACTTATAGTCCTTGCTTACGAGAAACAAGGCTGTCAGTAAAAGAGGCTTACTGCCAGCCTTGCTTTTCCTAAGCAACGACTATAAGTACAAAGTGTGTGTTTACGCACCGCTTGCAGTTTTTTAAAAACATATAAATAAAAGGCATTGTCATTTACAATGTCAATAGTTTGTGCAACGTGCTGTGTTTACTTTTAAACAAATGCATTGAAAACAATAGCTTAAGACTCTTATGCAAACAAAAAGTCCAGTGTGTACGAACTGTTCTTAAGAGAAGTGCTATTTTTGGGGTTGGGGCGCTGATGGTGAGATTTCAGTGAGTGATCTGGTACATCACATTGTGGACTATTTTTTGTGAGCCTGAGCAAAAAAGAAAAAAAAATTACCTATGCGGAAAAAATTTACCATATTTGTTAATTAATTTTGAAGAATATTTTGAGTTAAGTATGAATGTTTTGAAGACAAAGTAAAATGCACACAAAGTAAATTGGATACAATTAAACATAGTTAAATGTCTCACATAAGAGCATCATTTGAAGAGTGTCATTGCCTTCTTAGTTTCAATCACAGTGGTATAGTTCTAATGATTGTTTTTGGTCAAGCATGGTTTTGCCCCTTAGGCACAAATAAACATTGAAAGATTAACTTATATTTGTTAAAAAGCTTTCTCATCCCTAACTCATTCATGCACCTCCAAAGAAAACCATTCAGAGGAATGCATGTAAAGAAATGGCTAATTGAATATGCCAACATTTGATAACACTCAAGAACTTAGATTCTGCATATTTTGCAGCAGAAAAGTGTGAAATAAATTTGTAATACTGCTGTTTCTTTGTTTTTTATACTTTTGCCTTCTAAAAATCGATCTTTGCAATGCAATTCATATTATGTTATCATAAAGATTTTGATTTCTTTAATGATATTGCATATGTTTCATGCTTATTTATCATAATCAACATGACCTTTATTTTTGGCAGAAAATAGAAATGTTACTGCTGTGGCTAATTATTTTCGCAATGGAAAGGACTCATCATGATGACACTGAAATAATGTAAATGTCAAATATAAGCAATTGGAAACCATGGCAGCTGTGTAGAGCCTGACTATACAGGGACATCTAGTAATGACCTCAGGTACTGCATCCTCACACATCTAACAGAGATATCCAACCACAGCCTTAAAACTCATTGGACCCTCGGAACAGGAATGAATCGCTTTTGCAGCAACACGTTTTATAGCAATTTGAAAAGAGAGGTGCAGCACTTTATGCAGCTAATTAATAAAGAGAGCTAAGTCCCATTACAAGATAGTACTACAGGAAATGGCATCTGCAGGGAGCACAATACTCCGTGAAAAATTTGCATTCCCACAATCCTTTGCTACACAGCAGCCACAGTTTCATTCTTGCATGATTACATTCTATTGTGTGATAATTTTGTTTTCAGCTTTGTTTATTATTTATATTTGAAAATAGTTAAGGTACATTTATACCCCCGTAATATTGGTGTAATCTAAGTTTTATCTGTAAGTTTTTTGTATCACTAAACTTCTGATTCATGGCAACCTTTTTCCCTTTGTTCACTGTACTCTGTGTGTTAGTGAAGGGAGAGATACTGTGTTAAAGGTTTGGAGGATTCTTGCGGGGATCCGATGATCATCTTGCACGCTGCCTTACGTTTCAAACATCCACATTACAGGGGTGTGCGTGTCAAATAACCTGCAAATAAAGTCCAAGGTGTGTAATTACAGGACATGCATTCACACGGAACCAGGAAAGCAGGATAAGTGCGAATTTGGAAAGGGCCCACGAGCACCGACGTCTGAAACCAAATGTGCCGGCACTGGGGTCTGCGTCCAAGACCTCACCATGCGCCACAGGTGGCACGCGCAGTCCTGTCCTTTTCTGGGGCTCCTTCTGGTTGCTTGCATATGAGCACTGTGAGAACGAGGACCGCCCCCGGAGGGCTTAAAATATAACATCTATGTCATTTTAACAAGGGCCGGCTTTAGACTTCAGCAACAGGGGTGACCTAGGATCCTACCAAGGCTCCACATATACATCTAGGGTGCGAACCTGTGTCTGTTTAGAGAGGAGAAAATGGACACCGTGCCGACTTTGGAGCTGTTAACCAAGCTTCGAGACTCGGGGTCCACTCCACCTCCTGTGATCCTGGGCAAATCACTTCATCTCCCCATGCCTACTAAAAGCCGCCTCTTCTAACAACGGCATGCATTTCAGTGTGCAAGGAGATGCGCGCAGCTTTCTCACCCTTCATTAATGTCTCTGCCGTTGAAGTTCGCCGAATGAGTGGATCACTGCACCCTGTAGATCGTCGACATGCTGCCAAAAGGGACAAGTGGTGCAAATGTCACATATAAGCACTTTGAAACCTTGGCAGCTGTGTGGAGCCTGACTATACAGGGACATCTAGTAATGACCTGAGGTACTGCACCTTCACACATCTAACAGGGATATCCAACCACAGACTTAAAACTCATTGGCCCCTCGGAACAGGAATGAATCCTTTTTGCAGCGACACGTTTTATAGCAATTCGAAAAGAGAGGAGCAGCACTTTATGCAGCTAATTAATAAAGAGAGCTAAGTCCCATTACAAGATATTAGTACAGGAAATGGCGTCTGCAGGAAGCAAAATACTCCGTGGAAAATTTGTATTCCAACAATCCTTTGCTACACAGCAGCCACGGTTGTATTCTCGCATGATTACATTCTTTAAGAGTATATCATGTGATAATTTTGTTTTCAGCTTTGTTCATTATTTATATTTGAGAATGTTTAAAGTGCATTTATATCCCGTAACATTGGTGTGATCTAAGTTTTATTTTTAAGTTTCTTGTACCGACAACATTATTTTTTCCTTTGTTCACTGTACTCCGTGTGAAAGTGAACGGGGAAATCATGTGTTAAATATTTGGTGGATTCTTGTGGGGATCCAAGCGCTGCCTTCTGTCTAAAGCTGGCCAGGGAGAGAGCACGTCATCGCGTGCGCGCTCGCACTCCCCCTTTCATTCTGAGTAGCTGTGACCTTCTACTGTCAGCGCCAGAAGGAAAGGGGCCAGTAGCCTTGGAAGGATACAAATGATGACATGATCGTCATGAGGAGGGACTAACAAACTGTAAACCAATCAGGAAGGCAGCATTTGCAAACTAAGCCAATGAAAAAGATGGGCGGAGAGTGGGCGGAGCTTCCATGAAGCTTCCACACTGTAGTGTATACTGCATGTCTCGAAGAGACAGCGCAAGCGCTGCCTAGGCGAGACCTAACTAGCCTCTAACACCAAATGTATGAACCATATTATTGTAGAGCCACCTTGCAGACCAATCAATCAAGCACAATAGGATTTTTCCTTTCTACAACTGACAGAAACAACTAATTACTTTTCTGGTAAAATAAAGGCTCAAGCGGTGGCGAACGACCAACTTCTCACTTCACCCTGTAGGATAAATCCAATAAACCAAAATAAAGGCTCGAGAGGGGAAAAAAGCGTAGTTGAACTTCCCACATCTCCAGAAAGGCATGTCCTATCGAAATTTGATCTCTCAGTTCCATCTACTGGCTGCATCACTTAGCTGTTTTATTTAATGATGAAGACAAGTTCTTCAGCCTTATAATCTGTTTCAGTATGTATATGCATTACCAACGTTTGGAAAGATTGCTCCTTAGGCTGGCTTGCAAAAACAGCTAAAGCAATACTAAATAAGACCATTAACTCTGGGATCTCAGTCCCTCTGGCAGCCTATTTTAGTTTGCCCAACGGGGTCTGGTTCAAGACTGCACTGGCCACGGGTTTGAGACAGAGCCTTATTTTGGAGATGGACAGAGAGAGGGAGAGGCACCCCTGCGGTATATAAAAGAGTTCCAACCTTGTCAAAGAATTTACTATTCCCTAAATCAAGAGCAAATATGGTGCAAATAAATTATTAGATAACGACGGCTATGCAGTGTCTGGTCTCTACCCCATGCCTGATCCCCATCAAGAACACCTACTCAAGTTACCCTGAGATGAAGTCTGAGGATGATGACAATGTCCTGATAAGCGACGGCTGCGCCCGATCCACACCAGGCATGACGGAAGGGACAAAGAGGAAGATATCCATGATGTGCATGCTTAAATTGTCCCAGAGGCTTCACTGCGCCTCTTGATGTCGCCAGATGCCACACTTTCTTTCGAAGGAGGGGCTCCATCCTGTGGCACAACTAAGCTCATCCCTCCTCTAGTTATGTTGGGCGCCTGCTCATTTTTTAGGTTGAGTTGTTGAGCTTGGCTAGTTGCATGCATTGGCTTAGAGGGTGTTTAGGAGGATGTCGTGATTGACAGTGTCGAAGGCGGCTGAGAGGTCTAGGAGGACTGTGTAGGTCATCTGTGCAGTCTCAGTTCTGAAGCCTTTCCTTAACCCAGATTGGAAGGTGTCAAGCAGCTTGCATTTTCCGATGTGGTTGTTGAGGTGAGCAAGCATCAATTTTTCAATGGTTTTGGGGAGGAGGGTTAGGTAGGTTATAGGTCTGTAGTTGTTAAGATCGTTCTGTTCAGCTTCCAGTTTATTGATGAGTTTACTTGGCTGAGTTTGATGGGAGTCGGCATAGAGCTGCTTGATACGGAGTAGTTGATGATTTTGGTCCAAATAGTAGAGATGATGTGTCTGAGATTTTTCACCATTGCAGCAGGGAGGGCGTCAGAGAAGTGCGATGCAGGCTTCATGCTGGAAAGTAACTTAAGGATTTCTTCAGGGATATAGTTACATTTAGACTAGGCTGCATTGTTTTGCAGTTGCCGAAGGAGGAGGTTAGTGAGCTGTGTTGGAGAGAGGGGGAGGCATCCATTAATTGACGGTCGGGTTATGGCTGAACCCTTTCCACAGGGGACATCTTTAGTGTAGGGTGGGGAGGTGGGTGATGGTTGGGAGGTGGTGTGGTTGGGGAATGGGGCAGTAACGTGGGTGCAGGAGAAGCGAAGCCTATACATCTAGTGGCTGAATTGCATTCATCATGGTAAACCAGAAAACCTCTGATTAATACTGGCTTTCCAATTCTACCAAGTTGTGTGATCTTAGGCAATTGTTTTATTTCACTTTATCTCATTGTTCTTCATTGGTGCATATAAGAGGACCCAGAAATACAGGACTTCGGAATGTGTGCTTGACAAAACCTTCTCCAGTGATTGATTTAATAAAGCATCATTTTGTTAATATATAATAGGAGCACAGTCCACCCAAAGAGTGCACGTAACAATTGACTTCCCTCGTAGTACATTATTGGCAGTGTTGTTGTCAGATTAAAAGGAAGAATAGATGTTTCAAAATTCATACTTGAAACTATCACTTTAAAAAAATTACTTCTCAATGTACTGAAGTAATCTTATTTACTAAGGGGAAACGGTTCTGCATGTTAATGACATATACTTTTTGATTTTTAAAGGGACTTTAGCATATTTTTACTACTTTTGCTGCAAGATGCTTTAAAAAATGAAGGTTCAGGACACCCTAGTTACTTCCTTTCTTTAACTTCAGCTAACGTTTAAATAAATTCTGACCTGTTTATTCAAAAATGTTTAATGTCAGTGCTAAATTGAGTAAAACGCAGCTCAGTGCTGCTGTTTACTAGAGGGACGCATATAAAGCTCAGCAGGGCTGCATGCAGACACAGGGCCGTACTTTGAGTATCACTGATCTAAAGCAACAGTTTAGTCATTTAAAAAACAGTTTGTCAGTATGAAATACCTCTACATGGGCAATACATAAAAGCCATAGCTGCAATGCCATTGGCACCAAGGTTATCATATTAATAAATCTCCTCAATGCCGCATGATTTTTCACTCAAATATCAGCTTTTACTATATTTTGGAAATTCAACCATTATTCTCCGTACATTAACTTATACATTCTGAGAATTCATGCCTTTCATCTCAAATATAGTTTTGCAAATTTGGTATACATTCATTATTTGAACCAAACAAAAGCTTCTCATTAAGTTGGCTGAGCTGTACATGAGAGCCACTTCGGGGTCGCTGGAGAGCTGCCAGTGGCTCACAAGCTACTCATTGGAGAAGCCTTTTATAATCCCCCATGAAGTTCAAATATTCAGAGGTGCTTGACATATACTTATGTGTATTCAGTAATGTTGACTTATTATAAAAAATTGGATGGGAACATGCTTGGTTGAGCTGTGTAATGCTTAATAAACAGAAGCTAGGCATATTTCTATTGGTGTAATAACACATGCTTTTAATTAATCTTTTGCCAGGCTGTTAAAATTAACTGTTTACAATTTCTTGAAGTGCAGTTCATTTAACACTCGTGTATTAACCAGGTTTCTGACACCATATGTTCCACTAGGCAGCTCCCATATTAGACTCATTTTCACCCAGGGTACCTAGTGTTGTAGGAGCTGCATAAGCCTCCATGTTGTGAAGGGTACACTAGGCAACCCTGGAGCTTTTTACTGAAACTGTTTGGTATTGGTAATATGGAATACACACCCTTGATTACCTTATACCATCCCTGTTATGTTATGTCATGTTTATGTTATGTTATGTCCATCATACTCAATCCGTCATCCTCAAACGCCCCATCCCTACCACTGTAAGCTCTTCTTAGGCATTTCTATAGCAGAACTCATTTCTTTTATTAATCCCTCTCAAGGTGGGTAAATAGTGATTTGATTTATTGTAATAAATGTTGATTCTCATGGCTGTGGATATAGAAATATATGATGTTAACATACAAAAAATAATACATGCAATAAAACATCTTCTGTATACTGTTTATTAACAAAATGGCTGATAGAAAATCACATGCATATGTGTGAAAGACTGTTTGTGTTTCCTCACTGTTACATGCATTGTACCATGCCGTGTCCTAACCCTTTTTTCTGTATGTTTGGCATTTTAGCAGAGGAATTGCTGAGTTCAGCTCCAAACAAAGGAACAAAGAAAAATATGTATTTCCCTAATAGAAAACCCAAGGATCCAAAAAAAAGATCAATATTGGATTTCTTCACTAAAAAAAAGGTGTGCCGAAGACCCGCCAACATGTTATAATGAAGGCAAGAGAACAAGAGAGTTATCTGATGCTGCTCGGTCTAACAGTGAAGGCACATGCTCACATTCTTATGACATCCCTGAAACATCCTCTGTTGCCATTGCAGCTGCTTGTCTCTGTGCTGATGATAGTTATGGCATTATTAACATTACTGGTGTTTCTTCACATGCTGACAGCGCTGAGTGTTTATTTCACATTGAGGTTGAAGATTCATCTTTGTATGTTGGCAGTTTAGATGACAGTACTTCCCTGGCTGGCCTTGCTGAATGTTCATCATCATGTGATGACAATCCAGCCAGCTCTTTTTGGAGGAGTGACATATTAGAGACGGCTCGAATCAAAGAAACTGGTCAAACACCAACATCAAAATCCCACCCGGCAAGTGAATTCTTGGCAGACGACTTGACTCTGAATCATTATAGCCATCCAGTGAAACCAAAACGTCAAACATTCCCCTTAACTGTATGCTGTAGGTTTAAGGGAGAATACAAAACCCATCATTGGGTAGAGTATTCAGTCCTTAAAGATGCTGTTTATGTGTACTTGTTATTCACATAAAAGTAACCTTTATGAACTGACCTGACATGTAATCGGGTAGAGGACACGGAAATCTTTTCTCCAATGGAGATACGTACAATGCGATAAATACATGACGCTTAAGATAGCGGATTTTGGATATCTACTAAACCACATTTTCACCGTGATGGCTCTTGGGAAAATAGAATAAGTTCATAAAGGTTACTTTTATGTGAATAACAAGTACACGATTTTTGAAGACTGAATATTGGAATATAAGGAGACCTCCAGTGACAAATAAACAGTTACGGAGGTTTCTCTTCCGCGTTTAAGATTTCAAGCAGACAGCACTGATGAAGTCGCAAGGGTAAACCCCTTTGCGAGGAAACGCGTTGGCTAAGGCTAAAGAAACAAATAAAAAGAACATACCGAAGAACGGAGTTTTGAGTGCATTTGGATTCTTCAATGATACAGACATATTTGTATTATTAAAACTGCAACGTGTGCCTAGAAAATTAGCGAAAAATTGCTTTAGAAAGGTGCTGTTGTCAATCCTTCAGCAACCCTACCTCTGACTGAAGGTTGCAAAAAGGTTACTTTGGTTAATATCACCTTGCGGAATTTTGAAAGCGTGTCATCGAAGCATACTATTTTTTTGTCTATTAAAAAGTACTGTTGTTTTTCTGATCTTGAAGAGGGCTTACAATGGCTTTTTATCAGTTCCCTGTTATCTTCCAGTGAGATACCCAGGCCGGATTTAATGATACCAGCATCGAGATAAACGGGGTTACAGGTTATTTGGTCAAAAAAGGGGAATATTATGAGGACGGCATGATACTGGCTCAAATTATGCATGTTTCCCCCCATTTCATCAGTAATAACAGGTTCAAATCCACAAACATTTACCACTTGGTTGGAACAGGTATTCATTTTGTTGGGGCTTTTTTTAAGCTGGGGGAGGTGGCCTGGGGAATAGCAAGATGGCAGACATACTTTCCCATCATGTGGGTGGAGCTTATCCACTTAGACAGTGTGTTAGACCTGGCATCTTAGGCATGATTTCCACTGTCGTTTTGCTTCTGACCTCCTGTTTTTTGACTGTCTGTTGCATTTTGCTTTTGCTGGTTTTAGGACTCTTGGCACTTTACCACTGCTGACCAGTGTTAAAGTGCAAGTGCTCTCTGTGTAAACTGTATTGGTGATTGGTTTATCCATGATTGGCATATTTGATTTTTCTAGTAAGTACCTAGTCAAGTGTACCAGGAGTGTCTAGGGCCTGTAAATTAAATGCTACTAATGGCAGTGCAGCACTGATTTTTCCACCCACATGAGTAGCTCTGCAAACATGTCTCAGAGTCTGTGTGTGCCGTTTTAGACTGCCATTTCAACCTGGCAATTACACCCACTTGCCAGGCCCAACCTTCCCTTTTGCTACATGTAAGTCGCTCCTAAGAAAGGCCCAATGCAGCCCCATGGGCAGGGTGCAGTATATTTAAAAGGTAGGACATGTAATGTTGTGTTTTATATGTCCTAATTATGAAATACTGCTAGTTTTGTTTTTCACTATTGCAAGGACTATCTCTTCCATAGGGTAACATGGAGATTGCCTTGATATATTGTGTGAGTGTAATTTCCCATTGGGAGCTGATAGAGATTTGGAGTTTGGGGCCTCTGAACTCACAATTTAAAAATACATCTTTTCATGAGGTTGGTTTTTACAATTGCATGTTTGAAAATGCCACTATTAGAAATTGAGCATTTTTGTTGCTTACTGTGAGAAGTTGGCCTGGTATATGCTGTCCGCTAATTAAAGTTGGCCCCTTGTACCAGTCCAAATGACCCTTATTGATGATTAGGTTAAAGACAACCTTTATAGAAAGCTATCCTAGTGGTAGCTGTGGAGAGCAGCCTTCAGGCTAAGTCTCGAAGGAATGTAAAGCAGCTTGTTTGACCAGATCAGAACCTCCTGAATGACCAAATGAAAGGAGAACCACACAAGAGATATATAAAATATATGTATTTATTACTAAACACTCTCTTCTAACCTCTTTATGAGATTAGAGAACAAAGCACACAATATTAAATCACTAGAACGACAGTAAATAGCACAATACACAGCAAGCTCCAGGGGGAGACCGAACCATATACTAAGAAAGTGGTATAATCACCACAACTTAACTAGACACAGTGCCTAGTGCACGTAGAATCAGTGGGGCCCCAAGTAACCACCCAAAGTAGTGACACAGGGGACCCACGGAGGACGGGTGCAGTGTGTGAACACAGGCGCAAGCTCCGCACAATCCTATGGGAAAGTCGCGGTTGGAATTTTAGAGATTAAGGACACTTCGGAGAGGACTTTAAGCAAACCCCTTGGAACATAGAAGGTTCTAAGGCCAGCACCCTTGAGAGTACCGAGATACCCGTGTTACCTAGCCCAGAGGTGCCAGGTGCATAGGGGTCATGTGGTGTCCGAAACCTTCGTTGTTTTCAATGGCGTGATGCGAATAAGTGCTGCAGCTGGGAAGATGAAAAGTGCCCAGTGGGATCCAAGCCAGGATCTGAGGTAAGAAGAACCTGAAAGCCAAGGGGACAGAGTCTTGGTCACTTCTGGGTGACTAGGGGCATGATAGAGGAATGCCCACCGATGTCGGGTACTTCAGGTGAGATGATGTGATGCTTCACTCTGCAGCCACGGGGACCAGGAGACGTCGACGATGACGAAAGTCCAGAGGTGAGCTGTCCCACAAAGGATGTCGAGTGCTGGGGGGTCAGTGTCCGGATTAAACACCAACAAGCCTTGGCAACTGCAACCTACGCGGGCAGAGTAAATAAGCTTCGGTGAGGACCAGCAAGGTCCTGGGGACTCTCCGAGCAATGGAGAGTCAGGACATGTCTGGAGAAACCAGGAAAGCCCAAGGAATGTCAAAGTTACCTTCACAGGGTCCCACAGGCCAACAGACCAGGAATTGCGACGGGACCTCAAGCTGAATCACAAAATACCAGCCGAAGGAACAGTCATGGAGTGTAGCCCAAAAATCTTCAGTGGAAATACTGCTCGGGGTCAAGACTACATGTAGCCCAAAGCACAGCCTCAGGGATTGCCAAAAAGCATATGCTGCTGCACAAGTACACGATGCACAGGGGTTTCGGGTTTCACGATCCCCACGAGGGATACGGGTCTCAGGATTTGTTGAGAGAACTGATCCACCTCCGGGACATTCGGGAACCCACCTACTGTTTTGCAGAAATCTTCAGAGTCCTCAGGAGCTTGGGAGATGCAAACTGGTCAGATGCTTTAAAGGTGTCTGCTTTGCAGGGGAGTAACTCCTTTACTCTAAGGGAGATTCTTCAGTCATCCAGCTTAGGGTAGATCGTCGAAGTACTTGGTTTCTGTAGCAGAGTTTAGTCCAGGTAAAATCTAAAGTCCTGTAGTCAGGGTTCCTACTTTATACCCAAGGAAGGGGTGGGGCAAACTCAGGGGACCCACCTAATGGGAGGGTCAGGACAGAGGGGTGGCTACACCCATGTCCTTTGTCCAGTTTGGCACCAGAGCAGGAGAAAATGGCTCCTGCAACCGGTTTGAACTGGACTATGCACAGGGACATCAAATGTGCCCCCAGTGCAGACTTTCAAACACTCTGAGAGTGCACCCACCCAGCCCCAATACACTAAATCCTGTCTGGGAGGTGGTCACACCTCCCTGTGACAGGAAACCTATAGTCAAGCCTTCCCCTGCTCGAGCTTGGCTCAGCAGCAGGAGGGCAGACTCATGTCTGTAGCTGGCAGCATCCATTTTGTGATGCCCAGGTCAAGAAAGCTGGTACCGGGTATGCCAGTGTTTCACCTAAGTCCCTCTAGAAGGGTGGAATCATACCTCTCCCACCTGTTACTGGTGGGGAGGTATGATTCCAAGGTGTTTGACACCAAACACAACATGTTTCTGAGCAGCCGTTTTAAAGTTGGCATTTACCGCGAGGTTATTATGCACTTTAATATATATGGTTGGCTGCATCACAAACAGCCCCGGAAAATAGGTTCCGAAGGCTGCAGAGGGGCTCTGCTTATGCAGGGGCTCCCTCTAACATAAAACCCAGCACCCTGCCTTCAGGATTAATAAGGCCTGCCATAGGGGTGACTGATTTATATGTGCAGTGATTTAGAATAGATATAGTGAACCTATATCTAAGTAAGGGGTGCATGTCCCATCTTACACAGGCTGCAGTAGCAGACCTGTGGTGTCAGTTTGAATGGTCTCTCATGGGTGGCATAATACATGCTGCAGTCCCTGGGGGGCCTCTGGGGTACCTATGTCCTGGGTACATGGTGTACCATATACTGATAAGGGTACCCCAGTATCCAATCTGGAGTGTACCTAAAGTACATGCACAGCCAATTTAGCGAGAAAGCAGATAAACTGAGGTCCTGATTAGCAGGATCCCAGTCAGACTAGTCAAAAACCAGCAAAACACCAGGAAAAAAGTGGGGGTAACCATACAGCCAGATTCCACCCTGCTACACTTACCCATTCTGTGCCTCTGTCTGGCTGTAGAATCCACAGCTGAGCGGGCTAACAGTTGTGCTCTTGTGCATTCAATCTAGACAGTCATACAAAGGGAGCTGGGGTGTGCCTTGTTTATCCTCATGGGCTGTCACCAGGCTGATGGGCCTTCCCGAGCTAGAGTGCTGGGAGGAGTTGCCACTGACACTTGAATAGGGCTGTGCCTGTCCTCCCACAAAGCTATCTCCACCCCCTGTAGTGTGTCTGTACCATGTCAGGGAAAGGCAGGGTATTTTACACTACAAAGACTTTCCTTTGAAGTTTGCCTACTTCAAAGGCAGAGAGGGAAATACGTACAGGACTTCTGACACCCTAAAATCAGAACACTTCTGGAATAAGGACATTCTGCCGAAAGAAGAGCTGGATGCAATAGGAGAGACTGTCATTCTGCATGTTGCTTTTTTGTGCTGGCCTGCTGCTTGCTGCTTGTGTCCTGGGAGTGAAAAGACTGGACTGTGCTTTCTGTATCCTGTTTCCAAGGTTCTTCAAGGGCTTGTTCGTGCTTGCCTCCTGTTAAGAAGTATCAGAGCCGTCAAAGACTTCACCTGCACCTTGCTAACAGCACCTGGGACTTCTCTGCTGTGAGTCCTGATTGCCAAGTAGTGCCAACTCAACTTCCTGGACTATTGGAATTGTGTGGCTGGTGCTGCAATTCAATAAAAGCAACAGTGATGCATTCAACAATGCAGCTGCAGACACCGGAGCCCAGGGCAATGCTTGTGAAGAGCACGATGCACCGCCCGACTTACACTGCAGCCCTGGTGTTGCTATGTTATAGCTCGGGGAATGAGTCTGAGGGACAGCGGGAGTGCAGATAACCTTTTCCTTCAGCTGGGTGGAGCTTAATCACTTAGACAATGGGAGCAGCCTAGTCAGTGACACTCAGCGGGTGTGAATCTCCAATTACCCAACTAAAAATGCAGTGACCTTGGGTGAATGGTTGAGATGCCCTAGGTTCAGGATGGACTGTTCCCATGAGTAGCTTGGTGAGTACTGATTTGCATTAGGTGCGCCTCGGGGCTGAATCAGAGTTTGTCAGAGAAGTACTCCATTTCAACGTGGATAGAGTGTCCTGCCCACCAAACTCAATGTCCAACCAACCAATTGTGAGTTGGGTGGACTACAAAGTTTGCGCCATTGTAGTAAAACGTCCTCAGTCAGTGTAAAACTTTCGTCAATGGCCTGATGGAGTAGGTACAATCAGAGGTAGGCCATTCAACCATCCACTCTATTTAGAGTTTACTGTGTCCGTCAATGCCAGGGATATGCTGCTGGGGATGGACAGTATAAAAAATAAAAATTACTCCCACACCATGGAAGAAAACTCCTATGCTGTGGCGTGTCATTTTTGTTTTTTTTAAACAAACCCCTACTTCGGGAAATATAAAAACATTGGAAAAGTTTGACGGCCAACCATCATGTTTGATGGAGCCATCTGGTAAAGATTTACTACATTGAAAGGAACTGCCATGAAGATAGTTCCGGCCAATGTATAGAGATGACCGTAAGACCAACATTTAGCAGGCCAGATAAAGGCAGGGTGGCAGATGTATAGTCCTCCTTCACCGGGTCTAGCTTTACTCTTTCTGTAAAACTCAAAATCAGTCTCTATGTCTAGAGTGGCACTGTGGGTGAAAACCTATGATTGCCAGTGATTAGCATTAAGGGGTTTGTTTGCCAGTAGTATTCTAAAAAGTAGTAAACCTGCATACAATTTATTCCATTCCATGGATGCAGTGTTGCTACTTTTTTGATAAACAAGTCACTATATATTTTAAGACCATGATCCAAAAAATGAAAATGTTAAAATCTCTGTGTGAAATCAGGAGTGCAAGAAAAACCAACTCAGGGAGTCCTGTGCCAACTAAAAAGCCAAGAAAGCCTTTATTTGGGAGGTGTTAGATCTGGGGGTCTCTAGTTGGCAGGGTAGGTACCACTGTCCAAGTAGGGACCCTTGCTTCTAGTCAGGGAAAGGGGGATACACTGTTAAGATAACCCCTGCTCACCCTCTAGGTAGCTTGGCCTGAGCAGTCTAGGCTATCAAAGGCAATGTGTAAAGTATTTGTACCAACACTCACAGTAACACAGTGAAAACACCACAGATTTACTCCACACCAGTTTTAGAAAAATAATGTATCTTTACTAAAAACTTCACAAGACCAAATATTACAGACAAACCAACACATAATTCAAAAAGGTTACTTTAAAGATAGTTCAGAGTTTGCAGAAAGTACTCCAGGATGTAAAAGTCAGTGTCCTGCACAATGCGACTCTCAATGCACAAAATGCGACACTTTCGTGCCCAACAGTACCTGTAGTTGCGATAAGGTTCCCAAAAGCTATAACAAGGAAGCTTGCAAAGGCGATGCGATACTCCTGAGATCCTGGGGAGGCTTTGCAGCAGCCCTGCTTCACGCAGCAGAGGTGGATGCGCCGGCTCCGATCTGTAAGGGGAGGATGCGATGACTTTGGCCTTCGTTGCGTAGGTTTCTTAGGGGGAAGCTTCACGCACAGGTTCGATGCGACACTCTTCGATGTGATGCGATGCGTGGCGCAGCGTTGCCTTCCGGCGCCGCAACTCTCTACGCGCCACGGAACGGGACTCTGCGTCGACGCACGCAGCGATTGGAGACTTTTCACGCACCGGCAGTGGTGCGGCCCGCAAACTGGTTCTGCGACAACCCTCGCAATGGCAGGAAGCTTCACGCTTCGGGACGATGCTCGACGCACTCGGCGATGCGGAGACCCTGCGTGTTGCAATGGTGCCGCGATGAAATTTTCCACGCACTCTCGTCTTGCGACACGCAATCGGATGATGCGTTGGGTACCAGTCACTCTCGTTCACGCTTCTGCTTCCCAGCTCCCAAACACAGCAAAACGACCTCCTGAGGCCCCAAGACTGGGCAAGCACTCCAAGGCAGGTCAGAACTCTTTCAGCAGAGTTCCAGGGGAGCTGGTGGTGAAGTCCTTTTGTTCCTGGGACTTCTTAACAGGGAGCCAGCTCTTCTCAGGCCCTTGGAGATCAGAATCAAAAGAAGGGGACACAGCAAAGTCCTTCCCCTCTCCTTGGCAGCAAAGCAAAACAGCAAGCAGGCAGTCTTCTCCTCTTCAGTTCTTTTCAGCTTTCTCCTTGGCAGAGGTTTCTTCTTAGTTCCAAAGTGATCTAAAGTTTTAGGTGTCTGGGGTCCTCTTCTTATACCCCTCCAAGTCTTTGTCTCTTGTGTTTCAGTGGGGGGATTCCCCTGCTCAAACCGGTTCCTGGGTGTGCTCTGCTCTGGAGCACCTGGTTCCTTTCAGAGTGAGGGGCAGGGTCGTTAGACGCTCAGCAGGAGGTGGAGCCTTCTTTGTGCCAGCAGAGGCAGAGTCCTCAGCCTGGCCAGCAGGGGGTGGAGCCAGCTTTGTGTTTGTCAGGGGCAGCCCTATTCAGACCCAGGGACTACTCCCACCCATCTGAAGCAGATCTCCCTATTCACCCTGCTGCTGACTCATCCAGGCTCCTGGAGCCACCTAGCACATCACCTGACCAGAGAGGGAAATACGTACAGGACTTCTGACACCCTAAAATCAGAACACTTCTGGAATAAGGACATTCTGCCGAAAGAAGAGCTGGATGCAATAGGAGAGACTGTCATTCTGCATGTTGCTTTTTTGTGCTGGCCTGCTGCTTGCTGCTTGTGTCCTGGGAGTGAAAAGACTGGACTGTGCTTTCTGTATCCTGTTTCCAAGGTTCTTCAAGGGCTTGTTCGTGCTTGCCTCCTGTTAAGAAGTATCAGAGCCGTCAAAGACTTCACCTGCACCTTGCTAACAGCACCTGGGACTTCTCTGCTGTGAGTCCTGATTGCCAAGTAGTGCCAACTCAACTTCCTGGACTATTGGAATTGTGTGGCTGGTGCTGCAATTCAATAAAAGCAACAGTGATGCATTCAACAATGCAGCTGCAGACACCGGAGCCCAGGGCAATGCTTGTGAAGAGCACGATGCACCGCCCGACTTACACTGCAGCCCTGGTGTTGCTATGTTATAGCTCGGGGAATGAGTCTGAGGGACAGCGGGAGTGCAGATAACCTTTTCCTTCAGCTGGGTGGAGCTTAATCACTTAGACAATGGGAGCAGCCTAGTCAGTGACACTCAGCGGGTGTGAATCTCCAATTACCCATTAAGGGGTTTGTTTGCCAGTAGTATTCTAAAAAGTAGTAAACCTGCATACAATTTATTCCATTCCATGGATGCAGTGTTGCTACTTTTTTGATAAACAAGTCACTATATATTTTAAGACCATGATCCAAAAAATGAAAATGTTAAAATCTCTGTGTGAAATCAGGAGTGCAAGAAAAACCAACTCAGGGAGTCCTGTGCCAACTAAAAAGCCAAGAAAGCCTTTATTTGGGAGGTGTTAGATCTGGGGGTCTCTAGTTGGCAGGGTAGGTACCACTGTCCAAGTAGGGACCCTTGCTTCTAGTCAGGGAAAGGGGGATACACTGTTAAGATAACCCCTGCTCACCCTCTAGGTAGCTTGGCGAGCTTGCGGAGCTTGCGGAGACCCTGCGTGTTGCAATGGTGCCGCGATGAAATTTTCCACGCACTCTCGTCTTGCGACACGCAATCGGATGATGCGTTGGGTACCAGTCACTCTCGTTCACGCTTCTGCTTCCCAGCTCCCAAACACAGCAAAACGACCTCCTGAGGCCCCAAGACTGGGCAAGCACTCCAAGGCAGGTCAGAACTCTTTCAGCAGAGTTCCAGGGGAGCTGGTGGTGAAGTCCTTTTGTTCCTGGGACTTCTTAACAGGGAGCCAGCTCTTCTCAGGCCCTTGGAGATCAGAATCAAAAGAAGGGGACACAGCAAAGTCCTTCCCCTCTCCTTGGCAGCAAAGCAAAACAGCAAGCAGGCAGTCTTCTCCTCTTCAGTTCTTTTCAGCTTTCTCCTTGGCAGAGGTTTCTTCTTAGTTCCAAAGTGATCTAAAGTTTTAGGTGTCTGGGGTCCTCTTCTTATACCCCTCCAAGTCTTTGTCTCTTGTGTTTCAGTGGGGGGATTCCCCTGCTCAAACCGGTTCCTGGGTGTGCTCTGCTCTGGAGCACCTGGTTCCTTTCAGAGTGAGGGGCAGGGTCGTTAGACGCTCAGCAGGAGGTGGAGCCTTCTTTGTGCCAGCAGAGGCAGAGTCCTCAGCCTGGCCAGCAGGGGGTGGAGCCAGCTTTGTGTTTGTCAGGGGCAGCCCTATTCAGACCCAGGGACTACTCCCACCCATCTGAAGCAGATCTCCCTATTCACCCTGCTGCTGACTCATCCAGGCTCCTGGAGCCACCTAGCACATCACCTGACACCAGTTAGCCAACCAGCACACAGGCACACAGGAAGGTTAAACAGGAGAATAGCTACTTTCTAAAAAGTGCTATTCTCACACAGTGAATTCAAAAACCATCTTGCTAAAAAGATGTATAATTAAATTCTGAACACAGAGATACTAAACTTGGATTTTCTATCTTGCCCTTATGGGAAGATAGGCATGTAAACAGCCTTCCCCATTCTATCC
Source organism: Triturus cristatus (assembly GCF_964204655.1). Classification (NCBI taxonomy): domain Eukaryota; kingdom Metazoa; phylum Chordata; class Amphibia; order Caudata; family Salamandridae; genus Triturus; species Triturus cristatus. Next base: position 1,729,487,165 of record NC_140589.1, read on the forward strand.
TATGGGCAAGATAGCCTCTCAGCAGTGAAAAACGAAAATGGCTGTAATTCACTACCAGGGCATGTTACACACCTCAGTACATGCCCTACCTTTCAGATACACTGCACCCAGCCCAGGGGGGTACCTAGGGCTACCATAGGGATGCCTGACATGTACAGAAAGAGAAGGATAAGGCCTGGTCAGTGGTTGCACTGGCCAGGTCGACATGGCAGTCCTGGACTGCACATAGGCACTGCAAGCAGGCCTAAGACATCATTTTAGCGCTACTCCTGTGGGTGGCACAATCAGTGCTGCAGCCCACTAGTAGCATTTGAATCACCAGCCCTGGCACACTCAGTGCACTTTACTAGGGGCTAACAGGTGAAACAAATATATCAATCATGGATAACCAATCAATATAACAATTTATACAGAGAGCATATGCACTTTAGCACTGATCAGCAGTGGTAAAGTGCCCAGAGTCCTATTGCCAACAACCACGGGTCAGAAAAAATAAAGGAGGAAGAAGCAAAAAGTTTGGGGATAACCCTGCAAAAAGGGCCGTTTCCAACACAACCCCCTTCCAGCCTAAAGCCAGGGTAGACCAAACGATACCTCGATGGGATTCCCTGCTTAGGGCGATAGAACACGGAAACTGGCCCAAACAGCAGGGCACTATTCCTGTTCTATGCCTTCCTGAACCCGGTTGGATCTCTCCATCCATACTCTCAGGGTCCACCACGCCAACCCATGTGGAACCCTTCTCCTCACCTGTGGACACCACCTGTGCAGCACCTAGCCTTAACTTGCTCACAGATGTGTCCCAACAGACAGACAGCAAGCCACAGTGACCACTGACAGTGGTCAGGGATGAGACCCAGGACTTATTCCTCTCAGTGCCCTCAAACCCCTGTGGCGTCAGAGGGTGGGGGGCGGTAGCCCCAGGTGCTTGGCACCCTTTGTCCACTCCCTTCCCTGTCAGGTCGGGTCTGACAACCTGGCACTGACCGACCAGCTCCGGGCCTGTATCCGGTGGCTGGACAGGAGGCTGGGGTAGGCTTTTCCATACCCAGTCCTCCTCTTCCTTGGGGCTTTGTACCCTCCCACCTGGAGCGGTACCCCCTTCTAGAATAGTCAGGGCACCTGTGGCAGGTGTCCTGCACCATTCACCCACCAGTTCAGGGGTTCTATCCTGCAACTGGGATCCCAGGTCAGGGGGGACACCCCGGACCTGGCCCTCCAACCTAGGGTCTACACCCTCCAGGTGAACCGGGGTCAGAGGCGAGGACTCCCTCCCTCTGCACCCTCTTCCAGAATTCTGCACCCTCCTACTCGGAGCGGTACACCTCAAAGACCAACTGGTAGAGATACTGCTTACAGATGTCCCTCCCTCCAGTTCAGGACCTCTCTCCAGCAACTGGTCTCCCAACCTAGGGTCTAAACCCTCAGGTTGCACCGGGGTCAGAGGCGAGGACTCTCTCCCTCTGCACCCCCTTCCAGAGAGCTGCACCCTCCCCACTGGAGGGGTACCCCTGGAAGCCAAACCGGTCAGGACACAGCTTACAGATGTCCTTCCCCCCAGGTCAGGCAGATCCTGAACCTGGCCTCCCATCCCAGGGACTAAACCCTGCGGTTGCACACCTGCCTGGCATGCCAGGACTTCTGGGGACTCACACAGTATCTCCCCGAGGGTGACACATGGCTCATGTGTCTCGTGACAGTCTGCCTGGCGCAGATCTCCCGGCCCCTGTCCACCTGACAGTGCGCGAAGATCCCCCAGGACAGAAGTGGTGTCACCATGGTCACTCCTAGGGGACTCAGCCCTTCTGGCTGGTCCCTGACCCACTGGTTCTCCCACTGGGGAACACATCCCCCTCTCACCCCTCAGTCTGGACTTCTGCACCCTCCCAACTGGAGCGGTACCGCCAGACACCAGAACCACTGGAGCTCTGTTTACAGAGGCTCCAGGTTCTCCTGACGCTAGGAGATCCTCCTCAAATGGCCTACTAGCACGGTCTAGGCCCCCAACCTGGTGTTCCCTTAAGAAACCCTCCAGGCCCTGAGGCTGGGTTTCGGGCACCTTGGGACCCACAGTCCCACACTCACCCCTTCTCCACTGAGACAGGACGTGAGCCCCTACACCCCTCCCACTACACTGGGACCTAACCGGGCTACACTGAACCTCTTCCACCTCACAGGTCTGGAAGATATCCGGGCCACTCCTTTTGGGATCACTCCCCAATGCCTCTCCAGACCTTTTGACATCCAACCAAAGGTCTGCCTCCAACGCAAGCTCTCTGGAACCAGAGAACTCACACTCCACCGGGTGTTGGCATAGCTCTGGAAAACAGGGACTTAAAATATGCTCTCCAACAAATGAATCACACAGCCCCCCACAGTTGTTAACCAAGCTACCGTTTGCCTCACCCTCCAGTGCCTCACACAAGTACCCCACACCACTCTCCTGAGATTGGCAAGACAGTACCTGACTGTCTCTGTCACACAACTCACACTCTTCTGGGCGGTCTTCCCACTCACACACCAAGGTTTCTATCATGGGAGAACCCCTCTCCCTGTACCTCTCATCTAGGGTCAGTAGAGTGTCCCTCCCACCACTAGGAATATGGTCCCCTGTGCCAGTTCCCCAATCCACTTCAGGGATACTGCACTCCACTGGAACTACATCATAAACCTGAACTCCCTGGTGTATGTCAACCCCCTCCCTCAAGTTAGGCGCCACATCTCTGGGTGTTTGTACCTTTCTCTCAGCACTAGAAACTACAATCTTGCTGCCACCATCTGAGCTGGACTCCACCTCCAACTCAGCAAAGCTCACTTCCTGAGCTAATCTTTCTTCTTCAGCTGAGACACTCATGGCCTCAAGCCTCTCGAGCTCCATATCAAGCTCCCTCATTCTTAATTCATGTGCCAAGGTCAATTTCAATTCTTCCAAGGCATACATCTTCTTGCTCTCTTCTATTTTGTTTTGGGTTTCCATTTCTATCAGCTTCAACTCAAGCCTCATGACTTCTAACTCATGATCTCTAGCCCTTTGATTCTCCTCCAACTCCTCTGGAGTGAGACTCCTACTGGAATGGGAGCTGCCAGCCCTTGAGACTGGTCCGACCACGGGCAGAGCTTGGGAAACAAAACCATCCTCTTCATCTGCATCATCCTCTTCTTGGGCCTCCCACCAGGCCTTCAAGACTCTTTGTAGCACATCCCTTCTAGATCCGCTTTTCACAGGGCAACCAAGGTCTTTGCAGAATTGCTTGAGCTCCTCAACCTTGTACGAATACAGATCCTCCATGGAAAACTCCAATTCTGCCCTCTCACTTGTTGCCACCTGAGACATGATGCTCTTGAAGAGTTACTCCAAAATAGAATCAAAAATATAGTATGTGGTTGTCTATTGGTCTGCACTTAAACTAGTGATGTACACCAATTACTGTGGGTCAAGTACAAATACAAGTTCAATCCTCACCGCTGACCACCAATGTTAGATCTGGGGGTCTCTAGTTGGCAGGGTAGGTACCACTGTCCAAGTAGGGACCCTTGCTTCTAGTCAGGGAAAGGGGGATACACTGTTAAGATAACCCCTGCTCACCCTCTAGGTAGCTTGGCCTGAGCAGTCTAGGCTATCAAAGGCAATGTGTAAAGTATTTGTACCAACACTCACAGTAACACAGTGAAAACACCACAGATTTACTCCACACCAGTTTTAGAAAAATAATGTATCTTTACTAAAAACTTCACAAGACCAAATATTACAGACAAACCAACACATAATTCAAAAAGGTTACTTTAAAGATAGTTCAGAGTTTGCAGAAAGTACTCCAGGATGTAAAAGTCAGTGTCCTGCACAATGCGACTCTCAATGCACAAAATGCGACACTTTCGTGCCCAACAGTACCTGTAGTTGCGATAAGGTTCCCAAAAGCTATAACAAGGAAGCTTGCAAAGGCGATGCGATACTCCTGAGATCCTGGGGAGGCTTTGCAGCAGCCCTGCTTCACGCAGCAGAGGTGGATGCGCCGGCTCCGATCTGTAAGGGGAGGATGCGATGACTTTGGCCTTCGTTGCGTAGGTTTCTTAGGGGGAAGCTTCACGCACAGGTTCGATGCGACACTCTTCGATGTGATGCGATGCGTGGCGCAGCGTTGCCTTCCGGCGCCGCAACTCTCGATGCGCCACGGAATGGGACTCTGCGTCGACGCACGCAGCGATTGGAGACTTTTCACACACCGGCAGTGGTGCGGCCCGCAAACTGGTTCTGCGACAACCCTCGCAATGGCAGGAAGCTTCACGCTTCGGGACGATGCTCGACGCACTCGGCGATGCGGAGACCCTGCGTGTTGCGATGGTGCCGCGATGGAATTTTCCACGCACTCTCGTCTTGCGACACGCAATCGGATGATGCGTTGGGTACCAGTCACTCTTGTTCACGCTTCTGCTTCCCAGCTCCCAAACACAGCAAAACGACCTCCTGAGGCCCCAAGACTGGGCAAGCACTCCAAGGCAGGTCAGAACTCTTTCAGCAGAGTTCCAGGGGAGCTGGTGGTGAAGTCCTTTTGTTCCTGGGACTTCTTAACAGGGAGCCAGCTCTTCTCAGGCCCTTGGAGATCAGAATCAAAAGAAGGGGACACAGCAAAGTCCTTCCCCTCTCCTTGGCAGCAAAGCAAAACAGCAAGCAGGCAGTCTTCTCCTCTTCAGTTCTTTTCAGCTTTCTCCTTGGCAGAGGTTTCTTCTTAGTTCCAAAGTGATCTAAAGTTTTAGGTGTCTGGGGTCCTCTTCTTATACCCCTCCAAGTCTTTGTCTCTTGTGTTTCAGTGGGGGGATTCCCCTGCTCAAACCGGTTCCTGGGTGTGCTCTGCTCTGGAGCACCTGGTTCCTTTCAGAGTGAGGGGCAGGGTCGTTAGACGCTCAGCAGGAGGTGGAGCCTTCTTTGTGCCAGCAGAGGCAGAGTCCTCAGCCTGGCCAGCAGGGGGTGGAGCCAGCTTTGTGTTTGTCAGGGGCAGCCCTATTCAGACCCAGGGACTACTCCTCCCACCCACCTGAAGCAGATCTCCCTATTCACCCTGCTGCTGACTCATCCAGGCTCCTGGAGCCACCTAGCACATCACCTGACACCAGTTAGCCAACCAGCACACAGGCACACAGGAAGGTTAAACAGGAGAATAGCTACTTTCTAAAAAGTGCTATTCTCACACAGTGAATTCAAACACCATCTTGCTAAAAAGATGTATAATTAAATTCTGAACACAGAGATACCAAACTTGGATTTTCTATCTTGCCCTTATGGGAAGATAGGCATGTAAACAGCCTTCCCCATTCTATCCTATGGGCAAGATAGCCTCTCAGCAGTGAAAAACGAAAATGGCTGTAATTCACTACCAGGGCATGTTACACACCTCAGTACATGCCCTACCTTTCAGATACACTGCACCCAGCCCAGGGGGGTACCTAGGGCTACCATAGGGATGCCTGACATGTACAGAAAGGGAAGGATAAGGCCTGGTCAGTGGTTGCACTGGCCAGGTCGACATGGCAGTCCTGGACTGCACATAGGCACTGCAAGCAGGCCTAAGACATCATTTTAGCGCTACTCCTGTGGGTGGCACAATCAGTGCTGCAGCCCACTAGTAGCATTTGAATCACCAGCCCTGGCACACTCAGTGCACTTTACTAGGGGCTAACAGGTGAAACAAATATATCAATCATGGATAACCAATCAATATAACAATTTATACAGAGAGCATATGCACTTTAGCACTGATCAGCAGTGGTAAAGTGCCCAGAGTCCTATTGCCAACAACCACGGGTCAGAAAAAATAAAGGAGGAAGAAGCAAAAAGTTTGGGGATAACCCTGCAAAAAGGGCCGTTTCCAACAGGAGGTGTCACACACCAAGCACACTCCCTCCCCGAAGGTGCGGCCCTGGGTGGAGCTTTTCTGCTCACCCCAGCTGAAAGTTTAGAGCAGGTGGGACCGGGTCCAGCAACTGCCTGAAGCTACATCCCTGTGTGGAGCTTTTTCTGCTCACCCCGGCTAAAATCTTAGAGCAGGTGAGACCGGGTCCAGCAAATGCCCACAGCCCCTGTAGCTCCTCTGAAGACTCCGAGTCTGGTGTTTTGGGGCTTGGAATTATCAGGTCTGAAGATTGAGGACCAGATAATTCCAGCCCTGGACATACTGGAAAGCTCATAGGTGCCCAGAACAGTATCCTCATTCCAGCAAGCATCCCCCCATCCCCTGGGACCCCACTCCTGGCACCTCAAAATGAGGGCCATAGTGTCAAACACGTTTGGAGAAAAAAGTAATCTCAGTGACTGACCATAAATAGCCCTCAATTGCCCTCTATACAAAGGATGCAGAAATACCAGGATTTAATAACACCGTGGGAAATTAAATGCTCAGGATTTTATTTTTCCTCAGTGCAACATTTATTCCCTATTCTGAGTTCCACATGTCATTGTGGGGTTAACAGGGTAATATTGCATGTTTTCACTCATGTTAGACTGCAGACCATCTAATTTTGCATTGTGTGAATCGGGTGCAAACACCCATTTGTGCCTGAAGTCAAGATTAACAAGGGTCTTGTAACAAGGGTCTAAATGTCAGTTTATCAACCAAATTAGCAAATTTAGCAAACTTGGGGGCACATGGACGACCAGTTCATTTTGCGAATCTCAAATTGTGATTATTAGCAACTTGCTATCTGTGACTCACAAAATGAAATGTACTAATGTGTCTCAGACGCATTTGTGATTACCAATGGGGTCGCAAATGACCTGCCTCACTAATATTCAAGAGGCATGTCGCAATTTACGGCCCATTGGAAATGGGCAATAACACAGGGATGGTGGCCTGCTGGGGACAGCAGGCCACCATGCCTGTATTTGCTTTTAAATAAAGCAACATTTGTTTGTTTTTGTTGAAATGCAGCCTTTTTTAAAGGAAAACGGGATGTGTTCCAAAAAGAAAAATTAACTATTTCTATTTTATTTTTGAAGAGTGGGCAGTGGTCCGTGGGACCACTGCCTGCTCTTAAAAAACGTTTTTGTTGCCAGTCACGTTTGCGATTGGCTTACCACCTAGTAGGCAGTCAACTGAAATTATTTTGTGACTGCATTCCGGTCGCAAAACAATCTTTCATGCCCTTGCGACTCGCTATTGGGAAGGGATGCCCTTGGCCCTTCCTAATAGCGACTTGCAAATGGTACAATGCACAAATTAACTGAATCTCTGTTTGCGACTGCTAAAAACGGTCGTACAGATGCCCCCTAGATTCACTATACCTCCATCCAGCGCTCCTCATAAAACTTAAACCTTGACGACTTCATTTGGAGTCCTGTACCTGTCTACCAATCTCGCCACAAGCAACCCAGTGGTGTGGTGGCTTTGTCACGCGTCTATAAGTCTCATTAGTCTCATTACTACAGCACCTTTCTTGTGTCCACCTTTCAGCCATTTCTCTCCTGCTTCTTTCTATCACCCTTTTCCTAATTTTCAGCAAGTCAAGTCAGAAGCTAAACATATATTTCAAAGTGCCTGTAAACACTGTTCTACAAACTACGTATGGCTAACCTTGTAACAGAAATGCTAATGTCTTTGCTTATAAAATTAATAAAAATACTTTGAAATTAAAAAAAGAAAACTGCAATAAATGTATGGTAATTCAAGGGTAGTAACCCTATTCCCTGCTGCAGAAATGTTTACACCACCTCTGGGAGCAATGTCTCTGGTTTTGCAAGACACTCGAAGGGGCATATTATCAACCAGGCGATAAAATTATCGCCGCTTTAGCGGCAGAAAACTGCCGCTAAAACGGCGATAATGGGATTGATAATATGCTCAATGGAATTCCAATTGAAGCCCGTGTTACATGTGAAGGACGTCTTCAATTGGAATTCTCTGCAGCATATTATCAAGCCCATTATCGCCGTTTTAGCGGCAGTTTTCTGCCGCTAAAGCGGAGATAATTGTATCGCCTGGCTTGATAATATGCCCCTAAATTAGGCTGTATGTAAATCTGAGCAATTACAAAGAGCGCGGTAACCTGGTAAAATATTAATATTGCCTACTTAAAAAAAATATATATATAGCATTTGTTTTTAGCACGAGCACAAATAAAAATAATATTCGAGAAGGTCAATGGCAATGCGTACTAAATAATACGCCACAAGTTGCATATTCTTCCTACATAATTTAGTTATCAATAACAATTGTGCATTATCTGAATATACGGGTAATGCTCAGTATAAGCGCTAATAGTCACACGTAAAGCTTTAGGGGCAGGTTTACAAGTGCCTTGCGCCACTTTTGCGTCACTTTTAACATGGGAAAAGTGGCGCAAAAGTGGCGCAAGGGGCTTGTAAATCTGCCCCTTAGTATTTTACGGAAAGCTGGTGGTCAGGGCACACTGCGTGTGGGTCTACAATGCACTCTTTCTGAGCAGCAGGGTGAGCTGCGCTCTCTGGGGCATATCAGCAACAGACGGCGATAAATATCGCAAAGCGCGCTTAGCGCTTTTATATTTATCGCTGCCTATCGCTGTAATTTATCGCCTGGATAACGCGTTATTAACAACGCGTTACTCCAGGGCGATAAATTTTACATCAAAAGTGGCGTTATGCGGGAATATCGCAGGTAAACCAGCGATATTCCCGCAGCGATAGAAGAAACCTTGATGATAGGGAGATGTGGATTCAGCCACTGAATCCACCTCCCATGTCATAGATAGGGTAGTCATGTAAATTAGCAGACGTAAAATACCGGCGATAACAGTGGTTAACGCTGTATTTTACGTCGCTAAGGGTGTCCTGGGCCGTATTGTAAATACGGAGTAGGGCAGTTAGAGATAATTTTCCCTTAGTTTTTGCAGGGAACGCCTACTTTGCATCTCATTAGAGATGCAAAGTGAGGCGTGAACTAAACAGGAGCTGATTCAAGGAAACACGCGATAGCGTGTCCTTGTAAATAATGCGATAAAATTATCGCCGCTTTTCGGCCGAAAACGGCCGCAAAAGCGGCGATAATTTTTTATCGCCTCGTTGTTAATATGCCCCCAAGTCCTGAAAAAGAGCAGGTATTGTTGTTTAAAGGGAGCGCCGGGCTTAGGCTGAGTTAAGAAGTTAAGAAGCGGCTTTAGAGCGCGAGTGATGCTCGAGGAGCCCAGTTTCCTGTTTTCCATCAGAGGATGCGGATGTCTGGCTGCTGCTCGCCTTTGTTTGGGAACTCAAGCAGTGTTATATACCCTCGGATCCTAAACATCGCTCTGTGCAGCTGATATATTAGATTGCAGCTTTCAACAGCCCCAGTGCTGAGGCAGCGGCTTCCAGGCGGCTTTCATCTGCTTGTCCTATTTTCAGGAGGCGTTGACAAGCCTGTTTACTTCTGCCCTCTGTCGGGGCTGGGCAGAGAATAGCTCATTTGCTAACAAGCACTGTTTCTAACTATTAGCTTCTGTCTACTTTTTCTGCAAGATTGAACTAAAAATGTTACTTATGTTCCTAACTGTGCACTGCGCGCATTGTGCATAATTTCCACAGTCACGTGTAGGACACTTAACACTTCATGAAACTCCATTCTGCACTTCCACCTTATTATGATGCTATATTATGCTGTGTTGTGTTGTGTTGCGTTGTGTCATGTCGTGTTGTGTTGTGCTATCTTTTGTTATGTTATGCTAAGTTATGGCAGGGTTTGCTATGTCATTTTTTTTTATAAAACACTTTGGACCCAATTTCTAGTTGAGGCGTAATTTATCGCGCCTGATAAATAACGATACGTTGCGTATCGGGTGCAATAAATAACACCGATTATGACTTAATGGGGAATACCATGCTGAATTTTACTAAAATCCCCGTGATATGGTAATTACTGTATGTTTTCCCCTGTTAAACCTCTGCAGGTTTGACCTGCTGAAATGTAATGACTGTTGGGTTATTTAAAGTGTCAATAATTATTGGATATGCTAAATAAAACCAAACTCGTAATGCCATCCCATGCGTAAACAGGGGTTTACACACAGAACAGAATTTAATGAGCCACTCATAATTAGGCTGTTTGTCTACTATTGACTCACTGGGAGCTCATTGTTTCCAGGAAATACACTGTGTTCTGTACTATTTTATTTTTTATATGAATCCGAGTTAATATGCAGGGTTAGGGTGCTTGAGAGCCCTGTGACAGTGGCTGCGCTCCTGACTAGGCCTGGGCGGTAAATTGTAATTTTGCGTACCCGAGCACACAAACAGCGTTCGCGAATGGGAAAAAAGCATCACGAACAAGCAATTCCGCGCGTTCGTGGAACTCTGCATGCTCGCGGAGATTTTTTACAGTTTTGCCCACCCCTACTCCTGACACATCTCACTTCACTATAGAATGGGCCTACTTATATAACCTGTAAGGCACCTCAACACATGAATCAGATGGGTGCACAATAGGACCATCAGGGGCCGTATCTTGAACAGTTGCGCTGGCTCAGACCGGAGCCGAGTGCATGTTTTTATGCATTTGAAGTGCCTAAAGTGCATACATTTAAATAATGAATGAACTGCAGACAACTCAGTTGAAAAAGATTGAGCAGTGATTGCCACTCTCTGTTTCGACTTATGCTGTGTGCAGTTCAAGCATTTAGTCTGAGAAATTCCAAGTTGTTTGTATGTGGTTTAGACACTGCAAATCACTTCCTCTGACCCAGCAAACCTGTAGGGGTGGGTGATGAATTCCACGACACTGGAGGAGCTCGCAGAGTTTTCGCTACTGCCCCTACACTTGCCAAATTCTACCAACCCCTGCATCACGGAACTTTTTCTTGCATGCGGCTTGCCAACAGTAATTTGGTGAGTGCGAGCAAGAATTGGTGTCCCCTAGAGCGATTTCTGGGCACTAGGAGAGCACCTGGTGAGATTTTCTCAAAGAGGGAGATGCATCCGGTCACGTCCACTCACGGTGAGAAAGCTGCCTCTTGAGTAGAAAATCTACTCAAGCAGCAGCAAAGAAGCAGCGCCCTGCTGGCACTCTGCATGGAGCCGTTCATGCAGATTTTTCAGTGCGGAACAAGCTTCCGGCACAAAAAAGCAGCGGGAGCACCTCGATGTCCCGAATTCCGTATGTTCACAGAACTCCACAGAATATTTGGAGTTTTCATGCAACTCTGCAAAATTCTGTAGAGTGAAACTCTGCGAGTTCTGCCACCCCTCTTTATGATTTGGCCCCAGTGCTTACTTTGAGCTGGTGTTTGTCGGTGGCACACCCGGCATTGATTAGTGGGACTGGCCCTTATTTTTCTGCATCTGATATTTACCGAGAGCAAGAGAGGCCAAAGCACAAAAAGTGAGAAGACTGAGGAGGAGAAAAGCATAAAAACTGTCACAAAGTGAAAAAGCAGGAACCTGCAAGACTGAGCTAAAGGGGCAGGGGGCGTCTGGTAGTGGATTAAAGAGCCATGAGCACTGCTCAGTTTTAGTATTCCACACGTTGACTGAACTGCCAGTAGGATTCCGAATTTTGGGCAACAGCCCTCATTCTTTTACAAATGAAGCACTGCTTGGCCCTGTGTCTCAACATTCAGATAAAAAACGAATTATTAAGTGAATCAGACTGATGCTGTAATAGGTGGCAGCCATTCTGTCGCAAGGCAGAAGCAAGCAACAGCAGAGAAGATTTTGAATATTGATTGTTCGAGGACAGCTGCATGGCAGGTCCTAAAATGTTTAATTGACTTCAACTCGAAGCATTGGTTGGTGCAGCCCTAATGAACAAGCACAGTTGACAGGGGAACTGCATGATCTCCTGACTGGCATGAAATAATGTTGAATATTTTGTGTAATAAGTACATTGATGCCTTTTCAATAGAAGTGCAAGTGTGGGGGGATAAAATAATAGAGGTGCTTATTTTGCTAACATGGATCAATATATTGCTTATGAATGTAGATTGTGAGAAAAACGCACAGAGAACAAATTATTGTATGATCCAACCCTCCTGAGAAAGCTGCCAATTGACTACTTGATAAATGGTATCACCATCTGCAAGGGATAACTATTAAAAAGGGACCGAAGAAGAAACAATGCAGGAAGAAGAAAAACAAAAGATGGCACAACCAATATATCAAAACAGATAATGATCAAAATCTCTTAGTACTTTGGTATTTCTTGGGATTAACATGTTAGGAAATAGGCCAGATACATATTCTTTATTTGACAGAAAAAGGTGACTGTTATCAAAGCCAAATTCACTATCTAACCAACTCCTATCTAATTCTCTAAATTACAGGCTATTTAACCTAGTATTGGTGTAACATATTAACACTATAAATATTTATCATTCAATTAATCCGAAGTGATGTACTTTATATAGATTTATGAGCTCGTATATCACAGTGTTTGGGAAACTGTAATTCATAATCGCATTGATAAATACATATGTTGTAATGCAACATCATTTTCATGCTGCCGGGCCATTGTTTGATTTGGTAAAACCCAAACACCATTATCAGTTATTCTTTTTGAACTTGGTAGGTGGCTATATTTGCACATCTATCAAGGTACTCCCCAAAAGTGTGTTAATACATCGCCACTTATTTGCTGTGAAGTTGTTAATCCGTGTGCAGCAATATCTCATCCTTTGTGGCACAACTAACTCAGTGTGTGGCTTAATAAAAGGATGATGGTGAAGGTGTAGCGCTTTGTTTGCGTTTCAGAAATGACTGGGTCTTCATTTGCTAGATGAAGTCTAGATCACATCATCAGTTATTCACCCATTACAAAGTTTATTTCAAATATTAATTCAACTAAGCCCCAAGCGCGACACTAACGGATCCTCAGTATATTACATTTGAATAATGTTAAGCTGCAATCACAGGTTTTTAAATAAATCAATGTACTCGTTTCCACCAGAATATGGTGTTCTAAAAATCATCCTGAAAAATGCCATCACCAGGATATCGGCCTCTTAAATATTGTGAGGGTAAGTGAATACAGAGAAATACCTTTACACATTTCCCCTGTGGCTGTGCCTAGTTTGTGCAGCAAGCCATGGAGGTCTGGCAGACATTTCCCTCTCAGTTAACGTTGTGACTCCCTTCCAATCTCTCTCTCTCTGCCTGATTTACCTGTCACCTCTTCTCCCAGATATTTACCAGATGGGCACTGTGTGTGCACACCTGTGTGTGCACACACAAAGAGTGACCATTTACGAATGCTTTTTACTTATGCTTTATGAAAAACCATTGTGGGATGGCTGCTACGTATGTTCACACACAAGTGGTCATTTTGGAACAGTTTGCTTACAAGCATAAGAAAAGGCTTCCAAGATGGTCACAGTGAATGCCCACATATGCATGCATATGAACACATGGGCAGACATCTTTTATTGGGTTCATGTCAGGATGGTGGGCTGGAAGAGCCACTGTCATGTCTCGTTTGTATGAGAGAAAGCACTACCAGGAGATCATCTATGCTGAGGGTCTTCCAGTCAAAGGAAAGGCTTGAGGTCATGACAGAGAGTGGGAGCTGACCCACCTGGGTAACATTTGAATTACAATGGCATAATTTTATGCTGCCTTTGTTATGAGAAATTCCTGAAATTACACCATTATGCCACTTCGCATCATTACATGCCCTTTGCTGTAAAAAATGACAACGAAAAACACCATTAATGTTGTAAATTGGAGCTAAAATATAGCACAGAGATACAGATTTAAAATTATGCAAAATCATTGTATGCATAATTCACACACTCCTAACACTGACTGGACTCAAGATGTGTAGGGATTGGGAATGTGTTGTGCAGTTTGGATAACTATGTTTCCCAGTAAGCCACAGACTCTTGAGAGTCGGCAGACATCTTTGATCTTCAGGTATAACTTTCCTCTTAGTGTTTGGAAGTTTTGCCAGCAATTAGTGGTCCAACTTTGATGCCGATGGACCTCTCTAAATGTATGTTGCTTTTCAAGCATCAAACCATCTTCAGCTCTAAGAATTGGCTTATGTACATTCTGATGTCAGGGCAATATCCAGAAGTCATTCCTGTGTGATTAACAAACGTTAACTTATTTTGGGAGATTAAATTAAACACTAAAGACTGGGGTTTATGTGTTTTGCTAAGTTTCTTGTGACGGATTATGACTGCGTTTACATGACATTCCTTACATTCACAACTATTATATACATGTGTTGGAAAAGACTTTCTTTTGTGTGATGTACCCCCATATTTTTGCCTTAGCTGTATTTGCTGGCTGTAGAACTCTGCGCTTTACCCCTCTTACCAGGGGTAAAGTGCCTGTGCTCTCCCTTTCAACATAATGAAATTGACATACCCCTGACTGGCATATTTAACTTACCTGAACAGCTCTATTAAATAGCATAGAGTGTACTCAGGACCTGTAAATTAATGTCACCAGTGGAAAGCAGCACTTATTGTGCCACCTACTGCAGTGGCAATGTGAATATGACAGCAGACCTACCATTTGTTGTGTGGCTGTGCAGTTTGCAAACTGCAGATTTGACCTGTCAAAATAAACCCTTTTGACAGCTAAAAAGCTTCCTTTTAAATAATAAGTCACCCTGAGGTAGTCCTTATTGCCCACGAGGCAGAGTGAATGGTATTTTAAAAGTAGGACATGTAAAAGTTTAATGTTACACATGTCCTTACAGTAAAAACGCCTTAAAGTTTTTTTCACTATAGCAAGGATGGCTGTTCCATAAATAAGCATTGGGATGCAATATTAAATGTAATAATGTTATCTCCAGGCTAGGTAGCACCTACACATTTCATTCTTGGACTATTTGAACTAAAATCCCAATTCACTGGAGAAATTGGTTTTTAATAAGTGATTTGGAAAAGGTACTTTTAGAAAGTTACCTTTTCCCTGCCTAAAGGCTCTGGAGGCCCATTTGCATGAGCTCCCACTGTCACCTGGCAGTTGAATAACTCTTTGATAAGGTGTGAATACTGTGTCCAGAGCAGAACAGCGGCCTTGGGTAGGGTGAGATATTTATGTTCCTCTAGTATAATGACCATCTGAGTTTGGCCCAGGAACTTGATTAACTTCAAAGAGGCCTACCCTATCACAGGCAACTCTTAGCTTATACCTAGGAATGGGCCTTCTTTGTTCCTTCAGTCAGACAGACATGAATACCAGTGGGAGAGGGGCTGCCCCCAGAACTGGTATGAACTGACCAGAGAGGAGGGTTTGCTCATTTCCCTGGCCACAAGCTCTACAAAAGGGTAGAGGTATTTCACCATCTTGGACTTGGACATAGGGGCACTGTAGGATTGTTTTCAGTAGGGCACACAGCAACTGATGCCAAAGTGTTAGGATTACCCCAGAGAAATTTAACTCTATTGGAGAGAGGGGGGCCAGGAGCTACCCCTTCCTAAAGGCTAGTGCAAGGCATCAATGTAACAACCCTGGGCAACTTCTTCATAACACTACTGGGCCTGTGGAAGATAGAAGGAGGCCTGCACCTGCTGTTGAGACCTAAAAGGAAACCTGGAAGGCTGAATCAGCTCCCACTTGTACCCAGGACAAAGAAGTGGGCTCCAATGGTCAGTTGGCCAAACTCCTGCTAAGATATAGTTACAAAACAATCAGTAAAATGCCCATTTACTTAAGAGCCTGTCTGACCGGTTCGAATTAGACCTGCTCTGGACCCTACTGGTGGCTTCTGCTAGAGTGAGTCTTGGCCCCCAAGTGCTGTTTATTAGGTAGTGGGACCCTTGGCTGTGTAAAAATGCACTCCTCCTAACTTCCTGAAAAACCTGGGATTAAGAAATTCTTTGACTTTAAAGACCTCCTGGGGCCCGGGCATACATGACATGTCAATTTGACAAAGGTGTGTTGCTGCTGGGCCAAAGATCCAGGTTGATCCTGCTCAGAGCTTTTTGACAGAAACAAATCTGTTTCAGGACATTGTGGAGAGGGTATCTATTCTCATGGAGCACTCTTCAGTTACAGCTTGCAGCCTTGCTCCACTGGACAAATCCGAGCTCCAAAAAAGTGACTTAGTCTGATTGTAGAAATCTTCACAAGGGAAAGGCACAAAAAGTATTCAGATGGCAAAAAACCTTCCTTGGGCGCAAATTTTGAATTTCTCCAACTCTGAGCTTTCCCACCAAAAATCAGTGGCTTTACTAGGACCGTTTCCAACCACTATCAGGCATTGTGGAGCCCCTGTTGGCCACAGCCTGCTGCCTTGCCTTGATGACTATTTTTGACTTCCTTTTCAGAGACTAAGGGGCCTATTAGTATGGCGGCACCCTAGCGGTGCTGGGACCGGCCACCAGTGGTGTGGCGGTCCCGCACCGGCAATTAGGATGCCACCGCCACGGTGGCGGTGGCATCCCGCATACATTGCATTGTGGTGGGCGGTGCTGCAAGCAGCACCCGCCACAATGCAATATATGCATGTCGCCACCTTGTGCATGCAAATGCAGGGGGGTACCTTAGGTATCCCCCATGTGCACCTCCCACCCCCCCAACACCCTGGCGGCCCGCAACGGGCCCCCAACTGAGAAGACCGCATACCTTTCCATAGCGGTAATGCCGCCACGGAAAGGCTGCTTCCCGCTGCCATAGTAATATGGATAGCGGTGTCTTGCAGACACCGCCACCATATGCAACCCTCTTTCGCCCGGTCGACTCAACTGGGCAGAAAAGCAGCGGACGGTCTTTCCGTCCGCCGTGGTACCCCCCGCCATCATAATATGGCGGTGGGGAAATGGGAGGCGGGCTTTGGATTAAGTTGGGTGGATCACCACTGCCATGCGGACGGTGGCGATCTGCCCGACATACTAATAGACCCCTAAGTCTTAAGTTAAAACTTTTGACCAAGTTGAACCTGGCTTCCATATCTGACATGCACTCCGTCGCAGGCAACATTAAATCGCACCTAGTTACTGACTGGTCAAGCGCAACCAGATGACCACAGTTGGTGCATAACACCTTTTGGTTTTATTTTTATTTTAAAATTTAAAAAATCATAACTCCTGGTCCTCTTATTGGATTTTTGTCATTTTATGTCATTTTAGTCATTAGATTATTTTATATTTTTATAAATTGGAGTGGGATTTTTCATGTGCTGTATTTTCGGAGTTTTGGCTATTTTACTGCTTTAAATGCTTTACCCGTTTTCTTAAGTTAACCTGCCAGAAGTGAGCTGAGGTTTAAATTACTCAACCTTTACTGGACCTAACAGCAATAGTGACCTTATTAGTTGTGATGGACTACCATCACCCAAACTAATAATCCACTTTCTAACAATTCTTTAACTCAATTGCTTTCTTTATGGATACACACAATTGGACAGCTCAGACTTATCATGACATCGAAGTTGGCCAAAGTTTCAATTTCAGCTGTGAAATGAGAGTCATAGTAAAAACAAAAGTGCTGCACTTCATCCCCATTAACAATTCCTGCTCTAGAATGTCTTGTGGGTGAGACATTCTGGAACAAGAAAGATGTACTAACAATGTGTGAGCAGGGATGGGATAGGTTGGGCCAATGCAAGATGCAGGATTGAGTCATGTAGTTTGCCAGTGTCTATCAAGCGAAGTAAGAAAAATCAGAGCAAATATATAACTGGCACAATATTGCCCAGTGATTGTGGCAGAAAAAACAACCACAAATACATTACCATGAATATATCACGCAGCATCATGCAATTCCACATAGCACCAGGTATGACTCTTGGCACACCAGCACAACAACAATTGGTACCAAATGAAGTGCAGCAGCAAATCGCCTACAACAGGCACAACACATTGTTCATTTGATGTACCCAAACATTGAACATTACAAGATTTTAATTGAAAGCATTGGGTTGGGTTTGTACCACAATTGTTATTTAGCCCAGCACTCATAGCTGTTGTGAGATCTGTTCCTTCTTAGGATGAAGTATCCAGTATCTGCAATCTATTTAAATTAGGTTTTGAGGTCCCAACCGGCAAAGTGTTTCCAATGTTCAATTTTGCTCCAATTACAGCCCTGGCTGGACAAGCTCTTCTATTATGAGATAATAAGTGATGGGATATAAGTTGAAGCAAAAGGTGATAATTGAAGGATTAAGTAACCTGATTCGCCTGATCTTCCATGGTTAGCCTTTCATCAAAGATAATGCCCAGGGTCTTAATCTTAACTTTAAATTGAATTTCAACCTCACAGACTTGAAAAGATACCTGTTGATGGCTCTTATGAACAAACCTGTGGTCCCTTCTTATGAACAGAAACTCGGTTGTGCCTGAATTCAACACAAACCAGCTCTAATGCATTCAAACTCCGCAACATTCCAATGTTCTACTGCTGTACTGTGAGAAGATGACACACAATATGTGAGTTCTCTGAAAAAATGTAGAAGCTAATGTCAACATTTACTAGAGCTGAAATTATCGCTGGGGACATATATTAAACAAGATGGCGGAGAAGCAGGAACCTTGAGGAACCCCAAAATGAGTTAAGATGGTTTTAGCTCACTGCTGGCTGACTATGACTCTCGTTTCTTGATGTATAAGGAATGATGAAATCCATTTCAAAGAGGTTCCTTATACACACACCACCCAGCTATTCTTATCAATCGAGTAGTGTGATAGATGATACCAAAAGGTGCTAACAAATCCAGTGACATCAATAGAGCTATGTCCATCAAAAAACATTATCAACACGTGTTTTGCAACTAGATAATGTTTCTTCATCATAGCAATGACACTATAGTAATTAGGGAATATTTATTTCTAAAAACAAAAATCAAAGAAATAATAATTAAAACCTAGTTTTCATAGGTACATTACCACAAAATTATTCAGGGTCATTTGTGGACAATCAACTTAAATGTTCTGTTTATATGATAGATAATTAGAGAGTCACATTCATAGTAGAATATATTTCAAACTGGAACTCAAAAAGGCTCTAATACATAATTTCATGAGTATCATATTCACACTAGTGATTCTGTATCAGTAATTCAAATGCAAACTGAATTATTCTGGAAATTCAATTGGGTTACATTAAGGAAAAGGTCTGTAATGATATAAGTTACATATATGACTCAAATTATTGCTTTTTAGTGCCATGCCCTACCACATGAGACAATATATATATTTAGTGCACAGGTTGTTATTAAGAGCATTATACAAATGATCCGAGTGCACCTATTTCGACTCATCCATATAAAGATTATGGGAGTTACTTAGAGTACGGTGGATAGGATTCTCCATCACATATGTGGCGAATGTCCTGAGAACTGTATTACAAGTGCATTTTAGCCTATGACGCTTGTAATACAATGAGCTACGTTTATGAGGAAGTGTCCTATCCAGCAAACACAAAATATCACCCATTTTCATGTTTTTCTATAAAGAATGGCTCTACTTCTTGAATGCAGTATTTGTACTTAAACTAACCATCCAACACCATTCTGCATTCAACAATGATATCGTACACCAGTGTTCTAATGTCACCTAAGTTTACCTACAAAGGATAATACAATTAGCAAAATGTGTGCTTTTTGCACACTGGCTTACATTTGGAAACCAATAATTGTGAGAAATGCAATTCATTATAGCAAATGTTATGATATTTTGCATTCCCACACTTCTATTGATGAAGACTGTGCCTCACGTGTGGGACTAAGGCTAGTAATCACATCATAAAAGTCCACAAAATGCAACATGGAGACCACAACATTTCTGGTAGAAAAAACCTATTTTGGTGATAACGGTAGCTGCGGCAGTTAGGTCTGGGCTCGGCCTCCTTCCAAGGGAACTTACTGAACCCAGGCATTTCTGAAACTTTGACCAGGTAGGTCTGACCTGCATGGATCACATGAAGTTTTCTTACCCACAATGCCCTGTAAACTTTGGACAAAATGACACATTTTCCTCACATTTCTGTGAAGAAAACTCCTACCACATAGCATTCCCACTCTTCTCTAAACAAAAGGCAACATCTGTGGCCTGTGAAACAGAAGTCCCCATGTACAATGAAGAGACAACAGCATGTCCTGAAATAAATTACCCGTTTTGAAGAGATGGGTAGCTGCTGTATTTGAGCCTGGGCTCAGCTGCCGCCCAACTGTGTAGTATCATTTTTATCAGGAGAAGTGTGGGAATGTTGGGTAATAGGAAGTTTGTGGACCAATTTTCCAATTCTAATTCCCGAAGTTTCCATGACAGAAATGTGAGATTTTTTTTTTAATTTGCCGGAGGACCCCTAGCCTGAATAATAGAACTGTTCAGCATGGCAAGTAAGAGGAAATTGAAATTTACCACCCTCTGCTGGCCAATATATAAAAATACCCCCCAAAATACTTTAAACAATTTCCTCTCACTTGCCATTGAGATAGGGATTCTGTAGGCCGCAGGAGGTCAGAAAGACTGTTGGGCTTTAGGGGTGGGGGATAGGTCCAACTCCTTGGTGGACACCCCATCCTATGGTCTAGTCTAAAAAAGTAATATATATCCCTGGTGTCTGGTGGGCTTTCTGCCCCCACCTCCCTTTGAGGACACATTTGTCGTAAAAGCCCAGAACCGGTTTTAGTTAGCATTACGACTCTCTGCACATTTCCCCTGCTAACCAGTGGTAAATTGCTTGTATTCTCCCTAAAACATGGTAAAATTTGCATATACCTGATTGGTACATTTAATTTACATATAAGTCCCCATGAAATGGTACTACATGTACAGAGGGCCTGTGAATTGAATGCTAATTGTGTGCTGCAGCACTCATTGTGCATCCACTGCATTAGCACAGTAAAACATGCCTACAGGCCTGCCCCTGCAGCCTATGTGTGCAGTTTTAAACTACCATATGAACCCAGCAAAACAAACCTAAACCCAGGGCTAAACCTTCCTTTTTAATACTAAAAGGTCACCACCTATTGTAGGCCCTAAAGGTTTATAAGGCAGGTTTCATGGCATTTAAAAGGTAGGACATGTGTACTTATGTTTTGCATGTTATGGTAGTGAAAACCTGCTAAAGATTTGTTTTCATTGTTGAAAGGCTATCTCTCCCATAGCTTAATACTGGGTTAACTTATTTCAATTAATAAGTGCTAACTTCAGATTCGGAGCAGATAGAGATTTGCTGTTTGCACTCAAATGAATAGTAATAAAAACCCTGTTTCATGGTGAAGTTAGATTTTAAGTGACACTTTTGAAAATTCCACTTTTGAAAGTTGACATATTTCTGCCCGTACCAGCTGTGACATTCTGCCAGTGCCATGGGTCACATGACTGTGAATGGCTCTGTTGTTGTGGGATGTGTATTGCTTATACACATGGGAACAAAGAAAGTGTAGGCGTGAGGGGAGTTGTTAATCCTGACAGGATGGCTGTAGAGGAGCTGCACCGTGCCCTGATAAGACTTTGAAGGGCTATGCCTGCAGCACACACAAACCAACCTGACACCAGGCCTGCCATGCCTTTTGTCACCCTAGACAGTTTGGATGTTTGGATCTAAATCCAGGGGAAGGAGGAGAACTGACCAGAATCAGTTTCAGGAATAGATCAGGGAATTTCCCAACATAATTGCTGTCACCAGATATAAAATGGTACCTTCAGAATATCTTATCAGAATACTCCTGGACCCGTAGAAAATTCAGAAGGATGCCCTGTTGTCTAAGGAAGAGGGACAGTTCAGCTTACCGAAGAAGAAAGATTGGACCTGCTTGCCTTGAACCCAGGCTACCAACAATGACACCAATGGTCAGTGGGCTGGCATCCTGTGTAAGCTACAAGGACACATAAACTTCCAGAGTCCTCCCTGCTACTGCTCAGCTGACCAGTACCAACTAGACCTGCTTGGGCCTGCCTGAGCCCTGGTGCCTGCCTCTCCTCAGTGAGTCCTGATCCCCAAGAGGTGTCCCCTCAGGTCCTTGACCCTTGGCTGGCATTAGTGTGCACTCTTCCTCAAAACAAGGTGAAACATTCTGAAGTTTGTGCCTCTTGCAATCGCAAAGTGGCTTCTTGCCAAGAATTTGCCACCCGTGACGACTGCCAATGCAAAGCTCCAGCTGGACCTACTTTTCGCACTGACAGTGACTGCCACCGTCGCCCGCCAAAGCAAAGCCCTAACGGGACCTGCTTTTCACGTCAACAGCTTGCATTGCCTGCCAGCGCAAATCTCCAGCAATGACATCTCTTCGTGCTGGAACAGTGACAGTCCGTGACACCCAACCTGCTCCTTGCAACAACAATGACCTCCATGTGGCCCCGACAAGAGTGAACAGAATGCTCTGCGCAGGCTTTGAGAAGCAAACTTTTCAGCGGGACTAACATGGCCCCTATAAAAAACCTACTCTCCATAGCAGCCGGCCTGAACTTGTGACTTTTCCCTGGTACAGCACGGCCAGATAACCACAAGTGGCGCTTTGTGCTTTTGGTGCTAAGTTTAAATATCAATTTCTCTGGTTTTACTTAATGGATTTTTGACGTTTTGGTGTCATGCTATATATAAAAATGTACCCTATAGTTCTACATTGGTTTGAGATTTTTATTGTGTTGTGTCTCCTCTTATTACTGTTTATGTGCTGCATAAACGCTTTCGATATTATCACTGAGTTAAGTCTGACTGCCAAACATTAATTTCCATTGTTAATTCTAATAGGTTGTTTTGGAAAGCAACAGGGAAAAAAAACAGCGGAATGGAATTACACGAAATTTGGCAGAAAGTTCGGAATGTATTCAGAAAGCATGATTTTTGTTATTTGGTGTAATTCCAGACTATCATTTTCTAGAAATTTTTCATTTAAGGAGGTGCTCAGAGTGGACATGAAGGGGTTAACAATGTAGGTATATCCGAACAGTTGTTCTGGTGGGAGTTCTACAACTCTGAAAACAATGCTGCAGCCGCCATAGCAAGAATCAGGAGCTGGCCATCAGACACAACTGTATCGCATGCAGGGGACATTCCCAACACATCATCACGTAAATGAAAGTGTCGTACATCTGGCCCATAATGTATACCCAGTTAAGTATGTAATTTACCCCTCACATAAATCTCATCATATTTTGTAATTCAGACCGCGCTACTTAATTTAAGCAAAAGTAAACAAAAAAATGATGGGTGGAATGCTTGATGCTAAATCTCAGCCACTGGTACTTACTTCGGAACTGCATCTTATTCCATTGCGGTTTTTTTTACCCACAATTCCACCTCAGATTAGATCCGAACATATCCAATAGGAACACTCCAGCTCAAACTGCCATGACAAGTCCTCTATGAACCAGAGCACAAGCAACCCGAGAACAGTTTGGGCCTAGCTGGGGCTCTTCAGTTGAGTGCAGCCTGGTTTTCTTAATTTAAGCCGGTGTATGCAAAGCAAGGTAGTTAACCTGTAGGCTGGATTCCGGAAAGTAGGTATACATTACAACAGCTGTGAAACTAGCTTGCACAAGTTACACCACCTAGGTTTAGTAATGGAACTCTTCCGTGATCCTATATCTTCGATTATCGACGATATTATTCCAAAGATGAAACACATGAACAATAACAACAGGAAAGAACACGTAAATGCGTCAAAGGTGCCCCTGTCAGCCCTTGGACGGTGGCGCGGATGGCTCAGTCAATGCCCGGCAGCGGCAGCTGGCTTTGCCGTTACTGCTGGACTCTAACTGATCGATGCCTTGGCCACGAGCTGGGCTCCGAAGGCCCGGGCAGCTCAATCAACTCCTCCTCTTGTTCGTTGATTTACTGCCCCCAGGGCCCACTCGGAGCCTCCATTTCCCTTCTACGTTTGTCCACAAAGCACCCCAGAAACCATCATCCGGCTATGTACTTGTTTTATGGTTTCCTTCGGAGCCATGAAAGAAAAACAGCAAAGAATGTGCACCTGTTGCCACGTGCAGAGAGGTCCGGCTCCGTTGGGATGAGCGCCTTCAGCCTCTTCGCGTACATATGGATCTGGCATTAGCCGAACACACGCTATAAGAGGGCAACAATTACACCGAGCGCTCCAATGTGCGAAATGTACACATGTAAAGAATCCCTAGCAGGTGGGAAATTCTGCATGCGTAAATTAAATGAAACATAAGAAAGTACAGTAAACCAGGAGCTGAACTTCCCAGAAAACGGGCATGCGCGCTTAATTATGGCCTGGTGCTGACTAAAACCCAAGGCGTGGCGCCTTTAATCTTTTTCTGTGCTCTCCCAAAGGACCGTGGTGCGGACAATCTCACAATTTGAATATGACCTATTAGCAAACGTAACTTTTATAATTACTGTGTTTTTACTGTTGATATTTTTTTCATTGATATTTTTTTTCATTTGAATTACGTTGAGAAAGTCAATATTTTGACTGCAGATTTTTTTACATTAATATTTACGTGGTTGGATTATTTTGTTGTCGATATTTAGAAACACAACCATAGGATTTATGGGCTTCCCCACAGGAGGACCCTCATCCTCCCCTGCCGACGAATGACTCTCCCAAGTAGACAGGACCGCTCACAGTCCTTGATAGCGAAGCGCATCATTTGCACGACACCGGTCTCCCGGGACTGCGTCACTGAATACAGAGATACTGCGGATCGCGAGAATGTCTTTTTGGGCAAATACCAAACCGCTCGCTGGTATGGCGAAGGCGAACGGCCAGGCAGAACTCTGGCAAAGATGCTTAGACCCCCTTACAGCAAGGCATATATCACTGAAATACACTCTCCCACTGGCGCGGTTCTAACCTCCGTCACGGACATACACATCTAATGTCTGACTTTTTTCTCCTCTCTATATACCACCAAGCTAGGGCAGGACCACTCTGAACAGGAAACCTATCTTTCCGAAATTCGCATCTCACAAGACTAGTGTGGGGGGGTGAACAGGCGCGTGTCCTCTGGCAGGTTCTTACTCTACCATATGAGAGGGGCGGATACGGGGTACCAAATTTTCACTTACATTACCTAGTGGCCCAATGTAGCTACGCCTTTGCGTGGTATCGTCCTGATGCCAGGATCCCATTCCTTCGCCCGGAGGCACATTTCATTCTTCCAGACACACTAAATGCTGTTCTACCTAAGGGAGTGCCCAGAGACCCTTCCGATATCCAGACGGTCTCGACTACCAGCTGGGCATGGGAAAAGCTTAAATGATACACGGGCACGCAGGTGTTGTACTCCTCGGCTATACCGTTACCGAACACCCGCTTGCTTCTTATAACCGGTGAGAAGCTAGTGCAACGCACACCCTCCAAGTTTGATATTTCTACATTTGGAGGACTGTACCCCGGCGGGCATATATTTTCGGCCACTGAGGATGGCCGCTTCCAGGTCGCCATGTTCATGGACAGATTTGTACTTACACGAGTGTTCTCCGCACTGCGAGAAAGGATTGCATCTCATATCCAAATTTTATAAGGCCTGTGCCACGATGATCCCGGTCACCGATGATAAAGTTCGTAGCGCTTGGGAGGGAGATCTTGGCCGCTCCATTACAGATGACCAATGGGCCAAATGCTGTGTGGTCACGAGGGACATCTCTTTAAACAGCCAGCATAAACTGCTGCATTTTAAATTCCTGCACAGGATATACCTTACGCCGGCCAAAGCTCATAGACTTGACCCAACCAGACCCCATTCTTGTAGGAAATGCGCAGCTGAACACGCCGATTTTGCACATCTTACCTGGACATGCCCCGAGTTACAACAGTATTGGGAGATAGTTCACAAACTTTGGGCGACATGAGTAAACTGTCCCTCATCCCCACTCCTGAGGTGGCGCTCCTGGGTTACACAGTGAATTTCCCTAAGCCAATACAAAAATTCGCATCCCTTAGGATATTGTTGGCCAAACGAGAAATCGCCCTTTACTGGGTACGCAAGACTACCCCCTCCTTACAAAGCTGGCTGAACAGTTTAGCTTACTGCAGCACCAACACTGAATTATATTCAAGCACAATGCTCTGCTCCTCCTGTCCCAAGGACATCTGGGGCCCCTACAGAACTTACGTTGACTCCCTGTACAGTGCCTCGGACGCCCAGATGGGGTCGGGAATAGTCCCTACTGGGGTGGGCTGGATGGGTAAGAGTTCATCCACATTACACTTCTCTCCTGTCACACACATTGCAGGGCTTGCTACTACGCCCTTGAGCCTGCTCACGCAGGGTTGTAACCTAGATGGGCACGAGCTGCACGGCGATACACCAAAGACCGGTTCTGTTTTATCATCACGGGGATCCACTGGAAATAGTATTCTATTACAACTGTATACATATCTGTTTGTTTTTGTCAACTGCTGTTACTCGAAGATTTGGTAGAAAATATCACGTACCATGGACGTTTTGGTATCCAATTATAGAATGCAATGTAATACAATGTACATCTAAGATTACAATGTTATGTTGTGCAAAAATGATCAATAAATAAAGTTAAAAAAAAAAAGTTGACAGGACCGCTGATGTCTTGCAGTGCAAATGCAACTTCCAGGTGCCATCATCTAGAAATGAACTATTCTGTCTCGAAAAACATGCCATCTTAGTTGTGAAAGAATGCTTCCCTTTCTCCTTTCACTGCTCTCACAGCCCTCTGTTTAAATGAGGGGCACTGTAGCGCAGCACTCCTCAAACAAGGACAGTAGGGTAGGAACCACAGCCTTGCCATTTGACTTGCCTCATCATCACCTGCCCACTAGGGGTGGGTGGTACTCGTGGAATTTGACTCCATGGAGTTACATAAAAAGTCAGCGCAATTCCGTGGAGTTCCGCCAACAAGCAGAAATAGGCACGTCACGCTGTGATTTACACCGGTTACAATAGTAAAGTGGTGTTGACAAAATCTGCCAATTCCACAGGCAGAACAGAACATTCCACCCAATCCAACTGCCCACTTGGATTGGTTCAGATCCTTTTTAGAGGATCGCAAACAATATGTGTGGCTCTCCCCTTTTAAATCTAACACTGTAGAAATGAGTTGTGGTGTCCCACAGGGCTTATCTCTTTCACCAATCCTTTTTTAATATATCTATCTATCTATATATTCACTGAAAAAACCATAGGTTTCACACATGTTATAGTTAGCTGGACATTTCACTCGTGAAAAACCAATGAAATTCCCCCGTTATAGTTAGTTCAGCTAACTATAACTCGCGCCCCTGCAATGCACTGCTGATGACGTCACATATTACATCACTCATGACATGGTCAGTGACATCACTCATGACATCACTGATGACATCTCAAATGACATCACTGAGGACATCACTTGAGGGATTTTTTTTTAATTTTTTTTTGAGGTGCGCGCACCCTGCGCGCACCCAAGGTTTTTTAAAAATGTTTTTTTTTTTTTTTTTTTTTTTAATTTAATGTACAAAAAGAGGTGAAGAAATGGAAGCATGAAAAGGGAGGATTGAGTAATACTAATATTTTTCACTTATTTTTTTAAAAAATCAATTTTTTCGGAATTTTTTTTTAAAAAGTATTTTGCAAGGGAACAGAATTTTTTTTATTTTTTTCTTTCCAGTTCTGCAAAAAAAGAAAAAAAGTATTAATATTCAATCATACATTACAAAAAGCATTACATGTTTTTACATATTTTACTAAGCAATTTTTTGCCCTTTTTTTGCTGTTTTCAGAATTTTTTAATTTTCACTTAAAATAGTGAAAACAATTGTATTCATCATTTAACAGCGGGCAAAAAAAAACAATCTGAAAGATTGCTTAAAAAAAGCCCTAAAACTTTCCTCACTAAAATATACCTTGTTAGAAATATTACATATATATTACAAGTACTTCTCTAGATGAATAAAAATTTTCTAGACAAACCGTCTTTAAACCTTGTCGCAAAAGCACACATGCCAAAATACTTTCTGTCAAAGGAGTCCACAATTGTTTTTATTACTTTTCCTTTAGGCCAAATAGTAATTTCAAAATCCTTTTTAAGTGATATCTTCAATTATAATCCTTTAAAATTACAAAAAATGCTTTCTTCAGATGCAGTTTTTAGTTTTCAAAATTTAGGTTTCAGAAAAATTAAGTAAGAATTGGGTAAATCATAAGGCAAACGTTGCTTGAAAATCAATTGGGAATCATTACACAGTGTCCAGCCTTTTTCACATTTAAGATAAACTGTGTAATGTCCAGAAGTTACAGTAGGTCCTTCATGAAAAATTATTGCAACTGTAACAAAAGTTTTTCCAGAAATTGATAATTGCTGTCCTGTAAACTTCTTTATTAAAGTGTCCAATTTTGAACCATCAGCTCTACAACGTTGCATCATTAAAATTACATACTGACCATATTTCTGTAAAAATAACGTGGAAAACATGTCAGATTTACATTCAGAACATTCCATTTTGTGATTGGCATCTTTAACTAATTTACTAAAAGTCACTGATTTACTTTGTGATAATGGTAAAAATATGAACCTTTCTGAATCAACATTACTACTACATGTGTTCATACAGTTTTCACAGCAATGTTCCCATTTGTAAGAGACACCAAATACGTTTTCTACTTCTACTCCTTCATCTTCTAGTACACTCAAAATATATATTAAGAATTCCTGTGCATCTTGCTGGACATTTTCTTTAAACTGTGTAGATCCAGAACATACATCTAAAAGATTTCTAACATCAGTAGCACTTTCTATTTCAGTTATATCAGTACTCAGCTTCTCAAAAAGGAGACTCAGCAAAGAACACAATCTTTTTCTATGATTTATTATTATCTGTTCTAGCAACTTTTCAAGATAAAATACAACATTCAGCACTACATTTGCATAGCAGTTGACACCAGAGCTATTTTCAAAATGGCAACCAACAACCTCTTCAACACTGTCCTTTTTCTTTTTCCTTGCTATCACATCACTGTCCTTTTTTTTTTGTTCTGTTCATCCACATTACAGATATTCTCAAATCTCCTTTTCCGACAAACAACATGTTTTTCAATCACAGGATACTGACCTAAATGAGGAGCATAGGTTCTTCTTAATCTGTTATACTCCTTTACACAGTTTGCATCAGCACTAACTTTTGAGTCATCAAAGTCTATCATAAATAAACCAGATAATGTTTTCACTCGTGACAAAGCAACATATTCCATACCTTCTTTGAACACAGTAGAACCAATGTTTACAAAAGCACTATCTACAGTCAATCCTTGAGACTTGTGAATAGTTAGAGCATATGCTAGAGAAAATGGAAACTGCTTCCTACGTACATATAAGTCTTTCACAAGCATGAAACGAACTGAACAACGACAAATGTCTTTAACTTCTTCTATCTGATCAAATTTTATTTTTAAACATTCAATTCCATCTTTTTTCTGATAATTAATAAAACCCACAACTCTTCCCATAGCTCCATTCACTAAACCTTTTTCTACATCCAAATTTCTCCTTAAAATCACTCAACAATTCATGCAAACATATAGATTTTTTTCTAATCCAGCTGTTTTGTATATATTCTTCTCTAGTGAATCCAATTTATTTTTCAGTTTGCCTGTTAATGTAAAAGTAATTCTTTCATGCTGAATTTTGTCCTCTGCTTCCATTTTCTTAATCTCTTCGTTTTCCAATTTCAAAAGTTCCTCATTGAATATTGAGCACTCACGTAGTGTTGGCATTAAGCAGATTACAGTATTTTTTTCTGCAATGTTCTGGTATATTTTCTCTGCAACTATTTCTTCATTTGGAAATAAGTTATGTAGCAACCGACTCTGTAATGCTTTTTTGCCAACTTCTGTGAGTAGTCCAATTCTGATATCTTTCAGAATACTTGCATAATCTTCGTCGTTTGCTTGTCTCATATTGGTAGTGAGTTCTTTGTACTCAAAGAACGACCAAATATTCGCATTACCAATGCTTCCTAATGACTTCTTCGTGTCTTCATGTGTCACAGTATTAAACACTGGTTGTCCTTTAACTGGAGTGAGCTGCAGAAGATCCCCAAAAACTATGACGTGTTTACCTCCAAATAACACGTCATAGTCTCTCTTAAGTATTTGTTGCATTCTTAAATGCACAAAGGCAAGCATTAAATTTGAAACCATGCTCACCTCATCAATAATGAGAACTTGCATCTTCTTCAACACTCTTGAAACTTCGAGGCATGCTTCTCCAGTTAGCTTGTGGTATTCTATTTTGTTCTCATGCTCCACTGGTAACATTAGCAAGCGATGTAAGGTAATTCCTTTATGTTATAGGCTGCTAACCCAGTTGGAGCAGTTACCACACAAGACAAATTTGAAGCTGTTTTTTGCTGTAGGTAGCTTCTGATGACTTTTATTAAGAAACTTTTACCAGTTCCAGCTTGTCCACTCACATACATCCTGATTGGTTCAAATGATGTGCATGAGCACTCTTTCTTTTTGATGACTTCTTCATAAATTTCTTTTTGTTCTTCATTCAGTTGTTCTTCCAGATTTAGTAAGTCGATTGAATCTTCCTGTGCTTGATTCATAGCCGTTTCTACTTCAGTCATGGCTACCGCAGCTTCATTTTCTATGATCGGTTGTCCTAGGGGATCTTGACTAAGTGTTACTGAACTTTGGCTGTCTTGAGAACTGTCTCTATCTACTTCAGCTGCAATTTTTGCTTCCTGTTCATTTTCTTCATTTAACATTTGGACATAAGTTATGAAAGTACTGCATTCTATGCTGTCTTTGCTAGCATTAAAAGAATCTTCATAGTTTTGAAATTCTCACAGTAGTTCGTTCTCTGAACGCCATGGTTTAAACAGCTGTAAAAGAGCCAAGTAGTAAAATTCCTTTTTGTCAGCAGTTTCGCAACTGAGCTTCCTGTGATTTATCAAACTTCCTTTTGTTTGCTTCACCAAACATCCTTCCTCACCAATGATTTTATATTTTCCATTGTTGATGTCTTCTGTGGCTTTCCGTGAATAAATGTAGTTCTGCAGCACTTCATAGAGACACATGTTCTCAAGATGATGACTTCTCTTTGGGTAATATGTGTCCAACATGTTTGATTTCAAAATATCTGTACTTTCTGGGTCATTCTCGGCCAAATATTCAATTTCTCCAACAGATTTCAGTACCCGATTTCTCATTCCTGCAAGGAGTAAGCTTACCCAAATTATTCTTCTGGATTTCGAGTAAAGACTTGCAGATGATAACCTATCTGAGCATTCGTAGGATCCAATTTCTCGATGCGATAACATCTTTAAACTGAAACTGTACAGCTTCTTACTGACAGTCTTCTCATGAGAAATCTCTTCCCTCATTTCCTTCAATTCTGTTTTCTCAGATTTAGTGATGTAAGATGTCACATACCGAGCAACAGCAATAGAATTGTCTGCCACATACTGAATATCCATGTTAGCATTCCACATGGATAAAATCACTGGGTTGAAGTCATTTATAAATTTTGACTCTTCATTTCTTTTTAGGTTGTAGGTATTTTTGGGAGATTTTCTGGTTATAGTATGTCGCACAGCTGACATAAAACCGTTGACTCTTCCTTTTGAAAGAACAGGTCTAGGAAATCCAAATCGACACTTTGTGTAGAATTTATCTTTCGTCTTGTACTTCCGTCGACAGTATTTTCCACACCGATGACTTTGGAAACGTAAAACTTGCTCTTTTAACTTTTTCTCTTCTGTGCTTTTAGGTATAGCACATGTTGCATATTCTTCAATGAAAGATAACACTGCTTCATCAGTATCTGTTCCAAACTTTGGGGCATCCTTGATCCACAACAGCATATGAATATGAGGAGCACCTCTAGCCTGGTACTCTTTTCTCCAAAAGAAATCCACTACTTCTCCAAGAGGTGGATTTTTTTTTATTGCAGATAAAGGACATCATAGCCTCAAATCTATGATTGAAATATCTGCAAACATTAACTGGATCCAAAGAGCACAATTCTCCAGCTGTCTTGTCTTCAATGTTTTTAATGTTTGAATTTGCCTCTCTTAGAAAATCCAGTAAATCATCCCAAGCGTACTCGGCACAGCTTAGGGTAAGGAACCATGTTGGAGTTCCTAAATTCCGTAACATGCATTTTAATTCACCATGGCATCGGTACCAATATTCATTTGTCCCACGCTGACAAGCCATCAGATTGATCAGTTGTGTTTCCAAATGATCATCTCGGTGCTGCACTTTCTCCATAAAATCCTTAGCAGACACATTTTGTAAATGTACTCCACTTTTTAAAATGTGATTTACTGCATAAGATAATGCAGACAAGTCGCTTTCAAATAAAAGATGGAACAAATAAGGAATACTTTGACGAAATCTTGGATCTTCTGCATATAGTCTTGTAGTCCGATACTCAGAAGCTGGAATCTGTTCTGGACGTTCATCGTGTCGTCCTCCTTTTCCTGTAGGAAACAGCTGGGGAAAACATCGAGCTTCCAAGCTCTCCTCCCATACACTCACGGGAGTTCCTTTTGCTTTCTTCATCTGAAACAGATCAATAGTGTCTCCTATAACTTCTTTTGAATGAAGAGGATGTATGCTAAAATGTTCATAAATTTCTTCTTCCTTTGACTTGTCCACTTTTTCAATTTGACCAGTTGGTGTTTCTGTGTCTTCTTGTAAATCTTCTTCTTCTTCTTCTATATAAATTGATTCATACCATTTATTATTTTTTTCAAATACAAATTTGCTCTTTGTACTTTTCGTACATCCACCAGCTCTTGCCAAATCTTCTTATTCTTTGTAGGTACACCATTAACCAGAATTACTAATGGTTCAGTTTCCAAAGTATCTGCATCAATAGTTTCCATATTTTTTTTCAAATCCAAGGGCAAATACACCACTCTTCCTTTTAAACCTCTCAGTAAATCAGAAGGAGGTAATTTACCAGTTTTGGGCTCCATACGTACTATGGTCTGGAACGGATGAACACATTGAATAAGTATAGACTCATATGTATTTAATTCAGAAAGTTCGGCAGGAATAGCATCCAATTCTAAATTATTATGTACAGCTCTGGTCGGCATTCTATTTTCTTCTAACTTATTATAACAGTATTTACAAATATGCTGATCTTCACCCAATTCAAAATAATTTTCAAGAAATATATATGTTGCAAAATCCTTCCACTTATAATTATCTTCATTTTCACTTTTTTTATACAGATCAACACTCCTTGTTTGAATTTTATAATGACTTCTGCGGCAACAAATACAAGTAATATTTGGTGTTTCATTAGAGGTGATAGTAAATTTTGTCATTTCATCCTCAAAATTTTTAGTAAGAATGAGTTCTACATTCTGTTCCTCATTTTCCTCATTTACTGTGTCCTTTTCTGCACTTTCTTGTTCTGGACCAAAGTAACAAAACTGAATCTCATCAGTAACCTTCACTACATCTGATACAGATCCACGGAACAGAGCATTATTCAACTCATTCAACTTTACTGCTGGACTTTTAGCAAAATACAATGTTCTCACAAACTTTCTCATTTCAGTATGATGAACAGCCAGCATCCTAAAATGATGAAAAACACTTTTACACACTTTTCTAGATAGACAAGCCAGAGAATGTCCTTGCAAACCAGTATTTTCTCTCACTCTGCATGGATCTAGTGTTTGAAGCACCTTCATCATCTGTTTTACACTCTTTTTACTATATTCTCTTAGAAAGTCACGTAATTTATCAATAGATTCCTGACGCACAGTACAAATACTACTACAGTTCCAAGTGTACACTGGGGCTTTTGGACGTCTCCCCATAGCCTCAGCAGCCATTACTTCTTCCTCATTTCTAGGGACCATTTTCTCTTTTTGCATCACACAACCATCCTTAACTTCATATGCTCTACCATTCGTGTCAACTGCATGCAACAAACTATTACTTTGAAGATAACTCTCTTCATTAAAAAATGGTTCAGTACTTGAACTGTGTTTCCATTCTCCCAAGAACACTTTACAAAAGTTACTTTTTTTTACTTCTCTTTTCCTTTTGCTTTGTGACTTCATTGCATTCACAAATTTTTCTAATCTACGCATCCTATTCAAAATTAGAATAAAAAGTTTTCTTTTTATTTCCAAAGCCTTACTTACAATATTTTCTATAAATTTTTTTTTCTTAATAAATTTTGATTTTTTCACATCCTTTAGCAAATTTAACATCACTCTTCTCTGAAACATTTTTCGACGAATGTTTTTAAAATCTAATTTTCGTGTTAAATCTGTTTGACATACTTCTGATTGTACATTAGCTTTTTTTTTGCTGTTGACTGTGTTGTTGCTTTGTACATAAAACTCTCTTTGTTTTACAGTTATTTTTGCCATTTTTTTGTTTTTTGAAAATCGTTTTTAAGAAATCTCTGCTCTGCTTACCAGTAGACTTTTTCTTTTTGCCATCACCAGCTTCTCCTGCTATTTTTTTCCCCCAGTTTTGTCCAGATATACTTGTTGTTGCTTTTCTTTCCTTTTTCTTGTCCTTAAAGGCATTTTTTTTTCACTGTTGCTCAGCAATACCTGCAAGGAACTAAAAAAAAATCCTTTTTGTAATTATAATTCATTTAAATATTTTTTTTTACTTTTCATTTATTTCAAATGTTTTTCCATTTGTCTCTCATTTGTGATTTACTAATTTGTGCACAGTACTAACCACCACAGTTGAAAAAAAACAAGCTGCCCCTTTCCAGCAAGTGCATTTTTTAACAGAACAACTGCAACACAAATTATATCTGTGGCCACAATTTCTGTGCACACACAGCCTCATGGTGTGCTTCTAAGCAGAAAACAGAATTTGATTTGCAAATTCAAAGCACATTTACTACTCTGGTAGATCAAGTGATAATTGCTGTTACAGCCTTACACATTTTACCTGGAAAATCACAGAGGCAGAAAAGAGCACATTTCCTAACAGCTACTTCATACCATAAGTATCTGCAACCTGGCTGAGTGTTTAGAGTAGAGCAAAGAAAAAGAGGCCTTGGTGACGTTGAATGTATTTGCATTACACACAGACCTGAGTAGTACGCATGGGAGTGTTGGAGAAGCTGCTGCGTGTGTCCCAAGAGTGTGTTTCTGCAGACTATGTATTGTCAGCTGCAAGAGACATGAGCAAGGAGATTTCCAGAACTGCATGAAGACTACAGGGATGTGCGTAACAGTGCATGTGTGCTAAGGGATAATTTGTGTAAACAAAACAGGCTGCCCCTTTCCAGGGACTGCATTTCTTACTGAACAACATCTTCACAAATTAAATCTCTGCCCACAATTCCTGTGTGCACACAGACTCATGCCATCTTTTTACGCACATAACACAGGCTGCCCCTTTCCTGGGACTGCATTTCTTACTGAACAACATCTTCACAAATTAAATCTCTGCCCACAATTCCTGTGCGCACACAGTCTCATGCTATGTCTTTTGGAACAAAACAGTGTCCCTGAATAGTACCAAATTACTGTTACAGCCTGATACATTTCCCTTATCATTTACAGAAGTAGAAAACAGCACATGTCCTAACAGCTCCTTAAGACCATGTCCATGTGTTACAGGGTGAGTAATTAGACTAGATCAATTTAAATGAGGCCTTGCTGACGTTGAATGTGTTTGCATTACACAGTGCTATCTGAAACAGCACACAGAGCTGAGTACTACACATGAGAGTGTTGGAAAAGCTGCTGCGTGTGTGCCAAGAGTGTGTTTCTGAACACTGTGTATTGTCTGGTGCAAGACAGATGAGCAAAGAGACTTCCAGAACTGCATGAAGACTGCAGGGATGTATGTAACAGTGCATGTGTGCTAAGGGATAATTTTTGTAAACACAACAGGCTGCCCCTTTCCTGGGACTGCATTTCTTACTGAACAACATCTTCACAAATTAAATCTCTGCCCACAATTCCTGTGTGCACACAGACTCATGCCATCTTTTTACGCACATAACACAGGCTGCCCCTTTCCTGGGACTGCATTTCTTACTGAACAACATCTTCACAAATTAAATCTCTGCCCACAATTCCTGTGCGCACACAGACTCATGCTATGTTTTTTGGAACAAAACAGTGTCCCTGAATAGTACCAAATTACTGTTACAGCCTGATACATTTCCCTTATCATTTACAGAAGCAGAAAACAGCACATGTCCTAACAGCTCCTTAAGACAATGACCATGTGTTACAGGGTGAGTGATTAGACTAGATCAATTTAAATGAGGCCTTGCTGACGTTGAATGTGTTTGCATTACACAGTGCTATCTGAAACAGCACACAGAGCTGAGTACTACACATGAGAGTGTTGGAGAAGCTGCTGTGTGTGTGCCAAGAGTGTGTTTCTGAACACTGTGTATTGTCTGGTGCAAGACAGATGAGCAAAGAGACTTCCAGAACTGCATGAAGACTGCAGGGATGTATGTAATAGTGCATGTGTGCTAAGGGATAATTTGTGTAAACACAACAGGCTGCCCCTTTCCTGGGACTGCATTTCTTACTGAACAACATCTTTATAAATTAAATCTCTGCCCACAATTCCTGTGTGCACACAGACTCATGCCATCTTTTTACGCACATAACACAGGCTGCCCCTTTCCTGGAACTGCATTTCTTACTGAACAACATCTTCACAAATTAAATCTTTACCCACAATTCCTGTGCGCACACAGAGTCATGCTATGTTTTTTGGAACAAAACAGTGTCCCTGAATAGTACCAAATTACTGTTACAGCCTGATACATTTCCCTTATCATTTGCAGAAGCAGAAAACAGCACATGTCCTAACAGCTCCTTAAGACAATGACCATGTGTTACAGGGTGAGTGATTAGACTAGATCAATTTAAATGAGGCCTTGCTGACGTTGAATGTGTTTGCATTACACAGTGCTATCTGAAACAGTACACAGAGCTGAGTACTACACATGAGAGTGTTGGAGAAGCTGCTGCGTGTGTCCCAAGAGTGTGTTTCTGAACACTGTGTATTGTCTGGTGCAAGACAGATGAGCAAAGAGACTTCCAGAACTGCATGAAGACTGCAGGGATGTATGTAACAGTGCATGTGTGCTAAGGGATAATTTGTGTAAACACAACAGGCTGCCCCTTTCCAGGGACTGCATTTCTTACTGAACCACATCTTCACAAATTAAATCTCTGCCCACAATTCCTGTGTGCACACAGACTCATGCCATTTTTTTACACACATAACACAGGCTGCCCCTTTCCTGGGACTGCATTTCTTACTGAACAACATCTTCACAAATTAAATCTCTGCCCACAATTCCTGTGCGCACACAGACTCATGCTATGTTTTTTGGAACAAAACAGTGTCCCTGAATAGTACCAAATTACTGTTACAGCCTGATACATTTCCCTTTTCATTTACAGAAGTAGAAAACAGCATATGTCCTAACAGCTCCTTAAGACAATGACCATGTGTTACAGAGTGAGTGATTAGACTAGATCAATTTAAATGAGGCCTTGCTGACGTTGAATGTGTTTGCATTACACAGTGCTATCTGAAACAGCACACAGAGCTGAGTACTACACGTGAGAGTGTTGGAGAAGCTGCTGTGTGTGTGCCAAGAGTGTGTTTCTGAACACTGTGTATTGTCTGGTGCAAGACAGATGAGCAAAGAGACTTCCAGAACTGCATGAACACTGCAGGGATGTATGTAATAGTGCATGTGTGCTAAGGGATAATTTGTGTAAACACAACAGGCTGCCCCTTTCCTGGGACTGCATTTCTTACTGAACAACATCTTCACAAATTAAATCTCTGCCCACAATTCCTGTGTGCACACAGAGTCATGCCATCATTTTAGGCACATAACACAGGCTGCCCCTTTCCTGGAACTGCATTTCCTACTGAACAACATCTTCACAAATTAAATCTCTGCCCACAATTCCTGTGTGCACACAGACTCATGTCATCATTTTAAGCACATAACACAGGCTGCCCCTTTCCTAGGACTGCATTTCTTACTGAACAACAACTTCACAAATTAAATCTCAGACAACAATTCCTATATACACACAGACTCATGCTGTGTTGGTAGGCACAAAACACAGGCTGCCCCTTTCCTGGGTTATCAATTCTAACAGAACTAATGCTTTTTTCAAATGTGCTGCCATTTTCCTCTCTTTTCTTTCAAAGTGATTTCTGCTAAATGCTAACCATCACAATTAAAAAGAAGCTGTCCTTTTCTTTCAACTGCAAGTCTTACTTTTCAACAGCAACACAAATTAAATCTCTGTCAACAATTCTTCTCTGCACACAGACTCATGGTTTGATGGTAGGCACAAAACAGTATTCCTCATTGTTACCAGTACACATTAACTTATGGTGAAAACATACTCCATAATATTTGACATATTCAAAAGAGTTAAATATCTCGCAAAACAGAAAATGTAAATCACAACTTTAAACAAGTAATCATAATTCTTTTTTTTATATCAAAATTAACCACAAACACCCCCTCTCAAACTCATAACTCACCTTTAAAATTAGTTAGTTGTGAAAGAAATGTGGCAGTCACACAGCAGTTTATCAGACCAGAATCTCTGAGCTGAACACCTCTCTCCTCTCAGCAGAACCAGTTAATGGCATAGTTTCCCTCTCTTTTGTCACACATATACATGTTAATTTCAAATCTCAGTGCTTCCCACATTTTTTCAAATGAAATCACACATTTCTATTGGTTGAAAACTTCAACCCCTTTCCAAATATACCCTTCCCCCAACTTGACTTCTGCCTGCTACCATAGCAACAGGTCATGGAACACAGGTGTGAGCAGAGAGGTCAGAAGTTCAGCAGACAATGTTTCATTTCCAAAGAGCAAGAGTGCTTGACTTATCAAACCTAACAGCAAATCCAAACTAATGTTCTTTGTTCACACATTTTTCTGAACCAATACAATACATGCTTTTTAAAATTTAAACATACAGCCTAGTTTTTAGTGTAGAATGGTTTGAAACAGCCAATGAGTTCTTTTTTATAAAATAAGGATGTGTTCCCCCATTTTTCAACTGTCTTTCATTTCTTTTTTTTTGCCTTTCTACTGAAAGACACCTCCTGAGTGCATCCAGATCTCCTTTGAAGATGTTCACAGTGTGGATTGTAGGTCACAGCTATGTCTTCTGGAGTGAAAAATTTGCAGAAAAAAGAGGTATGGTGAGAGACCTTGCTTTGCCAAATGTAGACATCAAATGGATTGGTCAGAGAGGGTTAAAGTGGCACAAATTAATGCCTTTGGTGAAAACCTTTCTACATCTCCCACAGCCTAACCTTATTATTGTGCACTGTGGTGGAAATGACCTAGGCACTTTAACTGGGGTAGGTCTGGAAATGCTTATTAAAGACACCTTTGTGCAATTGATGTCACTTTTTCCACAAACTGCCTTCGTATATTCTAACATATGCCAAAGGCAAAAGTGGAACTGGTCCAACCAATTTTGTCCGCAGATTGACAAAGCAAGGAAGCACGTCAACAAATCTATTTCTGCTTTCCTCAGAGACTATGGTATGGGTTCTATATACCACAACAACTTGCATTACAACATGCAAGACATTTATAGAGGAGACGGTGTACACTTCACTGATGAAGGCAACAGAGTCTTCCTCTTGAACTTTAGACTCTGCATCGGTACTTACTTGTAGGTACCAAAAAACACACACTAAACACAAGGGCTCTTTTTAGAGCCACCTTATATCTAAACACTTAAGTGCGATTTTTTAATATTTTTTTTTTAAAAGTTTTTTTTCGGGTGCGCGCTGGGTGCGCGCTGGGTGCGCGCACTCGGCGATATTTTTTTTCAAAATATAAATCTTTTTTTTTGCCCTACAAGGTCCTACTGTGACCCCCTTACAATGCCTAGTGGGTCAATATCTCCCCACTCTGCCCCCTTTTCAAGTTCTCACCCTTTGTTTATCACCCCCTCTTTATGCGAGAGACAAAATGGCGGCCGCCGCTTCCTGATTTCCACCGATTCGAATGTTTACTGACATCTAACAACCAATCAGATGTGCGCTCGCGCACGGCAGGGTGCGCGCACAGGGCTTGCTCAGTGCACGCACGGAGCGCGCTTACAGATATATATATTGATTTAAATGCTAATTTCTCTGGAAATACTGAACAGATTTACACCAAACCTGCAAAAGGCACTTCATGGACCTTATGGCTACCTCTCTGCCAAATTTCACATAATTCTGTTCAGCCGTTTGGGCTGTAGCTGCGACTAAAGTCCCTATGGAAAAATACATGGGGAAAACGCGTTTTGGGACCCCCCTTTTTTCTCAGCCCCT
Source organism: Triturus cristatus (assembly GCF_964204655.1). Taxonomy (NCBI): domain Eukaryota; kingdom Metazoa; phylum Chordata; class Amphibia; order Caudata; family Salamandridae; genus Triturus; species Triturus cristatus. Next base: position 1,729,527,287 of record NC_140589.1, read on the forward strand.
GCTCGACGAATCACCCCGAGACTTTCAGGGTAGGAGCTGAGCGGAGCGCCCCATTAGTTTTGAAAATTTCGCGAGGATTCGTCAACCGGCCCCAAAGTTATTCAAAATAGAATTTTGAGATTTCCTATGGAAACACGGTCCTAACTATAACTACCTACTGGCGACCGCCAGTAGGTAATATATATATAATGAGCAATATTATCCTTATGAGGGGAACACTTTAGTGCTGGTGCCGGCGTCGAGGAAAGGACCCGTCCTCGTTTGAAATTCCAAAAGCAAATGAAGAAAAACGCCGCACTCGCTCCAGTGTAGTCAGTTGGTGTTTATTGACTACATAGCTCTTCACCTACGCGTTTCAAGCTGGACACAGCTCCTGATCACGGTAGTTTTACAAGTCTTTTTTCAATTTCCTTATTTTATACCAAAATGTCACATGAGCTGATGGTGGTGCATTGTGGACTTGGTAGTCCGTCTAATGTTATAATAACATTTATTTTGTTGTATGGGTTCATTTATGTAATGGTTCATAATCAATTGTGATGGATGGTTCCTTATCAATTGAAAATTGATTAAATTAATTTAATTAAATCAATTAATTTAAATTGAATTAAATTAAATTAAATTGTTTGGCCTGAGTGGCCTAAAATGAGCAAAGGTTAGGTTTCCTAAATTACGGCATTTAGCATAGTTGCTATTGTCTGCTCGTATTATTGCTCATAGTTTTGGGGGCTGAGTGCCCTGTTATTACATAAAAAATGTTTTGAAACCAATCAACAAAGAAATGTGTTATACCAATAGCTTGACATGGACATCTAATCACTCCGAGAAAAAGAGAAATGAAAAAGAAGAAGGAGAGAAAGAATTATGAGGAAAAGATGGGAGTCAAAGATAAGAATAAGAAAGAGAGAAGGGAGAATAAGTAAGGAAACATGGTACGCAATGGAAGGGGAGAAGAGTTGAGATATGGCAGTCATTAAATTTCATTATGCTTATTTGTACAGAGATCTACAGATGTACATGCATCTCCTCATCCCCATTAAGTCCAAACGGATTCTTGGTTTTGAACCGTATTATAAGTTTGGATTCTAGTCGTCGTAGTTTTTGAGTTCTATTGCCTCCTCTTTCATGATTTGGTATTGATGCTAGACCTGAATATTTAATGTCTAACCAAGTTTTGCCCTGATGTTGCTGGATATGCTTTGCTATTGCGTAGGTGTTATCTTTATTTTGAATCGCTCGAATATGTTCCAATATGCGTTTTTTCAATGGACAAATTGTTGATCCTATGTATCGTTGGCCACAGCAACATTCAATTAGATATACGACAAATTGGGATTCACAGGTGATTGTGCCCTTGATTTCAAAAGTTTGGCCTTTGGGGTCTTTGATCGTTCGTAGATTTCTTCCCACTTTGCAAGCCTTGCATTTGAGGCATTTGGTGAATCCTGGTTGTCTTTTTTGAAGCCAAGTCTCTGTTTTTTTGGTCTCAAAATGGCTGTGAACCAGTGTGTCCTGAATTGAAGGTGCTTTTCTATAAGAAATCAATGGTTGGTTTCCTATTTTTGTTCCAATATCAGGATCCTTTTTGATTATATTCCAATATTTCATTATTGTTTTACGAATTTTAAAACTCTCTTTGGAATATGTCAGGATGAGTCTTGGTGGATCATTATTCGATGCTTTGGTTTTGTTTTTGTCTTTGCAAGTTAAAGTTTGGGCTCTTGATTTCTGTCTAGCTTTGATCTCACCATTTGTAATATCCTTATGTTTATATCCCCTTTGAAGAAAACGTTTTTTGGTGTCTTCAAATTTAGCCTCCATTTCTTCCGGTTCGGAACAATTTCTTTTCATTCTTAGAAATTCTCCGTAAGGAATACTTCTTTTTAAATTCTCTGGGTGGAAGCTATTTCCATGGAGGATACTATTCGTAGCTGTTTTTTTTACGAAATAGAGTAGTATGTATCTTGTTGCATTTTATATACACCTTGGTGTCCAAGAATTCAATTTCCTTCTGTTGGATGTTAAAGGTGAATGTTAGACCAACGTCGTTCTGATTTAGTATTGTTATGTACTCTATCAGTTTGTCTTTAGATCCCTTCCAAAGAAGGAAGAGATCATCAATGAAACGCAGCTATAATGCTATATTGGCAGTGTATAGGTCGTTTTCCTCTCTCCAAGCCACGTTTTTCTCCCACCAACCCATGGTGAGATTGGCGTAGCTTGGAGAGAAGGAAACTCCCATAGCAGTTCCGTGTTTCTGCGAGTACGTGTGTTTATTGAACAAAAACACATTATTGGTTAGACATACTTCGATCATTTCTAGTAGCATAGTAGAATGCTGTAGGTCCCCAATAGGTCTCTGTTTCAGAAAGTAGGCAATGGCAGCTAGCCCAATATTGTGATTGATAGAAGTGTACAAAGACACGACATCAATGGTTACCAGCAAATATTCGGGGTGCCAATCTGTTTCCATCAGGATTCTCAAGAAGTCCCCAGTGTCTTTAATATAGGAACTTAATGTTGGAACTATGGGTGCCAAAAAGTGGTCCACATAGGATGCTATGTTTTCGTATAGGGATCCACAACTGGATATTATGGGGCGTGCTGGAGGTTTATTTAGTGTTTTATGCACTTTAGGCAGAAAGTATATAGTTGGTGTTACGGGATTGTTTGTGGTTAGGAAGGTCATTTCGTCAAAGCTTAATAGTCCCTTTTTGTGCCATTGCAGTAGCCGTTCTTGTATTTCTATGATCATTTTTGGAATGGGGTTGTTGGTCAATCTGGTGTAGTTGGTCTGATCATTGAGTTGGCGTGTGGCTTCATCAATATAATCCTGTTTGTTGAGGATGACAATGTTGCCACCTTTATCCGCTGGCTTAATTTCAATTAAATGATTATTTTTTAGCTTTATTAAGGCTTGACGTTCTTGTATTGATAGGTTTTCTTTTCTATTGCCATGTTTGGTATTTTCCATGGTCTCCAGTTCTGCCACAACCAGGTCATGGAAAGTCTCTATCCGATTGCCAGGATGGAGTATCGGACAAAATGTTGATTTTATCTTGAAATTGGTCCTTGGATGATTATCTGTTGGAATTCCCAATTCTTCTAATACTTGTGTGTCTGTTAGGTCACCTTGGTCCACTTCATGAGCCAATTCGTATGCTGTTATTAAACCATTGGTATCAGCTATGGTATATTCTTGCATGTTTGGAGTCACATTGGTGTCTTCAACTATTGCAATTTGGCCTGTATTGCAAGTTGTTTTTTCGAAGAATTTCTTCAATTTTAGTTTCCGAACGTATTTGAATACGTCTATCTTGGTTTCAACTATGTCTTGATGTTTTTCTGGACAAAAGGTTAACCCTTTATTCAGTACACTGTATTCGGCTGGTGACAGTTGATGATGAGATAAGTTGATTATTAGATTTGTTTCCTTTGTATCATTCATCAAGGTCTTCATTTTTTTGTTGTTGTTACTGTCCGATTGCGAAGCTGATATCTTTGTTTTTCTGCTTATTCTGGTTTTCCGGTGGTTTCTCGATAGGTATGTTGGGCTCGACCTCGTCCTCTGCTTCGTCCTCTCCCCCGTCCTCTTTCTCTTGTTTGTGGGGTTTGTTGATCTTGATAGAGGATTTTCATCTCCTCTAAAAAAGAGAACTTCTTTGTGGCTGCGCCTTGATATTCATTATCACTTATGTCTGATTCCGTTTCGCTTGGTATGGTTGCTGGCGGTTCTTGTGAAGCTGCTGTCTTTTCAAATTGTTGTTTCAGGTTGTCAAATCTTTTTGCAAATGTCAGGATGGTCCCATTTTCATAATCTGACTCGTCGCGTTTGAATTTACGTTGTTTTCTTTCTTGCACTTCATTTTCATGTTTATCCAGGTTTTTCTCCATTATCATACGGAATTTGTTTATGTTTTCTTCATCCTCTCCTGATGCTTTGATAAGTTGTTCAATTGCGTCTATTTGAGTATGTAAGTCATCTACACTCTTTTTGGCATATTTGATGATAATTAGCATCATTGTGCGGGAGCAATCCATATTGTTTTTCCCCCACTCTTCGAGCATGTCTGGACTGGTATCAGGATGATTAGGTAATGTGAATATGCGAAGGCCGCGTGGGACTCTTTCAAATTCTACATACTTCTCTAGGGTTATTATCTCCCAACTGCGTGAAATTTCTTTGCGCAGTAATCTTTCTAGTTGGGAGAATAATTGTTTGACAGTAGTTGTTGTTGGCTTTGCTGAGGTCGTGGTGTTGTTGCCAGTATTATCTGATGTATTAGGTACATTTTTGGTAAACATTTTTTCTGCCTTTTGCGCACGTTTGGCTGCTCTCTGTTCCATGTTTCAAGCAGGCAGGGTGAGTTGATGATGATGTAAAGAAAATTAAATCAGTTCAATGCTGGTTAGATAGCACTAATCGTCTTGGTAGATGCTTGTAAAGCTAAAACGGAAGAGAGCTGAAGGTGTCGGACTGTGAATGAATACACATGTCCCCACACAGTCAGTAGAGTTACTCTATTTTTAGTCTTTTCTTACTGGAGCAGTGTTGAACTTTTTTCGTTTTCAAACAGCCCTTTAATTGAGTGATTTAACAGGGCTGTCACACTCGCTGCAGCGCTATACTGAGAGACCTTCAAACAAATAGGAAATAAGTGATGTCACTCACCGGGGAGACTCCCAAACGTGGCGGTATCCTCCGATCCCTCCCGTTGGCGCTCTACCCGGTATTTCCTGCTGTCCAGATGTCCGATCACTGTGAGCCGTGTGAAATGCAATTAGACAGTTCTCCACGTTACAAGAAAGTCACACGATTTCCCTGAATGTGCTCAAATGGATTTCACTGGCACTTTTATGCGAAGAGAAGCTGTCATTTCGCTTGTAGATCACAACGGCCCCGTTAGCGCTGGGTTCTCCCTCCGATTCTATGAAGATAATGAGCAATAATATCCTTATGAGGGGAACACTTTAGTGCTGGTGCCGGCGTCGAGGAAAGGACCCGTCCTTGTTTGAAATTCCAAAAGCAAATGAAGAAAAACGCCGCACTCGCTCCAGTGTAGTCAGTTGGTGTTTATTGACTACATAGCTCTTCACCTACGCGTTTCAAGCTGGACACAGCTCCTGATCACGGTAGTTTTACAAGTCTTTTTTCAATTTCCTTATTTTATACCAAAATGTCACATGAGCTGATGGTGGTGCATTGTGGACTTGGTAGTCCGTCTAATGTTATAATAACATTTATTTTGTTGTATGGGTTCATTTATGTAATGGTTCATAATCAATTGTGATGGATGGTTCCTTATCAATTGAAAATTGATTAAATTAATTTAATTAAATCAATTAATTTAAATTGAATTAAATTAAATTAAATTGTTTGGCCTGAGTGGCCTAAAATGAGCAAAGGTTAGGTTTCCTAAATTACGGCATTTAGCATAGTTGCTATTGTCTGCTCGTATTATTGCTCATAGTTAATTGATTTAATTAAATTAATTTAATCAATTTTCAATTGATAAGGAACCATCCATCACAATTGATTATGAACCATTACATAAATGAACCCATACAACAAAATAAATGTTATTATAACATTAGACGGACTACCAAGTCCACAATGCACCACCATCAGCTCATGTGACATTTTGGTATAAAATAAGGAAATTGAAAAAAGACTTGTAAAACTACCGTGATCAGGAGCTGTGTCCAGCTTGAAACGCGTAGGTGAAGAGCTATGTAGTCAATAAACACCAACTGACTACACTGGAGCGAGTGCGGCGTTTTTCTTCATTTGCTTTTGGTAGGTAATATATATATATATATATATTCACTGAAAAAACCATAGGTTTCACACATGTTATAGTTAGCGGAAATTTTACTGATAAAAAACCAATGAAATTCCCCCGTTATAGTTAGTGCAGGAAACTATAACTCACGCGACCGCAATCCTCTGCTGATGCTAATACTGTATTTAGACACTTATTTGCCCATGCCTTCTTCCATAAATTTTTAGCTATACATATATTACAAATATTTTTTTTTCATAAAGACACATATGTCATCAGCAGAAGATTGCGGTCGCGTGAGTTATAGTTTCCTGCACTAACTATAACGGGGGAATTTCATTGGTTTTTTATCAGTAAAATTTCCGCTAACTATAACATGTGTGAAACCTATGGTTTTTTCAGTGAATTTGCAAGGTTTTTTAAATGCTAATTCCTAACTATAACGTGTGTGAAACCTATGGTTTTTTCAGTGAATTTGTACGGTTTTTTAAATGCTAAGTTACTTTACGCCATTCGTGGCGTGCGCGCCCACTTAACGCAGTTCGTTCCGTGCGCGCACGGTGCGCTTCGCGCACCGTGCGCGCACAGTGAGCACGCGGTGCGCTTCGCGCACCGCGCGCCCACTTTACGCAGTTAGTGCCGTGCACGCACGGTGGGCACGCGGTGCGCTATGCGCACCGCGTGCCCACGTTACGCTAGATGGGCCATGTACGCACGATGCGCTTCGCGCACCGTGCGCACATGGAGGACATATTATGCGCTTCCTTGTGATAGGTAATCTGTTGAAATTTTTTTGGGAAATGCTGTGCTAGTATATATGCCATGCACAAATGGTGGCCTTCGGCCACCATTTGCACACGGGGTGGAGAGAGTGGGTTTTTTTTTTTTTAATAATTATTTACCGTACGCGTACGGTAAAAGTACGGTAAGCGTAATCGGCGAAATTTTCAAAAAAAAAAAAATTACCGTTTTTTGCCTTGGGGGATCTTTGAAGACTCAACTAACATGGTTATGTGCATGGGCGCTGTCTAAACAGCCCCTTTATATGTTTTTGGCATTTGTTTATCAGCTCCCCCCTCAGAGTGCGAGAGAGAAAATGGCGGCCGCCGCTTCCTGGTTTCGACCGATTCGAATGTTTACAAAGATCTAAGGGCCAATCAGAATCGCGCTCGCGCACGCCACCGTACGCGTACGGTAAGCGCACCGTAAGCGCACCGTAAGCTGGCTCAGATATATATATTGATTTAAAGGCTATTTTCTCAGAATCTATTGAACAGATTTACACCAAACCTACAAAAGGCACTTCCTTGACCTGAGGACTACCTCTCTGCCAAATTTCAAGTAATTCTGTTCAGCCGTTCGGGCTGTAGCTGTGTCTAAAGGTCCTATGGAAAAATGCATGGGAAAAACGCGTTTTGGGACCCCCCTTTTATCTCAGCCCCCGCTTGACGAATCCCCCCGAGACTTTCAGGGTAGGAGCGGAGCGTAGCGCCCCACCTATTTTGAAAAATTCGCAAGGATTCGTCTACCGGCGCAAAAGTTATTCAAAATAGAATGTTGCGGATTTCCTATGGAAACGTGGTCCTAACTATAACTACCTACTGGCGACCGCCAGTAGGTAATATATATATATATATATATATATATATACATATATATATATATATATATATATGTATATATATATCTTGCTCAAAGAAGTACACGGCACACCTCTTGATGATATTAGATTTGTTTATTCAGTTCGTGACTGTCTCCTACGCGTTTCGAACCGTAGTTCCTGATCACGGTAGAGTGTAATTCTTGTCCTTTTTTAATTTCCACTTATATACACTGTGAATTTCAATAGTGCATTATGGGTTTCGTAGTTTATACAAACATTTGTTTTTTTGCTTTTTTTCACATTTATTCAACAAACTTTATTGTTTTTTGCGCTATGCATTCTTTCACCTTTGTGGCGAATTTGAGCATCAGAAAACACAGTAATTCGGATGAACTTTCATCAAATAACCTCCATGTGCTGATAGGGCCTGGTCGCTGAGTAGCGTACATCCCGTGTTGGTAATTTATCCAATATGTTTTATGCAGTTGCACATGGGGTAGGTTTAAACTGAGTGTTTCGCAGGGTGGAGGGCTGAGTGCCCTTTACTGTGTTTTTGATTGCTCATCTCGCCAGTTAGATGAAGAGTGTGCGAGCATCAGCGTTTTCAATGCATTCCCTGTCTGGTAGTTATTGTCTTTCTCCACATAGTTCGGTTGTGTTTATGTACTTCTGTTGCAAAATTTTTTGGTGAAAGTTCACTTGATAGAGCAAATTCGTCGGGTTTTTAAATTTACGATTTTTATCTTTTTTCTATCTTCTTTCTTCACCATCAGAGGTGGACATACATCTCCTCATCTCCGTTGAGACCCAGTGGTTCTTTTGTCTTGAATCTCATGATCATGCTGGACTCTAGGCGACGTAGTTTTTGAACTCTGTTCCCTCCACGTTCATTTGTTGGAACTGTTATTAATCCTGAGTACTTAATGTTAAGCCAGGTTTTATCCTTGTGCATGGCCATGTGTTTCGCGATAGCATATGTGTTGTCCTTGTTTTGTATCGCTCGGATATGTTCTAGTATCCTTTTCTTCAGGGGACAAATCGTGCTGCCTATGTATTGTTTTCCACAATCACATTGGAGAATGTATACCACATGTGTGGATTCACATGTGATGGTTTCCCTTATTTCAAAGTTTTTGCCCATTGGATCACACAAGTTCTTTAAATTTTTACCGATTTTGCATGCCTTGCAGGAAGTACACTTGGTGAACCCTTTTGATCTCTTTTGTAGCCAAGTTTCTGGTTTCTTTATTTCGAAGTGGCTTCTGATCAGATGGTCATTGAGATTTGGCGCTCTCCTGTACGATATCAGGGGTCGTTCACCGACAGAGTTTCCTATGTCTGGATCTTTTTTGAGTACATTCCAGTATTTGGTTATTCTCTTTTGAATTTCATAGCTTTCTTTGCTGTAGGTGAGTATAAGCCGTGGTGGATCATTTTTTGATGTTATAATACTCTTTTGGCTGTCTGGATTATTCTCTGTGTCTGTGCTGTTTTCTTCATCACTCCTTCGTGCTTTTTTGGGTAGTAGTGTGTCCGCTCTAGTTTTTTGTCTTGCTTTCATTTCGCCACATCTTATGTCTGCATATTTATATCCACGTTGCTTGAAACGTTCTTTTGTTTCTTCAAACTTGACTTCCATTTCCTGTTCTTCCGAGCAGTTTCTTTTCATACGCAGCAGTTCGCCGTACGGTATGCTCTTTTTCAGTGCTTGGGGATGGAAGCTTAGACCATGGAGTAGACTATTTGTTGCTGTTTTTTTGCGGTGGACTGTGCTGTGCAGTTGGTTGTCCTTGACGTATATTTTTGTGTGTGTCCAGGAATTCGACTTCTTTTGGGCTTATGTTGTAAGTGAATTTTAAACCTACATCATTTTCATTGAGCTCCTCAAAGAAGTCTTGAAATTGTTTCTCAGTTCCTCTCCACAAAATAAATAGATCGTCAATGAATCGTAGCCAAAGGGCTACGTTTGACATGTGATGGTCGTTTTCCTCTCTCCAAGCTATGTTCTTCTCCCACCATCCCATCATGAGATTCGCATAGCTTGGAGAGAAAGAAACTCCCATGGCGGTACCGCAGCACTGGGCATAGATTTTTTTGTTGAATAAAAAAACATTATTGTACAGGCACAGGGTAATCATTTCAATCAGCATTTTAGAATGCTCTAATTCATTCATAGGCCTCTGTTTTAGAAAATATTGAATCGCATTAAGGCCCCTTTGATGATCAATCGAGGTGTAAAGTGACACCACATCGATGGTTGCCAGTAGGTAGGTAGGTTGCCATTCAGTGTTCATGAGTATTCGCAGAAAGTCCCCAGTGTCCTTTATGTAGGAACTCAAAGTTGTTACGAGGGGTGCTAAATAGAAGTCTACATATTGATATGTTTTCGTACAGGCTTCCACAGCTGGAGATGATTGGACGATCTGGTGGCTTATTAAGTGTTTTATGCACCTTTGGGAGGAAATAAGTGGTTGGCATGATTGGGTATTCAACCATTAAAAATCCTTTCTCATTTTCGGTTAGGAGGCCTTTTTCTTGCCTTCGGCAGATGGGGGTAAAGATTTTTAATTATGCTGATGACATGCAGCTAATCTTCTCCCTGTAGAACTCAGATAAATCCAAAGATTTTGTTAAGAATTCTATGCTGTACATAAAAAACTGGATGGATAATAACGGTGAGGTATAATACGATAAAAACGGTTTTATTGGTGGAATCTCCCTGGTACCAAATGCTTATGATTAAGGATTTATTTCCAGTACCCTTGCTTCTAATAAATTGGTACTACAATATATTTGATGCCCATGCTACATCGGTTATTGAAAAATTACAGGATGAGATTGTTAAAGTGACCAATAGCGTATTTCCCCTTTTTATTATGTGAATAGGTGATTTTAACTGTGCTTTGTGCAAGTTTAGCGGGACTAGAGTCTGTGGCTTGGTAGATTTAAGTGATCAGCCTTTGGCACATTTTAAGCACTCAAAACAAGGGGATGCTTTGAATAATATCATCACGATTAATTAACTTTGTATCCTGGACATGCCTAGTTTTTCTAGACCATCGGGTATACCCACCTTCCAAGGTACAGGGGGCCAAATGAGTGTAATTGATTTCGCTATGGTCTCTAGCAGGTATACCCACCTTGTTAATGATTTTCAGATTAAAGTGAATCCTGCTAGTGACCATAACCCCTCAATCTTAAGTCTGAACACTGTCCTTGAGAGAGTTCAGACCCTGGAACAGCCAATAAAATACAGCCAGAATCAAGGGGTCTCCTTAAAATGGGATAAGGTAGACTCAAGGCAATTGGAGGTGGGGATTTTTAAGACAAATAGGGCAGGGATAGACGCTTGCTTAACCCCCACCACTGAGCCAGATTTAATAATTAAGAACTTTGAGGCTCTTCTAGGCAATGTGGCATCCCACCTCATAAAAACCGTGGGGGGGGGAAAAGAAATTGGATACAAATGGTTTGATGCTGAATGTTCCGCAGCACAATCAAGATTAACGAAGGCATTACATCAAGTACCACGGGATAGGGAGCTTGTTAGAAATTCTAGGAAAAGGTACAGAGATGTCATTAATAGGCGAAAATCAGATTTAAGGACAAAGGCATGGGAAGACTTAAGTAAAGCGTCAGAACTAAGGGCTAGCAGGCTATTTTGGGAGGTTATAAACCGCCCATTTTTACAGAGTGAAGAAAAGGGCAATATGCTAGTGCATATACCGGGGGATACCTGGGAGGCACATTATGGAAGAATTTTTAATCCGAATGAGGTGACGTTGTCTACTCCGAATGAGGGGGTCAGCGATTTCCATTTGGAGTCAGCCCAAACGCTTAGCCTATCACTTACTCTCTCAGAGGTAGAGGCTGCTTTAAGGAAGGGCACCATACTAAAGGCCCCAGGGCCCAATGCAGTCCCTTTAGACCTTTTTAAACACAATGTTGAGGTGTGGGCACCACTTTTATTAAATGTATTTAGAGCTATTGTGGTAGGGCGTATTCCAACTTCCTGGCAAGAGGCGGTAGTGGTACCGATCTTTAAAAAGGGTGACAAGGGTGATCCGTGCTGCTACAGACCAATATCATTAATAGATGCGTCTTGTAAGTTGATGGGAAGAGTGATACTGGCACGCCTGGAAACATGGGCTGAGTCATCAGGTATTATCGTGGATTCCCAGTATGGGTTTAGGAGAGGCAAAGGAACCACAGAGTAATGTCTTAATTTGGCTTTAATTATGGGTAAGTAAATGAGGGCCAGGCGTAGTTGTATTCACCTGGCCTTTATGGACTTATCCAGTGCCTTTGACACTGTGTGCAGAGGAAAGTTGTGACAAATGATGGAGACCATGGGGTTTGAAGAACCTTTGGTCATCCTGCTTCGTAGGCTCCATGCTGCCACAACAGTGAGGATTTGTTTTGGACCAGGTGGTGAGAAGACAAAATCCACCCCATCCACTGAAGGTGTACGCCAGGGATGTATTCTGGCTCCTTTTTTATTCTTGGTGTACACCAATGGTCTGGAAAGTTTTCTGTTGGACAGCGGTGCAGATTTCCCCCAGGTAAATGCCAAACGGGTACCGATGTTATCTTATGCAGATGACACGGTGCTAATGACCCTCACTGCCAACAGTATGCAAATTTGTCTGAATGCCTTTGATACTTTCATGGAAGGATTAGATCTTAGGGTCAACTTCACAAAGTCTTTTGCCATGACCTGTGGTCCCAAAGGGGTAAAATCTCGCAGGTTTATGGTGAAAGACTCAATTATTGCGAAAGTGGACAATTTTAATTATCTGGGGAATTTATTCAATAAAACGCTGAGTTGGGACTTTTTAATATCAGCTCGCGCCCAAAAGGCTACACAATCTAAAGAGGCCCTTTTTCGTTTTTCTAGTAAATTGGGTCAAAAGCCGATTGCAGAACTAAAAACTTTATATAAAGCAAAATGCCTCCCTGTTGCCACATATGGTGCAGGAGTGTGGGGGATACAAAATTGTGACAAGATCCAAGTTATGGAAAATAAATTTATAAAGCGATTTTTATATGTCCCATCTGGTACTTGAAATAGTTTCTGCCATACTGAGGTGGGTATTGATTTTGTGAGTGATATTATTCATGTCTCTCCTCTGCTGCTATGGAGCAAGGTTTGGCGGTCTGAAGAATTGAAACTCACAAAGGAAATTTTTCAAGACTGCCTTAAGCTTGATTATTCTATGGAGATCCCATGGCTGTTATATGTAAGGGAAGCCCTTTATAAGATTGGGTTGGGACATATATTCCAAAGTCCCGAAATGGTTGGCAAGGAGTCTAAGTTAATGATTAAAAACGCTTATTGTACCAGGTTAGGCATGTTGAGAAATAGTGAGCATGCACTATATAATAGGGGTAAGCTGCAGCAGCAGTTTTACCTATCGGATATCATGCATACCCAATGGCGTTTTTACTTGACAAGGTTCCGTCTCAGCTCTTTGCACTTTCTTTTTGCTTTCCCAAAACAAGAGGGGTGGTGTGAGAGACTACCCCCTTGCCCTTGTAACAATAAGGCTTTACAAAGCACAGTGCACCTCATCCTTTTTTGTGCTTTGTATAAAGATCCAAGAAACCGGTTTATTAAGCCTGTTTTGTTAACCCTTGGATCTCGTTATTATAAAGAGGGTTATGAGTATCTACTGTCCTTGTCATCTTCAGCTATATGTAGCGCTGTGCTTAGTTTTATTAGACTGGCACTCAATATTAGAAATCTATATTGAACAGTATTATTATTGGAAACCTATTGTAATAGACTATTATGTGGATTTGTATTTTAATGGAATGCACAAGCACTTTACAATATGTTTATATATGTGACCCCTTTAGTCTAAATGTATTGCAATTTTAATATGGATATATTACGTGTTTTTTGAAAACAATTTTATGTAATCTTTTTAAATCTGTGTATACTTTTATGATTCTACTTATGAATCAAAATAAAGTTTATTGAATCGAATCAAATAACCAATTAAAATTAAACTCTGACAAGACTGAGATAATCATACCCAGCAATAAACTCATCTACTGGACATCCTCTCATTGGACTTTGGAGCTAGGGGTGATCCCACTCCCTAATCCAGTGATAAAGAATCTGGGATTTCACATTGACTCAGGTCTCCCCATGAGTGCCCAGATTGGGTCAGTTACTTCTTCTTGCTTTGCCCAACTTCGCAAGTTGCGCAGGATTAGATGCTTTTTCAGCAAAGAGGCCTGCACTCAAATAGTGATTGCGCTTATCCTATCTAAAATCGATTACGGTAATGCGCTCTATCTTGACCTCCCGCAAAAGCAGAAACATCGTCTACAGATGATTCAAAATCAAGCAGCTAGAATCATCTATCTTCAGGATAGACAATGTCATATTAGCCCACTGTTAAAAAATCTCTACTGGCTCCTGGTGGAACAGAGAGCTATGTTTTAAACTGGCTGCATTCTCTTTAGAGCTATTCAGGGAACTGGGCCTAATTTTATCTCTTCACGAATCAGTAAGTGCTCACCCCTGCGTACCTTGAGATCAATGCATTTGAATCTTTTGGTGGTTCCCAGATTCAAACGGAAACGCATCGGTGGGACTCGGTTCTCCTTTTTGGGTCCGAGGCTCTGGAACTCTCTACCCATTTCACTGAGGCTTGAGGTGGATTACATGAGGTTTGTAAAACAGCTCAAAACATGGCTTATAACTAGTGGCTCCCTTTTCTGTAAAGTCTCTGCTCGGATCCTCAGCACCAAGAAACCAGCTGGTGTACGTGTGCTTAAACAAATACCCAAGTAACATGACATAACATAACATTACATAACATAACTTAGACTGCTCCTGAGTATGCATTACCACTGAATGGAAACTCAAAGTCTGCCATATTCCAAGGAACGTTTCTGGGTCAAAGAAACAGAAAGTGGCATTGTGGATAGGGAAATTGGACTCTTCTCTCTGAAAACTGCTCTCCTAGTCCACTATTTAACACTTCAGAAAAAGACGCAATGGTTTTAGAGGCGCATGCTTTTTTGGGTGAGGGTCATCTGTCACCTCATCCTTCCGTTGACCATCCCAGCCCACTATTCTGGTATGCACACTGCAAACCAGAGAAATGGCTCTTGGGCAATAACTCAAATATGCACAGACCTTAATAAATTGATGTAAGCAATATCATAAAATACCATCAATATATAAATAAAGAATGGCTGGGATTTGAGGAAAAGGAAAAGAATGGAAAGGGCAATCTTAAAAGGTTTCTATTTATTATGCGCAGATGAATTTATGATTTATAATTCAGTACAGTGTCCCTACCCAAACCCTAATATCAACCCTTAGATACAAAGAAAAAAGCATTGAGTAGACATTGACAACAACATTATAAACGACAACTGAGGTGGTATTTCATCGAAGGGATACACAGGAAGATCTTCACAATCCCGTCACAGGGACACATAAAAAGAGGAGTTCATATCACTAAATCAACCCCTTAGATGCTTTATTCTTCTTCCACTACCCTTGACTTAAATCATACGTAACCTCCACCCAGTCCTCATCATGGTCCTGATATATTACCCAAACAGTACCAAAATGTCAACAGAATACATCGTAAAAGGAGCATTTTCTTTTCATTTGCTGTTCTACTAGTTACCCCATCCCCTTGTTGTTATTACAGGATACCCCCTATAGTTTGTCTTCAGACCAGGGGAAATGGGGCACAAAATATGCTAATCAGGGCCTCAGACAGGGTAAACATGAGCGCACTTCAAGCCCAGGGATTTTAGGGGGAAGGGAAATGCAGATGCAGTGATGTGGCAGCCATTTGGCTGCTGTGACATCATTGCAGAGAGAACAGGGAGATTTACTTTTTCCTGCACCTCATGAGGAGAAGGAAGCACGCTCAAACAATGTCCGGGAGCACCCCATCAGAGGTGACAATTCAGTGCAAAATCACACTGCTGAAAGCAGTAGGTTGCCTCTACCCTTCAGCAACATGCAGGGAGAGGTTGACATGATGGCAGGGCAGCATCTACAGAGGGTTTGGCAGCAGTGATGGCTTCTGGGTCCTCCCTCAGGTGGGGGAGGATTGCTATGGGACCCCAGGCGCTCGTGGAGTTGGACTCTCCCACCGCCCAGTTGTGGCAAACAAGACAGGGGGGCATTTCTTCACGTGGGAGGTACGAAACCAGATGCACAAGGGAGGGCAAGAGGTAATCAGGTGGGGCCACAGAGGTGGGGCCATTGAGCACACGACTCAAGATCGCAGAACTTCTTACTTAGAGTGGAAGAGCCACTACAAGAAACACATCAGTTGAGCGAATTGCCATGGACGCCTCACAGCTTGCAGGGAGACACATCAAGCTGCCAGGGGAGCAGGTACCTGAAAAGAAGATGCACACTGTACCACAACAGAGATCACTACGTTGAAATGCCTTATACTTAAAAAATACTTACACTACATACTTGTAGTCTCCAAACGAATCATCGGTGCCCCATGATGTGTAATCCTGCCAAATTTCATTTAAATACTTTCAGCCATTTTCACGCTACATGAAATACAAAAGTCAATGTAAAATGCATTGGAATGCAAGTGTGTTTTGGGACCCCCTATTTTCTTTGCACCTCCTTGATCAAATATTGGAAAACTTTCAGTTCTCCAACAATGTAACGGTTGCAACAGGTCTGCAAAGTTTTGCAGAGATTTGTCAAACGGGTGCAAAGTTATTAAAGGACAAAAATCTGAGAAATGTCTATCTCTGGTAACCCTAACTATAACAACAGAGTGGCTACCACCACTCTGTAATATATATATATTACCTACTGGCAGTCTCCAGGAGTATTTATAGTTTGGCCCATGTTTCCATAGGAAAGGCGTTTTTTGACTTGCCTATATCTTAGATGCTGTTTGACGAACCTTCACCATACTTTCCCAAAAAGTGCCCTGGTGAATTTAGTTGTTAATGGAACGTTTTGGGGCGATCTGTCAAGTGGGGGCAGAGAAAAAGTGGGCCAAAAAGGTGTTTTTGCTATGTTAATTTTCATAGGAATTTTAAAGACACAACTACAGCCCGAACCCCTAAAAGGAATTACACCAAATTTGGCAGAAAGGTAGCTGTTCATCCAGAAACAGTGCTTTTTTAGGTCTCGCCTAGGCAGCGCATGCGCTGTCTCTCTGAGACATCTAGTACTTAGCATATGTGGTGAGACTCCACCTACTCCACCTAGTGGCTTTTTATTGGTTTGTTTGCTTGTCTGCTTCAATCTCTTCGTTTTCACAGGCTAATGCAGTTTTTAATTCCTCCTTTATTTGTTTGGGAACGTCTATGCAGCACCTCGTAACTACTGTAAACATGCTGCTAGTGAAATTAAGTGTTTGTCTTGGAACTCTTTCATTTTTCGTTACATGTGATGTTGTTGGAGGAGGAGGAGGATAAAGGAGGAGTATGCTTCAGCACTAATGATGACAGCTGCATTTCGTTTTGTTCGTTGGGATTGCATGCCTTTTGTTATTCCTATTTATTTACTTTGGCTATAATGCTGGCATCTGTGCTTTAGCTTTAAACATTTTAAGCTAAAGCACTGGTGCCGCAATTGTAACAAAAGTAAACAAATAGAATAAAAGCTCCTGGAAGCCATTTGTTTTCAGTTTATTTACATTTGTTACAATTGTAGCAACCGCGCTTTAGCATAAAATGCTTAATGCGCGAGGGCCACGATTTATTTATAATCATGGACTCTGATGACAGCTGCACTTTTGTTTTGTTCGTTGCGATCGCATACCTTTTGTTTTTTCTATTTCTTTACTTTGGTAATAATGCTGGTATCTGCACTTTAGCTTTAAACATTTTGAGCTAAAGCGCTGGCGCTGCGATTGTAACAAAAGTAAACAAATAGAATAAAAGCTCCTGCCAGCCATTTGTTTTCAGTTTATTTATGTTTGTTACAATTGTAGCAACCGCGCTTTAGCATAAAATGTTTAAAGTGCGAGGGCCACGATTTATTTACAATCATGGACTCTGATGACGGTTGCACTTTCGTTTTGTTCATTGCGATCGCATGCCTTTTGTTTTTCCTATTTATTTACTTTGGTTATAATGCTGGCATCTGCGCTTTAGCTTTAAACATTTTAAGCTAAAGCGCTGGCCGCGATTGTAACAAAAGTAAACAAATAGAAAAAAAAGTACCTGGCAGCTATATGTTTTCTGTTTATTTACATTTGTTACAATTGTAGAAACCGTGCTTTAGCATAAAATGTTTAAACCGCGAGGGCAGTGATTTATTTACAATCATGAACTTGGTTGGCACTTCAGATCTGTATGCACCCCTGCAGTCTATATCACGCGTCGCGCACCGGTCTGTCATCTGAAAAACGTTCCCAGAAGATTTCCCCCTGCCGTCTACAACACACGCACCGTCTTTCATCTGAAAAACTTTCCCAGAAGATTTCCGTTCAAAGATTTAATTCTGTTAAAGAACGCAGTCCACAGGAAAGTGTGTAGGGTTCGCCAAACTCCTTAAAAGAATTTGTTTGCAACAGAGAATGCAGCCGAGCACTACAGTGAAACAAAACACGAGTCTGGCACCGCTGTCTCCAATCCGTTGAAATCAGCAAAAAGTCCAGCCCACCACACACAAGACGGCGCCCCACAACTCAGTGACCATTTCATCAAGACTCCAGAGCTATTAAAGCAACTACAATTACTGTTTGTAAAAAAACAAAAGATGGACGGAGCCATCTTGTAGAGTGCTGGAAAACATTCCTTTTTTTTATTACTGGGGTGTATCTCCGTCTTCCTCAGTCACCCTCCCACCAGGCACCCACCCTTAATCCCTTCCTCTCTTTTGTTTCCTGTGGCTGAGCACCAAACTTGCAGAGCCTGGCATCCAGAGTCTCTCTTCTGGGGCCCCTCCCTGCAAGCCCTCACAACATCTACATGCCGGGCATAGCTTAGCTCCCTCATTGGGCCATAAATCTTCTCAGGCTGCTCATTTGCTTTGCTCTCATGTCCTTTCTCCCGATGTCCATGTGCTACAAATGCTTGTTTGTTTGTTTCCTGGTTATGCATAAGCAGTCTCCTACATTCAGTTGTTTATGCTGGGACATCCTCCCCAACCGGTTGGGAAGGCGGGTGGGAGATCAGGGCGCCGGTGAAAGTCTTTAAAATGTACCATTATGGTGACTCAGATGTCATTAGTCCATCCTCATTAGCACGTGCTCATCATTGGAAACATACTTGGAGTAAGAGTGTGAGTACACAAGGAGAATGCCGTGGAGATGCATGGCTGGATGTGGGACAATACACACTTAATACATGCCCATGCAGATGGTATCCTTTACTTTAAAGTTACAGCCTCGCTTTAAAGAACAGTTCCCTGTTTAGCTGTCTGAAGAGGTGAACTTAAACTGTGCAAGTCACAGCACCACAGTAATGGAGTAACTTGTCATGTTTCCCTTCAAACCTTTTCTCAAACCATGGGACGATCCTAGAGAAGAGATGTCTCAGTGGGGGCAGCCCTGTGCTGTATGAGTAGACTACAAACAGTACTATTTGGATGGATTGTGAGCTAAAGGAATTGAGATTTGCAGCAGTTTTCTTTGAATGACCATTGTAAGGACACAATGTTGCTGTAAAAAATATGTTTGCATTATCAAGATTGCTTTCATGATCTTTAGACAGCTGTGATATTGAAAGCAATCTTTGCATTACTTCAAGCTGATGTGTAGTTAGTAACCTAGAATATTGGCAGATGCCAAACGAGTGTATTATGCAATGCAGTGGGAGAATATTAAAATTGAGGGGGAGGGGGGAAAAGTTCGACCATTCTGTTTTGACCTGACTTTAGACCTTGCGCGAACTCAAATTAATGTGATATGTGTTTCAAATTATCGTGATGTTTTCTATGATATTATTTTGTGCATTAAATATATTGAGAGTAAACTCTTTCCCAACTAGTTTCTACAAAATACTTTTTCTGGTTTTCTCAAGCAGTCAAGTCTACTTTGAAGAAAAAGAGAAAGTTTACAAAGCATTTAAAATTCAGTTTGAAAGCTGTTCCAGTGTGTTACATCACCACCCTCTCCCTGGTTGCCATTGTGTGCCTGCTTGAAGTCAGTCATGCATTGTGCACAGTGATGTAGGAGGCCACAGGGTTTTTATAGTCTGTCAGCATGGCCACCTTTAACAAAGAAAGCGGTGGTTTGTTATGATATGGCTCTTCCCGACGCTTGCAGTGAAATGTAAGATATATTCTGCCATATGTGCCTGGCTGACAACAGCTTTCACCATTTTTGAAACTGTTAATTTTCCATTAACTTTTGTGATTTGAGGGGGTGGGGTTGCACTTTGTTACTGTGTTCAACAAGCATTTGCAATGCAATGGGTCTCGTATTTGCGAGCGTTTAAGCTATCGGCATGTAAATGACAATACCTTTTATTTATCTGTTTTGAAAAACAACACATAAATAAAAAGCATTGTCATTTACAATGCCAATAGCTCAAACTCTCGCAGATGCGAGACCTACTGCATTGCAAATGCTTGTCTTATTTGGTGTAAACCTGTTTGGTAGTTTTGGGGATATTAAAGGAAATCCAAATATGTATAGATAGGGACGGGGATCCTTCGTGACCAGACGCAGAGCGTCGTGGATCCACACGCTGGGGCAATACTGTTATTGGCTGCTAAGAATTTGAATAGAAAATTGCAGCTCCCATTTTGTAGAATGGAACCATGTCCTGGGGGTTGATGTATGAAGGCAAATAGTATAGAACGGGTCAGGGTAGGGATACCCTGACCCCATTGATGCATTGAGGTGTGAATAAGAAACCGTTTATGAGTTTTAAAATGCTGGGAGCCTTGGTTTTATTCCATTTGGGTGGAGTTATGACTTAATTGTGGTGCTCAGTGTGGGCCCAAGTGTAATATTGTGCACAGAGTTGCAAACCTTGCTGAAAAAATCTTTTAAAAAAACCCTCACACATTCACTTACACAGTAATAAACACACTCATGGACCCACGGAGGTACTTATACATCTACACACTCACCCACACAGAAGATCATGAACCTACTCACAGATCCACTCACATACCCACTCTCAGACCTTCTCAGAGTTTTGTGCACTCATGCACCCACTTGCAGCCCCACTCAGACACTCATGTACCCATTCACAGATCCATTCAGAGACTCATGTACTCACTCACAGACCCACTCAGAGGCTCATGCCCCCACTCATAGACCCACCCAAACACTGAAGCACCCACTTTTAGACCTACTAAGAGAGTCATGCACCCCCTCACAGACTCACTCAGAGACTCATGCACCCACTCACAGATCCTCTCAGAGACTCATGCACTCATTCACAGACCCATTCAGAGACTCACACACCCACTCACAATCCCACTTTAAGACTCATGCACTCACAGACCTACTTAGAGACTAATGCATCCAGTCACAGACCCACTCAGGCACTCATGCACCCACTCAGAGATCCACTCAGAGACTTATGCACCCACTCACAGACCCATTCAGAGAAGCATGCACCACTCAGAGACCCAGTCAGAGACTCATGCACTCATTCACAGACTCACTTAGAGTCCCATACATCCACTCTCAGAACCAGTCAGAGATTCACACACCCACTCACAGACCCAGTCAGAGACTCACACATGCACTCACTCACACACCCATTCAGAGAATCATGCTTCCAATCACAGATCCACCCAGAGGCTTATGTGCCCACTCACAGATCTACTCAGAGACTTACGCAGCCACTCACAGAGCTACTCAGAGACTCATGCATCCACTCACAGACCCACTCAGAGAGTCATGCACCCACTCACAGACCCACTCAAAGACTTATGCACCCACTCACAGACCCACAGAGAGACTCACGGACCCACACACGCACCCACTCAGAGACCCACTAAGAAACTCATGCACCCAGTCACAGACCCACTCAGACACTCATGCATCCACTCACAGACTCCCTCAGAGACTTATTCACCAACTCACAGACCCACTCAGACACTCACACACCCACTCACACACCAACTGAAACACCCACACACTCACTGAGATACTCATGCACTCAGTCACACACTCACTCTCAAGGTTTGCAGATTACACTTACAAAATAACATTTAAAAAACTTTAGAAATTCAGTTAATAAACCAAAGGTTACAGGGATTATATAGTTGGGAAATAGAATTTAAAAAACACTGAAATTCACTGAAAAAGCCACAGGTTACAGGGGAGTTGTAGTTAGGAAATAGAATTCATTTGTTTTAGAAATTCACTGAAAAAAACAAAGATTACAAGAACGTTATATTTAGGCTTGGATTTCACTTGTACAAAACCAGTGAAATTCAGCAATTATTGTTACCTGAGCCAACTATAACTTACGCCCCTGTAATGCACTGCTTATGACCTCAAATTGTTCACGGGCCTGTCCCAGGAAGGTGTGGTCCCCAGAGCTGTATAAGGCCTAGGAGGAGGGCCACACAGCCCCCTCCATTAATTAAATAAAACCTCAGGGAGGTGGTGGTCCATGGGGCTCTATAGAGCCCATGGAGGGGGGTGCGCATGGCCCCCTTCCTAAATTACCAATAAGTCCTGGGAAGGTGTTTGTCCCCGGGGCCCCCTTCCTTTCCTTTTACAATGCCCCCGGACCTGGCCAACCCGGGAACCCTTTTCAAATCAAGCACGGGAGTCCGCACTTGTTTTTATTTTATTTTTTCAGCAAATTTGTTGTACTTTAAAACAAAAAAGATGCTTTTTGTGCCCTGCTGGGTTCCCTCCGGGAACCCAAGACCAAGGCTTTAGGATTAGGGTATTTCTACCCTGCCCCTTTTCCTTTTTTCAAGTTTTTTTGCCCCAAGATGGCTGCCAACACTTTCTGGTTGATGTTTTGGCAGCCATTCAGAGCTCTGCAATTCTATGCATGAGCTCGTCATTATTCACAAAGTTGTCACGGCCACAGATATTCAAATTTGGATGTTCTTTAATATCCTGCACACTTCTGAATGGATTTACACCAAATAGCAAAAAACACAATCTGCAAACCAAAAGCTAGCTTTCCGCCAAATTAGGTGTAATTCCATTCAGCTGTATGAGCTGCAGGCATTTCTAAAGAGCCTATGTAAATTATAATGGGAAACACACTTTTTTTGACCCCCCCCCTTTTCTCAACCCCCGGTTGATGGATCCACCCAAACTCTCCATGCACAACAAGAATCACTGGTATACTTTTATGGAAATTTTGTGAGGATTCGTCAAATGACGCCAAAGAAATAGGAGAGTCAAAAAGTGCTTTTCCATGGTCCTAACTATAACTTCCTACTTCCGTCTGTGGTCATATATATATATATATATATATTCACTTAAAAAACCATAGGTTTCACACATGTTATAGTTAGGTGGATATTTCACTCGTAAAAAACCAATGAAATTCCCCCGTTATAGTTACTTCAGATAACTATAACTCGCGCGCCCGCAATCCTCTGCTCATGACATCACATATTACATCACTCATGACATGGTCAGTGGCATCACTCTTTTTTTTTTTTTTTTTTTGAAAACCTTTATTGATATTTCAATCAATTACACGTATGGGCCTACAACCCCCGGGTCCGGCCGCTAAACAGTCAGAATAACAGAAAGCAAGTCTATCACAGTCAGCACCTCGGGTGCAAAATCTCGACGTTAGCATACTCTCAGTCTCTGAACAGCCCAAGTAGGAGACAAGAATAATAAAGGTTTACATTTTATAATAGAAGAGGATGGAAGGATCAGGCGCCAAACAGTTTCCCAGCAGCGAAAAATGGCAGGCAGAATGATGAACGTAAACAATAAACAGCAGTCTATCTAGGCAATGGCGCTGAAACAGGAAGTTCAGGATGTGAAAGATTGACACGGCCATTTGCGCCTGCAACCCCCCTGCCCCAAGACCCAGGAAACTCCACGGAAATTATGGCACTCCAGAAACAGCAGTGATTAACAACAAAGGAGTTCTACCATGCTGATCCCAGAAAAAGACAGAGAAGAATAAGAGAAGAAAAGGAGGCCATAGAAAAAAGGGGTTAAAGACTAAAGAATCCCCCCCCCAACCCCCCACCCTGCACCTCTGCAGATGAGTACGGCCCCCCCCCAGCAGTGTGCCTGTCGCCCCTGAACCAGACCCGAAATATAGAAGAAACAGAGAAAAAGAGTAGGAAAAGAGCCCCCACCAGACGGGGGGGTAGAGAGAGTATTAATAAACTGGAGGAGGGCCTGTAAAACACGCCCCCAGCTTCTCCCTCCCGCACCATACGTGTTCCCGCAAAGCATACAATACAGAACACGAAATCGACCCTGTCAAAGTGAAGTAAGGAGCATTACGCACTTGGTACACTAACAGTTATGCCGTGAGAGCACACAACGCCCGAGCCCGCCCGCCTAGTAGATGACCACCTCTGAAGGGTCAGCCTCATCCTTGACCACTCTTTGCAAACCCACCCATGCATACCCCTCGTCCCAGTGCCATGTCCAGTGTTACCAGGAAGAGAAGCGTCCAATAAAGATCAGGAAGCGACACACACAAGTAGGGTAGAGGGCTCTGAAGGTCGACACAATCAGCTCTATGGAGGGTCGTCTTTCCCAGTGCTGAGCCAGGGTTTACACTGCACACCAGGCCCAGGAAGGCGGAATCAGGCAGAGTAGGCGACCGTTGCTTGGATGTTGCCTGAGTCGTCGGAGGCCGCGCACGGGACAAGGCCACCACCCCCCACTCAGGTCCGAAACCTCCGGAACAGACCAGATCCACAGCCAGCTGATCGCACGTTGATATACTGTCCGGAGAGTCCAGGCGTGCACTATTCACAGGGGTGGCCACGACACTGTCCCCCCGTGCGCGGTGTAAGAAGTCCCAGTGTACCTGGGGATAGGCAGGCGGCAACTGTTCCAACGCTGATGTCACTCCATCGAGCTTGCTCCCCAACACCCAGGCGCCGTGAACCAAGGTGGAATGAAGGGCACCGAGGGCCTCGAGAAGGTCACCATACCCCAGTACAGCTCCCGGCGCTCGCTCCGCTACGCTCCTCAGAGGCGCACCCTCCCAATCCTGCTGCAACCCAGTGTACAGGATGGTGGACACTGTCCTACCAAAATGGCCGCTGGGTAGATCCAACCCAGATCGGGACCGGGACTCAGGCCCAAGCGCCTCGGGTTCCATGTCGCTGGAAACAGGGTTCCGGGGGCAGGCAAATGATGTGTCCGGTGTGTGGTCACGGGCCACAGTCGTCCCCACCACGGACCAGCGCCCGCGAAAATCCGGGAGCAGCCCGCGAGAATCGGGGCGAGTTACGGGCGGCGTCCGGGCAGCTCACCGGCGAAGGCTGAGGGAATCACCGGAGAGTCTTGGAGTTGCCACCTCGGGCACGCACCCGTTCCGCTACGCTTAGTGGTAGGAACGACCACGGCGAAACGCAGGCCGACATTCGCACCACTCCGGCAGTCCGACTCCACCCAGTCACCGAAGGCCGCTGTTGTTGCACTGCCGCCCGGCCACGGCGTCCACTCGAGGTCCCGGCTCCAGGGCTGCACAGGCCGCAAACTTCAGACGGACATTTCTCCGGCGGTACCGCTGCCAGAAACTTCGGGGTCACACGGTCGGTTGCCGCTCGCGTTCACCAACACGGGCAGATAGCGCAGGCTAAGGATCTCGTGCAGGATATCTGTGCGGGGTGCGGAGGTTCACGGAGCCGGGAGCCTACGCTGCCATCCCGGTCGCCATCTTGGCTCCTCCTAGTGGCATCACTCTTGACATCACTGATGACATCATCCTTGTGATAGAGTGGTGGTCGCGCGAGTTATAGTTATCTGAAGTAACTATAAAGGGGGAATTTCATTGGTTTTTTACGAGTGAATTATCCACCTAACTATAACATGTGTGAAACCTATGGTTTTTTAAGTGCATTTGCAAGGTTTTTTAAATGCTAATTCCTAACTATAACGTGTGTGAAACCTATGGTTTTTTCAGTGAATTTGTATGGTTTTTGAAATGCTAAATTATGTATGTATTTTTATTTTTTTTATATATTTATTTTTCAATAAACTACGTATTAAAATTTTTTTTTTTTACGGTTTTTCACCATGCGCGCACCGTGCGCGCACCATGCGCGCACCCCCGCGATTTAAAAAAAAAAAATGTAAATGTTTTTTTCTGTCTTCGGGGTCCTTCAGGGACCCCCTGACAAAGGCTAGGGGGTCAGGAACTCTCTACCCTGCCCCCTGTTCACGTTTGCCACCTTCCTTTTCCACTCTCGCACTGAAAACAAACATAATGGCGGCCGACACTTCCTGATTTCGACCGATTCGAACGTTGACTGACATGTAACAACCAATCAAAATTACGCTTGCGCACGTTAGGGTGCGCACACGGTGCGCGCACGGTGCGCGTTCACGGAGCGAGGCTATAGATATGTATGTGCTTTTAAATGCAATTTTCTCTGGAAATACTGAACAGATTGACTCCATATATGCAAAAGGCACTTCCCTGACCTGAGGACTACCTCTCTGCCAAATTTCAAGTAATTCTGTTCAGCCGTTCGGGCTGTACCTTCGACTAAAGGTCCTATGGGAAATTGCATGGGGAAAACGCGTTTTGGGACCCCCCTTTTTTCTCGGCCCCTGATTGACGAATCCCCCCGAGACTTTCAGAGTAGAAGCTGAGCGGAGCGCCCCATTAGTTTTAAAAAATTTGCGAAGATTCGTCAACCGGCGCCAAAGTTATTCAAAATAGAATTTTGAGATTTCCTATGGAAACACGGTCCTAACTATAACTATCTACTGGCGACCGCCAGTAGATAATATATATATATATATATATATATTCACTGAAAAAACCATAGGTTTCACACATGTTATAGTTAGCGGAAATTTTACTGATAAAAAACCAATGAAATTGCCCCGTTATAGTTAGTGCTGGCAACTATAACTCACGCGACCGCAATCCTCTGCTGATGCTAATACTGTATTTAGACACTTATTTGCCCATGTCTTCTTCCATACATTTTTAGCTATACATATATTACAAATATTTTTTTTTATAAAGACACATATGTCATCAGCAGAAGATTGCGGTCGCGTGAGTTATAGTTGCCAGCACTAACTATAACGGGGCAATTTCATTGGTTTTTTATCAGTAAAATTTCCGCTAACTATAACATGTGTGAAACCTATGGTTTTTTCAGTGAATTTGCAAGGTTTTTTAAATGCTAATTCCTAACTATAACGTGTGTGAAACCTATGGTTTTTTCAGTGAATTTGTACGGTTTTTTAAATGCTAAGTTACTTTACGCCATTCGAGGCGTGCGCGCCCACTTAACGCAGTGCGTTCCGTGCACGGTTTTTATCAACTTTAATAAGCCCTGTACATTTGGTGGCCTTCGGCCACCAAAAGCACAGGGGGTGGGGTCAATGTGGATAGTGTTTTTTTTATTTCGATTTTATAATTTCATGTTGCCAAAATATAGTTTTTTTACTGTTGTAACAAGCCCTGTACATTTGGTGGCCTACGGCCACCAAAAGCACAGGGGGTGGGGTAAGTGTGGATAGTGTTTTTTTTATTTCTATTTTTTACCGTACGCTTACGGTAAGCGTACGGTAAGCGTACTCGGCGAAATTGCCGAAAAAAAAATAAAACCGTTTTTGCTCTTGGGGGATGTTTGGGGACTCCCTCAACATGACTATGTGGGAGGGAAATGTCAAAACAGCCCCGTAACATGTTTTTTGGCATCATGTTTGATAAATAACACTCAGTGCGAGAGACAAAATGGCGGACGCCGCTTCCTGGATTCGGCCGATTCGAATGTTTACTAAGATCTAAGAGCCAATCAGAATCGCGCTCGCGTACGCCACCGTACGCGTACGGTAAGCGTACGGTAAGCGTACCGTAAGCGGGCTCAGATATATATATTGATTTAAAGGCTATTTTCTCAGAATCTACTGAACAGATTTACACCAAACCTACAAAAGGCACTTCCTTGACATAGGGACTACCTCTCTGCCAAATTTCTAGTAATTCTGTTCAGCCGTTCGGGCTGTAGCTCTGTCTAAAGGTCCTATGGAAAAATGCATGGAAAAAACGCGTTTTGGGACCCCCCTTTTATCTCAGCCCCCGCTTGACGAATCCCCCCGAGACTTTCAGGGTAGGAGCGGAGCGTAGCGCCCCACCTATTTTGAGAAATTCGCGAGGATTCATCGACCGGCGCCAAAGTTATTCAAAATAGAATGTTGCGGATTTCCTATGGAAAAGGGGTCCTAACTATAACTACCTACTGGCGACCGCCAGTAGGTAATATATATATATATATATATATATATATATATATATATATATATATATATATATATATAGTGGTGGCACAGCACAAAAAATAACAGAACATTTTCACAAAATAAGAGGAGTCCGTGCCTTTTTTCATTCCTGGGATCAGAGAATTAACCAAGAAAAGGAGTACTGAATATATATATATATATATATATATCCAAGAAGCCGGTAAGAAATTTGAAGATGGCAATGGCACTGCCTCAGCCCCAAAGACCACACGGACACGGACCTCCAGTTAAGTGCTATTTTATTTTTTTGCTGGCAGTGTCGTCTTGACGTTTCGGCTCCCAAGAGCCTTGCTCACATGACAACGTGAAAAATCAAAATGATCCAATAAATAGTGAGGGTAGACCGTTCAGAGTTCAGGCTGAAGTCATGTGACTATGATAACCATAGAGCTAAACAACATACTACAATACAACCTCAGCACTGACTGTGCAAAATAAGCAATCAATAATTTCAGTGCATGATTACGCATTTTATATTAGCGTTTGTGCTTTAAATAGTGCAAATAATTCAATAAATATACTGAACAATAAATATATATAAATAAATATAGAAATAAATATATCAGTTTAAAATCCACATCTGCATTTTTACCAATAAAATATTGTAAAAAAAAAAACCTCAATGGCTAAATTGCCATGGCATCATTGGAATGTACATGCTCAGGGGACTTGGTGTCAAAACCACCATGATTTGAAATAATATAATACTGTCCCTGTAGTAAATATCTGATGAGTTGTGCCCAATCTGCCGTAACAAATTCACAAATGTATATACTCATACTAACGGCTTGAATGCTCATGGCTACTACCAGCCAGATAGTGAGGGATGAAATAGATATCTCTAAAATCCATATTAAAAGCATGACTAAATAAAAATGTAAATATTTGCAAACATAACAATACATGATTTAATGATTTAACTTTGCTCGTTGCTAACAGTCATCAATAAACATCTCCTAACCCTGTCTCCCAAAGTCTTGTGAAGGGAGGTTACCATCACTACAGGTATGTACCCAAAATAATTTGTTTAGAATTTTAATCTTTAGATCTAATTTCTAGAATTTGTAAACAGTGCTGGAGGTGAGTGGGGAATAAAATTATTGTGACTAAAAGGAGATAAACTTTTACTAGTGAGATTTACATAAGTGTAAAAAATATTATTGTAAAATACCTTAAAAAGATGAAAATCCTATGTATATAGTGATGTAGATTAATTCAATGGGTTTTCAACACTGGAAAATGGATGTTAAATTCGAATATTATTACCCTACTGTACACGTGTTAATCAGATAATGGCCAAATTATATCAGATGACTCTAATAATCTTAGGTGATCAGGTATGTTCGAATATATTAACCTCAAGTTGGTGATATAAATATCTGCAACGATGGCTTACAAGTTCCCCTGTCCATGTAGGGTATAACATTTAAATAAAAGGTTATAAATACATTCAAAGATATGACATTATACTAGTGCAAATATAGTAACTATCAAGCCTGATAGAAATCGATCGTCCCTTTTACACAAAATATGCTGAAGGCACATCATCTGCAAGTATTCATTATCACATTAGATTCGACTGTCCTAGATAAACTGTAGTTGGAGCTGGCCAAAACTGGGTAAATCCCAAATCATACAGTAAACTTAAGTATTTCATTTAAACAAAGGGGAAGAATCTTGTCACTTAAATTAGAGCTCAGCTATGGTAAACAAGTGTAGAGGTCCTCCGTAACATTGAGACCTTTCGGGGTTTTTGTATCTAGTTGCAAAATATAACGAGTCTCAAGTTTTTGGAGTTTGGCTTCTCTGTTGCCCCCCCGTCTGCTGGCATTGACAGCATCAATAACAAAGAATTTGAGGAGGCGAATGTCACTGTGGTGTGTGTCTCTAAAATGTCTGGCGACAGGGTAGGTATTATCCTGATTGGATATGGCCCTTAACCTTAAGTGTTGTAATATCCGTTTATGGACGGCCAATTTGGTGCTGCCGACATATCTTAGAGAACAGGGGCATTCAAGTATGTAAACGGCGTATTCTGTTTTACATGTCAGCAATTTTTTAATATGATGTTCTATATTACTGAACCCATCCTGGTATGTCTTAGTATTGACCCCATGTGTGCAGGATTTGCAAGTTTTACATTTGAAGAAGCCAGTGTTAGTTTGGAGCCAAGTAGATTTTTCAATTAATTCTGGGTTGGTATTCACTAGATGGTCCCTCATATATATATATAATATATATATTATCTACTGGCGGTCGCCAGTAGATAGTTATAGTTAGGACCGAGTTTCCATAGGAAATCTGAAAATTCTATTTTGAATAACTTTGGCGCCGGTTGACGAATCTTCGTAAAATTTTCAAAACTAATGGGGCGCTCCGCTCAGCTCCTACCCTGAAAGTCTCGGGGTGATTCGTCAAGCGGGGGCTGAGAAAAAAGGGGGGTCCCAAAACGCGTTTTCCCAATGCATTTTCCCATAGGACCTTTAGTCGAAGGTACAGCCCGAACGGCCGAACAGAATTACTTGAAATTTGGCAAAGAGGTATTCCTCAGGTCAGGGATGTTCCTTTTGCATATATGGTGTTAATCTGTTCAGTAGTTTCTGAGAGAATTGCAGTTAAAAGTACATAAATATCTATATGCGCGCACCGTAACGTGCGCAAGCGTAATTCTGATTGGTGGTTTCATGTCAGTCAACATTCGAATCGGTCGAAATCAGGAAGTGTTGGCCGCCATTTTGTGTGTGGCAGTGAAAAACAAAGGTGGAGAACGTGAAAAGGGGGCAGGGTAGAGAGTTCCTGAACCCCTAGCCTTTGTCAGGGGGTCCCTGAAGGACCCCGAAGGGTGAAAACAACATTTTATTTTTTTTTCAAAAAATCACGGGGGGCGCACCGTGAAAAAAACTAAAAAAAAAAATGTTAAACTGTTTATAAGTTTATAGTAGATATTAACTATGCTGTTCAACTTTATCCAAATTAAAAAAAAAAGAGCTGAGCCATTCCATATTACAGGATCAATCTATAACTATATACATAGGTAGTTTATTGTAAAATAAATATATGAAAAATATAATAATACATACATAAATTAGCATTTAAAAAACCTTACAAATGCACTTAAAAAACCATAGGTTTCACACACGTTATAGTTAGGAATTAGCATTTAAAAAACCTTGCAAATTCACTTAAAAAACCAGAGGTTTCAAACATGTTATAGTTAGCTGGACATTTCACTCGTAAAAAACCATTGAAATTCCCCCGTTATAGTTAGTTCAGATAACTATAACACGCGCGACCGCCAATCTATCACAAGGATGATGTCATCAGTGATGTCATGAGTGATGTCACTAACCATGTCATGAGTGATGTAATATGTGACGTCATCAGCAGTGGATTGCGGTTGCGCGTGTTATAGTTATCTGAACTAACTATAACGAGGGAATTTCAATGGTTTTTTACGAGTGAAATGTCCAGCTAACTATATAATGTGTGAAACCTATGGTTTTTTAAGTGAATATATATATATATTTATATATATTCGTGCTCAGGCTTGGTTTCCATCTTAGTGGGAAGCACTCGGACATCGCCACTGTCGTTCTCATACTAATTGAATAGGGCTGATGCTTGGAGCCCTGTGGCGATGTCCGAGTGCTTCCCACAAAGACGGAAACCAAGCCTGAGCACGAATACTAGGCGGCGTCCTTGCCACCGGGAGAGCACCACCCCGTGAACCTGGGGGCCATGGGGGCGAGTATCTAACAAGCCCCTTGACGTGGGACATCAGCGCTGGATTTAGAGAGCGCCCGCCAACTGAGGCTCATTTGCGAGCTTTTAATATCCACAGTGAATGTTTTTGCACTTTTAATGGACGCTGCAATGTCCATCCACACTACAACTCCCAGAAGGCACAGCGCAGTCTCATCAAGAGCGGCCCATCTGAGGGCGCGTCACTACGTGTACAAAAGGAGTTAGGAAGTGGAAAACAAGTGTTTCCCTACACCACGAGCCCCTGAGGAAGAAGGTTATTCGAAACGCGTTGGGCACCTGTGGCAGCAGGACTGTAAATAGATTCGGCTGGCTGTCGTTCTCATACCAATTGAATAGGGCTGATGCTTGGAGCCCTGTGGCGATGTCCGAGTGCTTCCCACCAAGACGGAAACCAAGCCTGAGCACGAATACTAGGCGGCGTCCGTGCCGCCGGGAGAGCACCACCCCGTGAACCTGGGGGCCATGGGGGCGAGTATCCAACAAGCCCCTTGACGTGGGACATCGGCGCTGGATTTAGAGAGCGCCCGCCAACTGAGGCTCATTTGCGAGCTTTTAATATCCACAGTGAATGTTTTTGCACTTTTAATGGATGCTGCAATGTCCATCCACACTACAACTCCCAGAAGGCACAGCGCAGTCTCATCAAGAGCGGCCCATCTGAGGGCGCGTCACTACGTGTACAAAAGGAGTTAGGAAGTGGACAACAAGTGTTTCCCTACACCACGAGCCCCTGAGGAAGAAGGTTATTCGAAACGCGTTGGGCACCTGTGGCAACAGGACTGTAAATAGATTCGGCTGGCTGTCGTTCTCATACCAATTGAATAGGGCTGATGCTTGGAGCCCTGTGGCGATGTCCGAGTGCTTCCCACCAAGATGGAAACCAAGCCTGAGCACGAATACTAGGCGGCGTCCGTGCCGCCGGGAGAGCACCACCCCGTGAACCTGGGGGCCATGGGGGCGAGTATCTAACAAGCCCCTTGACGTGGGACATCGGCGCTGGATTTAGAGAGCGCCCGCCAACTGAGGCTCATTTGCGAGCTTTTAATATCCACAGTGAATGTTTTTGCACTTTTAATGGACGCTGCAATGTCCATCCACACTACAACTCCCAGAAGGCACAGCGCAGTCTCATCAAGAGCGGCCCATCTGAGGGCGCGTCACTACGTGTACAAAAGGAGTTAGGAAGTGGACAACAAGTGTTTCCCTACACCATGAGCCCCTGAGGAAGAAGGTTATTCGAAACGCGTTGGGCACCTGTGGCAGCAGGACTGTAAATAGATTCGGCTGGCTGTCGTTCTCATACCAATTGAATAGGGCTGATGCTTGGAGCCCTGTGGCGATGTCCGAGTGCTTCCCACCAAGACAGAAACCAAGCCTGAGCACGAATACTAGGCGGCGTCCGTGCCACCAGGCGAGCACCAGCCCGTGAACCTGGGGGCCATGGGGGCGAGTATCTAACAAGCCCCTTGACGTGGGACATTGGCGCTGGATTTAGAGAGCGCCCGCCAACTGAGGCTCATTTGCGAGCTTTTAATATCCACAGTGAATGTTTTTGCACTTTTAATGGACGCTGCAATGTCCATCCACACTACAACTCCCAAAAGGCACAGCGCAGTCTTATCAAGAGCGGCCCATCTGAGGGCGCGTCACTACGTGTACAAAAGGAGTTAGGAAGTGGAAAACAAGTGTTTCCCTACACCACGAGCCCCTGAGGAAGAAGGTTATTCGAAACGCGTTGGGCACCTGTGGCAGCAGGACTGTAAATAGATTCGGCTGGCTGTCGTTCTCATACCAATTGAATAGGGCTGATGCTTGGAGCCCTGTGGCGATGTCCGAGTGCTTCCCACCAAGATGGAAACCAAGCCTGAGCACGAATACTAGGCGGCGTCCGTGCCACCAGGAGAGCACCAGCCCGTGAACCTGGGGGCCATGGGGGCGAGTAT
The DNA here is from genome assembly GCF_964204655.1 of Triturus cristatus. Taxonomy (NCBI): domain Eukaryota; kingdom Metazoa; phylum Chordata; class Amphibia; order Caudata; family Salamandridae; genus Triturus; species Triturus cristatus. The sequence continues at coordinate 1,729,560,759 of NC_140589.1, forward strand.
CTAACAAGCCCCTTGACGTGGGACATTGGCGCTGGATTGAGAGAGCGCCCACCAACTGAGGCTCATTTGCGAGCTTTTAATATCCACAGTGAATGTTTTTGCACTTTTAATGGACGCTGCAATGTCCATCCACACTACAACTCCCAGAAGGCACAGCGCAGTCTCATCAAGAGCGGCCCATCTGAGGGCGCGTCACTACGTGTACAAAAGGAGTTAGGAAGTGGAAAACAAGTGTTTCCCTACACCACGAGCCCCTGAGGAAGAAGGTTATTCGAAACGCGTTGGGCACCTGTGGCAGCAGGACTGTAAATAGATTCGGCTGGCTGTCGTTCTCATACCAATTGAATAGGGCTGATGCTTGGAGCCCTGTGGCGATGTCCGAGTGCTTCCCACCAAGACGGAAACCAAGCCTGAGCACGAATACTAGGCGGCGTCCGTGCCGCCGGGAGAGCACCACCCTGTGAACCTGGGGGTCATGGGGGCGAGTATCTAACAAGCCCCTTGACGTGGGACATCGGCGCTGGATTTAGAGAGCGCCCGCCAACTGAGGCTCATTTGCGAGCTTTTAATATCCACAGTGAATGTTTTTGCACTATTAATGGACGCTGCAATGTCCATCCACACTACAACTCCCAGAAGGCACAGCGCAGTCTCATCCAGAGCGGCCCATCTGAGGGCGCGTCACTACGTGTACAAAAGGAGTTAGGAAGTGGACAACAAGTGTTTCTCTACACCACGAGCCCCTGAGGAAGAAGGTTTTTCGAAACGCATTGGGCACCTGTGGCAGCAGGACTGTAAATAGATTCGGCTGGCTGTCGTTCTCATACCAATTGAATAGAGCTGATGCTTGGAGCCCTGTGGCGATGTCCGAGTGCTTCCCACCAAGACAGAAACCAAGCCTGAGCACGAATACTAGGCGGCGTCCGTGCCACCGGGAGAGCACCAGCCCGTGAACCTGGGGGCCATGGGGGCGAGTATCCAACAAGCACCTTGACGTGGGACATCGGCGCTGGATTTAGAGAGCGCCCGCCAACTGAGGCTCATTTGCGAGCTTTTAATATCCACAGTGAATGTTTTTGCACTTTTAATGGACGCTGCAATGTCCATCCACACTACAACTCCCAGAAGGCACAGCGCAGTCTCATCAAGAGCGGCCCATCTGAGGGCGCGTCACTACGTGTACAAAAGGAGTTAGGAAGTGGACAACAAGTGTTTCCCTACACCACGAGCCCCTGTGGAAGAAGGTTATTCAAAATGCGTTGGGCACCTGTGGCAGCAGGACTGTAAATAGATTCGGCTGGCTGTCGTTCTCATACCAATTGAATAGGGCTGATGCTTGGAGCCCTGTGGCGATGTCCGAGTGCTTCCCACCAAGACGGAAACCAAGCCTGAGCACGAATACTAGGCGGCGTCTGTGCCGCCGGGAGAGCACCACCCCATGAACCTGGGGGCCATGGGGGCGAGTATCCAACAAGCCCCTTGACGTGGGACATCGGCGCTGGATTTAGAGAGCGCCCGCCAACTGAGGCTCATTTGCGAGCTTTTAATATCCACAGTGAATGTTTTTGCACTTTTAATGGACGCTGCAATGTCCATCCACACTACAACTCCCAGAAGGCACAGCGCAGTCTCATCAAGAGCGGCCCATCTGAGGGCGCGTCACTACGTGTACAAAAGGATTTAGGAAGTGGACAACAAGTGTTTCCCTACACCACGAGCCCCTGAGGAAAAAGGTTATTCGAAACGCGTTGGGCACCTGTGGCAGCAGGACTGTAAATAGATTCGGCTGGCTGTCGTTCTCATACCAATTGAATAGGGCGGATGCTTGGAGCCCTGTGGCGATGTCCGAGTGCTTCCCACCAAGACGGAAACCAAGCCTGAGCACGAATACTAGGCGGCGTCCGTGCCGCCGGGAGAGCACCACCCCGTGAACCTGGGGGCCATGGGGGCGAGTATCCAACAAGCCCCTTGACGTGGGACATCGGCGCTGGATTTAGAGAGCGCCCGCCAACTGAGGCTCATTTGCGAGCTTTTAATATCCACAGTGAATGTTTTTGCACTTTTAATGGACGCTGCAATGTCCATCCACACTACAACTCCCAGAAGGCACAGTGCAGTCTCATCAAGAGCGGCCCACCTGAGGGCGCGTCACTACGTGTACAAAAGGAGTTAGGAAGTGGACAACAAGTGTTTCCCTACACCACGAGCCCCTGAGGAAGAAGGTTATTCGAAACGCGTTGGGCACCTGTGGCAGCAGGACTGTAAATAGATTTGGCTGGCTGTCGTTCTCATACCAATTGAATAGGGCTGATGCTTGGAGCCCTGTGGCGATGTCCGAGTGCTTCCCACCAAGACAGAAACCAAGCCTGAGCACGAATATTCACATATATATATATATATATATATATATATATATATATATATATATATATATATATATATATATATATATATATATATATATATATATATATATATATATATATATATATATAGAAATACTCTAACCGCCTAGGCCTCTTGGGTGGAGAGCAAAAAAGCATTAAAAAAAATCTTTAGTTGGGATCCATGGATCCCGCTGATTTTCTTTTTTTAAATGAATCGTGGGCTCCTGCACTTTGTTAGTAATTGGCACCCTACTGGCAGTCGTCATTAGGCAGTTATAGTTAGTACCAAAGTTTCCATTGAAAAAGTATTTTTATTTTGCCAATAACTTTGGTGCTGCTTGAAGAATCTTTACAACATTTTTACAAATGTCCCCTTTTTGGTTCAGCTGCTGCGTTGAAAGTTTGGGGGTTATCAGTCAAACGGTGGCTGAGAAAAAGGGGGGTCCCAAAACACATTTTCCCATGTTATGTCTATTGGGATTTTTTATTTTTAGAAAATGACTGCAGCCCGAACCGCTGAATGGAATTACGGCAAATTTGGCAGAACATTACATGTTGGTTCAGAAAGCTTGCTTTTTGTGATTTGTTGCAAATCAGTTTGGTAGCTTCAGAAATATTTAAGTTAAAAAATATAGATATCTGGGAACACGAGTTGTTGCAGTGGACTCGTGGATCCTACTGAAAGCTGATTGGCTGCCAACACTTCAACCAGGAAGTCTTGGCAGCAATCTTGGGACTCGGCTTGAAACTGAGTACCACAAAACATGTCAAATGTAGACATACCCTGGCCCCCTATGCCTCTTGGAGGGGGGGTCAAAAAAGCATTTCTTAATTTTTTTAGGCGTGATCTGTGGACCCCAGGTCAAATTTTGTCAAAAATGAATCGTGGGCTCCTGCACTTTGTTTATAATTGTCCCACTACTGGCATTTGTCATTTGGTAGTTATAGTTAGGACCTAGGTTCCATAGGAAAAGTGTTGGCACCATTTGATGAATCCTCAAGAAATTTTCAAACCACGTTTGTAAATCAAATCAGCTGCTGTCTTGAAAGTTTTGGCATGATCCATCAAGCAGTGTCAGAGAAAATGAGGGGTCCAAAATGAGTTTTACCCATGCAATTTCATATAGGGATTTTAGACACGACTACAGCCTGAACCGCCGAACATAGTTACACTAAATCTGGCAAAAAGCCAGTTCCTGGTCCAGAAAGTGTCCTTTTTTAGTGATTTGGTGTAAATCCATCCAGTAGTTTTCGAGAGATTTAAAGAAAACCAAATTTGCATATCTAGAGGTGCGAACACTTTGCAAATCCAACTGATCTCGTGCAGAGATCTAATTGGCTGCCAATACTTCAACCAGGAAGTGTTGGCAGCCATTATGAGATTTGTTCTCAAGTGAGTCCCAAAACAAAAGTTAAAAATAAAGAAAAGGGGGCATGCTAGGAATAGCCTGACCCCCTAGCTCTGGTGCTTGGGTCCCCCAGGGACCCCACCTCGGCCAAAAATCCTTTTTTTTGCAGTGAAAATCACAGCAGATTTATGAATTCTCATGAATTAAAAAAAAAGAAGTGTGGTCTCTTCTTTTTATTTAAGCCCTTGGGTGGGCCAGGTCCCAGGGCATATTTAAATTTATGTTCTGGAAAGGGAACTGCATGCGGCCTCCCTCCTTATTGCTGGTTTGGGCCCCGGGGGTACCGCCTCCCCGGGGCTAGGCCAATATGTAAATATAAGGAGGGGGCCATTCCACACCCTTAGTATGACTTTTAAGGCCCTGGGGGGCACCTCTCAAAATTATGGGGGCCACATGGGCCCCACTTCATGGCCCTTTATTACTGTGGGGACCACCACCTCCCCAGAGCCAGGCTGATTGAAAAGAAAGGAGGAGGGGGCCGCGTGGCTCCCCTCCCGTGCCTTTTTCGGCCACGGGGACCGCCACCTCCCTAGGAGAGGCCCTAGATGAACAAAGGATAGGGGAGCACGCAGCTTCCTTCCTGGAGCCATTAATGGCCCTGGGGACCGCCACCCCAAGGGCTGGCTCCCTATGTCTCAGGGTGCCCAGCCCCGGGACACAGCTGTTTGCTCTCACTTGGCGGGAGCTTTGACAGCGTGTGCTTTTTGTTTTGTCCCACGCTATTGGCCTTTGCATGCGTCTTATTAACAAAGACAGCACGCAATTGGCCAAAGGCGGGCACATTGCTCCGCCCATGGCCTATTGGTTGCGGTTATCCGCACTGCCGCCATGTGGTTTCAATTATCATGCCTAGACACGGGCGCGATAATTGAAATTAGATGTCTCGCTGTGGCGTGCGCGTGCACCAATCACGTGCTTGTTTGTTGCTTCTGGCCACCTACTCTGGAATATGAAAGAACACAGCTATTGAAATACTTGAATACAGATACGGAGAAGGCCAGGAATCTTGTAGATGCTCTACCCCCCCACCCCTCTACTCCCGACAACGGAATAGGATGGACCCATAAGACGGACATGTAAATTTATATTACAGAACATTTGCATTTGTTATGGTATGTGACTAAGTCAAATATAGAAGCTGATTTCTGCATCACACAATAAAAGGAATATTTCCTAAACAGTAATAGCCTTACATTTTCTTTGACACAATTGCAAATGATATTAGGTGACAAATGTGACATTAGGCAAAAGAGTTTTAGTCTCGAGGTCGTATCTGTTGTGATGATGTGTTTATTAAGCTCAGTGTCACACATTTATCTTGTCCAAAGTCGGTGGTAAAAGCAGTCCTGGCTAACCAGGTTGCTGCTGTAACTCTCCCCTGCTATACATCGCACTTGAATTTGTCTGCTGAAGATATTATCCAATGACCACCTCGTCACCTTGTGCAATCCTCGCATGCAACACTGTTGCTCCACCCCCTGCTCCCAAGACACAACCAGCTCTCCAACAACAAGGTTCTTGGGCCTTGTCCCAAACTCAGATGTTGCACGCCTTATGCAGCGTCACTACACACCCTGCCCCGCTGCCACCGCTTCCATCATCTTGTTCACACCTGCCTCGAAGAAGCCTCAGCCAGGTAAAAGCATCTTCCAACCAGCACGTGGCACCGCTTGAAAACTCAGGATTCTGAGACACTTTACCAGGCATTCAAAACGAGTGCACTGTACTGATGCTCTCACTAACACCCGTGCTCTATACAATCAGGTTATTACAGTCGTGCGTCAGCATCCTTCTGTGCAGAGTGCACTGTACTGATGCCTCTGAGTCAACACCCCTGCTCTATGCAATCAGGTTATTACAGTCGTGCGTCAGCATCCTTCTGTGCTACTTCAACGGATCCTCGTGCTACTTACAGGTTTTTGAAAAGGCGCTGCACGTCACCTAGACCACTACTAAGCGCATGAGTTGCCTATTTGAACTTACCTGCAAAATTGGCGTGAACGGCGTATTGAAGTTCTCTTGCAGGGCTTATGTCTGTAATGCAACGGCTGCACTTACTATCATCGGGGTAAAGTTAAGAGCAGCATTACAGCTCCTGTGCTCAGCTTTAAAATAGGAATTCCCTGCGTGTCACTCCCCTCCCTTCATGTGTGTCGCTCCCCTCCCTTCCTGCGTGCACTCCACTGAGACTTTTCCAGCGCAGACCAGCCGGAGGCAGCTCGGCACACTAAAAATAAAAGTGTGTTCCTGCATTCCTTGCAGCCGTTAGGAGCAGGGCGCGCACTCTCCGGCAGGGGCTGCAGGACAGCAGGCAGGGCGGGAGAGGCAGCGAGCCACTCTGCAGGCCCTGCACAGGCATGGCAAATTATTAATAGAGAAAACTGCGGCACCCCCTTTCTCCTCTCTTCACCACATCCCACGAATACCACAGACTGCACTGCTGACAGGGCGAGGCCTGACTGCTCTCATCTGGGCAAACCTGCCACAGCAGGCTGTGATGTGCAGCCAATGAGGCTACAACTTATGGGCCGACTCTGATCCAGTCTGCTACAATCTGCCTGTGCTGTACAGCCGAAGAGACTGCAGTCAGAACTGGTCAGTCTGCTGTGAAGTAACTGCAGCGATGAGGAGGCTGAAGGCCTGCCTGCTCTGAAGTAAACATGCTGCAACGATGAGCAGGCTGCAGGCCTGCCTGCTGTAAAAAGAAACAAGCATTGGCATAGACAATAGGTCTCGCTTTTGGGACCTTATAAGTATTTTTCTTTTCTGTTGGTCTGCCTCTACTCGTGTGTGTTATCTTTACTTCCAGCAGAAGGTTCCTAGCAGAATCATTAACCAGTGATTCCTGGTGGATGCTCGTTCTGCACATGCTTTGTGTGGGTATTTTTTGCTTATTTAAACTTTTACAGGCTTTGCTCTCAGTAATTTAATGTTGTTTTTGGGGTTGTCGTCACTCCATGCCACTCCCCCTCCATGTTCACAATTCCTCCTGGTCGTCCCGACGGCACAGTTTCCAGCAGCTCCTATATATATAATATCAAAATCCTGTTCTACCTGGGATCCCCCAAGGAACAGGTATGGACCACAGCGTGTTGTTGAAGTTCTTAAGGTGCAGTTTATTGCAATCAAATTAGCAGCATATTCATCATTTCATCATTTCAGCATTACGCATTTCGACAGTGAAACACTGTCTTGATCACATGACATGCTTAGAGCCAATCCACATTAAGTACTGGTGAAAAACAGTGAAAAAAGACTTAAATGCACAAAGTCTTAGTTATAGAGATAGAAGAAACATTTTGACATCTCCCCATAAACAAAAATGTTTGCATCCACATTTCGCAATGTACAAATTTGCAAAATTAAATAAATAAATACATATGTGAGATAAAGTGCAATAAATCATACTAAAATTCACCAGTTATTTAAATCAGCATAACTGTTAAACAATTATACACTAATATTCAAATTGAGAAGCCTATAGTATATTAAAGTGTTTACGAGCAAGTGCAATATATTTTTATCTCTTTTTCTAGCAAATGCAATATAATTTCTAGCATAGTCCCATGTGGGGTTAATTCATGCTTTCCATCACTTTCAAGTTCCCCTATTTAGTAACAAGTGCTAAAATACCGAAAGTACACTAGGAAAGCCCACAGAATCTATGAACCAAGTCAAAAGAATACAAAAGCGTAATGAGTATTACAACAGTGAAAAGGAGAATATCACTTTCAAATCACTCCCAATAAATATTCTCGTCTGTCACCCCGTAAAAAGACCAGCCAAATCAAAGGTAAAAACCGGAGCCTCCAGTTAAGAACCCATGATAAAACCACGTCTAAATACCGGATAAAAAGCCAGTCGAATAAAACAAGGAGTATCTAAAAAAGTGGTTAAATACATTAACAGTTCAGATAATTCACACATGATGAAGTTATAAAAAATGATGCAGTTCCTCTCCATTGTTTAAACCTTTGGGCATTTTAGTATCGGGAATTAGTATGTAATATGACTCTAATTGTGTGAGTTTCATTTCCCTGTTACCCCCTCTAATTGATTTGTGTACCGTATCAATAACGTAGTAACTAAGTTCTTTTAAGTTGTTGTTGTGCACATGTTTAAAATGTCTAGCTACTGGGTAACTGGGATCCGAATTCACAATAGCTCTCAGATGTTGTAAAATGCGATTAAAAGCCTGCAATTTAGTACTTCCCACATATCTTAATTTGCAGGTACATTCTAAAACGTAAACTGCAAATTCTGTACGACATGTTAGCATTTTGGAAATCTTCATAGGATTTGGATCAAATGCTATAGTTAACTCACTTGTGTTTTTACCAAATTTGCAGGCTCTACAAGAGCTACATTTAAAGAAACCCATCCTCTTAGACAGCCAATTAGATGTCTTCATAACCTCTTGACTAGATCTAACTAATGCATCTCTCATTGTGGGAGCCCGTCTAAAGGTAATATTCGGTAGTTCAGGCACCATTTGAGACATAGTAAGATCTGTTATAATAATGGACCAGTTTTTATAAATGATCTTTCTAAGTTGTTTTTCTTGTTGGCTGTACGCTGTAAGGAGTCTTATAGTGTTGTCTGATTCGATCGAGTTCCTGTCATTATAAGTATTCACAGTTATTTCCACGCCAATACTTGAAGTGTTGGCTTTGTTCATTGCTACCATTAGGTCATTCTCTTTGTATCCCCGATTAATGAATCTCTGAAATGCCTCAATTTGGCAATTCTTAAGGTCATTATCTGTGTTACATATGCGTTTGACCCTCAAGAATTCCCCATAGGGGATACTTTTAATCAGATGGCGGGGGTGAGAACTACTGGCGTGTAGTACCGCATTGCCTGCAGTACTTTTTCTATGTAGTTTAGTGTGAATAAGATTGTCTTTGATGTAGATCTCAACATCTAAGAACTGTATTATCTCCTCACTTGCTTCTGCTATGAAGCTAAGGTTCAAGTCATTACTGTTGATGCTGTTAACAAAGTCATATTCTGTTTCTATAGTGCCCTCCCAGATGACGAAAACGTCATCTATAAAACGCCACCATTGTTTCACATGTGTCTCGAACAGCTCTTTATGTGCGGCCCTGAGGACATGCTCCTCCCACCAGCCAACGTGAAGACACGCATAGCAAGGGGAAAAACATGCCCCCATCGTCACCCCGCGAAGCTGTTGAAACACCTCTTTGTTAAAGATGAAATAATTATTGGTAAAACAAATGTTAATCATGTCAAGAATCATTTCATTATGTTGATGGTATTCACTGGAACCTTTAGATAAGAAGTGTCTGCTGGCCATTATACCATCAGTGTGGTGTATACTGGTATACAATGAGCTTATATCCATGACCAGCAGGATATATTCATGTTTCCATTCTACAGTTTGTATCTTGGATGGGAAATGGCCAGTGTCACGAATGTAGGAAAGTAATGACTCTACATATTCACGGAGAAACTAATCGACATATTTAGACATGGATTCAAGTAGTCCCTTTTGTGCCGATATGATGGGCCTGCCTGGTACTGGAATTGTCTTCTTATGTACTTTAGGGATTAAGTAAAGTACCGGTGTGATAGGATGGTCATTTAAAAAAAAATCAAATTCATTTTTACTTAATAGTCCCATTCTTCTCCATTTTGATAGTTCCTTGAACACCAATTCCTTGACATGTTTTAGATCATTAAATGTTGCCTTTCTATAACATTCAGGATCTCCTAGATGTTTTTGTGCTTCCTGCATGTAAAGCTCTCGAGGCCACAGGACTATATTGCCCCCTTTATCCGATTTATTGATTACAAGATCTTCATGTGATTGTAATTTGCGCATCAATATGGAATATTGCTTATCCTTACATTTCCTTTGTTTGTTTTTTTGCAATACTGTTTTATTAAGTTGTTTGAGGTCTTCTATGACACAATCACTGAAAATATCAATCTGCCCCAGACTGCACTCATGTGTCCATGTCGAGGTGTTCAAGAGCCTTTTTGTCCATTATCACATATGGTGTGGGATGTAGAATGGTCTTGCTAAGTAAACAAAAACTAGTAAGTTGGTCAACCAATTTGAGAAGAACCATATATTAGCCAATGAAATGAATGTTAGAAGTAGAAGTGGTATATTTTCTTTAACTTGCTCAAATGAGTTTCTGATAGAAGAGGGATTCACTATATTGCATAAGGGTGATTTACTTTGACTTCATATGAAAACCCACACATCCAACCAAATGTGCTTCACCTGCCATTTTGTTGTCGCCTGCCAATCTACTGCCAAATTTTGAGTGTGACCTGATAAACACACAGGGCCCGATTCACAGAATTAACTTAAGACAAAATCCTAAACTTACTACTTTTGGTATTCACAGAATGCACTTACTACTTTTGGTATTCACAGAATGGATTTACGACTACTAACTTTACATCCGCACTCGGGCCGGAATTTCCGGCCCGGAGGTGGAGCTTCTGGCCCGGAGGCGGGGCTTCTGAGCCGGAGGCGGAGGTTCCGGGCCGGAGGTGGGGATTGCGACCAGTGGCGGAGATTTAGCCATGGCCAAAATCTCCACCTCTGGGCCGGAAGCTCCGCCTCCGGCCCGGAAGCCCCGCCTCCTGGCCGGAAGCTCCGCCTCCAGGCCGGAATTTCCGGCCCAAGTGCGGACGTAAAGTTAGTAGTTGTATATCCATTCTGTGAATACCAAAAGTAGTAAGTGCATTCTGTGAATACCAAAAGCAGTAAGTGCATTCTGTGAATACCAAAATGGTTTAGGATTTTATCTTAAGTTAGTTCTGTGAATCGGGCCCACACACATTGCATGCTACACAATGTAGCAGCAAAATACTTCTCCTGTGCTTTCAGGGCCCCCCCTTTAAGAGCCAGGGTATTCTGTCACCAGGCACAGATTCCAAGCAGTGTGGTCTCACAGTGCTGTCAGTGTCTATGAAGGGGCTTTCCAACATTTATTGGAAAGTAGTCTAGTATCCCACCATTAAGGCACACTGTGGGGCCTATTTACAAGCCCATTGTGCTGCCGGGGCACCCTGCATGACTTTTCATGGCCTTGTAAATATGGTCCCCTTCAAGCATCACTCTGCGTGAAAGAGGCGTTCCATGGGTGTCGCTGTGGGTGTTCCCACAGACCATCCATGGCACTTGGCGCATTCCCACATTTACAACATTTTGCCTTGGAAATATGGGCACGGTCATTGCGCCGCCGGTGCTTCAAATGAAGTGAGGCACTGGTGGCGCAATGGGCCTGTAAATAGGCCCCTTAAGGCCTCATTTATGAAAAGTGTCACATCGCTGCGTGACATCAACGATGCAACACTTTTTACTGCTCCCTCCTTGTGACTCCATGGATGCGCCGTATTTACTGTACGGCACTCCATGGCGCAAGGAATGACAGATGCGTCAGTAATCCTGTTGTATCTGTCGACGCAAAACACAAGCATTGCTGGAGTGTGTCGTAAGCATGATGCAACTCCAGCAATGAATGGGGAGGCCTATAGACATTGCTCTGCGTCACACTTATGCCTGCTATGAGGAAGGCATAAAGTTTTGACACAGTGGCGTCCTAGTAGTGGTGCAGTGTAATCTGATAGATTTCACTGTTCCACTTCTACGAAGCTTTCTTGCGGGGGAATGCCCACCTTGAATATATTATACTTGACGCAAGTATAATGTGGCGCAGGGGTTTACAAAGTGACGCATCTGCCTAGATGCATCACTTTGTAAAATGTAAATATAGCACAACATGGCACATTGTTTATACCGCCACAGCGTCACGAAAAGTGACGCAACAGCGGTGCAAAAGTGTTGCATGTGGGTCATACATAAACCCCTCAGTTTTTGAAAACCTATTTTCTCTACCAACGTAAACGCTAGAAAGTAGTCCATCCCATGGTGCGTTTGCAACTCAAATGATTTGTAGATGCTTCGACTCTCACCATATTTAATATTAGAGTGTATGCATTATTATTAATTCAAGGATAGGTCTAAGTATGGCCCTTGTTTCTGGTGTTCCCAGTAAATGATAGAGCTGTGATATTTTTTCTGGCTCAGAACCTAGGATTTGGAAGTCTATTTAGCTTGAGGTGTTAACTTTATTGAATTTACATATTCCAGTCCAGTACAAATGTCTGCATTTTCAAAGTGCTCTTCTTCTGTATTTAGCTTTCAAGTTTGACATGTTGAAACAAGGCATTATGAACTTCTAGTTAAGATTAGAACTCAGATTTGACTGAATTGTTATTTAAAGGGGAAATACACAATTATTCAGCATTGATGTTTCCTTTTGGCTTGGGAATGGCTTGATAGGGTTTATTATAGTTGCCGTTGCCAGCATGTCCTTGTTAATCGTCTGTCAGAAAAAGATCCGAACCTGTAGACATCAACATTTAGGTCCTCCTGATTACGAACAGCCTGGAGTGGTCTCTTCTAGAGATACCACTTAGAGACATTTATATTTTTCCGAGTCTCCAGGCCTCGAGTTATCGGGTCTGCAAACTCTGGGCTCAGACCAAGACTTCACAGCAGATCTTCTAAGGCTACAGGCTGCTGCCTACTGCTGGCAGTGGTGGCCGCTATTTACAGGTGGTGGTGGGGGGAAGGAGGAGGAAGGTGTAAATTAATACAAAGAAAAATAAAGCACTTACCTGCAGGCCGACCATGCTGCCGGACGCAGCCTCTAAGAGCGTTCACCAAGGCCACCTTTAGCTCCTGGGAAGCAGGAACCAGGAAGCACCCAGGCTCCTGACTCCCCTAGCCAATCACATGATTGGTCTGAGCGCTGGGGTGCGGCACTCAGATGGGGAATGGGGGCCTGGACATGTTCTGCACCCAGGCTGTAATGTAGCCTGGGTGCGGAATATGCAAAGTGTGCATGACTGTTATGGGCGGCCCGAGAGGGCCGGCCAAACAGTTATGAGCACTTTAGAGTGTGCGACCACTCCTCCTCCTTGCCCCTGCCCTGGCAGTACAGCCCCGCCCACACCACGAAATGGAAAACAAAATGATAACAACGCTGGTTATTATCATTTTACTTTTCCTTAAACTACTGCTCGCAGAGCAGTGGGGCAACGCTCCTCCATCTTAGCGGAGGAGGCACCCCTGGTTACTCTCCCTTCCCGCCGCCCCCTCCCCCTCACACTATGGCCCTTAATGTAGACCCATGTATATATCTTACCACATATATTTACCACCTGCTCCATGTGTATTGTAAATGTGTGCAGATTTGGACCAGTTATTTTCTCTGGAAGTTGAAACACATTTGGATTTGCCCGTGTCCAGGTGTTATTCCCTTTTTCTGTGAACATCACTTGTAATTCCTGGATATAGGTGTGGATACTCACGCTGGAAATGAAGATTCCTACCCTCTGGTATCACTACCTAAAGGAACTCGTAATGAGGACCCTAATCTCTGGGTTTCATTTTTATATTTCAACTCCAGAGACAGTGTCTTTTCATCCTCATAGTATTGCGTACCTCCGTCGTAATGGAAAGATGGTGGTTTGCTGTATCTTTAACAGCATGTATTGTCGCCATTCTTCCTTCAGAAAGACCATCCCATTGGGAAAAACCAAAAAAACTTGATGCAGCGAAGTCCAATTCCTGGGGTATAGGCACACTAATTAATAAAGCTATGTGCAGAGCCCAGGGCCGGACTGGGAACTGAAAGCAGCCCTGGCAAAATTTGCCAGACCAGCCCCCGTCCGGCGTGTAGCGTGCGAGCGTAGCGAGCGAGTCCGACCGCTACTAGGGGGGTTTGGGGAAAATTTTGGAAAACGATAGACCAAATGGTGAATTTTACAGCACATTTTTCATTACATATTCAAATTGTATCAACTTTCAAAGCACAGTAAATAGTAGATGAGGACCTTAAAGAACATCAGGTTACCCACCCAGTCATATGTACCCATAGACGTTCTTTCAGAGAGCATCAAAAATAGACACAAGTGGTGAATCAGAGAGAACAAAGTAAAAGTGAGACCAACCCCCACATGGTGTGTAGCGAGCAAGCGCAGTGAGCAACCACTACTAGGGGGAGTTTGTGGGGTTGAACTCCTACCCCCCCAAGAAAATTTGGGAGACAGAAAGGCCAAAACAAAGCATTTTTCAACACATTTTTCATTACATATTAGATTGTATTAACTTTGAAAGCATAGTAAATGAAATTGCATACAATGCTGCCCACAACACCCTTCGGGCCACTCTTGTCTTTTCAACAAAAAGTGCTATGCATTTTTTTTAAGACTGTTTCAACGTCATAACTTTACAGCATAAAAACTACATTCTGATATTCTTTTTTGTATTTTCAATAAATTATCACTCACGTTGTCACACATTAAGCACTGAGATGTGATGTTACACAGGCCACCGGGGCCAGAAACTGGGGAAATGTCACTCATAAGCACCTAGGAACTGAGGGCAGAAACTGTGGAAATGACACACATAACCATCTGATAACTAGCACCAAGGGCACAGAGGCCAGAAACTATGGAAACATCACACCCATGCAGTGTAACTCTTAATACTTATTACAATTATTCCTCTGAATTTAAGCAGTTTGTGCAAGATCAGTTGTTCCGGGTACATGTGTTCTGAATAGTGATGAGGCTCCCTGCCCCCTCTACCCCAACCCCCAGGCGGATCCGCCAAGAGGTCTGAACACTCATGAAAAACAAATGAAGATGTCTGCATAATGCATTCATTGATTAAAAATATTGTATAGAAATGCTGGGAGGAGCATGAACAAGCACTGACTGAGATAATAGGTCTGGCTATGTTTTTACGTAGGGAGGAGAGAGAGGGGGGAGGAAGGGGGAGAGAGAGAGGAAGACAGCAGAAGAGAAAGGGAGAAGAAGAGGGAGAAAAAGTGGAAGAGAATGAGAGATAGAGGAAGGAGATGAATGAGAGAAAGACGGGGAGAGGGATGGAAAGACTAGAGAGAGAGGAAGCGATAGAGAGAGGGATGAGAGAGAGGGAGGGGGAGAGAGAGGAGGGAGGGAGAGAGAGAGAGAGGAGAGGGAGTGAGAGACATTCAGGAATAGAAAAGAGAGAGAGGGAGGGATAGAGCGAGAGAGAGAGAAAAGGCTAGAGAGCAAGGGACAGAGAGCGAGAGAGATATGGGTGTAGCAAAGGAGAGAAGGGGGATAGAGGGAGGGAGAGCGAGGGGGAGAGAGCGAGAGAGGGATAGGTATAGAGAAAAAGATTGCGAGGGAGAGAGGGATAAATAGAGAGCGCGTGAGGGAGCGAGAGAGAGAGAAAGGGAGAGGGAGAGACAGGGGGTGAGAGAAAGAATGAGAGGGAGGGAGGGAGGGAGAGAGGGGGAGAGAGAGAAGGAGGGCGAAAGAGAGGGGGCGCAAGAGAGAAAGATACAGAGTGAAAGGGGGAGAGATGGAAGGAGAGAGAGAGAGAGAGCGAGAGAGAGAGAGAGAAAGAAAGGGAGAGAGAGAGAGAGAGAGAGGGAGAAAGGGAGAGAAAGAGGGATACAGAGTGAGAGGGGGAGAAATGGAAGGAGAGAGAGAGAAAGGGAGAGACAGAGAGAGATAGAGTAAGAAAGAAAGAAAGAAAGAAAGAAAGAAAGAAAGAAAAAAGAAAGAAAGAAAGAAAGAAATTAAGAAAGAAAGAAAGAAAGAAAGAAAGAAAAAAAGAAAGAAAGAGACAATATGACCCTCTTCCCTTTTTTCACTGTGTGATCTTTGGTATTTTGACTAATAGTGCTCTGCCCTTCTGTAGCTCAAACATGTTTCTTATTCAGCAGTGCACTTGGCAAAAGCTTGAGGGGACTATTGTAGTTTCTCAATATTGATTTATTTATTTTATTGAGCAGTGTGTGGTATACAAATAGAATCTCTTCAATACACACATTTCATCCCTAATGACTTCTTCTGGTCCATAGATCAGTAGAATTCATTTAAATGCATCATCACTAAACAGCACCTAGAATTCAGATGACATTAAGTATAAGAGCAATTTAATAAGTGAACATTATAGTGCTCAGTCACAGCTAAACACATCTTGCAGTGAAACAGGTGAATAACGTGCTTTCACTTTCTTAAAGGGGAAAAATTCAAAAAAATCAAAAAGTGCCATGTGCTAAATAGTGACATGTGATCATAGTATACATTAAGCGAATTAAAACAGGCAAATACAAAACACATACATTTGAACGGTATACTATTCTAAACTCCGGCCAGTCTAATATAAATTGTAATGTTAAGGCTAGGTGTCCTGAAAACCCTAAAAGGAAGTATTAATAGTTAATCAGTTGGTATCATGAAGAAAATATAACCTTTAGTCTCCACAATGATCTCACTTCGAAAAACACAACTTTATGATTCTTGGACAGACTAGTTAACAAAGTGCATTGTGCTCAGAAGAGTCGAAAGCCCTCCATATTGCAATTGGTGGAATATATGCATTTTTTTTTATTCTGAACTGAATTGCGTGTGACACGAGGTATTTTGCCATTATCATACACGGACAGCAGCGCTCTGGTGGGTACACCTAAGCCCACCCAAGACCCATCCATCGCGGGGCAAACCTCACTATACCTTAATGCTTCCTGTGGGCTGTGGGCCTTAGGTCTCCAGTGACCTGAATATGTGAGAGGTCAGCAGGGATGAAAGCAGATGGTACCTTATCCCTCCTGAGGCAGCAACTTAAAGAAAGGAGAGAAGGACTTGCATTAAGGGAAAGAGATGAACTGTGAATTATTGTGGTATTTCTAGTTCAATGGAACAATAGCGTGCTACGACCAGATCCCCTCTTTATCACTTGCCTTGAGCACGGCTAGGACCAGTTGCGCTTATTAAAACAGTCTTAGGCAATTGGGAAACAAAGATGCTGATGTGAAAGCTGACAATTTATTGTATTGCTATATAATGCATTGCAAAGGTCATTAAAATGAATAGATTATAGTGAATAGATGTTGTGATATGTTTGGGCGGTGAACAACCTTTACAACGCAACTATTACAACGCACTACACTTACAACGAAATTTTTACAACGCAACATCCACTACAACGCATTCCATACATCGCATGACACTACAACGCATGTTTAAAAACTACCTTTACAACGCATTCCATTACATCGCATACTACCTTTACAACGCATACCATTACAACGCAATCCAACACTTACCCTACTGTTGCACCCCCTGGAGTTAGAATAGTAATTTTTACCCCTATACTATCCAATACTTACCTTAAATGCAATTTAATATTATGCGTTGTAATGGTATGCGTTGTAAAGGTAGTATGCGATGTAATGGAATGCGTTGTAAAGGTAGTTTTTAAACATGCGTTGTAGTGTCATGCTATGTAATGCAATGCGTTGTAGTGGAAGTTGCGTTGTAAAAAATGCGTTGTAAGTGCATGCGTTGTAAAAGTGTGCGTTGTAACGACATACATCCGTTTGGGCAGGATTTCAAATCCCTCAAAGATGACGAAATTGAGACGGACCAGCAAGTATTCCAGATATCAGTGACCATTTACTGAGGCGAACTCGCATGTAAGAATCTGAGCTCTTGCATTACATTTCCCATCTCAGGAAGCCACTTCTAAGATAAACAAACTGGATCAGTCAAATAACTGAGTGGCCAGCAGGGCCTTAAGGATACTTAGAATAACTGCACATCTCACCCAGTGGGCCTCTGATGTTGGCTTGAAGTGCAGTGCTAGCCAGTAAGGAGATGACTGATGAGGGGGCCTACAAACCTGCTATGCCAGTGCACTTCTCTCATTTTCATGTGGGTTGGTTCAATTTCATGCAGGTATATGAATGAATACTTGCAGGTGTTAAGTCTGAGCCCACAGTCCCCAGCTGCTTCTTATTGACAGGGACTTCAAATAAACAGCTGAATGTATAGCAAGTTTCATCCAGCAAAATGGGGTCAAAATTCTGAGTTAGAGAAAGGGCAGATGCCACCCAAACCTCAACTACCTCGTGGCCTCTACATCTCCTATTGTTGGTTGTCCATCATTCCTAGGGGCCAAAGGGAAACCCCGTAGGCCTGTGCGCGTCTCCTGCTGGTCCCCGCACATCCCGCCCTCAGAACAGGAGAAATTCAAGAACAAGCGGTAGCCTTCGAGGAGTTCATGCAGCGCTACTCGGGCACAAGCACCACCGACCGGCAACTCCCCCCAGAGGACCTACACGCACCTGCGGGACACATCACATGCTGGCCAACTCTCCTGCGCTGCGCTCCGACTCCCGCTAGTTTGCACTGCGGCGGGGCGGGCAGGACAGAGGGTCCGGGGCAGTGCACCGAGGCCTGCACCCTGGAGGTGGTGCACTCGGTGCTGATCCAGCCCTGCACCATGCGCACCAAACCAAAAATTGTAATCATGACTGTGATTGATTCATCATCATAATTACAAATTTTGATTTATTGCCTGCCCTGCACCAACCACCCACGACGGTGCTCTTAGAAAAGTTTGCCATTCCCTGAAGTTCCTAAATTTGTACCCATGCAAGATTTATTAACACGTTTATGAACTGGGCTCTCTGTTCATCAGACCCTTGCAGTTGTGGGAAGCTGAACTCGTTGTGTAAAATCTGTAAATGTCTAACCCTTACACACAAACAGATTAGGACTGCTCCCGCATAGACATGCTGATAAGATTCCTTTTTATTTACACAGCCTCAGAAAAAAATGATAAGTACACAGGATTACAAACAAACAACAAATATCACTCACCTGCGCTGCGGGCGGCAGACAGGGGAGATTAAATTACGGGGTGCGCAGGGGTGCGGATCTCTTTCTCTTTCCTGGCTGACCTGTCCTGCTCTGAAATGCCTGCCTCGACCTCGCCTCAGTCACGCGCACTTCCCAATGCGCATGAGCATCACTGCACAGACCCCACCACCCAAACAGTGGCGCCACGGAGGCGGTGACATATGCACGCTGCATGCTTCTTCAACCACAACAAAACATCATCATGGTCAGGTGACAGGAGGTGAGGTCAGTGGTAACCTAGTGTGTGTGTAATATACATTAATGAGTAGGGCCGGGCGGCGCCGCGGCAGCCTGATCAAAATGAAATAATTTATTTGAAATTGGCATGGCCCGCGCCGATTTCAAATAAATTATTATTTCATTTTGATCAGGCCGCCTCAGCGCCGCCCGGCCCGCCGCGCGGCACCACAGCTCACACCAGGCCTCTCAGATCTGATTGTGCTTAATGTACAACTGCTGCCTGTAACTGTAAGCACTTTGTTCTGTTGTTGGGGCCAAATCGGCCCCAACAACAGAACCGGCCCCCCTGTCATGAAACCGGCCCCCACCCCATCCAGCCTACCGGGGATTGCCCGGTGCCCCGAAAGAATGACCAGTCCGGCCCTGGCAGAGCCACTGAATTATGCAGCAGGGGGAGCACCAAGTTATGCGGCAGGATTGACCAAATTATGGGGCAAGAAAAGGCAAATTATGCAGCATCATGGGGCATATTGTTTGATAATATGAATTCATTATTTTGTCATTTTTACAGATAGCACCACTACCCGGGAAAATATTTCACCTCAGTAGTGTCAGTTTAACATCTAAATATAGAAATAAGAAAATTAAAGATGATCAGTTAGACATTCTGAGTGGCCTTACACTGCACACAAACACGTTGCTGTATTTTTAGTACCTTTTTATCCATTCAACCTAGAAACAAAGGGCCTCATTTACAAAAAGTGTTGCATCTCTGCGTGAAATGTGATACAAGGCTTTTTCACATGGGAGCGTCCACCCTGCATACATTATACCTGACGCAGGTATAATGTAGCGCAGGAGTTTTACAAAGTAACGCATTATTTACGCCGCCATACATATAGCACAATGTGGAGCATTACTTACGCCGCCGCTATCACAAAAAGTGATGCAACCGTGGCAAAAAAGTGTTGCAAGCCTTCATAAATAAGGCCCAAAATGTATTTTTGTTAAAACCTGCACATTATGCAGCAGACAATAGATTTTGTGGCAAATGCTTCAAATTGATAAGTGTGCTAAAAAAGCTGTATAATTTCAGTGGCTCTGGCTAAGTGTTGAGAAAGAGAAGATTTAGTGGAATGGGTTTAGCAGTAAATAATTTTTGCGTTTCATAAAAAAATAACATATGTTAATGCAAGCAAAAAGCGCTTGTAAACAACTAAGGGGCATATCTACAAGGCGGCGATATAAAATTAACGCCACTTTTATCGCTATATTAGCAAGGTCACGCTATCGCGTGAAACCTTGCCTTTGCGCCTGAATTCCTAACGCCCACTTTGCATCACTAATGAGATGCAAAGTGGGCGTTCCTCTTCTGGATAACGGGAGAAATGTTGCTAAGCGACATTTCTCCTATTATCAAGCCTCACGCAAAGCAGCATAGTGCAAGGAAAGTAGCGATAACCTCTGTTATCGCTACTTTCCTTACGCCTGCTTTGAAACTGACTTAGCCATGATATCCTATGGAAGGTGGATATCATGGCTAAGTATGTGAGGCCCTATCAGCAAGCTATCGCCAAACTTAGTGGGATTATCGCTGTTTCCAGCTATAATCTCACGTTTGGCAGTTAGCGCTAGGATTTTTATCGCTTTTAAGATAAGCGTTGCTAA
This sequence comes from Triturus cristatus, assembly GCF_964204655.1. Lineage (NCBI taxonomy): Eukaryota > Metazoa > Chordata > Amphibia > Caudata > Salamandridae > Triturus > Triturus cristatus. The sequence goes on from NC_140589.1 coordinate 1,729,581,157, forward strand.
TAGCACGCTATCTCAGCGATAAAAATCCGCGCTAGTCGGCGATAATTATCTTAGCGCTAAGTGCGCTTACCGATAATTATCGCCGGTTGTTGCTGATATGCCCCTAAGAGACTAACCATAGTTCCAACACTAATCAATCAATCAATCAATCGATCAATCAATCACTCAATCAATCAGGGGTTTAAAGCGCACTACTTACCCGTTAGGGTCTCAAGGCGCTCACTACGCACAATTTTATTCTTCGTATTTCTCACATGCTTTTAAGCTTTCTTGTTTTCTCTTTTCCCTTAACCCCCAAGAAATGTATCCTTTTCAACAATGTGTACATTTCCGCTCCTATGTGGGCCTGGCCACAGCTATTTCTCCGTTAATGTAATACGCTTGTTTCCTTTCTCCCTGGCATGAATGGGAGATCTTCTTTCAGACTGCTCAATGTGAAACAGGTTGTATTTCCTTATAATGACTATTTTGTTTTTACTCCCAAAACCTGTGCCAGAATGTTTCAGTATTTAAGTAATCCAACACACAGACTGTTGTCAAACATTTGCTTCACCCTGATGTTCCAGTCACTTGCTGAGAATGGTCTTCTGCATAAAACAATTCTCCCTGTCTTTAATCGAAGCGCCGTAGAAGCTATCTACCTAAATATATATTGGATAAAGTACCCCAGTGCTTAATATGAGGTGGTGGTTGCTGGTGGGGCCACTGGCACTAATTTTTGGGGATGGGCAATTTTGTTTCAGCATCCCGGATACAGGACACTGAAAAACACACAAACAGGAGAAAAGGAGGAAGAGAAAGACGGAAAATCCACCACAAAGGGAGAAGGCAGGGACCTGCTGGAGTGAGATATGAGGCAGCCAGTGTCCGGAAATGGATTAAAAACGCCTGACGTGGTTTCAGTACTACGCAGCCTTGCTTGTTGCGCTGACATTTAATAAAGCGGTCGTGGGCTTCTGAGTAACTCTGTAGGCACCGTTACTCATTATTTTCTAAATTAAGCACTGAGTACACCCTGCCCTACTTTAGAAGGATATTGTACATTCTGTGCCATATAGAGAAAGGAAGATTAAGGATGAGTTTCTTTATAAGGTCATAGAACTCCTAGATGACATGCAATGTTCTTTTAACATACAACAGCAGGTATTTATTCATTATAATACATGGTCACACCATCACTCGTCCCACAAACCTCTCTCATGTATTATACGTAGATTTACCAATAGTCTGCATGTGAAATGTAATGAGTGATATTGGTAATGCACAAAGGAATGGTCATAATACTGGTTTTGAGCAGAACATTAAGGGCCTAATTACCAGTCTGGCAGACCTAGGACTGCCAGACTCGTGGGGCGTGGCGGTCCAGCTACCGCCGCACCAGTGGTCTAACTGCCCCATTACAATGGAGTGGTCGGACCACCATTGCAATGCTGCAGCTGCCAGGGAACCACTGTTTCCTGGTGGTGGTGTGTGGTCAGGGCCTCAGTAATATGCTGGTAGTGCCGCTGCTGCACCATCATGCATATTATAAGTTTCAGGACTGCCAGAGGTGTCATAGAGGTCTTTCCTCCATAAAAAGTCTGGCGGTCCTAAAACAAAAGGGGGCGGGGCTACATGGCCCCATGTTGCCCATGTGCAATGGGATGCATGCATCCCTGTGTGCATGCAGCCCAGTTCCTGCACAGCTTGGACTTTACAGTCCAAGCTGTGCAGGAACTGTTTTTGGTGTTTCCATTGCGGTGCCTATTTTCAGATGCACTGCCGTGGAACATCCAAAAACAGTCGGACTAGGAAACTTGTAATCTGGAGGCGGTGCCGCCACAGGTTTGGCGGTGTGGGAGCGACCACCAGTGTGGTGTCCGCTTCCGCACCACCAAATACACAATTCGGCCCTAAGTAAAGTAGAGCTCAATGCTTTATGTGCTGGGTTGGGCACTAAAGCAAGAGAAGAACATAGTTTACAAAAGGCATGGGAATAAGATCAGAGCACATTTTTGCCAATATGTCCTAGTGCTGAGCAGCCATGCAACTAGAGCAAACTCAAAGGGCATCTTAGAGGTTTAGCATCCAACACATAAGCAAATTACATTCAAATTGAAAGGAAATATAAAAACAGAGAAGATAATGGTTTTATACATTTATGCTGACTGCCATTTTTTAAACCAGTTTTATTATTTGTTATCACAAAGAAAAAGTGGAAGACATTAACTTTCACATGACATCTGGTGAGATTAACATACACATATACAGGAATTTCTATCAGATAACCATAGTTCGAAAACTACAGTTAGAATTTAATTTCAATAACCCTTTAAAGCAGTCAAGGTCGACAATTTTACAGGTTCTCCCACAATAGGCCCCATTTCTTAGTGTGCTCTGTGTTGCACCTCTTGCCCTGTTACCAGGTTACTCCATGCATGAAGTATTCACCCATAAGAGGCACAGTATTGGATCTCAAAGCTAGAAGAAAGCACAGTCCCACTATTGTGAATGAGCTCTAGGACCAGAGCCCTTTATAATCTTTGGTAAGGGATCACTATTTTTGGGGGTAGTTCGGGTGGCCATCCCACTATTGCCATCCGTTTGCAGCAGACAATTCCCCAGTGTTCCCGGAGAAGTGGATTTTCCCATGGTATAGTTAGAAGGTTTCCATCACTGTGTGGTATTAAGGACACTTTTGGCTAGTGCTTTTGATAATCTTACAGAATTTCTCTGTAGTATAGTATGTTCAATCAAAATATTTAAATTGTGTGAGGTGCTATCAGGCGATTATTGCCAGTTCACAGTGAACCATCTTTGCTTCCCTCTATTTATCTTTGTCTGGGGGCCCTACATCCTGCTCCTGATGGGTATTGAGGTCAAGAACAGGATCTGTGGCATTTATCACCAGGGCTATGTAAATTTGAGACACACCTTTCTAATCTAGAGACTCTAATGCCAGATTGGGGTTCCAATTGGTTGAATTCAGGGAGGTGCTAGTAGTCGATTTGTCCCCAAGACACATCTAAGTTGTAGATATTAATAGCATTTGTATCTATGAAGTGTGAAATCCTCCCTCAGGGTTCGAATGATTTCATGTAGTCTCCGTCCAAAAAGTCTGAAAATCCCTATGGCGTTTCAGGGCTCTCAGTCATTCATTTGAGTTGGATATGCTAAGCAAGTACCCTGCCATAGATGAGTACTGTGTGAGGGTTTACCTTTCAAATGTATCCACACACAAATGTTTGCACCAGAAATCCAGGGCAACCTTAATAATAGGGGAAGATATGTAGTTGGGTGAAAGTGAAAAAGGAGAGAGGCCTTTAAAGAGATCAAGTTCCAATCTATGAGTCTGACTACCTGTGCCCCCAAAAATCCAAGCATTTATAATAAAGAGATGTGCTGTCAAATAGTATATTTAAGTATCTACCGTGTCTAGACCCTCATCAAAAATAGTTTGAATGCATTTATCGACAATCCCATAAGTTATTTACCTGTCCAGAGGAAGTTACGTATGTACGCGCTTGTTGCATAAAAGGAGTGTGAAAATGTCAAAGGTGTCATTTGGATTACATAACGCATTTTATGCAGAGTAAGTAATTTAAATAATGACATGGTGCCAGTATTGAAAAGGGGATTGTATTCCAGCCTAGCATGTCCTTCAACATCTTCTCGACTAGGGGGCCATCTTGAGATTTCAGCATTACTGCAGGTTCAATATAATATACTTTCTTAAATATTTAAAACTGTCTATTGGCTGTACTGTTCAAGGTGTCAGCACGTACTGGAGTCTCAGCCTGGACACAGAACCAATTTGTCAAACTTTACCAGAAGCCCTAAGGCCTCCCCATACAAATCTAGAATTCTCATCAATGTCTGCCTCGTTCTTTTGGGATATCGAAAATAAAGGAACACATCATCAGTGTAGAGTGAGGCATGATCTTTAATCTCTCCCTCCACTGGAAGCCTTGCACCAGGCCATCCTGCCTGATCCTTTTAGCCAATGGCTTCTCGGCTAAGGGTTCTAGGGTAAGGGCAAACAGCAACAATGAAATGAGACATCCTCAAAAGCTGCCATTCAAAGTATGACCTTTCTTTAATGATCCAAATGTATAGGCCTGGGTGTGAAATTCTGCTCCGCTCTCAGAGTTTGCAGAGTTTTTCCCACTGACCACTTCATGAGTGATGTAATATGTGATGTCATAAGCAGTGCATTGCGGGGGTGCGAGCTATAGTTAGCTCAGCTAACTATAACTGCTGAATTTTTTCTGGTTTGTACTAGTCAAATGTCAGCCTAACTATAATGTTCCTGTAACTTTTGTTTTTTTCAGGGAATTTCTAAGGTTTTTAAAAATTATATTTCCTAACTATAACGTCCCTGTAGCCTTTGTTTTTTTCAGTGACTTGCCAATGTTTTTAAAATGCTAATTTCTAACTATAACGCCCCTGTCATCTTTGTTTTCTTCAGTGAATTTCTATGTTTTTTAATGTAGTAGCCACATTTGCAGAGTGGTGGAGTAAGGGGGCAGTGCCTCGGACCAGCTCTCAAGAATTCCGCTGTGTAGGACATACAGGAGATACCAGGAGGGCTTCTTGTCCCCCAAGATCCCTCAGGAGTAAAGTGGACTTCATCCCCCAACCAGTAGTGCGGCATGAGCCGAGTTGCAGATTGGTGGAGAAAGGGGGCATGGCCTCAAAACACATCTTAGCAATCCCCCTGTGTGGGACTTACTGGAGGTACCAGGAGGGGTAGTAGGCCCCCAAGGACATCCAACTACCCCCGTTACCTCCAGTAAATCTCACACACCAGGATTCCTGAGAAGTTGACAGAAGCCATGCCCCCTTTCTCCACCACTCCGCACCACCCGGCAAACTACTAGTTGGGGGATGAAGTCCTCTTGGCTCCAGAGGGTCCTTGGGGGCCAACAAGTCCTCCTGATACCTTCAGCAAGTTCCAAAAAGTGGGTATGCTGAGAGGTTTTTGGTGGGCCACGCCTCCTTATTCCACCATACTGAAAAAATGTGCCTCCTGGCGCACTACTAGTTGGGGTATGAAATCCCCTTGGTCCTCAGGGATCTTGGTTGCCAACTAGCCCTCCTGTTAACTTCAGTAAGACCCACACAGCTGCATTGCTGAGAGGTCTCAGAGACCACACCCCCTTTCTCCACCACTCTACAAACACAGCTCCTGGTGCACCATTGCCTCGGGGATGAAGTCCACTTTAGTCCTGAGGCCCTCAGAAGGGAAGGGGACCTCATCCACCCACCAGCAGTGCACTGAGAGGTACATTGCAGAGTGGGGGAGAAAGGGGGCGTGGCCTCTGACCATCTCTCAGCAATCCCACTCTGTGGGGCATACTGGAGGTAATAGGAGGTCTTGTTGTCCCTAAGGACCAGGAGCATGCCAGGAGGCACATTTGCAGAGTAGTGAAGAAAGAGGGTGGGCCTCCTGCGAGTTGTTGGCTTTTTTTTGCTTCGTTTAGGAAGAGGCAATTTTCCAACACACACACACACACACACACACACACACACATATATATATATATATATATATATATATATATATATATATATATATATATATATATATATATATATATATATATATATATATATATATATATGTATATATGTATATATATATATGTATATATATGTATATATAGATAGATATATATAAGGAACAATGTCTCATGGAAAATTCAGAAGATCAATTTTAAATAAAAGACTAAATCATCAGCAGCAAGAACATTGGCAACACCCACTGGAGGGTTGTATTAATATCGGTTAACAACCACAAGTACCAGCATGCATCAGCACTGAAAACCCATTGTGGTGTCCACCTGGGGGCAAAAAAATGATAAATGTGCAACTGACTGTGTTTGTTACCCGGGTTTTTTGTTGCCAAGGCTCACCTTCGAAAAAGGTCAAGGATGACCGAAAAGCGTCAGGACTGTCCGAGCTGCTCATCAATAAAATCACTGTTTGCCTCTTTGTGTGAGCGGCTCCATCCTTCCGTGAGGGGAGAAGTTGTTTGATATATATATATATATATATATATATATACATATATATATATATATATATATATATATATATATATATATATGAAAAAAGGGTTGCCATTGTATTGAGTCGCACTCCAACTCAGTACGCTGTTTGTGCAGGCGGCTCCTGCGTGGACACACATCACCTCATTCTCTTATCGCCGACGCGTTTCGGGCTTTTGCGCCCTTTATCATTGGGCGTGGTTTAAGCAAAACTATGGCGTGCAAGGACCAACAGTTATATCCCCTTTATTGCCATCAAAATTGCGTACAGGTGAGTATCATGCACTGATTTCTGGGACTGGTAGTCATTATATCACCCATGTGGGTTGCTGCCACAGATTGTCAATAAAAAGTTCTTAGAGGCTCAGGTTTGTCCTATCACAACTCCCGCCTGACTTGCAAAACAGCTCCAAGTTGCTCCGTGTTACACCATGCCCCAATAAGCAGGAACGGACTCACATGGATCTTGTGATGGTGCGACTCGTGGCCCAGGCTGGACCACAATATTTGAAAAAAGGGTTGCCGTTGTATTGAGTCGCACTCCAACTTGGTACGCTGTTTGTGCAGGCGGCTCCTGCGCGGACACTCATCACCTTATTCTCTCATCGCCGACGCGTTTCGGGCTTTTGCGCCCTTCATCATTGGGCGTGGTTTAAGCAAAATTATGGCGTGCAAGGACCAACAGTTATATCCCCTTTATTGCCATCAAAATTGCGAACAGGTGAGTATCTCGCACTGATTTCTGGGACTGGTAGTGATTATATCACCCATGTGGGTTGCTGCCACAGATTGTCAATAAAAAGTTCTTAGAGGCTCAGGTATGTCCTATCACAACTCCTGCCTGACTTGCAAAACAGCTCCAAGTTGCTCCTTGTTACACCATGCCCCAATAAGCAGGAACGGACTCATATGGATCTCGTGATGGTGCGACTCGTGGCCCAGGCTGGACCACAATATATGAAAAAAGGGTTGCCGTTGTATTGAGTCGCACTCCAACTCGGTACGCTGTTTGTGCAGGTGGCTCCTGTGTGGACACACATCACCTCATTCTCTCATCGCCGACGCGTTTCGGGGGCGTGGTTTAAGCAAAGCTATGGCGTCCAAGGACCAACAGTTATATCCCCTTTATTGCCATCAAAATTGCGTACAGGTGAGTATCACGCACTGATTTCTGGGACTGGTAGTCATTATATCACCCATGTGGGTTGCTGCCACAGATTGTCAATCAAAAGTTCTTAGAGGCTCAGGTATGTCCTATCACAACTCACGCCTGACTTGCAAAACAGCTCCAAGTTGCTCCGTGTTACACCAAGCCCCTATAAGCAGGAAGGGACTCACATGGATCTCGTGATGGTGCGACTCGTGGCCCAGGCTGGACCACAATATTTGAAAAAAGGGTTGCCGTTGTATTGAGTCGCACTCCAACGCGGTACGCTGTTTGTGCAGGCGGCTCCTGCGCGGACACACATCACCTCATTCTCTCATCGCCGACGCGTTTCGGGCTTTTGCGCCCTTCATCACTGGGCGTGGTTTAAGCAAAACTATGGCGTGCAAGGACCAACAGTTATATCCACTTTATTGCCATCAAAATTGCGTACAGGTGAGTATCACGCACTGATTTCTGGGACTGGTAGTCATTATATCACCCATGTGGGTTGCTGCCACAGATTGTCAATAAAAAGTTCTTAGAGGCTCAGGTATGTCCTATCACAACTCCCGCCTGACTTGCAAAACAGCTCCAAGTTGCTCCGTGTTACACCATGCCCCAATAAGCAGGAACGGACTCACATGGATCTTGTGATGGTGCGACTCGTGGCCCAGGCTGGACCACAATATTTGAAAAAAGGGTTGCCGTTGTATTGAGTCGCACTCCAACTTGGTACGCTGTTTGTGCAGGCGGCTCCTGCGCGGACACTCATCACTTTATTCTCTCATCGCCGACGCGTTTCGGGCTTTTGCGCCCTTCATCATTGGGTGTGGTTTAAGCTAAGCTACGGCGTGCAAGGACCAACAGTTATATCCCCTTTATTGCCATCAAAATTGCGTACAGGTGAGTATCACGCACTGAAGGGCGCAAAAGCCCGAAACGCGTCGGCGATCACTTGAGGTGCACAGAGTTGGTGGCAGCCGAGGCATTTTGACCGACACAGGCCTCCCGCCATGTGGCGATTACCTGAGATGCACTTAGGTAGTGCCACCAGAGCTGAGCGGGTGTGCACCATGTGATGATGCGTGGCCTTGATGCGCTATCCTGGCAATCAAGACCCGATTTGAATTGTAAGCTCGGCTGGACCGCGTGTACGCCAAAGGTAGCTGGCTGTACAGATATGACTCCTCGGTGCAGTGCAGCAGGATGCACTGGGGGACCTGTGCTGCGGAATCTTGTACACACGCCGGTGGCGGCAGGTGAGCATTGAGGTCTGGGTGCGCAGGGTCGGGCCGTCATCGCTGGGTGGTGGACTGGTCTGGGACCAGGGCTGGGATGCTTGTGAAAGATGTAAGAATCATGCACACTGCTTGAGAAGTTTACGACGACATTATTGTACAGGCCGCGTTGGTCCAGTTTTGCCTGCATATTGTTGGAATGCATGTGCTTTCAGTTGCAGTGATTGTGTGCAGTGTCAGCACGGGCCACAAGTAGCACATGTGTGTAGTCAGTTGCCCCCAACACTTGCAGGAAGGCTGCTATGGCGTGGTTCACTTGCTTGGTCAGCGCAGTGTAGGTGAAGTGAACATGCAGGCATATCAAGCTGAAACGAACCCTGATGCTTACAGGTCTGATAAATCATGCATTATGAGACCATAGCAAACGTTCATGTGGTTGTAACGTTCCTTTTCTTTCCTACAAAGGTTATGACTACACAAGCTTCTGTTACGGTCATTTTGTGCAGGATTGATCATACCTGTATGCATTCCGGTTTGTCCAAGTGCAATACATTATACCATATTACGTTTGTGACCATACTAATGCTTGACCATTATCTTCATTTATCCAACAGGTCTCTGAATAGGGAGTTTAGAGATTTCCAGGGCGATCTACATTTATTTTGATCCACATGTTGATGTTCCTCATTAGCAATGTCACTCGTTGTTTGATGTGTTTGTGTTGTTAATTTATGACTTTCTAATAAAGTACTGTTTTTCCACTACTGTTGACTACTAGACTTCATGACCTGGCGCACCCCCATTTCAGTGACTACTATCTTGGATCTGAAGCACAGAGGCGTCAAGCAATGCCTGGGGTTGGGGTTGGTTGTGCAGGGATACTACGTATTGGGACTAGCGGGTGGTTGTGAGACTCCTCTGACTCTCGCAGTTGTTAGTTGGAAGATAACAGAGGCCAACAGGTGTAGCACAGCCAGCAGCTTTGTCTGCTTAACAATGTTGATTGTCCACTGTGTTGGTACCGTCAGCCTCTGGGCAATGTGGCAGTGTGCACCAACTTGAGAATGGGGCGATAATTCTTTTGCCACTTTAGCTGTGCTAAACTGCCGATAACTCGGCGATAAGTTCCAACTGTTGGGTTATAGGATGACTCTAAAATGAGCCCTTGTGTTTATTAGGACTTTGTTGTAGCTACATGTGAATCACAATAAAAAAGATGAAAATTCAAGGAAAGTGGGCAGGGTACAAACACCCTGACCCCCTAGGCCTGCTTAGGGGATCCCACAAAAAGCCCCAGGGCCAAAAAATGATTACTATTTGTTTGTTTTAAAAGCGGCTGGGTGCACGAATCCAGATGAAAAAAAAACAAAAACAATGGGGTGTATTCTCAAAAACTTATTGCTGAGTTATTGGCATAACACATGTCATAGAGCTATTGATCATGCAGCTCCGACACCCAAGAAGGCCACAAAACCCCCTGCCACCACCCCCAGGACCTCCCCCTCAGACCATCCCCCCACTACCACCGAGGCAGCGGATCTTCCCAAAACGGCATGGCCCTCAGCCACACAATAGCTAAATGTTGGGAGACGTAGGAGCCAAGTATGTGTGAAGGAGGCAAGTCACCCATCAATACCAATGCACTCAATACCAAGTGTAGTGGTAATGTGCTAGACAGACCTCACTATGCAGAGCACAGACCTCTCCATGTGTACATATACTGCTGGTGCTTGTACTGTTGTGGACAGTGGACGCAAACATGTTACCTCTGACAGTGGGGAAGATCTCAGTCATGTAGCTGTGTCATCCCCCCTGTAAGCGGAACCAGAAGTGGAGTGGGCTGGTCCAACGTACGCCACTCTAGTGAGTGAATAAATAGGCCCGGGCTCTGGGTGTGGTTCACTCCTGGAAGGCCAACGTGTCTTCTACAGCGGCGGCCCTCACCCTGCCATGAGGCTGCCGCTGTGACTGCCAGCCTCCTCGACACAGGCCCCCTGTGAACCCAGCAGCACAGCACCGCAGGGTTATGTCTGTACAGACTACTGCCTTTGATGTACACTGCGGACAGCAGGGCTCACAATTCAGATTTAGTCGTGACTGCAGATGACGCACTCCAGTAGGCAAGAGACATTGGTCCCAGTGCGGCCGCCCGGACCATGCATCATCACAGGCTGCGCACATGCTGAGTGCTTCAGGTGCCACTATCTCACTGCACCACAAGTCATCGCCACTTAGCCTTATTAAGGCAGAATTTATTAGGCAAAAGTCATTGTTACCAGTGCGGCCCGCCCGGAGCATGCATCATCGCTGGCTGTGCACACGCCGAGTGCTTCAGGTGCCACTATCTCAGTGCACCACAAGTCATCGCCACGTAGCCTTATTAAGGCAGAATTCATTAAGCAAAAGACATTGCTGCCAGTGCAGCCCACCCGGACCACACATCATCGCTGGCTACGCACATGCTGTGTGCTGCAGGTGTCACTCGCACTAACTCAGTGCACTGCAAGTCACCGCCACGTGGCCTTATTGATGCAGAATTCATTATGCAAAAGACATTGCTCCCAGTGTGGCCCGCTCGAACCATGTATCATCGCTGGCTGCACACATGCTGAGTACTTCCGGTTCCACTAACTCTGTGTAGCTCAAGTCAACGCCATGTGGCTGTGGGCCCTTGATGACCACTGCCTCCAGCCTACACTGCGGTCAGCAGGGCTCACAATTCAAATTCAATCTTGATTCATTAATTTCAGAGTCTAGTAGGCAACTAACTATAATGTCCCTGAAACCTACACATTTCGACAATGTATTCCATACATATTTCATCTTTTGTTCCATACGCCTAAACTGCGGTTAGTAGAGCTCAAAATTCGAATTCAATCTTGATTTATTAATTGCAGAGAGAATTGTACTCTATGTCCTTGGATTTTGTCAAGAGGAAGTGACAAAAAGCATTCCTTGATGTCTGCGCTGACTACTGCCTTCCATCTACACTGCGGACAGCAGGTCTCACAATTCAGGTTGCGTCGCGATTGCAGATGACGCAGTCTAGTAGGCTACAGACATTGCTCCCAGTGCGGCCTGCCCACACCACGCATCATCGCTGGCTCTGCACACGCTGAATGATTCAGTTGCCACTATCTCACTGCACCACAAGTCATCGCCACGCAGCCTTATTAAGGCAGAATTTATTAGGCAAAAGGCATTGCTACCATTGCGGCCTGCCTGGACCACGCATCATCGCTGGCTGCACACACCCTGAGTGCTTCAAGTACCACTAACTGTGCACCACAAGTCACTGCCACGTGGCCTTATGGAGGCAGATTTAATTCGGCAAAAGACATTGCTACCAGTGCAGCCCGCCTGGACCACGCATCAGGTACCACTAACTCTATGCAGCTCAAGTCAATGCCACGTGGCTGTGGGCCCTTGCTGACCGCTGCCTCATGTCTACACTGCGGTCATCAGGGCTCACTATTAAAATATAACGTAATCCATGTACAAAAGGGAAGGTGCACCAAAATCAAAATCAATGTCCTCCAAGTGTATCCAAACAATATCCTTTTAGTATCCTTGTTTCAAGAACTGGTTTGATATCAGTCATAGCTTTAGTTCAATTACCAAATTCATCTTGCAAGTCCAAAGGAACACTGAAGGGCAGTCTACACTGCGGACACCTGAGCTCACAATTCAAATTCAGTTTTGATTTATTAATTGCAGAGTGAGCTATACTCTATGTCCTCTGATTTTGTCAAGAGAAAGTAACAAAAAGCATTCCTCGATGCCTGTGCTGACTACTGCCTTCAATCTACACTACCGACAGCAGGGCTCACAATTCCGATCGAGTCGTGATTGCAGATGACGCAATTCAGTAGGCAACAGACATTGCTCCCAGTGTGGCCCTCCCACACCCCGCATCATCGCTGAATGCTTCTGATGCCCCTACCTCAGTGCACCACAACTCATGGACCCTTTATGATAGAATCTTTTGTGTATGATTTCAGATCTGCTGCCCCTACCTCAGTGCACCACAAGTCATGGACCCTTGACGATAGAATTTTTTGTGTGTGATTTAAGATCTGGTGCCCCTATCTTAGTGCAGCACAAGTCATGGACCCTTTATGATTGAATCTCTGTAATCCGATGATTACTGTTGTACTTGTTGCCAGCACCAACCATTCCCTGAGGGCTGGCTTACACTCACCCCACACGCATCCAGCACAGACGTCACTGGACATGTCACCCTGGTAATAAAAAGGGGCCGAGCGTGCCCGTACCCAGTTCTACTATCTATCTAACTGTGTCCGTGTGTTCATTATGTATGCATGATGCCCCTGGTCCCTACCACATTACATTGTGCTGTGAACAGCGCACGCAACCATGTTACCTCTGGCAGTGGGGAAGACTTTGGTTATGTAACTTTGTCTGGGCCATTGATTAACTACATGGGTAGAGACTGGATCATGAGAGTACTGCAAGGAGAGTGTATAGTGAATTTATAAGGGCTTGGGGGATTGGCAGAGTGATTGGATAAGTACATATGTTGGCGGAGCCTAACCCCTGAGCACGAGCTTGGCTGTAATTGGCTGCCCTCCTTGTGCCAAAAACTGAAATTTGAGCTTTGCATGGCCCTGTATTGCTACAGCTGCAACACTCCACTGAATGTGCAATAAACATTCATATCCACACAGATGTGTCATGTCCACAATCTTTTATGTGTGGGAGTAGGGATAAATGAAGGGTCAGTGATTTCCCCTACCTTCCATGTTAGCCATGTTGTGGGGCTTGGGTCACAGAGTGACACATTGGCGCTTGCAGCCCGGGTGGCGGCAGCACTAAAACAGGGACACCTACATCAGTTGATTCCTCATACCACCCATGACGGAACCACGCCCAGAGCTCCAGAGTCATTGTTCACAGCCTCACGCAGGACTGGCATACGCCAGGCCAGCCCACTTCGCTTACACTTACAGGGAGGGACAACAATGCTACTTGGCCCAGGTTTTCATTGTAGTGATCTGCTGGTCACAGGTCTAGTTGTCAGTACGCCACAGCCACTCCCTGATGACTGATTTACACCCACACCACTCCCATCAAGCACAGGCGTCACAGGACACGTGACCCTGCCAATAAAAAGGGCCGGACGCACGTGCTCAATGCCATTTCCGACCTCTCTCGGGGTGTATCCGTGTGGTGTGCATGTGGGCATGGGAGCCCAGGGGCCTGCGACATCACATTCCGCTGGCCCGGAGGTGACATGATGGCATCCGCACCACATTACCCAATCATAGAGGGTCCATGACTTTTTGGGCACAGACTTTGTGGCACCGGATGCACTGCGGTGGGCACAGGCACACCGCCACGGGACGGTGACTTTCGGTGCACTGAGGTAGGGGAACTGTAACTGCTGAGCGGGTGTGCAGCCTGCGATGATGCCCCATCCTGGCAGTCCGGACAGCTCAGGTTTTGTGTACCCTGCTGGACCACAGAGCAGGGGCCTACCGCCACGTGGCGTGGCCTCACTGGTCACAGAGTTAGTGGCACCGCAAGGTCTGAGTGGGTGTGCAGCCTGCGATGAAGCCAGGTGCACTGGTATGTCCTCTGCCATGGTGAAATCATGACCCAGCACCAAATGTGAGACCTGACGGCCTGCGGAGCAGGCTGCATGATGTGGAGGGTGCCCTTTCCGCAGGCCCCAGGCTTGCAGCGGCATGTGGTGGGCCCTCTTTTCTACACTCAGGTTGTGGAAGGGGAGCAGTGAGGCCTGGATGTGCAGGGGCGCGCCGACACCTCTGGGCGGTGAGAGTGGATGGTGTGCAGCAGCCTGGGTGTGCAGGGGCGGGCAGTCACCTCTGGGCAGTGGGAGTGGATGGTGTGTAGAAGCCTGGGTGCACAGGGACAGGCAGACACCTCTGGGCAGCGGGAGTGGATGGCGTGCAGCAGACTCGTGCGCAGGGGCGGGCAGACACCTCTGAGTGGAGGGAGTGGATGGGTTGCAGCAGCCTGGGTGCGCTGGGGCAGGCAGAAACCTCTGGGCGGTAGGAATGGATGGTGTGCAGCAGCCTGGGTGTGCAGGGGCGGGAAAGAGATGAAGGCGTGTGCAGTCATATATACTCTGCCATTACTGATTCTATACTATGTTTCAGATGAGTGAGCTTGAGGTCTGCAGTATGTTGCGGCACGTGGTTGGAGACACACCAGTGGCAGAAAGGTGAGCAGTGAGGCCTGGGTTCGCAGGGGCGGACAGTCACCTCTGTGCAGTGGGAGTGGATGGCGTGCAGCAGCCTGGGTACGCAGGGGCAGGCAGACACCTGGGCGGTGGGAGTGGATGGTGTGCAGCAGCCTGGGTGCACAGGGGTGGGCAGTCACCTCTGGGCGGTAGGAGTGGAAGGTGTGCAGCAGCCTGGGTGCGCAGGGATGGGCAGACACCTCTGGGCGGTGGGAGTGGATGGTGTGAAGCAGCCTGGGTGCGCAGGGGCAGGCAGACACCTCTGGGTGGTGGGAGTGGATGGGGTGCAGCAGCCTGGGTGTGCAGGGGTGGGCAGACACCTCTGGGTGGTAGGAGTGGATGGTGTGCAGCAGCCTGGGTGCGCAGGGGCGGGACAGCAATGAAGGCGTGTGCAGTTGTAAGTACTCTGCCATTACTGATTCTATACTATGTTTCAGATGAGTGAGCTTGAGTGCTGCAGTTTGTCCCAGCCCGTGGTTGGAGACACACCGGTGGCAGAAAGGTGAGCTGTGAGGGTTTTGTCCGCAGTGTCGGCACTCCATCTCTCTCTCCATTTCTTCCTTTCTCTCTCTCACACACTTTCTCTCTTTCTCTCTCTCTGCCTCTCTCTCTCACTCTTTCTCTCTCCTTTCATAGGCGCATGACGCACAATCTTATCTTGATTTTTGTCTTGCAGGCTGTGATTCACAGATTGTCGAGGGATGACATGCCATGGCTGTACCTACTTTTATTTTGTTGTTTTCTGTAAATAAAATGTTTTATATGTAAATCGATAGATGACTGTGATTCTCATTTGTACAACCTCACATGCATCTTGATTGTTATAATTGTGCGACATCAGCCGATTTGTTACGTTCCAGATTTCAGAAGGTTGCTGTCACATTTGTTTGTTGGGGAGGGTCAGGGGGGAACGCGGACAAGGGGGTGGTGGCAGGGGGTGTCGGGCACTCTTGGGTGTCCAAGCTGCATGATCGTTGGCTCCATGGCATCTGTTGTTGTCCAGGTGTGACTGTGGACTGGGCTCCCTTTCATGTTGCAGGTTGTAGTCCGACTTTACACCAGGTCAGAGCAGGTGTAAACTTCCTGGTGCTAATGCACCTTATTGCCTGTTTTGTGTTCTCTTCGCCAATCTTGCTGGTCGTTGAGAATGTTGTGAAGTGGTGAGTTTGCTGCTTTTTCGACGGGAACGCCTACTCTGTATCTCATTAGTGATATTAGCCGGGGTCATCCGTGACAATGTTTTTTGAGGCTGCTATCGCTGGTAAACTGGTGATATGGGCTGTTTGCACCAGCTTGTGAATGGTGCGTTAAATTTATCACCATTTTGGCTGTGATAAAGTGCTGTTAACTCGGTGATGTGTCCTTGAGAATATACCCCTATGTGTTTTTAAAGAACTGGGAAGTACTCAAGGGCCGCGCTGAGAGCCGCGCACCCAGCGCGTTCACACTAGGAGGCTGCGTTGAGAGCCGCACACCCTTCGTATTCACACTAGGGGGTCGCACTGAAACTTAAAAAAAAATAAAACGTTCACTTTCATTAATTTACATTCCCCTTGGGGACCCCATCCCCCGAGGCATACCCAAATCTAAATTGTTTTTTAAAGAGGAGGGGGGGCCATGTGGCCCCCCTCCTAGGACACTTCTGGCCCCAGGGACCCCATCCCCGGGGCCGGGCCTCTCCGTTGGGGACCGTGGGAAGAGCCTTAATGCCCCCACCGGCTACCCACCTCCTGCGGGAGCCGGCATTGCTTTTGGGCAACGGGAGCTGCTAACATGCAGCTTCCCTTGCCAAAAAGCAATTCTCCTTTCCTTTATTGAAGCGACAGGAGGTTTTCCTCCTCTCGTTTCAATGTATCACACGGTGGAAGCCATGCTCTCGCCCTGTCAAAGCAAACAGCAATGTCCCGGGGCAATGGGAGCTGCTAACATTTCAAAGCCCCGGGGTGGTGGTGGTCCCTGGGGCTGCGGTAGGGCCGTGTGCACTCCCGCACCTAAATGTGCGAATTCGTAAGTTTAAAAAAAAGTAAAACAGGCCTACGGGGTCAGAGTGTTTCTACCCTGCCCCCTTTTCTTCACTTTTAACTTTGTTTTACTGTTTTCTTGTGACTCGGTTCTACCGAGTCCCAAGATGGCTGCCATTCACAGTGAAGCTTGTGGTCGTGGCAGCCATTTACAGTGAAGCTTGTGGTCGGCAGGGGCTGCGAACCCACTGCGGTCATAGATATTGATAATTTGTATTTTTTGATTTTCTCCTCAACTATTGAACGAATTTACACCATTTAAAAAAAGGTCACTTTCTGAACCAAGAACTACCTTTTTGCCTATATTGGTGTAATTCTGTTCAGCAGTGCGGACTGTATTCTTGACTAAAGCTTCCTATGGGAAATTGATTTTCAGACTTTTATTTTTTGAATTTCTCAAAAACTACTGAACGGATATGCACCATTTAAAAAAAGATCGCTTTCTGAACCAAGCATTACCTTTTTGCCAAATTTGGTGTAATTCGGTTCAGCTGTTCGGGCTGTAGCTTTGGCTAAAGTTTCCTATGGAAATTAACATGGAGAAAACACTTTTTGGGACCCCCCTTTTTTCTCAGCCCCTGCTTGATGAATCACCCCCATACTTTCTGAATAGGAGCTGACCCGGTAGACCTTTTATTTTAGAGAATTTTGCGAAGATTCTTTAAATGACACTAAAGTTATTAGCAAATCAAAAAATGCTTTTCCTAAGGAATCTAGGTTCTAACTACAACTATAACCAATCGCCAGTAGGTAATATATATATATATATATATATATATATATATATATAATCATGTGAAAAAGGGCGGGATCGCCCGAAACGCGTAATGGCAGAGCTGGCAATGAAATAAAATAACACTGCACAAGATACCTGGGTCCATGTTCGTTTTTCCTGGATGAAGGTGGAAACTGAGAGCGAGTTGAGGAATATATATATATCAACAAACACGCATCCATTGCCGATCAGAGCGCCAACAGATGCAACGGACTCCCAAGTTAAGCTGTGCCAACATTTTTTTGCTCGTGCTGCCCATGATGTGTTTCGGCCAAACATTGGCCTTTTTCACATATATATAACTATATATATACCTTTACGGAGCTTTTTCTCTAGGGCATCTCTATGCTCTTCACCAGGCCGGGTTCAGTGAGGGTTCACCGTTATGGCCTTGGACGAGCTCCCGGTCAAACTCTATAAGCCAGACCTCTGGAGCTTTTCAGTGGGACGAACCTGGAGTGGAGGCTTGCTCCCGGTTGAGGTTCACCGGCTGGGCTGGCCAGGTCAAGTTGGTCCACTTACGGAGCTTTTTTCCAAATTTGCTACAAACTTCTGGAACTTGTTCCTGAAGTTCCTCTGAGTGTCCCAACTTGTCCAAAACTTACTCCAAGGGTCTGTAAGCGCCCAGAGGGTCCTTGAAAGTTTCGGACTTCAGTTCCCACAATCCACTTAGACAAAACCCTTACAAATCCACTGGAGTCCCTCCAAGCTGGGGATTCTTGGTGATAATGGTCCAGGTGAGCTCTGTTAACCTGTAGCTTGCAGGGACGCCACTCTTTTTTCCTCTTCAAGCCAATTAGGTCAACAGGGCTGTAGTTCCAGATTGTGCAGCAGGCATAGTCAGTCAGAATGCAAGGCCTGGTGGGTGAAAATCAAACTTCCAGCATGAACCCTTCTTCTTCTCTTGTTTCAAGCAGCAGGTCTGAGATGCTCTGCCCCTCCCAGATACTTATTCAGTGTTCTCTGAGGTCAATCAGGAGGGCACTACTGTCCAATGAGGTGCAGGGCAACACCCCAGACCATGACCATTCCCTCCAAAGTGTGCACAATGGTCTCCCAGAAAGCACTATTTCTAAAAAATTCAATATGGTTGAACTCAGCAGAGAAGCAAGAGCTAGCTAAACCAACCTCCAAGATGGCCCATTTCAATAACTCCCCTCCCTCCTACATATGCATATTCCTTCCTTAAGCCTGCCTTCTGGCTGGGTTCAGACTGGAAAGGAGGTAGGTGGATTTGGCTGCTTCTTCCTGTCCACTTCTACCTTTAAAGATAACGCTTATTGATCCTTCCCTCCTCCTCTGGCATGCCTGAGGGGCAGGGTCCTCTTACAAGAGATGACCTTTTCTCCATGGGTGCCACTTATCACTTCATCAAAGCAGCCTGGCTAATCCACTTAACTCTGACCAATCAGTGCAGACCCCGGGAAGGTTGAATTTTGGCTTAGAGACAAAAAAGTCTTTTAACTTCTTTTCTACACATTTTAGGATAAATTGAACAACAGCATAGTGTTGGATATATCAATACCATTCTCCTAAGTCCTTAAAGATATTTTTCGGTTGTCACTTGTGGTAGTTATGGATTCATAAACTATTACAATGTTAACCTATGTGGCTGGGCATCTACAATGGGGAAAATTAAATGTCCAATTTCTCCAGCATCAGGGCATATAAAAGTACTTTTATAAGGACCCTCATTATATGTACATGACCCCCCAAATCCTGTGACACACAGGGGAGACTTTAGGTATTCTGAATATGCAAAAATCATGTAGATCCTCACTCCACAGTACTCCTACCACAAAACAGGGACAGTCAAAGTCAGTTACCACCAGTACCAGTCAGCAAACAATGGGGGTGGCAAGGACACAGGATGACTTTGACACTATATATATATATATATATTACCTACTGGCGGTCGCCAGTAGGTAGTTATAGTTAGGACCCCTTTTCCATAGGAAATCCGCAACATTCTATTTTGAATAACTTTGGCGCCGGTTGACGAATCCTCGCGAATTTCTCAAAATAGGTGGAGCACTACGCTCCGCTCCTACCCTGAAAGTCTCGGGGGGATTTGTCAAGCGGGGGCTGAGATAAAAGGGGGGTCCCAAAACGCGTTTTTCCCATGCATTTTTCCATAGGACCTTTAGACAGGGCTACAGCCCGAACAGCTGAACAGAATTACTAGAAATTTGGCAGAGAGGTAGTCCCTAGGTCAAGGAAGTGCCTTTTGTAGGTTTGGTGTAAATCTGTTCAGTAGATTCTGAGAAAATAGCCTTTAAATCAATATATATATCTGAGCCAGCTTACGGTACGCTTACCGTACGCTTACCGTACGCGTACGGTGGCGTGCGCGAGCGCGATTCTGATTGGCTCTTAGATCTTAGTAAACATTCTAATCGGCCGAAACCAGGAAGCGGCGGCCGCCATTTTGTGTGTTTCACTCAGAAAAAAAAGAGTGATAACAAGAAAAGGGGGCAAGGAGGAGAGTTACAGACCCCCTTACATTTCTGAGGGGGTCAAAGAAGGACAGAAAAGTACAAAGAAAACATTTATTGATTTTTTAAAAAATCACGGGGTACGCGTACGGTAAGCTCACCGTACGCGTACGGTAAAAAAATAAAATAAAAGAAATGAAATGCAGATTTAAGTGTTTAGATATTAGGGGGCTCTAAAAAGAGCCGTTGTGTTTATGAAGTGATTTTTTATTGGTACCTACAAGTAAATACCGATGCAGAGTCTAAGGTTCAAGAGGAAGACTCTGTTCCCTTCATCATTGAAGTGCACACCATCTCCTCTATAAATGTCTTGCATGTCATAACGCAAGTTGTTGTGGTAAATGGCACCCATACCATAGTCACGGAGGAAAGCAGAAACAGATTTGTTGACGTGCTTTCTTGCTTTGTCAATTTGCGGACAGAAATGATTGGACCAGTTCCATTTTTGCCTTTGGCATATGTTGGAAAACACAAAGGCAGTTTTCGGTCGCCAGTAGGTAGTTATAGTTAGGACCCCTTTTCCATAGGAAATCCGCAACATTCTATTTTGAATAACTTTGGCGCCGGTTGACGAATCCTTGCGAATTTCTCAAAATAGGTGGGGCGCTACGCTCCGCTCCTACCCTGAAAGTCTCGGGGGGATTCGTCAAGCGGGGGCTGAGATAAAAGGGGGGTCCCAAAACGCGTTTTTCCCATGCATTTTTCCATAGGACCTTTAGACAGGGCTACAGCCCGAACGGCTGAACAGAATTACTAGAAATTTGGCAGAGAGGTAGTCCCTAGGTCAAGGAAGTGCCTTTTGTAGGTTTGGTGTAAATCTGTTCAGTAGATTCTGAGAAAATAGCCTTTAAATCAATATATATATCTGAGCCAGCTTACGGTACGCTTACCGTACGCTTACCGTACGCGTACGGTGGCGTGCGCGAGCGCGATTCTGATTGGCTCTTAGATCTTAGTAAACATTCTAATCGGCCGAAACCAGGAAGCGGCGGCCGCCATTTTGTGTGTTTCACTCAGAAAAAAAAGAGTGATAACAAGAAAAGGGGGCAAGGAGGAGAGTTACAGACCCCCTTACATTTGTGAGGGGGTCAAAGAAGGACAGAAAAGTACAAAAAAAACATTTATTGATTTTTGAAAAAATCACGGGGTACGCGTACGGTAAGCTCACCGTACGCGTACGGTAAAAAAATAAAATAAAAGAAATGAAATGCAGATTTAAGTGTTTAGATATTAGGGGGCTCTAAAAAGAGCCGTTGTGTTTATGAAGTGATTTTTTATTGGTACCTACAAGTAAGTACCGATGCAGAGTCTAAGGTTCAAGAGGAAGACTCTGTTCCCTTCATCATTGAAGTGCACACCATCTCCTCTATAAATGTCTTGCATGTCATAACGCAAGTTGTTGTGGTAAATGGCACCCATACCATAGTCACGGAGGAAAGCAGAAACAGATTTGTTGACGTGCTTTCTTGCTTTGTCAATTTGCGGACAGAAATGATTGGACCAGTTCCATTTTTGCCTTTGGCATATGTTGGAAAACACAAAGGCAGTTTTAGGGAAAAGAGAAAACAGTTGTGCAAAGGTGTCCTTCATAAGCATTTCCAGACCTACCCCAGTCAAAGTGCCTAGGTCATTGCCACCACAGTGCACTATTATGAGGTCAGGGTGTTGGATTTGCATGAAGGATTTCACCAATGGCATCAATTGGTGCCACTTTAACCCTCTCTAACCAATCCATTTAATGTCTACATTTGGTAAAGCAAGGTCTCTCACCATATCTGTTTTCTCTGCATACTTTTCACTCCAGAAGACATAGCTGTGCCCTACAATCCACACTGTGAACATCTTTCAAGGAGATCGGGGTGCACTCAGGAGGTGTAATTCAGTAGAATGGTAAAAAGAAATGAAAAACAGTTTGGAAATGGAGGCATGCATATTTTTTTATAAAAAAAAAGAACTGATTGGCTGTTTCATACCATTCTACACTAAAAACTAGGCTGTATGTGTAAATTTATAGAAGCATGTTTTGTATTGGTACAGAAAAATGTGTTACCAAAGAACAGTACTATGGATTTGCTGTTAGGTTTGAAAAGTCAAGCACTCTTGCTCTGTGGAATTGAAACATTGTTTGGCGAACTTCTGACCTAACTCCACACAGCAGTGTTCCATGAGCTGTTGCTATGGTAGCAGGCAGAAGTCAAGTTGGGGGAAGGGTACTTTAAGAAAAGGGTTGGTTTTCAACCAATAGAAATGTGTGATTACATTTGAAAAAAAGGGGGAAGCACTGAGATTTGAAACTTACATGTATATGTGTGGAAAAATAGAGGGAAACTTTGCCATTTTCTGGTTCTGCTGAGAGGAGAGAGGTGTAGAGAACAGAGATCCTGGCTCTGATAATCTGCTGTTTGAGTGCCACATTTCTTTCACAACTAACTAATTTTAAAGGTGAGTTATGAGTTTGAGAGGGGATGTATATGGTAAATTAAGAAATGAATAATAGAATTGGAATTCCTTTTGTTGAAGTTGTGTTTATTATTTTCTGTTTTGGGAGAAATTTAAATGTGAGGAACATGTAAAATAATATGGACTATTTTTTCATGATAAATTAAGGTGTACTGGTAAACATAAGGAATACTTTAAGGGTTTGAGGTTGCAGTCAGTAATGCAAATACATTCAGCATCACTAAGGCTGGTTGCCCTTGCTGGAGTGTAGGCAGTCACCGAGGATACACATGGTGGTGGTCTGAAAAAGCAGTCTGGACATGGGCTTTTAAAAAAATCTGAAAAGTGGTTTCATAATGTGTCAGTCTGTAAAAGTGATTTTCACTTGCCAAAAAAAAAGAGCAGTAAGTGTGCATTCAAATTGGCAAAGAAATTTCGTTTTGTGACTAATGTGAAAACATGACTCTTTGTGCAAATAGGAATTACAGGCAGAGATTTATTGCGTTTTGCTCTGGTGATTTCACAGTTGCATTAGTAGGAAAAAGGGGGAGCGATTTTTTTGGTGCAGAAGCAGACTCTTAGCACACACCCAGCTCCTTTCCATGTATAATCATGCACAGTATTTACAAGCGAGTGGGGTTTTGAGGTTTCAGTCTGTAATGCAAATATATTCAGCATCACTAAGGCTGGTTGCCCTTGCTGGAGTGTAGGCAGTCACCGAGGATACACATGGTGGTGGTCTGAAAAAGCAGTCTGGACATGGGCTTTTAAAAAAATCTGAAAAGTGGTTTCATAATGTGTCAGTCTGTAAAAGTGATTTTCACTTGCCAAAAAAAAAGAGCAGTAACTGTGCATTCAAATTGGCAAAGAAATTTCGTTTTGTGACTAATGTGAAAACATGACTCTGTGTGCAAATAGGATTTACAGGCAGAGATTTATTGCGTTTTGCTCTGGTGATTTCACAGTTGCATTAGTAGGAAAAAGGGGGAGCGATTTCTTTGGTGCAGAAGCAGACTCTTAGCACACACCCAGCTCCTTTCCATGTATAATCATGCACAGTATTTACAAGTGAGTGGGGTTTTGAGGTTTCAGTCTGTAACGCAAATACATTCAGCATCACTAAGGCTGGTTGCCCTTGCTGGAGTGTAGGCAGTCACCGAGGATACACATGGTGGTGGTCTGAAAAAGCAGTCTGGACATGGGCTTTTAAAAAAATCTGAAAAGTGGTTTCATAATGTGTCAGTCTGTAAAAGTGATTTTCACTTGCCAAAAAAAAAGAGCAGTAAGTGTGCATTCAAATTGGCAAAGAAATTTCGTTTTGTGACTAATGTGAAAACATGACTCTGTGTGCAAATAGGAATTACAGGCAGAGATTTATTGCGTTTTGCTCTGGTGATTTCACAGTTGCATTAGTAGGAAAAAGGGGGAGCGATTTTTTTGGTGCAGAAGCAGACTCTTAGCACACACCCAGCTCCTTTCCATGTATAATCATGCACAGTATTTACAAGCGAGTGGGGTTTTGAGGTTTCAGTCTGTAATGCAAATACATTCAGCATCACTAAGGCTGGTTCCCCTTGCTGGAGTGTAGGCAGTCACCGAGGATACACATGGTGGTGGTCTGAAAAAGCAGTCTGGACATGGGCTTTTAAAAAAATCTGAAAAGTGGATTCATAATGTGTCAGTCTGTAAAAGTGATTTTCACTTGCCAAAAAAAAAGAGCAGTAACTGTGCATTCAAATTGGCAAAGAAATTTCGTTTTGTGACTAATGTGAAAACATGACTCTGTGTGCAAATAGGAATTACAGGCAGAGATTTATTGCGTTTTGCTCTGGTGATTTCACAGTTGCATTAGTAGGAAAAAGGGAGAGTGATTTTTGGGGGGAAGAAGCAGACTCTTAGCACACACCCAGCTCCTTTCCATGTATAATCATGCACAGTATTTACAAGCGAGTGGGGTTTTGAGGTTTCAGTCTGTAATGCAAATACATTCAGCATCACTAAGGCTGGTTGCCCTTGCTGGAGTGTAGGCAGTCACCGAGGATACACATGGTGGTGGTCTGAAAAAGCAGTCTGGACATGGGCTTTTAAAAAAAACTGAAAAGTGGTTTCATAATGTGTCAGTCTGTAAAAGTGATTTTCACTTGCCAAAAAAAAAGAGCAGTAAGTGTGCATTCAAATTGGCAAAGAAATTTCGTTTTGTGACTAATGTGAAAACATGACTCTGTGTGCAAATAGGAATTACAGGCAGAGATTTATTGCGTTTTGCTCTGGTGATTTCACAGTTGCTTTAGTAGGAAAAAGGGGGAGCGATTTTTTTGGTGCAGAAGCAGACTCTTAGCACACACCCAGCTCCTTATCCTGTAGAATCATGCACAGTATTTACAAGCGAGTGGGGTTTTGAGGTTTCAGTCTGTAATGCAAATACATTCAGCATCACTAAGGCTGGTTGCCCTTGCTGGAGTGTAGGCAGTCACCGAGGATACACATGGTGGTGGTCTGAAAAAGCAGTCTGGACATGGGCTTTTAAAAAAATCTGAAAAGTGGTTTCATAATGTGTCAGTCTGTAAAAGTGATTTTCACTTGCCAAAAAAAAAGAGCAGTAAGTGTGCATTCAAATTGGCAAAGAAATTTCGTTTTGTGACTAATGTGAAAACATGACTCTGTGTGCAAATAGGAATTACAGGCAGAGATTTATTGCGTTTTGCTCTGGTGATTTCACAGTTGCATTAGTAGGAAAAAGGGGGAGCGATTTTTTGGGGGAAGAAGCAGACTCTTAGCACACACCCAGCTCCTTTCCATGTATAATCATGCACAGTATTTACAAGCGAGTGGGGTTTTGAGGTTTCAGTCTGTAATGCAAATACATTCAGCATCACTAAGGCTGGTTGCCCTTGCTGAAGTGTAGGCAGTCACCGAGGATACACATGGTGGTGGTCTGAAAAAGCAGTCTGGACATGGGCTTTTTAAAAAAAGTGAAAAGTGGTTTCATAATGTGTCAGTCTGTAAAAGTGATTTTCACTTGCCAAAAAAAAAGAGCAGTAACTGTGCATTCAAATTGGCAAAGAAATTTCGTTTTGTGACTAATGTGAAAACATGACTCTGTGTGCAAATAGGATTTACAGGCAGAGATTTATTGCGTTTTGCTCTGGTGATTTCACAGTTGCATTAGTAGGAAAAAGGGGGAGCGATTTTTTTGGTGCAGAAGCAGACTCTTAGCACACACCCAGCTCCTTTCCATGTATAATCATGCACAGTATTTACAAGCGAGTGGGGTTTTGAGGTTTCAGTCTGTAATGCAAATACATTCAGCATCACTAAGGCTGGTTGCCCTTGCTGGAGTGTAGGCAGTCACCGAGGATACACATGGTGGTGGTCTGAAAAAGCAGTCTGGACATGGGCTTTTAAAAAAATCTGAAAAGTGGTTTCATAATGTGTCAGTCTGTAAAAGTGATTTTCACTTGCCAAAAAAAAAGAGCAGTAAGTGTGCATTCAAATTGGCAAAGAAATTACGTTTTGTGACTATTGTGAAAAGAAATGTAGTAATATATTTAAATTAAATAAAGGAGTTTTTTTTTAAGTTTTTTTCAGGTATTGCTGAAGAGCAGTGAACAAAATTTAAGATGCCTACAAAATCCAGAGTTCAAAAAACGCACAAAAAAAACCTATATTTGAAGACAACTAGAGGACCAAAGTTAGTAGAAGATGCTCATGTTGGGAAAAAGAAAAAATCTTCTGGTAAGCAGAAAAAACAATTTCTAAAAAATATATTCAAAAGAATGAAAAATGTACAAAATGTCTGTACTGGAAAGGATGTATTGAAAAGAAAAGGAGAGGAAAAAATTGAGAATTTAGTTAATGCAAATATACCTTCAGCAACTGAAAAGATTTATATAAATAGAAAAACAGCGTTTAAAGAGATACGTAGAAAAATGTTTCAGAGAAGAGTTATGTCCAATTTGATGAAGGATGTGAAGAAATATAAGAAAAAGACAAAGTTTTATAAAAGAAAAAAAGAAATAGAAGCCATTGCAGCAAAGGCATTAGAATTAAAAAGGAAACTATTCATTTTAATTTTGAATAGGATGCGTACATTAGACAAAATGGTTAATGTACTGAAATCACATAGCAAAAGGAAAAGAGTAGTGAAAAGAACAAACTTTTGTAAAGTGTTTTTAGGAAAGTGGATGCATAGTTCAAGTAGTGAACCTTTTTTTAATGAAGAGAGCTATTTTCAAAGTAATAGTTTGCTGCATGCAGTTGACACCAGAGGTCGTTCTTACGAAGTAAAAAATGGTTGCATAATGGAGAAGGAGATAATGGTTCCAAGAGATGAGGTACAAGTGATGGCAGATGAGGCTATGGGGAGACGTCCTAAAGCCCCAGTGTACACTTGGAATTGTAGTAGTATTTGCACTGTGCGTCAGGAATCTATTGACAAATTTCGAGAGTTTCTAAGAGAATATAGTAAAAAAAGTATAAAACAGAAGATTAAGGTGCTTCAAAGTCTGGATCCATGCAGAGTGAGAGAGAATACTGGTTTGCAGGGTCATTCTCTGGCTTGTCTATCTAGAAAAGTGTGTAATAGTGTTTTCCATCATTTTAGGATGCTGGCTGTTCATCATACTGAAATGAGAAAGTTTGTGAGATGGTTGTATTTTGCCAAAAGTCCAGCAATAAAGTTAAATGAATTGAATAGGGCTCTGTTCCGGGGAACGGTATCAGATGTAGAGAAGGTTGTTGATGAAATTCAGTTTTGTTACTTTGGTCCTGAACAAAACAGTGCAGAGAAGGACACAGTAAATGAGGAAGAAGTGGAAGAGAATGTAGAACCCTCTGTAAGTAACACATTTAATGATCACATAACAAAATTTGCAATAGTCTCTAATGAAAGACCAAATTTTACTTGTATTTGTTGCCGCAGAACTCATTATAGAAAACAAACTAGGAATGTTGATCTCTACAGAAAGAGTGAAAATGAAGATAATTATAAGTGGAAGGATTTTGCCACATATATATTTCTAGAAAATTGTTTTGATTTGGGTGAAGATCAGCGTATTTGTAAATACTGTTACAACAAGTTAGAGGAAAATAGAATGCCAACCAGAGCTGTACATAATAATTTAGAATTGGATGCTATTCCTGCTGAACTTTCTGAATTAAATACATATGAGTCTATACTCATTCAATGTGTTCATCCGTTCCAGACCATAGTACGTATGGAGCCCAAAACTGGTAAATTACCTCCTTCTGATTTACTGAGAGGTTTAAAAGGAAGAGTGGTGTATTTGCCCTTGGATTTGAAAAAAAATATGGAAACTATTGATGCGGATACTTTGGAAACTGAACCATTAGTTATTCTGGTTAATGGTGTACCTACAAAGAAAAAGAAGATTTGGCAGGAGCTGGTAGATGTGCGGAAAGTACAAAGAGCAAATTTGTATTTGAAAAGGAATAACAAATGGTATGAATCAATTTATATAGAAGAAGAAGAAGAAGAAGATTTACAAGAAGACACAGAAACACCAACTGGCCAAATTGAAAAAGTGGACAAGTCAAAGGAAGAAGAAATTTATGAACATTTTAGCATACATCCTCTTCATTCAAAAGAAGTTATGGGAGACAATATTGATCTCTTTCAGATGAAGAAAGCAAAAGGAACTCCCGTGAGTGTATGGGAGGAGAGCTTGGAAGCTCGATGTTTTCCCCAGCTGTTTCCTAAAGGAAAAGGAGGACGATACGATGAACGTCCGGAACAGATTCCAGCTTCTGAGTTTCGGACTACAAGACTATATGCTGAAGATCCCAGATTTCGACAAAGTATTCCTTATTTGTTCCATCTTTTATTTGAAAGCGACTTGTCTGCACTGTCTTATGCAGTAAATCACATTTTAAAAAGTGGAGTACATTTACAAAATGTGTCTGCTAAGGATTTTATGGAGAAAGTGCAGCACCGAGATGATCATTTGGAAACACAACTGATCAATCTGATGGCTTGTCAGCGTGGGACAAATGAATATTGGTACCGACGTCATGGTGAATTAAAATGCATGTTACGGAATTTAGGAACACCAACATGGTTCCTTACCCTAAGCTGTGCCGAGTACGCTTGGAATGATTTACTGGATTTTCTACGAGAGGCAAATTCAAACATTAAAAACATCGAATACAAGACAGCAGGAGAACTGTGCTCATTGGATCCGGTTAATGTTTGCAGATATTTCAATCATAGATTTGAGGCTATGATGTCCTTCATCTGCAATAAAAAAAATCCACCTCTTGGAGAAGTAGTAGATTTCTTTTGGAGAAAAGAGTACCAGGCAAGAGGTGCTCCTCATATTCATATGCTGTTGTGGATCAAGGATGCCCCAAAGTTTGGAACAGATGCTGATGAAGCAGTGTTATCTTACATTGAAGAATATGCAACATGTGCTATACCAAAAAGCACAGAAGAGAAAAAGTTAAAGGAGCAAGTTTTACGTTTCCAAAGTCATCGGTGTGGAAAATACTGTCGACGGAAATACAAGAGCAAAGATAAATACTACACTAAATGTCGATTTGGATTTCCTAGACCTGTTCTTTCAAATGGAAGAGTAAACAGTTTTATGTCAGCTGTGAGACATACTATCACAAGAAAATCACCTAAGAATACCTACAACCTAAAAAGAAAAGAAGAATCAAAAAATATAAATGACTACAACCCAGTCATTTTATCCATGTGGAATGCTAACATGGATATACAGTATGTAGCTGACAATTCCATTGCTGTTGCTCGATATGTAACGTCTTACATTACGAAATCAGAAAAAACAGAATTGAAGGAAATGTGGGAAGAGATTTCTCACGAGAAGACTGTCAGTAAGAAGCTGTACAGTTTCAGTTTGAAGATGTTATCGCATCGAGAAATTGGATCCTACGAATGTTCAGATAGGTTATCTTCTGCAAGTCTCTACTCGAAGTCAAGAAGAATAATTTGGGCAAGTTTAGGCCTTGCAGCAATGAGAAATCGGGTACTGAAATCTGTTGGAGAAATTGAATATTTGGCCGAGAATGACCCAGAAAGTACAGATATTTTGAAATCAAACATGTTGGACACATATTATCCCAAGAGAAGTCAACATCTGGAGAACATGTGTCTCTATGAAGTGCTGCAGAACTACATTTATTCACGGAAAGCCGCAGAAGACATCAACAATGGAAAATATAAAGTCGTTGGTGAGGAAGGATGTTTGGTGAAGCAAACAAAAGGAAGTTTGATAAATCACAGGAAGCTGAGTTGCGACACTACTGACAAGAAGGAATTTTACTACTTGGCTCTTTTACAGTTGTTTAAACCATGGCGTACAGAGGATGAACTACTGGGAGAATTTCAAAGCTATGAAGATTCTTTTAATGCTTGCAAAGACAGCATACAATGCAGTACATTCTCAAGTTATCTGCAAATGTTAAATGAAGAAATTGAAAAGGAAACTACAATTGCAGCAGAAATAGCTAGAGACAGTTCTCAAGACAGCCAAAGTTCAGGAACACTCAGTCAAGATCCCCTAGGACAACCAATCGTTGAAAATGAAGCATCAATAGCCATGAATGAAGTGGAAACGGCTATGAATCAAGCTCAAGAAGAATTTATAGACTTACAAAATTTGGAAAGACAACTGAATCAAGAGCAGCAACAAATTTATGAAGAGATCAGAAGCAAAATTGATCACGGATTTCTACATGAAAAAAAAGAGTGCTCATGCACATCATTTCTTCCAATCAGGATGTATGTAAGCGGACAAGCTGGAACTGGAAAAAGTTTCCTTATAAAAGTCATCAGAAGCTACCTACAGCAAAAAACGGATTCAACTTTGCCTTGTGTGGTTACTGCTCCAACTGGGTTAGCAGCATATAACATAAAAGGAATCACTTTACATCGTTTGCTAATGTTACCAGTGGAGCATGAGAACAAAATACAATACAACAAGCTAACTGGAGAAGCATCCTTGGAAGTTTCAAGAGTATTGAAGAAGATGCAAGTTCTCATTATTGATGAGGTGAGCATGGTATCAAACTTAATGCTTGCCTTTGTGCATTTAAGAATGCAGCAAATTTTGAAGACAGACTATGACATGTTATTTGGTGGAAAACACGTCATAGTTTTTGGAGATCTTTTGCAACTTACTCCAGTTAAAGGACAACCAGTGTTTAATACTGTCACACATGAAGACACGAAGAAGTCATTGGGAAGCATCGGAAATACAAATATTTGGTCCTTCTTTGAGTACAAGGAACTTACTACTAATATGAGGCAAGCAAGCGATGAAGAATATGGAAGTATTCTGAAAGATATCAGAATTGGACTACTCACAGAAGTTGGCAAAAAAGCATTACAGAGTCGGCTGCTACATAATTTATTTCCAAAGGAAGAAATAGTTGCAGAGAAGATATACAAGAACATTGCAGAAAACAAAAGTGTCATCTGCTTAATGCCAACTCTACGTGAATGCTCAATATTTAATGAGGAGCTTTTGAAATTGGAAAAGGAAGAGATCAGGAAATTGGAAGCAGTGGACAAAATTGAGGATGGAAGAATTACTGTCACAGTAACAGGCACACTGAAAAATAAATTGGATTCACTAGAGAAGAACATCTCCAAAACAGCTGGATTAGAAAAAAATCTATATGTTTGCATGAACTGTAGAGTATTTTTAAGGAGAAATTTAGATGTTGAAAAAGGTTTAGTTAATGGAGCTATGGGAAGAGTTGTGGGTTTTATTAATTATCAGAAAAAAGATGGAATTGAATGTTTAAAAATAAAATTTGATCAGATAGAAGAAGTTAAAGACATTTGTCGTTGTACAGTTCGTTTCATGCTTGTGAAAGACTTATATGTACGTAGGAAGCAGTTTCCGTTTTCGCTAGCATATGCTGTAACTATTCACAAGTCTCAAGGATTGACTGTAGATTGTGCATTTGTGAACATTGGTTCAACTGTGTTCAAAGAAGGTATGGCATATGTTGCTTTGTCACGAGTGAAAACATTATCAGGTTTATTCATGATAGACTTTGATGACTCAAAAGTTAGTGCTGATACAAATTGTGTAAAGGAGTATAATAGATTAAGAAGAAGCTATGCTCCTCATTTAGGTCAGTATCCTGTGTTGGAGAAACGTGTAGTTTCTCGTAAAAGGAGAAATGAGAATATCTGTGATGACGATGTAGAGAGGAGGAAAAAAAAGAGGAGTGATGTAATTGCAAGCAAAAAGAGTAAGGAAAAAGAAGAACAGGTTGTAGGATGTCATTTTGAAAATAGCTCTGGTGTCAACTGCTACGCAAATGTAGTGCTGAATGTTGCATTTTATCTGGAAAGTTTGCAAGAGCAGATAATAGTAAATCAGGGAAAAAGATTCTGTTCTGAGCTGAGTCTCCTTTTTCAAAAGCTGAGTAATGATAAAACTCAAATAGAAAGTGCTACTGAAATTAGAAAACTTTTAGATGTATGTTCAGGACGAACACAGTTTTCTCAAAATGAACAGCAAGATGCACACGAATTTTTGATGTATTTTCTTCAAGTACTGGAAGAAGAAGAAGTTGCAATTGATATTTTATTTGGTCTCTCTTATAAATGGGAACATAGTTGTGAAAACTGTTATAATATATGTGGCTCTAATGTTGATAATGAAAGGTTTATTTATTTGACATTGCCAGAGAGTAAAACAGTCACTTTTGCAAAATTAGTTAAAGATGCTAATCATAGCATGAAATGCGGTGAGTGTCAATCTGACATGTTTTCAACATTAATTTTAAAGGAATACGGACAGTATGTAATTTTAATGATGCAACGATGTAGAGCTGATGGTTCAAAATTGGATACTTTAATAAAGAAGTTTACAGGACAGCAATTATCAATTTCAGGAAAAACTTTTGTAACTGTTGCAATAATTTTCCATGAAGGACCTACTGTTACTTCTGGACATTACACAGTTTATCTTAAATGTGAAAAAGGCTGGACACTGTGTAATGATTCCCAATTGATTTTCAAACAACGTTTGCCTTTTGATTTAGCAAATTCCTATCTAATCTTCCTGAAACCTAAATTTTAGAGAGACTTGGCAAGATCTGGACAAAACAATTTTACCATTTTATTGGATTACCATTGGAATTTTCAAAAAAAAAGATTGTTTAAATTATCATTTGGCCTAATGGAAAGATAACCAATTGTAATGTGGACTTTTTTAATTTTTTATGAAACTTTCAAAAACCAATAATTTAGAGAAAATCGGTAACATCTGCACAATTTAAATTTTGGAATGTTATTGGAGTGCCATTGGAAATTTTTTCAAAAAAGATTTTTAAAATTACTATTTGGCCATGCGGAAAAGTAACCAATTCTATTGTGGACTTAATAAATTATTAATAAATTTTTCGGGAACCAAAATGTTACAGAGAATCGGTGAGATCTGGACAAATTAAACTTTAGAATTTTATTGGATTACCATTGTAAATTTAATCAAAAAAAAATTTAAAATTACTATTTGGCCTAAAGGAAATGGAATCAGATGTATTGTGGATTTATTTGAGATATAATATTGTGATTATACTTCTGTAACAAAAATATCAGACGGAATTTTAAAGAAATAAGTATTGTTTTTTGATGATATTTTTTTAGAATATTATGCATTTCTGTAATGTTAAGTTTAAGTGAAAAGAGATTCTGGGCTTTTTTAATACAATCTTTGAGATTGTTATTTTTTTTTTGCCCGCTGTTAAATGATGAATGCAATTGCTTTCACAATTTATAGTGAAATGCAATATATTCTGAAAACAGCAAAAATAAGGCAAAAATATTTTTTGGTAAATATGTAAATACGTGTACTGTATTTTAAAATGTTTGAAAAATATTAATATTTTTTTCTTTTTTTTCAGATTGATATAGAAAATTTTCGAAAACTAGAACCATTTTTAAAGCAAATTTTTTTAAAAAAAACAAATGAATAAATATTTTTTTGAGTGGGTATGGTAAGTCAATAATAATAATTGTAGCGTCTCAAAGACCTTGTAATGTGATAATTGATTTTTAGTGTTTTTAAAAAAAAAAAAAAAAAATTACGCGCACCGTACGCGTACGGTAAAAAAAAAAGAAAAAAAAGTTTTTAAAAACATATAAAAAAAAGATGAAAGATAAGGTTGGCTCTTAAAAGAGCCGTTGTGTTCATGCAGGGAGAGAGGAAAGAAAGAATGGGAAAATTAGTCTCTGTGACAAGTGTGCTGATCTATTTTGAGGTTCACTAGGGAAACACTGGTCTCCCTATGACAAATTAGATCATGACAAGAGGCACATCGAATATCAACCCTCAGAAATCGAGGGTTAATTTCCAGAGGGCCAGCAAAAGGAGATGCTCCCCGCACAGATGAAGGGCTCACCTGACCTGCAGAAGAAGGACTCAGCCCTGCAGATGATGGTCCAGGCTGAGCTGCTGTGGATGTGCTTGGTTGACTTTCTGAAGGGTTACCTCCAAAAAGTCGAGCATGTGTCCTTTTGTGTACATCCTTGAGGTGCCTCATCATGGTATGATTCCCAAAGGAATACTTCCTGTCAGGATTACCTCTTGAAAGTACACGCTGACACAGCTTGCAAGTCACTAAGGGTGCATTTACCTTTAGCTGGCCTTCAGGAAAAGTAAAATAATCCCAAACATAAGAGGTCTTTTGTTTCCTCGCTCTCTGCCTCAAGGTAGTGCTGCTAGTGCTAGCCTCACTCTCAGAAGGGCTCTGCTGTTCTGCCATCGTATCACAAAGACAACCCAGCTCCTTCTCCTAAGGGATCACAAGCAGAAATGAGGGGAATGGGTGTGGTGTAGGAGAGTTCTAGAACTGAAAGTAGTAAAAACCAATCAAAAGTGTTGTTTCTTGATCACATGACCTACCGTACGCTTACGGTACGCTTACGGTGCGCTTACGGCAAAAGTACGCATGCGCGTAAAAAAGACACGCGCTTGCGCGCATGCGCATAACAGTCACTGCCCGACACTTCCGCGTAACGTGCGCGTGTAGCGTACACGCGTACGCGTCCCACGCGGAGTACGCGCGGCTACGCAAATTGCGTAAATATACGCAAACAGCGTAGATAAATTACGGACGTTGCGTAAACCGTACGCTTACCGTAAGCTTACGGTACGCGTACTAAAAAAAAAAAAAAAAAAGGAAAAAATGTATTGCTAATAAATTTTACCTGTTTATTTTATAAAATATTTTTAAAAAAACATATTATAGAATTTTAAAAATTTAACCATAGTCTTAAAAAAAGGATAGAAAATTAAAAAACAATTATGTTTAAAAAATAGAAGAAAATAAAAAAATTAGCATTTAAAAAACCTTGCAAATTCACTGAAAAAACCATGGGTTTCACACACGTTATAGTTACGAATTAGCATTTAAAAAACCTTGCAAATTCACTGAAAAAACCATGGGTTTCACACACGTTATAGTTAGGAATTAGCATTTAAAAAACCTTGCAAATTCACTGAAAAAACCATGGGTTTCACACACGTTATAGTTAGGAATTAGCATTTAAAAAACCTTAGAAATTCAATGAAAAAACCAAAGGTTTCACACATGTTATAGTTAGCTGGACATTTCACTCGTAAAAAACCAATGAAATTCCCCCGTTATAGTTAGTTCAGCTAACTATAACTCGCGCGCCCGCAATGCACTGCTGATGACGTCACATATTACATCACTCATGACATGGTCAGTGACATCACTCATGACATCACTGATGACATCTCAAATGACATCACTGATGACATCACTGATGACATCATCCTAGTGATAGAGTGGCAGACCACCTCTGCCCCTAATATAACCTTTGATACACACATTCAAAAATAGAAATTAAAATTTTAAAAACAATGGACATACCAATACCAGTTACAACAACCTCTTCAGTAATTCTAAGATCCACATACACATCCACTCATACACCAACAGTCCTGTACAGTCACTCATACATGTACTCACTCATCATATGTACTCATACACCTATACATCCTGTTACACAATGCCACTCATCCATAGAGTTACTCACCCACATAGTCACTCATGCTAATAAAGAATCAAACATACATTTACTTGCATATACAGTTATACACACACCACCACACTTACTTCTACGGAAACTTACACATACTTAGTCTTTTAAACAATCACTTATAGAAACACATACTTATTCGTACAGGAACTCTTTCAATATCTCACTCTCACATATACTCACTTATATACACCAATAGTCACATATACTAGTTTAAAACATATGTAGTTACTCAAAAACACACTATTGAGACAGTCATTCACTCACTAACACACCCATACACACACTCATCCACCCATACAGTCCTGCACACATGCTGTGTTCAACACATACAAACAGTGAGTCACTCATTCATGCACCTATGCACTACGTAATACCCCCCACCGAACCATGCAGACACTCAGACTGATACTCAAAAAACCAACTAATAACCTATGTATACACCCATGTAGCTACTCACCAACCCATGCAGCCACTTATACACAACAAAGTGAGAGACTGATACAGATATTTACATATTTAAACATTACTCACTAAGCCATGTATTCACTATGATACACTTAATCAGTGAGTTACACAATCAATTTTTCAAAAACAAATCATCCATTTAGACACTTATATACCCATTTATTCTTCCATCGACCTTGAGATATACATATATAAAACATATTTAATTTTCAGAAAAACAGCCATTCACTGGATGATGTCATCAGTGATGTCATTTGAGATGTCATCAGTGATGTCATGAGTGATGTCACTGACCATGTCATGAGTGATGTAATATGTGACGTCATCAGCAGTGCATTGCGGGCGCGCGAGTTATAGTTAGCTGAACTAACTATAACGGGGGAATTTCATTGGTTTTTTACAAGTGAAATGTCCAGCTAACTATAACATGTGTGAAACCTTTGGTTTTTTCATTGAATTTCTAAGGTTTTTTAAATGCTAATTCCTAACTATAACGTGTGTGAAACCCATGGTTTTTTCAGTGAATATATATATATACACCGAGAGCTAGATATAGAATAGACCAGTAGGTAGTTATAGTTAGGACCTATTTTCCATAGGAAATCCACAACATTCTATTTGGAATAACGTTGGCGCCGATTGACAAATCTTCGCAACATTTTCCAACCTTTTGGCCAGCTCCGGTCCGCTCCTATCCTGAAAATTTCACAGTGATTCGTCAAGCGGCGGCTGAGAAAAAAGGGGGTCCCAAAACGCGTTTCCCCATGCATTTTCCCATAGGACCTGTTGACACAGCTACAGCCCGAACTGCTGAATGGAATTACACCAAATTTGGCAAAGAGGTAGTCGTCAGTTCAAACTCGTGCCTTTTGCTTAAATGGTGTAAATCCGTTCAGTAGTTCCTGAGAAAATTAGAGTTAAAAAGATAGATATATCTGGGCGGAGCCTAACCACACATCTCTTCGTGAGATCTGATTGGCTGTCAGTACTTCATCCAAGAAGTGTTGGCAGCCATCTTGGGACCAATATACATGATCGCACCTCATTAAAAAGCATTGCAGTTAATAGAAGGTTTTAAGACTTTAGTTATATTATAATTCATTTGTTGATGGTACCATACTCATTTTAGGAATTGTGGTGTGTTCTAAGGTGATTTTACCATGTGAAAAAGCCTTCTGCTGTGATATCATGAATCATGTTTGAGAGAAACTATTTTCTCATGCTTTTCCCACAGAGGTTTGGAAGGTGATCTATAAGCTAAACTGAGAGCATATTTTCTGTAAATTCACATTATCTTTCTCAGTCATGTGAGAATGAAGTCTGACATTCTCAGTAAAACATGTACATCCAACAAGGGACTGTCATTAGGGCACATTTTGACTTCTCAAATCCTCTTCTATTTCATAAACAAATTCTGACATGCAGACTGAAACATGCACTTTGAATACCAGCAGCAGACTTCCCTGGTGAGCAGTAGTTTTACTACAGTGATCTAATGAGCAACTAGAGTGCTAACATTCAGAATTTATGGCAAATGTGTGACACATCTGAATGCCTTCTTGATGAAACCAAAGTAAAAAACTGAAAGTATTTCCTACTGAGGAGACTGCAGGAAATTAGGAAACTTCATAACAAATAAATCTCCCAAGATGGCCACCAGAGACAACAGAGCCCAAATCTAGCCCAAATATCACCCAGATGTAGCCCAAGTATACCCCAATGACAGAATGTCCCAGAGTGTTCTAACGAACAACTAGAGCGCTAACAGTCTTACTTATGACAAAAGTATGGCACACCTGAAGCCATCTTGATTGGAATAAAGTAGTAACACTTAAAACATTTAATTTACAAAGGAACAAAATGAGGGGGTTCATTTTGCCATAGAAATTATGATAAGTGCTGCAGAAAGAAAAATTAGGGCACATTTTGACTTCTCAAATCCTCTTCTATTTCATAAAGAAATTCTGACATGCAGACTGAAACATGCACTTTGAATACCAGCAGCAGACTTCCCTGGTGAGCAGTAGCTTTACTACAGTGATCTAATGAGCAACTAGAGTGCTAACATTCAGAATTTATGGCAAATGTGTGACACATCTGAATGCCTTCTTGATGGAACCAAAGTAAAAAACTGAAAGTATTTCCTACTGAGGAGACTGCAGTAAATGAGGACATTAGGAAACTTCATAACAAATAAATCTCCCAAGATGGCCAAC
This sequence comes from Triturus cristatus, assembly GCF_964204655.1. Lineage (NCBI taxonomy): Eukaryota > Metazoa > Chordata > Amphibia > Caudata > Salamandridae > Triturus > Triturus cristatus. The sequence goes on from NC_140589.1 coordinate 1,729,619,280, forward strand.
AGAGACAAAAGAGCCCAAATGTAGCCCAAATATCACCCAGATGTAGCCCACATGTAGCCTGATGACAGAAGTGTGCAAAACACTTATTTTTTGGGTATTTGCAGTTTTATATAGTGAAGACATGTCAGGTATTGGAGTGCTTTACATGAGCATTGGTTACATCACACAAGATCAAATTCATTTTGGTTGTAGACATGGGAGATTAAGTGATTTGACCAGAATCACAGAATGTTGAGCTGAAGCAGAAACTCCAACCTGGTTCCCCAGTTGCTACGTCTGCAGCTCTGGAAGTAACACCACATCCTCTCCCCTGAGTGCAACATTTAATCAAGTGGTCAACTGGATAAAAAAACATAAAGATTACAAATAATTTAAAAGTTCTTTGTCGCTATTTGAAAACTCCGAAAATATGTCCTCATTTTAGTTTTTTAGAGCACTAACCATAATTTTGATGCAAATAAGACCCTCTCATATATGTAATTTTAAAGGAAATGCTCTAGATATTGCAGTTTTGATTAAATCAAGATGACGTCAGGCGTTCCACGCTTTTGTAATAAATATAGAATGTTAGCAATCTAGTTGTTCATTGGGATACTGTTGAGAGGCAGAGGCCAGGGGCACGGACTCTGAAAATTGAAGGCAGGTAGGAGAGTGCAGAGGCAACAATTTGACCACACTGGGCAGGCAGGAAGGGTAGCGGCAGCACAACAGACTATGGAGGGCAGTGGAAAGGGGGGCAGGGGCAACAAACCAACAATACAGGACTGGCAAGAGAGGCTGTGGCAATATAATAGACCATTGTGGGCAGAAGGAAGAGACAGTGGTAGTACAACCATACATGCCAACAGACCTGTTTCAGCCAGGAAACGTCCAATGTTTTTAAGCTCAAATGGGCTTTATTTGATCTGTCTCCTGTCTACAATCTCCTCTTTTTCAATGTAACTCAAAGGGGAAAATCAATACCCCAGTTTTTTTTCAAAATCTCCCTCTTACCAAGTTCAAAATGTTCGCAAGTATGGTACATTGGATCATAGTAGGCAGGAGGAATTGGGGTAGGGACATGGACTCGGATAACAGAGGACAGGAGGGACATGGAGAGGTGCACCAAACTGACCCTACAGGGCAGGCATCAGGGTTTGCAGCAGCACAATACACCACACAAGGCATGCGGGACGGGAGTGCAGCACAACAATCCATAGAAAGCAATAGGGAGGGGACAGGACCATGCACATTGACAACAGAGAACAGAGGGGAAAGATGCAATGGTAGCTAGCTGACCATGATGGACAGACAGGAGAGAAAGCTGCAGCATAACAGACCATAAAGGGCAGGAGGGACGGATCAGGGGCATTACAATGGAACAGACAAGCCAGGAGGGAGGGAATAGGGGTCTGCACATTGAAACAGAGGGCTGGGGGCAAGGGGGCAGAGCAGGAGCAGCAAGATGGCCATGGAGGTCAGGCAGGATGGGCACTAGAAACAAGACACACCATGGAGAGCAACAGTGAGCTATGATGGCATACACACAGACCATGGAGGGAAGGTGGGAGGGGGTCAGGGGCAGCTAGCTGACCACACAGGGAAGGTGGAAGGGGCCATGGCAGCACAGAAGACCATGCATGGCAAGCGGGAGGGTTAGTGGCAGCACAATGGCTATGATGGGCAAGAAGGAGGGTGCAGGGGCATGCACAATGGACCATGGAGGACAGGAGGAAGGGGATAGGGGCATGGCATGTGGACAGGCAGGGTGGAGGTGGCAGGGACAGGTTACAGTCATCTGACAATGCTAGGCAGGTGGGATGGGAGTGGCAGCTCAACAGAACACTCAGAGTAGATAGGAGTGGCAGGTCCATGGAACATGGTGGGCAAAAAGGATGGAGCAGGGGCATGCACAAAGACATCGGAGGGCAGGGGGAAGGAGAATAGGGGCCGCAAGCTAAGCACAGAGGCTAAGCAGGAGGTCAATAATGGGCCATAGAATTGGACAATGGAGGGCAGGAGGATTGGACTGGTACATCATGCTAAATGGAGGGCAGTGGCAGCACATCAGACCATGCATGGCAGGAGGGAGGAGGCTAGTCCATGGATTCAGACACAGGATAGGGAGGAGGTGGATGGGGCAGCAAGCTAACTGTTCAGAGAAGGTGGGTATTAGGAACTTTATTGTTTTTAAAATGTGTGTCTGTGCGAACTACTTAAAATATGAACAAGTATGCAGCATAATCTCACTTTTATTCAGGAAGAAGAGGACGTTTGTGACTGTGACTCCAGGCTCACTTGGCAGAAACTCCCCCTGACCCTCCACCCCCCATCGCAAATTGTAATGCCCGTGAAAAGGGTAGGTGGACGCAGTGTTATATAGAACATAGTCCTGAGAGCACGATTGAAAATGACCACCAAAAAGTGTGATATAAGATGAACCGGGGCGTGAAATATAATATGCAATACATTGTGCGCAATGACAGATTCATTGGAGAGCGCGAGTTACCACAGGCACTAGCCCGTGCTATGCGATATGCGCCTTGGAGTGTAATATGCACAGGGCAGTGTTGTGTAACCGAACTAGTCTCTAAAGTTGTAATATAAAATATGTGCTGGGGAGTGTAACGTTGCATATGCACTGTGACAAAGATATGGATCCCAGATTGTAATATGTATGGCATAGCACTGTGCGTTATAACATAGGCATCGAGGAAGGCACGTTAGATGGGGCAATATAACCCGTGCGAAGGCAAGTGTGGCATGACATATTCACGGGTTGTGTTACAGTGCACATGGGCTAGAGAGTGTCATAGCATACGCACTAGCTGGTGGAATACAACACAGAGGTGTGTGGCACTCTGCGGGCACTGGTGGGTGTAACACAGCATTAGGCTCAGCCAGAAGCATGCTGTGACTCTCAAGTGAGGTTTTTCTAATTTCCAGAGAGTAAAATAAAATGTATTACACATCCGGCGGTGGATGTGTGTTTTATTAACCGTGAGGGGGGTTTCTTGCATAGTTTGGTCGAATTTTTGTTGAATACCCTTTGAATGGCTTGGTGTGCGTGTGTATTAAATGTGCCCGTGAATAGCTACCCATGTTTGTATGAATAAACGACAAGGGTGTCTACTTGGAGAGTACCCACCGGCGGGGGCGCCCGGATTAGGCACGGTAGGGCGTCAGACATGGCAGAGCTTCACTAGCGGTGTAAATACATTCCACGTGGATTCATTGTATGCATAGTCGCCTTTTAATGAATATCACGCAAATTGTCATGGTGATAGGTACATACGGTTTGTCCAGCATGTCCTAGGTGTATCTATAAATATATATTTTTTTAAAAATAATAAAAAATGAAGGCCGGCCCCGGGGGTTGGGGTCCCCGGGGCCGATTAAGGCCTTGGGAGGGGGGCCACGCAGCCCCCTTCCAAATTTATTTTTCTCAACAAAAACAAATTAGGGTGCAGGCCCTGGGGGATGCGGTCTCCAGGGCCAAAAAAATAAAAAAGGAGGTGGGCCACAAAGCCCTCCTTCTTAAAAAAATTAAATAAATAAAAGATCGGCATCGCGCCGGAGGCCACACCCCCTCCTTGCAGCACTCTGCAAATGCGCCCCTTGGCCAGTTGTAAGTTGGGGAATTAATTCCCCTTCAATACTGAGGGTCCCTGAGGTCCAACTAGCCCAACAGGTATCTCCAGTATGCGCCAGGGAGCTGCATAGCAGACAGGTGTTCCGAGGCTACGCCCCTTTTTACACCTCTTTGCAACGCAGCTCTGTGGCGCTTACTGGAGGTACCTAGTGGGCTAGTTTGACCCTAGGGACCCTTAGGATTAGAACGGCCACAGGGCGTGTTTACACAGTGGTGAAGGGAGGGGACGGGGCCTGAGGCCACGTGTGCAAACATGCCCTGTGGCGCCTTTTAATTGGGGGAAACAATTCCCTTTCAATCCTGAGGGACCCTGGGGTCCAACTAGCCCACCAGGTCCTTCCAGTAAGCGCCACTGAGCTGCGTTGCAGAGAGGTGGTCCAGGCCGTGCCACTTTTTCCACCTCTCTGCAACGCAGCTCTGTGGCGCCTACTGGAGGTACCTAGTGGGCTAGTTGGACCCTAGGGACCCTCAGGATTCAAATGAACTTAATCCCCCAACTAAAAACGGCCACAGGGCGTTTTTACACAGTGGTGAAGGGAGGGGACGGGGCCTGAGGTAACGTGTGCAAACACGCCCTGTGGCGCGTTTTAAGTTTGGAAAATAATTCCCCTTCAATCCTGAGGGACCCTGGGGGCTAACTAGCCCACCAGGTGCTTCCAGTAAGCGCCACTGCGCTGCGTTGCAGAGAGGTGGTCTAGGCCGTGCCCCTTTTTACATCTCTCTGCAATGCAGCTCTGTGGCGCTTACTGGAGGTACCTGGTGGTCTAGTTGGACCCTAGGGACCCTCAGGATACAAGGGGACTTAATCTCCCAACTTAAAATGGCCAAAGGGCGTGTTTACACAGTGGGGAAGGGAGGGGACGGGGCCTGAGGTGACATGTGCAAACACGCCCTGTGGCACGTTTTAAGAGGTACTTTTAATCCCCTGCCCTATTATATACTAGGGGTTTACAGAGAAGGTCATGCTAATCACAGGGGGACCCCAACGCATAGTGTTCCCTAGTGTATGTAGGTTTTCACTGTATTCTGAGTGTCTTTTAACATAGCACTGGCTCTAGGTCTTGTTAGTCAGACTCAGTTACCACCAGTATCCATCTCAAAAAGCTGAGGGTACAGGATGATTTTGCAACAAGGCTTCTTTCTGCTTTTCTGTTTGTTCTTTCTGCACGTTATCCTTCTTCCTGCACTTTTCTTCGTCTTTGAGGACTTCTGTTGCTTCTTTCTGCATTTCTTTTTTTTCTTTCTGTGCGTTTTTTCTTCTTTCTTCACATGTCCTATCTCTGTAGGCATAGTTAGAAATTAGCATTTAAAAAACCTTTGAAATTCACTGGAAAAACCATAGGTTTCAGGCACGTTATAGTTAGGAATTAGCATTTAAAAAACCTTAGAAATTCACTGAAGAAACCATAGGTTTCAGGGGTGTTATAGTTAGCTGGACTTTTCACTCGTACAAAACCATTGAAATTCCCCCATTATAGTTAGTTCAGCTAACTATAACTCGCGCGCCCGCAATGCACTGCTGATGACGTCACATATTACATCACTCATGACATGGTCAGTGACATCACTCATGACATCACTGATGACATCTCAAATGACATCACTGATGACATCACTAATGACATCATCCTTGTGATAGAGTGGCAGTCCTCCTCTCCCCCTAATATAACCTTTGATACACACATTCAAAAATAGAAACTAAAATTTTCAAAACAATGGACATACCAATACCAGTTACAACAACCTATTCAGTAATTCTAAGACCCACATACACATCCACACATTCACCAACAGTCCTATACAGTCACTCATAGATGTACTCACTCATCATATGTACTCATACACCTATACATCCTGTTACACAATGCCACTCATCCATAGAGTTACTCACACACATAGTCACTCATGCTAATAAAGAATCAAACATCCATTTACTTGCATATACAGTTATACACACACCACCACACTTACTTCTACAGAAATTTCCACATACTTAGTCTTTTAAACAATCACTTATAGAAACACATACTTATTCATACAGGAACTCTTCCAATCTCTCACTCTCACATATACTCACTTATATACACCAATTGTCACATATACTAGTTTAAAACATATGTAGTTACTCATAAAGACACTATTGAGACAGTCATTCACTCACTAACACACCCATGCACACACTCATCCACCCATACAGTCCTGCACACATGCTGTCTTCAACACATACAAACAGTGAGTCACTCATTCATGCACCTATGCACTACGTAATACCCCCCACCGAACCACACAGACACTCAGACACTCATACTGATACTCAAAAAAACAACTAATAACCTATATAGACACTCATGTAGCTACACACCAACCAATGCAGCCTTTTATACTCAAAGTGAGAGACTGATACAGATATTTACATATTTAAACATTACTCACTAAGCCATGTATTCACTAAGATACACTTAATCAGTCAGTTATACAATCAATTTTTCTAAACCAAATCATCCATTTAGACACTTATATACCCATTTATTCTTCCATCGACCTTGAGATATACATATATAAAACATATGAAATTTTCAGAAAAACACACATTCACTGGATGATGTCATCAGTGATGTCATCAGTGATGTAATTTGAGATGTCATCAGTGATGTCATCAGTGATGTCACTGACCATGCCATGAGTGATGTAACATGTGATGTTACCACATTGCGGACGCGCGAGTTATAGTTAGCTGTACTAACTATAACGGGGGAATTTCAATGGTTTTGTACGAGTGAAAAGTCCAGCTAACTATAACGCCCCTGAAACCTATGGTTTCTTCAGTGAATTTCTAAGGTTTTTTAAATGCTAATTCCTAACTATAACGTGCCTGAAACCTATGTTTTTTTTAGTGAATATATATATATATATAACAAGGACTCCGCTGGCTGGATATCTCCTAATCAAACAATCACGGACACGGACCCAGATCAGTGCTCGGAGGTATTTTATTCACCCGTCGCCATTACGCCTTTCGGATCCGTAGAGCCTTGATCACATGACATGGATACTTGGGTAAGTGCAAAATTTAAAGTGAACTGTGCTCACATTCAGGATACCACGTGATTATGGACATAGAAAACATCTCTGTTTGCGTTACTTAATCACATGTATTTGCTTATAAGAAATTTCCCATATTTCTGTTAATTCCTTAAATTTTCTTAGTAATTTTGAACATTTCAAAAAATGGCAGCAATTTAAAGACTTTCATTTTTATACTGGTAAAATACCAATACGCACGCTAATACCAGGTTAAATCTTATTTTACAATATGTTTTTGTGTGCAAAATCTGTTTTTCTCCTTTATCCTGATTGGTTTTTCATACAACGAAATTGAAAAAAGTGACTAAGTGTAAAGTGCAATGTGCTAAAATGTGAACAAATATGCTTTTAAATAATCATTATTCACGTTTCCGACTCTGTTCTTCTTATAATTATTTTAGAGACTCATTTATATCTAATAACACATTAATTTCCATATATATATATATATAGATGTTGATGGATACCATTTATGCAGATTGGCAATAATGATCAGATATGGTTTGAACCAGTGATTGGCCCTATATATATGGGCATTTGGGTATTAGTGTGTAAACCCCCAAATAATTATGTACAAATACCAGTGCATGTCATCCTGCATTTGTACACATAAATAAATATATAAATATATACATAAATATATAAAAAATGATTGCCACCATCAAATATAAGTAAAATACTAAATAATCAATTGGCTAAAATCCTAAATATATAGTTGTCTAAAAACTGTTCATTTCATATTGCATTATCCTGCCATCTGGTGATTTTGTGTGAAATGTACTCATCTTTATCTCCAGAAACGTACTAGCTGTGACTATCTCAGTGTCCCAACTCAAACATGTATGCAGATCCTCAGTTGAATAGCATTGAGCCCTTGTGGGACCTTAGAGTCGAATTGCAGAATGTATCTATTCTCCAACTACTGTCTACTTGGAGGGATAGCATTTATTACGTAATATTTGAGATCTGCATTGTTGGAATTATATTTTTCTTTAATGTGGTGTGCCACTGGATAGGTGTTGTCTTGATTAGTTATGGCGTGCAAATGTTGGAGAATACGTTTATGCACCTGCAGAACTGTGCTGCCTATATACTGCAAACCACAAGGGTATAGCAGTACATATACAGCAAATTATGTTCTGCAGGTCAAAAGTTTGGTGATTTTGTACTCTCTATCACTGAACGGTGTTACATAGGTGTTTTTGCTAATACCATGTGCACATGCCTTGCACGTTTGACATCTATAGAAGCCTTTTCTCATTTGTAACCAACTTCCACTCTCTATCACCTCAGGACTTGTTTTCACTATCTTATCATGTGTTGAGGGGGCTCGGCTGTATGTAATGGATACTTTTAGGGGAAGGAGGGGACCAATTATTGGGTCACAGAGTACCATGGCCCAATTTTTCTGTATGATTTTCTGTATTGTTCTATGTTGATTGCTGTATTTCATAATCATACAAAAGGTATTGTCTTCCTGTTCCTTATTGTCACCCTGCTTTTCTTTTAAGGCTTCTGTTCTGCTATACTCCATAGATTTCATAATGGCCCTGTCGATCGATTTTTCCTGATACCCTCTCTCTAGGAATCTTTTTTTGCTATTGTTTTGAGCTACCACTAGCTCACTATCTGTACTACAGATTCGCCTTAAGCGAAGCATTTCACCATACGGTATGCTATTTATTAGGTGTTTGGGGTGCATACTGCTCGCATGGAACGTTGAATTTCCAGCTGTTTTCTTCCTAAAGAGCCTATTTTCTATTTTGTGATCCTTAATATCCACTTGGGTATCAAGGAATTCTATCGAACTTGAACTGATGGTGGCAGTAAACCTTAAATTGATCTCATTTGTTTTAAAGGCATGCACAAAGTTAATAGCTTCTAGCTCAGTTCCTCACCATACTACGAAAAGATAATCAATGTAACATCGCCGCAGTTTGACATTATCCCACAAATACTGATTGTGTTCGCCCCTGAGGACCAGCTCCTCCCACAAGCCCATATGCAAACAGGTATAATTGGGTGAGAAGCTGGCCCCCATGGCTACTCCTCTGGTCTGTTGATACAGCTGGCTATTGAACATAAAGATGTTATTGTACAAGCAGAAATGTATCATCTCAATGAGCATATTACTATGTTGTTTAAATTGCTCCGGTCTGCGTGATAAGTATTATTTAATTGCCTCAATTCCGTCTATGCGTTCAATGCTCATGTACAACAATGTTACATCCAATGCTATGAGTATGTAGTCTCCTTGCCTTTCAAATTCAGAGATTTGTCTTAGAAAGTCACTTGTATCATGTACATATGTTGGTAACATCTTGACATAATCTTGTAGGAAATAGTTAATGTATCTAGTCGTATGTTCCAATAATCCATCCCTGGCAGAGATGATTGGTCTGCCAGGGGGATTGTTTAGATCTTTGTGAACTTTGGAATGAAGTACAATGAGGGAGTGGTGTGATTTTCCTTTTTCAAATATTTGTATTCATCTGCAGTGATAAGGTTGGCATGTTTCCATGTATGTAATTTACCATGGTATTCCTTGTATGAAGCGTTGAGGTTGGCCTGGCTGCTCCGATTGTAACACAGTCTGTTGGTGAGCTGGCTATATGCTTCTTTATTGTAAAGTCTTTGTGGCCAGAGCACAACGTTGCCCCCTTTGTCACTGTTGCGAACTACAATCTCATTATTTTCTTTCAGTTTTGTGATCAAATTGTTGTATTGTTGATCTTTATTTTGTACGTTCTTTTCCTTCATAGCCACCACTCTATTGAGTTTTTTAATCTGCGTTGTTGTAGATTCATGGAATAGATCGATGGAATCCCTAATCATGATGGGGTTAAACAAGGACTTAGGTTTAAATGGGGTCCGGTGTGTGTCCCTGGTGGTATCGCAAGCTGCTGGCTTTGGCCTTGTATCAGTTGCAGTCCCGCTGGCATTGTCATTCCAAAGCTCTTCCATATTTTGGAGCAGCGTTTGATCTATTTGCGATACAGCTGTATTGTTGGACATTTCATCAGAATTTGAGTCTCTGCTAGCATTATTTTGCTGTTTATTTGTCTTCATTTGTATATGATATTTCTTTAAATTTAGTTTTCTGACCCCTTTGTAAATATCTAATCTCGTTGTTGCATAATCGAAATTTACTCCAATGGCATATGATAATCCCAAATTCAACATATTGGTCTCATGTCTTGACAAAGTCACATTGGTCAAATTGATAATTGTATTGTTTGAAGTCTGATTTGGATGTGTTACCATACTCTCCTACCTCCTCTCTTGTTCAATTTTTGAACACCTCTTGTTTGCCCTGCGCCTCTGTCGGTGCTTATAGTTGGCATACCTTCTGTGTTGTTCCTTTGTTGTGGCCTCGGGCGTAAGGTTTGCCTTCTTTCATGGCAGATAAAATGTAGTTCTTCCCCCGGTGATGGTTTAGGTGTTTGTCTTTCGTCACTGGTTTTGTGCATCTCGGATTCAGACTCACTTTCTCCCAATGAGCTTGCCTCAGATTGTGATGTGTCTATTTGATCTCTGCGTCCTCTTATTGTCTTGGTTTGCCCCTCTACACTTTTGAATTTTGATGTCCTAATGGCGTCATAACGCTTCGCAAAGGTAAATCTTTTTTAATTCTCACCATCATTTCCTTATGCATTTTCACTTGTTTTTCCTTCAATTCCATTTTATTCTATTCCTCATTGATGTCATCAATTTCCTTTAATAGTTTCGCTCTGTCAATGTCTGCATATTTGATAAGTATGACTGATGACTGTTAATTTCCTGGATGAATCAAGATTACATCCCGCCCACTCTCTCATAAGATCCGGATTGGGGTCCTCATAACTGGGGGCTGTGAGGATCCTTAGCCCTCTAGGTATCCTCCCCATATATATACATAATCCAAGGTCGTCAGCATGCTCAGCAGCGGGTGCAAGCGTAGGGGCCGGATGCTAGCCCTGTATTTAATTTTGAGAACAAAAGCCTGTGGGAGGCTGAAACGCATTGGTGGATCAATGCAAAATAAATAATTGAATTTCGAACTTCGGAGTGCAACGTTTTTTGTCTAACAAAATAGAAAAAATATCTATCTATCTATCTATCTATCTATCTATCTATCTATCTATCTATCTATCTATCTATCTATCTATCTATCTATCTATCTATCTATCTATCTATCTATCTCTCTCTCTCTCTCTCTCTATATATATATATATATATATATATATATATATATATATATATATATATATATATATTAACAACACATGGTAAACTGCATGCCGTCTCGTGGGCAGGCGGTCTTGGGTTAACATGTGTTGTTAATCTAAATGCGGCAGCCCAGCCGCAGGGCTTGCAACATCCCATGATACCGAGGGGGCCACGGTAATGGATTTACCAATACCAAAGTGGAGCGACATGCCAGGATTTATTATGTACACGATGACTGGGGCCCAAGCCAGGTCTTATCAATGGCAGGAATAAGCGCGCCGAAATAAGGAAGGTATTGCAGGCACTACAACTCCCAGACTTCCATTAACGTGAATAAGGGGCGTGATAATTATTTAGGGAGTTGTTGCCTACCAGCAGCGCGATCTTTTCCTAACTGCTTCTGATGAAGGGATTACCCAGAAACGCGTAAGGCATAAGAGAAGCTGCTTACAGTACCAGTCTACGTGCCCATCAGTACCTGTAATTAAGGCTGGTAACCTGCATGCCGTTTCGTGTGCAGCTCGTCTTGGGATACCTTGTGTTGTTAATATATATATATATATATATATATATATATATATATATATATATATATATATATATACTTGGATAAAGTGGCTGAGCACGGCAGCCGGCTTGCGGAGAGGGGGTTCATCAACAGGAAGCAGACCCACTTCCGTTTCAATTCAAATGACTGAATCGCTGCCTTTCAACTTCCCCACGGGCGATGAAAAGAACCAGCACGATGGTATTTTGATCTAGATATGACAATACGACCGATTGTATCTATATACACTGTTAATTAATAATAAGTGTATGTTAGTTAGTTTCAAGAGGGGCATATGTGCGATATTCCTGTTGGTTCGCAACAACTGGATTTTAGTATTACAGTATACACCATATACTTTCACACTGCGGGTATGGAGCTTTATGCATTTGAGCAAAGTATTTCCAGCATATTACCATGTGGTCAAATATTGGTCTGCAAAATACTATCCTTAGGCAACTACAGCAAAGAGACAAAATCCACACACATATTCATGTGTTTTATTTGCATAAATAAATATAAAATCCAGCCCACAGCTTATCGGACTATACTATACTTTATATCTTGGTTTCCATTGGTCTAAATGTATTATTTATGGATTTATCCAATTAATATTGGTGAGATTGTTTTTAAATAATGTATTTATTGTTATTTATTTATTACAAATTTAGTATTGTTTTGCACATGTGAAAAAATACTCTTATAGTATGTTTTCTATGTTCTTTGGGATCACGTGACACTAGTGGGTGGTATTTAAAAAGCAATGGTGTACGCATTTCCTTATGTGATCAAGGCTGCTGTGTCAGTCGAAACGCGTTATGACATATTGAGTGAGCAATAAACATCCTGTCATTCCAACTAAGAGGAGTTCGTGCTGGTTCTTTTCATCGCCCGTGGGGAAGTTGAAAGGCAGCGATTCAGTCATTTGAAGTGAAACGGAAGTGGGTCTGCTTCCTGTTGACGAACCCCCTCTCCGCAAGCCGGCTGCCGTGCTCAGCCACTTTATCCAAGTGTATCCGGAAGGATTTCTCAAACGGCGGCCCCCTGTGCAGACTATTGTGGTACGGCACACCACCTGGAGCAGTGAAAGGCTGAGTCGAAGGACGCGCCCGAAGCCGTTTCATGGCGGTGAGTACAGTATAACAGTCACAGAACAGGAGGAGAGGTGTTTTTGGAATTTTAAGCAGCGGCAGCACCAGCAATCTGTGCGTCGCACTCACATAAGATGAATATGTCAGGAAATGCCTTACGCGACCCGGAGGCTGAGGCGGACGAGTTGTTTAAAAACCTGCCAAGTACTTCTAACCGTACATATCAAGGTAAAGCCGACATTGTGGAAGGAGACACCAAATCCCTCCTTAAAGCATTGGAAAAATGTTTACGCTCGGAAATGACCAAATGGTGGGAGCAGAAATCATTGGAGAAATACCAGGAAGCTGGTCGTGTGCCGAGGGGGTTAAGAATTCTATTGGCCCCAAGTTTTGAGAACCCTAATCCAAAAATGTTAACTGAATGGGCTGAAAGTAATCTGTCTGCCTCGATGAATCTTGTCAATATTTTGGTGAAATATGCCCAAATAGATCGGGAAATGCTTTGTAAAGAGATCGATAAGCTAAATGAGCAAATCAACAAATTAGAACAAACCGAGCTCATAGCCAAAACGAGAAAAGAAATACAAGACAGAATTAAAAAACAAGAAGACAAAATAAAACTCAGAAAAGTTCAGAAATTTGCACGTGACAAAGAAGATTACGAGTTGGGGCAAATTTTCACGTTTGCGCGCAAGTATGACAATGTGAGAAAAATGAGGCTGAATGAATCTAGAGCAACAGGCAATCCGACCACACAAGCTAATGTAATATCTAATGACTTGGAATCCTCGGTGTCGGACGTGACCTCACTAACAAGTGGAAGTGAAACTGAAGAAATGAGTGATAATGCAAGAGGCAACAATGACGAAAGAAGCAAATTGAAACCAGGTGAAGAGTTGAATTTTTTAGCCAACGACCGGCGGCAAACACTGAGGCCGCGCAATCCACGGAACTATCAAGGGCAAGAAGAAACAAGAAACGCAAAGCCAGGCGCAAGCTCAGGCGGAGCAAAACCGAAAAGAGGTCAGTGGTACAGACGCTAGAAGACAATACCATTGTCAATTTATCCAATGTGACCCTAAGCAAAGCAGAAAAACAACTACTGGCGCTCGGACTTTCTTTTTGCCCTGAAAGCAGTTTCAGCTATGGTAAAACAAGAGTTGACATTTTCTCCTACATACGGAAATTGAAGCTGAAAAATTTCTTTACCATTAATGGCAACACCAATGAATCGCAAAGTAATATCAACAATGAGGCACTCAGCAATGTTGGCCCAGCTATTAATCTTCAGGCTTCAGATGCCAGTATGCTCCTGACCATCCATGAACTCACAAACAATACAGCGGATGAAAGTGACAATACTGCAATACCAAACTCGACACAAGAAAAAATGAAGACGTTTAATCTAATTGACTCATGTGCTGGCAAAAGCCCATTCAAAAAGAAATCCACCTTTTGTCCTATGATGCCAAAAGATGCTATTGACATCTTCCATGAGAGAACAACCGAGGATCTTAAAAATCTATACCACAAGGTTAACCATGTGAAAAATAAGCACAGAGCAATATTCCATGATATAGAATACAAAAAACTGATATCCAAATTAAAAAACAATCAGGAAATCATTATTAACAAGTCTGACAAAGGTGGCAATTTGGTTATATGGCCACGTAGTGACTACACAAAAGAAGCATTACGCCAGCTCAATGATACTACATGTTATGTCCAATCATCCATGGGTGAATACAATAATGCCAAGGAAGCCCTTAAGAAACTTCTGTTGGGATATAAACGGGATGGCCTTATTTCCAAACAGGAATATTTGTTTTTACACAAAGAATTCCCTATAATACCTATCCGATATCTTATACCAAAGATCCACAAACAAACGGAACCAGTTCCTGGAAGACCAATTATTTCTGCCATTGGGGGGATGTGTGAAAACATGAGTCGAAATGTGGACTATTTCTTATAGAGTCAAGTACAGATGCTCCCAACTTACGTTAAAGACACTGGGGATTTTCTCAAAAAATTGGAAGAAACAAGCTGGAATGATGAGTGTATACTCATTACTCTTGATATAGAAGCACTCTATACAAGTATTGGACATCAAAAAGGATTGGCTGCAGTGAAACACTATTTAGAGACTAGATCCCTCAGTTACTATAACCATAACATCATGTTAATTGAGATGATCAATTGGTGTCTGTGCAACAATTTCTTTATGTTCAACAAAAAAATGTATAGACAATCCAGAGGTGTGGCGATGGGAGCCTGCTTCTCTCCCAGCTACGCGTGTTTACACGTGGGTTGGTGGGAGGAGCAGGCTCTCAGAGGCATTTTTAGAGAGACAGTAGACATTCATGTTAAGAGTTGGTTTAGTTACATTGACGACATTTTTATTATTTGGAAGGGAAGTGTTCAAAGTGCTGAATTGTTTATATCCAACATCAATGTCAATGAAATGAATTTACATTTCACATCATGTATCAGCAAAAAAAGTGTTGATTTCTTGGACACCACTGTCTATGTTGAGAATACCAAACTCCACACAACTCTACACAGGAAGTCTACATCAGGCAACTCAACATTACATGCCACCAGCTCACATCCACACCATTTGATAGCGAGTATCCCATTTGGTGAACTATTAAGACTCAAGAGAATTTGCAGCACAGAAGAGCAATTTAACAAATGCAAATTGGAGTCCCTCGATCGTTTCAGACAAAGAGGATATAGGGATGATATTTTACAGAAAGCTATTCTCAAAGCTACCCTCAGATCCAGGGATTCTCTGTTAAACAGTGATATTGTCAACAATGACAATAGTCAAGGTACTGAAGCTAACCTAGAAGTACCAAGACTAATCACTACATTCAGTCAACAGCAAAGACAAATCAAGGCTATTATTGTGAAAAATTGGCCTATTCTACTTACTGACGGGGTATTGGCACCAAGTTTACCCAAGATACCAACTCTCACTTTTAGAAGGGCTAAATCTATGAGGACGGAACTGGTTAAAAACAGTCCTGAAATTCTAACCAACACAACATGGTTGAAGCCTCAATCAGGTTTTTACAAATGCTCAACATGTAGAGCCTGTAAATTCGGTAAGAATACCACTCATTTTACGGTTCCCTTTAGTCCCTATAAAAGAGAGATAAGAGGACATTTTACATGTCGCACTGATTTCGCTATTTATGTCCTTACCTGCACTTGTAATCTAAATTACATAGGCAGCACCAAATTACCAGTGCATATGCGTATTCTGCAGCACCTTCGTGCTATAGTAAATAATGATACAAATTATACTGTAGCACGCCATTTTAAGACAGTGCACCACAATGATCTCAATTGTCTTAATTATTATGTGGTAGCTGCGGTCCCAGCACCAACAAGAGGAGGTGATAGGGAATTAATGCTGAGAAAACTTGAAACGCATATGATAATGGAATTTGACAGTAAGTCACCCAATGGACTTAACACAACAGAAGATCTGCACTATTACCTATAAACAATTTCCTTAAGCAACATTTTTTCCACCACTAACAGGCACCTTATAAGCTATTACGATTATAACTATAGTACTCTCTTAGATAGGTACAGCTATTATCGTCTCTCTGGAGGTCCTTTTACACTTACTAGCCCCAGCTTTTCCCAGTATCATTACCATCTTACGGTCACATACACGATGTATTTTTTAAATAAAATAAATAAGAAAATTATCCCACAAAAAATAACTTAGTCAACATAAATTTAGATTGTTTAGATGTGTTTTTAGACATGGGTTTTACTATTTTGGTATTTATTAAGCACTAGATAAGCACTTTAGATTAATAATTAGGTGTTTCAATGCGGTATTTGCACATTTTTTTGATATAAATGGTATTTTGATCTAGATATGACAATACGACCGATTGTATCTATATACACTGTTAATTAATAATAAGTGTATGTTAGTTAGTTTCAAGAGGGGCATATGTGCGATATTTCTGTTGGTTCGCAACAACTGGATTTTAGTATTACAGTATATACCATATACTTTCACACTGCGGGTATGGAGCTTTATGCATTTGAGCAAAGTATTTCCAGCATATTACCATGTGGTCAAATATTGGTCTGCAAAATACTATCCTTAGGCAACTACAGCAAAGAGACAAAATCCACACACATATTCATGTGTTTTATTTGCATAAATAAATATAAAATCCAGCCCACAGCTTATCGGACTATACTATACTTTATATCTTGGTTTACATTGGTCTAAATGTATTATTTATGGATTTATCCAATTAATATTGGTGAGATTGTTTTTAAATAATGTATTTATTGTTATTTATTTATTACAAATTTAGTATTGTTTTGCACATGTGAAAAAATACTCTTCTAGTATGTTTTCTATGTTCTTTGGGATCACATGACACTAGTGGGTGGTATTTAAAAAGCAATGGTGTACGCATTTCCTTATGTGATCAAGGCTGCTGTGTCAGTCGAAACGCGTTATGACATATTGAGTGAGCAATAAACATCCTGTCATTCCAACTAAGAGGAGTTTGTGCTGGTTCTTTTCATCGCCCGTGGGGAAGTTGAAAGGCAGCGATTCAGTCATTATATATATATATATATATATATATATATATATATATATATATTACCTACTGGCGGTCGCCAGTAGGTAGTTATAGTTAGGACCACGTTTCCATAGGAAATCCGCAACATTCTATTTGGAAAAACTTTGACGCCGGTCGACGAATCCTCGCGAAATTTTCAAAACTAATGGGGCGCTACGCTCCGCTCCTACCCTGAAAGTCTCGGGGGGATTCGTCAAGCGGGGGCTGAGAAAAAAGCGGGGTCCCAAAACGCGTTTTCCCCATGCATTTTTCCATAGGACCTTTAGACACAGCTACAGCCCGAACGGCTGAACAGAGTTACTTGAAATTTGGCAGAGAGGTAGTCTACAGGTCAAGGAAGTGCCTTTTGTAGGTCTGGTGTAAATCTGTTCAGTAGGTCCTGAGAAAATAGCATTTAAATCAATATATATATCTGTGGCAGCTTACGGTGCGCTTACCGTGCGCTTACGGTAAGCTTACCGTACGCGTACGGTGCCATGCGCGAGCGCGATTCTGATTGGCTGTTAGATCTTAGTAAACATTCGAATCAGTCGAAACCAGGAAGTGTCGGCCGCCATTTTCTCTCTCGCACTCTGAGGGGGGGAGGAAAAACAAAGTTGGATAATATGAAAAGGGGCAGGCTAGACAGCTCCTAACCACATAGCTATGGTTAGAGTGTCCCAAAAGAACCCCCAAAGCCAAAAATTCAATTTAATTTTTTTTTTTTAAAACGCCGATTACGCTTACCGTACGCGTACGGTCAAAAAAAAAAAAAAAAAAAAAATCATCCACATTTTCCCCACCCCGTGTGCAAAAGGTACCCGTAGGGGACCTTCTGTGCAAGGCCTAAGGAATATTTGAACATGTAATTGATAACCTATCACAACGAAGCGCATAATATGTCCAGCGTAACGTGGGCACGCGGTGCGCGTAGCACGGCACTAACTGCGTAAAGTGGGCCCGCGGTGCGCGAAGTGCACCGCGTGCTCACTGTGCGCGCAGCGCACCGTGCGCGCACGGAACAAACTGAGTGAAGTGGGCGCGCACGCCACGAATGGCGTAAAGTAACTTAGCATTTAAAAAAACGTAAAAATTCACTGAAAAAACCATAGGTTTCACACATGTTATAGTTAGGAATTAGCATTTAAAAAACCTTGCAAATTCACTGAAAAAACCATAGGTTTCACACATGTTATAGTTAGCTGGACATTTCACTCGTAAAAAACCATTGAAATTCCCCCGTTATAGTCAGTGCAGGCAACTATAACTCACGCGACCGCAATCCTCTGCTGATGACATATGTGTCTTTATGAAAAAAAAATATTTGTAATATATGTATAGCTAAAATTTAATGGATGAAGACATGGGCAAATAAGTGTCTAAATACAGTATTAGCATCAGCAGAGGATTGCGGTTGCGTGAGTTATAGTTGCCTGCACTAACTATAACGGGGGAATTTCAATGTTTTTTTACGAGTGAAATGTCCAGCTAACTATAACATGTGTGAAACCTATGGTTTTTTCAGTGAATATATATATATATATATATATATATATATATATATATATATATATATATATATATATATATATATATATATATATATATATATATATATATATATATATCTTACCTACTGGCGGTTGCCAGTGGGCAGTTATAGTTAGGACCTATTTTCCATAGGAAATCCGCAACATTCTTTTCCCAATAAGTATGGCACCAATTGACGAATCTTCGCGAAATTTTCCAAACTTTTGTCCAGCTCCAGTCCGCTCCTATCCTGAAAGTTTCGTGGTGATTTGTCAAGTGGGGGCTGAGAAAAAAAGGGGGTCCTAAAACGTGTTTTCCCCATGCAATTTCCCATAGGACCTGTTGACGCAGCTACAGCCCGAACTGCTGAACGGAATTACACCAAATTTGGCAAAGAGGTAGTCCTCAGTTCAGACTCGTGCCTTTTGCATAAATGGTGTAAATCCGTTCACTAGTTCCTGAGAAAATGAGACAAAAAAAGATAGATATATCTATGGCCTCAGAGGATCCACGCACCCTCCCCGCACCCTAAACGCACCCTCTGCGAACCGAGCGCGCACCCTCCCGATCCCGCGCTTAATGCTAATTGGCTGTCAAGTGTCTATCTACATTCAAAACCAGGAACTGTTGGCAGCCATTTTGTGCTTCGGTAGAAGCGAGGCTGATTAAGTAAGGGAAATAAGTGTGTAAAGATGTAAAGGGGGCAGGGTAGAAATACTCTGACCCTCTAGTGTTGCTAAGGGGGTCCCAGAAGGACCCCCTGGGGCCCCCTTTTTTTGTTTTTTTAAACGGCGAATGCGCGCCGGGGAAAAAAAAAAACAGAAGCGCGGACTTCCGTGCTTTGTTAATAATTAGCCCCCGGGTGGGCCAAATCCCGGGGGCAAAATCTTAAGCTTAAGTGTTTTGTTCTTGAGTGGCTCTATAAAGAGCTGTTGTGTTCATTGAGAGTTTTTGGTACTTAAAAGTAAGTACCTATACAGAGTCTAAAGTTGCTGAGGAAGACTCTGTTTCCTTCATCAGTAAAGTGTACTCCATCTCTCCTATACATCTCTTGCATATGAAAGCACAGATTGTTATTGTAAATGGACCCCATTCTATAGTCTCGGAGAAAAGCAGAAACAGATTTATTCACATGTTTCCTAGCTTTCTCAATTTGTGGATAAAAATGATTGGACCAGTTCCATTTCTGCCTTTGGCATATGTTAGAATACACAAAAGCAGTTTTGGGAAAAAGTTAAATCAATTCTGCAAAGGTGTCCATCATAAGCATTTCCAGACCTACCCCAGTCAAAGTGCCTAGGTCATTGCCACCACAGTGCACTATTATGAGGTCAGGGTGTTGGATATGCATAAAGGATTTTACCAATGGCATCAATTGGTGCCACTTTAACCCTCTCTGTCCAATCCATTTAATGTCTACATTTGGCAAACCTAGGTCTTTGTGAATGTCTTTGTTTCCTGCATACCTTTGGCTCGGTTGAAAAGGATATGTGATTTGGAGGTTGGAACTAATTACCCAATCCGGGACAAGCAGGATACCTCATAAGACGTGGGTGGAGACTCACCGTGATGGCAGTAGCATCTGAGGAAGGCAAGTCGTGCCGAAATGCATTATGCTGTGCTGTTTCCAATTAAAGGCTTCCAAACGGATTCCCCGAGTGGCCTCTTTCCTTTCTTTGCTGGAGAGGTGGTTCTTGATTCTATTTTGTGCACCAGCCAGAGGTGTTCCAAGAGGCCCCATTCCACTAAGAGGCAGGAGGTATGCTGGCTCCAGCTTTTGCTGTTGTGTCTTTTTTCGAGGGATCGAAATAACTCCTGCACGCCTCCAATGATGTTTCAGCCAGGACCGCTGCCAGGTGCAGCTCGTGATCGCACGAAGGATCGCAACTACCATTTTGACGACCTACGTCCTGGCAGGCACTTACATGGGAGGCCGGAATGTCAAGGGGACCTGAGGGAGCCCGAGGAATATATTTTAACGGACACTCCATGTTTATTACCACATCTTTGCCCTGAATAGTGGTTCCTTCTCCACGAAAAACCCACCAGGGAGCAGTGCTCTCTGGGATTTGCAGTGCTATTCGAACCATTTCGGTTGAAAAGGACATGTGATTTGGAGGTTGGAACTAATTACCCAATCCGGGACAAGCAGGATACCTCATAAGACGTGGGTGGAGACTCACCGTGATGGCAGTAGCATCTGAGGAAGGCAAGTCGTGCCGAAATGCATTATGCTGTGCTGTTTCCAATTAAAGGCTTCCAAACGGATTCCCCGAGTGGCCTCTTTCCTTTCTTTGCTGGAGAGGTGGTTCTTGATTCTATTTTGTGCACCAGCCAGAGGTGTTCCAAGAGGCCCCATTCCACTAAGAGGCAGGAGGTATGCTGGCTCCAGCTTTTGCTGTTGTGTCTTTTTTCGAGGGATCGAAATAACTCCTGCACGCCTCCAATGATGTTTCAGCCAGGACCGCTGCCAGGTGCAGCTCGTGATCGCACGAAGGATCCCAACTACCATTTTGACGACCTACGTCCTGGCAGGCACTTACACGGGAGGCCGGAATGTCAAGGGGACCTGAGGGAGCCCGAGGAATATATTTTAACGGACACTCCATGTTTATTACCACGTCTTTGCCCTGAATAGTGGTTCCTTCTCCACGAAAAACCCACCAGGGAGCAGTGCTCTCTGGGATTTGCAGTGCTATTCGAACCATTTCGGTTGAAAAGGACATGTGATTTGGAGGTTGGAACTAATTACCCAATCCGGGACAAGCAGGATACCTCATAAGACGTGGGTGGAGACTCACCGTGATGGCAGTAGCATCTGAGGAAGGCAAGTCGTGCCGAAATGCATTATGCTGTGCTGTTTCCAATTAAAGGCTTCCAAACGGATTCCCCGAGTGGCCTCTTTCCTTTCTTTGCTGGAGAGGTGGTTCTTGATTCTATTTTGTGCACCAGCCAGAGGTGTTCCAAGAGGCCCCATTCCACTAAGAGGCAGGAGGTATGCTGGCTCCAGCTTTTGCTGTTGTGTCTTTTTTCGAGGGATCGAAATAACTCCTGCACGCCTCCAATGATGTTTCAGCCAGGACCGCTGCCAGGTGCAGCTCGTGATCGCACGAAGGATCGCAACTACCATTTTGACGACCTACGTCCTGGCAGGCACTTACACGGGAGGCCGGAATGTCAAGGGGACCTGAGGGAGCCCGAGGAATATATTTTAACGGACACTCCATGTTTATTACCACGTCTTTGCCCTGAATAGTGGTTCCTTCTCCACGAAAAACCCACCAGGGAGCAGTGCTCTCTGGGATTTGCAGTGCTATTCGAACCATTTCGGTTGAAAAGGACATGTGATTTGGAGGTTGGAACTAATTACCCAATCCGGGACAAGCAGGATACCTCATAAGACGTGGGTGGAGACTCACCGTGATGGCAGTAGCATCTGAGGAAGGCAAGTCGTGCCGAAATGCATTATGCTGTGCTGTTTCCAATTAAAGGCTTCCAAACGGATTCCCCGAGTGGCCTCTTTCCTTTCTTTGCTGGAGAGGTGGTTCTTGATTCTATTTTGTGCACCAGCCAGAGGTGTTCCAAGAGGCCCCATTCCACTAAGAGGCAGGAGGTATGCTGGCTCCAGCTTTTGCTGTTGTGTCTTTTTTCGAGGGATCGAAATAACTCCTGCACGCCTCCAATGATGTTTCAGCCAGGACCGCTGCCAGGTGCAGCTCGTGATCGCACGAAGGATCCCAACTACCATTTTGACGACCTACGTCCTGGCAGGCACTTACACGGGAGGCCGGAATGTCAAGGGGACCTGAGGGAGCCCGAGGAATATATTTTAACGGACACTCCATGTTTATTACCACGTCTTTGCCCTGAATAGTGGTTCCTTCTCCACGAAAAACCCACCAGGGAGCAGTGCTCTCTGGGATTTGCAGTGCTATTCGAACCATTTCGGTTGAAAAGGACATGTGATTTGGAGGTTGGAACTAATTACCCAATCCGGGACAAGCAGGATACCTCATAAGACGTGGGTGGAGACTCACCGTGATGGCAGTAGCATCTGAGGAAGGCAAGTCGTGCCGAAATGCATTATGCTGTGCTGTTTCCAATTAAAGGCTTCCAAACGGATTCCCCGAGTAGCCTCTTTCCTTTCTTTGCTGGAGAGGTGGTTCTTGATTCTATTTTGTGCACCAGCCAGAGGTGTTCCAAGAGGCCCCATTCCACTAAGAGGCAGGAGGTATGCTGGCTCCAGCTTTTGCTGTTGTGTCTTTTTTCGAGGGATCGAAATAACTCCTGCACGCCTCCAATGATGTTTCAGCCAGGACCGCTGCCAGGTGCAGCTCGTGATCGCACGAAGGATCGCAACTACCATTTTGACGACCTACGTCCTGGCAGGCACTTACACGGGAGGCCGGAATGTCAAGGGGACCTGAGGGAGCCCGAGGAATATATTTTAACGGACACTCCATGTTTATTACCACGTCTTTGCCCTGAATAGTGGTTCCTTCTCCACGAAAAACCCACCAGGGAGCAGTGCTCTCTGGGATTTGCAGTGCTATTCGAACCATTTCGGTTGAAAAGGACATGTGATTTGGAGGTTGGAACTAATTACCCAATCCGGGACAAGCAGGATACCTCATAAGACGTGGGTGGAGACTCACCGTGATGGCAGTAGCATCTGAGGAAGGCAAGTCGTGCCGAAATGCATTATGCTGTGCTGTTTCCAATTAAAGGCTTCCAAACAGATTCCCCGAGTGGCCTCTTTCCTTTCTTTGCTGGAGAGGTGGTTCTTGATTCTATTTTGTGCACCAGCCAGAGGTGTTCCAAGAGGCCCCATTCCACTAAGAGGCAGGAGGTATGCTGGCTCCAGCTTTTGCTGTTGTGTCTTTTTTCGAGGGATCGAAATAACTCCTGCACGCCTCCAATGATGTTTCAGCCAGGACCGCTGCCAGGTGCAGCTCGTGATCGCACGAAGGATCGCAACTACCATTTTGACGACCTACGTCCTGGCAGGCACTTACACGGGAGGCCGGAATGTCAAGGGGACCTGAGGGAGCCCGAGGAATATATTTTAACGGACACTCCATGTTTATTACCACATCTTTGCCCTGAATAGTGGTTCCTTCTCCACGAAAAACCCACCAGGGAGCAGTGCTCTCTGGGATTTGCAGTGCTATTCGAACCATTTCGGTTGAAAAGGACATGTGATTTGGAGGTTGGAACTAAATACCCAATCCGGGACAAGCAGGATACCTCATAAGACGTGGGTGGAGACTCACCGTGATGGCAGTAGCATCTGAGGAAGGCAAGTCGTGCCGAAATGCATTATGCTGTGCTGTTTCCAATTAAAGGCTTCCAAACGGATTCCCCGAGTGGCCTCTTTCCTTTCTTTGCTGGAGAGGTGGTTCTTGATTCTATTTTGTGCACCAGCCAGAGGTGTTCCAAGAGGCCCCATTCCACTAAGAGGCAGGAGGTATGCTGGCTCCAGCTTTTGCTGTTGTGTCTTTTTTCGAGGGATCGAAATAACTCCTGCACGCCTCCAATGATGTTTCAGCCAGGACCGCTGCCAGGTGCAGCTCGTGATCGCACGAAGGATCGCAACTACCATTTTGACGACCTACGTCCTGGCAGGCACTTACACGGGAGGCCGGAATGTCAAGGGGACCTGAGGGAGCCCGAGGAATATATTTTAACGGACACTCCATGTTTATTACCACGTCTTTGCCCTGAATAGTGGTTCCTTCTCCACGAAAAACCCACCAGGGAGCAGTGCTCTCTGGGATTTGCAGTGCTATTCGAACCATTTCGGTTGAAAAGGACATGTGATTTGGAGGTTGGAACTAATTACCCAATCCGGGACAAGCAGGATACCTCATAAGACGTGGGTGGAGACTCACCGTGATGGCAGTAGCATCTGAGGAAGGCAAGTCGTGCCGAAATGCATTATGCTGTGCTGTTTCCAATTAAAGGCTTCCAAACGGATTCCCCGAGTGGCCTCTTTCCTTTCTTTGCTGGAGAGGTGGTTCTTGATTCTATTTTGTGCACCAGCCAGTGGTGTTCCAAGAGGCCCCATTCCACTAAGAGGCAGGAGGTATGCTGGCTCCAGCTTTTGCTGTTGTGTCTTTTTTCGAGGGATCGAAATAACTCCTGCACGCCTCCAATGATGTTTCAGCCAGGACCGCTGCCAGGTGCAGCTCGTGATCGCACGAAGGATCGCAACTACCATTTTGACGACCTACGTCCTGGCAGGCACTTACACGGGAGGCCGGAATGTCAAGGGGACCTGAGGGAGCCCGAGGAATATATTTTAACGGACACTCCATGTTTATTACCACGTCTTTGCCCTGAATAGTGGTTCCTTCTCCACGAAAAACCCACCAGGGAGCAGTGCTCTCTGGGATTTGCAGTGCTATTCGAACCATTTCGGTTGAAAAGGACATGTGATTTGGAGGTTGGAACTAATTACCCAATCCGGGACAAGCAGGATACCTCATAAGACGTGGGTGGAGACTCACCGTGATGGCAGTAGCATCTGAGGAAGGCAAGTCGTGCCGAAATGCATTATGCTGTGCTGTTTCCAATTAAAGGCTTCCAAACGGATTCCCCGAGTGGCCTCTTTCCTTTCTTTGCTGGAGAGGTGGTTCTTGATTCTATTTTGTGCACCAGCCAGAGGTGTTCCAAGAGGCCCCATTCCACTAAGAGGCAGGAGGTATGCTGGCTCCAGCTTTTGCTGTTGTGTCTTTTTTCGAGGGATCGAAATAACTCCTGCACGCCTCCAATGATGTTTCAGCCAGGACCGCTGCCAGGTGCAGCTCGTGATCGCACGAAGGATCGCAACTACCATTTTGACGACCTACGTCCTGGCAGGCACTTACACGGGAGGCCGGAATGTCAAGGGGACCTGAGGGAGCCCGAGGAATATATTTTAACGGACACTCCATGTTTATTACCACGTCTTTGCCCTGAATAGTGGTTCCTTCTCCACGAAAAACCCACCAGGGAGCAGTGCTCTCTGGGATTTGCAGTGCTATTCGAACCATTTCGGTTGAAAAGGACATGTGATTTGGAGGTTGGAACTAATTACCCAATCCGGGACAAGCAGGATACCTCATAAGACGTGGGTGGAGACTCACCGTGATGGCAGTAGCATCTGAGGAAGGCAAGTCGTGCCGAAATGCATTATGCTGTGCTGTTTCCAATTAAAGGCTTCCAAACGGATTCCCCGAGTGGCCTCTTTCCTTTCTTTGCTGGAGAGGTGGTTCTTGATTCTATTTTGTGCACCAGCCAGAGGTGTTCCAAGAGGCCCCATTCCACTAAGAGGCAGGAGGTATGCTGGCTCCAGCTTTTGCTGTTGTGTCTTTTGTCGAGGGATCGAAATAACTCCTGCACGCCTCCAATGATGTTTCAGCCAGGACCGCTGCCAGGTGCAGCTCGTGATCACACGAAGGATCGCAACTACCATTTTGACGACCTACATCCTGGCAGGCACTTACACGGGAGGCCGGAATGTCAAGGGGACCTGAGGGAGCCCGAGGAATATATTTTAACGGACACTCCATGTTTATTACCACGTCTTTGCCCTGAATAGTGGTTCCTTCTCCACGAAAAACCCACCAGGGAGCAGTGCTCTCTGGGATTTGCAGTGCTATTCGAACCATTTCGGTTGAAAAGGACATGTGATTTGGAGGTTGGAACTAATTACCCAATCCGGGACAAGCAGGATACCTCATAAGACGTGGGTGGAGACTCACCGTGATGGCAGTAGCATCTGAGGAAGGCAAGTCGTGCCGAAATGCATTATGCTGTGCTGTTTCCAATTAAAGGCTTCCAAACGGATTCCCCGAGTGGCCTCTTTCCTTTCTTTGCTGGAGAGGTGGTTCTTGATATATATATATATATATATATATATATATCTTACCTACTGGCGGTTGCCAGTGGGCAGTTATAGTTAGGACCTATTTTCCATAGGAAATCCGCAACATTCTTTTCCCAATAAGTATGGCACCAATTGACGAATCTTCGCGAAATTTTCCAAACTTTTGTCCAGCTCCAGTCCGCTCCTATCCTGAAAGTTTCGTGGTGATTTGTCAAGTGGGGGCTGAGAAAAAAAGGGGGTCCTAAAACGTGTTTTCCCCATGCAATTTCCCATAGGACCTGTTGACGCAGCTACAGCCCGAACTGCTGAACGGAATTACACCAAATTTGGCAAAGAGGTAGTCCTCAGTTCAGACTCGTGCCTTTTGCATAAATGGTGTAAATCCGTTCACTAGTTCCTGAGAAAATGAGACAAAAAAAGATAGATATATCTATGGCCTCAGAGGATCCACGCACCCTCCCCGCACCCGAAACGCACCCTCTGCGAACCGAGCGCGCACCCTCCCGATCCCGCGCTTAATGCTAATTGGCTGTCAAGTGTCTATCTACATTCAAAACCAGGAACTGTTGGCAGCCATTTTGTGCTTCGGTAGAAGCGAGGCTGATTAAGTAAGGGAAATAAGTGTGTAAAGATGTAAAGGGGGCAGGGTAGAAATACTCTGACCCTCTAGTGTTGCTAAGGGGGTCCCAGAAGGACCCCCTGGGGCCCCCTTTTTTTGTTTTTTTAAACGGCGAATGCGCGCCGGGGGAAAAAAAAAACAGAAGCGCGGACTTCCGTGCTTTGTTAATAATTAGCCCCCGGGTGGGCCAAATCCCGGGGGCAAAATCTTAAGCTTAAGTGTTTTGTTCTTGAGTGGCTCTATAAAGAGCTGTTGTGTTCATTGAGAGTTTTTGGTACTTAAAAGTAAGTACCTATACAGAGTCTAAAGTTGCTGAGGAAGACTCTGTGTCCTTCATCAGTAAAGTGTACTCCATCTCTCCTATACATCTCTTGCATATGAAAGCACAGATTGTTATTGTAAATGGACCCCATTCTATAGTCTCGGAGAAAAGCAGAAACAGATTTATTCACATGTTTCCTAGCTTTCTCAATTTGTGGATAAAAATGATTGGACCAGTTCCATTTCTGCCTTTGGCATATGTTAGAATACACAAAAGCAGTTTTGGGAAAAAGTTAAATCAATTCTGCAAAGGTGTCCATCATAAGCATTTCCAGACCTACCCCAGTCAAAGTGCCTAGGTCATTGCCACCACAGTGCACTATTATGAGGTCAGGGTGTTGGATATGCATAAAGGATTTTACCAATGGCATCAATTGGTGCCACTTTAACCCTCTCTGTCCAATCCATTTAATGTCTACATTTGGCAAACCTAGGTCTTTGTGAATGTCTTTGTTTTCTGCATACCTTTGGCTCCAGAACATATAGCTGTGTCCCACAATCCACACTCTAAGCATCTTGAAGGGAGGTCTGGGTGCACTCAGATGGTCTCTGTAAATGAAATGGCAGTTTGAAAAGTAAGATTTTTGTAAAATGGTGGCTAAGATGCAGTTTTGAAAAAAGACAAGAAATCATTGGTTGTTTGACAACCTTCTTCACTGAGAACTAGGGTGCATGTTTCTGTTTTTTAAACGCATGATTCTTATTGGTTAACAAAAACTGATTGACAGGAACATCATATATGATAAACTGATATGTTGAAAAGTCAAGCACACTTGCTGTTTTGATTAGCAACATTGTGTGCTGAACTTGTGACCTGTGTGCTCAGTTCAGTGTTCCATGACCTGTTTCTATGGTAACAGGCAGAAGGCAGATTGGGGGTAGGGTTCAAATTTATGTCATTTGGAAAGGGTTGAAATGTTTAACCAATAGAAATATGTGTTAGCTTTTGAATTAATGTGGGAAGGAATGTGATTTGATGTTTACATGTATATGTGTGGAAAATGAGAGGGAAACTTTGCAATTCTTTGTTTTTGCTGACAGGTGCACTGTGCAGATATTCTGTATAAGAAAATCTGGTGTGTGACTGATATACTTCTTAATCTACAAAACAACTTGAAAGGTGAGTTATTTAATTGTGAGGGGATGTATGTGGTCTATTTTGATTTTAATCAAACAAATGTGTTTCCCCTGCTAAAGTGCAGGGAGTACTTTTTTTTGTCTACAATCTTATTGACAGTGTGTGTGCATGTAGAAACCATTCTGTGATAAGCATCATGTGTTTGCAGACAGATAACTGTGCTGTTTTTATATTTTGGTACAATTAGAAACCAGTCATTGTTTATGAATTTGCAAAATGTGTCATGTTTCTACACTAAAATATAGTACTCGTAGATTAAGAAATGTGTTTTGGTATAGTGCAAGGGATAGTGTTGTTTGTCTAGAATCACACAGTAAGTCGGTGTGCATTTAGGAATCATTTTGAGAGAAACATTTTGGTACTAATCTGTAGTAGAAGATTTTCTGCAATGTGTGCAGTCACCCTAAATCTTGTAGACTAGTAAATGTATTTTGTACAAGGGATAGTTGGCTGTCTACAATCACACTGTGAGTCTGTGTGTATTTGGGTAAGCACTGTGAGAGAAGCATTTGGTAAAATCATGTATTTGCTTGCAGATAATTGTTTTAAAACCTGTCATGTTGTCAAGTTTTAGTAGCATTAAAAGCCAGTCTTTGCTTGTGCATTGATAAAATGAGTCAGGCTTTGACACTAAAGTGTAGTACTTAAATATGTAGATTGTGTGCAGTACCCTTACCCGATCCAGAGTAGTGAATGAGTTTTGGTAAACTCCTAGGGATAGTGTTGCTTGTCTAGAATCACACTGTGAGTCTGTGTGCATTTGGGAATCACTGTGAGAGAAGCATTTGGTAACATCATGTATTTGCTGACAGATAACTGTTTTAAAACCTGTCATCTTGTCAAGTTTTAGTAGCATTACAATCCAGTCTTTGCTTATGCATTGATAAAATGAGTCAGGCTTTGACACTAAAGTGCAGTACTGAAATATGTAGATTGTGTGCAGTACCCTTACCCCTTCCAGACTAGTGAATGAGTTTTGGTAAACTCCTAGGATAGTGTTACTTGTCTAAAATCACACTGTGAGTCTTTGTGCATTTGGGTAAGGATTGTGAGAGAAGCATTTGGTAACATTGTGTTTTTGCTGACAGATAACTGTTTTAAAACCTGTCATGTTGTCAAGTTTTAGTAGCATTAAAAGCCAGTCTTTGCTTATGCATTGATAAAAAGAGTCAGGCTTTGACACTAAAGTGCAGTACTTAAATATGTAGATTCTGTGCAGTCCCCTTACCCCTTCCACAGTAGTGAATGAGTTTTGGTAAACTCCTAGTGATAGTGTTGCTTGTATAGAATCACACTGTGAGTCTGTGTGCATTTGGGAACCACTGTGAGAGAACTAAGCATTTGGTAACATCATGTATTTGCTGACAGATAACTGTTTTAAAACCTGTCATGTTGTCAAGTTTTAGTAGCATTAGAAGCCAGTCATTGCTTATGTATTGATAAAATGAGTCAGTCTTTGACACTAAAGTGCAGTACTGAAATATGTAGATTGTGTGCAGGACCCTTACCCCTTCAAGACTAGTGAATGAGTTTTGGTAAACTCCTACGATAGTGTTGCTTGTCTAAAATCACACTGTGAGTCTTTGTGCATTTGGGTAAGGATTGTGAGAGAAGCATTTGGTAATATCGTTTATTTGCTGACAGATAACTGTTTTAAAACTGGTCATGTTGTCAAGTTTTAGTAGCATTAGAAGCCAGTCTTTGCTTATGCATTGATAAAATGAGTCAGGGTTTGACACTAAAGTGCAGTACTGAAATATATAGATTGTGTGCAGTCCTCATACCTCTTTCACAGTAGTGAATGAGTTTTGATAAACTGCTAAGGATAGTGTTGCTTGTTTAGAATCACACTGTGAGTCTGTGTGCATTTGGGTAACTATTGTGAGAGAAGCATTTGGTAACATCATGTATTTGCTGACAGATAACTGTTTTAAAACCTGTCAAGTTGTCAAGTTTTAGTAGCATTACAAGTCAGTCTTTGCTTATGCATTGATAAAATGAGTCAGGCTTTGGCACTAAAGTGCAGTACTGAAATATGTAGATTGTGTGCAGTCCCCTTACCCCTTCCACAGTAGTGAATGAGTTTTGTTATACTCCTAGGGATAGTGTTGCTTGTCTAGAATAACACCGTGAGTTTGTGTGCATTTGGGAACCACTGTGAGAGAAGCATTTGGGTTCTTCATATCTTTGCATATGCAAATCTGCTTAAAAACCTTTCCTGTTCTCAAGTTTTGGTAGAATTAGAAGGCAGTCATTGCTTATGTATTCACCCAGGAACTGTCCTTGCAATACTGTAAACATTCAGTTAATATCCAAGTAGTAACTGAGTGAGGCAGGCCTTAGCACATGCATTGATTCAAATGCTTATCCACTATGCATGCAGTCCTCTAACCATCTACACAGTTCTCTTTCACACCTTTAACTCCACAGTCAGTATCCATATACTTCCAGTAAACATCCTGTCACTCCCCTTGTACACCTCTAGTGACCCATTCAGCACCATTTACTAATCCATTCACTGCGCCAAAACCCAAACACTTATAAATTCACCGAGGCACTCTCCTTGTAGTACTCTAATGATTCAGTTAGTACCCAGGTACTTATGTAGTGAACCCGGACTTAGCACATGGACTACTTGAAACGTCTATCCACTATGCATGCTTGCCTCAAATCACCTATATAATTGTCTTTCACACCTTAAATTGCCCAGTCTGTATCTATATACTCTAATAAACATCCTGTCACTCCCCTTGCACACCTCCAGTGATTCATCAAGCACCATGTACTAATCTGTTCACTGCGTCAAAATCCAGAAACTTAAAAGATTCATGCAGGCACTCTCCTTGCAGTACTCTAATGATTCAGTCAGTACTCAGGCACTCATGCAATTACCCAGGCCTTAGATAATGGACTGCTTCAAATGTCTGTCTAGTATGCATGCAGGTCTCTAATCACCTACACACTTGTCTTTCACACCTTAAATATCCCAGTCAGTATTTATACAGTTTACGCAAACACCCTGTTACTCCCCTTACACTTCTCCAGTGACCCATTCAGCACCATGTGCTAATCCATTTACTGCGCCAAAAGCCAAACACTTATACATTCGCTGAGGCACTCTCCTTGTACTTCTCTAATGATTCAGTCAGTACCCAGGTACTTATGTAGTGAACCCGGTTTTAGCACATGGACTACTTCAAATGACTATCCATTATGCATGCAGGCCTCTAACCACCTACACAATTGTCTTTCACACCTTCATTTGCCCAGTCAGTATCTATATACTCCAATAAACACCCTGTCACTCCCCTTGCACATCTCCAGTGACTCATTCATCAGCATGTACTAATCTATTCACTGCGCCAAAACCCCAAAACTTAAAAGATTTATCCAGGCACTCTCCTTGCAATACTCTAATGATTCAGTCAGTACCCAGGTACTCATGCAGTGACCTATGCCTTAGGCCATGGAGTGCTTCAAACGTCTGTCCAGTATGCATGCAGGCCTCTAGTCACCTACACATTTGTCTTTCGCTTTTTCAATTAACTAGTCAGTATCTATAAACTCCAGTAAACACTCTTTCAGTCCACTTCCACACCTCTACTGACTCATCTGGCACTATGTAATAATCTATTCACTGCACCAAAACACAAAAACTTAAAAAGATTAACCCAGGCACTCTCCTTGCAGTAGTGTAATGATTCAGTCAGTACCCAGGTAATCATGCAGTGTCTGAGGTCTTAGCTCATGGACTGTTTAAACGTCTATCCACTATGCATGCAGGCCTCTAGTCACCTATACACTTGTCTTTGACTTCTTTAATTAACTAGTCTGTATCTATATACTTCAATAAACACCCTGTCACTCATCTTGCACACTTCCAGTGACTGATCCAGTATCATGTACTAATCTATTCACTACGCCAAAACCGAAAAACTTAAAAGTTTCATCCTGGCAGTCTCCTAGCAGTAGTTTAATGATCCAGTCAGTACGCAGGTACTCATGCAGTGAACTGTGCATTACCACATGGACTGCTTCAAAGGTCTATCCAGTATTCATGCAGGCTTCTAACCGACTATACACTTGTCTTTAACAGCTTGAATTCTCCAGTCAGTATGCATGTACTTCCAGCAAACATCCTGTCACTCTTCTAGCACTCTTCCAGTGACTTCTTCAGCACCATGTAGTATTGCATTCACTGCGCCAAAACTGAAACACTTATAAATTCTCCCAGGCACTCTTCTTGCAATAGTCTAATCATTCAGTCAGTACATAAGTGCTAATGGAGTGAGGTAGGCCTTAGCACATGGATTGATTCAAACGTCTGACCAGTATGCATGCAGGCCTCTAGTCACCTACACACTTGTCTTTCACTTGTTCAATTAACTACTCAGTATCTATAAAGTCCAGTAAACACTCTTTCAGTCCACTTGCACACCTCTACTGACTCATCTGGCACTATGTAGTAATCTATTCACTGCACCAAAACACAAACACTTAAAAAGATTAACCCAGGCACTCTACTTGCAGTAGTGTAATGATTCAGTCAGTACCCAAGTAATCATGCAGTGTCTGAGGTCTTAGCTCATGGACTGTTTAAATGTCTATCCACTCTGCAAGCAGGCCTCTAGTCACCTATACACTTGTCTTTAACTTCTTTAATTAACTAGTCTGTATCTATATACTTCAATAAACACCCTGTCACTCATCTTGCACTCATCTAGTGACTGATCCAGTACCATGTACTAATCTCTTCACTGCGCCAAAACTGAAAAACTTAAAAGTTTTACCCAGTCACTCTCCTAGCATTAGTCTAATGATTCAGTCAGTTACCTGGTACTCATGTAGTGAACCATGCATTACTACATAGACTGCTTCAAATGTCTATGCAGTATACATACAGTCTTCTTAACAGCTTCAGTTCCCCAGTCAGTATCCATGTACTTCAAGCAAACACCCTGTCACTCCCCTTGCATTGTTCCAGTGACTTATTCAGTACCATGTAGTAATGCATTCACTGCGCCACAACTGAAACACTTATAAATTTACCCAGGTACGCTTCTTGCAATAGTCTAATCATTCAGTCAGTACCTAAGTACTAATGGAGTGGGGCATGCCTTAGCACATGGATTGATTCACGTGTTTCCACTATGCATGGAGGTCTCTAAGTACCAACACAATTGTCTTTCAGACTTTCAATTTCTCTGTCAGTATCTATAAACTCTAATAAACACTCTGTCACTTTAATTGCACACCTCCACTGACTCATTTGGCACTAAGTACTAATCTATTCACTGCACTAGAATCCAAAAACTTAAAAAGATTCACCCAGTCAGTCTGTTTGTAGTACTCTAATGATTCAGTCAGTACTGAGGTAGTTTTGCAGTGATCCAAGTGTTACTCTATGGACTGTTTCAAACCTCTATCCACTATGCATGTAGGTCTGTAGCCAGCTACACACTTGTTTTTCACACCTTCAATATCCCAGACAGAATTCATATAGTTTCCGCAAACACCCTGTCACTCTCCTTATACTTCTCCAGTGACTTATTCAGCATCATGTAGTAATGTATTTATTGCACCAAAATACAAATACTTATAAATTCATCCTGGCACTCTCCTTGCAATACTGAAAACATTCAGTCAGTATCCAAGTACTACTGGACTGAGACAGGCCTTAACATATGGATGGATTCAAACACGTATCCACTATGCATGTAGGACTCTAATCACCTACACACTTGTGTTTCACGCCATCAATATCCATGTCAGTATTCATACACTTCTAGCAAACACCCTGTCACTCACCCAGTGTGTTTCCTTATAGTACTGTAATCATTCAGTCAGTTAGCATGTACTCTTTTAGTGAGGTAGGCTTTAGGGCATGAACTGCTTCAAAGTAGTATGCACTATGCATGTAGTGTTTTAACCATCGTCACACTTGTGCTTCAGGGCTATAGTTTCTTAGTCAGTATTTATATAAAATGAGTTTCTACAGTAATAGAATAGCATACATTTGAAAGTTATTAATATACATTTATTTGTGATTCTTTTTTACAGATACTGTTTTTCAACGTTAAAATAGAGAAATCATGCCAGAAAAAAAAAGAAAAAGAAAAGAACAGAGACAGGAGAATTACTTGAAGAAACATCAACCACAAGTATTGAATGAACAAGATAATGTGGCCAAAAAGAAAAAACCTACTGGTAAGATCACAAAGCAATTTATAAAAAATGTTTTTTGGACCAAACAGAATGTACAGAATGCTGAAACCTCTGAGAATGCTTCAACTAGAAAAAAAAGCAAAATAAGAGGAAAAGCAAAAAAGCAAATGGACAGTCAAAGGAGACATAGGGCCATATGGAGGTAGCCTCACATTTACCGATTCATAAATACCGAATTTTACCGATTCGGTATTTATGAATCAGTAAATGTGATGTAGGTAATGATTCGGTAAAGTTACCGAATCTGAAAAATTCGGTAATTATGAATCGGTATTTACCGATTCAGTAATGAGGCATACCTTCCCATTGATTCCTATGGGCCTGGAGGCCCATAGGAATCAATGGGAAGGTATGCCTCATTACCGAATCGGTAAATACCGATTCGGTAATGGGAGGAGCATATACAAGGGTGGCAGGGTGTCACATTGACACCCTGTTGCACCCCTGAATCTTGCATGTGTGCACATGTGGCGCACATACATGCCCTAAGGGCATGTATGTCTGCCACATGGCACTCTTAAATCAGCAAAATATTGCTTTTTGCAAGGTATTCGTTATTTATCACCAACCTGTATTTGGTGGTAAATAACGAATTTCTAAACAAAATGCAAGCTGTGCACACGTTTAGTGAGTGTATAATGCGTATTAGCATAATAAATCGACAAACATTCAATGAACAGAGTAATTGCAAGAGCGATGAACCACAGGAAACAGGATTGTATTCAGTCTCTCTGTTTATGTAGAGTTAGGAGATCCAACCAGCCAACACGTGTTTCGTCAAGGGGCACAAAACCCCAGACTTCTTCAGGGCTTCTATAAGTGTCGCGGGTGTATCAGACCTCAAAACCGGTGATAATTCCGACCCGGTAGGTCTTAACAAAATATGTGGACCGTCTGCGTCCTCAGAAAAGTAAACGGCCGTCCAAGTATTGCCACTTAAAGCGCTTCGAATCTAAGACGAGTACATCCCGGACTCTCAGCCTCAATCACCTCGCGTGTGGTTTCTTCGGTGTTTGCCTGATACTAATTTTCACTCTTTAGAGTGCTCCCTACATCTGATTTCTGGATCCGGTATTTACCGAAACAGTATTTTACCGATTTCTTAATTTCCGATTCGGTAAATACCGAATCCAGAAATCAGCCCCCTACATCGCAAATGTCTAAATACCGGTCGGTAACGGGATATTTACCGAATTTCGGCCGTTACCGACCGGTATTTGGCTTCCTACATGAGGCCCAAAGTATGGTAAAAGACGGCAAAATCAGTTTAAGGAATTACGCAAAAAAATATTTGACAAGAGAGTAGTACATAATTTGCTGAAAGACGTGAAGAAATATAAAAAGAGAGCTCTATTTTATAAAAAGAAGAAGCATATTGAAAACATTGTTGAAAAGGCCTTTGAAGTAAAAATGAAACTATTCATTTTAGTATTAAACAGAATTCGATCACTAGATAAACCAATCCATTTAATGAAGGCCAAAAGTAGGAGGAAAAGAGTAATTAATAGAAATAAATGTTGTGATTTTTTTGGGGGAGAATGGATACACAGTTTCAGTTCAGAGCCTTTCTTTAATGAAGAGAGTTATTTACAGAGCAAAAAATTATTGTATGCAGTTGACACCAGTGGTAAAGGTTATGAGGTTAGAGATGGTTGTCCAATTGAGAAGGAGAAAATGGTTGAAAGAAATGCAGAAGAAGTGATAGCTGATGAAGTTTTAGGGAGACGTCCTAAACATCCTGTGTACACTTGGGATTGCAGTAGCATTTGTAGTGTACGACAAGAATCTATTGATAAATTATGTAGTGTTTTATGAGCATATAGTAAAAAAAGTGTTAAACAAAAGATTAAGGTGTTGCAAGGACTAGACCCTTGCAGAGTGAGAAAAAATACTGGTTTGCAAGGCCATTCTCTGGCTTGTCTTTCTAGGAAAGTTTGTCAAAGTGTTTTTCACCATTTCAGGATGCTGGCAGTACATCATACTCAAATGCGGAAGTTAGTGAGAAGATTGTATTATGCAAAAAGTCCAGCACTAAAGTTAAATGAGTTGAAGAGTGCTCTTTTGCGTGGGTCAGTATCAGATGTGAAGAAGGTTTGTGATGATATTGAGTTTTGTTACTTTGGTTCTCAGCAAGAGAGTGCAGAAACTGACACATTAGTAGAACAAAATGTTGAAGACAATGTAGAACCCGTAATTACAAAACATTTTGAGGATGAAATCACAAAGTTTAAGGTAATTTCAGGTGAAAGACCAAATGTTTCTTGTATTTGTTGTCGGCGAAGTCACTATAAAAATCAGACTAGGGGTGTCAATCTGTATTTAAAAAGTGAAATAGAAGATAATGATAAGTGGAAGGAATTTGCAACTTATTTGTTGGTAGAGGATTGTTTTGATTTGGGATCTGAGCATCGTATTGGCAAATATTGTTATAACAAATTAGATGAGAATAAAATGCCTGCTAGAGCTGTTCAAAATAATCTAGAGTTGGTTGCTATTCCTCCAGAGCTGATAGATTTAAATATGTATGAGTCTATTCTCATTCAATGTGTGCTCCCGTTTCAGGCTTTTGTTCGTATGGTGCCTAAAACAGGTAAATTACCTCCATCAGAGTTACAAAGAGGATTAAAAGGAAGAGTTGTGTATTTACCGTTAGAAAAATATTGAAACTATTGGTGTAGACCATGCAGAAAATGAACCACTAGTCATTCTAGTTAATGGTGTTCCTGCTAAGAATAAGAAAATCTAGCAAGAGTTAGTGGATGTTAGAAAAGTGCAAAAGGCATCATTGTATCTGAGAAAAAATAATGAGTACTATAGAAATGCGTTTGTAGGAGAAGAAGAAATAGAAATAGATTTAGCAGAAGATACTGAAACAGTAAGTGGACAAATTGAAAATGTGGACATGTCCAGATGTGAAGAAATCTATGAACATTACAGTGTACATCCACTTCATTCCAAAGAGGTGATGGGTAATACGATTGAGTTGTTCCAAATGAAAAAAGCAAGAGGAAGTCCCATGAGTGTATGGGAAGAGAGCTTGGAAGATCGTTGTTTCCCGCAGTTGTTTCCAACAGGAAAAGGTGGACGATATGATGAACGTCCTGTGCAGATTCCTGCATCTGAATATCGGACAACAAGATTATATGCAGAAGATCCAAAATGTTGACAATGTATCCCTTATATGTTTCATCTTCTGTTTGAAAGTGACTTGTCTGGACTTTCATATGCAGTAAATCAAATGTTAAAAACTGGAATGCATCTGCAAAATGTAACTGCAAAGGATTTTATGGATAAAGTGCATCAGAGAGATGATCATTTAGAATCTCAGTTGATTAATCTGATGGCATGTCAGCGTGGGACTAATGAATATTGGTACCGTCGTCATGGAGAACTGAAATTTATGCTATGGAACTTGGGAACTCCTACATGGTTTGTTACACTAAGGTGTGCTGAGTATGCTTGGGATGATTTACTTGAATTTCTTCGAGAGGCAAATTCCAATATAAAAAATATTGAATACAAGACACCTGGAGAAATGTGCTCTTTGGATCCTGTTAATGTATGCAGATATTTCAATCATAGATTTGAAGCTATGATGTCTTTCATCTGCAATAAAAAGAATCCTCCTCTTGGAGAACTTGTGGATTTCTTTTGGAGAAAGGAGTATCAAGCAAGAGGTGCTCCTCATATACGTATGTTGTTATGGATCAAGGACGCCCCCAAATTTGGAACAGATTCAGATGAAACTGTTTTGTCTTTCATTGAAGATTATGCCACATGTGCTGTACCCAATAGCAGAGAAGATAAAAACTTAAAACAACAAGTCTTACGATTCCAAAGCCATAGGTGTGGACGAAAGTACAAGTTAAAGGATAAGTTCTATACCAAATGTCGTTTTGGATTTCTACGTCCTGTATTATCCAAAGGAAGAGTGAACAGTTTTATGTCAGCTATGCGACATACCATCACAAGAAAGTCTCCGAAAAATACCTACAACTTAAGAAGAAGCGAAGAATCAAAATACATAAATGACTACAATCTAGTTACTTTATCCATGTGGCACGCTAACATGGATATTCAGTATGTTGAGGACAATTCCATTGCTGTTGCTCGATATGTAACGTCCTAAATTACTAAATCAGAAAAGACGGAATTGAAAGACATGTGGGAAGAGATTTCTCACGAGAAGACTCTAAGTAAGAAATTATACAGTTTCAGTTTGAAGATGTTATCGCATCGTGAAATTGGAGCATATGAATGTTCAGATCGGTTATCATCTGCAAGTCTATATTCCAAAAGTAGAAGAATCATTTGGGTGAGTCCAGGTCTTGCAGGAATGCGAAATCGGGTACTGGAATCTGTTCAAGAAATTGAATATTTAGCAGAAAAAGAACCAGAAAGTACAGATATTTTTAAAACGAATATGTTGGACACATATTACCCAAACAGAAGTCATCATCTTGAGAACATGTGGCTCTATGAAGTGCTGCAAAACTACACTTTTAAACGGAATACTACAGAGAACATCAATGATGGAAAATATGCAGTGATTGGTTCCGAAGGATGTCTGGTGAAACAAAGGAAAGAAAATGTAATTAATCACAGGAAACTGAGCTGCGACACTGCTGACAAAAGGGAATTTTACTATTTATCCCTTTTGCAAATGTTCAAACCGTGGCGTTCAGAACTGGAATTACTTGGAGATTTTCAGAGCTATGAAGATTCATTTAATGCTTGTAAAGATAGCATACAATGCAGTGCTTTTGCAAATTATGTGAAAATGTTGAATGATGAAATTGATCAAGAAGCTACAATTGCAGCTGAGATTGCTAGAGACAGTTCTCAAGACAGTCAAAGTTCTGCTGCACTGAGTCAAGATCCACTTGGACAACCAATTGCTGAAAATGAAGCAGCAACTGCCATGGATGAGGTGGAAACAGCAATGTATCAAGCTCAAGAAGATGTAATACATTTAGGAAACTTGGAAGAACAACTAAATGTTGAACAGAAACAAATATATCAACAAGTGAAAGAGCAGATTGACCATGGATTACTTCATGAAAAGAAAGACTGCTCATGTACATCATTTCAACCTATCCGAATGTATGTGAGTGGTCAAGCTGGAAAAGGAAAAAGTTTCTTAATTAAAGTAATTACAAGTTTTCTGCAGAAAACAACTGAGTCACATTTGTCTTGTGTTGTCACTGCTCCAACTGGGTTGGCAGCACATGATATTAAAGGAATTACTTTACATTGTTTACTAATGCTACCAGTAGAGCATGAGAACAAATTTGAATACCACAAGCTACCTTGAGAAGCTTGTTGTGAAGTTTCAAGAGTCCTGAAGAAAATGAAACTTCTCATTATTGATGAGGTAAGCATGGTCTCAAACTTGATGCTTGCCTTTGTGCATTTAAGAATGCAGCAAATTCTTAAAACAGAGTATGATGTGTTATTTGGAGGAAAACACGTCATAGTTTTTGGAGATCTACTGCAACTGACTCCGGTAAAAGGACAACCGGTATTTAAAACACTTGCACATGAAGATACCAGAAAGTCTCTTGGTAGCGTTGGCAAATGTGAACATTTGGTCTTATTTTGAATACAAAGAACTGACAACAAATATGCGACAGGCAAATGATGCTGAATATGGAAGTATTCTTCAAGATATAAGAATTGGAATTCTTACAGAACATGGCAAACAAGCTTTGGAGAGTCGATTACTTTGCAATGTGTTTCCAAATGAAAATGTAGTTCCTGCAAAAGTGTACATGAAAATTGCAGAAAATAAATCAGTGATCTGCTTAATGCCAACACTGCACGTGTGTTCCATATTCAACAAAGAACTATTGAAACTGAAAAATTAAGAAATTATAAAAATGGAAGCCATCGATAAAATAGAGCATGAAGGAATCACTATTATTTTGACGGGAAAGTTGAAAACAAAACTGGATTCTTTAGAAAAAAAATATCTAAAACTGCTGGTTTCGAAAAGACACTATATGCATGTGTAAACTGTCGGGTAATTTTAAGGCGTAATTTGGATATAGAAAAAGGTTTAGTTAATGGTGCAATGGGTAAATTGGTGGATTTTGTTAATTATCAGAAAAAAGAAGGAATTGAATTTTCAAAAATTACATTTGATCAGATTGAAGAAGTTAAAGAAATTGGTCGTTGTTCAGTTCGTTTTTTGCTTGTTAAAGATTTATATGTCCGTAGGAAACAATTTCCATTTTCTCTGGCATATGCAGTGACTATTCATAAATCTCAAGGATTAAGTGTAGACAGTGCATTGGTGAACATTGGATCTACCGTATTTAAAGAGGGTATGGGATATGTTGCTTTGTCGCGAGTCAGAATATTATCTGGTTTGTTTTTGATTGATTTTGACGAGACAAAGGTTACTGCAGATGTAAACTGTGTAAAAGAGTATAATAGGTTAAGAAGGGTGTATGCTCCAAATTTAGGTCAATATCCTGTATTTGAAAAGCGTGTGGTTGGTCGAAAAAGAAGGTTTAAGAATATCTGTTCTGAAGATGTCGAGAAGGGAAAAGAAAAAGATAATGTTGTGATTGCAAGTAAAAAGAAATCGGACACTGTTGAAGAGATTGTTGGTTATCAGTTTGAAAATAGTTCAAGTGTCAACTGCTATGCTAATGAAGTGGTCAATGTTATTTTTTATCTTGAAGGTTTACAAGAACAAATTATGCAGAATCGGCAAAAAAGATGTTGTTCTCTGTTGCATAATGTTTATGAAATATTGACAACAGATACAAGTAAAATACAATCTGTTTCAGATGTTCGTAATCTTTTGGATGTGTGTTCTGGTTCTATACAATTTACACAAAATATCCAACAAGATGCTCAGGAATTTTTAATGTATATGCTTACCATTTTTGAAAATTAAGGTGTAGAAATAGAAAATATTTTTGGCCTTTCTTACAAATGGGAACATCATTGTGAAAATTGCATGTATACATGTACCACTAATGTAGACACTGAAAGATTTCTGTATTTAACATTACCAGCCTGTAAATCAGTGTCTTTCAATAAATTAGTTAAAGGTGCAAATCAAAACATGGAGTGTAGCCAATGTAAATCTGAAATGTTATCCACATTATTTTTAACAACATTTGGACAATACATAATTTTAATGATGCAACGTTGTACAGCTGATGGAAGAAAATGTGATACTTTAATAAAGCAATTTGTAGCAACACAACTATCAATATCAGGAAGGACTTTTGTAGCAATTGCAATAATTTTCCATGATGGTCCTTCCACAACATCTGGACATTACACTGCCTATCTAAAATGTGACAAAGGCTGGACACTTTGTAATGATTCCCAGTTGGTTTTCAAACAACGTTTGCCTAGGGAATTACTAAATTCCTACCTAATATTTTTAAAGTCAAAGTTTTAGGAAGATAATTCACTCTCTGAGGAATTTATTATTATAATTTAATAGGACTACCATTGGACAATTTGCATAAAAAGGAGTGCAAAAATACTATTTGGCCTCAAGAAAAGGTATATGTTTGAATGATGGACTTTTTTGTGCTCATTGACTTGGTGAATATTTTAAAGCGACAACATTCACAGTTTTTATAAGTTAAAGTTATAAATTTTTGTTAGCCATAAGCATTTCATATAGGTGTGATTTCTATTTTTTGGTATTTTACTGAGAATAGCATGTTGTTGTTTTTTAAACAATCTTTTTGATTGTTTTTTTTGGCCCGCTGTTAAGTGATGAGTACGATTGAAATCACTATTTCTAGTTAAATTCAATATATTCTGAGAACAGCAAAAAAGGCAAACAAATTACTTCGTTGAAATTATGATGTGTTGTAAAAAATGTATTATTACATGTTATAACTATTTTTTCTTTTCTTTCACAGATCCTAATTCTAAAATAAGCAATTTACCTCAAATTATATTACAAAAAAAATCTGAACCATTTTTAATTTCTATTACTGTGAAGGTAAGTTTAACTAAGTATTAATATGCAGAATGGGCAGATCTGCAAAAAGCTACAAAGTTTCAACACGTTTTTAAAAACACTGTTTATACCTATGTAGTTTTGAAATCTCTCTGTTATCGGATATCATGTGACCTCCAAAAAACACAGATTTGAGTGGTTCATAATATTTCCCATTGTTCCTATTGAAGGACCGCAATAATTTCAATCATTCTTCTTTGAGCATCTTTGCAGACAAAACTCTGTGCTTATCTTCTATCATTCGCAAGCAATTTTAAAAACTGAATTATGTCACTTTTTGTAACATAGTTATTGCGCAAGACACTCTTTCATATTTACAAAGAGAGGAAAAGGCACTCTGTGTACTTTGTCTACACCATGTAAATACAACCTCATCATACACACCACTTTTCGTTGAAAGGGTGTTCTATAAGTGTTGTTGTGCGTGTTTGCACTGAATACTCATAGAACAAGACACATCTCTAGATTCATCAGAAATCATAAATCTCGATATGTGTGCGAATGCTGCACCATTCTCCAATTCGTGTAGGTGAGCACAACAAGGAGAATTATTTTCATTTCCCCTCATTTTTTAATCTTCAATGCATGCTAAAATGTTCAGCATACATTGATGAGAAAAATGTGTTTCCTGATTGTTTTTGTGCAGAAAGGTGTGTCTTCCTGCACAAAAACAAACAGCACATGACACAGATATCCTTGCACCGTGGTGCAAGGGTGCCTGTGTCACCACATGGCTGCAGTTTAAGCAGCCGTGCAGAGAGAAGCATAGAATTACAACATATTTACATACATATGTTGCATCCCTGTGCTTCAGAAGTACCACAGCACACTGCAGTTAAAGAGCTTACTGTGTGAAGCTGCAGCACTTCCTCATAGTTCTGCACCTATACATTCACCATACACTACTAATGCATTCGTTCAGTCAATTACGTACTACACATACATTCATCTATATTTTCACAAACTAACAAACAAATATAGCTCTTTTTTTAAACCAGGAAAGTTAGTTCTTAGAAGAACTTTTTTTTTCTTCTTTTTTCTTTTATATTTTTTTTTGTTTTTTTCAACGATTTTGTGATTATTTTTTTTAACAAAAAAAAGGGAACATGAAGAACAAAAAAGTGAACTTTAGGGAAAAAAATAAAATAATTAACAGTGATGGTTTCTCTGCGCCCTGCAGATAAGCTCAACGGACTGCTCACCATAACACAGCAGTTTGTTGCATTTGATGCAACTAATTTTAAGTTGCCCAAATTCGGGACGTATGTCCGGGTGAACAACAGTTGGTGGTGCTGTAGATGTACTTGCCACTGCTGGCGGAGGGTTGTGACGCATTCTTCTGCATTCTTCCCTTGCCAGGTTGATGGGGTGGAGAGTCCTGAGGTGTTTCATCATGCTTGCAGTCCCACAAGAGTATTTTTTAGTTGGATCTCCCCTTGATAGGACTCTCTGGCAAATTTTGCACGTCACCTTCGTTGCATTTGCCTTTGTTTCTCCATCAGGAAAGGTAAAAAATGTCCATATCACTCAACTATATCGCTGAGGGCGAGGAGCTTCTGGAAGAAACCCATCATCTGAAGAATGTTCTGAATCAGATGGTGCTTGCTGTCCAGAAGCCATTTTCTTTAGAATAAAAAGAATGGTATCTGTGGAAATGTCCCAAAAAAAGTTCTTCTCTGCAGAGAGATGCTCCTCCTCCAAAGAGGGTCAAAGAAGAATGATTGAAATGGGTGGGGTCTTACAATAGTTAGAATAGCAAGTTTAGTGAACCAATCAAATCT
This sequence comes from Triturus cristatus, assembly GCF_964204655.1. Lineage (NCBI taxonomy): Eukaryota > Metazoa > Chordata > Amphibia > Caudata > Salamandridae > Triturus > Triturus cristatus. The sequence goes on from NC_140589.1 coordinate 1,729,663,935, forward strand.
CTTTTTTTCAGGTCACATGGGATCCGCGCACCGTGCGCTTACGCAGTATGCACCCAGCGCGTATCCGCGAAATTGAATTTAAAAGGAATATAGGACTAGAAGTAAAAATGTATTACTTTTTTTTTTTATTATTATTTTTTTTTTCTTTTTTTGTCCTCATTTGCCATTACCTCCATTCACAAAAGAGACGCCAACCGCCAAATATGTCTGCTTAAAAATATTTTAGCGATCTATACTCCTTATTATCCTTTTCCGGGCAGAGTTTATTTAATAGGCGGGAGAAACCTCTAAAGTGGAAAAAGGAGAAGCTCCAGTCAATGGTATTCAACCTAACAGACCCGGAAACACGTTCGGGAGAGGCCACTTCCCAAGGTCTTCTGGAGCCTAGTTAGCATAATCATAGGACTCGGGGGGAAAAAAAACCAAAAAAAAAAAAACCCCGGTCGTCCTATCTCCAGTTTATTAATAGATCCCAAAACGATCTGGCCAAGTCAGTCTTTGAGGTTTCGTACAATGATGTTAACCAGGCTGCGTGTGATGGGGCTTTCGCTTCTACCCAAAATTTACAAATTTGTCGTCTTGCCAAAATGATGGAGTAGAAAAGAAAAAGCTTTGCGTGTCCAATTACATTTTCCTCCAGTCCAAAAATTATTAACGGAAGTGATGTTCAGTGATATACTTAAAATAGAATCCAAGGTGACTTTTACTTCTTTCCAAAACAGCCTGATAGCAGGGCATTCAATAAACATGTGTAAGCCTGTAGCTGCCACCAAATTACACTTATTACATTTCTTCCCTGGAAGAAACTTGGAAAGCCTTAGGGGTGAAAGGTAGGCCCAATGCAGGGTAAACAGATGATTGTGTCTTAACCAAGCTGGTTTAACTATTTTATAAAGAAAAGAAAAGGATCTCATCCATAGGTCCTCACACTGAAGGCCCAACTCATTTCCCCATAGCTTGTCTGGCAAGGCAAAGTCCCTCTCCGACTCCTCCACCATACACCAATACCAGATTGCCACTTCTTTACCCCCTTCTTGCTTTTCTACCAGTTGTTGTTCAAACTGGCTATATTTCCCCAACTGAGGTCCTTTCCTGTTTACTACCCGTGCCCAACTATCCAACTGTATGTATTTAAACCTAGAGAAGGCCTTACCCACCTTTTCCCTCAGCACCTCCCAATCTAGTACCCTTCCATCCATCAATAACTCTCCCCATCTTAGAATCCCAGCGTCTTTTAATGGGATTGCTAAACTATCCTGCATACAAGGTGGGAGCCCCGGGGAATCCCATACCGGGGCGAAATTAGAGTAGTAGTGTAACCTGACTTTTTTTAAAATCAAAACCCAGTTTAATATGGCTGACTGTAAGGTCTTTAATCTCACTTTTTTGAAATATTTCATGTCCCCAAACTTAAAAAGAAATCCATCCGGTGGGATATCTACTCCCCCTAACATAGCCCTGAACATGACCCCCATAGATGATATTACGGGAGTTTTAAGAAGCATCCTAGAATAGGTTAACTGGAATGCCCAAGCATAATATAACAAATCTGGCAAAGCCAGCCCTCCCTTTTCCCTCCTCCTTCTCATCTTCTTCCAAGCCAACCTAGCTGTTTTAAAATTCAAGATGAACAAATGTATTTCTCGTTGACTTTTTTCCAATTTTTTCCGTTCAAAAGACAAGGGAATAGCATTTAAAATGAACGTAAACTTTGGAAGGATGATCTAGCCCCTGTGAGGACACCCCGAGTAACATCGAAGCGGGTTTCTGCCCCTTGGTTTACGGAAGCACTGTCAGCTTCTCGCCGGCAGTGCAAGGTGGCTGAGAGGGCGTGGTGCTCACATTATGACCCGGCGGCCAGGCTGGTTTATAGGACCGCGATTAAAACATATCATCGCGATATCCTCCTTGAGAAAAAGGGTTATTTTGCCAGGAGGATAGAGGCTGCCTCCAATTCCTGCAAGGAGATTTTTCACCATTGTGAGGGAGTTTACGACTCCACGGTCTAATTTAACCCAGGCCGCGCCCACCGAGTCGTGGGTTTCTGCTCTTGCCAACTTCTTCACGGCTAAGATAAAGTTGATTCAGGACTCCTTTCCCTCAAGGATGGTGGAAGCGTGCCCCAGCTTCATGGACGGGCCAGTTCCATCGGCTCCCGTGGAGTCCATCTTGGCCGATTTTCCGCCTATTTCAGCTGCGTCGTCATTGGCATTGATGGTCAATCTTAAATCTGGGTCGCCTCTTGACCCATGCCCTGCCAAATTTTTGGCGAAAATGGTGGCGGTGGTAAATCCTTTGGCAAATCCACTCTTGAATCTCTCTCTGTGTGAGGGGGTGGTCCCGCAGGCTTGGAAGCAGGCAATGGTGATCCCCCTCCTCAAGAAGCCTGGCCTAGACCCTGAGGCGTTGGCCAATTATAGGCCAATCTCTCTCCTTCCTGCGCTGGCTAAAATTGTGGAGAAGCACGTGCATACCGTGCTCTCTGGCTTTTTGGAAACCAACGATCTGCTTCATCCCACTCAATATGGCTTCCGCCCCAATTTAAGCACCGAGACGGCGCTTTTGGAGGTGTCTGAAGCCATTAAGGAGGTACTGGATTCAGGAGGTAAAGCTATGCTTGTCATGCTTGATTTGTCGGCGGCCTTTGACACTGTCCCCCACGAGGGTCTCCTCGTCAGACTTCATGAGATCGGTCTGAGGGGGACGGTGCTCAGCTGGTTTAGATCATTCTTAGCGGGCCGTCGACAAACGGTCTGGGCCTCCTCAAGCTCTGCCGTGATGCCGCCTTTGGGAGTCGGAGTCCCGCAGGGCTCGGTGCTGAGTCCGACTCTTTTTAACATCTTTATGACTCCATTGGCCGCACTGGCGAAGTCCTTGGGGGCCCAGATCGTATCCTATGCCGATGATACCCAGCTCCTCTTTACGTGTGGGAAAGGAGAGGAGTTTGATGGAGAGAGTATTCGTGAGTGCCTTGGGGCTCTTTTCAAATGGTTCCAGCTGAAGAGCCTCAAATGCAACTCAGATAAGTCTGAGGTACTCTTCTTCGGTTGTACCTCTGATCCTGATTGGCAGGAATGGTGGCCGATTAATATGTTTCCTCCTGCACATTCCTCCCAGCAGGCAAAAAATCTGGGAATTAAGATCGACAATGTTCTGACGTTGAGATCTCAGATCCTCGGTCTTATGGGAACATGTTTCGGCCTCCTGAAGATGCTCCGGAAGTTTCTTCCTTTGCTTTCAGAAGAGCACAGGAGGATCACTGTGCAGGCCTTAATTGGCTCCAGATTGGACTATTCTAACGTCCTATATCTGGGCCTACCGGAGTATCTACTACAGCGCCTTCAGGTGGTGCAGAATTCGGCCGCTTGGGCTATTTTCAGCCTTCATAGGCGAGCCAGAGTGTCTGGCCTTTTGCAGTCGCGTCATTGGCTGCCTATCCGGGAGCGGATAGTCTTCAAGGCGTTGACGCTGGCTCATAAGGCTCTTTATGCCTCGGGCGCGAAATATCTGCAACGGAGGCTTACCTTTTATCGCACGGCCCGATCTCTGCGATCCGAATCTCTCTTCCTTGCGGTGGTCCCTCAAGTAAAGAGGGCCCGCGTAGGGGGCCGCTCCTTCATGCTGAAGGCATCGCAGCTTTGGAATGCTTTGCCATTGGCTCTACGTAGCACTTCTAATTTGCTGACCTTTAGGAAGGGCCTTAAAACTTGGCTCTTTGCCCCTTAGCATGTTCCCTCCTTAGTTTTGTTGTTTTTCTTTTATCCCACTGTGTTATGTTTTTATGCTTACAAGCTGCCAATAAAAAGCGCCGGGACACTCCAATGGAGTAGCCGTGCGCTATAGAAATAAAAAATAACATAACATAACATAACATCTTAACTAGATTTGTTCTCCCAAAAATCGAGAGTGGCAGGAACGACCAAGATTTCAAAAGTTTTCTACATTCCTTGGCAACTCGGTCTAAATTAATCTGTGCCAGACTTCCTAATTCTTTGGTAATACGTATTCCCAGGTATCTCATGGATGTTACGACTTTGAACTGTACATTTGGGATATTCCAGCACATGATCTCTGTTTTGCTGGCGTTAATGTCATAACCGGAAATTTGCCCAAATTCTCCTGCCTTTTTAATTACCTTCGGAAAAGCTCTCTGCGGATCTGACGTATAGACCAAGATATCGTCCGCATAAAGCTCTGTCCACTTCTCCCAGTCCCCGAATAGAAAGGGAGGGATGTCCACTTCCTCTCTTAGAACTTGAGCAAATGGCTCTAAATAGAGATTAAATAAGAGTGGGGATAGCGGACAGCCCTGTCTGATACCTCTGGTAATTTTTATCGAGTCTGTTAACGTTCCATTGACTAGCAATCTGGCCATTGGGGCCTTATACAATTTCTCAATTGCCCGACAAAAGACCTCCCCCAACCCGAACCTTCTCATCACCTCCACCAAATAGGGCCAATTGACCATATCGAAGGCTTTTGTGGCATCTAAGGTCAAGGTAGCCAATGGAATAGAAAATGTTGTTGCGATATCGATCGCCCACACCAGATCTCGAGTGTGGTTGGCCAGCTGACGTCCCCTTATAAAGCCCCTTTGATCTTGGTGGATTATCGATCCGATTACCTCCCCTAATCTTGATGCCAAAATAGATGTAAAAATCTTGTAATCAGTGTTTAGGAGGGAAATCGGCCTATACGACCCACACTCCAATAGGTTTTTTCCTGGCTTTGGAATAAGTACAATGGTAGCATCATTCCATGAGTCAGGGGGATTCACCCGTTTCAAAAAAATGCCGTTAAAAAGGCTCATCAGTACTGGGATAATGACAGGGCTAATCCCTCGGTATAATTCTCCGGGTAGTCCATCCGGACCCGCCGCTTTCTCTTTCTTTAAATGACCTATCGCTTTTCCCACCTCCTCCTCTGAGATCTCCCTCTCTAGGTATACCCTTTGTGATATTTGCAGAGATGGTAAAGAGATATTATTTAACCACCTCTCCCTAGCTTCGGGGTCATCCTTAACCTCTTCCTTATAAATATCTTGAAAAAATTCTTGAAATGCCGTCCCGATGTCTCGATCCAAAGCCCTAATAGTAGTCTCTCCTCCTCGTTTAATCTCTTTAACATACTTTCTAGCCTGTTCTGCTTTAACTTTCCATGCTAAAACTTTTCCTGCTGCTTCCCCAAATTCAAAATGGGAGATTTTGCTCGCCTCCCATCTTTTAGTTAACCTTTCTTGTAGTATAGCTTCAAGCTGATGTCTCAAGTTAGCCTGTGTTTCTGCCACCCCCAAGGATGCCAGGTTGGAGCCCAGCTGCTGATCTAATTTAGCCAACTCCAACTCAATATTCTGTATTTTCTCCCGATAAACTTTCCTTCTATAAGTGGCTCTATTAGTTATGCATCCCCTTATATAAGCCTTCATGGCATCCCAAGCTATATTAATGTCTACTGAACTCAAATTTATATCTAGGAAAGACTTTACTTCTGATAACAAAAATTCAATCTCCTCCTCTTCTAATAATATCGTGCGGTCAAATGACCAGGAGAATTCTTTCTTATGGATAGCACCTTGAAGATCAAATATGATGGCCATATGATCTGACAAGTGTGAGGGAAGGTAAGTAAGCCCTATTAGAGCATCTTTTAAGCTGTAACTAAAAAGGGCATAATCAATTCTTGATTTGTGTTTATATTTGAGGTTCTGAAAAGAAACTCCCAACTTATTACCTGACCTTTCCCTCCATACATCGGCTAAACCAAGGTTTTCCATTATATCCAACAAAGCCAACCTTGATTTAGATGGATCGAGTGCTCTTGACTTAGACGATTTATCTAAAAGAGGATTAAGCACAATATTGAAGTCACCGACCCAGATAACTGGGTCCTGTAAGGATATGAGATGGTTTTGAATTACTTTCAAATGGGAAGGGTCATCCTGGTTCGGGCCGTAATATCCTACCAGTATTAACGGAGTGCCATCCAATACAATTTTCAAAATTAACCATCTCCCGCTACAGTCTTCCATAGAGTCCAAAATTTGAACTTTAATTGGTTTTTTAAAAATTATTAATATCCCTCTTATATTAGCAGTTTGATTCGTACATAGATACGTCTCTACCCAGCTTTGTTTCCTTAGCATCTCAGAGACCTCTACCTTTAATAAGTGAGTCTCCTGGATGACAATGGCCTGCGCAGGTGAATCTCTCAAGTATTGTAGAATTTTATGTCTTCTACCTTTTACACGCAGGCCGTTGACATTCCAAGATAAAAACCTAATAGAGGTCATCTGTGTAGAATTTTTTCTTTTCTATCTTTCTCCCACTCTTTGCCCTAACATTATTTTGCACTATCATAAAGACAATAATACCACTAACACGGGTAAACCTATTCTCTGCTAATACGAAAATTACAAGGCAGACTAAATTTACATTTGTGAGGTCTGACTCCTGAGGACTTTTGTTGCTTTTCCCCTCTTCCCCCTGTACCCCCCCCCTACACACCACCCCCCTCCCCTGGAAAACCCTTCCTTCCTAACTCTTGCCAGATGTATGGCAAGGTTTACATCTCCCCCCCAGAAGCCAGTCTTTGCTTATGTGTTGATTAAATGAGTCAGGCATTGACACTAAAGTGTAGTCGTGAAATATGTAGATTGTGTGCAGTTCCCTTATCACTTCCACTGTAGTGAATGAGTTTTGGTAAACTCCTAGGGATAGTGGTGCTTGTCTAGAATCACACTGTGAGTCTGTGTGCATTTGGGAACCACTGTCAGAGAAGCGTTTGGTAACATTGTGCATTTGCTGACAGATAACTGTTTTGAAACCTGTCATGTTGTCAAGTTTTAGTAGTATTACAAGCCAGTTTTTGCTTATGTGATGATTAAATGAGTCAGGCATTGACACTAAAGTGTAGTCGTGAAATATGTAGATTGTGTGCAGTCCCCTTATCACTTCCAGTGTAGTGAATGAGTTTCGGTAAACTCATAGGAATACTAGTGCTTGTCTAGAATCACACTGTGAGTCTTAGTGCATTTGGGAAACACTGTGAAAGAAGCATTTGGTAACATTGTGTATTTGCTGACAGAAAACTGTTTTAAAACTTGTCATGTTGTCAAGTCTTAGTAGCATTAGAAGGCAGTTTTTGCTTATGCTTTGATGAAATGAATCAGGCATTGACACTAAAGTGCAGTCGTGAAATATGTAGATTGTGTGCAGTTCCCTTACCTCTTCCACTGTAGTGAATGAGTTTTGGTAAACTCCTAGGGATAGTGGTGCTTGTCTAGAATCACACTGTGAGTCTGTGTGCATTTGGGAACCAGTGTCAGAGAAGCGTTTTATAACATCGTGCTTTTGCTGACAGAAAACTGTTTTGAAATCTGTCATGTTGCGAAGTTTTAGTAGCATTAGAAGCCAGTCATTGCTTATATGTTGATTAAATGAGTCATCCCTTGACACTGATGTGCTGTACTTAAATATGTAGATTGTGTGCAGTCCCCTTACCCTTTCCACAGTAGTGAATGAGTTTTGGTAAAGTGCTAGGATAGTGTTGCTTGTCTAAAATCACACTGTGAGTCTGTGTGCATTTGGGTAAGGATTGTGAGAGAAGCATTTGGTAACATCGTGTATTTGCTGACAGAAAACTGTTTTTAAACCTGTCATGTTGTCAAGTTTTAGTAGCATTAGAAGCCAGTCTTTGCTTATGTGTTGATTAAATGAGTCAGGCAATGACACTAAAGTGTATTCGTGAAATATGTAGATTGTGTGCAGTCCCCTTATCACTTCCACTGTAGTGAATGAGTTTTGGTAAACTCCTAGGGATAGTGGTGCTTGTCTAGAATCACACTGTGAGTCTGTGTGCATTTGGGAACCACTATCAGAGAAACGTTTGGTAACATCGTGCATTTGCTGACAGAAAACTGTTTTGAAACCTGTCATGTTGGCAAGTTTTAGTAGCATTAGAAGCCAGTTTTTGCTTATGTGTTGATTAAATGAGTCAAGAATTGACACTAAAGTGTAGTCGTGAAATATGTAGATTGTGTGCAGTTCCCTTACCACTTTCACTGTAGTGAATGAGTTTTGGTAAACTCCTAGGGATAGTGGTGCTTGTCTAGAATCCCACTGTGAGTCTGTGTGCATTTGGGAACCACTGTGAGAGAAGCATTTGGTAACATGGTGCATTTGCTGACAGAAAACTGTTTTGAAACCTGTCATGTTGTCAAGTTTTGGTAGCATTAGAAGCCAGTCTTTGCTTATGCATTGATAAAATGAGTCATGCTTTGACACTAAAGTACAGTACCATGTAGTATTGTCTTTACTGCCCCAGAACTGAAAATTTAATATTTTTATCCAGGCACTGTCTTAGAAGTAGTCTGATGATTTAGTCAGTTTCTAAGTATTTATGTTGTGAACCATTCATTACCAAATAGACTGCTTCAAATGTCCATGCAGTATGCATGTAGTTCTCTAACCACCTACACAGTTTTTTTTCTCACCTTCAATTTTCTAGACAGTTTCCATACACTTCCAGGAAACACCCTATCACTCGCTTTGCAGTCCTCTAGTGATGCATTCAGGACCATGTACTAATCCATTCACTGTGCCAAAACCCAAACACTTATAAATTCACCAAGACACACTCTTTCCAGTACTCTAATGATTCAGTCACTGCCTAAGTATTCATGCACTGAGCTAGGCCTTAGCACATGGACTTCTTCAACCCCTATGCACTGTGCATGTAGTCTTCTAACCACCTAGACACTTGTCTTTCACAGTTATAATTCCCTAGTGAGTATCCATACAGTCCAGCAAACATCCTGTCACTTCCTTTGCACTCTTCTAGTGAGCCATTCAGTACCAAGTACTAATCCATTTCCTGCGCCAAAAGCCTACCACTGACAAATTCACCCAGGCACTCTCCTTGCTGTAGTCTAATCATTCAGTCAGTACCCAAGTACTCATGCAGTGAGCCAGGCCTTAGCACATGGACTGCTTTAAATGCCTATCCAGTATGCAATCAGTTCTCTAATCAGCTACACAGTTGTCTTTCACAGCTTCAATTCCCCAGTTAGTATTCATACACTTCCAGCAAACACCCTGTTACTCACCCAGTGTGTCTCTTTTTAGTACTGTAATCATTCAGTTAGTTAGCATGTAGTCTTTTTGTGAGGTAGGCTTTAGGGCATGAACTGCTTCAAAGTAGTATGCATTATGTATGTAGTGTTTTAATCATCGTCACACTTGTGGTTCAGCGCTATAGTTTTTTAGTCTGTTTTTATATAAAATGTGTTTGTACAGTAATGCAATATTGTACATTTGAAAGTTATTAATATACATTTATTTGTGACTCTTTTTTGCAGATACTGTTTTTCAACGTTAAAATCGAGAAAGTATGCCAGAAAAAAAAAGAAAAAGAAAAGAACAGAGACAGGAGGATTATTTGAAGAAACATCAACCACAAGTATTGAATGAAAAAGATAATGTGGCTAAAAGGAAAAAATCTTCTGGTAAGATCACGAAGCAATTTATTAAAAATGTTTGTAGGAGCAAACAGAATGTAGAGAATGCTGCAACTTCAAACTTTTGAGTAAGAAAAGAAATCAAAATAGGAGGAAAAGTAAAAAAGCAAATGTTCAGTCAAAGGAGATAAAGTATGGTAAAAGAAGACAAAATCAGTATAAGGAATTACGCAAAAAAATATTTTACAAGAGAGAAGTGCATAATTTGCTGAAAGATGTAAAGAAATATAAGAAGAGAGCTTTATTTTATAAAAAGAAGAACCATATTGAAAGCATTGTGGAAAAGGCTTTTGAAGTAAAAAGGAAACTGTTTATTTTAGTGTTGAACAGAATTCGATCACTAGATACATTAATATATGTAATGAAGGCCGAAAGTAGGAGGAAAAGAGTTATTAATAAACAAAAATGTTTTGATGTTTTTTTGGGAGAATGGAAACACAGTTCTAGTTCAGAGCCTTTTTTTAATGAAGAGAGTTATTCACTAAGTGAAAAATTATTGTATGCAGTTGACACCAGTGGTAGAGGTTATGAGGTTAGTGATGGTTGTCCAATGGAGAAAGAGAAAATGGTTGAAAGAAATGCAGAAGAAGTGATAGCTGATGAAGTTTTATGGAGACGTGCTAAAAACCCTGTGTACACTTGGGATTGCAGTAGTGTTTATAGTGTACAAAAGGAATCTATTGAAAAATTATGTAGTTTTTTACGAGTCTGTACTAAAACAAGTGTAAAACAAAAGATTAAGCTGTTGCAAGGACTAGACCCTTGCAGAGTGAGAAAACATACTGGTTTGCAAGGTCATTCTCTGGCTTGTCTTTCTAGGAAAGTTTGTGAAAGTGTTTTTCACCATTTCAGAATGCTGGCAGTACATCATACTCAAATGCGGAAGTTAGTGAGAAGGTTGTATTATGCAAAAAGTCCAGCACTAAAGTTAAGTGAGTTGAACAGTGCTCTTTTGCGTGGGTCAGTTTCAGATGTGAAGCAGGTCTGTGAGGATATCGAGTTTTGTTACTTTAGGCCTCAGCAAGAGAGTGAAGAAACTGACACATTAGTAGAACAAAATGTTGAAGACAATGTAGAACCTGTAATTACAGAAAAATTTGAGGATGAAATGACAAAGTTTAAGGTAATTTCAGGTGAAAGACCAAATGTTTCTTGTATTTGTTGTCGGCGAAGTCACTATAAAAATCAGACTAGGGGTGTGAATCTGTATTTTAAAAGTGAAATAGAAAATAATGATAAGTGGATGGAGTTTGCAACTTATTTGTTGGTAGAGGATTGTTTTGATTTGGGATGTGAGCAGCATATTTGCAAATATTGTTATAATAAATTAGATGAGAATAAAAATTCCTGCTAGAGCTGTTCATAATAATCTAGAGTTGGTTGCTATTCCTCTAGAGCTGATAGATTTAAATACGTACGAGTCTATTCTGATACAATGTGTTCACCCTTTTCAGGCTATTGTTCGTATGGAGCCCAAAACAAGTAAATTACCTCCATCAGAGTTGCAAAGAGGATTGAAAGGAAGAGTTGTGTATTTACCATTAGATTTAAGGGAAAATGTTGAAACTATTGGTGTAGATCATGCAGAAAATGAGCCACTAGTCATTCTAGTTAATGGTGTTCCTACTAAGAATAAGAAAATCTGGCAAGAGTTAGTGGATGTTAGAAAAATGCAAAAGACATCATTGTATCTGATAAAAAATAATGAGTACTATAGAAATGTGTTTGCAATGTCTTTCCAAATGAAAATGCAGTTGCTGCAAAAGTGTACGTGGAAATTGCTAAAAATATGTCAGTGATTTGCTTAATGCCAACACTGCGTGAGTGTTCAATATTAAACGAAGAATTATTAAAATTGGAAAATGAAGAAATTGTCAAAATGGAAGCCATCGATAAAATACTACATGAAGGAATCACTATTATTTTAAAGGGTAAGCTGAGATCAAAACTAGATTGTTTAGAAAAAAAATATCTAAAACCGCTGGTTTGGAAAAGACACTGTATGTGTGTGTAAACTGTCGGGTAACTTTAAGGCGTAATTTGGATGTAGAGAAAGGTTTAGTTAATGGTGAAATGGGCAAAGTGGTGGATTTTGTGAATTATCAGAAAAAAGAAGGAATTGAATTTTTAAAAATTAAATTTGATCTGATTGATGAAGTTAAAGAAATTGGTCGTTGTTCAGTTCGTTTTTTGCTTGTTGAAGATTTATATGCCCGTAGGAAATAATTTCCATTTTCTCTGGCATATGCAGTGACTATTCATAAATCTCAAGGATTAAGTGTAGACAGTGCATTGGTGAACATTGGATCTACTGTATTTAAAGAGGGTATGGCATATGTTGCTTTGTCGCGAGTCAGAACATTATCTGGTTTGTTTTTGATTGATTTTGATGAGACAAAGGTTACTGCAGATGGAAACTGTGTAAAAAAGTATAATAGGTTAAGAAAGGTGTATGCTCCAAATTTAGGTCAATGTCCTGTATTTGAAAAGCGTGTGGTTGGTCGAAAAAGAAGGTTAGAGAATATCTGTTCTGAAGGTATCAAGAAAAGAAAAAAACAAGATAATGTGATTGCAGGTAAAAAGACATTGGACACTGTTGGAGAGATTGTTGGTTATCAGTTTGAAAAAAGTTCTGGTGTCAACTTCTATGCTAATGCAGTGGTCAATGTTGTTTTTTATCTTGAAGATTTGCAAGAGCAAATTATGGAGAATCGGCAAAAAAGATTTTGTTCTCTGTTGCACTCTGTTTATGAAAAATTGACAACAGATAGAAGTAAAATACAATCTGTTTCAGATGTTCGTAGTTTTTTGGATGTGTGTTCTGGTTCTACACAATTTACACAAAATATCCAACAAGATGCTCAGGAATTTTTAATGTATATGCTTACCATTATTGAAAATGAAGGTGTAGAAATAGAAAATATTTTTGGCCTTTCTTACAAATGGGAACATCATTGTGAAAATTGCACGTATACATGTAGCACCAATGTAGACACTGAGAGATTTCTGTATTTAACATTACCAGACTGTAAATCAGTGGCTTTCAATAAATTAGTGAAAGGTGCAAATCAAAACATGGAGTGTAGCCAATGTAAATCAGAAATGTTATCCACATTGTTGTTAACAAAAAATGGAAAATACATAATTTTAATGATGCAACGTTGTACAGCTGATGGAAGAAAATTGGATACTTTCATAAAACAATTTGTAGCAGCACAAATATCAATATCAGGAAGGACTTTTGTAGCAATTGCAATAATTTTCCATGATGGTCCTTCCACCACATCTGGACATTACACTGCCTATCTAAAATGTGACAAAGGCTGGACACTTTGTAATGATCCCCAGTTGGTTTTCAAACATCGTTTGCCTAGGGAATTACAAAATTCCTACCTAATATTTTTGAAGCCAAAATTTTAGGAAGCTAATTCACTCTCTGAGGAATTTATTATTATAATTTAATACAACTAACATTGGACAGTTTACATAAAGAAGAAGTGCAAAAATACCATTTGGCCTCAAGGAAAGGTATATTTTTGAATTATGGACTTTTTGGTGGTCATTTATTCGGTGATTATTTTAATGTGGCAACATTTACAGTTTTTATAAGTTAAAGTTATAAAATTTTGTAATCTGTAAGCATTTCATATGTGTATGATTTGTATTTTCTGGTATTTTACTGAGAATAGTATGTTGGGTTTTTCTTAACAATCTTTCTGATTGTTTTTTTTTTGCCCGCTGTTAAGTGATGAGTACCATTGAAATCACTATTTCGAGTGAAATTCAATATATTCTGAGAACAGCAAAAAAGGCAAACAAATTACTTTGTGGAAATTATGTTGTGTTGTAAAAAATGTATTATTATATGTTATAATTTTTTTTTTTATTTTCTTTCACAGATCCAAATTTTAAAATGAACAATTTTTAAGAATTTATATTTGAAAGAAAAATAGGCAAAAATGAATATCATTTTTTATTCCTATTACTGTGAAGGTAAGTTTAACTAAGTCTCAATATGGAGGAAAATGAAGAGGCCTGCAAGAATCTACAAAGTTGAAACACGTTTCTTAAAACACTTTGTTTATGTAGTTTTGAAATTTGACCATAATCAGATATCAAGTGACCTGCAAAACAAGAGATTTGAGGGGTTCATAATATTTCATCTTTTTAGCTGTTGAAGGACCGCAATTATTTCAATCATTCTTCTTTGAACATCTTTGCAGTCAAAACTCTGTGCTTACCTTCTATCATTCGCAAGGAAATTTAAAAACGGAAGTATGTCACTTTTTGTAACATAGTTATTGTGTAAGATATTCTTTCATATTTTCAAAGAGAGGAAAAGGCACTCTGTGCACTTTTTATACTCCATGAAAATATAACTTCATCATGCAGACCACTTTCGGATGAAAGGGTGTTCTATAAGTGTTGTTGTGCATGATTGCACTTAATACTCATAGAACAAGACACATGTCTAGATTTATTAGAAATCGTAAATCTCGATATGTGTGTGAATGGTGCACCATTCTACAATTGGTGTAGGAAAGCACAACAAAGAGAATTGTTTTAATTTCTCCACATTTTTATTTCTTCAATGCATGCTGAAATGTTCAGCATACATTGAAGGAGAAAAATGCATTTTCTCATTGTTTTTGTACAGGAAGGTGTGTCTTCCTGTAGAAAAACAAACAGCACATGACACAGATCTCTTTGCACTATTGTGCAAGGGTGCCTGTGTCACCACATGGCTGCAGTTTAAGCAGCCGTGCAGAGAGAAGCATAGATTTGCAACATATTTCTGTACATATGTTGCATCCCTGTGCTTCGGAAGTACTACAGCACACAGCAGTTAAAGAGGTTACTGTGTGATGCTGCAGCACTTCCTTATAGTTCTGCACTTATACATTCACCATACGCTACTAATGCATTCATTCAGTCAGTTACGTACTACACATACATTCATCTAAACTTTCACACACTAACAAAGAAATGTTGCTCTTTTTTTAAACCAGGAAAGTTAGTTTTTAAAAGAACTTTTTTTTTCCTTCTTTCTTCTTTATGTTTTTTGGGTTTTTCTTTTAACAATTTTGTTTTTTTTTGGTGTAGGAAAGCACAACAAAGAGAATTGTTTTAATTTCTCCACATTTTTATTTCTTGAATGCATGCTGAAATGTTCAGCATACATTGAAGGAGAAAAATGCATTTTCTCATTGTTTTTGTACAGGAAGGTGTGTCTTCCTGTAGAAAAACAAACAGCACATGACACAGATCTCATTGCACTATTGTGCAAGGGTGCCTGTGCCACCACATGGCTGCAGTTTAAGCAGCCGTGCAGAGAGAAGCATAGATTTGCAACATATTTATGTTCATATGTTGCATCCCTGTGCTTCGGAAGTACTACAGCACGCAGCAGTTAAAGAGGTTACTGTTTGATGCTGCAGCACTTCCTTATAGTTCTGCACTTATACATTCACCATACGCTACTAATGCATTCATTCAGTCAATTACGTACTACACATACATTCATCTAAACTTTCACACACTAACAAAGAAATTTAGCTCTTTTTTTAAACCAGGAAAGTTAGTTTTTAAAAGAACTTTTTTTTTCTTCTTTCTTCTTTTATGTTTTTTGGGGGGGTTTTTGAACAATTTTTTTTTTTTTGTTTTTTCTGGAAAAAAACAGGAGAAACCAAACAATGAACTTCAGGGAAAAGTAAAAAAAAACAAAACTAGCAAATATGACTTTCCTGCCGGCGGCAGATGAGGTCGATTGACTGCTCGCCATAGCACAAAGTCTTATTGCACTTAGTGCAGAGCACTT
The DNA here is from genome assembly GCF_964204655.1 of Triturus cristatus. NCBI lineage: Eukaryota > Metazoa > Chordata > Amphibia > Caudata > Salamandridae > Triturus > Triturus cristatus. The sequence goes on from NC_140589.1 coordinate 1,729,679,267, forward strand.
TTAAAAATTGAACTTGAGGACGGATGTCCAAGGTTTGGTCTGAGGGATGCACTCTTGACGTGCTCGGCTGCGATGAGGTGGACGGCGCAGGAGCAGGAGTGTCTCTCATGCGTCGGCACTCTTCACGTGCAAGATTGTTTGGATGAAGGCTTCTCATGTGCTTCATCATACTTGCCGTGCCGCAAGAGTTTTTCTTGGTGGGATCCCCTCTCGATAAGACTCTTTTGCAAATCTTACATGTGACCAAGGTGGCATTGGTCTTATTCTGTCCTTCGGGAAAAGTAAAAAATTTCCACACCACTGAAGTAAAACGTTTTTTCTGTGGTTCCTCCGGCAAAAATTCATCCTCAGAGGTTTGAGGTGATGCAGGTGATGCCTGCTGCCCTGAAGCCATTTTTGGTTGCAAAAAGTTAGAACTAAGTGTATACTTAGTCTAAAAAATTATTCTTCTGTCCAAAGAGATGGTTCTCCAAAGAAGCTCAAAGAAGAATGATTGAAATGGGTGGGGTCTTTCAGTAGTTAGAACAGGAAGTGTAATGAACCAATCAAATCTCATTTTTTGCAGGTCACATGGGATCCGCGCACCGTGCGCTTACGCAGCACGCACCCAGCACGCATCCGTGAAATTGAATTAAAAAGAAATATAGGATTAGATGTCAAAATATATTAGTTTTAAGACTAGTTTAGAGTTTGTCTTCAATTAATATTCACATGCAATACATAAATATGTGTTTTTAAATGTTAAATACTTTGCGGGATCCGCGCATCCATCGCGTCACGGACGCATATGATGCATCGCGGAAGCACATAAACGTCGCGTTACGTACATCGAACGTGTCGCGTATAGGCTGGGAGTCGCGTACTGGTCGTATAGCGATCGCGCACTAAACACGTACCCAACGCATACCATGCGCGGATGCTATCGTGTACGGATTGTGAACGGTGCGCATAGGGTGCGCGGATCCAAAAACATTGAAAAAAATATATATCTAAAATAAAGTTTTGCACTTGTAGTTGAAAAAATATTTTGAAAAATATAAAAAAATATGTTTGAAAAACACATTAAGTTCAAATAATATTTTTTCATTTTTAAAAGAATTAATTGAAGAATATGTTTAAAAAATGAGGATAAAAAAGTATTTAAAAAAAAAAATAAAGAAAGAAAATGACACACGGAATTTGAAAAATATAGAAATGCAATCAAAATCACTAAACATGATATCTTTAGAGATAAGTTATAGATAGGAATTAGCATTTAAAAAACCTTTGAAATTAACTGAAAAAACTGTAGGTTTCATGCATGTTATAGTTAGGAATTGGCATTTAAAAAACCTTTGACATTCACTGAAAAAACCAAAGGTTTCAGGGGCGTTATAGTTAGGAATTGGCATTTAAAAAACCTTTGAAATTTACTGAAAAAACCAAAGGTTTCAGGGGCGTTATAGTTAGGAATTGGCATTTAAAAACCTTAGAAATTCACTGAAAAAATCATAGGTTTCAGGGGTGTTATAGTTAGCTGGACATTTCCCTCGTACAAAACCCTAGAAATTACCCTGTTATAGTTAGTTCAGCTAACTATAACTTGCGCCCCCGCAATGCACTGCTGATGACGTCACATATTACTTCACTCATGACATGGTCAGTGACATCACTGATGACATCACTGATGACATCTCAAATGACATCACTGATGACATCACTGATGACGTCATCCATGTGATAAATTAGTGCATCTTCTCACACCCTAATATAACCTTTGATACACCGACTCAAAATTTCAGACGGACATTTTGACAACCATAGATACTCCAATACCAATAACTACTCACCCACTCATTGACTTTTAGGTCTACATACATCTCCACTCACTCACCTGTACAGTCACTCATACTTACAGTCACTCTGTGCATTTATACACCTATATAGACACTCACACACAGCCAATCATCCGTTGAGGTACTGATACATCTAGTCAGTCATGCAAATAATTAATCACAGTAAAATGTACTCACTTTTACAGTTAAAAACACTCACGTTCACTTACTCATAAAAATACTAACAAATTCTGTGTCTTCCTGCAGAAAAACAAACAGCACATGACACAGATATCCTTGCACTATGGCGCATACAGCCACTCCCAAAATCACACACTCTCATATATAGATAGTTATATACTCTTACACACATATACACTGTGTTTCACATATGTAGTTACTGACACATGTACAACTGAGATATACATTCAATCACTAACACACCTATACATACACTCACCCAACCATACAGCCCATCACAGATGCACTCTTAAAAACATGCACCCACTGAATCACCCACTCACACATCTAGTCACAGAGTCACACACACCCTACCCATACAAACACTCAGGCGCCCATACAGATACTCAGACAACCAATCAATAACCCATATAGACACTCATATAGCTATTCACAAAACCATGCAGCCACTTATACACCAACACACAGACACATACAGACATTCACACAGTTTAGTCACTAGTCTGCAGTAAGATACATTTAATAACTCACTTATGGAGTCAGTTAAGCACCTAGAAAATCACCCATTCACACACTTATACACCCACTCATTCTTCCATAGGCCTTTCACTATAAATATATAAAACATATTTAAACTTTTAAGAAAAACACACATTCACTGGATGATGTCATCAGTGATGTCATCAGTGATGTCATTTTAGATGCCATCAGTGATGTCATCAGTGATGTCACTGACCATGTCATGAGTGATGTAATATGTGACGTCATCAGCAGTGCATTGCGGGGGCGCGAGTTATAGTTAGCTGAACTAACTATAACAGGGGATTTTCTAGGGTTTTGTACAAGGGAAATGTCCAGCTAACTATAACACCCCTAAAACCTATGGTTTTTTCAGTGAATATATATATATATATATATATATATATATATATATATATATATATATATATATATATATATATATATATTATCTACTGGCGGTCGCCAGTAGATAGTCATAGTTACAACCTAGTTTCCATAGGAAATCTCAAAATTATATTTTGAATAACTTTGGCGCCGGTTTACGAATCCTCGCGAAATTTTCAAAACTAATGGGGCGCTCCACTCAGCTCCTACCCTGAAAGTTTCGGGGTGATTGGTCAAGCGGGGGCCGAGAAAAAAGGGGGGTCCCAAAACGCGTTTTCCCCATGCATTTTTCCATAGGACCTTTAGACACAGCTACAGCTCGAACGGCTGAACAGAATTACTTGAAATTTGGCAGAGAGGTAGCCATAAGGTCAAGGAAGTGCCTTTTGCAGGTCTGGTGTAAATCTGTTCAGTATTTCCTGAGAAAATAGCATTTAAAAGCATATCAATATCTATAAGCGCGCACCGTGCGCGCACTGTGCGCGCACCCTGCCGTGCGCAGGCGCAATTCTGATTGGTTGTTAGATGTCGGTAAACATTCGAATCGGTCGAAACCAGGAAGTCTCGGCCGCCATTTTGTCTCTTGCACTCTGAGGGGGTGAAAAAAAAAGGTGGAGAACGTGAAAAGGGGGCAGAGTGGACAGTTCCTGACTCCCTAGCCTTGGTGAGGGGGTCACAGAAGGACCCCTAAGGGAGAAAAAAACAATTTTTTTTGTTTAAAAATCGCTCGGTGCGCGCACCCTGCGCGCACGGCACGCACTGCGAACCGTGGGTGCTCGGTGCGCGAAGCGCACCCAGCGCCCAGAGCGCGCAAACGGTGCGCGAAGCGCACCGTGCGCGCAGGGTGCGCACACCTCGCGATTTAAAAAAAAAAAAAAAAATCACGGTGCGCGCACGGAGAAAAACCTGGAAAAAAAAAAATACATAACTTAGCATTTAAAAAAAACGTACAAATTCACTGAAAAAACCATAGGTTTCACACACGTTATAGTTACAAATTAGCATTTAAAAAACCTTGCAAATTCACTTACAAAACCATAGGTTTCACACATGTTATAGTTAGCTGGACATTTCACTCGTAAAAAACCAATGAAATTTCCCCGTTATAGTTACTGCAGGCAACTATAACTCACGCGACCGCAATCCTCTGCTGATGACGTCAGATATTACATCACTGATGACATATGTGTCTTTATGAAAAATAAATATTTGTAATATATGTATAGCTAAAGATTAATGGAAGAAGACATGGGTAAATAAGTGTCTAAATACAGTGATGTAATATCTGACGTCATCAGCAGAGGATTGCGGTCGCGTGAGTTATAGTTGCCTGCAGTAACTATAACAGGGGAATTTCATTGGTTTTTTACGAGTGAAAGTTCCAGCTAACTATAACATGTGTGAAACCTATGGTTTTTTAAGTGAATTTGCAAGGTTTTTTAAATGCTAATTCGTAACTATAACGTGTGTGAAACCTATGTTTTTTTCAGTGAATATATATATATATATAAATATCATACCCACTGGCAGTCACCAATAGATAGGACCTAGTTTCCATAGTTAGTACACCACTCACTTCAGCTGCTGTGTTGAAAGTTTTGTGGTGATTTGTCAAGTGGGGTTCAAGAAAAAGGGGGGTCCCAAAACACGTTTTCCCCATACAAATTTCCTTAAGCATTTTGTACACGACTACAACCCAAACCTCTGGACGGAATTACACCAAATTTGGCAGAAAAGTAGCTTTTGGTCGAGAAAGTGCACTTTTTCTATTTTCTGTAAATCCATTCATTAGTTTTTAATTTATAACAAGAAACCCAAATTTGTATATCTTTGGACATGGATCTTTCACCGATCCACCCTTGGTGGCTCTGCGAAGCCATGCACCAAATCAAGGTCTTAATTGGCTGGCCGCAATTTGACAGAAAAGTTAATGTTGCTATTTTATATATTGGGAAATGGTCCCCAGGGCTGAAAGACAGCTTCTAAAATAAATGAAGGGGTCAGGTTGGAGCTGTCCTGTGGGAAAAACATGTACAGTGGGCAGCAAAATGCCAGAAAACATTTTTTTGCCACATGTGAGATTCACAAATCTGTCGTGGGGCTCAGTGTGGCCCCCATCTAAATCTGAAACAGATCCACGGATCTCGTCATGAATCACAATTATATATATATATACACACACATGTACTCTGACACCCATACAGACACTCTCACACCCACTGTGACACCCAAACAGACACTCTCACACCCAGTCACACACCTGTCCAGGTGCTCTTACACCCACTGTGACATCCAGACAAACACTCCCACATCTACTCTCACACCCATACAGATGCTCACACCCAGTGACACTCTAAAGCAGACACTCTCATGCCTACTCTGAAGACCATACAGACACTCTCATGTCCAATGTGATACTCAAACAGGCACTCTCAACCCAGTCACACACCAAGACAGACACTTTTATTCCCACTATGCCACCCTGATGGACACTCATACATCTGCTCTGACACCCACATAGATATTCTCACCCCCTCACCCAGACTGACACTCTCACACCTACTCTGATGCCCATACAAACACTCTCACACCCAATGGCACACCCAGACAGACACTTTCACACCCACTCTGATGCCTATACAGACACTCTCACATCCACGTACACACACAAACACTGTCACACCTACTGCTATGCCTAAACAGACACTCTCACACCTATTCTGACTCCCACACAGACAGCCTTACACCCACTTACACAGACAGTCTTACACCCACTCACACACAGACACTCGCACTCTGATGCCCATACAAACACGCACACCCAGTGACACACCCAGACAGATACTCTCACACTAACTCTGATGCCCATACAGACACTTTCCCACCCACTGATACACCCAGACACTCAGTACGAAAAAAGGCATAGGGGTAATGAGCAGTCAACCTGCCAGGGATAAATCCATATGGTTTTGAAGAAGCAAATCTAATATAAATGGAGTGATATAATTCACGAGAATAATGGTTAAATTCTGGTTGTCTATGTTAAGTAGCAAGAGTGACCTCTATGCACAGGAAAGATTTGCAGGCTTGTCTGGCTTTAAGAACGTCACCACAAGGATCTCTATCTTGAGCATCTCTCTAACTAATTCCATAATGTCTGGGCAGAATGTTTCTGTATTTAGACTGTTCGCTTGTGGAGAACACTCACGAGGCATACGTTTAGTAACATTTTTATGTTCCTTCAGTGTTGGAGGCAACAGCAACCCCTATGAATGTCCTCCTGCCAGGACATATTCAATTCCTCCAAGTATATGCTTATTTCGCCCTGTGACGTCAGTTCCAGATAATATTGTTTGAACCTGGCCACTATCACCAGTGAACCGTGTATTGGGCAGTCAAGAGTAGATTTAATGACCGTAATCTATTCTGCTGCCCATTTAGGTCTCAAAAAGTGTGCTATGGTTCCAAAGGGATGCTCACCTTCACCATACGCCCTAGCTGCAGTATATTTTCCTATGAATTGAACCTCTCTATCTGCTATATCATAGAGCTCCTCTAGCTTGTAGTGGACTTTATTCAACAGGCCCACATCACATGTCAAGATATGTGACCTTTGAGCCTCAAGATCCTGATAGCTGACCGAATCTCTGCTTCCTACACTGAATCTAGCAATGCCATCAAGGTCTATCTCCATGCGTATCCAGGCAGATGGTTATTCATCACATCAAATTCTATACACTGGAGAGTGGTCCAGGAGCATGTGTGCGAGGCGTGAACAGGATTTCAACCATGAACAGCATCCACAGAAAGCTATACATAATCAATGAGGGAATATCTGTCATGGACAGTCGAGCAGAATGTGCATGGTTTTACCTACTTGTAGCTGGCCAGAAGCTGATCTGACGATCAAAGAAGAAAAGGAATCTGCAGCGGCTCTTTATCTAATAGTTTTACCTTCCTACGTGGTTTCGGAGTGTCGTGGTTCAGGACTTCGTTGCTTGGGATTCCTCGTTGTTCTGACTTCGTTGTTTAGGTAAGTCGTGAGATAGACTTCGTTGTTTACGATGTTTCCCTTTTATCTTTCACATGTAGTTTGACCTCTTGTTCGCTGTGGGCCATTTTCGAGCATGCTGTACAAGGGGATCCTTAATGAAACCTGCAGTCATGAGTATATATGTACTTTCATCTCGATCCCTCCCACCCTAATGTATGAGGAAGTGCATATATCCAAACACAAGAGGGCCCCTGTAAGCTAATATTAGAAGAAGACATGTTGGAAAGGCGTTCGCCGGAGGGGGGTTCGATACACGTCCTGCCCACCCCTTTGACCCACCTCTCCCAAGTAGGCCGAACCAGGCGCGCACACCCTGAGATACACTACGAACAGAGGGACACCACACATGTTCTTTGTAGGATGATAGGTTCTTTTATCGATGATTTCAAGGGATCTTTATGATCCAAGATGCAAGCAGTACAGCAGTGGCACAACGTACCACAAATCGGTCGGGGGGAATGGGGGTAGCGGGACAGTCTTTCAAGATAGTGTCTCTGTGAAATACCCTGCGGAAAGCTCACAATCCTCGAGCTGGAGGGTGTCGTGTCTCTGGGCGATCTCTTACCGAGTCGTCCTCAAGGGGGAGCGCCGCGAGTCTCTCAGCAGGCACAGGTGGTCGGAGTTCGGGAGCCGCAATTCCGTCAGCAGGCTCCGATGGTTCAATAGATGGGGGCCGCGAGTTACTCAGCAGGCCTAGATGGTTCAATAGCTGGGGGCCGCGAGTCACTCAGCAGGCCTAGGTGGTTCAGTGTTCGGGAGCCGCGACCTCGTCCGCAGGGCTCAGATGGTTCAATAGCAAGAGGCCGCGAGTCACTCAGCAGGCCCAGGTAACTTCAGCATTCAGGAGCCGCGACAGCGTCTGCAGGCTCGGATGGTTCCAGGTCTTCTCTGCACTCGTTTCTCCGGCACCCCTTGTTATACTCCGCTGGTTCTTTGAAGTCCAGAGTGCTCGCAGAGGGGGGACTGGGGTGACGGAGGGGGTTCGGCGGGATTTCCTGCCGCTCACTTCTTTGGTCTTTTCAGGTGGGTCTGGGAGGGACCCCAGACGCTCGGCAGGGGAGGCGCCTGCTCCCCAGGGGCCTGGTGGCCGATCAAGTCCTCCCGGGGAAGGCGACCCGAGGTGTGACTGGGCTGGCGCCTCTGGGTCTGGCTCGAGGGTTCCCGCTCCCTCGGTTGGACATGCGTGGTAGGGTGTTGAGTCTGTCAGGCCTCTGGCCGGCCCGCGGATCGGGGGTGGCTGGGGCGGCCGGAGTCGGAGATGTCGTGTCTTGAGGGTGGTTGCAGGTTGGCTGGGTGATGGAGAGGGCAACGCCGTGAGGCCAGCTGAAAGGCGTGGAGAACTACCCATCCACTGGGGGGTTCTCCTCGCCGAAGCGGAAGAACCGGGACAGGCCGTCGGCGTTGGTATGATCCGTCCCGGGGCGATGTTCGACAGTGAAGTCCATCCCTTGGAGAGAGATGGACCATCGTAGTAGCTTGGGGTTCTCCCCCCTCATCTGCATTAGCCACCGCAAGGGCCGGTGGTCCGTCTGTACTCGGAAATGGGTTCCGAACAAGTAGGGCCGTAGTTTCTTGAGGGCCCAGACTACGGCAAAGGTCTCTTGTTCTATGGTACTCCAACGCTGCTCTCGCCGCAGCAGCCTTCGGCTGATGAAGGCTATGGGCTGATCAATGCCCTTGTCGTCGAACTGCGAGAGCACGGCCCCGATGCCGTGTTCAGATGCGTCGGTCTGGACCACAAACTCTTGGGAGTAGTCGGGGGCCTTGAGTACGGGGGCGGTGCACATGGCGGTTTTCAAGGCGTCGAACGCCTGCTGGCACGGGGTGGTCCACTGCACCTTCTTCGGGAGCTTTTTGGAGGTCAACTCCGTGAGGGGCCCCACGATACTACCATAATTTTTAATGAACCTCCGGTAGTACCCCGTAAGGCCCAGGAAGGCCCGGACCTCCGTCTGCGTGGTGGGGGGCTCCCAGGACTTGATGGCGTCGATCTTCGGCTGGAGGTGGGCGACCTGGCCGCTGCCCACCTGATGCCCCAGGTAGACCACGGAGCCTTGCCCGAGCTGGCATTTGCTGGCTTTCACTGTTAGGCCTGCTTGGCGCAGGGCCATTAGTACTTGTCGGAGGTGCTGGAGATGCTCGTGCCATTGAGAGCTGAATACGGCGATGTCGTCAAGGTACGCTGCACTGAACTCCTCGAGTCCGGCCAGGACCTTGTTCACCAACCGCTGGAACGTGGCTGGGGCGTTTTTCATCCCGAACGGCATGACCCTGAAGCGGTAGTGGCCATCTGGCGTGGAGAAGGCAGAGCGTTCTTTCGCTCCCTCCGTGAGAGCAATCTGCCAGTATCCGCAGGTCAGGTCGAAAGTGCTGAGGAACCGGGCGGCCCCCAGGCGGTCGATGAGCTCGTCGGCGCGGGGAATAGGGTGAGCGTCTGCTCGGGTGACCGCATTGAGCCCCCGATAGTCCACACAGAATCTTAGTTTGGGGGCGACCCCTGGGGAAGCCGCCTTCGGGACCAGAACCACCGGGCTGGCCCAGGGGCTGTCAGAGGGTTCGATTACTCCCAGGGTGAGCATCTTCTGTACCTCGGTCTTGATGCAGGTGCGGACCCGGTCAGGCACCCAGTAGGCTCGGTGTCTCACAGGCGGGCTGTCGCCGGTGTCCACGTCGTGGATACACCAGTCGGTGACTCTTGGAATGAGGGAGAAGAGGTCTGCGAATTGTCTGAGCAGCTGGCGGCAGTCGTCGGACTGCTGGGGAGTGAGGGTGGTCGAAAGTCTCACTCCCTCCACGGAACCATCCAGGTCTTTAGCGCACAGGGGGTCGGGCAGGGTCTCGGTGTCTTCTTCCGCCCCATCATCGGTGGCCAGTAGCAAACTTAATTCCGTCCTCACAAAGTGGGGCTTGAGACGGTTCACGTGGAGGACCCGGAGGGGGTTCCGTGGGGACTGTACGTCGACCAGATACGTGACCTGGCTCTTCCGCTCGACCACCTTGAAGGGACCAGTCCATTTGTCTTGTAGGGCGCAGGGTTTCACCGGGGCCATGACCCAAACCTGCTGGCCCGGCTGGAACTCGACCAGGGTTGCGTTCTGGTCATACCAGCGCTTCATTTCTTCTTGGCTGGCCTCGAGGTTAGCCTCTGCGAGTTCTCTGAACTTCCTCGTCTGGTTGCGGAGCGCCAGGATGTAGCGGAACACATCAGGGGGTGTCCCCCGGGGGCTTGTCTCTCAGCCCTCTTTGACCAGGCTCAGGGGCCCTCGGACGGGATGTCTGTACAGCAGTTCGAAGGGGCTGAACCCCAGAGACTTTTGGGGGACTTCTCGGTATGCGAACAGGAGGCAAGGGAGGAGGACGTCCCATTTCCGGCGCAGGGGCTCTTCGAGGCCCAGGATCATTTCCTTCAGGGTTCGGTTGAAGCGTTCCACTAGGCCGTTGCCCTGGGGGTGGTAGGGGGTCGTGAACTTATACGTGACTCCGCACTGCTGCCACAGGGACTTCATGTAGCGGGATATAAAGTTAGTGCCGCGATCACTCACAACCTCGCGGGGAAATCCGACACGGGACAAGATCCCCATGAGAGCCCGGCCCACCACGGGAGCCGTCACGGTGCGGAGGGGGATGGCCTCGGGGTAGCGGGTGGCATGGTCCACCAGGACAAGGATGAATCTGTGGCCCTGGGCGGTCTTCGGATCCAGGGGTCTCACGATGTCGATGCCGACCCGCTCGAACGGGGTACTCACAACGGGGAACGGTTGTAAGGGAGCTTTGCGTTTTCCGCCACTCTTCCCACTGCCCTGGCACGTGAGGCAGGATTTGCAGTGTACTTCTACATTCGCTCGCATCTTGGGCCAATAGAAGTGGGTAACCAATCGCTGATATGTCTTGTCTTGGCCTAAGTGTCCTGCCAAGGGTACATCGTGGGCCAGGCCCAGGAGGAGGCTCCGGAACCGCAGGGGTACCACCAGTACCCGTGCTGCGCCTAGCTCGGCGGACTTTTGCTCGCTGTATAAGAGGCCATTGTCCCAATAGATCCAATGGGTTCCGGTTCGGTCACCGGCGGCCTGGGCTTCGGCTTGTTGTCTAAGTCCCCCGAGGGAGGGGCAGGTGGCCTGTTCCTGGCAGAACTCTTCACGGGAGGGCCCCCCCTCACAGCGCCACTGGGCCATCTTGGGCAGTTCTTCGAGCTCCGTCAGGGCCTCTGGGGCGGAAGGTTCCGGTCCTTCCCCCGGGTTAGTGTCTTCTTCTCCCTCTGAAGGAGGGTTGTCTGCTTCTGGTAGGGTGTCCCGGCTCTCGGGGATAGTGTTCGGTAAGAGGGCTTCACCACCCTCGGAGAGAGGCAATCGTGCAGTCATGGAGCGCGTGGTGGCGCAGACCCATTCTGGTAGGCCCATCATCTCCAGGTGGGCTCTTCGTTCTACTTGCCCCCACGGGGAACTCTCCAGGTCGTTGCCCAGGAGGCAGTCTATGGGCTGCGACGTCCGGACCGCTACCTTCAGTTCTCCGGAGACCCCTCCCCACTCGAAGGGCACCAGCGCCATCTGGCAGAGGCTCGGAGGATACGACCGGACAGAGGGCCCCGGTTAGGATCTGGTCTTCTGAAATTAGGCTGCGGTGGACCGCGGTGACACTCGCCCCGGTGTCGCGAAGGCCCTCGACTCGGTGGCCGTTGATGGTCACCTGCTGTCGGTATTTTTCTGTGTTGGCGGGCAAGGGTGTCCCGGGGACCATTTCTCGATCACCAAGGGAGACCAGGGCCATGGCCGCCGGTTCCCATTCCTCGGAGTCTTCAATCTCTTCCCCCAGAGCCACGGAGGCCATCTGCCGGGCCGTGGGGTTGGTCGTTGTGGTTCGCTGATACTGGGGACACTGTGGGTCATTGGCGTAGTGTCCGGGCTGTTGGCAGCGGAAGCAGGTGATCCTAGCTCGTGGACCTGGTCGTCCTGGGGCTCCGGTGCTTGCTGGGGACGGTGCCGAACCCGCCGCTGGTGGGCTGCTGGGGGGCTGGTTGAGGACCCCCCGGGGAAGTCTCTTGGTCGGCCGTGGTTCCCACCGCCCCTCTGGCGGGGGGGGCCTTGACTGTGGCGGCCGTAGTCCCCCACGGGGCCCCGGGTGGCCCGGGTGTTCACCCAACGATCAGCCTCAGCGGCCAGCTTCCGAGGGTCAGTGAGTTTACTGTCCAGGAGATGCTGGCGCAGTTCTATAAAGCAATTGGCCGCTAAATGTTCGCAGGCAATCAGATCGAACAGTTCTTCGAAGGTGGAGACCTTGCTGCCCTTGATCCACCCGTCCAAGACTCGGCTGTAAAAGTTCACGTATTCTACCCACGTGGTGCCCGGTATCTTCTTGCAATCTCGGAACCGTTGTCGGTACATTTCGGGGGTGAGTCCGTACCAGCCCACGAGGGCTTCCTTCATGTGGCTGTAGGAGTTCATGACCGTGGAGGGCAGATCTAGCAGAGTGTCTCTTCCTTCGCTTAAGAACCGGCCCCATAGGCCAGCCCCCCAATCCTTCTGCGGGACTCAGTGAGAGGTCATGGCGACTTCGTAGGCCTTAAACCACTGCTGGATATCATCGTTCTTGTAATACTCCTTTACCACATCCTTGGGGATGTGAACTTTGGTTTCCCCGGTGGGAGCGGACGGTGGATTCCCGGGTGGCTGTGACTTTTCGCTTCTAGCCCGCCACTCAATCTCCTTCAGGCCGCGTTCATGTTCTAGCTGGAGTTTATTTTCGTCGTGCTCCCTTTGGAGTCTCTTCTCTTCGAGTTCCCCTTGTAGCCGTAACTGCTCGACGGCCAACTTCTTCTCTGCCAGTTTTATTTCTCCCTCGATTTTTAGTTTTGCCAGTTCAAGTTCATGGTTGCGGCTTCTCTCTCGGTCCGCTAGTTCCTCGGGGGACAGGTTCCCCTCTGGCCCGTTGTTTCTCGCCGGGATGCTTGGTGGTTCATGGGTAGGGTCTCCTTCCGTTTGGGTCGGGGGCGCCCCCGTCTCGACCCAGGTTTTCAGTACTTTCTGGAAGTCTTCCTTTGTGCTTAGTCCGGTGGTAGCGATGCCAAGGTCTTTGCAAAACTGTTTTAATTCTCTATGCGTGTAATAGTCCAATTGATCCTCTCGGAACGGTGAGCTTATTTCGGTACCTGCGGCACCCAGGGAGGTTTCTCCTTCCATCTCTGTTTGGTAGTGCGTCAGTCGTTCACTGCACGCTCTCTTTCGGTGTCGGCTCGGATCCCACCGCTGCCACCAAATGTTGGAAAGGCGTTCGCCGGAGGGGGGTTCGATACACGTCCTGCCCACCCCTTTGACCCACCTCTCCCAAGTAGGCCGAACCAGGCGCGCACACCCTGAGATACACTACGAACAGAGGGACACCACACGTGTTCTTAGTAGGACGATAGGTTCTTTTATCGATGATTTCAAGGGATCTTTATGATCCAAGATGCAAGCAGTACAGCAGTGGCACAACGTAGCACAAATCGGTCGGGGGGAATGGGGGTAGCGGGACAGTCTTTCAAGATAGTGTCTCTGTGAAATACCCTGCGGAAAGCTCACAATCCTCGAGCTGGAGGGTGTCGTGTCTCTGGGCGATCTCTTACTGAGTCGTCCTCAAGGGGGAGCGCCGCGAGTCTCTCAGCAGGCACAGGTGGTCGGAGTTCGGGAGCCGCGATTCCGTCAGCAGGCTCCGATGGTTCAATAGCTGGGGGCCGCGAGTTACTCAGCAGGCCTAGATGGTTCAATAGCTGGGGGCCGCGAGTCACTCAGCAGGCCTAGGTGGTTCAGTGTTCGGGAGCCGCGACCTCGTCCGCAGGGCTCAGATGGTTCAATAGCAAGAGGCCGCGAGTCACTCAGCAGGCCCAGGTAACTTCAGCATTCAGGAGCCGCGACAGCGTCTGCAGGCTCGGATGGTTCCAGGTCTTCTCTGCACTCGTTTCTCCGGCACCCCTTGTTATACTCCGCTGGTTCTTTGAAGTCCAGAGTGCTCGCAGAGGGGGGACTGGGGTGACGGAGGGGGTTCGGCGGGATTTCCTGCCGCTCACTTCTTTGGTCTTTTCAGGTGGGTCTGGGAGGGACCCCAGACGCTCGGCAGGGGAGGCGCCTGCTCCCCAGGGGCCTGGTGGCCGATCAAGTCCCCCCGGGGAAGGCGACCCGAGGTGTGACTGGGCTGGCGCCTCTGGGTCTGGCTCGAGGGTTCCCGCTCCCTCGGTTGGACATGCGTGGTAGGGTGTTGAGTCTGTCAGGCCTCTGGCCGGCCCGCGGATCGGGGGTGGCTGGGGCGGCCGGAGTCGGAGATGTCGTGTCTTGAGGGTGGTTGCAGGTTGGCTGGGTGATGGAGAGGGCAACGCCGTGAGGCCGGTCTCACAAGACAACACCAGGGGAAAACTAGAAATCTAACTACATAGAGGAAATCAAGCTTATCCATTTAATTTTCTAAAGGTATAACTCAATAAATAATCAATATCACGAAAGAGACCTGATCGAAACATATTTTATTACTTGTTACATACTTAATTTTATTAACCAGCACCTTAGCTTTAGTTTATCTCAGGCTCCCTATCAAATTTAACCAAACTAGAAACCATACTCATACATTAAAGCAATCACACACAAACATAGTACAAAAGAAGCATCAAATCCATACATTAAATGCAAGGCTCAGAATCCCATATTGGCATTACTATGAATTATTTAGCCAACTGTATGCTAGCCTAGACATCTGTTGACATATCTCACAATGAATACAGTGTATGTCTATATTAATATCCTTTAATACATATCCTATTCATGTATCAATGTCATCAATACTTTATTGCTAACAGGTTTGTAAAGGAGGTTACACTGACGCGCGTTTCAGTGAGAAGAAACTCAAGATTAGTTATGCCACCTTCATCAGGGCGCTGAACATAATACTTAAGTCGTGGCCAGAGTCATCCAAGCGAAAAGACCAGAACATTCAGGGAGCCCGATTCCAATTTGGGTAGGGTCTGAAACATGAAAATATACCATGGATAAATACATAAAAATATACAATGCTATGTTAATCAAAGTGTGTTTTCCATCAGCAATGGAAGACTGAGATCATACCACAAGGAACACCCAGTGACATAAAGGGAAAATGAGAAAAAGTAAATCCTTTAGTGTATTTGCTTTAAAAAAGACAGTAGAGTGAGGTGAAGAGAGCAGATAATAAAATAAAATCCAGCTTACATAAACCAGATCAGGTGCAATACCGATGTCTTCCAACACAAAAGAAACAGTATACTCAATAAACTTGTGTGCACATTAAAACTTTTCCCTAATTCCCACAGTGAAGTTTCATAAGAAGTTATTATTGATCAAAACACCTACTGTGTTGGAGTATCGATTGGTTGTTCAGATCTTCTACATAGGAATGTCAGAGGCAAGGAGCGCAAGGTACTCCAGCCGGAGTATAATGCGGAATCAGATTAAAATGCCCAAAAAGAAGGGTAAAACCTTTCTGAATAGGATGTAAAACACAAAAAAGAAGAAGGTACTCTGTAAACGGAGTTAAAACATACATATTTATGTAGGCATTCGGGGCGAAAACTATCTACATTTAAAACGCTTAACAGTAGTACTTCTCCAAATGAGGAAGTGCATGTAAACAACAGCCACACTTCATGCAATCATGCAGAGTAATATTGCATGGTCGTTTATTCATAATAGAACTTAAGTGCAACTTAGTAGGATACATTTTATGGGGATGAGAAGGGTTCGGGAAGTTTAAAATACAGCAACTATTTACCTTCATAGAATGCAACCATGATTCACTTTTTTTTCTTATATATATATAGTGCTAAGTTTCTTAGAACACTTTACATGAGCACCAAATTAAATTACACATTTTTCTTTTTTAGGCATGGGTACATTAAGTGATTTTCTCTGAATCACAGGATGCTGAGTGTTAGAAATGGGGTTTTTAGGTGACAGGTGTTTGCACCCTGTTCAAGTAGGGACCCTCACTCTAGTCAGGTTAAGGGAGTCACACAGCTAAAATAACCCCTGTCATCCCCTTGGTAGCTTGGCTCGAGCAGTCAGGCTTATCTCAGAGGCAATGTGTAACTCATTTGTACATTGACACACAGCAACACAGTGAAACACTACAAAATGAGCACAAATCAGTTTAGGAAACATAGCCAATATTTATCTGAATAAAACAAGACCAATTCGACACAAATCCAACATACATTAGTGAAGATATCACTTTTCAAAGGTTAAGCAAATGTAGTCAATAGAAATCTATGGATGCCTCACCTTTAGTACAAGGTACCTGGGATGCCTCAAAATTCAAAGATGAAAGCAGGGTAGGTGAGTTGAGGCTCCGGAAAAACAAAGTGATGCTTTGGTTCCTTACTCTCAGGGGAGGTGATGCGTTGGCTCCTTACTGCTACGCAGGGGGGGTGCGATGCGTTCGTTCCTTCCTGTCAGGGGTGGTGATGCATCAGTCCCTAACTCTAAGGGGAGGTGCATCGATCTCCGGACACGCAGCCTTGGTTCCTGACTCCTGGGCAACGTCAATGAAGAAATGATGATATGTCTAAAATCCAGAAGACCTGCGCCGATTCCACAGTAATGAAGCAAGCGCTTTGTAGGAGTTGGAACGCTGCATCACAGACTTCAGAGATGCAGTGCTCAAAACTGACGCTGCAGAAGTTCTTCTGACATGCTGCAACAGAAAGTTGGGGACTGCTGTAAAAGCCGTGGCCGATGCACCCAGCGGGAACCAATTTCCGGTGCTGGCAACGGCAATGTGTTGAAGTTTGTAGCGATGCGTTGGTAAAAACAGATACTGGGATTCAATGCATGGATTTTCTCCTTCAGTTCACTAGATTCTACTTCCAAGAGCAGAGGAACTGGATTTGGCACCACTTAGCAAGTCAGGACTCTTAGCAGAAGAACCCAGGCACTGGTAGGTGAAGTCTTTGATGGCCCTGAGGCCTCTTTACAGCAGGCAAGTACACACAAGTTTGGAGAACGTTAGAAGCAGGGTACAGTAAGCAAAGTCCAGCCCTTTCACTCCCAGGACAGAAGCAGAAAGTAGCAGGCCAGCACAACAAAGCAACCAACAGAATGGCAATCCCTCCTACAGCATTCAGCTCTTCTACCTGGCAGAATGTCCTTTAGGCAAGAAGTGTTCTGAAGTTAGGGTGTCACAGCTCCAGTACTTATACCAGTTTCTGCCTTTGAAGCAGGCAGACTTCAAAGGAAAGTCTTTGTAGTGCACAAGACCCTGCCTTTCCCTGGCCTGGCTCCAGACAGACTACAGTGGGGTTTGAGACAGCTTTGTGTGAGGACAAGCACAGCCCTATTCAGGTATTAGTGACAACTCCTCCCACCACTCTAGCTCAGGAAGGCCCATCAGTCAGGTGATGGCCCATCAGGATATGCAAGGCACACCTCAGCTCCCTTTGTGTGATTGTGTAGAGTAAAGGCACAAGAGACCAACTGTCATCCTAACCCAGACACAGATTATACAGACAGGCAGAGGCACAGAATGGTTAAGCAAGAAAATGCCCACTTTCTAAAAGTGGCATTTTCAAACACGAAATTTATAAACCAACTTCACCAAAAGATGCACTTTTAAATTGTGAGTTCAGAGACCACAAACTACAAATCTCTGTCAGCTTCCAATTTGAAATGACATCAAAAAGATATTTCAAGGAAATCCCAGTGTTACCCCATGGGGGAGATAGTCCTTTCAATAGTGAAAAATGAAATTAGCAGTATTTCACTATTAGGACATGAAAACACACCAGTACATGTACAAGCTTTTAAGTACAATGCACCCTGCCCATGGGGCTAGCTTGGGCCTACCTTAGGGGTGACATACATGTACTAAAAGGGAAGGTTTGGTCCTGGCAAGTGGGGGCACTTGCCACTGCCAGGTCGAAATGGCAGTTTACAACTGCGCAAACAGACACTGCAGTGACAAGTCTGAGACATGTGTGCATGTCTACTCATGTGGGTGGCACAATCAGTGCTGCAGGCCCACCAGTAACATTTGATTTACAGGCCCTGGGAACACCTGGTGCATTTTAGTATGGACTTACTAGTAAATCAAATATGCCAATGATGGATAAACCCATCAGCATTACAATTTACACAGGGAGCACTTGCACTTTATCACTGGTCAGCAGTGGTAAGGTGTCTAGAGTTCTAAGACCAGCAATAACGAAGTCAGGAGGAAGGCAAAAAGTCAGGGGATAACCCTGCGAAAAGGTCCAGGTCCAACACTGAGCCAAGAGGGGACTCAAAACTGGTCCTTCAGCTCCAATGTAGGTAGCTCTGGCCGTTAGGCCACATCTCCTCCTTTCCCACTTTGGATGAAAGAATTAGACTCACACATTTTAACTCAACTATCATCATTTGAGAAGGTAAGTTTATGAAAGTAAATTGGGTTGATGTTATCATGGGCATCATTTAGGGGTTACCAGCGGTTGCAGTTGGGACCCCTGCACCCTGAAACCCCTGGCACTGTCACTGCAACCCCTGGGCTATAGACAGACTGGCCATGGCTTGCATTGAGCTTTCCGCAAGGGCCCTTCTTAAAAAGTATACAGAAAAGAAAGGCCCTGCTTTTGAGGGGGGAAATCATTTCAGAATGCATGTGAAGTCATTCTATGCGAGTGGAAGCAAAGAACAGTGGTCATGAAGAGTTAATGCACCTTATTATTACACTGCAGTTGGATCCTCACTTCAGTCAATAAGCTAGCTGCTCCGATTGCAGGACGCCTGGTTGTGCCTCTTGCATCTAAATATTCCGGTAACGTTTTAGCATGCATTATTTATTTTACATTTATATTACCTGATAGTGATGCTGTCCAGCCGGTTTTGCACACCACCTAGCAGTGCCAAGCAATCAACAGCCCATCCTGTCTGGAGCACCACCATTTTGCTTGCAGAACACAGGGCGGCCTTCCATATCAAACCCTGCCTGATGCTTCCGCAGAAGGCCTGCTCAGACTTATCTTCTGCTCCCTCAGTCCAAAGCAAGGCCCAGCTTTGCTTTCATTTGAGTCCTGTGCGCCGCTTTGTCCCTTTTTAAACTCCCGGCAGCGCCCCAATAGAATGCAGCCAAAACAGATACTAAAGACTGGGGGCACAAATTACCCTGGCAGACCTGAGCACAAACACAAGCCAGGTAAAGGGGAAAGAAGGGCTCTGGGTGACCTTAGCTGACAAGGAAACAAAGGGGATATTATATATGACCAACTGTGAAACCTCAACTACATAAAAAGATGCTAGAAAATGGGGATCACTGTCTTAAGCCAGCTCAGTTGAGAAAAGTGCTGAAGGGAACAGATGGTAATACCTTTTTTGCCAATTACTAAAATGTAAACATTAGTGATTTATCTACTTTATTTACTCATCATTAGCGGACATTGACACAGTGTTATTGTACACCAGGGAAACACTTCCAGCACTGGCAATAATGATTATGAGCCTTGCCATATTGTAAAAATCCATGCCAGGGAAAAAGGATGCCCACACCTGGTTTATCACCACTGGCCCTGGCAGTTGTAGGCATGGAATATGGTACCTCTTTTTTTTGGTCAATACAGAATGTTGGCAAGTCTGAATGTGGGCTTCACGTGTGACTCTGTTGGCTTGCTTGTCCACTCCTTGGCGTGTTCTGAATTTTGGAATGTGCATTGTGTATGTGTTAGAAGGTGGTTCTGACACTATGGGCCGCCTGGATTTTTCGCTTTTTGAGCACCTCATTGTTGAGCTTTTACGGTGGGAGAGCCTCATAAGTTGGGACTCACCCACAGTGAACTCAGGATGGAAGAGACATGCCAGGGAAAGTCAGTGTGTTTTACTGTGTTTTCACTTCCTTATTCCCCTATGGGAATGTGGAGCCAGGGGCTAGATTAAGTTCAATTAGGCCTACAGATTCCAGACACGCACTTAAGTCCACTGTAGCAAATGTGAAAAGAAGTATTCTGCAGAGTCCAAAGTCATATTTGTACTGCTTTTGGGTCATCCAGAACTGTCATATTTCTCTGAGCCAGCCATGACCAGACCCACGCTGAGGGCTGACCTCAGCTGGATGGATTGATAACCTTTCTTCCACAAGCGAGGGCCTCCTCTCCACGAAGAGAAGATGGGTGGGGCTACAGGCCAATCCATCAACCGCTGTCGCTGGGTGCCAGGCACCAGGCTGCACCAAGGAGGGAAGGCAGCTTGGGGGGAAGGTGCTTCCGAGACATGTGGTAGAAACCCTGGACGACGCCATTTTGAACAAGCTCAGAGGCTGGACAAGAAGGAGGGAGCAGGGGCAGGGATGTGATGTGTCGCTGTTTGATAGGACCAACAGAGACTTCCTGCCAGCCCCCTACTCAACTTTTAAAAAGTGCTTGCACAGGAAGA
This sequence comes from Triturus cristatus, assembly GCF_964204655.1. Classification (NCBI taxonomy): domain Eukaryota; kingdom Metazoa; phylum Chordata; class Amphibia; order Caudata; family Salamandridae; genus Triturus; species Triturus cristatus. Next base: position 1,729,699,633 of record NC_140589.1, read on the forward strand.
GAAGGTCTCTCTGGGTGTGGTCTGCTGAGGGTGAAGGTGCTGGAGCCTGGCGCAATGGGCAGTTGGAAGGAGAGACCCCCTGACTGCCTCCAGGACCCTATCAGCACCCGAAGAAGAGCCCAGGACTGGTGCACAGAAGCAGGGGCCTCTGCGCAGGGAGAGAGGCCCAGAAGGCGAGCCTGGCGAAAGGCTGGCGCAGGGAGCCAGTGAAGACAGCACACTGCTGAATCTACCCTCTCAGAGACCCAGAGGGCAGAGGAGAGTGTTCCCAGTGGCTGGGGCTGGTAAAGAGGAGCATGAAGCGCCCCATAATGCCTCGCCAGGCATTTGGAAATCTGCCGTTTTGGTGCTTTGTGGCCCCCAGAGGAGGGGGGTCACCCTCACGTGTGAAAAGGGGTGCAGGGGAGCTGCAGGAGCACCGAAGTCTCCCCCAGCATAAAGAAGAACAGTCCACCCCTAAGTTTCACGGGGCATCTGAAAGAATAACCCCTCAAGGGCTCAGCCAGCCTTTAACACCTTCTAGGCTGGAACTTATGTTCTGCAGCAGAGGGTGTACTATGAAGTGCATCATGGAGTGAAGGGCTGAGTTGGGGATGTCTGGAGAAGGGCATCCCCTGGAGGTGAAGTGGTGTAATTGCACCGAAATGTATTTACTATTGGTTATTTCTTTTTAGGTGGACTGAAAGTCACATGTGTAAAGTGAAGTGCCTGTGTAAGGTGATGTTAAGCTAAATGGAGTTATGTTGCTGGACCCTCCTGCTAGGGGGTCTGGCTGTATTTACATAATCCCATGCTTTTACCTGTGATTCCTTTTAAAGTGAAGAGGCGCACGGCAGGAGAAGTGTAGTTGCCAGGAGTACTTCTTTTGAAGGGACTGTCAGTCACATGTGTAAGGAGATGTCATAAGCCAAGTGGGGCTATGTTGCCAGACAGTCCTGCTAGGGTGTCTGGCTGTATATGCGGAATCCTGTGATTTCATCTGTGATGCCCTTAGGGGCTGTAATTGCAATGAATTCAAATGATCAACCAAGGTGATGAGTACTCCTCATTCTAAAGTGTGCGTAAACATGGATTCTTGCTGCTGCGCTTAGGTGAAGACCCCAGATTGCTAGCCCTTAAGATATAGAGGTGCATACTTTATGGTCAGTAGGAGATGCTCAGTCAGGGTCATGTGTCACCAAGGCAGGTTTACCCCTCTTTAATGCTTATTGAGGTAATGGGGTGGGTCGCCACTGGGATGGTGCCAGTGCGCAGGGCCCTCGCTCCAGGTTATGTTCAACTAACTGCATTGGGGGCAAGTTGATGTGCATACATGGGAGTGGTGGTACTAGACCCCACCCCCCCCCCGTGGGAGGGGTGGAGATGTTATGCAATGTCACAAAGTAATTCCAACAGCTTATGTATATTTGTAAATTGGTGCATAGTATTGAGTGGTGTGTGTGTTTAATGAATGTACTCTTACTTTTATAAAGCAAAGTGCAGACTGGACAATCAATTATTGAGTGTTATTTTTGTGCACCTGCAAATGGCGATTACTTGCTCACACCACCTCCCTTGAGTAAGCCTCAGACTGCTCTGCAACGCTACCCTCTGAGAGTCTGGCACTACAATTGGGTGTTTGGTTCCCAGTGAAGGACAAATGTAGTCATGTTATTTGTGCAGGCCTCACAGATGCTGCCTCGTTTTCCAACAGTATGCTACCTAAAGCCAATGCATACAGTGTAGTTAGTTATCTATTACAGGATATGTGCAATATCAAAGCATTTCTGACAATGCATACACTAGCCAATTATAACAATTCTACTAAGATGTTCATACACTTTGCAGCAGAATTGAAGCACAAAATTGAAGGCACAGTCCCATTATAATGTAGCATAATAGCTAACCAGTGCAGATACTGTCCTGCCGAATGTAGAAACACTGATAACAGGTACTGTTGCTGCCCCTTTAAATAACAACAAATATGACAATTGTATATAGTGACCAATTAATTAAAGCTGCAGGAGCATTGCAAGACAAGTCTGAAGTATGTCTGTGGAAAATGTAGCATCACTGTAGGCGAGTAGCAATACGTCCCCATTGGATAGCATTGTTGACAAGCGCTTGTAAAGGCCATTCCTGAGAAGCTCGGACACCACCTGTGTATTGAAAGCACAGGCTTTAGGAAGCACACACAATTGTAAGCCCTCAAGAAAGTAAAGGACATTGAGGCAAAAAGGAAGGTATCTATATAAACAGCAGTTGCTGCAGTCCACCTTTATATCCCTTGCCTCAAGATTTTCTGCATATTAACCCACACATGATGTTCAATGTAGAGTTGCTGGTACATGGATTTTGATAGCTACTAATCTCCTGAGGAATATTTATTGAATTCCAGTCACTTCAAAACTTGTTCCTAATACAACTTGTTTTGTTGGTGTCTGCTGGCATTTATTGGTTTCAAGTTGCTATTTCCATTTAGAAAGCAGAACTTGTTTTATATTTTCCAGCCTGCCATAAAAAAATTGTAACAGTTATTATGGCTCATCTCTCTATCCATTCCCATTATTTACTCGCCAATGTTATGTTGTCACCTGATTTCCCTTGCATTTTACCAACACAATTCATCCCATGTGAATTATGGCCATCCACTGTCCAGTTTGCCACATTGTCAAACTCTATATGGGTATCAAATCCACCCTTCCGTACTGGAGAACAGGTCTGACAAACACTACCTCTGTTGCTAATTACCTGTACTTTTAAAGGTTTAGAAAGCAGAAAGAAGCAATGGGAGACAGGAACAGAAAGTTAAAGGCAAAGCGGAGGTAAAATCAGAAATGGAGATGAGGAGGGATGTGAAGGGAGGATGAGAGGGGGAAAGTATCCAGAGGAAGAGAAAGAAAGGATGGAGCAAGAGCACCTGTGCACAAGAGAGAAAATGATGTACAGACCAAGGGCACATTTCACGGTTAAGAATGTGAAACAAAAGTTTGTTATCCTGTAAGGCAAAGTCGAGTCAGCATTTCTAAAATGAATAACACATAACAACAGTGTCGTGTGCAGCGCAGCAGAAACGACAAGCTTGCTTGCTAACAATGATCTTGTTTATGCTAACTTAGTGTTGTAAATAGGGCGTGGCTTAATCCATCTCACACCCCCCCATGATCGGAGCACTAACCAATAGGGATACACTTATCAAGAACGCAGAGTTCAAGTGATTCAGAACGGAACCAAGGGCATGAACTATAAGTCCATATAAGTTAAGTGTAAAGTCCGAGAATAAAAAAATGTTCGTTTAAAAAATGAAAAATTATGTGTTAAAAAATAAGCAAAACTTTCGTAGAAAATCAACAATCCTGGATGCACCCTGCTTTGACAATGTCATTCAGTCAATCCATGAAGGTATACGCACTGTAAGTTGCGACTGCTTCCAAGAGGAAATCATTGGAGCGTTCCGCAAAAGTTTTTGCCATCCAATTCAGCAAGGGAAAGGAACACACATGTTCAAGTATCGGAGCATCCAGCACCATGATAAGACAACTGTCAGTCTCCTCAATATGACTCCTTTCAAGGAATTCAATAGCTGCCTCTCCGATATCCCAGTTTCCAAGGACTCCGTGTGCAGCACCCAAAGCCATAAACCCGACACCAGAACAATCAAATTCATGAGCCACTAAGGGACACATTAGTTCATCAAAATCCGGGTCAGGTGACGCCAAGTTTGACAGGCACAAGTCCAGAGCCCATTGGAAGGGACAATCTAGGCAATGAAAAACAGGTTGCACACACGTAAAAAAGGGAAACCGGAAAGACAATCCATACTTGACGCTTAACACCGCCAGTGGTAAGGTGCCGTAGAAATCAAGCATCCGGCTACAAAGATGGAGCAAGCGCAGCATTCTGTCTTGCAACTCCCGGTGTGCAGCCATACCGAAGTGCGCAAATCAACAAGAGGATCCCAGCCACCAAAGCGAGGAGCAAGGGGAACCCTCCGAAGACACTCGAAAAAATAGAATGTAAAAATGCGGGGATCACACCAAAAACAGTCTGGAAAGATGTCACGAGGCCCGAGCCCACAATTTTAAAAAAATGAACAAGGCCAGTCGTAGACGAAGCATTAAAGATAGTTTGTATCAAGGTTCCAAAATGGAGGGGGAGGTCGGTATTTAAAAGAGCTTGTACCTCAGTGCGTGTGTTCGCCACATTAAGAAGAAATGTTTCACGGGACGAAGTCAACGCAACCTCTTTTTTAGACAAAAGAGCCCTTATTCTGCTCATCCTATTGAACTCTGCGTTCAAGGTTGGAATCGCTGGCCAGATGGATATATCCAGTCGGCCTTGCGGGGGTGGGAAAAGGACGTTATTACAGCAAACCACTTTTTGCGAAACAGTGACTATGTAAGGAATACCCACTAGCATCCCACAGCAAGCTTCACTATTTAAAAGCAAATAACTACCGTTGGCAAGCAGCTTAAAAGAAGGCGTTATAACTGGCATTGGAATCCCCTTTAGGACACAAGCTAAATTAGGAGCGTGTATATTGCAAGCGCCATGTAATTGTATATGCCTACACACCACAGAGTGATCAGGAGCGGAAGTGCATTCTTCACCTTTTAAGTAAACCTCCTTGCCATCCCTTACGCATCTGTAAGTGAACGGAAGCGACCAAACTTCGTGTAGGAAAGCATCACCAAGTTGCTCATATCTGCCAATGGCATAATGCTTCATGCACGAACTAAATTTGAACAAACTGAACGGTAAAGTTACTAATCCGTGAATAAGCCACACGGCCGAATTTAACTCAGCTACAGAAAAAGGTAAAGGTTCTAATTTTTCAATGTGCATCAATGCATAAGTTGCATCTTTCATGGACATGAACTGTTGTTTTTCTGTCAAATTAAACGGAAGGAAGAATGATGAAATATTCATGTAATCCCAAGGGACTTTCCCTGCCTTTAACGTTTGTAATGTCCATGCAAACTGCATAATTGAACGCAACTGATTTTGACCATGATACAACACAGACACATCATCTTGCACAATGTCTACAACAGAAGAAACAATATTATCTAAAGTATAAATTCTAGAAGACAAAGTATTAATACTATTATCTATCACAGCCAATACTTTTTCCATATTGGCCTGGTCAATAGCACGTAATCTAGAAGCAGCCTCAATTTGCGACAATTTCCAAAGTTCATTGTAAATAGCATAAGCCCATTGTTTAGATCTACCATTTACAGGTCCCTTAAGAAAATCATTCAAATCTATTTTTTCATTTAAGCGTGACAAATGAAGCTTAACTGAAGTTAACGTGGAATGTTGCAGCCATGACTGACATAACTTACCTACAGAGTAGGTAGTCACCGTGTGTGAAGATGTGAAACGAGGGTCAACCCTAAGTTGTGTATACCCTGGAGCCAAATCTAGAAACCGACGTTGACAGGAATCTGAGCTTGTTTGCCACACCAACCAACCCTCAGGATTCAATGTTGAAATATTGAAGGTGCCATTGGAAACAAGGGACTGCAACATAGTAAGGGACAGATCTGAGTGATTTTCCCAACCAGGATAAGCACCCAGATCAGGGATCGAGGGGGAAATTAATTTTTTAGATATAGCCAATCCAAAACAGGTGGTCTGAAAAATAGACGAATTCAAAAATAAGATATGGTTTGGGATAAGACAGGCACGATGCAAAGCTTCTGTTCCTTGTACTTGCCACGGTTTAGTTCCCCAAACCGATTTAAGATCGATAGTAGCTTTCCATACGTCATAACCTCCAATAGCCAATTCATCCATAAAGGATTTGGAATACAATAATTTTGTGTGTGTCAGTCTGACCTTAGAAGTGGGTTCTACCGCCACCTTAAAATAAAAAGAATCAGGGTTTGACACACTAAAATCCGAAAAGTATGTGAATTTTTTCAATAAAGTGGCAGAGCTGCCGGGCATAGGGACAGGTCAATGTTCCCATTGAGTGAAATTAACAAACTTTCGAAAAGTATTTGCTCTGTGTAGAAAATGTGTGCCATAATGTTGAAAACAAAATTGCTCATCGTAGTTTGCAGTTTACAGATCTTCAGCATCAAATGCAGCATAATATTTTAAATCAGAAAACAGTGCTTCTATTGCTTGTACATCCCAATCATCTGAGCGGATGTTTTGTTTAACTACATAACCCATAGAAACACGAAAAACAGTTGGCACATTAATAACTTCGGTGGGACCATGAATTTGAAAGTTCACCGCATCCCAAGCAATCCCATCACGTACAGGCCAGGCGGTGATGTTCACAAACATCTGGTCTCTTTTCATGATGTGTGATGAGGAATGGGGGGCCAAAGTTCCATCAATTAATTGAATTGTAGAACGCTCATTCAGGTAGTGTCCATTGATAAGTCTAAAAAACACTACCACAAAGCCAATTGTCATGAATAAAAAAATACAAATTAGCACCAACCAAAAAATGTCTCTTGAACCAGGCAAAAAATATAGAAATTTTGGAAGGGACAGTGGAAGTCAATCATTCAGTTTCAAAGGAAGAATATGACTGGGTGAGTGTTGTCGTATTTAATAGAGGCAAAGCGACTTCTGTAGGATAAGCATACTCCGGATCACCAGGCAAACCACCAGCAGAAGGTGGCACAGGCAGGTCTGAAACTGTAAGCATCTCAATGGAAACCTCAGGCACGATGATAGAGGGTGGCAACACAACAGAGTTTCTCAGCATTGAAGGGCAGGAAACCGAAGGTGTCATACTATGGAGAATCGGCCACCCTGTGTAGCTTGGCATTTTCAATTGAAATGTACCTGTTTTCCTTGCGACCAGGAAGTGGTGGTAAAACAACTGTACGTGTACCCAATACTCCAAGCACCGGGACTGGTGCACGATAAGAGGGGCCAAACTCCTTCTTGTTCTCCACCTTCTCACGGACCAGGTCACCAACCCGAGGCAGCCAGCCGACCACCGGAATCAGGAGCGCTTCTTCAGATGTAGAGGGCACGTGTTCCTTTGCTAGAGTGTCTCTTGCTTCTTGTAGATTCTGTAATACAGCACAGTGGTCATCTAGGTCAAAAGGCGCGGCAGCCGCCGCCATGTCTAGACCATCAAGGTCCGGAACAAACATTCTCACTCCAAAGAGCATCATGTACGGGGTACGCCCACCCAGAGACCTTCTAGGGAGGGTATTAAGTGCACGTTGGATGTCATACAAGTGGGCAAGCCAGTTCCGGCCTGTACCTAACACCTTGGCTGTCAACGATTGCTTTAGGTCACGGTTCATCCGTTCCACAACACTATTGCCCTCAGGCCGGTATGGAGACGATAATTTGACTTGGACCCCCAAACTTCTCATTGCCTCTTTGTACGCCTTAGAGGCGAACGCCGGGCCCTGATCAGAGTGGAGGGTACCACACGCAAAACTCCCTATAAAGACACGCAATGCTTTGATGACAGTCCTGGCATCAGCACTCCTTTGTGGCCACACCCACAGAAAACGTGTGCACGAATCCACTGCAACCAAGATGTACTTGTACGCAGTATCAGAGGTAAAAGGACCGCAGTGATCTAAATAAACACACGCAAATGGTTGATTAGATATATGCAGCTGCGTTGGAGGTGGACGCGCAACAGAAGAAGGTTTGATCTGCTGGCAAATGTCACAATTAAGTACATAAGCCCGCGCTTGTTTATACAAACCGTACCACCAGTAACGTTGCTGCAAAAGAGACACAGTTGCTGACACTCCAGCATGCGCAGACGCAACACCTTCGTGGGCAGAAAATTTGGTCTGCAGTCCGCGTTGGGAATCAATCTATCACCAACGTCGTTAATCTTCACTAATGGGACGTTATCAGGACTTAAGTGATAATGGTATCGAGAAGGGAAACCTCTAGGGAAGTTTGTCCCTGTCTCAGAGGCAGCAATAGCTGCCAAGATGTCAGCATCTATCTTAGATTTTGATCTTGTAACTGCTGCTACTAAATATGTCGCCACTGCTGTTTTAGCTGCCTCGTCAGCCAAACTGTTACCGACAGCATGGACACCAACTCGTTGGTGACCAAGAGTGTGAATTACATTCACAAGTGGTAGACTCCCTTTTAGTTCCGCCACTCGAGCCCAAAGCGTTTTATGCTTCACTGCGCTACCTTTGGAATCACGAAAACCATTCATAATCCAAAACAGCAAATTGTCGTTGTAAGATTGAACACAATAGTAAGAATCACTCACTATAAGAGTAGTGACTCTGTGATCAGCAAACTCAAGTTCAAGCACTAGAGCATGAAGCTCCGCCAACTGCGCAGTACAATCACCCAATGACTGCGTATGCACTGCATCAGATTGGAACTCTCCATTCACGAAAGTATCCACTACAATTGCGCAAGCCGCTGAATAAGCGTGCCTTGATCCAGTTGCGGGTTGCGCCGACCCGTCAGTGTATATGACACAATGGTATTCCTCGATGGGGAGCAATGACAGAGGAGTCGGATGAACGAATTCATACTCCAAACTCTCTTGAGTCTGCAACGCCGCGTCAAAGATGTATTCGACGTCAGGCGAGGCTAAGGAGGTCGCCCATTGTATCCACCTCGGATGCAAAGCCTTAGAATTTGGTACACTAGCTTTAGTGACTGCTTCTAGAGCAGGAAACGGTGTTACCACCAGCATGCGCTTTCACTGTGATAGCGCTCGTTCTTTCAGGATCGCCATCTGAACTGCTGTCAAGACTTTTTCAACAGTGGAAAATCGCAGCTCAGCTGAAGTGTACAGATGAGATTTGTAAGCAATGGGGACTGTGTCGCCCTCATTGAACGTTAAGTACATGAAACCTTCCACGCCTGGAACAATTCTAATGACCAGGTTGGTGTGGTTGTCACGAGTCTTTAGATATTTAGCTGTAAGAAGATCAGTTTGCAAAGTATACAATGTCAACGAGTGCTCTGGCAGCCAGCAAGATCTGGTAAAAGTTGGTTGTATCAAGGCATAAAGCGTCTTGATACGCTGGGCATAATCAGGAATGTAGGATCGACCGAAATTCAGAAAACCCAGCAAGGATTGTAGTTTTTTCAGTGTCGTAGGGATACGAAGGTTTGCGCATTTCTCAAGGAATTGCGGTGCCAAGCCTCGACCTTCATTATTGAGTTCGTACCCCAAGAACAACACTGTAAATTCTGCAATGTGGGACTTCTTAAAGTTAAACTTGTAACCGAAGTCCGCAAACATAGTCACTATGTTATCCACACGAGCAAGGTGTGGAAGCAACTCGTCGTCAGTCAGACAGATGTCATCAACATACGAGTATGCTTCCGGGTCTACCATCTCCAAGAGAGAGACCACGCGAGCGGCAAAAACTCCAGGGCTGTTTTTATAGCCCATCGGGAGCCTTTTGAACAATTTTTGTTTGCCACCCGAGGTAAAAGCTGTCCACTCATAACTTAGACGGGCCAGGTTATGGCAATAAAAGCCATTTGATAAGTCAAGCGTAGTTTTGAAACGTTTTCTCACAAGACTATCTACGAGAGCCGAACTATGAGTATTTTGTACCGCACACGTCCGGCAATGCGAGTTTAAATGCCGGTAATCCAAAACTAGGCGGTATGACCCGTCAGGCTTCGTTACAGTGAATAAAGGATTATTCATGGGTGACACACATGTCTCAATCAATCCTTGATATTCCAATTGTTCAAGGATGGACGCGACGTGAGGTCTTGCCTCGCGACGCATGGGATATTGGGGTTGAGGCTGGGGATCGGATCGCAATGGAATCTTGTGATTGGGAGAACATTTGTCCCAACCAACCTGATTACGATATAACGCAGGCGCAAGCACCTGCGCCCACTCCCCGGCTAACCTAGTAGACTCCTCCGTGGGCACTGCGTGCCCAAAGGAAGGAAGTATAACTTCCTCTCCCCTAGGGGTGTCCAAAATGAAAGCCGGAGGCCAATCTTTCTCCGCCAAAAGAATATCATATGTGGTGGTAAGATTATCCCAAAAAACCACTTTAATTTTGCGTTGTATGTCACCCTCAATATTAAGGACTATTTCAAATAATCTTTCCGGGGGGGCTACGCGAGTATCAGCAGTTTCAACTGTCACATAAATGTCAGTTGCTGTCGCCTCCAGAAATGGACGCAATGCTTCCCGCCCTACTGTAACTACCGCCGCGCTGTCTAGCAGCGTTAGTGCCCATGTCAGGTTCCGAAGCTGTGTCCTGACCATCTGAGGCATATCTCGCTGAGATAGCAGCAACTTTATTTTTCTGAAACGGTGGACGTGGTCTGGCAGCGTCTTCCTGCTTGCCTTTACCGTCAGTCTGGCGGGGCTGGTCTCGACCTTGAGCACCCCGTCCTCTCCCACGGTCTCCACCACCAGAGTGCGAAGTCGATGTTTCCTGTGAAGAACGAGGAGAGCGTTGTTCAGAAACCTGAAATCTATCAGGTGACTTAATACGAGTACGATCACGCAAATCATAAGTGCGTTCACTATACGACTGTACGGGTGAGGCAGGACGAGAAACCTGTTTCTGTTGCTGCTTCTCTTGTTTTTTGGCTCGCCAACTTTGTTTAGGAAAGTTGGGCTTTTCGTCTTTTGTAGACGAACTCACCTTAGTTTGCTGCACTACATCAGGAATTTTGATGGTGGGTTTTACGCCTAAGGCACTATGTCCAACCATCCTATAGGCTTTCGCAATAATTTTGGCGAACTCCCTTGGCTTATCGGCATCAGCCACAAGCTCCAGCATATTACCAACTTGGAACTGCATGGCATCTCCTTTGAGGTTGCCCATTACCATGGAACAAACCACATCGAAACTGTCGACAAGCCGTCATCCCAACTCAATAGCTGCCTCCGCACCATGACTTTCTTGAACTTTCTTGATGACGGAAGGCAGTACAGCCATAGACGGAGTGCCGTAGCACTTCGAATATGTCGCAGCAAAGACCTTGCCCCAATTGTCACAATCAACAAGTTCAGGGACCAGGTCCTTCGGCAAAGTAATGGTGAGTATCCTGTGCTTATCCACAGGTGTAGTGTTTGGAAACATGGCTTCTAATTGATCAAATTTTTCCGCAAGCCAGTAAGGAAATTCATCCTTACTGAGGGGGCGCTTGCCGACGACCGCGTTAACCATAACAGGGCTAATCACCACCGCGTGATGGTGATCCGCCCCGTGTCCAGCAACCACAGGTGCTCCCACCTGAACTGTGCGTGACACATACTGCACTAAAGCCCTATGGACCGTAATCAGGGCTGTGTGTAGTGTTCGTAAATCACCCACTCCCACAGTCATGTAGCGTGGGTGTGGAGTATATCCGGCCAGTACCGGCCATGTGGCCCCTGCAATTGACAACGGGCCCATTCTCGCCGATACGACCTCATGGGGGAGGGCGCCATTAAACCAAATTGTATGCTGCCAGGCAGAAATAGGAATTTCCAGAGTCCGATATGGGGCATAAGCCGCAGGTACAGCCGAGGCTGTATATTCGTGGAACAAATTATCGTCCGTATCCACCTCCTCAAAGGTCACCCATGAGTAAAACAACTCATATGGGTAGGTGGTATCAGCACTGACCACAAAGACTACGGCCATCCCGTCATCAGGTACCCCATACGCCCTCAAATGAGCGCGCAGAGGAACCCTACTATGAGCGGGAATATTAACCGCCATAAGGACACCTTAAAGAGTAACAACGATATTCACAGTAGCACTTGGGCTAAAAAATTATAACCTTTTTAATTTTCAAGCTTGATAGAACCTTTAGTCTAAACCTAGGTAGGTTAAACCGTCACTCAAGTTTTCCGGAAACGAGAGTGAGGGTAGTTGTGGACTAAACACTAGTACTACTAAAGCGTCTCAGATCTTAAGACCAAACGTTAGGTGCGCCATGTTGCAGGGATTCTGCTTTTGCACAGAACTATGCGCAGGAGACCAGGACCTCAGAGAATTGTGGTGTACCAGAAAACTCCCCTCAGAACCCAGAACCCCTTATCCGACTAGCTTAGAGTCCCATTCGTTAACCTAGATCTAGCTAGGTGGTCCCAATGTATAGACAAACCAGAACAAGCGACTTAGATATTTCTCAGGAGTGGTGGGAATCCAAAATACCTGTTCGTATCTATTTGTTAGTCCACAACATAATAATACAGACACGGTAAAGTTTAAAGAGTTTATTTATCCTAAGATGCAGTACTTTGGCTAACACTAGCAGACTAACAGTACAGATCAAAACCATAAGCATTATTACAATACCATATAAAATGAAAGGAGCAATCATACTAATAATGACAGTGGTATACAGCCACACTCCTTTCACTAGAATCTAATACATTATTATTATTAGACTATTAGAAGGTCTCTTAGGCTAACAGGGGGGACCCCATACCGTATAGATCAGCTTAGTAGAATCACATCAAAGGATCAGCTCTCGCATGCATCAGCTCTTCTGTTCGAATGAATGTAAAACCAAACTGTTCTGCAATATTAAAGACGCTTGTCCTTCAGATATTGGCAGCTGTATGCATGATATGTCTAACAAGTGGTACGATCAATCTAAACACAACACTCTGTACCTTCTAGTGACCCAGACGCGTTCTTTGCATGATGTACAGACCAAGGGCACATTTCACGGTTAAGAATGTGAAACAACAGTTTGTTATCCTGTAAGGCAAAGTCGAGTCAGCATTTCTAAAACGAATAACACATAACAACAGTGTCGTGTGCAGCGCAGCAGAAACGACAAGCTTGCTTGCTAACCATGATCTCGTTTATGCTAACTTAGTGTTGTAAATAGGGCGTGGCTTAATCCATCTCACAATAATGCACCTTTTCCCCATTTTTGTTTCAAAATTTCTTTGCTGAGAACTCTCCCTGATCTCCCCTTGTAGTTGTTGGGATAACTCCCTTTGCTCACTCAGCACATTATGGTGGCTATGTCATCATTTGCCAGAGCTGCTTTGGCTTCCTAGTCCAGCCTTGACTGGCCTCAGAGGTGGAACATTTAGTGCCAAGAACACAGGTGTAGTTTTCCCGTTTGGGCATCATGGTGCCACTCTACATTTTTGTGTGTTTTAAAAAAAACTTGTGGATGTGTGGGCATTTGTGTCTGTGTGTCCCAGCCTGTGTATGTGTGAGTGAGACTCACCGACAGATAGTGAGAGAGCATGAGTGAGAGTAACAGTGACTGCAGGTGAGTGAGAGTGGGTGAGTGAGAATGTATTAGCAAGAATACATGTGAGGGAGTGTTAGAGATTATGAGTGAAAATTAGTGAGTGACAGTGAGTGAGTGTAACCACCTGTGAGAATGAGTGAATCTGTAGGAGACAATAAGTGAAAGTGACTTAGAATTAACCGTGAGCGGAGAGCTCTGCTCCGCCCGCGGAGTGTGCAGAGTTGTGCCTACTTCGCTTTCTGCGGAGAACGCGGAGTAGGCACAACTCGGCACACTCCACGGCGGAGCGGAGTTGCCCAGCCTCTGCCTCCACCCCCCCAGGAGAATTACATTAAATATAAGTCTAAAGGTTAATAAAATCAACAGTTACCTTAACTGCGGCATCCCCGGGCTGCCGTCCTCCTCTTCCTTGGTTTCACAATGATTTGCGCATGCGCACTAAAGAATATTTAATGTTATTCTCCTGGGGGGGAGGGGGGTGGAGGCGGGCAGCGGAGAGGAGTGTTTGCGGAGTTAGTCCCCAACTCTGTGGACCTCTGCGTAGTGCCACTCCGCCAGCTCCGTCCAGGCTTACTTAGAATAAGGGATTGATAGTAAAAGAGAATGGGAGTGTGAGTATGAATGAGTCAGACTAAGAATAGGTGAGAGTGAGTGGAAATGAGTACAAGTAAGGAATGCAAGAAAGTGAGAATGAATGAGTGCAAATGAGTGAGAGCAAGTGCCAATGAGTGAGAATGAGTGTGAGTGAGTGAATGTAAATGAGGGAGACTGAGATTGTAGTGTTATGCTTGTGAGTCTTAGATTTTCCCCAAGAAATTCTTGGTTTAGAGAGGCACCCATGCAAAATACTTGTGGAGGTGTACTGAAATCAATTCTGATCACTATAGACACCTTTGATAAAATTCTTGTACTGGCATATTAGAGGTAAACCTTGGCATAATTGGTCCATGAAGAAATACTGTTGTTGGCATACTACAAGTAATTCTTGACATATGGGGCACCCTTGGAAAATCCTGGTGCTGGAATATTTGAGGAAAGTATTGGCATAAAAGGAAGCTATGGAAAAATGCTGACGTTAACATATTGACGTTAATACCTGGCTTATGGGAGGACAACACTGACATATGGGAAGGTTTTTAGCATATGGGGGCTCCAGAGCACATTTTAAAACAATAGAGTTGATTGGCTTAGCTAACCATGAAAAGACATGAATATTTAATGAGAGCCCATTCAGAGCCTATAACTATGTGAAAAATGTGCTTTACAATGTACCATTTGACCCAATATTTAAAAACATTTTTTCAGTTTCTGAACCCCTCTGCACACTACTTAGAGGAGGTCTGGCTCATTTGCTTCACTTGCTACAATTCAGAGCAAGTATTGTTTTCCACCACTTTCGAAGAGCATGCCAGCACCATAATATAGGTAGTATCTAAAACAGAAATTTGTTTTTGTTGTATTTTCAAAATTATTATGCAGTTATTATGGAAAGTCAGTGATGTCAATTACTGTGATGTCCTCAGGACCAAGGTCACATGACATTACCGCCTGGAATTAATCAGGGTTAAAAGTCAGATGATGTCACTTCCTGTGATGTCATTACGGTCAAAGGGTGTGTGATGTCACTTCTGCTACCCCTGTTATTTTGGTGTTATGTGACTGCCTCGATATAACTTGGGTTATTTGTTCTCACAGAATGTTTAGATGTTAGGCTTATCAAGGTCATAACAAGAATTGATATTAATTAGAACATGAAAAGTCATTATGAGGCATGCTTCTGAACCCGTGGGTAATTCACAGGAGACACATGTATGCGAGGACGATAAGCTACATTAATTATATTTGGTTTGTTTTACTATCAGGTACTTTATATTAAACGTTTTTTGAAGATATTTGTATGTTGCATCAGAGGCTATTGCCCTTAAGAACTGACTATTTCATACTTTGTATGTAATATGTTACTCATCCGGTATTCGCATGTTGTTTAATTTAGTACATGTGACCACTATTTTGGTAATAACATATTAGTTGAAACATCTTGAGATGTTAATAGCCATCATATGAAGGCTATTAGTGTAATCATTATTTTAATTTGATTTTTTTAATGTTCCAATTATGGAATTTAGTATGCTGTGGTTTAGCACATATGCAAGAAATAATCATGTACTAGATGTTTCATGAATTGACCTGCACTTATAATTATGTAATTATAGTGTTGACATTATGAGATAACTGTTTCTCCTGTATTAACTGAGACCAAAATCATTACAGATGGTCTGATGTAGTGACTATATACAAGTATGTACATAATTATCATTTTTTACATATTTCATTCCAGCCCTGATGAAGTCCTAAACATCAGGAGGACAGAATGTATTCTTTCTGGAGGGAACGTATTCTTTCTTTTCAGGACTTACCTGCTTGCTCATTTGCCCACCATCAATCAATCAATCAATCAATCAATCAGGGGTTTGTAGAGCGTGCTACTCACTCATGAGGGTCTCAAGGCGCAGGGGGTACAGCTCCGGATCATTCGAAGAGCCAGGTCTTGAGGCTCTTCCTGAAGGTGTGCAGAGTGGGGGAGCGTCTGATGTTGACAGGGAGCTCATTCCAGGTCTTTGCTGCGAGGTAGGAGAAGACCCTTCTGCCTGCTTTGGTTCTGTGGATGTGTGGGGTCTCTGCCAGGGCAAGGTCGGTGGAGCAGAGTTTCTTTTTGGGTACGTGGAAGGAGACTCTTTCGTTGAGGTATTTGGGTCTGATGTCTCAGAGGGATATGTAGGTGTGGGTGAGTAGCCTGAAAGTTACTCTCTTCTCGATGGGGAGCCAGTGTAGGTCTTGTAGGTGTTGGGTCATGTGCTTATGCCTTGGGGTTCTGTGCTCGTGCCATGTGGTTCCGGGAGGAGGGGTCATCCATGTCATTGTCACTACATAAGCACAGAACTTTTTCTGCAGCGCAGGACGTATTCTTTCTTTTCAGGACTTGCCTGCTTGCTCATTTACCCACCGGGACCCGAAAGGAGGGGTCATCCACGTCATCAGTGCTACATAAGCGCAGGACTTTCCCCATGGCGTGGGATGTATTCTTTCTTTTAAGGACTTGCCTCCTTGCTCATGTGCCCACCGTGGCCCGGGAGAAGGGGTCATCCACGTCATTGGCGCTGCATAAGTGCAGAAGTTTCCC
Source organism: Triturus cristatus (assembly GCF_964204655.1). Lineage (NCBI taxonomy): Eukaryota > Metazoa > Chordata > Amphibia > Caudata > Salamandridae > Triturus > Triturus cristatus. The sequence continues at coordinate 1,729,715,966 of NC_140589.1, forward strand.
CGTAGCACGGGATGCACTCGGGACTGCTCCCGGGCAAAGCTCGGACCAAGGGTGGGCCCATCCGTGCCCATCTTAGCCCAGTAGAGTCTGGGCTGGGCCACCCCTCTGTCGGGTATTGGATAATATTTAGGACAAAGTTATTTTATATTTGCTTCCTGGTTCATACAAGTGTATTGAACTGCATGACCGTATGTAGGGGAGCGTCTTTATTATTCTTTACTATCCCCTGACCTAATAGTAATGTTTTTTTCATCTGGAATTTGTCATATCCCACCTATAGCGTAACTATTTTACTTTGTTCGAATAGGGAAACGCAAGGCTATGGGGTGCTGGGCTGTTTCAGAAGAAGACAAAAAAGCAAGGAAAACGCGGTGAAGAACTGCGTGTTAAATTGCATTGAGAATTTAGTGGGCGAATGCCAAGCGATTCTTACACCCACACCAGGCAATGTATGCCCTTCCTTTACTTGTGCTGTAGTATACACATCAATTAAACCACTTATTAAAACAAACTAATATACCAAGTTTATTGAATGACTATAACAAGCGTGCACTGACTGAGGATCATAGCACTTTGGCATGCGCCCACAGCCTAGCTTCAGTTGATTCAGCAAAGGACCAGGATCCTTTATTTGCTAGCTCCTTACTGCGTAGCAATCAATTTGCTTTGCTCCCAGAGGAAGACACGGGCCAACTGGCTAGTAGTACTGATCCCAAACATTTTCTCTATCATCAGACGTTTCTATAACAACCCAAACTGATCAGGAAACGCTTGATAGTCTCATGTCTAGGGTAAAAGCAAAAGTTGGGGCTCTCAAATTGATCGTTTTAACAATGAGGGACGCTATGAACCAGCTTTTAGCTTCTAACAAACAGCTCATTGTAATGCAGGCTAGTAAAGTCCAAGATTTACCGTTGGAGGGAGCCCCTGAGTCACTGGGTGGATTGGAATCTAATTATTGTGCACATTACCCTTTTAACCATGCAGACTTTAAACCGCATCATGCAGTTTCAAACACGCCATATTTTTGTGGTGGTGGACAAGGTCTTCCAGGTCTCCAGGGTGTCATTGAAAATAACTTTGAACCATGTCGCAACCCTCTCACTCTAGATAGTGAGCTCACATGCATGCCCATACACAATGATCACTTTGAACAGCAAAGTGGGTTCTTGAGAGATAGTCGTATCCTGATGACTAATGTGCTCATACTAAGCAGTATAGGGCAGCTTGAGTGGGGTGAGTCATTAAAGAATAAAGTAACTCACTGGATATGTCACGTTAGGGGCTGTCGTTCTTTTATTTGTGATGACATTATTAAAGTAAGCAGACTAACTTCTTCTACTTCCAAATTTGACATATTGGAATTAACACTTACATCAAAGGGCATGGTTGACAATCTGGTGGCCTTGGATGCTAGAATCACTATTCCTGGCTCTTCTAACAATCAATTTAAATATCAGCGCCAGATGTATAAAAGGACGGCAGGCCCTCTCCCTCGAAGGCTTAGCGATGTAGATTGACTCGATAGAGAGATTGTACCCCTTTCTTCCCCGCCCTGTCAGCAACTGGAAATCTTATTTGTAACATCTTTGCTTGAAGGTAGTGGTGGGCCCAATGATTCCAACCAACCAAGGTTCCCAGTGGAACAGTCCATGAGAATTGCTCCTTCTGACCTCTCTAACCAACCTTTGTGTTCAGCTATCTATGACTCCTCGCTCTGTAACATGCCTATCTTTGATCCCAGTGATATCAGGTCCATTGATCCAGTAAGAAGCCCCTGTCCTCTCTCTCTGAATCCATAATGTTTAGTCATGCCAAAGAAAGCATTCATTATAATAATTTGCAGTTCATTTTGTGGAATATAGCAGGTCTTAGATCTAAAATATCGCTTCTGGAAAGGAATTTCCTTATGGATAAATAAGATATTTGTCTTTTAGGAGAAACCTGGTCCGTCGATCCTGTCTATAGACAAGCTTATCTTAATTTTTCTGTGCCTGCCATTCCTAGTCCGATGGGTCGGGCAGCAGGGGGTTTGGTAATCTGAACCAGAAATTCCTTAAATTGTACGGTGCATCAACTCAGGATCAATTCTCCTGACTTACTGGGCATCCAATTAGTTATAGGTAATCATACTAATGTAACCATTCTTAAAGTTTATGCAATGGGGGCTAGTAAGGGCTCAGTTTCAAGTACTCTTCAAGCTCTTGCTCATGCTCTTGACTCATTCTCTCAAAAACATTACCTTCTCATAGGGGGTGACTTTAACACTACATTTGAGCCATTGGATGACCAAGATGTGTCTATAGCAGAGGATGAGGATACAGGCTGGGCAGTTTCTCTCCTCAAAATTCCACCCATTCGTACCTGGGCTCATTCTCCAGTCTACTTAAAGGCACTTACTGTTGAGCATGGCTTGAAAGCACTTAATGGTCGTACAAAATCTGACACCCAAGGTGCCCAAACATATAATAAGCCATCCAATTCAAGCCATATAGACTACATTTTGGTCGATTTGAGGTTGTGGTCAATAGTCATTGATATGACAGTCCTCGAAAGAACTGATAGTGACCACAATCCCATATCTGCAACCTTTATGGCCTTTTGTGAATTAATCAATTTTAGACTGTGAACCACCCACACATACTTGGGAGGTCACCTTTGCAGGGGGCAAACACCATTTGAAATGGTCCCAGATTGTTGTTCGCCCTCAAAGTCTGGCTGTGATTCAAGACGACCTCAACACAGTCCTTACGCAGAGTGAAGAGGACTGCATAGTGCAGATGACCAAATGATCACGATCCATGAGGTATTTTTATAAAAGTTTTATCTCTCTTTATAACCCCCAATGTATCATTTAGGAGGAACAAAACAAAGTAGACACCACTCGTGGTATAATAATGAATGCCGTGTCATCAGTCGCCTGTTAGTTAAGGTTGTAAAAACCAAAAACATTGTTTGTATACCAACTCTAAGGAAAGCATATAAAAAGGCTATCCTGCATGCTAAAAAAGAGTGGGACGATCAGAGATGGAGGGCCCTTATGGACACATGTTCCAACGGTGATTTTTCCAAATTTTGGGTTTTGGTGGCTCTAGATTGCTCAGTAGCTACACAGTCTCTGGCCAATAATGTGGCCGTCTCTGAGTGGGTAAAATATTTTGGTAATCTATATACTAGCAATCCTGCCAACCCTTTAGCACCAATGGATTCCATAGTACCCCAGTCAAAATTCAGTACCACGCCGATGTTTGAAATTGCAGATATCTTACAGGCCCTGAATTCTGTCTCACGTGGGCGGGCAGCGGACTCGGATGGTATCCCAGCCGAAATTCTTTTAACTAACATAGAGCCCTGGACTCTCTACTCCCAGCATTGGCCAATGCAATTGCAGTAAAGGCCCTCATTCCCAATTCATGGAAAGGTGCTATAGTTTTACCCATATTTTAAAAAGCTGACTTTTCCTTACCATCCAACTACAGGCCAATAAGCCTTATAGATTGTATACAGAACATTTTTGGACGGTGCCTACTTAGCACGACACACAATTGAATAGATGAGAACAATATCCTTAGCTCATTTTAAGCAGGATTCCATGCTAGGGTTTCAACCATTTACCAGGCTTTCTGATTTATGTTAATTTACTGGAGAACTGGGCTGATTCGTGGAGGCAGTCTTTATGTCATGATTGTCGACCTAAAATCAGCTTTCGACTTGATTTCAAGGCCCAAACTTTGGAGTATCCTGGCTGATTTGGGATTGCTCCCTAAGATCTTAGCTCTCTTAATTTGTTTGTATGAAGATAATTACGCACACATACGATGGGGAGGGGATCAGACCCAGCTGACAGAAAGAGTATCGACCTGTAATGGTGTGCGCCAGGGCTGCATGCTGGCACTTACCTTATTTTCACTTTTTATCAATGACATTGTTACCCTACTGGTACTCCATCCTTGGCGGGCTTCAAAACCCCGATTCTCTTATACGCTGACGACACCTTGTTGATTTCAAAGACCCTGTCAGGCCCCTAGAAACTCTTGATGTCTCTGATGTCTTTTAACCAGCATTGATCTTTTAAGAGTAAATTATTCTTGGGAGCAGTTGCTTTAGAATAAGTTGATGCCTTTGCATATCTGGGGGTTACCTTGGCAGAGCGTATGTCATGGCAACCACATCTTAGTAAGGCCAATACTAGGTTAAAGCAGATTTCTGTTGTAACACTCAAGGAGTTTTCGACATCCTACTTCAAACCCATCTCCAGCACTTGAAATCTATGGAGTGATGAGTCTGAGGTTAGCTTTGTAAGGGGCTGACTTGGGGGGCTTTTCAAAACACGTTGACATTATAAAATCTGAGAATACATTTCTTAGGAACTTGACATCTCTGCCAATTAGTTCTTCATTATATCCATTATTTTGTGACCTAGGCATCACTAGGGCCACAGGCAAAATTTGTCTACAGCCCTTGTTGTACTGAAGGCACCTGTGGACCACTTCAGAACTGGCCCCATACATTGACAGTTTAAAGGATGTCATGAAGACTTTAACAAAATCTTATGGCTTACAAATAAGAAAGTCAGTCCTGTACTCATTAGGGCTTCATGATTTATGGGACCAACCAAACACTACTGAATTTCCATCCAAGGCTGAGATGAAAATGAAATACTGGTCACTTGTGGAGGCTGAGGATGCTCAGAAGTCAGCCACCGCTAAGTTATCCAGTGATTATATGGATATCACGCTCCTTCGGGGTCGGGAGTTATTTTGGGATGTGGCTACTGTCCCACTGCATAGAAAACTCTATTTTCAGTTTCGCATTCGCACTTTGCCACTCAGAATCTTTACATAATGTTGGAAGGGCGTAGGAGGCACCTCTTGTCCCATTTGTGCCCACTGGAAGGAAAGTGTTTCTCTTGTCTTCTTCACCTGCCCTGGCTATTCATCCCCTCTTAATAATTGGCTGGTACAGATTTGGCGGTCAATAGGTCTACAGAACCATGAGGAAGCCCTCCGTATTCTCAAATCAGATTCTTGCACAATAATGATTATTTCTATCGCTAATTTCATGGGTGCAATGTGGGTGCTTCGCAGAAAAGCTCTGCATGGCTCCCTTGTTTGATGTCCCACATCCTTATACAGCTGATTCAAATATTTTATCAAGATTTTGGTTTTAATGACATTGTCTCATTTTTATAATTATGTGAACATATGTATGCTTTTATGTTTTTAGCCAATAATAGATGTATTTTTATTCTGTGATGTATGTCGTATAGTGTGATGAATTGTACTTTTATGGTCCTGGTGGCCGAAATAAAGTGTTTTGAATGAATGAATGGAATGTATTGATGGAATGTAGTCTGTGAAAGGATATTGGAGACAACTATTTTACTGAATTTTTTGGGGTGATCAGAGAAGAATATATTATTATATGTATCTACATTAAAATGATGGATCATGTTTGTTCTGGACCATTTTATGAGTGTGTAGTCTGAGTCAACTATGTGGGGGATGGGTTGGGCCAGCAAACAGATAACCTCTCAGACTGCCTGCATTGGAAGTGATGGAAATGTAGCTCCCACAGAACACAGAAGAAAATGTATCCAGGGCTTCCCAAATCCAAGCCTTGAGATATTTACCTTTGCTTCCTGCCTGGTCTGCCCAGTCTGCCCTTCTCCCAGTTCTGGAGGAGGCAGTAATCCACACCCAATTAGACCATACTACGCAACCCAGCTTTTACTAATCATGATTTAACTATATACCTCTTCATACGCCTGATTTAGCATCAAAGCCCATTTGCGGATGTGTCGCACACGACACCGTGAGAGTGATTGGGTGGAAGAGTGTGCGTTTTTCATGTGGCCTATGTGCATAGAGGTTCGATGTCCTGGGTGAGGACAGGAGCTGTGTTTGTATTGTGTTTTATCAGTTTGCATTGGCATGTAGAGAAGAGAATGGAGTGGAAGCGCCATGATACCCTAACGGGTGATTAGCTGCGCTTTATAAGAACCCTGATTGATTGATTGACTCAGTGATTAAAGACAGGACACTTAAGTTAATAAGATGCTAGTGCATAGATGGAGAAAAAGGGCATGAATGCAGCGTGGCTTCACAGGAAGTATTTCGGTGTCATGCATGCATTGAAAAAGCTGTTGATACTGTGTTGCTGTGACAGACAGTCGAGCTGCAACCATATGTGGAGTGTAACTAAGGAGAGCGAGAAATAGCTGAACATGGGGTTGTGCTTTCCATTCTTACATCACTCTGTTTCAGTCTCTGGCTAGTACGATCCTGTGTCAACTAGCCCTGCTAATAATGTCAAAGCCTTTCAGTGGAAGCCTTGTCAAGTTATCAACGCACACACCCACCCATATGTGGATGCCGGCCAGCACAGCTGAAAAGTCGCAGGTTTGAAACAAACTATCCACGGTACGGGGCCGCTAGTCAATTAGTAATGAATAGCTTGGCCTTTCCTATTGAAAATCGAATATATAGCCAGCAGTGTTACTAAGGTGGAAACTATCAATTTCCTATGACAGCTTGATAAATCTCTCTGGGAACCATGTAGTGATTTTTTTCTTTTTCTTTTCTTAACCATAAGTTTCAAACACATCAGACGAAATAAAAACATATTTTTCATGAAAACAATGAAGTGTCAAATTTACCTTTAAAATAAATATCTAAGGCTGAAGTTTGTACAAAACGCATGCATATCATCTTTACAAAGGGCATATAAGAAAAGCAATTCAATAAAGTTTGTAAAAAATGTGCGATGAAGCAGTCACCATCGATGCAAAGCCGAATGTAACCTTGCCATCTAGCTAGCATTGGTTTACTACCCGTAGAATTTAAGAACATTGTGCATTTGTTATTCACTTGAATATTTCTGGCCTCCTTTCCAACTTATCGGAGCTGGAGGAATGTTTCTCCGTGGTGCAGGGGGCTCGTGGCAGATTTATGAGGCGCAGGCTCTAGTTGGGAGTCCATCACGAGGCTTTGTTTATGAGGTCAGGGTTCCCACGCTCCAGTGACACCTGACATGCATTGCCTGCTCCAGCGGTCGAACCCAATTGCTCAACCAAGATGCACTAGTTGTCATTATAAGAAATAGGTTTACCAAATTCAAAATTAAAGATAAGCCATTTTTATTGTTCCAGGTGGAATTCGAGCCCTCCGAGGGCTCTTGCAGGTGTGGGCCTAATACACTTTATGAGTTCATCTATTCGAAATCAGAAAGCTACTAAATCAGTCCATAGCATGCGTGAAATAGACGCGGCGCTGCAAGCTGCCAGTGCCCTGAAAAGGACTGCATTGACACAACTACTTAGCAATTGGTGTTTAACAAAAAAGACATTTTTATGTATTTCAAAATCACGTGGGAAATACCTTAGCAGACGCGTGTTTTCATTTGCCTATATCACATGACGCCAGATACATTTTGTGGAAAGCCCAGAGTTGAACAAATCTGAGTGACGTCAGCAAGTCTTGTACTATTCGCAGAAGGCCAGATGTGTACCTAGCCTTGGTTGTGTTGTTTGTTGTGTTTGCTTTCTGAGTCAGACACATAGAGTGTGATGGTTGATTTGGGTATCCCAGTTCAGATTGTCCAGGACCATAGAATTTTCCTTAATTCTAGAGTCAACCAGATCCAACTTAACACAAGAAGACCTTTCGCTAGGGAAGACAGGGAAGTGGCCAACAGTCTGTGCCAGTGTGATAGGGTCCTATCTGCGTCTGTTGATACCCAGTCTGACCAGGGGTTGCAAAGCATAGGCAGTATTTGACAGATTTTCCCAAATTTCCAACCAGTGCCGAGTCAACATGGGCATGCCCAACGAATATGGATTACATCTTACTCTCAGGTGCCACACCTCCAGCAGGTGGCATCAGAGAACAACCACAACCCGCTTGGATATAGTTCAGTAAAGAGCATGGTATATACACCAGGGCCCTAATTTATGGGGATTTGGCATAGGGCAGAACAGCAAGTCACCTTGCTGCACTGCTGTACACCAAAGTGAAATGGCAGGAATGCATCGTATTTATCCAAATACGGTGCATTCCTGTCCTTTTCCCCTGCGCTGGTGCCGTTTCGGCAAACTAGCGCCAGTGCAGAGAACCTTGCATGGTGCAAGGGTGCCTATGTTGTTGACAGGATTGATTTTGTGCAGGAAAGAGCACCTTCCTGCACAAAAACAATCCAGAGAGGTGATCTCCTCTTTCTATGGGTGCTGCACAATGCAGCACCCATAGAAAGAGGAAAAAAACAAGGAGAGATCAAAACATATTTCTCCTCGTTACGCCTCACTTCAGTGGGCTTAAGATTTGTAGACATTCCCACGTTTACAAATCCTTATAAATCTTGGAATGCATCTAAAAGCATGGAAGTTGCATGGGAACACCCACTACAATGCCCATGGAAGGCCTCCCTTGCGCAGAGTAAGGCCTGCAGCAATTTGCTCTGCGTTGCCTTACTCAAGATTTATGAGGCCTCTTAAAACCTGCATTGTGGCTTTGCGTTGCTTCGTAAATCTGACTCAGAGTCTTGCATCACACATGTGCCATTTTGTTTGGTGCAAACGTGACACAAGCCTCTCACTAATATGGCCCCTAGCATCTATCACTTCCCGATCTCTCTCCCATTTCACTATATTTCTAAGCAAAGGCTATGTTGGTGGCCTGCTGAGAGAAGCGGAGGCAAATTCAAAACATAAATCAACACCTGATTTCAGGTTTCCATCTTGTAACAGGTCATATATAGCAAATAAGCCCCTAGAGATGCATTTCACTAAATAAAATATAGAGTTCCCACTCAGAAGACCTGCATTATGCCCTCTTAAGGCATTAGCTTTCATGAACCTACATAGCTCTTCATTTTTGTAAATGCAAGTCCAAGATGTTAGAATGCCTTTAACTGTGGAGCTGTTTAGAGACAACAGAAGTCCTTCTAGTTGTCATTAAACATTAGGGAATGTTAAAGAAAGTCAGTGATTATATAAGAATCCAATCAATCAGTCAACAAATGTACAAAAATGGTGAGGAGATCTAAATTGTAAACAGCAATCCTTTGTATGCAAAATCATAAACAACAGCAGTCACTGATTACCCTAATGAACTTCTTTAGTCTCTAAACATTACTTACCCTGTACTTCTTAGGTTTAAGCATAGTTCCTGCAGGTATTATAGAATTTTTGTGCAGGCAGCTGACTGCGAGAGCTTTTGTTTTCAAAATATTACTTGTGTCCCTGACAGATTCATATTTTCAGACAGTGGAGAAATATGAGTTACAGGGAAACCTTGTTCTTTATCAACAACATAATCAGTGAACCATCCTTACTGGAATTGACTGCTACATCAACCACAACCACTTCTGCTGTCACTTCTCAACCATCAATAGACAAATTATAAAAACTTAAAAAGAAGCATATAAGGACTGTACTGCATTTCCGTACGCTCACTGACTACCTGAAAGCAGGAGTGATACCATTGGGTTTACAAATCTGTAACTCTCCAACTATTTTTGTAAACAACCCTAAATTCCGAACTGGATTTTGTCACCTTGCCACAACATGTGCATGCCATTTAATGATGCTTTGCATGGGTATGATGCTTGAGCAAGAGCTAGAAGAAATAGCAGAGTTGGAAAAAATCTAAGGAAAACCGACGCCCTTGACGAAGCAAACCGGGCATTGGACAAACTTGAAGAATCAATTAAAGAATTTAGTCAAATTGAACCAAACAAAAAAATCAACAACATACAGTAAGATATAAAGAATTATTCCAAAGAGGAAGCTTACCCCTATCTATGGGATGACTTTTCCTCACACACGCCGCCTAGTATACAACAGCTTCCTTGGGGAAGATATAAAAACCAGAGGTCTGTCACCTTCTCAGAATCTTCAGAAAGTTCTATCAAAGGACCTATCAGAAGGGTCTAGTTCTTCATTTCCAGCAAATACAAACAGCAGTACAACTTCTTAGAACATCCAAAACCAATGGGCAGGGGAGGAGGTAATAGCCATCAATACTGAGAGTTTTTGGGCGAATGCCGAAGGAGACTCATTACCAATGGGCACACTCACAATAGGCACTCACAGGTCTGCATTGACAACCCTGGCCCCTGCAAAAATCTCAATTTTTATTGTATCTAAACATACTTTATCTTTGGAAGAAATCAGCCTTTTATGCAAAGGCCTCAGTTTTGCACTTACAGAAAGAAGTGATTTATTTCAGCTATCAGAAGATCTTACTCAGATTCTTCAAAAAATCAGTTTGTGAGTCTTTTTTGTGGATAAACCTGACTACAGTAAAAAAGACATGCCAGTTTTAAGCGTCCCACCCTGTCTATACCCAATGATGTGGTCAATTTAGAAAAATTGGTTCTCAATAATGGTTCAGATTTATGTTGCACTTGCGCCACTTTTGCGCCGCCGTTGCGTCACTTTTGTGACGCAGCAGCGGCGCAAATCCTGCGCCATGGTGCGGGGTATTTACAACGTGACGCATCTGGGAGATGCGTCACATTGTAAAGCCCTGCGCCACATGTAGGCGTTCCAGAGCAGGTGGGGGCGTTCCGGCGCAGGAATGCCTCCTAAAAGTGGCTGAGTGAAATCTACAAGATTTCACTCAGTCACTTTTAGGCCCATGCTGCGTCAAAACCCTGCGCCTGCTTGGAGCAGGCGTAAGGATTGACGCAGCATTGTACAGATAGGGCCCCCCAGAACATTGCTGGAGCTGCGTCGCGCTTGCGACGCAACTCCAGCAATGCGCCACTTTTACGGCACAGATGCGTCACGCATCTGTGCCGTTTTTGCCCCATGGTGCGCCGCATTATAAATGCGGCGCATCCATGGTGGTGCAGCTGTGGCGCATAATAATTGGCGCATCCCTGCTGATATGCAGGGATGCGCCAGTTAACATAAATCTGCCCTAATTTTTATAAACTCAAAGTATCATTTGAGTATGTTCTGCACAATATCACTAAAATGGAATGGCTAGCACTTCATTTCTTTAGGAAATTGAGTGCTTGTCCTTCCATTTTAGTGATGTTGTGCAAAACATACTCAAATAATTCCTTTCCTCTGAAAGGTGATCCCACCAAAAGAATATAAAAAGTATACTTGATATACCAAAACTGGATAATAAACTAGGTTTCTTGGCCATAACAAATTTACTTTTCTAATCATGAAAAAAACCCACACAAGGATGATTTAAATGTTACCAGAAATCCATAAAAGCACTACCCACCCACCCAGGAGACAGGTAGTCTCAGGGGGTGGGTCAGTACTAGAACAGAAAGGTAAATACATTGATCTACTCATCAAAGACTTGACCCTACACAGGATCAGCTTGAAGGGGTGTAAATGGAGTGCCACTATAGAAATATGGCACAGAGGAGGGGACTCAATATCATTGGTTCTCTATGGGAGATAAGACCGTGCCCATATCAAGTCCTGACAATTTCTGATATCACTTTAAGAAATTGCAATAAACCAAAACTTTTTCCAATTTGAGAACAATTTCTATCAGCAATGTAAGGGTGTCTCAATGGAAGCTTTCTTTACTCCTAATTTTGCTATCAACTATGTAGACAGTTTTGAAAAGCAAGCTGTCCTTCATGAGCGCCACAATGGGCTATGAACACTTTACATAGATGTTGTCTTGATGTACTGGAGAAGCAGCGTAATTGAATTGACAGCCTTTATGGACTGGCTTAGCAACAGCTACAGAAATTTACACTTCATCCACAATATTCAGTGCCACCTCTTTGTCATTTCTAGACTTGACTATTCGAGTCAATAAAGGTAAACTAGCTACTGATTTATATGGAAAACCCACGTAACGTAACACTCCCTTATATTGTGATAGCTATCATCCCTGTGGGCTCTGAGACAACCTTCCCATATGGGCAGTTCCTAAGAATTTGCAGGAATTGCAAATTGCGGTGTGACTACTTAAGGGAGGCCACAACCTTGACTACTAAAGTAAGAGAAAGGGGCAATCCCAAAAGTCTGGTTAAACCTGTTATGAAAAGGACCTGGCACTGTCCTAGGGACACTTGACCTACCCCTATAGCTTGCAACACAAATAGTTGGATTGCTTGTATCACAAGGTTAAGTCCGTCTTCTAACAGGATTGCTAAGAAGCACTGGAATATCCTTACAAATAGTGGTTTAATCAACAATGCAACTCTTTTCTCCTTTCACAGAGTAAGGTAGTTACATAACCACTTAGTGAATGCTATCTCATGGAAACTCACACATGCCACCACAGCCACTTTATTGGGCTTACCACCTATAGTTGGACATTCTAAAAGTCACAACTGCTCTGTATGCAATAAAACCATGGAGAACAACATTTTCCAAGACAACAATATTACACATACTTTGACAGAGTTCATGAATTGTAATTCCACTAATGTAGATTATGCAATCAAATGCCCCTGCAATCAAGTTTAGATTGGACAAACCACTGTCAAACTGAAGGACAGAATTATTCAAAATAAGAGCTGCTATTCAACATAAGAGCCGCATCAGGCGACAGTTCAAAATTAGGCCTGGGCGAAAATTTTGTTCCGTTCGCGGAAATTGCGATAATTTGACTTTTTCGCGTTCCGCGGAAAGCGCGAAAATGTCAAAATTTCCGCATTCCACAGCTTGGCGATAATTTGTTTCTTGCTCGCACTGTAAAATAATACATTCTCGCGCGCGCGATCGCCTTACCTGAATCCCTGTGTTCGCCGACAAGTTTTCTTGATCCGGTCGCGTTCTCCTTGAGATGTTGTATTGTTTTTAGCCATTTGCGCTATCTCGCGACAGTTCGCGCCCGCAGTGACATCATGCGTCGCGCGATAACGTCTTTCTTCTCGCGATCATGCACCGCGAGACAACTGAAAACAAGATGGCCACGCCCACGAGCAACCACATGGGTAAGTTGGCGAGCCGCAACCATGCAGAAAATCGCGCGAACATGCGGGAAAAAAACTTCCGCATCTTCGCAATATTTCCGCGTGTTTGCGATAATTTTTTAACATTTTCGCGATTTTTAACATTTTTGCGATAATTTGCGAAAGTGGATTTCGCAAATTCCGCCTACCCCTATTCAAAATGCTTCCTTGGTTGAACATTTTACAAGTATGTCCCATTCAGAAACATCATTACCCTGGCAAGTGATAGCTCATGTCAAACATCCCCACCCAGGACAGCAATATTCAAAGATTGTTAAAAAATATGTAAGCTCAAGTGGATCATGAAATGTACTGCCACCACCCTTGGTGTCAATTCTTCGGACGAATGGAACACTTTAAGCTAACTCCTACATGAATGTTCCTATACACGCGTATGTACCCCTTTCTGTCTTCATTACTCACCCTTATGTCTATAGATGTTTATTGAGCTAACACATGTGTGCACCAGTTAATAACTTGCATTATTACAAGAATGGACATGTTCTGTTTCCATTAATGTGTCTCTGGGGCATTGTTTGTTTACTAAACACAATTTGTAAATATGTTCATTCTTCCACTCATAATGCTCCTTCCTAAATTATATTGACTGCTAATCATAAATATGATAATTGATTTATCCCTATTGATAATTCACATAAGCCATAATGATTGCATATTATATGTATGATAAATGATTTGTTCATACTTGTAATTTACATAAGATTTAATTTGTGTGCAGTTACTGTTTTACTAAGGGATTTTCTGTTCCAAGATGGTGGCCATCTTGACATTTGGTTTGTTTTTTTATTCCACCTGAATTCTCAATGTGTACATGTGTTTACCCTGCCCTCCTAAATGCACAGTCCTGTACCATATTGATTAGTGATCAAGTATATGACTATCCATGCATTCACAAATATACTTCACAAAGGGTTCTGTTTGTGTGCCATTAATACTTTACTCTGGCACTCTCTGTCCCAAGATGTCAGCCATTCTTCCAAATGTTTTAGTCTGTATTCTTTTTCAGTCTCTCCCACACACTTGACATTTCTCTTTTACCTCTCCATTTCTGCATTTCTAACAAAACGACTTAGATGCGCTGTCAGCGGGATTCATTGCTCCACTGCAGTCAATCAGGTTCACTGCCACAAGCAGTAAGTAATGTCTCCTTGAGACCAAACAATTTAACGTGCACCCCTGCATATACATGGCATTCTGATACCTTGAAACATATTTTGTTTTATTTCAATGGCTTCCTAATTAATTTGGCCCTCTCTGCTACCTCAGATACAGTTCTACTCTCCAAGTATTTATGCAGCCATCCTGGCCAAGGTCTTACAGAAAATCATCAACAGGCACCTCACCAAATACCTCCATGACCACCAAGTTCTCAGCACCAGTCAGTCTGGCTTCAGACCCAACCACAGCATGGAAACTGCCCTTTTGGCTGCCACAGCATCTGCATGACTCTATACAGAGGAGATATGGCTGCCTCATTCTCCTGGATCTCTCTGCAGCATTCATTTAAAACAGTCTCTCTCCCTATCCCCGTCCAAAGCCTACACAGCACCGGAATCCAAGGACACGCAGTCCAAAGGATTTGCACTTTCCTGACTGGAAGGACCCAGCCAGTGCCTAAACCGTACACCTCGGGCACCCGTGATCTCATCAATAGACTTCTGCAAGAATCTTCACTGTGCCTGACCGTCTTCAATGCATACATTATCTCTCTTGCTAGCATCATCCATTCCCACAATATAAACGTCCTCTCCTATGCAGACTACATGCAACTTATTTTCTCCCTCACAGACAAGATGCCCAGTACCTGAATCAAGTTCTATGCCTGTATGACTGAAATCACCGACTGGAGGAAGACCAACTGTCTAAAGCTGAACACAGACAGGACCGAAATCATGATCTTTAGGAAGAGCACATCAGCGTGGGACTCTACCTGGTGGCAAAAAGAGCTAAGACTGTCACCAATCAGCACCACTCATGCCAAGAACCTTGGGATCATCATCAACAGCAAACTCAAAATGACTGCCTAATTCAATGCTGTCACTGCCTCATGCTTCTATAGCCAGAAGATGCTGAGAAAGATTTTCACATGCCTTCGAATCATCACCTGGAACACCGTCACTCACCCCCTGGTCACAAGCAAGCTGGACTACAAGAACACACTCTATGCTGGGATTAACAAAAGCTCACCATAAGGCTACAGACCATTTAGAACTCATTGGCCAGAATCCCTCTTGACCTTTCATGCTGCACTCACATCACAGCACACCTGAAGGAGCTCCACTGGCTCCCCATTCACAAACAAGCACATTCAAACTCCTCACCCACACTTTCAAGGCACTACATAACACCAGCCAATCATACCTCAACAAGTACATCTGCTTTCACAAACCTTATAGTCACCTCCACTCTTCTGGACTCCTACTTGCACAAATGCCACGCATACGGAAAACCAGATCCAGCAGTAGAGCCTTCTCCTACATTGCTCCTAAAACATGGAACGAGCTGCTGCTTCACATAAGAGACTTCTCCTTACTTCTTGAATTGTGTAATAAACTGAAGACCTGGCTTTTCGAGTAGTCCCATTAGGCCCTAGGTGTGCCTAGACCCACACCTGCTCAGAGTGAGGATACCCTCCTGGCTGATAGTGCACT
Organism: Triturus cristatus; assembly: GCF_964204655.1. Lineage (NCBI taxonomy): Eukaryota > Metazoa > Chordata > Amphibia > Caudata > Salamandridae > Triturus > Triturus cristatus. The sequence goes on from NC_140589.1 coordinate 1,729,731,577, forward strand.
CTACAAATCTGCATAACATCAGACACCTATGTGCTGACCTAAGTAAGTTGAGTCTTTGCAGCTCCACTTATAGTTGTTTAATATATTTAAAATGGGTTAATAACATACAATCTTCTACCATTTTTTTCAGATACAGGAGTCTTTGAGCTTTGTTGATTCAGTTCCTAGTAAGTCGCATTTAGTGTGCTTTTTCACTATCACATCCATCATCTTTTCCCACCCCGACGTATGCAGGAAGTGGTCCATTGTTGCATGTGAGATATGAAGGGTAAGCTAACCCTGTGAAACCACACTACGCAGCACCCCGTTGAGGCAAAGATTACACGTTTTTAAATTTTCACCACTCTTGAGCTTTTCACATTGTGGCTATGGTTACCACACATTGCTGTCAACAGTGCAATTTCTTCTAATGCAGAGTACAAAGACAGGGAGCACTGCTAGATAGAATATGACGCTCGAGTACAATTAAGTTCTGATATTGCGCCAGTGGTGGGTATAGCTCACATTTTGATAGCAAGGCCTGGTTTGTTGGCTGAGCAGGAACCCCACCTCACAGTATGTAGATAAGCCTGAAGCCTAAATTGGGTAGGGATGCCAGTTGCAAATACAGACACTTCCTGTTTGTTTCAGTTTTGATTTTGTATTCTTTGTTCACCATTTGAAACTATTGTGCTCAGCAGCAAATAGGAACACGGACCATGATGGCTAAAGCCACCACAGTGCCGAGACAGCTGCTGGTCAGCTGAAAGGCAGAAGAGAAAAGATGTCTCTGATGAAGCAGCAGGTGGGTGCACCGAGTCCCATGTACTGTTTTTATCCTGGTCCAAACAGAACCCATGTGAGATTTATGCAGTCCCTTCAGGACAAAAATCCTGCTCAGCTGTATTGCTGAGATCTCACATCTCTTTGTCAGTAAGAAATCACTGCATCACTTACTCCGCCTCTCGGTGCAGCACAACATCATGCCCACTTGGTTCTGAGATGTGACACATTTGCAATGCATTTTTTTCTCACCATCTCAGTTCATGCACTCCACAGCTCCATTTGGAATTCCACTATCTGTTTCGATCAGGTTGCCCAACAAACTCCACTTGAGCATGGTGAATGTGGCGCCCAGTAGGACACCCACAAATCCTTGTACGACCATAGACTTCCCTGAGCTTTTCAGAGGAGCCACCATCTTGCGGGCACCAAGACCATTCTCTCATTAACGTTTGATACCATCCATATGCTGGAGGCATATCTACTTAAGTAAAAACACCATAAAAACACCATTGTACATGGCAAAAAAAATCAGTTTGCCAGTGTACATGAATATTTGTGAATTCTAGAATCATAATCTATGTCATTTGTGCAGCTAAATTGAAACGAGCAACTGGTTTTCTGGATCTAAGCTCTGACTACATTCTTGTTTTTAAATAAATATCAGTATATTTACATTGGCTCTGATTTTAACGTGCTTAACTCGCAACTGTTTTGATATATGCTTGCTTGCTTTCTGAATCTACAACCATGCTTTACAAGGTTAGTCCTTAAGTATAGCCCAGATACAAAGGGATAAGTCAAGGGTACCACAGAGAGTGAATGGTTTATCTCTGTTTGTGAATAGGTGAATAGGGGAGAAACCCTGTTTGGAGTTTAATAAACATTTGTATTCTCTAACACTTCTCACCTGCCTTTGAATTCCCGAGATCGCTTGTGATAAAGAAATTCTTGTTTGAGAATCATCCAGAAATATTTTTTAGGTCATGGAACGAAGAACAGTAATATTTAAAGGAAACCAAAACATGAGGTTTATGTTGATACCATCTTAATACTAAACTGAATTTGACTCGAGACATGAAGTGCCAGTTGTTTTTGGTCTAATCATTGAAGTAGGGGTGTACAAAGTGTTTATTACGCAAGCAAAATCTTGCACAGAACCTGTTTTTTGATCTACCTGTAGCTGTGGGGAGTTTCCTGCTTTTCTGATGTCCTGGCTTTGATTTTCGCCGCGGACTAGAAACAGCTCCTCACAAGTGCTGTTTGGCCATGAAAATGGATGTGACTTTCTCGCATTTGTAAACCATTTCCTTGGATTTCTGAAACTGGATGGATGTTGCCCATTTTTTTCTTTTTCTCAAAATAACTTGAAACGGGTGCAGACATCCAGTTTTGATGTGGAACTACCTCACAGAAAACTGAGCTAATTCCCAAATAGTAATCGTAATATTTGTGAGAATTAGAAGACTTCGCAAGAAAAAAACTTGGGGGCATATTATCAAGGACGGCGTTAACATTATCGCCAGTTTAGCGGCAGAAAACTGCCGCTAAAGCGGCGATAATGGGTTTGATAATATGCCGCAGAGAATTCCAATAGAAGCCCATGTTCTGGGAATTCTCTTCGGATACGAAGAATATCCATAAAAGCACAAATCCAAAAATCACAACATATAATAAAAGTGCATAGGTTCTGTGAAAAAGAATTTAGATCATATTGTCTGCTGAAAAAGTTAAAAAGGCCCCAGATGATCCGCTCCCACTACTGGGAACACCCTAGGCCCCTCCCCTGTAATGTGAAGTGCAAACAGGCACACTTGCTATGTTGTGATTGGACTCATGACCTTGCCTCATTCTGGTTCTGGCTGCTGCTGAGGGTCATTGGAAGGGATAACACAGGCAAAGACCTCGCTGCACCCGTGGAAGGATGTTTAAGCAATTAGCAGTTCCCTCACAAACTGAAACAAAATGAGCAGATGTTTGAAGTGTGTCACCACTTCCCGAGAAAAGGCTTTCAACACATTTTTCTACTGAACACTGAGTTCAGGATTCTGCTTCGGATCTGTAACAATATTGTATGAAGCAGACTGAATCTGCTTGCATTTCCCGTCACAGGCCTCACACCCTAGATAATATAAACCGTGGCATATCTGTTGTGCTTGGCTACTTGATGGTTCTCTGATTTCAAATTCAGCAAGGGCTGGAAAGTGATTTTAAGGGACTTTGACTTTCATTATTACCTTTTTGACATAAGAGTGAGATTAAGAGTGCCTTGTGTATATTAGTTTCACAACTTTCAAATGACAAATGAATTCATCCGCAAGAAAACGTTTCGGATCTGCATGCAGTGTTGCTTTCTTTCAAGAAAGCTAAAAAAAAATGCTCCTAGGCACGCGGTTATACCTTTTCTTGATCTGACTTAGAACAATGTAAAATATGCTCTGTACTGTGCATTACCTTCGACACCTCACAACTTCCATTTTTGGTAAGTAAAATGTAGTTAGTCCAAGAAAGGCAACTGGGTCCTGCAGGCAGCTAAGGCCAATGTATAATATTTTTGGGGCATATCAGCAAGGGCCTGAGCAAAAAGTATCGCCGCTTTAGCGTCCGTTTTCGGACGAAAAGCGGCAATAATTTTAACGCCCCCTATCAGCAAGGACACGCTAACGCGTGAATCCATGCTTCTTTGCCCTTTCCCTTAACGCTCAGCTTTGCATGAGATGCAAAGTGGGCGTTCCTCCCCAGAATAACGGGAGAAATGTCGCTAAGCGACATTTCTCCTATTATCAAGCCTTACGCAAAGAAGCATAGCGACAAGAAAAGTAGCGATAACCTCTGTTATCGCTACTTTCCTTACACCTGCTTTGAAACTGACTTAGCCATGATATCCTATGGAAGGTGGATATCATGGCTAAGTCTGCCTTGCCCTATCAGCAAGCTTGCGCCAAAAGTTGTGCGATTATTGCTTGATTTCCAGCGATAATCGCACAGTTGGCAGCTTGCGCTCTGAATTTTATCGCTTTGGAGATAAGCGTTGCTGATAGCATGCTATCTCCGCGATAAAATTCAGAGTTGGCCGGCGATAATTATCCTCGCGCTAAGTGCACTTAGCGATAATTATCACCGGCCCTTGGTGATATGCCCCTTTGTTCTTTCAGGCAAAGAAACAACAACGAGTAGCAACTAATTTTACATCAGAGGAAATTGTTTACATTAAATCGAACTTTAAACAGACACAATACAAGAAAAAGGGACGTACTATGTGGTGATGTATTAAGAACAATACATCTCGAATGGGTTTTATTTTTTTACTATAAAATACAATAATGAATCGTTGGTACGAGTTGTGGCTCATAAGTGCTACTAACGCTTGAGTGGATAAAGTAGGAATATCAGCACTTTATCGTAAGGGTTTGTGTATCACTGAATGTGTTGCATAAATAACTAGCTAAATAACAAAACTGCTGTCTTTCCTTCCAGCTCTGGGATTTCGAATTTTTCTGAATCGCTCTTTGGTAATCGTAATCGCTATTCTAATTGTATGAAAGTTTTATTTCTTAGGTATTCCCAGTGGGTCACAAATCAACCTTCCTCATTAATATTGATGATCTAGGTTGCAATTTGCGACCCAGTAGAAATGAGGAGCTTTGCTGCGATGGTGGCCTGCTGAGGTCAGCAGACCACCATGTCTGTGATTGCTTTTTAAATAAAGTCATCATTTTCTTCCCAAAAATGTAACCTGTTTTTCTAATAGGACAACGAGATACGTTCAAAAAGTAAAAATAAAAAATGTAGCTTTCATTTTTTAAGAGTAGGCACCGGTCCATGGAACCACTGCCTACTCTTAAAAGTATATTTTTTAACATTCTGAAAGGGAAAAGGTCCCCTTGGGACTCCTTCCCAGTTGCGAAAGGGTTATAACTGCTTTTCAATTGGTGGTAGAGTATTAATGTTTTGAGACTCGAATTTGGTCGCAAAACATTAATACATACTACTGGTAGTCGGTATTTGGAAGGGACGCTCTGAACATGCCCCTTCTAAATCCAGAATAGCTAATGCAAGTTACAGAATCTCATTTTGCCTTGTCTACATTTAAGTACCTTTTTTGTTGCTGCAAATGGATCGATTCTGCGAATTGGGGCATTTGCACCCTAAAAAAACCTTTGTACATCTGGTACTTTTTCAGGCATTCATTATATAAAATGTGGACAAAGTGTAGCAGTAACCGTACAGTAGCATTTTATTTAAAACCCATATGTGTTCTTAACACATAATTACTGCACGTGTCAGGCAGTCTCTACTGGATTTTTGCCTGAAACTGGTGGCTGATAAAAAAATGTTTTACAGTTGCAAACAGCGATCTTCGTTGTTTGCAACAGTTTAAATACTTTTTAATATGTACAAAATCAATTATAGGACTCTGTAAATTATTAACAACTCCTAAAATGGTTTTGCGACTCCATAAGGAATAACTGTTTGGAGGAGGAGTGTTGTAGGCATCCCTTCCAAATAGCAAGTTCTTTGAAGATGTACCAAAGTTTTGTGATCGAAATCCGGTTCTGTGTATGTATGACTGCCATTTTTTACATGTGTGTGTGTAATGACTCCCATATTGGGGTGGTAAGCAGTTTGGAAAATTGACACTTCGCCTTTGTGAATTTAAAGAAAAGATTGTTGGGGTATATTAGTGGTTCAGAGGACCATTGTCAACTCTCAAATAAACTTTTTTTAAATAAAGTAAATATTGTTTTTAAACACATTCCCCTTTCCTTTAAGGAATATTGGTTACATTTAAAATGTTTACTTCTGTTAAGTGCGATCACAGGCATGGTGGTCTGATGACCCTAGAAGGCCACTATCCGTTTGATGGCATCCAATTGGAAAAAGTGATTATTTGTGACCTACCTCATCAATATTCATGAGGTAGGTTGGATTTTGGCCCATATCACATAGGAATTTTACAATCCAACATAAAAGTACCTAGGTCAGTTTATATAACTCCACACTGGTCACAAAAACACAGGTCATAATTTCTGAGCAGTGTTTTGTACATTAGTACATAAGCCCTTGATTAGCTATTAGGTTATCTAGATTTTGTGTTAGGCTGTAAAGCATAAATATCTTGCATCTTTTCTTTTAAGATGTTCTGAGTTAGGAAAATATTGCATATTTTTACAAGCAATTACTTCAGAAGAATACTTTGAATTAATTTCACCTTTGTAATTTTTTTCTGATTTAGCAACTCAAACACAAAGGGGCCGATCATGATGTCAGTAGGACTGACATGCTGTTGGTCCCATCGACATCTACATCTGCATTGGGCGGGGGGTCAGATCGCCTTCCACACAATGGAGGCCTTGGGGATCACAATCCACCTTTTTGCCAGCCATTTCATGTTGGTTCTTTCGACATAAAAAGGCAGGTTGAAAGGCTGTAATGGGGCCCCGTAGCAGGCCCCCTGTACCTGTGATGCCCCCTTAAACGTACCTGCATTGTGTGGCACACAGGCTGCAGGTATGTTTAAAAACATGCCTTTTGGCATTTGTACTTGTGCTGCGACCCTTTTCCGGGTCGCAGGACAAGCATCAATGCAAAGAGGCATGTTTCCGACTGCCTCCACGGGGGATGGATCCTAATTTGGTGGTCGGAACCACCGACTACCTGTCTGCTGGTCCTTTTACCACAACGATGCCGGTTGGACACTCGTCCGGCCAGCATCGTAATCAGGCCCATAGTTTGTATGTTTCTGTATATAGTTCCAAACATGATGATTCATATCCGTGTAGCTGCAAGGTGCATTTGTGGGTGGTAATAGCCTGCCTGATTTTGGACAGTAAAGTAAGAGATTAGGGCCCCAATTACGAGTCTGGTGGTCCACGGACCGCCAGACTCATGGGGGCGCGGCATTGGCAGCCTCCGACTGCTCTATTATGAGTTAGGTGGTGGGACTGCCACAGCCCCGCCGCAGTCGCCAGGGAAACGCCATTCCCTGGCAGTGTTGCGGCGGTCAGGAGGCAGTATTATGCTTGGCGGGGCCACTGTGGTCCCACCAAGCATATTACAAGTTTCCTCTCTGCCACAGTTTTTATGGCAGATCCACCATCATTAAAACGGTGGTGTAGAGGAAGCAGGGTCCCCCGGTGTCTCATGCATTGTGGATGCACACTGCATCGCAATGGAAATGCCAAAAACAGTTCTTGCACAACATTTGCCCTCCAGCGTGCATGCACACCAGTTCCTGCACTGCATGGACTTTGCGGTCCATGCTGTGCAAGAACTGTTTTTGGCATTTCCATTGCGATGCCCGTTTTCAGGGCACTGCTGTGGGAAAGTCAAAAACAAAGCCTGCCAGACAGGAGAAAACTCCTAATCTGGCAGATGGTCTGACCATGGCTTTGGCAGTGCAGCGGCAGGTTGGACCCGGCATTACACTGCCAAAGTCGTAATCGGGCCCTAAGTTTAGAAATAACAGTGTTAAATTACAATGTATTTCAGGCAAGGGGTCACTTCACTACAATGAGGGACCTTCAAGCAGAAGAGCTTTGAACTATATTTTGAATAGCTATACAGAAGAGGTTATGTTTATAATGGTTCACTGACAAAATAACAATTCTCAAAATATTCAGATACAAAAAGACATAAATGTCAATGTCAAAAATATCGTCATCCTATACTTATTATAAAAATTACAAAAATATTTCAAAAAATATCTTTCTCATTAATATAGTTGTCTAAAATATTGTTTTTTAAAATATAAGTTTAAAAAGTAAACTTTAGGGGCCGATTATGATGTCGGTTTGCGATCCGTCCGCTGAATTATGATGTTGGCGGTCATTTTGACGCGGTTCTGACCGGCTCTTGGAGCCTTCCTGCTCATTGGACCCGCACCGTAATCCCCTATGGACAGCGTTTCTGCCGTCGGGATTACGATGACCGTTTCTGACAGCCTTTCCCTGCCGGCCTTTGGATATGGGAAAGCTTTCGAAAAGCGACTTTGGGTGCACTAGCAGGGCTCCCTTCCCTCCGTGGTTGGGGGCCGAGGGGGTGCCTGTCACAGGATTCAGGGTTTTACAGACACCCCCATTTCATTATGGGAGCCTGTATTATGTCCGGTTTACGGCCGTAACACAAGACCGAACAGTGTTTGGTCGCATCGTAATCAGGCAGTCGGCCTGGAGGTCGGTCGATCCCGAGACTGCGATGGTGTTGGTCAGAGGAAACTCCAACCAGCATCGTAATAAATCCCTAAATATATTAAATAATAACACACAAATATTAAAGTAAAATATATTTAAAGGTTTTAAAAAAAATATTGAAATTATAATTTTCCAAAAGTAAAACACACACATATATTAACATCCAACCAACCAAGTCAAATGAGCGCACACTCTGGAATATCGACAATCTAGAAATAATTTTAATAGTTCCTGGTATGAGGTTCAACTGAGGACAGTCTTGTTTACAGTCTTCCCGAGTGTGTGCTCATTTGACTTGGTTGATTGGATTTCCATGTCCGGCATGCCCGCCGGCACAGCGCACCACCTCTCTGAGGGCCTAGCGTTTCGAAAGGGGTATTTTGCTTTGTTTGATATGTATTAACATATAAATATATATATATATATATATATATATATATATATATATATATATATATATATATTACCTACTGGCGGTCGCCAGTAGGTAGTTATAGTTAGGACCACGTTTCCATAGGAAATCCGCAACATTCTATTTGGAATAACTTTGGCGCCGGTCGACGAATCCTCGCGAATTTTTCTAAATAGGTGGCGCGCTACGCTCCGCTCCTACCCTGAAAGTCTCGGGGGGATTCGTCAAGCGGGGGCTGAGATAAAAGGAGGGTCCCAAAACGCGTTTTTCCCATGCATTTTTCCATAGGACCTTTAGACAGGGCTACAGCCCGAACGGCTGAACAGAATTTAATGAAATTTGGCAGAGAGGTAGTCCCCAGGTCAAGGAAGTGCCTTTTGTAGGTTTGGTGTAAATCTGTTCAGTAGATTCTGAGAAAATAGCCTTTAAATCAATATATATATCTGTGGCAGCTTACGGTGCGCTTACCGTGCGCTTACCGTAAGCTTACCGTACGCGTACGGTGGCGTGCGCGAGCGCGATTCTGATTGGCTCTTAGATCTTAGTAAACATTCGAATCGGTCGAAACCAGGAAGCGGCGGCCGCCATTTTCTCTCTCGCTTCCTGAGTTGGGCAGCAAAAACGAACCCCAAAAATGTGTAAAGAGGCAGTTTCATGAGATCCTAACCACCCAGCATTGATACAGGGGTCCCCAAACCACCCCCAAGCCCAAAATTTTTTCGGAAAATCGCCGATTACGCTTACAGTACGCGTACGTTAAAAAATTGTAAAAAAAAAAAAATTATCCACATTCTCCCCACCCCGTGTGCAAATGGTGCCCGAAGTGCACCATTTGTGCATGGCATATAACATCTAAGAAGTTAACAAAGAATACATTTCACAAAGATGCGCAAAATATGTCCACCCATGTGCGCACGGTGCGCGAAGCGCATCGTGCGTACATGGCCCATCCCGCTTAACGTGGGCACGCGGTGCGCGCAGCGCACCGCGTGACCACTGTGCATGCACGGCACTAACTGCGTAAAGTGGGCGCGCGGTGCGCGAAGCGCACCGCGTGCTCACTGTGCGCGCACGGTGCGCGAAGCGCACCGTGCGCGCATGGAACGAACTGCGTTAACTGGGCGCGCACGCCACGAATGGCGTAAAGTAACTTAGCATTTAAAAAACCTTGCAAATTCACTGAAAAAACCATAGGTTTCACACATGTTATAGTTAGCTGGACATTTTACTGATAAAAAACCAATGAAATTCCCCCGTTATAGTTACTGCAGGCAACTATAACTCACGCGACCGCAATCTTCTGCTGATGACATATGTGTCTTTATGAAAAAAAAATATTTGTAATATATGTAAAGCTAAAATTTAATGGAAGAAGACATGGGCAAATAAGTGTCTAAATACAGTATTAGCATCAGCAGAGGATTGCGGTCGCGTGAGTTATAGTTGCCTGCAGTAACTATAACGGGGGAATTTCATTGGTTTTTTATCAGTAAAATGTCCAGCTAACTATAACATGTGTGAAACCTATGGTTTTTTCAGTGAATATATATATATATATATATATATTACCTACTGGCAGTCGCCAGTAGGTAGTTATAGTTAGGACCCTGTTTCCATAGGAAATCCGCAACATTCTATTTGGAATAACTTTGGCGCCGGTCGACGAATCCTCGCAAAATTTTCAAAATAGGTGGGGCGCTACGCTCCGCTCCTACCCTGAAAGTCTCGGGGGGATTCGTCAAGCAGGGGCCGAGAAAAAAGGGGGGTCCCAAAACGCGTTTTCCCCATGCATTTTTCCATAGGACCTTTAGACACAGCTACAGCCCGAACGGCTGAACAGAATTACTTGAAATTTGGCAGAGAGGTAGCCATAAGGTCAAGGAAGTGCCTTTTGCAGGTCTGGTGTAAATCTGTTCAGTATTTCCTGAGAAAATACCATTTAAAAGCATATATATATGTGGGCGGAGCCTAACCACACATCTCATCCTGAGATCTGATTGGCTGTCAGCACTTCATCCAAGAAGTGTTGGCAGCCATCTTGGGACCAATATACATGATAGCACCTCATTAAAAAGCATTGCAGTTAATAGAAGGTTTTAAGACTTTAGTTACATTATAAATCATTTGTTGATGGTACCATACTCATTTTAGGAATTGTGGTATGTTCTAAGGTGATTTCACCATGTGAAAAAGCCTTCTGCTGGGATATCATGATTGAGAGAAAAATATTTTCTCATGCTTTTACCACAGAGGTTTGGAAGGTGATCTATAGGCTAAACTGAGAGCCAATTTTCTGTAAATTCACATTATCTTTCTCAGTCATGTGAGAATGAAGTCTGACATTCTCAGTAAAACATGTACATCCAACAAGGGCAGAGACTGTCAGTTGATTCCTTTGTGTTCTACTGCAGCTTCCCAGAGTGTTCCAAAGAACTACTAGAGCGCTAACAGTCCTACTTATGATAAACGTATGGCACACCTGAAGCCATCTTGCTTGGATTAAAGTGGTAACTCTTAAAACATTTAATTTAAAAAGGAACAAAATGAGGGGGTTCATTTTTCCATAAAAAGTATGATTAGTGCTGCAGAAAGAAAAATTAGGGCACATTTTGAGTGACTTCTCAAATCCTCTTCTATTTCATTAAAAAATTCTGACATGCAGACTGAAACATGCACTTTCAATACCAGCAGCAGTTTTCCCTGGTGAGCAGTAGCTTTACTACAGTGATCTAATGAGCAAAAAGAGTTCTAACATTCTGAATTTATGGCAAATGTGTGACACATCTGAATGCCTTCTTGATGGAATCAAAGTAAAAAACTGAAAGTATTTCCTACTGAGGAGACTGCAGTAAATGAGGAAATTAGAAACTTCATAACAAATAAGTCTCCCAAGATGGCCACCAGAGACAAAAGAGCCCAAATGTAGCCCAAATATCACCCAGATGTAGCCCAAGTATAGCCCAATGACAGAATGTCCCAGAATGTTCTTAAAAACAACTAGAGCGCTTACTGTCTTCATTATGACAAAAGTATGGCACACCTGAAGCCATCTTGATTGGAAGAAACTGGTAACACTTAAAACATTTAATTTAAAAAGGAACACAATGAGGAGGTTCATTTTGCCATAGAAATTATGATTAATGCTGAAGAAAGAAAATGAGAGCACATTTTGAGTGACTTCTCAAATCCTCTTCTATTTCATTAAAAAATTCTGACATGCAGACTGAAACATGCACTTTTAATACCAGGAGCAGACTTCCATGGTGCAGTAGTTTTACTACAGTGATCTAATGAGCAACTAGAGTGCTAACATTCAGAATTTATGGCAAATGTGTGACATATCTGAATACCTTCATGATGGAATCAAAGTAAAAAACTGAAAGCGTTTCCTACTGAGGAGACTGCAGTACATGAGGAAATTAGGAAACTTCATAACAAATAAATCTCCCAAGATGGCCACCGGAGACAAAAGAGCCCAAATGTAGCCCAAAATCACCCAGATGTAGCCCAAATATAGCCCAATGACAGAAGTGTGCAAAACACTTATTATTTTGTGTTTTTGCAGTGTTATATAGTGCAGACTTGTCAGGTATTGGAGTGCTTTACATGAGCATTGATTACATCACACAAGAACAAATTCATTTTGGTTGTAGACATGGGGAGACTAAGTGATTTGACAAGAATCACAGAATGTCGAGCTGAAGCAGAAACTTCAACCTGGTTCCCCAGTTGCAAAGTCTGCAGTTCTGGAAGTAACACCACATCCTCTCCCCTAAGTGCAACATTTAATCAAGTGGTCAACTGGATAAAAAAACATAAAGATAACAAATAATTTAAAAGTGCTTTGTCGCTATTTGAAAACTCAGAAAATATGTCCTTATTTTAGTCTTTTAGAGCACTAACCATAATTTTGATGCCAATAAGACCCTCTCATATATGTAATTTCTAAAGGAAATGCTCTAGGTATTACAGTTTTGATTACATCAAGGTGATGTCAGGCGTTCCACACTTTTGTAATAAATATAGAATGTTAGCAATCTAGTTGTTCATTAGGATACTGTTGAGAGGCAGAGGCCAGGGGCACGGACTCTGAAAATTGAAGGCAGGTAGGAGGGTGCAAAGGCAACAATTTAACCACACTGAGCAGGCAGGAAGGGCCGTGGAAGCACAACAGACTATGGAGGGCAGTGGAAAGGGGGGCAGGGGCAACAAACCAACAATACAGGACTTGCAAGAGAGGCTGTTGGAGGGAAGATCTATTACGGGTCAAGGAAGCTAGGGGCGGTCCCCAGATCCCCGGGAGCCACCACAGAACTAAGCAGGAGAGTGAGTCAGGGACAAAAGGGGCACCTTAATTTGAGCCGGGGTGCCTAGGAACGCTTGCTCCAAAAATGAAGAAAACAGACATATGAGACATGGAATTGGAGGCAGAATACAATGGCAGTTTAATGAGAAGATGCAACTTCAAAGAAACCGCAGAATAGAGACATAAAGTACAAAATACAGAATCCAGATAATCATACAGCTGTCATAATATTCTCTGTATCTCAATTAATGTACTGACAGAGAGAGAGAGAAAACACATCTATAAATGCATCATGAGAAACAAGTTACACCAAGGAAAATGTTACCTAGGAACACTCACGTTTACTCTTAGAGCAAGCATTCCTGCAATTACAATACAAAATCTTTTAAATGCAAAAGTAAAGAGAACAATGGTTAAACATAACATGACATTTCATATAGGTAAAATAGAATAAGATACTTCAAGCAAAGCAGAGCAAGACATTTTAAGCAAAGGAAGACAAGAGCTCCCAGCTCTTGGGGAAAACCTGCACTGCCTGTTAACCTACATACAGACGGCGAGGTAGTCCGTCGATATCTGTGGGTGCTCCCTTTTTATATCATTTTGTGGGCTCCTTTGCACGCTACATCTACCTACGTATGCTACCCAAAAGCTTCGTCTGCAGATTTTACCAGACATTTCGTCATTTACCCACTTAATGCTGACAATGGACTGGGTGAAAAGGTCAGTCTCTCAGGCCAATCGCTTATCGTAAGTTCCATAGAGCAAGCAGAAAATAATGGGTATTGTACGGGAATTCAATATATTCATGTATAAAATCTCCTCAGTTCTCCTAACTTGACGCTCTGCGGTTGCCACTTCCTTAAAAGCGGGAAACCTGCCCAGGAAGCAAGTACCAGTCCAGGATGCAGCCTACTGTATGTCGACAGCTTCAGGGGGATGTTGAACTTTGATACCGAGCACGGAGCACTCGGGTAGGGTGGGGGCTACTAGTTTGGATCAGAAGGCCTCGCAGACCTGCCTTCAGACTGCTATACACTAAAATTGCAGAGCTATGGTCAATTTAACAAAGAGGCCTACATATTGAACAGAAGGGCCTACACAGGGGTTTTATGCTGGCTGAGTGGTAAGGATGTCTCAGGATAATTATATAGCAACACAGGACCCGCTGGTCAATTTAATACGGCCTACAAATGCAGCTGGCAGGGCAAGGACAAGGGTCTCATACTTCAGGTGTGGACAGAGCGGGTCAGGGGCCCCCTGTGATACAAAATCTACCCTCCTTCAAGGCTGTGGCAATGTAATAGACCATTGTGGGCAGAAGGAAGAGGCAATGGTAGTACAACCATACATGCCAACAGACCCGATTCAGCCAGGAAACGTCCAATGTTTTTAAGCTCAAATGGGCTTTATTTGATCTGTCTCCTGTCTACAATATCCTCTTTTTCAATGTAACTCAAAGGGGAAAATCAATACCCCAGTTTTTTTTCAAAATCTCCCTCTTACCAAGTTCAAAATGTTCGCAAGTATGGTACATTGGATCATGGAAGGAAATGGGATAGGGACATGGACTTGGATAACAGAGGACAGGAGGGACATGGAGAGGTGCACCAAACTGACCCTGCAGGGCAGGCATCAGGGTTTGCAGCAGCACAATACACCACACAGGGCATGCAGGACGGGAGTGCAGCACAACAATCCATAGAAAGCAAGAGGGAGGGGACAGGACCATGCACATGGACAACAGAGAACAGAGGGGCAAGAGGCAATGGTAGCTAGCTGACCATAATGGACAGACAGGAGAGAAAGCTGCAGCATAACAGACCATAAAGGGCAGGAGGGACGGATCAGGGGCATTACAATGGAACAGACAAGCCAGGAGGGAGGGAGTAGGGCTGGGGGCAAGGGGGCAGGGCAGGAGCAGCAAGATAGCCATGGAGGTCAGGCAGGATGGGCACTAGAAGCAAGACACACCATGAAGAGCAACAGTGAGACTGTGATGGCATACACACAGACCATGGAGGGAAGGTGGGAGGGGGTCAGGGGCAACTAACTGACCACACAGGGAAGGTGGGAGGGGCCATGGCAGCACAGAAGACCATGCATGGCAAGTGGGAGGGTTAGTGGCAGCACAATGGCTATGATGGGCAAGAAGGAGGGTGGAGGGGCATGCACAAAGGACGATGGAGGATAGAAGGGAGGGTCAGGACCTGTGCACAGACAAGAAAGTTCAGGGGAAGGGACCTCACAACAGACCACACGGGGCAGGCAGGAGGAGCAGTTGCAGCACAACAGACCAGGGAGGGCAGAAGGGTGTGGCAGTACAATGGACCATGTAGGACAGGAGGAAGAGGATAGGGGCATGGCATGTGGACAGGCAGGGTGGAGGTGGCAGGGACAGGTTACAGTCATCTGACAATGCTAGGCAGGTGGGAGGGGAGTGGCAGCTCAACAGAACACTCAGAGTAGATAGGAGTGGCAGGTCCATGGGACATGGTGGGCAAAAAGGATGGAGCAGGGGCATGCACAAAGACATCGGAGGGCAGGGGGAAGGAGAATAGGGGCAGCAAGCTAAGCACAGAGTTTAAGCAGGAGGTCAATGATGGGGCATAGAATTGGGCAATGGAGGGCAGGAGGAGTGGACTGGTACATCATACTAAATTGAGGGCAGTGGCAGCACATCAGACCATGCATGGCAGGAGGGAGGAGGCTAGTCCATGGATTCACACAACAGAGGATAGGGAGGAAGGGGATGGGGCAGCAAGCTAACTGTTCAGAGAAGGCGGGTATTAGGAACTTTATTGTTTTTAAAACATTGTGTCTGTGCGAACTACTTAAAATATGAACAAGTATGCAGCATAATCTCACTTTTATTCAGGAAGAAGAGGACGTTTGTGACTGTGACTCCGGGCTCACTTGGCAGAAACACCCCCTGACCCTCCACCCCCTATCGCAAAATGTAATGCCCGTGAAAAGGGTAGGTGAACACAATGTTATATAGAACATAGTCCTGAGAGCACGATTGAAAATGAAAACTAGATATAGTGTATGGTATAAACTATGCACCAAAAAGTGTGATATAAGATGAACCGGGCGTGAAATATAATATGCAATACATTGTGCGCAATGACAGATTCATTGGAGAGCGCGAGATAGCACAGGCACTAGCGCGTGCTATGCGATATGCGCCTTGGAGTGTAATATGCACAGGGCAGTGTTGTGTAACCTAACTAGTCTCTAAAGTTGTAATATAAAATATGTGCTGGGGAGTGTAACGTTGCATATGCACTGTGACAAAGATATGGATCCCAGATTGTAATATGTATGGCATAGCACTGTGCGTTATAACATAGGCATCGAGAAAGGCACGTTAGATGGGGCAATATAACCCGTGCGAAGACAAGTGTGGCATGACATATTCACGGGGTGGTGTTACAGTGCACATGGGCTAGAGAGTGTCATAGCATATGCACTAGCTAGTGGAATACAACACAGAGGTGTGTGGCACTCGGCAGGCAATGGTGGGTGTAACACAGCATTGGGCTCTGTCAGGAGCACGCTGTGACTCTCAAGTGATGTTCGTCCCCTTTCCAGAGAGTAAAATAAAAAGTATTACACATCCGGCAGTGGATGTGTGTTTTATTAACCGTGAGGGGGGTTTCTTGCATAGTTTTGGTCGAATTTTTGTCGAATCCCCTTTGAATGGCTTGGTGTGCATGTGTATTAAATGTGCCCGTCAATAGCTACCCATGTTTGTATAAATAAACGACAAGGGTGTCTACCAGGATTAGGCACGGTAGGGCATCAGACATGTCAGAGCTTCACTAGTGGTGTAAATACATTCCACGTGGATTCATTGCATGCATAGTCGCCTTTTAATGAATATCACGCAAATCGTCATGGTGATAGGTACGTACGGTTTGTCCAGCATGTCCTAGGTGTGTCTATAAATATATATTTTTTAAAAATAATAAAAAACAGTGGCCGGCCCTGGGGATTGGGGTCAAAAAAATATAATTAGGAGACTGGCCCTGGGGGATGGGGTCATCAGGGCCAATAAATTAGAATAAGAAGGGGAACCAAACAGCCCCCCTTCTTAAAAAACTAAAATAAATAAAAGACTGGCATCGTGCCGGAGGCCATGCCCCCTCCGTGCAGCACTCTGCAAACGCGCCCCCAACAGGCATCTCCAGTATGCGCCAGGGAGCTGCGCTGCAGCCAGGTGTTCTGAGGCCAAGCCCCTTTTTACACCTCTCTGCAACGCAGCTCTGTGGCGCTTACTGGAGGTACCTAGTGGTCTAGTTTGACCCTAGGGACCCTTAGGATTCAGGGGGACTTAATCTCTCAACTTAGAACAGCCACAGGGCGCGTTTACACAGTGGTGAAGGGAGGGGACGGGGCCTGAGGTGACGTGTGCAAACACGCACTATGGCACGTTTTAAATTGGGGATATAATTTCCCTTCAATACTGAGGGCCCCTGGGGGCTAACTAGCCCACCAAGTGCTTCCAGTAAGCGCCACTGAGCTGCATTGCAGAGAGGTGGTCCAGGCCGTGCCACTTTTTACACCTCTCTGCAACGCAGCTCTGTTGCACTTACTGGAGGTACCTAGTGGGCTAGTTGGACCCTAGGGACCCTCAGGATTCAAATGAACTTAATCTCCCAACTAAAAATGGACACAGGGCGTGTTTACACAGTGGTGAAGGGAGGGGACGGGGCCTGAGTTAACGTGTGCAAAAACGCCCTGTGGCCTGTTTTAAGAGGTAGTTTTAATCCCCATGCCCTATTATACACTAGGGGCTTACAGAGGAGGTCATGCTAATCACAGGGGGACCCCAACGCATAATGTTCCCTAGTGTATGTAGGTGTTTTCACTGTATTCTAAGTGTCTTTTAACATAGCACTGGCTCTAGGACTGGTTAGTCAGACTCAGTTACCACCAGTATCCGTCTGAAAAAGTTGAGGGTACAGGATGATTTTGCAACAAGGCTTCTTTCTGCTCTTCTTTTTGTTCTTTCTGCACGTTATCCTTCTTCCTGCACTTATCTTCGTATATGAGGACTTCTGTTGCTTCTTTCTGCACTTCTTTTGTTTCTTTCTGTGCATTTTTTCTTCTTTCTTCACATGTCCTATCTCTGTAGGCATAGTTAGAAATTAGCATTTAAAAAACCTTTGAAATTCACAGAAAAAACCATAGGTTTCAGGCACGTTATAGTTAGGAATTAGCATTTAAAAAACCTCAGAAATTCACTGAAAAAACCATAGGTTTCAGGGGTGTTATAGTTAGCTGGACTTTTCACTTGTACAAAACCATTGAAATTCCCCCGTTATAGTTAGTTCAGCTAACTATAACTCGCGCGCCCGCAATGCACTGCTGATGACGTCACATATTACATCACTCATGACATGGTCAGTGACATCACTCATGACATCACTGATGACATCTCAAATGACATCACTGATGACATCACTGATGACATCACTGATGACATCATCCTTGTGATAGGGTGGCAGACCTCCTCTCACCCTAATATAACCTTTGATACACACATTCAAAAATAGAGAATACAATTTTCAAAACAATGGACATACCAATACCAGTTACAACAACCTCTTCAGTAATTCTAAGATCCACATACACATCCACTCATTCACCAACAGTCCTATACAGTCACTCATACATGTACTCACTCATCATATGTACTCATACACCTATACATCCTGTTACACAATGCCACTCATCCATAGAGTTACTCACACACATAGTCACTCATGCTAATAAAGAATCAAACATACATTTACTTGCATATACAGTTATACACACACCACCATACTTACTTCTACGGAAACTTACACATACTTAGTCTTTTAAACAATCACTTATAGAAACACATACTTATTCATACAGGAACTCTTTCAATCTCTCACTCTCACATATACTCACATATATACACCAATAGTCACATATACTAGTTTAAAACATAGGTAGTTACTCATAAAGACACTATTGAGACAGTCATTCACTCACTAACACACCCATACACACACTCATCCACCCATACAGTCCTGCACTCATGCTGTGTTCAACACATACAAACAGTGAGTCACTCATTCATGCACCTATGCACTACGTAATACCCCCCACCGAACCATGCAGACACTCAGACTGATACTCAAAAAAACAACTAATAACCTATATAGACACCCATGTAGCTACTCACCAACCCATGCAGCCACTTATACACAAAGTGAGAGACTGATACAGATATTTACATATTTAAACACTAAGCCATGTATTCACTATGATACACTTAATCAGTCAGTTACACAATCAATTTTTCAAAAACAAATCATCCATTTAGACACTTATATACCCATTTATTCTTCCATCGACCTTGAGATATACATATATAAAACATATTTAATTTTCAGAAAAACACACATTCACTGGATGATGTCATCAGTGATGTCATTTGAGATGTCATCAGTGATGTCATGAGTGATGTCACTGACCATGTCATGAGTGATGTAATATGTGACGTCATCAGCAGTGCATTGCGGGCGCGCGAGTTATAGTTAGCTGAACTAACTATAACGGGGGAATTTCAATGGTTTTGTACAAGTGAAAAGTCCAGCTAACTATAACACCCCTGAAACCTATGGTTTTTTCAGTGAATATATATATATATATATATATATATATATATATATATATATATATATATATATATATATATTATATATATTGCTAATTACAATTATAATAAAATGAATAATCTTTATTAATATTATAATTTAATGTTTTTACATGTAATTATGTATATATATATATATATATACAAATATATATACATATATACATATGTATGTGTATATATATATATATATACATACACACACACACACACCAAAGGTGCCAAACTCTCAGTAAATGCTACCATAATGTGAGGTTGAGAATCACAAGATATACACTGCTCAAAGAACACACGGAGCTCACGGGCATGTTGAGTTCTGATTTAAATTAAACGGATGTGTTTCAGCAGAGATGCCCTTTTCAATGTTCCTCAATTAAATGCAACTTCTTATTGTGAATGTCCGTTTTGATATCCGCCCTGTTGGCACAATGTTCATTTCTCATGTTTCGAATGGCAACATATGTATTTTTCCTCCGTGATTTAAATTGTAGGGTGAAGGCCACTTTACTCCATCAGCTTCTACAAATGCAGAGAAATACTTCATGCATCTCGATGTAATTGGCATTAAGGTGTTACATATACTAAATATATACATACATTCAATAGCATAAAAAAGTTAAAAAACAAACCATTTCAATTACAAACTAAACACCAGAGTGTGCAACTTACTAAAAACAAATAACATATTAAAAACATTAATATTAATAAATATTATAATTGGTTAAATAAACAAAACATAATAATATATATTTAAACAATAAAAGTAAACAATAACATTTTACAATTAATACATATACTATTCCCACTACAATTTATACATGAGTAGACAAAGTGTTGGACTCAAGAGGGGTAAAATTTACTTTTCCCACTCCAATCAGTGCAACAGTAGGAAAAATGTTGAATTATGAGGGGTAATATTTACTATTCACACTTCAGTCTGTTAAACAATAGGAAAGTGTTTGATTGCACAGGGGCAAAATGTACTATTCCCACTCCAGTCAGTCCAACAGTAGAGAAAGTGTTGGATTGTGGAGGGGTAAATATTTCCTATTCCCAATCCAACCAGTGCAAGATAAGGGAAAGTGTTGAATTGCGGGGGGAGAGTGGAGATTTATTATTCCCACTCCAGTCAGCGCAACAGTAGAGAAAGTGTTG
Source organism: Triturus cristatus (assembly GCF_964204655.1). Classification (NCBI taxonomy): domain Eukaryota; kingdom Metazoa; phylum Chordata; class Amphibia; order Caudata; family Salamandridae; genus Triturus; species Triturus cristatus. Next base: position 1,729,752,099 of record NC_140589.1, read on the forward strand.
GATTACAGAGGGGTTACAATTCCTATTCCCACTGCAGTTAGTTAGCCACATTAGGGAAGGTGTTGTATTATGAAGGGGTTAAAATTTTCTATTCCCGCTCCAGCCAGTGCAAGTTTATCGAAAGTGTTGGATTGCAGAGGGGTCAAATTTACTATTCCTACTCCAGTCAGTGCAAGAGTAGGGAAAGTGTTGGATTACGGAGGGGTAACATGTACTATTCCCACTCCAGTTAGTGCAACATTAGAAATAGACTAATTAAGTTAAATTAAATTAAATAATTTCAAAAACATACTAAATCACAAAAATATAAATATATAAATATTAAAAAATATTTTTTTTATAAATTTGAATAAACTAAATATGTATTACAATGTTTAATACATGTTTTAAATTACTACAAATATTATTATAGTTAAAATGCAAAACTATATTCTCATAATATTATTAACCAAAGAATACAATGTTATTTACATTTAAAAAGCACAACACAATTAACACATACATTAATAAATAGCATCATTAGAAAATATTAGTTTACTATTTATAAAAGTATTATTACTTAAATAACTTTCTGCCCTATATTTCCACACAGTACACAATACATATCTAAAATTAATTCTTTAAATGATATTATTTACATATGTTCCATAATTAAATATTTACTAAACATTTCATAATAATTAACTATCACTAAATTAATTATTTTTAATTACCTCCTCACCCTTTATGCATATAAAACAAACAACCCACACCTAATATATAAATTGAAGATATTATGTGCATGATTGTCATGATTACTTGTCAATTAAACAATTAATATTAATAATTAACTATAAAAATTCTTATTATATTTAATTAACTTCCCACCCTTTACTCCTACCAATGCCACAACTCACACCTAATCTATAACGTTAATAATATCTTAACTACCTATTTTAAATAATTATTCATAATTTCAATAATTATATATATACACATTATTGATTATCATAATTAATTAACTACACACTCTTTACCCATACAAAAACAACACACACCCACAAAAATCTAATTATTGTATTACACAATCTACATAATTATCAATTCAATTATTATTAATTAACAATTAATGAAGTATAATTAATTTACTTCCTACCCTATACCCCTAAAAAACACACAACCCGCACCTGAAATGTAATTATAAAAATCGTATTACACAATTAACATAATTATTATCGATTAAATAAACATTAGAAATAATTAAACAAACATCTTATAACATGTACAATTAAAATACATACTAAAAAACATAACGTAAATTAAAATGTTATACTTAACAACTATATTTTTGTAAACTATGTTGATGATTTCGATATCTTTAATATCGATATCACTTACCTTAAAATCAGTATTCTTGACAACAATATTCTTGCATGCGATATTGCTGTCTGACGTTATTTCATACTCGATATTTCTGTCTGACGATATTTTATTTCTGATATTTTGTCTGAACACCTTAATAACCCTCATTGCCATAGAACAGCAGTTCTTAATCTGTGGTTTGGGGACCCCAGGGGTCTTCAATGCATACTCAGTGGGTCTGCGACTACTTAGAAAATGACATGATATTAACAGATTAATAAGTGTATCTAAATGAAGAAAATATAAAATTGAAAATGTTAATATGTTCTGTAAATTTAAAGGAATTAGAAATTTGAAGCTTAACTTTAAGTTTGCATCCTCAGATTTATTTGTGGGAGTAGTGCAAGTACATTAAATACAATTTAATATCTAATGTCTGACAGATTGCCTCAATCAAATTTAGCAAGGTCTCAACCTTCCCATTAAAATTAAAACTGTGATTTTTTAATTATTTCCTTGTGAACTAAATAAAATATTACCTAGGCCGGGATTCTGCATGCCAAATGACTCAGTGAAGGGTCCCCAGATTCAAATCACGATTCAATGGGGGTCCCCAGATTTCAGCAATGATTAAGGGTCTAATTTTGAATTTGGTGAAGAAAGTTGTACCTCCTCAGTTAAACTCTTTTAGTTGTATTTGATTTTTTTCTTAAGTATAACCTTGTGCTTGAAGTGGTACCAACATTTTCAGCATTGATGGCTTTAAAAAAACAATATCTTCCACTTTAGTTAGTCCAACAATAAATAAGGATGGAATATTTGGCTTAGGTCCTTGGCAAGAACAGGCAAAAAGGTTCCAGTGGCAGGAAGATGCTCTTGTTGTTCCCCTCTGAAGTCCACCGAGATGCCTGCAGTCCCTGGGTAAGCCAATACTTTCTCATGTTCTTTGTTAGACACAAGATGTCATGATCCTTCGATCCTGCCACCGGGTGGCACTACTTGAAGACCTTCTGTGAGCCTGCTTCCATTGTTAATTTCATTCCAAGGTTTACTTACCATTTCCTCCTAATGCACTTGCAAGTCTTCCCCAAGTCTGATAGCTGCAGAAAAGTTTTTTTGTGAATCTTATCATACTTTGAAAACTTCTAGCATGCCCATGCCATCCCCTGCATGAATTCCTGCTATGTTCAAACAAGATCTGATCATTATTCCACTCTGAAGTTTCATTCTGCCTACTATTTGAATCCAGGAACTTCAGTGAGCAGAGAGCTGAAGGAGGGACTTTAACTCATCTCACTTGAACTGTGCTGCAGCTAGCTCCCACCAGTTATCAGTTCCAATCACCCTCTCGAGCTGGGAGAAGGGACTTAAGACTTGCTTCTGCATTCAGAATTGGTGTTACAACTGCCATTACTGGGAGCTCCTGCTTTCTTATTCAGTTGTCTGTACTGCTGAATTGTCTTGTGTCCTGCTACTGATTTTTGCAGTGTTCTGCTTTCCTGTGGCTGCTCTGTGCAACACTGTGCTTTACCTGTTTTCCCTTGATTCAGTCTCCGCTTATTTCTGGCTTTCCTTTTCCACTCTCATACTCCGAATTTCTGTTTTCACACTTGGGCTTCTGACTATGTATTTACTGAACTGGCTCTGGTTCCCTTTATTTACTTGTTCTACTTTACTGTTTTGACACGTTTCTGAATGCCTGTGTTATTCCATGTACCACCAGGACTTTACTTGTTCAGTGCCTATTGGGTGCATCCCAGAGTTCCTTGTTCTGAATCCTAGTTCCAGTTTCCTGTACCAACAGGGTATTAGTTGTCCCAGTGCCTGTTGGGTACAGCCTGCTGTTGATCCCAGTATTGCTCTCCTTGATTTTTAAAACCCTGTTCATAATCCTTTGTCTTGGTGTTCTCCCTGTCTCCTTGCAGTCTTGTCCATCCTGTATTCTGGTTATTATTTCAATTCTGGTTTTCTGCCCCATTCCAAATTCGGCCCTCTGCCTTTTGAAGTCCTTATAAAGTTTACAGCGTGACCTCTGGCTTAATCTCCATTCTGATCAGCTAAAGGAAAGATGTCTGATGTTGTGCCCAAGTCCTTTGGAGTCTTACCTGTCTCAGTGTTGTCAGTCTCAGTCCACAGTCTCAGATCAAACCTTGCTTTTTCTTGCTCTTTCTTGTCTCCTGTCTTTCCTTGTCCCTGTTTACAGCTGTCTCCATTCCTCTGTAGTTCTGTGACCACAGTTATACTTTGAGTAGCCAGGTATATTTCTTGTCCACTCACCTTGCTGAGTCTTACCTCTGAAATTATGCATCCCTGCCTTAGCTCCCTGACACAATAGTAGGTTGCATATCAGTCAGTGGCAAAGATGAGCGAAAGCAAGAGATACTATTCGCCAGCCTATTACGATACAAATCTTTCTGATGTATTCCAAAGGAAGTTCTGGCCTCTACATAACAAAATAGACAGTTCAGTAGGAAAACTAAAATGGGAAATGGTGCACACCAAGACTGTTGATGAAGTGTAGAGGGTTATCAGGTAAGCAGGTACAGTTGCTCCTCTGAGAGTACAATTGGTTCATACAAGCTAGCTTGGAGAGTGTCATTAGATGGGGTTCTATCGGCGGGTTTGGTCTACAGTAGTCAGTTCCAGCATTCAGAATGCATGCTCCTCCTCATTTGATGCCTCATTTCAGCTCACGGCTTGTGAAACATGTACACCACAGTTTGTAGTGTGAGTTGTTTAGTGATGGCAAGCTTTAGTATTAAAGTACTCCATCTATAAACAACATACAAAGCAACTTGACTTTGAGAGCCTCCCTATGACTACTATTATAGTTATCTACTGTTGAGCTGGGACAGTACCTGCTCAAATATGCATTACCAATTGTTCTTCACTTTTTTTGTACCAGACCTCCCATCAGTCATTTGGAATCCCTTGACATCTGCGTTTGCAAACTTAAACAGCCAATGGCTTTCCACTGCAGGACATTCAAGGGATATATACAGGGGAACATAATCAAATTGCTCATTGCTTTGCATACGAGGTGTCTATTTCAAGGATATGGCTAGAGCTCCCGAAAAGTGAGATGTCCGCAACATTTCTGGTCCGTAAGGGAAGGGCCATAATGGCTGGCAAATAAGTTCTTGACAGAATTGTGGGAATAAAATTTGGAAAGGTCATTTGACTATTCACAATTTTAGGATCTCATTGCCTCACCCATGTCATTGGTACCCAAAAAGTGAGACTTTCACTTTACTCACCATGAAAGATGATAATCAACAAAATAGGAAAACATGTTATTGTAACAGGTGGTGAGGGAGGAACCCTAACAGTTAGATTTCACTCCACTACCTTATTCTGTTTTTAACTTTGTATGCACAAGCGTGATAAAATAAAGTTACTGAAAATGTCCTGCCCTAATATAATTTTTAACTTTCAACATGCCTCCATCCATACTTCATCACAGATTACCATCCTTCTCCAACAAGTGCTCAGGATGAACCCACCTTGCCCCACCGTAGTGCTGATGAAAAAGGCACAATGATGAAGTGTGCCACCTAGTGTGCATGAGGAGATCCGTCTTTATGTTTTTTAGGAAATCGGAGAGAAAGGTGAATAAAACCATCTATCTAAAAAACCTATCACATAGGTTTAGACATGGTTAGGAATTGGCAATAATTCTACCAACTCCCTTAACAGAGAGCCCTTCAGTCTTGTTTTGTTGATCAATGTAGGCATTGGGAGGAAGCACTGGAGATTTACCTCTCTGCAATGTAATAATATGCTAGTATTGAGAATGAGATAGAGGGTTGGAAGAAGTGTGGTTGGAACTATGTGTAACCAAACAACTTACACTGCTGATACAGAGAAAGACACAAGGATGCATAAGTGTTGTGGGAATCATGATGGATTGTATACAGAATAAGCAAGCATTTAGTTAGGGCTAATGTTGTAATCTTTTTAAGAAAGGAATTGAAACATAAGGCAAAATATATGGTTCGATCAATTTTACCCGTTGAATGCTTGCGAAAGGGCAAAAAACCCTGAAAGATGAAGGGCAAGCTTCATTGGATGATTACTGAAACAAAATATTGGGGCTAATTATGGAAGCAATCAAGAGAAGGTCGACCTGTACAGTAACTCAATCGTTTTGGCAAGTGCTGTCACGTAAGTTGGTAATAATTTCATTCCTGCAAGATAGAGATTAATGAGGAACAATGTGTGGAAACTTCAAAAACCAGGACATTTTGTAAAAATAGAAGAAGGACTACAATTTAACATCCCAGGATTGGCGTAGAATTCAAAATTTGCGAACATACGTGACAAGAATTTTCAATTCTATTAAGGACAAGGAGGCGAGGATTATGCTTTCTTATTTCTTTACTAGAAATGCTCAGCAGCCAATAAAAACACAGTATATGCAAAGAAAAACGACAATACCCATAAGCACAAGGGTATGACATGAACAACCATAGAGACCATAGTATAAAAGGTCATGTAGAAAGTACAAAATCCTCTTTCTTTGGTGAGGAGAACAGTTCAAAAATAAAATAAAAGTTCAAGAACCACGATGACCATCAGGGAGAACAACCATCAGCAACGACAGAAGACCATATGGAAAAACGCAGCACTGGAAGGCCACAGGACCCTGGAAACAGAAGAACCTCGGATGCAGAAGAAACCAGATGGAACAGTAACACCGTCACTTCGGGTCAGAACCTGAAAAGAGACAGACTGCCGTAATACACATCCAATATATAGTAAAATACAAAAGGGGGGTATTAGAGAACAATGAATTATCAGAAATATAATGCATATTGAAAAACAACAGTATAAATGCAAAACATGTACATCAGAAAACAATGGGTGGGATAATCCTCGCCTCCTTGTCCTTAATAGAATTGAAAATTCTTGTCACGTATGTTCGCAAATTTTGAATTCTATGTCAGGACAGGAGGCTCCGATTATGCTTGTTCAAAGCTTATCCACCACTACAGAAGCAACATGATCAACATAGAATCAGAAGACCAATCTGCGGCCTTCATAATGTCAAACAAAGTAACACCCATCGAGAATGCTTTAGAAGCCATAGCTCCCCGTGCAGAATGAGCACCAAAAATGGAAACATCAATGCCGGCTTCAGATATAAGCCAGCGAACCCAAAGAGCTAAAGTAGCTGGGGTAACAGGGCGAAAAGGCTTCTGCAAAGCAATCAACAGTTGACCCTGCATATCTGAACGTAAAGGAGCAGTACATACCTCATAATCCTTGACGCATTGGACCACACAAAGGTTGGGATGGTTAGGAAAAGAAGGATAGGTAATCAAGGAAGTATTTGTTTTGGTACGTCGGGAAAGACGAAAAGAGACACCCTCAGGGGTAAAAGTGCGACCTGCCAAATCCAATGCATGAACATCAGACACCCGTCTGCAAGAAACTAGGCATAACAACATGGTCAGTTTGGCTGACAATTGTTTGCGGGAGAGCAAAGAATTGGAAGGCCAGGCGTTCAAAAACTTCAAGACAATAGATACATCCCATAAAGACGTGTATTTAGGACGAGGGGGAGTCCCCAGACGAATACCTTTAAGTAATTTAGTAATCAAAGGGTGTTCACCCACGGGTTTACCATCAAGAGGAATATGGCCTGCCGAAATGGCAGAACGGAAATTGTTAACCGTCCGATAAGCTAAACCTGAGGAAGCAAGAGACGCTAAAAAGTAAATTATTAGAGATACATCCGCTGCAGCGGGATCAGCTTCCCGTTGAACACACCAATCACACCATCGTCTCCAAGAACCTGAGTAGCGTTTGTGAGTGTTGGGTGCCCAAGATCCACTGATAAATTTGCAAGCGTCTCGTGAAAGGCCTGGGACCGTCCAACGGTCCCCGAATGTCGCCAAGCTAGAAGACGGAGAGAGCCTGACTGGATCAGGGGATGCGGATTGCCAAGAGGGTCCAGCAAGAGATTCCACTTCTGGGGAAGAAGGATCGGCACTGCACAACACATTTCCAGGAGAACTGGGAACCAAGCATGAGCCCTCCACAGAGGAGCAATCAGAATCAGCTCTGACTGATAACGCTTTGTGCAAGCCAGGACTCTCGGAATCATCATGAACGGGGGAAACGCGTAGCACAGAAGGGGAGGCCAGATCTGGAGAAATGCGTCCGTGGCCAGGGCTTCCGGATCCGGCCTCCAGCTGAAGAACCGGGGAAGCTGAGAGTTGAGGCGAGAGGCAAAAAGGTCGAGGTGACACTGGCCCCAAACCCGACGGAGAGAGCGGAAGATGCGAGGATGAAGCCTCCAATCGCTGTAATCCCGAAGGTGACGCGAATGCCAGTCCGCAATCTGATTGTTGCGGCCGGGAAGATACTCGGCAATAACAGTGATCTTCTTCTGCAGACAAAAGTGCCAAAAATCTTTGGCGATCTCTGCTAACATCTTGGATCTAGTGGCGCCCAACTTGTTGACATAACGAACCGCGGACACGTTGTCCATGCGGAGAAGAATGCAACAATTGGACCGAAGGGGAGTGAAGCAACGGATCGCAGAGGACCCCGCCAGGAGTTCCAGACAATTGATGTGGAGAGACAACTCCTGAGGGGACCATCGACCCCCCGTTGATATTGGACCGCACCGGGCTCCCCAGCCCCACTGGCTGGCATCGGACTCTATCACCATCTCCGGGGAAGAACCGAACAGGGCTCGCCCATTCCAGGCCTCCATGTGGTCCAACCACCACTGCATCTCGCACCTCGCCTCCTCTGAAAGAGGAATCTGATCGGAATAGCGAAGGCCGCTCTGTAGATGATGGATCTTCAACCGTTGTAACGCTCTGTAATGCAGAGGACCAGGAAAAATCGCCTGAATGGAAGACGCCAAAAGACCGACTACACGAGCTATAGATCTCAATGATACAATCTGTCTAGAGATAATCGAAACCAACTCCCTTTTGATGTAGCGAATCTTCTGATTGGGTAAAAGAAGCTGACAGGTCAGAGAATTGACCTGGAAGCCTAGAAAGTCTATCACCTGAGATGGGACGAGAACAGATTTCTGAGGATTCACTAGAAATCCCAGGGATTGTAAAAGGTCGATCGTCCATTCGAGATGTAAGATCAATTTGCGGGGACAATCTGCCATGATCAGAATGTCGTCCAAATAGATAATCATGCGGAGACCCCGAGCGCGTAAGTGTTCCACCACTGGCTTCAGAAGCTTCGTGAAGTACCAGGGCGCCGACGAGAGGCCGAACGGGAGGACCTTGTATTCGAACCAGTCCCCTTGCCATTGGAACTGGAGAAACCGACGAAGTGGACCAAAGATTGGAGTCGACAAATAGGCATCTTTGAGATCTAGGCGAACCATCCAATCTCCCGCAAAATATGGATCCCTTCCATCTTGAAATGGCGGTAAACCACTCCTCTGTTGAACTCCTTTAGATTGAGGACCAAGCGGGAACCGCCCCCTCGTTTCTGCACCAGAAACACTGTGCTCACAAAACCCCTTGGATGACGGGTAGTTTGAAGAATAGCCCCTTTGGCAAGAAGGGAATCTATTTCTGTTGAGATGATCTCCCGATCCTGAAGAGAGAAGAACAACGGGGTTGGAATGAGGGGTTGAGGCTTGGGCTGATAAAATTCTATCCTGTAACCTTGAACAGTGTCCAGCACCCAAGCATCATTGGAGATTAGCTGCCAATTGTGGAGAAAAAATTTGAGCCTTCCCCCCAAAATCACTTTGGAAAAAGGAATCAACCTCACCTGAATTGTTGGAGTCGTGGTGACCTCCTTGTTGTCCTCCGAAGCGACCCTTCCGGAATTGTCCTCTCCCTTTGCGAGAGGGATAGAAGTTTGGAACGGGTGGTGAAGCCGGAGTCCTGACCACCCCCTCTGTGGGACTGGAATCCTCTCTGGGAATTCTGCTGAGATCCTCGGCAGAACGAATGTCCCCTAAGACGTCCGGCCTTTGCAAAAACCGGCCGAAACGCCCGCCGCAGCGAGGCTTGGGCCTTGTCAAGGCCACTGAAAGTGGCCACAAAATGGGTAAGCTCCTTCAGGAACGGCTGACCAAATAAGAGTCCCTGAGCCAAGGGGCCGGATTCTGAAGAGGAGAGTTCCGCCAGCTTGAGATCAAGGCGGAGAAGAATGGAGCGGCGTCGTTCACACGAAATCGCACAATTGGCATTGCCCAATTGACAAATGGCCCTCTGAGACCATTCAATGAGTTCGTCCGGATTAACAAGAGCTGAAAACTCTTTGGCAAGAACACCCAAATCCAAAATCTTAGTGAGCGGGCCCAATAAATCCAATAATTTATCTTGGCAGGAACGCCAAGACCTGTCAAGACCTTTTTTGGGGTCTCTGGCGTACTTTTTAAGATACATGACCATAGTAGGATCCACCTCCGGGGTCTCGGCCAAATTGTCCGCCAAATCAGGACGTGGACACTCGGATCTCAGGTGGGCCCTGACATCTTTTTCAAAAGGTTGGCGAATATGAGCCTGCACATATGCCGCTGTTAAATGGTAGCGGCAGTTTCAGTCGATAACCTTTCAAGTATTTGCCCGGCGGTAATCGCCTCTCATACCACTCGATAATTTACCAATGAAAGAGGCAGGCGCCGGAGACTGGAAGGCAGGAAACAAAGTTTTATTCCGTCGGAGCAGAACACATCAGATCAGACAGCAAGGTATCGTCACGAGGTGCTCTAACTGCATCTCTGAGACCTGGTCTCTTATACACTGGTTTATTGCTTTATTACACATAGTACATTCTTGAGATTCCCTTGATGTATGGGAGAATATCCCCTGAAGCCCCGGTTCAGATCCGATCCCACACATAGATACAGTAGAAGTTCCCACCCCACCCACAGTAGGAGATGGCTATTGCGCAGCGGGGTATTCCGCCAATTCCCGGGGGTGTGTGTGTGACCGGTCGGGTCTCAGGGGGGTAGGGGCTTTGATCTACTGTAATCCCTTTGATGTGGGGTGTTTCCCTTACAGTAGGGGCAATAAACTGCATCCGCAGGGCTAGGTGATGGCCTGGGACCAGTTCGGACAATGGGGCGCAGAGGAAGGGGGTTATCAAAGGAGAGGCGTGACCATGTATGGGTTGTCGGTCGGAAGTGGTTCCGTAGCAGGGTCGCGCAGAAGGAGAGGGTTTATGGCCTGTATGAGAGAGCGGGGGTGGCCGGCGCGCGGGGGGATGCTCGCAGCGCCAGGGGAAAGCGCTGGCGATCGAGAGTGAGCAGGGAGAGAGTGGGGTGCCTAAAATGGCGGCCGTGCATTCGCTGTGCGTGGCGCTGAGGAGAGGCAAGATGGCGCAGATAATGTTCAGTTTGCAAGCTAAATTTCCACAGTCCTCCCTTTTAACATATCTCGCCAGCTTGCCTGGCCAATATTCACCTTTGTTAGCCTTTCAGTTATAGTGTCGTCAATGTTCGTCATACATTTCTTAAAGATACAGAGTCTTTAGGGCAGGCAGGGGTAATCTGACACATTTGTACATTGTCTCATACAGTTTGATAAAGTAGGCGAGGAGGAAGTACATTCAAAATTACATTAGCTGCGCCGCATGTCAGGCCCAGGCGAGTTTGTTCGAGTATGAATAGGATACTGTCCCAGTGTATAGCCGGAAGTGATTGATGCAACATCACGAAAACTCAATAGGAAGATAGTTAATAAAAAAGGGTGGTTGGGAGAGGATTTTCAACTTTAACATAGGTTCTTCTTTCCAGTGTCCTATTATAAAGAGCCATCACTGGTAAGCTCTTGTTGTTGTTCTTCTTTCGTTGGCACTGTTGAGCACCGGCGGTGGAGCTAAGGTCCAGCTCAAATCTGATTTCTCACGTGGCAGGGTGTGACCACTCGCTGTTCTCTGATCACAGTCCTGTTCCTTAACACAGTTCACCATAGGTACTTTGAGACAGGGTACCTGCCTTTTGTTCTTCGGTAGTGGGTCAAAGTCATAATCCATATGAAAGAGGAAGAGAGAAGGGGGTGGCGTGCTTCGGGATGCCGAGGTAAGAGGGGTGGCGTGGGATCGGATCAAAAATGCAGACCAAGGAGAGCAGAATCTTTCAGCACTGGGCCCATCAATCGGGCCCGACGGGTTGAGACTCCAGGCACGCTGGTCAGTGAGCAGGGGCCTCGATGTAGCCCCTCGCGCTTATCATTCTGATAATGGTGTCTCGTCTCACGCCTTTTTTTTTTTTTTTGCTTCGTAGCTTCCCCCTTGGTCGATGTCATAGATGCTTTATGGTCCGCAGCCAGGCTGTGCGTCACGTCCGACCCTTCTCTTCCGATGGTTGCAGGTTGTCTTTGAATGGGTTATAAGAAATGAAAGTCTTAGAGATTTTGGCAGGGAAGACATTTACATACTTCATCCTCTTTCCCAACCACCGAGTAGTTGCGGACATGCTCTTATCTGTTACTGTATGATTGGTGTCTATTAACTCTGATGTTAATGTGCGTGTTACTAATCTGTTAATTATTGCTGTGGTGCAGGTTTCTGTGGGTGTCCCTGTCCATCATCTGGCCTTCTAGGTGTCGATTTCTGCGCCCTATAATCGTTGCAGGAAGCCTGACATCTGTCAACTTTCTGGTTTATAAAAAAATTCGAACCGGCTTCTCCGGTAGAGACTCATTCATCTCAACATAAGGTTTGGTAATACACATCTTCCTCCGAGGACTACTAAGTTTATGGAAAAGTAAGTGTGAGGTGCTACTGTCATGCGTTCACGAGTATCCTTTTCGGGGAGGAACATAAGCTAAGCATTATTTTTGCTGGGGACAATAGGTAACCCTGTATCAGTTTAGGCGATGGATTATTAGAAAATAGGGCCATCAGCCGTTTCGTTCGAAATACTCTGAGACGGCTAGTGTAGGGCTGGGGTTATTTTTGGGAGAACAGGGTGCTTTAGACATTCTATTTCGGGCTAATTGGTCAGGGGTAATTCTGGGTGGTGGAGATGGTGTCCTTTAAAAACAAAAACCACTGACATATAGTCCCCGTGTTGAGGGTCAGATTGGGAGACATCAGTCGTCTTACCTGTCCTTTCTTTCTCAGCCGATTAGGCTCAACATTTGCAAAAAGGAGAGGTAGTAACGTGGTAAAGTATGGTCGTTTTGTTTCTGTCAATTTGTTCGAACACCACCGTGTTCAGGCCAATTATACACTTACCGAAGAGGTATGTGTCGTTAATTTTATTCAAGAAGAAAGAGGGCAAGAAAGAGCCTTTTGTGAGGGAGGGGGAGAGAGAGAGAGAGAGAGAGAGAGAGAGACGTGTGCATCAAGTAGGCTATTTGGCATACATACGACACAAAACGAGAGAGAGAGAGACATGGGTAAGATAATAGGCCACTTGGTGCACACACAACATGGAGTAGCATGGGTTTGTTTCATGTAAGAAAACACAAGCGGGGAAAAGACATAAATTCGGTGATCACGTATACACAAATGCCGGATAGGGTGTGACAGTACATGCATCAAGACGGAGACTTAAGACGGAGACTCAGGGCTGCGTTGTGCATGGGGACCTCTCCTTTCCTGTCCTCTATTCCTATGCATGCTGCGTACTTTTAGTATTTTGTAGTTTATCTTAGGGGGTGTCTGACCCTTTATTCTCCTCCCTTTGATCGGTGGACGAGCACTTCAATCATACAGTGACGCTCTCTTCAAGTGACCCAAACATGAAATGCATACACATTCATCCCGTATAATCGTAGTACACACGCACAATCATATCATACAGTTTTTCATGTTCCCAATGGTGGTCTGTAATTTTACGCACTATCTCACAACGCTTGTCTATGTTTTCCCTGGTATTGAACTCGGTGCGGTCCATGTCCACTCCACTCTTCAGTCGGAACTTCGTCGTGACCTATAGAGGGGAAAAAGAGGGGAGGGGAGGTGCAGTATTCAAAATACCCTAGCGCGTTGCAGACACGAAAAGGTTCTACCTACCATTTACCAGGCTAGCCGCAGGAGTGGGTAATACCACAGACCTATTATTCTTTTTGTTCGAGGCAAAGATGCTCTAGTTCATTCATCTCCTAAATTCGGTTTCCCTGGTTGTACATGCATTTCTCAATCGGTCGTGTATTATGGTGCAAGATACCAGACCTTGCGTGCGGCATATACCTTAAGTTATAGTTGATTATTGATTTGACAATTCTTGGAAAAAGGACAGGCGTGATGGGTACAAATTCCGTTAAACAAAAAGATCTTAGGCAAATTGAGTCTGTAATATCTGTATTCTTTCGCTTGGGAGCAACAATCATTTATTCGAAAAGAAAAACCTTCAACAACCTAGATGATTAGTCATGACACTGATTCCGTAATTCCTTTTTAAGAAGTCCTTTATTTAAAACAATGTCAGTGTAGAAATACGGGCCTACAGCCGCTATAGGCCGGCCACGGTGTGAGAGGCGTCGAGCAACATGAGCAACATTATATTAACATAAAAAATCGGTTCCCCCCCCCCCATCATGTGTGCAAGCATCGCATATATATATATGTATATTTCTTTTTAACACAAATGTCACGTGACTGGAACGCCACAAGGAGTGGTAGGCCTTTCCTACATCGGCGCCATTTTGGGGCAGGGTCGGGCCAGTGTACAGTCTAAGTCTTTCCATGAATTAGCTGTTGAACCAGAATTCCTTTCGGTAGTTCGAGAACTTTCGTTAGCGTCAACTTTGCGTCAGCATGGCGTCACTGCAACTTTGTGGCAATGCCATGGTTCGTTCTTGGGGCGGGGCGGCAGGCGGGTTCTTCCGCCGACGCTTTACTTTCTCACTGCACCAAGCGGAGGCAAGGTGGCTGCCGCCCGGGGCAAAGAGCAATGGCGGCGGTTTTGTCCTTACCGGAAGTCCGCGGGAGTCGAGTGTCAAATGACTCCAACCGATTCTGCAAGGCTGAGGGGAGCGTTCTGTCAAGGGTGGGGCCCATGCCCAAGCAAACAAGCTTTTGAGTCCAGAATTGTCTCACGGTGGGCCAGGCCTGGAACCGGAGGGGTCGACCGCCGGAGTCCAAGGGCAGCAGTAGCAGCAGCTCTTCGGTACGGCTATCGGAGAGGGGCCAACAGCAGCTAAAGCGGCAGTTCAGATGGTATTGCCACCGGAGTGGTTCCAGTAGCAGCGACGACAGCAGTTTGGATGGTATCACCACCGGGGTGGGTCCCCGATTACTTGGCTGCGGGGGCCCACTCCTCGCGTCGGGTGCTAGTGGCGATCCTGGTGAACCCGTGCTTGGACGGTTGCCTGGCGGTCGCGTGCAGCGGCAGGGTACAGCTCAGCTGGCCGGTGAATTAAAGACGTTTTGGGGTGCCCTCATCTGCTGGTGAGCCTCCACCTGGGGAGGTGGGGGAGGCCCGTCCGCGTCGCCTCCCCCCGCCAGGGCACCCTCCGTTATCAAGGAAAGAAGAAGAGAATGGGAAGGTCCGCACAGCGTGCCAGGGTGCAATTCAGCAGACCGATGAAAAAGATGGCTGGGGTGCCCCCATCTGCTGGAGAGCCTCCACCTGGGGAGGTGGGGGAGGCCCGTCCGCGTCGCCTTCCCCCGCCAGGGCATCAGCCCTTATTGAAGAAAGAAGAAAGAAGGCGGGAAGGTCCGCACAGCGTGGCGGACTCCGCCTTGGCGTTGCCAGAACTTCGGCGCTTCGTATAGCCTCCGGCCTATTCGCACAGTCGTCTGCCACTGATGTCAAGGGATTTTTGCATGGCTTTTATAGCCCAAGGTCAACTAAAAGGGACCGCCCAAAACAGGCCAATGTTGCAACTTCGAGGAAGGAGAGGCAAGGACGGTGTCACGTGGACGTAAATGCTTTGGGATGCAGGTCGCAGCAGACTGTCATGTAAATAGTTGTTTAAAACATGTTTTAACCTGTTCATCTTTGTAGGAATGTTGTTATACCTATAAGTTATTAAAAATGTTTAACCATACTATTTTGTTGGAGCGTTGTACGTATCAGCGATCTAGTTAGTGTATTCGGAAAATGGCGTTGTTCGATTGCACGTGATCCTAATCAAGTTTGGTGACGTTGATGGTGGGTATCAACAAACTTCCGGTTGTGTCTATTGGGGTCCCTATTTTTGTTCAGTTCCAAAAGGACCGGGCACTGGGAATTCCAGTGTCCGAACCCTCTACAGAACGCACATTGATTCCCATCTAAGTCTCTCCGTCCGTTGTAGGGTGTAGGTGTCTGGTCTCTAGGGGGTAGCTTTCTAGGGGCGGTTGGTTGGTAATTCTCTTTCGGGGGTTCCCTTCCCATGGTCACCCCTTGCAACTGTGCTATCATTACCCTCTCCTTTAATTCCTTTTTCTTCTTCTCTGACGCCCTATCGTTCTCGTTCTTCTGGTTTTCGTAGTATTGGGCCATCTGGAGAATTGCTGCGGGTTTGGAGGCTGCCCAACTACTCTCGCTGGTCTGTAGTTTCTGGGAAACTTCTGGTGACAGACCCTTTACATAATTTTGGACAAAGAGGTGATGTCCGGTTGCGGTGGTCATGTCTTGGCCACTGTAATCGGAAAACACAGTCTCGAATCGGGAGAAGTATTCAGACACATCCTCCTGGGGTTTCTGGCGGCAAGCCGTCACTATTGACCAGTCTACCTTTCTTTCTGGGATTAGAGTCTTCAGCTTTTGTACAATCTTGTCTGGGAGCTCTAAGATGGCTTTCGGGGGTTTCTGTCCTGGTTCTCGCTGTTTATCTATGGTATCGAGTTGTACCCAGGTATATCCGAAC
The DNA here is from genome assembly GCF_964204655.1 of Triturus cristatus. Classification (NCBI taxonomy): domain Eukaryota; kingdom Metazoa; phylum Chordata; class Amphibia; order Caudata; family Salamandridae; genus Triturus; species Triturus cristatus. Next base: position 1,729,768,187 of record NC_140589.1, read on the forward strand.
GGCTCAGCGTGGTCAACTTTCCGGATTTGTTTCCACACATCAGCCGGCAGGCATAGCCCAAAGAACAAGTCGATATCTGCTAACGTCATTATCGTTGAGCCTAAGGCTGTACCCAATTCAGTGTAGAAGGCAGTCGGGTTCTTTCTCAAGTCAGGTAGAGTCTTTCTAAAGGTCAAAATATCTTGCCGGTCCCACGGCTGGTAGACCCAGTTATATACAACCCTTCCCTTCGCATCTTGGTGGTTGATGTCGTCGTGTGTTTCCTGACCCCGTGGGGGGACCCAGTAGGGGGCAGCTTTTTTAATGGGCATCATGGCATCAGCCCTTCCTCCCTGGGGCTTAGTTGCTATGGGGGTTTCTGTTTTGGTGGTCTGTCCATGTTCTTTAAGGTGTCGGTAGACCTCGAGTGTACGAGTGAAGAGGTTCGTTACATCGCCCTCTCTTTCTTCCCCAATGTCTACCTTCCTATATAGGGCCGCTAAGCCTTCGGGACCTTTATCGTGGTATCTGTCCTCATATGCATTCAGGGCGTGATAACAGAGCCGTACGACGAAGTGTCATCTGCGGCTGTCGGCATACGAGTTATACACGTCTGTTATATACTCCTCACTTTCTTTTCGCTCCACCAGCGTCCCTACTATCTTATCAATTCCTGCTCGTTCTTCCTTTGTTAATCGATTCATTCTGGTGGACTCTTTCTTTCCCATCTCATGGTCATCTAGCGTTGTAGTCGACATTGGGTTCAGTACAAGAGGCTCAGCCGGCGCGGAGGCCGTGAGGGCCGAGGCCCCTGTACTGCTTTCGATCGTGTTCGGGGGTTGTGGGTGGTGCACTACTGACTGGGAGGGTGCATATGGAGGGGGCATGTAAATGATCGGGGGACCTAACAGTAATTCGTCATTCGTTCGTTGCTTGGAGGACAACTCAGGGTAGAGCAAAGAAGGGGTCCTAACAGCGTACTGGCCTGAGGTTTCGGGCTCCTGTCTTAGTTTAGTTTCCCTTCTCTCCTTTATGTCTTCTTCTAACCTTCTAGCGGCAAGGTGAGCTGCCTTTCGTAATTCCTTTTCTGCTTTTACTTCTTCCCTCTTTTTCCGTTGCGTTGCTTCTTTGCGCCACATGCCGATACTGTCAAGCATAGTAGGCGTCGTCTTATTGCTACGCAGAGCTATTTCTAGCGCTTCTATCTTATGGTCGTCGAAGGATCCCATCAGTGGCCACTGACTCTCGGGGTCCTTCTTGGTATATTTATGCCACAGCTTGCTATAAGCTACGGCGACTAGTCCATATTTAGTGAACATGTCCTTATTAGGGGTGCCTTCCAGTGGAGCCGGATGGTTCACCTCTAATAAGCGGTCCGGGCAGAACCAACTACCAATCAGTGGGGAGAAGATAGGCATGACGGGTTTCAACGGGGACAAAAGTCAGCATTACCTATATTTTCACTGCTTGCAAAGACTAGACAGAATATCTCTATTCTTCGTTATTTGTAAGCAGAGAATACCTCCAAAGAACCAATATCGAACAACTAGTGTTCGGACAATCAATCAATCAATCAATGGGGAGATAAAGATAGGCACGACGGGTTTCAACGGGGACAAAAGTCTGCGTTACCTACCCTTCACTATTTGCAAAGACTAGACAGAATATTCCTATTCTACGTTATTTGCAAACAGAGAATATCTCAAAAAGCACTATTCTTCAAAACAATCAATGTTCGGACAATCAATCAATGGGGAGATAAAGATAGGCACGACGGGTTTCAACGGGGACAAAAGTCTGCGTTACCTACCCTTCACTATCTGCAAAGGGAGAGAGAGAGAGAGTATTTCTACTCCTCCCCGTTTGTAGACAGCGAATATCTCAAAGAGAACAATCAATGAGCAATACTAGTATTTCCAAAGCTTCAAACAATCAATCAATTATTTCGCAATTTGTCGTGTATCACGACCTTACCCGGACCGCGTGGACAGTTTCTCGTCTTCCGCCTCCAGCGCCCGATCGTCCTCTACTCTCCGTATTTGCCGCGGCACTCCTGATGGTTCCCAGTCAGGACCGTAGATCACTCGAGAGAGGTCTGCTCAGAATCAGTGAAGTTCGGATGATCGGCTGCCAGACGAGGGTCTATTGGGCAGGAGCTCTCCCGATCGTTGCAGTCGTTCACTCTGTCGTCGGGACCTCTCCCACTGGATCCACGTGTCGCTGATGGGCCCCACGTTTGGGACGCCAATTGTTAAATGGTAGCGGCAGTTTCAGTCGATAACCTTTCAAGTATTTGCCCGGCGGTAATCGCCTCTCATACCACTCGATAATTTACCAATGAAAGAGGCAGGCGCCGGAGACTGGAAGGCAGGAAACAAAGTTTTATTCCGTCGGAGCAGAACACATCAGATCAGACAGCAAGGTATCGTCACGAGGTGCTCTAACTGCATCTCTGAGACCTGGTCTCTTATACACTGGTTTATTGCTTTATTACACATAGTACATTCTTGAGATTCCCTTGATGTATGGGAGAATATCCCCTGAAGCCCCGGTTCAGATCCGATCCCACACATAGATACAGTAGAAGTTCCCACCCCACCCACAGTAGGAGATGGCTATTGCGCAGCGGGGTATTCCGCCAATTCCCGGGGGTGTGTGTGTGACCGGTCGGGTCTCAGGGGGGTAGGGGCTTTGATCTACTGTAATCCCTTTGATGTGGGGTGTTTCCCTTACAGTAGGGGCAATAAACTGCATCCGCAGGGCTAGGTGATGGCCTGGGACCAGTTCGGACAATGGGGCGCAGAGGAAGGGGGTTATCAAAGGAGAGGCGTGACCATGTATGGGTTGTCGGTCGGAAGTGGTTCCGTAGCAGGGTCGCGCAGAAGGAGAGGGTTTATGGCCTGTATGAGAGAGCGGGGGTGGCCGGCGCGCGGGGGGATGCTCGCAGCGCCAGGGGAAAGCGCTGGCGATCGAGAGTGAGCGGGGAGAGAGTGGGGTGCCTAAAATGGCGGCCGTGCATTCGCTGTGCGTGGCGCTGAGGAGAGGCAAGATGGCGCAGATAATGTTCAGTTTGCAAGCTAAATTTCCACACCGCCACTGCTGGAGAAGGCAACCAAGAAGAAGAATGGGGATGCACAATATCAGAGGGTTCAAAAGTTAGAATGGGAGGATGAGAGGGGGCATCCACGAAGTGCTCCTTACGAGCCTTTTTTCGTGGAGGAGGTTCAAATTCAGAAGAAGAGGAGGAATGAGCTCCGTCAGCATCGGTATCAAGGAGGGATGAAAACGAGGTCCCAGCCGACCCCTTAGCAGAAGCCGTGTCCGAAGACAGCGTTTTTTGCCAACTTCTGAAAATCAGACTTATGAGGATTGACTGGGGATTTAGACGCACGAGCAGCCGTTAACCAACCCTGTTGCTGTGCGTAGAGAGGTAAATGACGCTTTAAAGGATTAATAGCGCGAACAAGCGCCTTATTCACAGAATGCTGTACCCCCTGATCCAGTGCCTCCACCAAATCATGCTCCAAAGAGCCTGAAGGATCCTCCTCATAATAATAGTCATCCTCATAATATTCCTCCATCATGACACAAAGTGTAACAGGATATAATGCCCACAAGAATGACGACAATCAATACTGGCCAAAGGCACAATGCAGGGGGAGTGAAAAACCCCAGAGCAAGCCAACAGTGCAGATTAGAAAATCTGAGCACTCTATAAAACTTTTAAAATGTGGAGGCAGGGCTTGCTGACTGCAAAAAACTAGCACTCTAGGCAAAGCCTATGCTCAATTATACAGCCCAAAAGATATAAATTGCAAATGGGCGTAAGAAGGGGCAAATACACAGGCTGTGGGCTCTGGGCGCAAAAGCGACCGTTCTGTCAGGAGATAACACCTGTTTCTGATGGAAAATATGGCCGCCGCGCATGCGCGGTAACGACCGCCCGGTAATTATATACGGAGCACTCGCAGAGCTAGCGCGAGCCTCCCAGCCCCTGTCTCCCTCTCCACAACAATAAAACTGAGACGCGGGCGCGAAGTGCCCGTCCCCGGGAAGGTGCGAACCTCACGCTCCCCGCACACAACGAACGCAGAGAGCGGAGACCAAACCGGTGATAGTAACCATAGAAACGGTACACAAAAGCGTGGAACACGCGGAACCAAAACGCTCGCAATAACAAGGCATGCACAAAATTGCAGCAGTTACACAAGCGTATGAATAATAATAAAGAAGAAGCACTTAACTGGCTGCGGAGCAGCAAAGAAAGAGGATGTTGTACTTTCTACATGACCTTTTATACTATGGTCTCTATGGTTGTTCATGTCATACCCTTGTGCTTATGGGTATTGTAGTTTTTCTTTGCATATACTGTGTTTTTATTGGCTGCTGAGCATTTCTAGTAAAGAAATGAGAAAGCATAATCGGAGCCTCCTGTCCTGACATAGAATGACAGCTCTCATCAACATAGGAACACATAAGAGGCACACAGGAACTAAATAAAATTTAATTTCTAAAACCAGCATCATGCCTGTTAATTAAATTGCTTACCTATAAGAGCTGCTAACTAGCACAGCTTAGAACACCCAAAAAAAGTGCCCATCACTGTTTTCCGTCTATACCCTCTAAAAACGGTGACATGAGCCAAAATTACCGAAATCTGCCGGGACAGTGGGCGAAAACTGGGACTGTCCGGGCAAATCCAGGACGCCTGGGCACCCTACATGTGGGGCACCGTGAGAAGCCTCGCGGCGAAATAGTGCGCGTCAAATTTCAATGAATAGGAAACAAATACACAAACAAACAAAAGAGTTCCAGAATAACCTTTTCCGAAGATGCGCATAATAAATTCCCAAAGGGGGCGTCCTCGGTATGTTAAAGGAAGAAACATTTTTAAGGCGTATAATTTTTACACAGTACTACAGTGCGCTGAACGGTTGTCAGTAGAGATGAGGCGCATATGTAAGGCTGCCCGGGGTGGGGGTTGCGCAGCGGCCCGCCCCCTTGAGGGCGGCCGCCTTAGTGCCACAGGAAGGCACAGGGGTGGGAGGTCTTGTCCCTGGGCTTGACCTAGGGAGACCCCAGTCAGGTAGCTGCTTCCGGCGGGGAGGAGCCATGAGGGGGGTACATATTCGGTCCCCGCCCCCTCCTCGCCCTCTTGTCCGCTCGTTTTGCCTTGGGTTGAGGCCGCAGCCCGCCGTCGTGGTCTCGTCGTAGTGCGCGCTCAACCTCCTTCCAGCCTCAGTGGTGAGTCTTGCCGGTTACCTTACTCTCGCCCCGGCCCTGTCCCTGGGCAGTACCAGGAGACGGGGCCCTGTGGTCGGTGTACCACGGGCGGGGGTGAGGGCCGTGCGCGGGGGGCTGGCTGTGTTGCGTTGTTGTGGGGGGGGCTGCCGATCTTTGTTTGCACGGTGAGTGCATCCACCCTCCTCTCGCCCGTTCCTCACCTTCGGGGAGTTGCATCAGGGCGGTGTGGCTTTGCTGTGGTGGGCCACCTTGGGGGGGTTCGGTCAGCTCCCATTTGTTTACGGGCATCCCTGCGGGCTACCCAGGCCCAGAGCGGGCCTTGGGGGTGCTGGCCTTGGGGAAGGTGGGGGGCAGCTGGGGTTCGTGTGCCCCCCTTCTCTCCTTCGCCCACCGGCAGAGGCAGCTCCGGAGGGAACGGGGCCTCTCCCGCTTTTCCGGAGGTTTGGCTTGCGGGGTCCCCTGCCTCGCGGGCTCTGGGGGCCCAGGTCTAACAAGTCTGTCACGTTAGGAAGGGGAGTGGGCAGCCAGGCCTGCGGCAGCTGCCGAGGTCGCAATGTCGTCCCCGGGGTACTTTACCCCCCCAGCATGCCTTCCCGCCACCCGCTTCCACGGCGATTGTCGAGGATTTCAGGGGTGGGGGGCACAACCGCGATCGCAGTTGCGGGGAGGGTCAGCGGGGTCCTCTATGCTATGCTAGTAGGCGAGTCCCATCCGTCCTGTGGGCAGTACTGGTGGCCAGCCGGGGGGATGTGGGGGGACTCCTGAAATATTGTGTGAGCAATCGGTGCAGCCATCTCCTGGCGTGGCATGTATTGTGGGGACCGCATATGGGGGCAGGTAATCGTGGCTGCCCCCATATATGCGTCTCACGATGCCAGTGCGGGCATTGCTCGCGGGTTGTTGCTCCAAGAAACTCCAGTTCACAAGATTGCCTTGGGGCGAAGCTTTCAGTGCCTACACGGGAGAGAAAATGCGGCACTCATGTGAAGGCCATCAATACCTTAACCTCTATCTCCAATAACGAAGATGTTATTGCCATCACGGGCCGAGTTAGCGCCATCGAGGCAACGGTGACACATGCGGCTGCATGATTAGGTGCTTTGCGCGGAACTAGCGGCCGTGAGCGGTCGCGAGTCGGTGGTATCGAGCCGCGGGGCCGCGTTCGCATTCGCGGGTCAGATCTCGGGTAATATGAGATCGAGCACCGGTGCCCTGTGTGTCGATTTCGCGTTCGCACGCGGTACGGAGCTCCCAAGGCCTGGGGCAATGGGGATGCAATGCACATGAAGGCGCTCTCCCAGTGCCCATTGTGAGGGAATACGACGCTCATGTAAGGTGCTCCAATACCGCGGGACGCTTTCGTATTCAAGCGGTTCCATGTCTGGCTTTGGAGATATCACCTCCCTCGGTGGAAAGTCTGAGGCCAGTGACATGAGTGTGTGTCTAGCACTGGGGCCCCTTGGGCCACCATAGCTCACCCGGGCCCTATGCTGCCTGGGACCAGCTACCCTCTGCCAGGAGGAAGAAGTGCCCCTTTGAAAAAATATACGCTATTTGGGAACCCGACGGGCTGGTACCAGTGCTCAATCATCTCGGGTCGCGCCCACATCCTGTTATTCCGGCCAATCATTTAAGCTCCCCAGGCCTGAATGCGTAAGGAAAATACGGTGCTCGTATAAAGCGCTCCAATACATCAGGTTGATTTCGCACTATGTAAACAGACAACAATCTTCTCAACCTTTCAAAGAGGTGCAGCTCCCGTCTTTTCGAATTGGTCGTCGTCGGGTCTCCAGATTTTGGTGAGTCTTGCGCACCCACTCCGCCCCGGCCCTGTCCCTGGGCAGTACCAGGCCGACAGGGCCCCTGTGGCGCGGATGGCCACGGGGCCAGGACTTTAGGAAGCTCTCCCTAACAATTGTAGTATTGAGGAGCACTGCAGGTCGTGCATGATTGAATAGTGGAACGCTCATTGGTCAATTGTACCCTTGCGTCACAGCTCAACACATTATGAAACGCGGTGTGGTATATGATTAGACATAGTTAGAAGTTCATGAGAGGGTAGCTTGCCAAAATATATGAAGGGGTAGACGATTGGGGATTCGTGAACATGACTATGCCACTCAAATGTCTACAGTTAAGTGTCCATGACTCATTGCTTCCCTTCCAGGGGAGGGAAACGGCGAACTGCAGCTATATGCAGGGGCTTTGAGTTGGAAGGCATTCGTTTACATAGCTCATTGCGGGAGAGTAAGAATTTGTACAAACTCCCATAAAATCCTTACTACTGGGACAGTGAAGAAAGAAGTAGGGAAGGAACTCTGTCAATACGCAGCAAGAGCTGCATAGAGCTGAAAGTGGAACTTAATTAAATGCAAAACATGGCCTCGTACTGTCCCCTTTAGGGCCTTTAGTGAATCAATTGACCTCCTGGCAAACTTGATGCACAGCCTTTTCTACTTGCACGTGGAAGCTGGCCGGATGCTCTTGGGATTTAGACGTCTACCATTATGTCTTAACCACTTTCATTAATGAAGGAACTGTTTAGTCTCCGGTGCCTCTATTCTAAATTATTGTGCTGATGGTTACGACTATCTGATGTATTGCACACTGTATATATCCTGTACTAATGTATCAGTTGCCTTCATTCTCACTTCGCCGTCACATGTAGCACCTTTTATTGGTTGGAATTGGCAACTGTCACGCAATGGCGGTGACTTACCGATTTGGTAGCTCAAGATGTTTTAAATAGACCTGGGGAAGCAATGATTTGCCTGACTCTGCCTGGGCTCACCAGTTTTGACTTCGGCTCTCACTGTTGGTACTGCACATACTTCATCGGGATGGGCACGGGGCCCGTAGGCACCAGGGGCATTTTGATTCAAACAATATTTACACTGATGGGCATGGGAGTGTAAAACTTTAGGAAGTTTGGCTAGTAGTGTGGTTGACCGGGCCGTACCATGCCTGAACGGAGGCACTTTCAAGAGGACATGCCTGTTAGCCTCATTGATGAATGCATAGTGAAGTAAACTCTAAGTTGACAGCAAGTTATAGGAAAGGAAAGGTTTTAACGTCTCCCCTGTAAGGGGCCTACAGTCGGAGATACATGGATGTTTAGGTAAGCATTTATCTACAGATCAGTATCTGTTACAACAGCGTAACGCTGTCAGCGACATAGCCACAGTCCTGGCTGGCCACAGCTCCGGGGTATTAGGGTGAGTTACCACAGGTTTCAAGAGAGGGAGCTCCTAGCGACAGCCCGTCATCTCGCACAGCACAACAGCAATTTACGGGCTATATCCAATTGGCATGCACGGGCAGGAGGTTGTTTGACCTCAGTCACAAGGTCAGAGCTCAGCAGGCACACGCAGTTAATTCCCTCGCTGTGGTCGTTAAATGAGTCCCAGTAAGTGGGTTTTGACACACACCGGTATGCGGCTTTTGTCTGAAATTTATCAGCAAAAGGCTGGCGGGTTGGGTACTTTTTCTGTGTGTGATATCAAGGGTCCACCTGACGTAAATTCCGAAATCAGGGAAATTAACTAAATGTTAATATCGCAGTTGGGGAAGTAGACAACAGTCTTGGAGCACCATACTACATGTGGTAGACTTGCATGCTACCGCAACCAGTGTAGGCAGATAGTGGCACTTATCAGGGAAGGAATGGTGGTCTCAACGGCATGCCGCCATGCAAGGGGACCATGTACCTAGGTCACGTACATCAGGCAGTGACAGGTGAACAGGGACCATGTGTAATAGAATATCAGGAGTGGTTCCCACCACGGTCGGGCAGAAGGGGAGCTGTCATCTTGATGCTCGATGGACACCCTTACTCCATCACACCCATTGTAAGCTGAGGATGCCTGTTGACGCTGTTAGACCTGCTATTAGTTAGTACACTCACTGTTGTGCCTTGGCTCGGTTTGTCTCGCATCAGGGCCAGTTGGGGTTACTGGCGAATTTTTTTGCTCTAAGGCCGAAGCGGGCGCTTCTAGAACAGGGCAAGATTGGTTAGGCCAGGCAGCATGACAAAGGTCTTCTCGGCACGGGCAGAATGGTACAGGCTGCGAAGTAGAGCCTTTGCAGAACTTAGATTTGTCTACATCCGGCTAGGGAATGTTTAGCAGCAGGAAGGCATTGAACCATGGTGAGCAATTGGTTTTGGGTTCGTGCGCAACAGGAGCAAGGGAATTGCGTCCTGTTCCATCTGGGTACGGGGACAGTCTATACCACCAGTTACTGTAGAGCTGCCTTTTTCGCGCTGGGCTGGGGTGTCAATATCTTCCAACTTTACAGCCAGACTCTGAGCAGGCAAAGGCATACTTGTGATGGTGCAACGGGCACTCAACAGTAGAGTTAGATGTGTCATCATACCCCGATATAACGGTAGTGAGGTAACACAGGTTGTGGCTACACACGACCAGGCACTCTAGGGCAGCTGGGGAGGGGGTGTGCCAGTGCCAAGAGGGTGCGGGTTGCCTGGGTAGGGCTGCTGGCTTGAAGGGAGCACTACTCGGATCGCCACAAGGGCACGTTTGTGTCATAGAAGGCTGAATTGATACTTTTATGGCACGGTGCCAGTTGCTCTAGTTATGCGCATGTTGCTTGGCAGTGTCAGAAACGTTCAGAACGCAAGGCTGGTGGTTAGCCTGTTTTCATGCTGTTCAGAGGTATTTTAGCTCAGGCATGGCCATGCAGGGGTTATAGGCCGGTTAACAGGCAGGTGAAGCGGCAGAACGTGGAGGGGCTTGGGTTGGACCTCTGGATACTAGGGCGGAGCCTGGTTGCTCACTTGGTAGCCCTCCCTTGATTTCGATGAAACAGGAACCTTTGATGCAAGTATTAGTACCGGGTAACTTCTCCCGCCCTTCAGCACTGGCTGGTAGCTATGCAGGTTGTGGAAGTGGCCTTCCAACAGGGGCGTATGGTCCATATGATCGAGGGAAACACCGGGGTAACACTTTTGGGCTCTATTCCGCAGGAGAACATTTGGCTTTCTCAGTATTCAATTAGAGAAGCATTTCACAAGTTTCTCTCCTCTGTGGTCACCCTGACCTGTCCCTCCCTGGTATACTAGCAAATTTTGGGAGGGCAAGGCTTTCAGTTGATGGGGACTGATGGAATGCGATGGGCGTACTACAACGGAGTGAAAGAGGAAGCAAGGCGGGCTTGTCATCTCCTACCACCTCCCGCATGGGCACTGCCAGGCAGGAGTGTCTTGTCAAAGGGTTTGCTCTATAGCCATGCAAAGGCAACCTTGGACCATCGCTTAGTTTGGTGTAGGTCATTTCAGTCAAATCCATGGGAAAGTTTAAAAGGACTGTTTAGAAAGGTTGGGGGAACCTGTCCTGTTGGTGCACGCTGGCCGCCGGCCCGGTTGGGCGTAGACTTGTTTTGACTGGACCTGGGAGATGCCCGGTATCAGTATGCTGTAGGTATGATGGCCTACCAGGAGCCATGCGCGGTTGCGCAGAGCAAAGAGGTCTTGGCTTCATCAGGCATGGTCTTATACACGCCAAGTCCACAGGGTGCCGGGAGGGAGATGGGGTGCACCTCCCTAGTTTAGGCACGGTCTTTTCCTACTGGACCTAGGGGAAGCTTTGGCTGCAGCAGGCTGTTAGTAATAGGCTACCTACGCTAGGCATGAATTTAATTTTACTTGACCTTGGTGAAGCCTTGGCAGCTGCGGGTTGCGAATAGACTGGTCCTACCGGGCCTAGGGGAAGCTTTGGCTGCAGCAGGTTGTAAGGAAATAGGTCTACCTTGGTGGGGGGCCCTGGTAGTGACGGTGGCCACTCCCAGGGCTGTGGAGGAGTTACAGGGCGATCCAGGGTCTGCACATACCAAGGGGTATAGCATGCAGCAGCACCGTGTGGTGCTAAGCCAGGATACCCAGGGATCTTTTAGCGTGTCCACTGGAAGACCTACGGCGCCCCGCTACCGACAGGCGGTTGTGGGTCTGAGCAACCGGGGGCTGCCATGTATGCTCCGCCCACCCATCACGGGGGGGCGTGGTGAAGCATGTGGACTGGAGGTCCACGGATGGGAGGGGTGGACCCTCCCAACATTTGGTGGTCACCAATTGGCGCTGCCATGGTGACCCTAGGCTTATCAGACGGGCAGGCGCCATGGGGCTGGCCTGCCCTGGGATCGCCCGTAAGATAACCCACCGTTTTTGCATATTTATTATGCTAATAAACCTGCAGCAATATTTCTCCACTTACATTCAGTGTCGTGTGTTTTATTATGATTATGTACTGATGTATGATATGATAACGGTTGCCGATATTGGCACTATGTAAGGCTGCCCGGGGTGGGGGTTGCGCAGCGGCCCGCCCCCTTGAGGGCGGCCGCCTTAGTGCCACAGGAAGGCACAGGGGTGGGAGGTCTTGTCCCTGGGCTTGACCTAGGGAGACCCCAGTCAGGTAGCTGCTTCCGGCGGGGAGGAGCCATGAGGGGGGTACATATTCGGTCCCCGCCCCCTCCTCGCCCTCTTGTCCGCTCGTTTTGCCTTACCCGCCCATCCGCTTACCCGGCATCAGGAGGGACAAGAAGGGGGGGGAAGGTTTTTCTAACAACTTTCACTTTTGTGTTGCAGGAGGAGTTACAGGGCGATCCAGGGTCTGCACATACCAAGGGGTATAGCATGCAGCAGCACCGTGTGGTGCTAAGCCAGGATACCCAGGGATCTTTTAGCGTGTCCACTGGAAGACCTACGGCGCCCCGCTACCGACAGGCGGTTGTGGGTCTGAGCAACCGGGGGCTGCCATGTATGCTCCGCCCACCCATCACGGGGGGGCGTGGTGAAGCATGTGGACTGGAGGTCCACGGATGGGAGGGGTGGACCCTCCCAACATTTGGTGGTCACCAATTGGCGCTGCCATGGTGACCCTAGGCTTATCAGACGGGCAGGCGCCATGGGGCTGGCCTGCCCTGGGATCGCCCGTAAGATAACCCACCGTTTTTGCATATTTATTATGCTAATAAACCTGCAGCAATATTTCTCCACTTACATTCAGTGTCGTGTGTTTTATTATGATTATGTACTGATGTATGATATGATAACGGTTGCCGATATTGGCACTATAAGTATGAGCAGCGAGTATTAACGCTGCGAGGGGGTTTCTCTTCTCGTGAACGGTTCACGGAAGAGGACTTTTAATCACCTGGCACGAGCGCAGGTGCTGAAACAGAGCTGATGTAGCTTAGTTGACAAAGTGCGTGTGCGTGCGCCCCCGCCGCAGCCCCTCCACGTGTTGAAGTAATTAAAAGAGGAAGCGGGGCTCATTGCAAAAACAGACACCGAAAAAGTGCGCGCTCGAGACAATCACGGCTACTTCCTCAGCTTTTCCACTCCATTGCTGGTTATGTGAGTAAGAACAACAAACTAAACGGAGACCTGCAGATCACCAGAGACCAATTAATGCCAAGTAACTTCCTCCCAGGCTTCCATGAAAATAACTGGGTTATAATGGTCGGTGGTATTAATATCTTCTTTGGGAAAGTCAGGCCGCAAGGTCCGCTGGGAAGGAAGAGCCGTGAGCAAGAACCGTGGAATGCGCCGACATTGCTGAAAGAGAAGCCGTGTGCTGCTAGACTTGCATCTCACAATTACATTTTTATCTACATTATAAAGAGAGGAACTAAGAGGCTTCGATGGAACAGTACGGGACCTCCTAAAATGTCCAGATTTTTAGACGGTTGTTACAGGATGCGCTACGCTTCTCAATTTTTGTAATAGGCATATAAAATTCAGCCGGACTATCCAACCACCCCAAAGTGATGGCTTTATTACTACCATGTGAAATGTACACGGAGGTACTAATTAGAACACTATTCCATATTTGACCCTTATGTGGTATTACAATTAATTGTATTTTGCTGTGCCACTACCCTTTTCTCATAACAACAATGTAGGTTTCATTTCGTTTCCTCTTTTTGTGTTTATTTTTTATTTTTTCATTACGTTTTCTTTCCTTGCATACAAACAGCATGCAAGGAAGAAAGAGATGCAAAAAACACACAAAGAAGAAAGAAACACAAACTGTAATAAAAACATACAAACCATGTATTATCCTTGCAGAGCCCTCTGAAATGTCCCTCCCATGCGAGACCCCACCTAAGCTTTGCAAAACAGTGATGCAGGTGAGCTTACCAATGGATTCGGGGCTGTGTTACATTCTGCTGGGGATCTGCTGGGGAAACACAAGGCACATTACTCTTCCACCCATCACCTTCTTATAGTTTCGATGGGCACCCTACCATGTTTATGGCTTCTAAGTAGACTTACATCAATCCATTCTGCTTCTCCAGGGGAGGACGTCGGAGACTGTGTCATTTACCCATTGCCTGGGAATGCCTCTTGAGCCACCATTAAACCCATTTTGAATAATATCATTCTTCACAGGGTCAGCTTTACATCCCTCCTTATAGCAAGAAGCGTCTTTTTTAACATAGCTCAATGTTCCCCTTCATATCCTCCAGCAGTTCTGTATGTACATTTGTCTGAAGTGCCGAATAGCAGAGAACTTCCAAACTGTGTGAGGAAAGTTCCTGCTGCCACCCGACATCTCACATACGTGTGGTCAATCACAAGCCCCATATGATGTAAGCAGGCCATATGATGGTAGATCCTATGTTGGACGTTAAGTTGAATTAGAAAGAAGATTGAATCTCCACCTCTCTCGCATTTACAATGGCTTCACCCCTGACGGTGTCATTAAAGCCACCCAAGTATTCCACCGGTCTCCCTCAGAAGACCCTATGGACATCAGGCAGGCTGCTTTTAATCATTCAATATATGTTGGATATTGCTCCCCTCCCCAAGTTTATCAACAGTACCCTTGCTTCCATTGGGGAGTGCTCCTGCAGCTCTCCCCGATCTATTTTCTGCCCCCAAAGTAGGGTTTCTGGTTGAGGTATCTATAATGTTCAGACGTGGATAACTTTTCTTGCAGTCCCTTAAAGCATTTCCCTCCATAGTGTCACACATGTTTTCCAAGTTTGTAGATACATATCAGATCAACCTCCCAAAACCCTCCAGTGCCTCCCTACGCCACAGTGTGTTCCTAGTGACCTTCCCTACACACCCTATGTCCTTCAAGTTGTCCCTCTAGAGTTAATAGCAACGGTTGTTTCCCTGGAAAGAGTACCTGAGGCTCATCTTACATAGCATTAGTGTAATACGGTGAGGAGACAGCGAGTAAGTCTGTTGATCACAATAAACAATTTTTTCCGAGGTAAAAATACACTTTGGGCCTGATTCTCAAAGGTACACTTACACTTTTGTGAAAGTTTATGATTGTTTGCTATGCACAAAGGTTTTCTTTATGACTGAGGGGGTCTCCTCAGTTAAAAAGACAGGACAGCCCCATTTTTTTATGTGCGGAGACTACGCAGTCTTAAAGATACTACCAGTAAGATATATTTGTGAATAGCAAACAAGCGTAAACTTACACAAAAGTGTAAGTTTACATTTGTGAATCAGGCCTCCAGTCATTTACAGCCACCAATTGGGCAACTCAAGTGTAGGAATGCAAACCCTTTTTCAAGGAAAGTGCATACTACTCTGGCAGTGCCACATGCAGAGTCCCCGTACCCCATAACAAAGTCTGCAGTGGAATATCTGCATTTTAAACAAGCATTGGCATAGCCAATAGGTCTCGCCTTTGGGAACTTATAAGTGTTTAGCCATGCAACAGTTGATGTTGCACCAAGGCTATTGTGCTGGATAACTAAACACTTATAAGGTCCCAAAGGCGAAACCTATTGGCTATGCCAATGCTTGCTTTTTGAACCCATAGCACCATTGCTACATCGCTGCAATCACAGCATTCAGAGTGTTTGATTGTGTACATTGAGGTGAGTGGAGCTACTGCTAAAGGTCCTAGAATAATCTGGGCAAAAGAACAACTAATCGCAGTACAATCTGTAGAAGCAATACGGCTAAGTTAAGAGTACAATGGTTGTTGAGCCTGACCAATATTTAGTCGACATTTCTTCACCTATTTATTTATTTATTTATTTTTGGCGATTTTTAGAGCGCGCAAATACCCGAGGGTGTCTCGGCGCTGTGTCACAGAGCTCTCCGTAGGAAAGGAAACTAGGCATGGAATAGCCATGTTTTCAGATTTTTTCTGAACTTAAGCAGGGTAGGTGCACACTTAAGGTGGAGAGGGAGAGTGTTCCACAGTCTAGCTGTGGCAACGGTGAAACGTTTGTCTCCCCAGTTAGCCCTTCTTGTGCGGGGGACTGTTAGCAGATGGGCAGAAGATGAACGCAATGTTCTTTGCTGTTCGGGTGGGCGAAAGGCTTGTTTTAGAAATACGGGGCCATGGTTATGAATGGCTTTGTACGCTATGCACAAGGCTTTAAATTTGATGCGGCTCCTTACCGGCAGCCAATGCAGCTGTTGGATGTAGGGGGAGACAGATGCAAATTTAGGAATGCGTAGCAGGGTCCTAGCTGCTGCATTCTGTACAGTTTGTAATTTATTAAGGACCTTTCGTTGTGCATTTAGGAGTAGGGCATTACAATAGTCGGTCTTGGAAAAGACTAGCGTGCTGACTAAAGTTTTGCCTGCGGAAGATGGTAGGTACGGAATGAGTTTTTTGATTTTTTTTAAGGTGTGGAAGGCAGATGAGACCACTGAGTTTGCGTGCTGCTGGAAGGACAGTTTGTTGTCGAAGATGACCCCCAAGTTTCGTACCTTGACCACTGGTACTGGAGGTTGTCCCATTTGTTGGGGCCACCATTGAGGAGACCAGGTTGGTTGTAGTCTCCCGAATGTCATCACTTCTGTTTTATCAGAATTTAGCTTGAGGCAGTTTGATGACATCCAGGAGCTTATTGCTTCCATGCCAGATTGGAAGTTTGACGCTACTGTTTGGCCATCATCGAATACGGACAACACCAGTTGTGTGTCGTCTGCGTATGTAGTGAGAGAGATACCGTGGGACTTGATGACCCTCGCTAAGTCAGACACATATATATTGAACAGTGTCGGGCTTAGCGAGGATCCCTGTGGTACACCGCAAGGCAGGGAGAAGGTCTGGGAAGTGTATTGTCCCAGCTTCACCGTTTGTGGGCGGTTTGACAAGAATGAGGCCAGAAGCTCCTTAGCCTTGTCCCTTACTCCTATGGCCGCGACACGGTCGATCAGAGTGGCATGATCGACCGTGTCGAAGGCTGCGGACAGATCTAAAAGTATGAGGATTGCAGCTCCTCCATTGTCCATAATGGAACGAATCTCGTCCGCCGCCTTCAGGAGAGCTGTCTCTGTGCCATGTCCCTGACGGAACCCGAACTGGGTGTCATCCAGTAAGTTGTTGTTGTGGATGTATGTTGCCAGTTGCTGGTTCATGATCTTTTCAAAGATTTTGGCCGGAAAAGGAAGGCATGCAATAGGCCTGTAGCTGGATGGGAGAGACGGGTCTAGACTGGGTTTTTTGAGTAGCGGCTTGATAATGGCTTCCTTCCATACTGAAGGGTAGGTGCCGGATGTGAACATTGCGTTGCAGATCGTAGTGAGTGACGGGGCAACAGCTTCTGGGATAAGGTTGAGAACAGCAGGAGGGCATGGATCAAATGGAGATCCAGATTTGGTTCGGGCGATAAGGGGTTGAACCGTATCTTTCGTGATGTTTTCGAAGGCTGGGAAATTTGGAGTGTTATTTGTCGTAGGGTGCTCGGTAGGGGATAAGGAAGGGTCAGGTGCAAAAGTGGAGAAAATGGCTCTGACCTTATCTTCAAAAAATGTGGCCAGTGCATCTGAGAGGTCCTGTGATCCCTCTGAGGGGGGTGGAGGAGGATTGGACAGGTATGTTACTACCTGGAACAGTTTTCCTGATGAATTTTTGGCCTGGTTGATTTGGTTGGTGTAGTAAGTGGTTTTCTCGGATGTGATCAGTTTTTTATAGTTGGAAAGGGCGTTTTTATAGCTGATCTTGTCTGCGTTATTATAGTGTCGACGCCATTGTCTTTCTAAGTTCCTGCAATATTGGCGCTGCAATCTGAGTGATTCCGAGAACCAAGGGGCTGAAGGATGCTTTCTGTTCCTGTTAGATGTTTTTGTGGGGGCTAGTTTGTTACAGGCTGCGTTCAGGATGTTTAAGTAGGTGGCTGACGCAGCTACAGGGTCTTGTTTGTTTAGCGGAGGACTGTCCCGTATGATCTCAGTGAGGTGGTCGATATTAATGTTTTTCCAGTCTCTGAATTTTGTTGGTCCAGAAGTAGTCTGGGATGGTGGGCAAGGAGTAATGGGGACTGAAAAGCTAACTGCCGAATGGTCTGTCCATGTTAGAGGAAGAACCTTATTGATTGTAATATCTCTGTCGTTGGTGAATAGGCCGTCTAAGGTATGCCCTGCTGAGTGGGTAGGTGATTTGACAATTTGTAGGAGGTCTACTGACTCCATGTCACCTAATAATGTTCCTGTATCAAGGTCATCATGAGATTCAAGATGAAAATTGAAGTCACCTAATACGGTGAAGTGTTGGGCTCCGATAGACATCTCAATGATTTTGTCTACATTTGAGAGAAATTTAGATCTGGATCCTGGGGGGCGGTAAATTAACAAACCTCTAAAGGTAGTTTTACTGGAGGTGCGTATGGCAAAGAGGAGAGCTTCGCACTCAAGGAGAGTAGTTTCTGATGTTGTTAATTTTAGGTGCTCTTTATGTATGATTGCTATTCCTCCGCCTTTTCTTAGGGGTCTGTTTAGCTTGCTTACACAGTAATTGTTAGGCATGGCATCTCTGAAATCAGGTCCAGAGGATTCATCTCCCCATGTTTCGGTGATAAATAATAGGTCCAGGTCATGGGAGTCAATGAACTCGGCGATTTCCATTTTGTGTTTGGGTAAGGAACAAACGTTTATTAAAGCTGCAGACACTGTGGGTATGGAGGTGGTAGTGTCTGTAGACGGTATCTTTATGCATGTGGGACATGTAAGCGGTCCAATGCAAGAGTCGTAATTACAGAGGAGTATGGGATGGGCTATTTCGGCATAAGGTTTATAGCTCCGGAGTTCTGCGGAGGAGTAACATAGCAGAGGAGTATTGATGGTGGGTCGTGGACCAGGCAGAACAGGGGGGGTGGCCCCGGGCCCGTCCTCGGCGCGGACGAGCGCAGACGAGCTTGCCTTATGCGCGCCTTCGGCGCGCAATCGTCGCGCCCGCTGCGCTCGTCCGCTGCGCTTCCGGAAATTGCACATATTAAGTAGGGGTAAGTAATAGGGAGGGGGGCGTGGCCTGGTGTTGGTGGGCGTGGCCTCAGTGTCCCGAAAATCGCGGCACCACAACAAATCCCGCAGCTGCCTCTAAAACTGCAGCGCAGTAAATGCCCAGAGAAGGTGCAAGTTTGTTTTTAAAATCACAGAAATCACTAAATGCACAATTCTAGTTAAAAACACAGCGTAATGACCCTCCCGGCTTCCGCCTCAAGAGGTCTGATGTCAGGGATCGCGCTAGCGAATCAGCGCGCTTTAAATGCTGGTGTGGAGGGGGCGTGGCCTGGTGTTGGTGGGCGTGGCCTCAGTGTCCCGAAAATCGCGGCAACACAACAAATCCCGCAGCTGCCTCTAAAACTGCAGCGCGGTAAATGCCCAGAGAAGGTGCAAGTTTGTTTTTAAAATCACAGAAATCACTAAATGCACAATTCTAGTTAAAAACACAGCGTAGTGACCCTCCCGGCTTCCGCCTCAAGAGGTCTGATGTCAGGGATCGCGCTAGCGAATCAGCGCGCTTTAAATGCTGGTGTGGAGGGGGCGTGGCCTGGTGTTGGCGGGCGTGGCCTCAGTGTCCCGAAAATCGCGGCAACACAACAAATCCCGCATCTGCCTCTAAAACTGCAGCGCGGTAAATGCCCAGAGAAGGTGCAAGTTTGTTTTTAAAATCACAGAAATCACTAAATGCACAATTCTAGTTAAAAACACAGCGTAGTGACCCTCCCGGCTTCCGCCTCAAGAGGTCTGATGTCAGACCATTCTCGCGTGTGCCTGTGTGTTTTCTCTAGGGAAAGTTCACTCTTTTTATTCTTTACACACAGACACGCATACATAAAAGGGTCCCTCAAAGCCGCACACTCTGGAGCAGATTTACAACAAAGTAACGCAGCACGGTGCAGCAAGTCATTTTGCTGCGCCGTGCTGCGTTAGATTGGAAAGCACTGAGATGCAACATATTTACAAGAATATGTCGCATCTCTGACGCACAAACTGCAGCCATGCGCCGGCGCAGGTACCCTTGCACCATGGTGCAAGGATGACTGCATCGTGGGGGGATTGTTTTTGTGCAGGAAGGGACACCTTCCTGCACAAAAACAATCACAAGAGGCTTTTTCCTCTTTCAATGCGTGCTGTAGAATGCAGCACGCATTGAAAGAGGAAAAAAACGAGGAGAAATGAAAAGATTTCTCCTCGTTGCGCCTCGCTGCGCCACCTCTAGGGTGGCATAGCATTGACACGCATCTCCAGATTTACGATTTCTCGTAAATCTGGAGATGTGTCTTGTTCCATGGGTGATGCGTGGGAACATCCACAGCAACACCCATGGAACGCCCCTTCCACGCACAGTGCTGTGTGTGAAGGGGCCATATTTACGACGAGAGGAAAAGTCACGCAGGGTGGCTTTTCCTCTCCTTGTAATTATGGAGGAGCCCCCTGCACCACCAGTACATCACGAAAAGTGACTTACTGGTGGCACAGGGGGCTTGTAAATCTGCCCCTCTGTGTGTACCATTCTGGTGCAACGTGCAAAGGCAGCTTGGCTGTGGCACAAAGACTGTTTGAAAAACGCAAAAAGGGGGGACTAAAGCAGCTTCTGGGTGCGTTACTACATTAGTCAGAACTGGAAAACCGTTTCGAAAACGCATCATAAATATTTCCTCTCTGTAACATAAGTCACTTGAGGGACGTAACTTAGCGAAGAAACAATTACTTGAACAAGGGCATTTGTCAGCTGCAACCTAAAGTTTTTTTTCTTGCACTTTTATATAGCAAGAACTCGACCGAATGTATTGCAGCGTTTTACATGAGCACCAGTTAAATTGCACAAAAAACACATTCACTTTTTTGGAAGACGGGTAGATTAGTGATTTACCACAAGATTCACAGGATGTTGAACCAACGCTGAGACTCAAACCCCTTCTCCTGGTCCAATATCAACAGCTCTGGTTGTTACTCCACATCCACTGGGGTTAGTGTACATAATTGAGCATTAGGCATTGACACATGAAGAGAAAGAGTGATCCCTGCTCTCTGCAGGGTGTGTGGGGATTCGAAGGGATTAAGATCGAGGGTGGCGGTGGGGAGATGGGGTGCACTCTGCTACCTGTGGGGTGTGTGGGGATGAGAGATGGGCAGTGGGGGATCTGGCTCGCTGTCGGGTGTAGGGAGAGACATGGCGATGGGAGATTCATTCAGACCGAGGAGTGTGGTGGGGGATAGGGGTGCCCCTGACCCCAGAGTGGCGTGTAGGGATGGGGATGGGGAATCCTGCTCGGTGTGGAGGTGACATGGCGGATGGGAGAACCGTTTTAGTAGGAGAATGGAATGGGGAGACAAAGTGATGGTGGTAGCTTTGGGATGTTTGAGGATACTATGGTAATGCGGGTCCACCTGTGCTCTCCGGGTGAGTGCGCACTTCCTCAGGCTGAGAGCTTGGCCCAGGCTGAGCGTCGGGCGGGGCGTTATCCAGCTGGCCTGCTCCTTTTGCCATGCATTCTTTGATTGGCATGGCAGTCTCGGCCCCAAATCCCTGTCAGTATTAGCTGCGTCCAAAGAAAACAGAAATTGTGGGGGAAGCGGGGGCCGGGGGAGCAAAGGGGGATGGGATGTGCAGGGGGAGGAGGTCAAGCATCAATAAAAAACAAGGAGGAGGGGTGGGTGGCATTGGGCGACACCGAGGGTGGGTGGTGGTAGGGGTCATGACGGTGGAGTCATGACAGACGTGCATCGACTATTCCCCTCCCAGAGGCTCTCTGCGATGTTATCACTCACTGTCTCACTGTTTGTGTGTGTGGGGGGGAGATAGCAGAAGCAGCGACAGGCGCCCCCTTTGTTTAAAGGAAACACTACATTTGAGACAGAAGCAAAGTCAGGAGCAAAGCCATTAAAAAAAAAAAGTCAGCACATTGAGCTCCGTAGTGCAGCCACCAACCTTAAAGCCCCCGCTGCTCGCCTCTCAAGTTTCGGCGGAGCCTGAATTTGTGTTGGAGGTTGGTGGAGGGCGGAAGCAACGACCGGAGCAAAGCAACCATTTAAACGAGCATTAATTGAAATAAAAATGAAACTGAAAGCATGAATGACGTGCTGAAAATTAAAGTGACACAAACAATGTTCGAGGCAGAAATTTGTGTTGGAGGAAGGTGGGAGGGCGGAAGCAGCGACCGGAGCAGATCAACCGTTTAAACGAGCATTAATTGAAATAAAAATGAAACTGAAAGCGCACATGATGCTCTGAAAATTAAAGTGACACAAACAATGGTCAAGGCAGGAAGCATCAATGAAAAATCACTGAAAGCGGTGCCGTAAACAAACAAGCACAGCCAAAGTGGACTGCGCTGAAAGCGGCGCAGCAAATGCGGCCAAAGCGGATGGCGCCGACAATGAAAAGAAAAGAGTGCTCACTGTCTTCTAAAGGAGAGCGTGTAAAGCCACCAGTAAAAGATCCAGTCCAGGTGGGCGGGGCCAAAAGAGGACAGAGTGGCAACCAGGAGGGACTAAAAAGCCTCTGGTGCAATCATCACACTACGTTCAGCATAATCCATGACGTCAAATAACGCGCACAAATGAAAATTGCAGGCGGAGCAGAGACACAACTTCTGAAACTGAATTGATTCCAAGAAGCCCTCGCAGAGCGAGCAACGCATGCACGCTGCAACGCCAGGCGAGACCTAAAAAGCACCAGGGATCCAGAATGGGGGGCTCTGTGGAACAATGCACACATCTGGTTATCAATTTCACCTTGCACGGGACAGATCTTAACAACAGGGGGGGAAGAAGAGTGTCCCAGTCTGTTGCATGGCATTTAAGCTTCAGTACCAGTTGTTGAAGTTGCTAATGATCTCAGTCTCCAAGCAATGGAAGCCATGGTCCTGGATCCATTTATGATTATTCAGAAGTGGTGTCCTTGGCCAATGTTATATCAAGTAGAGAGCCTATTTATCTAAATTTATTGAGAAGCCCAAGAATAGACTGAACTCCTCAATCATGGATAATAGACTAGGAGTAAATGTCACTGCTCTTCCTATCAACAATAAAACATCATTGGCTTAAAGAGCATGCCTTCCGTTCAATCCTGCCAGCAAAAACCTTAGTCTGTGTATGTTGCTGGACTCAGCTGTCTGGTGGCTCTATCACTGAAGGGAACAGGAATTGCAACGGGGCACCCTATTGATTCAGTTAATGAATTGCAAATTTTCCTGATTGTCACCCACTAATGGTTATTGTAGCTGTTGGTTTGGCATAACATTAGGCAACCCCTGCCCTACAGATGGGCCTAATGCCCATTTGCTACAGGACTGAAAAAGGAAACGTCATCCTATGAAGTTGAATATCTTCTGTGCATCCAGGGATCAAGCATCCAGAGATCTTTTGACGTAATCCATTTCAGATTCAGTCATGTGGACTTCTGTGGAATAAAACCTGATTGATCAGGGTGTTTTAGAGTCTGAAGATGCAGGACAAGGCAATTGGCCAATAACTTGGCAAAGATTTTTGTCTCGAAATATAAAAGGGACATTTGTTTACATGATAAACATAGTTTGGTCAGCTTCCATGCCTTGTAGAGCAAACCAATAGCTGCATGGCACAAGTATAGGTGCAGTGAGCCCTGCTTTTTGCTGCTACAAACTGGAGCAGTTCCGGACAGCAGATTTGTGGGAGACACTTATGTAGTTCCACTAGCATGCTTTTGGACCCCAGATCCTGATTGTAGCTGTAACACCACCAATGCATTTTCCTCCAATTCCAAGTCCTGTTCCAGCAGTATACTCTCAGCTTCTGAGAGTTTGTGAAGCATGAAGCCATATAAGAACTGCTCACTTAAATGGCTCACCACTTTCAACCTTGATGAGTCCAGCTGTACATAGTAATCCTAAGCAGGGCTGCCTTGTCTTCATAAGAACTGGGTACATTTTTTATTACGCCAGCATAATTGGCATCATACTGGTCATTTTGTGTAATTTGGGAAGTTAGGAGCCCAGAGAGGATTCACTTGGGCTATTAAGTAGGTGTATCACTTACATGAGTATCTAGGGCACGTTTGACATCTAGACCATAACAATAGGGGTCCACTAGCCCTGATGAATGCCCCAGACCTTTTAGGCTAAATTTCGTGGGCAGAAACATGTTGGCAAGTTTAGCAAGTTTATGATGGACTTGTGTCATTATAGTCACTGATTTCCATCACTTGATCAGTTTTAATATACCTAGTGTCCTCACGAATAAAGGTGATAACTGAGGAACCCGTGGGAATTTTCAATTCAGCTGGATCCTGTTCTCTGCCCAGTAGTTTTATGTAAGAACTCCCTCCTACCGCCAAGTCTTCGTAGAGGTTGAGTCCGCCCAGGTAGTACCTTCTTACCAGGGTGGGGAGAGGATGCCAATGATGAAGCATGACACTATTATTTGTGTGAGGCATCCTCTTCCGTTAAGGATGGCCTCCTTGTTTTGAACAATCTATTTTACCGGTAGAAGGCAGTGCTCGACCCAACGCTGGGACTGTCACACGTCTAATTGTTTGGCTCCCTACTTTCTTTTGGTTAGTGATTTATTATTTTGGAGGACAGCAGGGCTGCCCTTTTTCCTCCTCTCTCTCATGTGGTAACATGATAATAGCTCAATACTGTTGCTTTCTCCCCTAAGATCAAATGTTATGCACAGATATAATCTCCAGTTCCCCTTTTTGGGGTTCACATTTAAAAGGAGGGTGTAACTAATTACCCACCTGATGAACACTTTGACTGCTGGGATCCCACTTTAGGCTGCAAATGCCCGCATTTATTCAATTTTTACTCATTTGTAATCCAGGCATTTGTCTCATGCTTAAATTAGACATCCTGCTCTAATTCTACAATTGGTGGCACCATCTCCCCCTTGCTCCCTCTATGTCCCCATGGCATCTTGTGCCCACTGAAACTTTCCCTCCTCATGCGTGACCTGCCTCCACTGGTCAGCTCTACCCTGTCCCCCATCTCTCTTTTCCTTAAAGCGCCCCCTTGCTGGACATGTGTATTATATTAATGAGTCATCACACATTAAACACTCTCAGCTCACAGGGTCATGTTCCACACAGCAAGATGACACATGTGATACAATGTTGGGGATTGCTACTAGTATCACACCCTCCCTCTCCATGCCCATGCAGGTTAAAATGCCCTGCTACACGAGGGCACTGAAACACATGTGATCAATGGCTTACAGATCAATGGTCAACTGTTACAGCTCTAAACCATGTACTGTCTAACAAACACCCTATTTGTCCTTCTCTCCTCCTTACTGCTACTGTTGCTGTTTCATGTATATGCATAGAGGTCTCTATATTGTTATTTGATGTGTGTGACAGACAGATGTGTGTTATAGTGTTCCTTTGCTCCCAACCTCTTCCCTCACGCATGTCCATGGTCTATCCTATATTAATTTACTTTACATTATTTCAGAATTTTAAAATTGCCTCCCTTACGTAAGTAGTTCGAGACAACAACCCTCATTAAGGGTCGGATTACATAGTTTGTGTGTGCATTATGGTATTGAGACATGATCACCATTTGAATGAAAAGGTAGGTTGAGCAGCTATGATTCCTCTTCTGTCTTGTGTATGGAGATATTTTTGATGAAGCGCAATACATAAATGTTTTGTGATGTTTTGTAATGATTGTGAACTCTGTGCAGCCAGCACTGACTACTTTTTGCGTTTAAGTTGATTTACCATAAACAAAACAATAAGTAAATTATGTAAAATGAGGGGGTAAATATGTGGACGGCTGCCTTCTCACTCTGCGCAGTGGTTACTAGGCCAGGGAGAAATTTTAATTACACCGGAGTAATCAAAGTAATTTTAATACTTCAGCATTACTCGTGTGATGCAAAATTACGCCATTACGCCAGCCTGAGTAACTAACTGTAATTTGGTGCAAAACTCTTACTGCAGGAGAACATGAACAACG
Organism: Triturus cristatus; assembly: GCF_964204655.1. NCBI lineage: Eukaryota > Metazoa > Chordata > Amphibia > Caudata > Salamandridae > Triturus > Triturus cristatus. Next base: position 1,729,793,576 of record NC_140589.1, read on the forward strand.
AACGAGGAGAGAGCAAGCGGTTGCTGGCTACTGCTGTATTTTTGTACTGCTGTTTGCATCCTGTGGCATTTAGTGCAATTTTTATAGCAAAATGTATCCCCAGGCTTATTTTGGATGATAGGGTGCATTTTGCACTAAGGATATAGCTCTAAATGCTGGATTATGCTTCTCACACAATTACCAGTATATTTGTGGTAAATATGAGTAATTACGCTAGAGAGAATTACACAGTTATGCCCAACCCTAGTGATGACCCTCAACAAGAGTTCATTTCCAATTCGAACCATGCACAACCTCCCAACTATTTTAATCAGACCATTGCAGGTCACACCTGCTGTTTAACATAAGTGTCCACTTAGAAACCGCACTGTTCAACTATTCTTCCTCATTCTTTTTAAAATAAATCACAAGTAAATTGCTATCACCTACATCAACTTTCAAGAATAGGCACATACCAATAGCACAGAGTGGTGGTGGACGATTACATATGCTTTGCGGTTAGAAGCACCCGCTATTCTTAGAGCGCACGTCATGCTCATTGTTTATTGCACTATTCTTTTGTATTGCAGTGATTTCAATTAAGGGCAATTTCTTTTATTGTTTTAGAAATTTTATAGGAAAACAGATTGTTATGAACTGTGTTTGAATTGCTGAGATTATCATTGTCAAAGTTTATCTTGTACAATTGTTGGGCTTACTTTGCACATTTTTGGGGCATTTACTTGGAGTCTGTTAGAACTCGCCTTTTTTCCTGATAAATGTGACTTTTAATTGTACCTCGCAGGCGGTAGGGAGATTGCGTTTTTTCATTCTCCCGAAGGTCATTATTGGTTAGGCCACGGAGAAGAGCAGGTCTGCATTCGCGTGCTGACTCTGCTATGTGCCCAACTGATGATAAAAATCAGACCGAATCACGGACACACAGCAGATACATGCAGCGCATGCACTACCGGCGCACCATAGCCGTACCAGAGGCAAGCCCACCTGCTTTTGTCCATGCCCGGACTGCACCCTGCGCTGGAACTCCTGCTCAATTTCCCCCACCAGAAGAACTCCAGAGAACAGCTCCTCCAGTTCAGTACCTCAAGTAGGCACATCCTATGCAATAATTTTGATTTTAATAAGGGATTGGAGAATGTTAATTGCACTCAGTTTTTTTGTGTGTTATATCAAGCCCTTACCATTAGTTGACTCTATTAACCGTTTCAGTCCCTCTTTTAACCATTGGTTCACCAACGCTGAATTGTGTATTGATCAATACACAATTAGTTATCAAGCACAAATATACATTTTTCAACCATCTAGACACATACACCCCATATATATCTTTTCTGACCAAAACTTGGGGGAGTGAGACATCTGACCCTGACTTAGCTGCTGCAATTCCTGTGGGCTATGCCATCTCCTGACTAGACCGCGCCTCTAAATGTTGAGGTTGCTTGGCGGTTGTCCACCGCAATTATCTCAAGATTCTTTGTGAGCCAACAAACATAAATGACAGCGAGGCACTCATTTTTAGATGTAAATTGACAAATAATCTTGCCTTTAATAGTCTCTTGAGTTACAGACCCCCGTCCAAAGACCAATTTTTTAGTGTCCTTGAGTGAGTTCACTCAATCTTGTATGCAATATTCACCTCACCATTTTAGGTGATTTTAATCACCATCTGGAAGACCTTAAAAACAGAGACCGAACAACTCATCGACAATTTGAGCTGTTTCAATCTTAAACAACTGGTGAATGTTGCTACACATACGGCAGGCCATGATTTAGACAGTATTTTTCAAGGTGTCCATATTTTCAGCTGGAAGCCGTACTACTGATAACCTGGTTGGACCATAAAGCCGTAAGTTTCAGCCTAAAAATCTTGGCTTCATACTCACTACCCAACAGAACATTGCAGAATCTAAAAACCCGGGCATGGAATAAAATCAACAAAAGGGAACTTGCAGACATTTTAACAGCTACTCATCCCCCTCATTGAATGATCCGAAGGTAGATACGGCTAATTATGTCGGATGGATCAATGCTGCAGTCTCACTGCTGACCCCCCTCAAATTTATAAAAAGTAATAGAACCAAGTTCACGGCCCCTTGGTTCTCTTCAGATCTTAGGGTGCTTAAGCAGAAATGTCACAGGCAGGAGAAGATTTAAAGGAAGAACTATGGTTCAACTGAAAGAAGTAAATACAAACAATGTATTCAGGATTCCATCAATGTAGTCATCACCAAGAAAACTCAGAATTTTACAGAAAAAAATAATCAAGCAAAAAACTCTGCAAGATAACTTTTTAAAACAGTAAAAATACGATCTAGCCTGAACTCGAGCAGCACAGTGTGTCCTAGCCAGCCTGTATGCGATAATTTACCAGGTTATTTAAGAATAAAATTGAGGCAGTGTATGACGAGTTGGACTCAAGTTGCAATACCAACTTTTGTGCTTCGTGAGATGAATCACTAGGCCTTAGTAATACGGAGTTTGGCGAGTTCCACCATCTAACCTCAGAAAGAATGTTCGAGCTAATTGCACACACCAAATTTGGAACTTCTTCAGACCCCCTGCCACCCAAAAATTCTTCATGAGATAGCTGGGACGGTAACAGCTTCTCTTACTACCTTATTGAACAGCATTATTACTGCTGGGCAGTTCTCTATTGAATGGAAAAAGGCTTCCATACTTTCTCTGTTAAAGAAACCTTCCCTCATTCCCAACAAGGAAAAACAATTACTGCCCGATTTCTCGCCTGCCAATGTCGCCGAAAATTCTTGAAAAGCCTTTTACCACTGCCCTATCAGAATATTTAAGCAAAAATGAGATCCTTGACGGGGCTCAACATGATTTAAGAACAAAGCATAGCACAGAATCAGTCTTGATATTGGCTGTGGAGGAGGTAAGATCGATCATGAACAACGGTGTGAAGGATGCGCTGATCCTTTTGGATCTGTCTGAAGCCTTTGAAATCGTGAGCCACTCAGTCCTTATTGATCAGCTGGCCAAGATAGGGATTTGCAGAACGGTGCTTGATTTACTTCTATCCTTCCTCACTGACAAAGAGCAATCAGTATCCCTCTGAGAATTTGGGTCAAAATCTTTCTCATTGCCGTGTGGTGTCCCTCTGGGGTGATCTTTGAGCCCCCCGCTTTTTAATATATATGTGGCTCCCCTGGCCAAATTGATTAAATCCTGTGATTTCCCTACAATTTCCTATGCCAATGACACCCAAATGATAGTGTCCATTTCTAGCAACATTGAAGAGGTTTCTTACCGCTTCAACAGTCGCATGTGTGAAGTCGTCAGCTGGATCAAATGCAACAGCCTTAAATTAAACTCAGGAAAAACTGAGGCCCTTCTTTTTGGTAAAGACACTCAATTTTGAAACCCTTCATGGTGTCCACAGTCCCTTGGGCTCTTTTCTACCATGGAGGGGGGTAAGAAAGATATATGGTGTTTCAGAACATGATGAACTTAAGGAGCAATATGATTTCCATCCGAGTTGATTAAAGGAAAGATTTGAATGTATTAAGATTTAGAAAACAAAAAAAAATGTATAGCCCATTTAGAGTTTGGCAGGCAGGGTACTCCATCACAAACATGGTGGAATATTGTATCTGGCAAACTCTTGGTCCGTCCACTCTGGTACGAGTCAGGTGGACCGTCATCTTTCTGATGGTGCTGCCCCACTGGCTCCACCATCAGAACCATTCATCAAACAGGCCAATGGAGAAGGGCCAGTCAGAGTAAGGCTATCAGACTGTTTGCCTTATTAACAGCAGACGGTCTGATTTTTTTTTTCTGACTGAACAGAAAATAAATAATAGCCCCCACACCATGGGAAAACACTCTCAGAGTGTGACGGCTGTTAGTTTTGTTCACAAAAAACCATATCTCTGTTTGGAAGATTGTTTTTGAAAAACAAAAAAGTTTGATGCATTACTGCCTGAAAGACTCCAACTGCGCGCCAAGCCTGCAATGCCTTCAGAAGAACCGCTGTAATGATGGACCCTCTGGTGTTCTCAAAATATGGCGGGCAGTATTAGATCATGGTTGTTGACATAATATCCCCTGTCACCCTGATGGATGACAGGCTGCCCGTCACATATAAAATCAGGACCAACAATATTTCAAATGTAAACATATTGAATCAATTTACACTAGCCAGATGAGTTAACCTTTCCAATGTGGTACCTTAGTTTCTGGGTTTGACTTCCCACGGGGCCATTAGACTCTGCTAATAACCTAATAAAATGATTAGTGAAAAATGAAAATAATTGGATTGTGTCTGCTAAATGTGGGGCCTGTCACCTCCCTGACAAGCACTTGCTTCTGTATTATGGTTCTGGAAGCTTTCTGCTGCACTCTGGCTCGATTCTTTTCTCAGCTACAGTAACCAGTCTGACACATTGTGTTTCAAGTGAAAGGTCACATTAGAGGAGAAAGGGGGAAAACATCTGGATTTCCAGTTAGGAGCGAGGGAAGTTCAGTTTACATCTCTACCCGGTTCATTGTGTAGGAGTTTCTGCCATAAACACTAATTTGGCAGCCGGTTCTCTCATGCACTTGGGATTGCAGAAAATAAAAATTCCTTGCGGTTTGCCTTTGCTGAACAGAGCCTTGGTGTTTCCGCAGCTTCACTGCTGAGACATGTGTTGGCATTTAGGCACATCTGATAGGTGACCTCAGAGGTGGCCTGCACCAGGGAAATCAAAGTCTCTAATGTATGAAACGTCCAGAAGTGCTCATATTGAGTATCACCTGTTTGTACTGTGTGCTGCTTTAATTGGCCCGTGAAAGTAAAACACTTCTGCATATTTCTACGGGCTGCAATGGCACCCTCTCAAAAACGTGCAGATAAAATCCTGCAGTGTATGGACACACACAGGTGGGCAGATGGCTTTCACATAGCTTGTCTTTAATGACCCAATACAACGCAATTCCTTAAAACTTATATGCAACTTTAGACAAATATTGGCCAGTAAAAAAAGGCAATTGACAGCTTTATCAGAAGACTTCCAGTGCTTTTGGACAAACAAATTAATCTGAAATAGCTCGTATTGAAAGGGAAATGTAGGCAGACCAACAAGGGCAAACAAATATATTCACCATTTATCCCAGGAGGAAAGATAACACAGGTAAACAACAATGAGAAAGGGCTATGGAGGGACCAGCAGGCAGGGGGAGAACAAGGGGTATGCAATTATATCTAAATCACTTTGAGATCAACAGACAGACTGATTAAGTTGATCAATCTGTACTTGCTCCTTGCTCTACAGCAGGCATCGGAAATTACGTTTTGGCTGCACTGGCTAATTGAGATGGTTGCACAGAAGAGTGACGCTGAAGCTGACAAATGGTAAGAAATGGGTAAGCTGTTTGTAAACAATAGTGTGTCGCAAGTGAGACATGCGCTAGCACATACTCTCACAGGCTCGACCCTAAAAAGACCCTTCTAGCACCTTACTGTCCAGAGATACGAACCCGAACACTATTATAGTGTCTATGTGCTTTGAGCTATAAACATTTTTGACATTTTTTAACACGGAGGCCTGTAGCCAAACCTATTCAAGGAAGCATAGGGCCTGATTTCTATTTTGGCGGCTGGGATACTCAGTCACAAACGTGGCAGATATTCCATCCACCATGTTACAAATTTCATAGGATAAATAGGAGTTGTAAATTGGAGGATGGGATATCTGTCACGTTTGTGACGGAGTACCTCTGTCTGCCAAACTCATAGTCGAGCCCTTATTTCGCTAGCATGCCTGTGAGTTTGGGACTTCAAAAGACAAAGCATGATTCTTCATGAAGAATCATTTAAATTCACACAATAGTGCAGTACTCAGTATCTTCATGCAAGAGGTTTAAAGTGCTCAACTTCTGGTTGAGACACTTCAAATAGGGAATATATCTATTGCACATATTTGTTTTTCAGTTATTGGTACTTGAGTGTTTTAAGGTTTCAGGTTACTTGTCATGAAACTACTCCAGATGCCTGTGGGAAACCCAAGTCCCATAGTACAAAGTGTGTTGCATGGAAAGAAGGTTGCACACCAAGTTAAGGTAAGAGGTAACTTTAAAGGGCCTTAGCTATCAACTGACTTCCACCAACTGTCACTCTTAGAATTCCCCTAGTCTAGACGACATCTAAAAGTTCTAAATTAAATTGGAATAAGAGAAGTGCTCTGAAGATAGAACACCACACGTCTTACTTTGCAGCTTAAAGGAACACATTTGCTAAAAACAGAAAATGCCAGAACAAAACTAAATACAATAAATTAGTAAGCCAGATTCCCCCCTCCATTTTTTCACAGAAATTTACAAAACAGCAAAACAACAACTGAGGGGCATATTATCAAGCACAGCGTTAAAATTGTCGCCGCTTTAGCGGCAGACAACTCCTGCTAAAGCTGCGATAATGGGCTTGATAATATGCCGCAGAGAATTCCAATAGAAGCCCATGTTGACACCTGAACATGAGCTTCTATGGGAATTCTCAAGGGCATATTATCAAGCCCATTATCGCCGCTTCAGCGGCAGTTTTCTGCCCTTAAAGTGGCTATAAATTTAACGCTGTTTCTTGATAATATGCCCCCAAGTGTGGCCATCTCTCAGGATATCCCAGCAATTAAACACATTGGCCCTGATTACAAGCTGCTTGTGGAATTCCAACCCATGTGTAATATGGGTCGGAATTATGAGTTTAATTATCGAATTTGTTAAATAGCTCAACATTCATTACAGGTTAAACCTGCCTAAATTTAAAGGGGAAAAGCATACAGTATTTACCATGCCATTCAGATGTTTGAGCATTAAACACCAAAATGGGCATATTATTCCCAAGAAACTCAAAATAGGTGCTATTTATTGCACCTGATAAGTAACAAACCCAGTGGTTTTGTTATTTACAAGGTGCGATAAATAGCACCTATACTTGTAATCAGGCATTTAGTCTTTTAAATAGTCAGGTTTCTTACATATCAGTTTATTCCCACTGTTGTGAGATTCCTTTTCTTTGCTAGGTACTGTGTAATCATGATTAGTACCAGGAGACTCCATCACCCTAGTTCTCTCCCTCACCAAGCACTGCTAATTACCCCACATATTACATCACTTGTGACATCTTCCATGACATCATTGATAATATCACTGTGCATGGAAGCGCCGCGAGTTATAGTTACCTTAGGGCACGGAATATAGTTACTTGAGATAACTATAACTGGTGAATTTCAGTGGTTTTAGAGATTAAAACGTTATGTCGTTATTGAACACTTCACCTAACTAAAACGTTACCTTAACCCTTGTTTTTTTCAGTGAATATATATATATATATTTATAAATATATGTATGTGTATATGTATATATGTATATATATATTCACTGAAAAAAACATAGGTTTTAGGGATGTTATAGTTAGAAATTAGCAGTTAAAAAGCCTTTGGAAATTCACTGAAAAATCCACAGGTTTCATGGACTTTATAGTTAGTTAGATATTTCACTCATATAAAACCAGAGAAATTCAGCTGTTATAGTTAGTAGAGCTCACTATAACACGCGCCCCGCAATGCCCTGCTGATGACATCACATATTACATCACTCATGACATGCTCAGTGACATCATTGATGACTTCACTGATGACATCTCAAATTACATTAATACCTCAGGGACTCCATCCCCCGGGGCTGTGCCTCGATGTTTGTTTTTTCCATTTATTTTTTTAAATGAGGGAGAGGGACCATGTGGCCCCCGTTCCCATGGCCACTTCTGGCCCTGGGGACCCCATCCCCCAGGGCCTGGCCTCACTGTTGGGGACCTTGGGGGAGCCCCAATGCCCCCAGGGTCCCGCCAGCTCCCCGCCTCCTGCGGGAGCCAGAATTGCTTTTGAGCAAGGGGAGTTGCTGACATGCAGCTCCCCTTGCTCAAAAGCAATTCTGCTTTGCTTCATTGAGGCGAGTGCAGGTTCTCCTGCTCTCGCTTCAATGAAGCAAAGCAGAGTTTGGTATGGCAGAGCGGGAGCCCTGCTCCCACCCTGCCATAGCAAACAGCAAAGTCCCGGGGGTGGGCACCCCGGGACATTGCAGGAGCCGGCCCTAGGGGGTGACAGTACCCAGGACTATCAAGGGCTCCAGGAAGGGGGCCGCACTGTCCCCCTCCTAGCATTTCAAAGCCCTGGGGAGGTGTTGGACCCCGGGGCCCTGGGGTCCGTAACGGACCCCTGAATTTAAATAAACAGTGAACTGGGGAGGTGGTGGTCCCCTGGACAGTGTGGGGAGCTCGAGCTCCCCACACACATTACTTATTATAGCCCCCGGAAGGTGGCGGTCCCCAGGGCTTGGGGGGGCCTGTGAGGCCCCGATCCTATTTCAATAAAGCCTCGGGGAGGTGGTGGTCCCCGGGGCTTGGGGTGGCCTCTGAGGCCCGCACTCTATAATCATAAAGCCCTGGGGAGGTGGCGGTCCCCGGAGCTGCTGGGGGGTGGCTTGCCCCTGCGCATTTATTATAAAGCCCAGGGGAGGTGGCAGTCCCTGGGGTAGCAGGGGCCCCCGTGGGCCCCAGCTACACAATTAAGGAATGCCCCCGAGACCTGGCCCACTCGGGAGCTTTAAAAATCAAACGAGTCAGCACTTTGTTTTTTTTCTCATTTTCGACATGGTTCGCGCACCTAGCGCGACCCGGCCAAAAATGTCAACAAAAAAAATGCTTTTTTTGGGCTTGGGGGTCCCTGTAGGACCCCCTGAGCAGGCCAGGGGGTTAGGGTGTTCCTACCCTGCCCCCTTTTTTGTTTTGTAACATTTCTCTTACCTTTTTCCCATCTCACCCAGTCCGAGGCACAAGATGGCTGCCAACACTTCCTGGTTCGAAGTGTTGGCAGTCAATCAAAGCCGAGCTCGTGCTCGGGAGGGCTCAGCCAATCAGATCTTACACTTCTCAAAAAGATATATCTGTAAAGCTTTAAATAGCTCAAAACCTACTGAACAGATTTACACCATTTAACATAAAGGGTGCTTTCTGGACCAAGAGCTATCTCTTTGCCAAATTTGGTGTAATTCCGTTCAGTAGTTCAGGCTGTAGCCATGTCGAAAGTTTCCTATGGAAATTAACATGGCGAAAACAGGTTTTGGGACCCTCTTTTTTCTTGCCCCCCCTTGACGAATCACCCCAAAACTTTCAAGAGAGGAGCTGACCTGAGTGAACAATTAGTTTTGAAAGTTTCGTGAAGATTCGTCAAACTGAGCCAAAGTTATTGCCAAATCCTATTGAAACAAGGCTCTAACTATAACTACCTATTGGCGACCGCCAGTAGGTAATATATATATATATATCTACTGCGCAGGCGAAACGTGTCTCTCTTTTTACTGCGGGGTCGTGGGAGACCTAAATATAATAAACTAGCCTGATGCATACCGATCCTGAGTACGTGCCATGTTCTCTGTTGAGCAGGATGGATGACTGGGAGATATATATATATATTATCTACTGGCGGTCGCCAGTAGATAGTTATAGTTAGGACCGTGTTTCCATTGGAAATCTGAAAATTCTAATTTTAATATCTTTGGCGCCGGTTGACGATTCCTCGCGAAATTTTCAAAACTAATGGGGCGCTCCGCTCAGCTCCTACCCTGAAAGTCTCGGGGTGATTCATCAAGAGGGGGCCAAGAAAAAAGGGGGGTCCCAAAACGCGTTTTCCCCATGCATTTTCCCATAGGACCTTTAGTCGAAGGTACAGCCCGAACGGCTGAACAGAATTACTTGAAATTTGGCAGAGAGGTAGTCCTCAGGTCAGGCATGTGCCTCTTGCATGTATGGAGTCAATCTGTTCAGTATTTCCTGAGAAAATTGCAGTTAAAAGTACATCAATATCTATAGGCACGCACGGTGCGCGCACCGTGTGCGCACTGTGTGCGCACCCTAACGTGCGCGAGCGTAATTCTGATTGGTGGTTACCTGTCAGTCAACGTTCGAATCGGTCGAAATCAGGAAGTGTCGGCTGCCATTTTGTTTGTTTTGGGTGCGAGAGTGAAAAAGAGAGGTGGCAAATGTGAAAAGGGGGCAGGGTAGAGAGTTCCTGACCCCCTAGTCTTTGTCAGGGGGTCCCTAAAGGACCCCGAAGGCTGAAAAAAACATTTTTTTTTTTAAATCGCGGGGTGCGCGCACGGTGCGCGCACGGTGAAAAACCTTAAGAAAAAACAACAGAAAAAACATACATAACTTAGCATTTAAAAAACCATACAAATTCACTTAAAAAACCATAGGTTTCACACACGTTATAGTTAGGAATTAGCATTTAAAAAACCTTGCAAATTCACTTAAAAAACCATAGGTTTCACACATGTTATAGTTAGGTGGACATTTCACTCGTAAAAAACCAATGAAATTCCCCCGTTATAGTTAGTTCAGATAACTATAAGTTGCGCGACCGCCACTCTATCACAAGGATGATGTCATCAGTGATGTCATGAGTGATGCCACTGACCATGTCATGAGTGATAAAATATGTGACGTCATGAGCAGTGGATTGCGGGCGCGTGAGTTATAGTTATCTGAACTAACTATAACGGGGGAATTTCATTGGTTTTTTACGAGTGAAATGTCCACCTAACTATAACATGTGTGAAACCTATGGTTTTTTAAGTGAATATATAGATATATATACATATATATATTACCTACTGGCAGTCGCCAGTAGGTAGTTATAGTTAGGACCTATTTTCCATAGGAAATCTGCAACATTCTATTTAGAATAACGTTGGCACCGATTGATGAATCTTCGCGAAATTTTTGAAACTTTTGGCCAGCTCAGGTCCGCTCCCATCCTGAAAATTTCATGGTGATTCGTCAGGCGGGGGCCGAGAAAAAAGGAGGGCCCCAAAACACTTTTTCCCCATGCATTTTCCCATAGGTCCTGTTGATGCAGCTACAGCCCAAACTGCTGAACGGAATTACACCAAATTTGGCAAAGAGGTAGTCCTCAGTTCAGACTCGTACCTTTTGCTTAAATGGTGTAAATCCGTTCCTGAGAAAATTAGAGTTAAAAAGATAGATATATGTGGGCGGAGCCTAACAACACATCTCATCGTGAGATTTGATTGGCTGTCAGTGCTTCATCCAAGAAGTGTTGGCAGCCATATTGGGACCAATATACATGATAGCACCTCATTAAAAAGCATTGCAGTTAATAGAAGGTTTTAAGACTTTAATTACATCATAAATCATTTGTTGATGGTACCATACTCATTTTAGGAATTGTGGTGTGTTCTAAGGTGATTTTACCATGTGAAAAAGCCTTCTGATGTGATATCATGAATCATGTTTGAGAGATAACAATTTTTCCATGCTTTTCCCACAGATGTTTGGAAGGTGATCTATAAGCTAAACTGAGAGCATATTTTCTGTAAATTCACATTATCTTTCTCAGTCATGTGAGAATGAAGTCTGACATTCTCAGTAAAACATGTACATCCAACAAGGGCAGAGACTGTCAGTTGATTCCTTTGTGTTCTACTGCAGCTTCCCAGAGTATTCTAAAGAACAACTAGAGCGCTAATAGTCCTACTTATGACAAACGTACTGCACACCTGAAGCCATCTTGATTGGAATAAAGTGGTAACTCTTAAAACATTTAATTTAAAAAGGAACAAAATGAGGGTGTTCATTTTGCCATAGAAAGTATGATTAGTGCTGCAGAAAGAAAAATTAGGGCACATTTTGAGTGACTTCTCAAATCCTCCTCTATTTCATTAAAGAATGCTGACATGCAGACTGAAACATGCACTTTCAATACCAGCAGCAGACTTCCCTGGTGAGCAGTAGCTTTACTACAGTGATCTAATAAGCAACTAGAGGGCTAACATTCTGAATTTATGGCAAATGTGTGACACATCTGAATGCCTTCTTGATGGAATCAAAGTAAAAAACTGAAAGTATTTCCTACTGAGGAGACTGTAGTAAATGAGGAAATTAGGAAACTTCATAACAAATAAGTCTCCCAAAATGGCCACCAGAGACGAAAGAGCCCAAATGTAGCACAAATATCACCCAGATGTAGCCCAAGTGTAGCCCAATGACAGAATGTCCCAGAGTGTTCTAATGAACAACTAGAGCGCTAACAGTCTTACTTTATGACAAAAGTAAGGCACGCCTGAAGCCATCTTGATTGGAATAAAGTGGTAACACTTAAAACATTTATTAAACAAAGGAACACAATAAGGAGGTTCATTCATTTTGCCATAGAAATTATGATTAGTGCTGCAGAAAGAAAAATTAGGGCACATTTTGACTTCTCAAATCCTCTTCTATTTCATAAAAAAATTCTGACATGCAGACCGAAACATGCACTTTGAATACCAGCAGCAGACCTCCCTGATGAGCAGTAGCTTTACTACAGTGATCTAGATGTAGCCCGAGTATAGCCCAATGACAGAATGTCCCAGAGTGTTCTTAAGAACAACTAGAGTACTTACTGTCTTACGTATGACAAAAGTATGGCACACCTGAATCCATCTTGATTGGAATAAACTGGTGTTAGAACCGGCAGTCTCTAGTTGGCAGAGGTATGCACTTCTGACAAATAGGGACCAACCAACTCTAGTCAGGGAAAGGGGATTACACACTCAGATAACCCCTGCTACCCCCTTGGTAGCTTGGCAGAGCAGACAGGCTTATCTCAGAGGCAGTGTGTTAAGCATTTATGACCACATACAGTAATAAAGTGAATACACTACAGATGGACACGACACAGAAGTTATTATAAAAATAGTATAGCACAAGACCAAATAACGACAAAAATATACCACAGTCTTAATAAATACTCTTTGGAAGGAAAAATAATAGTTCAGGTAAGGTTTCTTCTTGGCAAATAGTTCTTTAGCAACGAAATTAAGTATTCTTCTGAGCACAGTTCTTTGGCAACAATGTGACCCCCACAGGAGTCACACGACGTCGAGTCTACAGGATTCCCAAGGTTCGGCGTCGACCGCGAGGAGCGCTACGTCGAGCCTGGAGTTGCAACAGACCCCACAAGTACAGTACCTTGAGAAATGAAGAAAACGATGATCCACGGCGTCGAGATGTCGGCGTCGAGGTCGGCGTCGATTGTGCCTCAGAGTCGGGTCGATCTGCAGCGGCGTCGAGGGATGTCGGGCCGGAGCAGCGCTCACGGCGTCGAGAAGGGCGTCGAGTCGATGCGATCAGCAGCGGCGTCGGGACGGGGTCGCTTGGAGGTGGAGCCGATACTCACTCCTCACTGGCGTCGATACCGGCGTCGAGACGGGGTCACTTGGAGCCGGGGCCGATACCCAATGCTCACTGGCGTTGCTGCTGGCGTCGATCGGGCCCGGCGGCCGGCGTCGAAGGCTCGGGACACTGGAGCCGTTACTCACGATGTCGAGCTGGATTCGGCGGCGTCGGCGGCGTCGAGACTGCAGATTCTCCATGTGTACTGGTCGCAACACTTTCCAGCAATTCAGCAGATGGTGAAGTCCTTTGGCCCTGTGACTTCAACAGGAGACTGGCACTCTTCCAGCCCTTGGAGATTTCCTAGCAAGTGTTCAGAGAGTACACACCAAGTTCCTCTCTCCTTGTTCCTTGGCAAAAATAAAGAAGCAGCTTTCAGGTTCCTCCACAGCAAAACAGCACTCTGGCAGAAAGGGGAGGCAAGTCCTTAGATCAGCAGGCTTCTTGTCCTTGGTACAGGTTTCCTTGTCAGAAGTGATCTGAGTTCTTGGTTCAGAGGTCCTTCTCTTATACCCCTTTTCTCCTTTGTTCCCTTTGTCCAAGCAGGGAAATTCCCCCCATCTCAGGTTCGTTGTGGGTGTTGCCAGGCAGAGGCACCTGGCCTATTCACTGAGCAGGGCAGAGTCCTCAGCCGCCCAGCAGGAGGTGGAGCCAGTATTGTCACTGGCAGGAGCAGGGCTATCAGTCGCCCAGCAGGAGGTGGAGCCAGTATTGTGTCAGGCAGGGCAGGCTACTCTTCCCTCACTCTATGTGTGAATGCCTCATTCACCCCACACTGACTCATTCAGACCTCTGGAGCCACCCAGCCCCTGACACACACACCAAACCAGCAGAGACCGGTGGATAGTTGGACAAGAAAATAGCCACTTTCTAAAAGGGCTATTTTCAAACATAGAATTTAAAAACCATCCATCCTAAAGGGTGTGTTATTAAATTCTGAGTTCAGGGATACTAAACTCGACCTGCTACCATGCTCCCTGAGTCAGATAGATTATAATGGAGTTAATAATCCGTCTGCCCACTCTGGCCTATGGGAGGCAGGTAGCCCTTCAATAGTGAAAAACGAAAATGGCTGTAATTCACTATTAGGTCATGCCACACACATCAGGGCATGACCTACCTTTTACCGACAATGCACCCTGCCCTAGGGCCTACCATAGAGGTGTCTGAAATGTGGCAAAGTGAAGGTTTAGAGACTGGCAAGTAGGTTTCCTTGCCAAGTCGACATGGCAGTCAGGGACTGCACGCAGGCGCTGCGGTGGCAGGCCTGAGACACATTTTACACGCTGCTTCTGTGGGTGGCACAACCAGTGCTGCAAGCCCACCAGCAGCAGTTAACTTACACGCCCTTGGCACACGCAGTGCACTAGACTAGGGTCTGAACAGTAAGTCAACCAAGCCAATCATGGTAACACCAATCAATGTAACAATTTAACATAGGGAGCACTTGCACTGTGGCACTGATCAGCAGTGGCACAGTGCCCAAAGCAATAATCCAGCAAAAACATTGTACACAGAGGAGGCAAACAGAAAAAAATGGAGGAGAGACTCATGCCAATGATGCCAGGTCTAACACGTGTCCCCTCCAGCTGAAATGTGGGGAGAACTACCCTTCACCCAGGGAGTCCTCATCACTAAGGCGGAAAAATCTGGACAGACCATCAGCATTGGCGTGATCTGTACCAGGGCGGTGTTCCACCGTAAAGTCCATCCCCTGTAGGGAAATGGACCACCTCAACAGCTTTGGGTTCTCACCCCTCATATGCATTAACCATCTGAGGGGCCTGTGGTCTGTCTGAACCCGGAAGTGAGTCCCAAACAGGTAGGGTCTTAGCTTCTTCAGCGCCCAGACCACAGCAAATGCCTCACGCTCTATCGCACTCCACCTTTGTTCCCTGGGAAGTAACCTCCGGCTGATGAAGGCTACAGGTAAGTCTCGGCCCTCCTCATTCATCTGTGCTAGAACAGCCCCCACACCATGCTCTGAAGTGTCTGTCTGGACAATGAATTCTTTTGAAAAGTCGGGTGCCTGGAGGACCGGTGCTGTACACATTGCAGTTTTCAGGGTGTCAAAGGCGTTCTGACAGGCATCAGTCTAGATCACAAGTCTCGGCTGCTTCCTGGAAGTCAGCGAGGTCAAGGGGTGCACAATGTTGCCATACCCCCTGACAAACCTCCTCTAGTAACCCGTGAGACCCAAGAAGGCTCTCACCTGAGTCTGGGTTTTGGGCGGTTCCCAAGCCAGGATGGTATCTATCTTGGGTTGCAGGGGGGCCACCTTGCCGCTCCCTACTTGGTGCCCCAAGTACACCACTGAACCCTGCCCAATCTGGCACCTACTAGCCTTGATTGTGAGGCCTGCTCTGCGCAGGGCCAACAACACTTCCTGGAGGTGGCGCAAGTGTTCCTCACAGCTGGCGCTGAACACTGCTATATCGTCCAGGTAGGCGGCGCTGAAATCTTCCAGCCCGGCCAATACCTGGTTAACCAACCTCTGGAATGTGGCAGGGGCATTCTTCATCCCAAAGGGCATCACACGGAACTGGTAGTGCCCATCTGGTGTGGAGAATGCAGACCTCTCTTTTGCCCCATCAGTCAAGGCGATCTGCCAGTACCCAGACGTTAGATCAAACGTACTAAGGTACCGGGCAGCCCCCAACCGATCGATGAGCTCATCAGCTCTGGGGATGGGGTGCGCGTCAGTCTTGGTGACCGAATTGAGTCCTCGGTAATCCACACAGAACCGAAGTTCTGGTGAAGCACCAGGCGCTGCAGCCTTTGGGACCAAGACCACTGGGCTGGCCCAAGGACTGCTAGAGGACTCAACCACCCCAAAGGCAAACATCTTGGAGACCTCCTCCTTGATATATGCTCTGACCTTTTCAGTCACCCTGTAGGCCTTGTGCCTCACAGGAGTACTGTCCCCAGTGTCCACATCATGGACACACCACTGAGTGACACCAGGGATTAAGGAGAACAGATCAGGGAATTGTACCAACAGATGGCGACAATCTTGCTGCTGCTCAGGGGTCAGTGTGTCAGAGAGGACAACACCATCCACTGACCCATCTTTTTCTTTTGCACACAGGAGGTCAGGAAGAGGCTCACTCTCCTCCTCCATCCCAGCATCTGTGGCAAGGAGCATGCCCACTTCGGACCTTTCTAAGTGGGGCTTTAACCGGTTGACATGCAGGACCCTTAAGGGGTTCCTGGGAGACTTCAAGTCCACCAAGTAGGTGACATCGCTCTTTTTCTCCACAACCTCAAATGGTCCAGTCCAC